>NW_026775576.1:64576834-65844691 GCF_030987335.1 Cornus florida
AAAAAAAATACATTGTGAAGTTTAATAAGTAGGGACATTGATCACCTTCACTATAAAAATAAGCTATTCATACAGTTCTAAAAAACTAATTTCACACCTAAATTTAACATTTTTGAATTCTTTCATTTGTCATCCGTTAGTGTAAATTATGATTTTTTTTTACTTGAAATTGGCATTGGTTAAGCATTCTAGCGTATTTGAAATCTTGGATAATTATAGAATTTTCTTCTATAATCTTCAATAACCATTCTAGTGAATGTAAAATCTTACATAATTATTTTTTTTAACTGAGTTGGCTTCATTAGGTACCAATGTGTTATCCAAATATTTTGTCTTCTCATGTATGCGGCAATTACACATTTCACAGGTTATTATGTCACATTTCTGAGAAAAAATACATTATGAAGTTTAATAAGTAGGGATACTGATCACTTTCACCATCAAAATAAACTATTTACACAGTTCTGCAAAACTAATTTCACACCTAAATTTAACATTTTTTTATTCTTTCATTTGTTATCCGTTAGTGTAAATTATGATTTTTTTTTACTTGAAATTGGCATTGGTTAAGCATTCTAGGGCATTTGAAATCCTGAATAATTGTAGGATTTTCTTCTATAATATTCAATAACTATTCTAGTGAATGTAAAATCTTCCATTATTGTTTTTTTTTTTTTTTTTTTAACTGAGTCAGCTTCATTAGGTACCAATGTGTTATCCAAATATTTTGTGTTCTCATGTATGAGGCAATTACGCATTTCATAGGTTATTATGTGATATTTATAAGGAAAAGAACATTGTAAAGTTTAATAAGTAGGGACACTGATCACCTTCACCATCAAAATAAGCAATTAACACAGTTCTGCAAACTAATTTCACACCTCTGCAAAACTAATTTCACACCTAAAGTTAATTTTTTTTAATTCTTTCATTTGTCATCAGTTTGTTTAAATTATGATATTTTTTTTACTTCAAATTGACTTTGGTTAAGCATTCTAATGTATCTGAAATCTTGGATAATTGTATGATTTTTTAGGCCTTTTCATTAGTTCGGTAAATATTTAGTATATATATTTTTTTGTCACAAGTTATAGAAACTGACTTTAACGTTTTGATGGACCTTTTGCTTGTTGTAGCATTCATACTGAAGTTATCCCAATGGATAATGACTTTAGTATTAATGATGTGAGAACAAGCGTTCCAATCGTTGCCGAAATCAATATTTCTGAAAACTTAGTAGCAGAAGTTGTCAATCCCATTGACATAGAATTCACACCAAAATTGAACATGCAGTTTGACACTGAGGATGAAGCATACGACTTTTATAATGCTTATGGGGGTAAAGTTGGATTCAGTATTCGTAAGGATTATGCAAATAAAAGTCGTAAGACAGGAAATATTATAACAAGCAAGTTTGTGTGTTCCAAACAAGGTTTTAGGGTGAAGGACAAGAGGGATATCCATACAAGAAAGCCCAGGGCTGAAACTCGAACCGGTTGTGGTGCACTGATGCAAATTAGATATGACCGCAAGAAGGGAAAGTATGTTGTATATAATTTTATCGAATCTCACAATCATCCTATGATAATTGAAGAATGTACACATATGATGCCATCACAACGAAGAATAAGTGTTGCCCAAGCAATTGATGTGGAATTGGCCTGCCAATCTGGAGTTCCACTCGGTAATGCATTTGACTTAATGAGCAGGCAAGCTGGTGGGAGGCAATCAATTGGCTACACCAAAGTTGATCAACAAAATTTTCTAAGGACAGGAAGACAGAGTGAGTTAGAATACAGAGAGAAGACATGGCTGATGAATTATTTCAAAATTCAATCTTGTGAGAATCCTTCATTTTTTCACACCGTGCAGTTGGATAGCGATGAAATGATAACTAATATCTTCTGGGCAGATTCGAGAATGATAATTGACTATGGGCATTTTGGAGACGTCGTCACATTCAACACGACATATAAGCTCGTCCAAAGCAATCGTCCTTTTGCGGCTTTTCTTGGTTTGAATCATCATCGGGAGACTGCTGTCTTTGGACTAACATTGATGTATGACGAGACTGCCAATTCCTTTGCGTGGCTGTTTGATTCATTCTTGAATACAATGTCAGGTAAGTAGTCTAAATGTAATTTTTTTTTTTTCTTTTTGCAATTATTAAAGGCTGAAGTTGATCATGCCCTTTTTTAACCCTTCCTTTTTTTTTCTTTTTTTCTTTTTTTTTTTTATATATTTACTTTTTCAGTATGATTCTGATTTTCATGTAAATTACTTGTGGTTACTTGAGTGAGTTTATTGTTTGTACCTTGTAGCTCACCAGTAACTTAATCATATTTGAAGTCTATTACACTACCTGGAGATGTTAGAATCTTTGCTTCCCAAGGGTAGTAGCAACAGTCATTTATTCCTTCCAAATACCTGTATATGTTTTCCTGAATACAAATACTAAATAATGCATTGACAATACTCGTGTATAAAATATTAACTTTTTCTTGTGTACGTACATGTCCATTATGTGCACTCTCGGGTTGAGTTTGAGTCATATTTTAAAAAACAAGCAGACAAGAATAATGAGATAAAGGTGGAAATGTAAAGAATGTGGATTGTGTGAGGTGAAAGATTGGAAAAGTGCATTTGGTTAAAAAAAAAAAATTGAATTGGTTTAAGATTCCATGTAGGTTAAAATTATAATTTAATTATCTGTGCTGCACCTACTTAATTAGAAGTTAATTATCAAGGAGAGAACAATGAATAATCTATGTTTTTCTATTTCTATATCATGGAAAAGAAAAACAAAAATAGTTGCAACATTTTATTGTATTCATTTTGTCAAATGTCAAGGGTAAAATAAGAATTCTAACTCCTCTATTCTTTTTGTTCACATCTTTTACACTAAAAGGATTTAGCTCAAATTATAACTCTTTGTGTCTTAAAAAAAATTTATATCTCTTTAATAATAATAATAACAACACAAGGTGTTGTGGGAGATGTAAAGAATGTGGATTGTGGGACTTACCTAAATAAAGTCCTTTTATTTTTATTTCTCTTTTCATCTCATTATTCTTCTCTGCTTGTTTTTTAAAATATGACTCAAACTCAACCCGAGAGTGCACATAATGGACATGTATGTATACAAGAAAAAGTAAGTACTTTATACACGAGTATTGTCAATGCATTATTCAGTATTTGTATTCAGGAAAACATATACAGGTATTTGGAAGGAATAAATGACTATTGCTACTACCCTTGGGAAGCAAAGATTCTAACATCTCTAGGTAGTGTAGTAGACTTCAAATATGATTAAGTTACTGGTGAGCTACAAGGTACAAACAATAAACTCACTCAAGTAACCACAAGTAATTTACATAAAAATCAGAAACATACTGAAAAAGTATATATATATATATATATAAAAGAAAAAAAAAAGAAAAAAAAAAAAAGGAAGGGTTAAAAAAGGGCATGATCAACTTCAGCCTTTAATAATTGAACATGGCCATTCATTTTTACCTTTTTTATGTGAATTACTTTTTCAAATGAAGATATTTTATTGGGCCATAATGTTCTTGCCTTCAAATTTTCAATACTGTTAAAAATTTTAGTGATAATGTATGATAAGATTGCCTATTCATATACATGCCTTTTTGATATATTCTTGAATGTGATGTTAGGTAAAGCACCACAAACGATTCTTACTGACCAAGATGGTACAATGGCAAAGGCGTTGGCACAAGTTATGCCGAGGACAAGACATTTACTTTGCACGTGGCACATCATGGCAAATGCACAGAAGCATGTAGGCACCATTTTTAGGAATGATGAAGGGATTAAAAGTGTGCTGAGTCAATTCATGTACTGTTATGATGATGAGGATGATTTTTGTATACAATGGGATGTAATATTAAGGGACTACAATGTTGTTGGTAACACATGGTTGAACAATTTGTTTGGTGTAAGAGAAAAATGGGGTTATCCATTTGTTAAACATTGGTTTACCGCTGGAATGCGGACAACGCAGCTGAGTGAAAGTTTAAATAGCTGCTTGAAAGAGTACTTAACCAGGAAAATGAGTATTCCAGATTTCTTCATGCACCTTGACAGGCTATTGTCAGACAAACGGTACAAGGAATATCAAGCTGAGTATGGTTTACTCAGTAAACTACCTAGACTTAAACAAAATTGTCCCATTCTAAAACAAGTGGGCAATATGTACACATTGAAGATTTTTGAACTTTTCCAGGACCAATTCATAGAAGCTTGTGTGGTTGCTACCGTGGAAGGAACAAGTTTTGATGAAAATGGATTACATGTTTCTAGAGTATCTGTTCATGATGGCAGTATGGATCGGACTGTGACAAGGTGGGATGATGGCTTTCTAAGTTGTTCGTGCGGGAAATATACAATGGAAGGTATTTTGTGCAGCCATGTACTTAAAGTACTGAAAGACGACACTCAGTATTTCAAAGAATTACCTTCTATGTATATACTAAAAAGGTGGACAAGAAAAGTTAGGGATAACAGCGTACAAGACATCCGTGGATGTGAAGTTATTGCTGATCCTAAACTTGAAGTACGCAGAAGGTATAGGATGTTATGTCATTTTTTTACAGAAATCAATTCATTTGCATCCCAGAAAGAAGAGGTATTCAATAATTTGATGCTAAAGGGAATGAAATGGAAAAAGAAACACATTAATGTTGAAAGACAATGTTTCGATGTTAAACAAGAGGCAACCAATTCAGCCTTTTCAACTGAAAGAAGTAATAATCATGAACATAATGAAAGTATCATTGGGCAAGCCATGACCGGAAGTAATGCCAAGGGTATAAAGAATAAAGAAACAGGTGGTACGGGACCAAGGCGCAGGAAGAAGAATAAGTTTGAACAATACATGCAGAGAAAAAAAAACTATGCGAAACGAAAGGTTAATTTATTTTATTTTTTATTATTTGATAATTTAATTTTCCAGTATATGTCATTAACATTTTGATATTAGCAATGTCATAATTTTGTTTTTACAATGAATAAATCTATTATTTTGTAGAAATCAAATGGCAACAACAGTGTTAGTGCAGGTGTAGGTGGTAGTAGTACCGTGCCACCTATTACATATGTACGTCTGAATGTGAGTTTTCTCCTTTTCTTAAATGAAAACATTGATTTTTTATTTTTTATATATTATTATAATTTTCAGTATGATAATCTCTAAATTAAAAATGTTTATATTGAAATAAGGGTTATAACATTCCTAGCGACGCCACTTGGATTTACGAAGATCATCACCCATGTGCACGTTTACATTCGGAAACAAATATCGACCAAATGACATATTGCCCTACCACTAACTTCAGTCATCCCAGGACTCCACCAACTGAACAGGTATAAACAAACTTTTATTCTGAACTAGGTATATAAAAATTAATGAACATTATTTCATACTTTTGAAATCCATTAGTTAATGAACATTGAGAATATATTGGCAGGGGACTCCATTTGTTTCGTATCATGAATGCCGATTCTCAGATTATCTTGTAAGTTTCTCTTATAAAATTTATGCTTCTGCAATATATTCTAAACATGTATGTTTTAACTTTGCATTAATTAACGTATGTACAAACATTGTTTTTGTATGATCCATTTTCAGGATGTTGATCACACCAGTGGTGACCGTAATTTGATGCCAATGTTGGAGGAGACAACATCCGAGATCAATCCTCCAGCTCGGCAAAATTTGTTTTGAGTTAAGAAATTCTTGACAAATTGATGGTGTATAGGTATACTATGGTTGATGGATGATAACAGAATATGGTGGCATAAAAAATATATCCCTTTTGAGTAAAGATTTGTAAATGTATGGATAACTTGTTCACTTTTGTTTTTTGGGTTTTGTATATATGAAAAATGAAATGGATTTTTATTCAGGCCTATTTATGTCAATTGAAATATGTATGTGTACATATATTGTTTAGTCCATTTTGTTTGTGATTTGAGACAGGTTGAAACCATTAATTTCAAGGTGACATAGTTCCGTGAATGGCATCTGGCTATTTTCTCCAATGATGGCGATACTTAATTGCCTCTTGCACGTGGCGATTTTATGTTAGACAGTGCTAATTAGATTATCCATCCCAAAAGTTCCATTTTGTTACTTCAAAAGTTAAATACAACATCACACTACATACATCACATTACATACATACACATATATCACATTACATACAGAAAACGACATCAACAGTTATCATCAGTTGACTATGACTTTTTCTCCAATGATGCCAGATACCATCAATATGTGGAGATCGCAATGGCAAAGATTACATTTTATTTTCTCCTCATTTATTCGCTCGACCATCCACTATTTGACGTGAACCATGTCACCTTCATAGTTCGGTGGTCCATAATCTTCCTCACAACAAGCAAGAATGTTATGAAATAACCCATTTGACCACCCTCTTTTCACTATTGAAATCATTTGTTCCCTCCGATGTTTTATGATCAGTTTATTTGTTATGTCTATGTTCATGTTCGAAAGTTGTTGAATACCATTTACTTTATTAGCATCATTGCCATATATTAATGCAATGGCTAAAGCAAACTTACAACCAGTATGCTGAAGATATGCACCTTTGGTTAGAATACTTAGCCCATCTGCCCGATTTTGATGCAAGAAAAATAGCTCCTACATCCAACATAAAGTTCTTAAAAATAAACCCGATTAAATTACTTTCACAATTTAGTAAAGTGAGTGCAAGCAACGTCCCACTCCGGAGACAAACATAGCCTCCAAATTGCCATCATCAACACACTTTTGCATGAACACGCATCGCAAATAGTAAGTATCACTGGTACCCCCCGTTTGTATTTCATACAAGGATTTGAAACTGAGAAGTCGTAACATATGTGGCTTCAAACACACCATAGTTAGCTTATGAGAACTGCACATATTTAAACACTTTTAACAAAAAATTTCGTGAATGAAAAAAATATTATAAACATAAAACAATAATGTACAATTAAATCCTTACCATTGTTGAAGTTGTAGTAGGTCTTGAAAATTATTTGCTGCCACTCTACTAACCACCTCACTGAGCAATGGCGGTGGGAGTTCTTCTATTTTCATTTTTAGACTACTTGTTTTGTGTATGTTGGTTACCTTTTGGGGGAAGGTTAACCATTGGTTTACCAGAAAGGAAAGAACTTATGGTGGATATATAGTCAATATGCATAGCCAATTAATGTGGTAGGTTAGGATTAGTTGAATACGAAATTGTGTAATAACTCACAACATTAGCTGTAAATGTATAATTAAATGCACTGCTTGTTTGATATGACTAAGTATATCTACAACTCCTTTATTATATATAGATATTTGGTTGAACCGGCAAATCTCCTCTAAGTACATTCACCATCTCAACAAAGTATTCACATCCTGTTATTTAAGTAATAGCACATATGAAATTATCTGAATTCACCATACTGTTTTTCTGATTTGAAGTGAATATAGAGAAAATAATATGTGTGTGTATGGGCGCGTGTGTGTATATTAATAAGAAAGCATAAAAAAAATTTAAAATATTTTTTAAAAAAAAATACAATCTTCACCTTCATAATTAAGTATTCACACCCTGCTGTATAAGTAATATCACATACAAAACTATATGAATTAGCCAAACCCTAGAAGGAGCCGGCTCTTGTAAACAAGAGGAAGCGGCTCCTTAGCCTTGAGAGCCGGCTCTCCTTTTTGGGAGCCTGCTCTTTGGATGGAAACTTCATTTCGTTGAAAAAAGCTTTTAGAGCCGTCTCTAATTGAAATGGAGCCTGCTCTAATTTTCTAAGCCTTCTCTAGAAATCTAGAGCCTTCTCTACTTTCGTAGAGCCTTCTCTACTTTCCCTTGAGCCTTCTCTAATTTTTGTAGAGCCTTCTCTACTTTCAGTAGGAGGCTTAAAATGAATTCCAGTATGATGTAAGGCTCATATGAATGTGTTTAAAAACCTAATGAGCTAATTTTATGTTCTTTGAGAGATGAGATGAGAATGATATGCATGAATTGTAATTTTGAGCTTCTCCTCCTATCAATATGCATCTATCAAGATACTTAAAAAAGCAATAGAATAGCACATTAGCATGATAACACATCTTTCTCCCCCTTTGTCATCTAAAAAAAAATGGGAGACTAAATGAATAGATAAAGAAAAATAACTTGCCATTTCAGGAAATATCAGAGAAGAATGAATTAAAGGGCAAAAGATAAGCAAATATGGCAATTTATAGATAACAGAAAGAGACTGTGAACACGAGTACCATATAACAGATAAAGGCATAGTTTATAAAACACAGAAAAATGCTTCTCTAAAGCAAATAAAGCTAATAAGTGCACACAAAAGAGGGTTTGAAATGGAGAAAAACTGTTCTAAGGAGAAGAAGGTCCATATTGGTTTTGAAATTCTGTAAAATCGTCATTAAGATGAGCGATTGCCATGTGCATTTCGTCAAGTTGAGTTTGTTGTTTCTCAAGAGTGGCTTGGTTTTGACGAGTCCCTTTGAGAATTTCCAACAAGAGAGCACGATTGGTACGATTTTCAACTGGAACTTCTTCATTTTCATCATCGTCATCACTTTCATTGTCGTCTTCATCCCCATCATCAACATCCTCAATCTCTTCTCCTCTAGCTCGAGCCTCTTCCAACCTTCGTTGCCTAGGCTAAAACCACACATTGTTGTAATCCCTTTTTAGCCTCATTGACGCAAGATTGGAGGCAGTGAGAATGTGTCTTGGCCCTGGTTTGACTGCTTCACGACTATCAAGCGGAACCTTCTTAGCCATAAATATGTAAGAGAGAACCATGGGATAATAAAGAGAGACCTTTTTCTTTCTTTTGCATGTAAGAAGGTGATGAAATATAATGTATGCAAGATCAAAGTGCTTGCCATTTAAGACACACCAGATAAGAAAGATGTCCATGTGGGAAACTTTGGATCAACTGCCAGATTTGGGAAGAATAGAGTACATGATGATCTTGTGAATCAGCCGAGCTTCCATAGTTAATTGTTTGGTGTTGACTTCTCTGGTATTTATTACATTTGAATCATAACTCATTTGCCGAATAGTCGCGAGTTTATCAAAGCCTTGTCCTTTAAACCAGTTGAAATGAGAATAGAATTGAATTCCATCCACAGAGGGAAGATGAAGGATTCGAGCAATGCTGTTTGTATCAAGGTGAAAATATATTCCAGCCACATAGCAGTTAAGTTTTTCTTCTCCAGGCATTTCTTCAAGATGAATGTAGAATAACTTTACTAATTTTGGATAGTAACCTTCATTCATTCCAACAAATGATCCAAGGCCAATTGCATCAAACAATCTATACGTGTTGAGATGAAGATCATTGCAAATTGTGTCAGACAACACCATTGCTGTGGCCACTTTTATATGCTGAAAGAATTTGTCATATATGCTTTTGTATGTGGGGTTTTTATATAGCATGGTGGCAGAGATTTGAAGTGGAGGAGGATTTGGTTCACTAGGACCTGATTCATCATTATGTTGAGTAGACCGTTTTTGTCCACGAGAGGGATTCTTTCTACGTGAGGATGAAGCCGTGGACATTTCGAGAAATTAAACTGAAATTACAGAGGAATTCTCTGAATAAAAATCCAATTTAAAAGGCAATGAAAAAATCAAATCTCAAATAAGTGTAGACAGAAGATTAACAGTAAAACAAATTGAATCAATGGAAAGGCCCAGTCAAAGTTGCACATTTAGTTAGAATTTTGAGGGAAAAATAATTTATCTAGACATGAAGAACCAAAATGGAGGCATACTAGAGGATTCAAATTTAAACTGAAATGGAAGCATATGGAATTTTAACAGGACAGTGCATGGAACAGTTCTAAAATGTTTGCTTGATAAACCGAAAAAAATTTATATAACATGCTCTAGGGATTGAGATATATATAAATTCATCCTAAGAGTAGGAATTCAACATAATTGTGAAATGTACTACTCAAATGAACCAAAGTCATCACAAGTATTCAAAAATAAATTTAGATAATAAAACACAAAAACAAAAAAAAAAAATTTTTTTTTTTTATAACAAAATTTAGGCAAGAACACAAGATTTGATCAAAATATGATGGATCAACAAATTGATTAAAGGACAAATGGAAGTTTGTACATAAATTTTGAATTTGCAGACCATAGACTAAGCAATTCTTGCTAGAATAAGTCTTTTACATGTGAAAGAAAAAGGCTACATTGCAATCAAGGGTCTCATGGAATGATGAAATCAAAGGAGTAAATTAAAAATTAATTACTGAACATTCAATAAACAAGTAATGAATTTATGAAATGTAGAAAAAAATAGATGAAAACTTACTTGCTTGAAGAGACTAGAGGAGAATGAAGAAAGCCCTAGCCGAGATGCTCTCTGGAAGTGAATGAAATTATGCCCAACAGTGAGTAAATGATATACAACAGAGAGCAATTCGAAGGGCTATATTAAGGAGATGGAGCCGGCTCTTGGGATTTAATGGAGCCGGCTCTTAGGATTTAATGGAGCCGGCTCTTGAAGTTCAATGGAGCCGGCTCTAAGTTGTTGAGTCGGCTCTTTGAGTTGGCAGCCGGCTCATAATAAATATGGAGCCGGCTCTCAGAATTTTTAGAGCCGGCTCCTTGCCAAGCAAAAAAAAAATAAAAATAAAAGAAAAAAAAAATAATGGACAGCCGGCTCAAGAAGAAATGTGGAGACGGCTCAACCCAATTTTTTGGAGACGGCTCAATTAATTTGTAGAGCCAGCTCTTTTGGGCTTTTTCAGAGATGCCAAGAGATGGATGTTTAAGGCATTTTTAGGAGCCGGCTCTTCCCTTTTGTTGAGCAGGCTCAATTGTCTGCAGAGGAGATCCCGAGAGTTGGAAAAAAAAAAAAAATTTAGCACTGAAGGAGCCTGCTCTGCCTTTTTCTAGAGACGGCTCTTCCTATTCCAATTTTTGGGAGCCTGCTCTTTGGATGGAAACTTCTTTTTTCGTTGAAAAAAGCTTTTAGAGCCGTCTCTAATTGAAATGGAGCCTGCTCTAATTTTCTGAGCCTTCTCTAGAAATCTAGAGCCTTCTCTACTTTCCCTTGGGCCTTCTCTAATTTTTGTAGAGCCTTCTCTACTTTCAGTAAGAGGCTTAAAATGAATTCCAGTATGATGTAAGGCTCATATGAATGTGTTTAAAAACCTAATGAGCTAATTTTATGTTCTTTGAGAGATGAGATGAGAATGATATGCATGAATTGTAATTTTGAGCTTCGAAATATATTCAACTAAACTTTGACATTGAACCTTAGTATCTCACCATCCTATCTACCATTTTTTTCATTTCTTGATCATGATCATCTAGGCTTGATGAAGATTTGCTGAAAAGCTTGAATGATTTTTGAAGACCGAGTTCTTCTTTATTTTCTTGCACTTTGATGCTTCTTTGAAATCATTGCTTGAGTGTTTGGAATGCTTGAAATGGAACTTCTAGCTCATCATTAAGGATTGAATGATTGAACAACTATACTTCACTCAATGAAAATATTAGTATATAAACATCATTAATGGGTTGTAATCATCAAAACATAAGATTGACCTTTAGATAACATCCTTAGGCCAACACTTGTATTCAATTACATCAAAGGATCACACAAGTCTCTAATGAAAGCTTTCAGTTCTAAAAATGGAGAAGAATTTAAGACAGCCTTACGTGAAAGCTTTCAATTTTGAAAATGGAGAATAATTTAAGACAGTCGAGACTTGCTAAAGGATATATGTTAATGAGGTCAACATGACCCATGGTGCGTAGAATCCAGATAAATAAACCTGACGCCTTAAAAGGCCCTAAAAAATATGCAGAGGATAGAGTGTGTTTCAGACCTCACTAGTAGGTATTTATTTATTTAATTTGATACGTCAATATTAACTGTGAACTACTCAAAAACACCATAGTGGGTGCAACCATTTACTTGCAAAGCATATAAAAGCAATAAAATATATGCTCTGATAAGCTTAGATTTCCTAAATGAATCAACCAAATAAACATGTTGAGATATGAAAAGTAGTTTAAAGATTGACCAGATTCAGTATATGAATACAGAGCCCAACTTTTTACAAAACTACCTTGTACCCAAATTTATACAAAACTAACATGTACAAAACATTCACATAACAACCCCATACAAGCCTGAATCGTTACAAGGTACGACAAAAGTAAAACGGAGTAACTTTCATAACAAAAGGCATTCCATTGACAAAAATTAAACCTTAACATAGCACCAGTTTCATCACCACCTAAAATTAAAGCTTGCAACCTGGTGCAAATTTAACTTTTCTCCCATGCTTGGCACTGTTGTTCAAAATCTCTTGCCTACATTCATTCAAAGGATCGATCAAAAGTTGTAGTGCCATTTCTATATGGATCACAGTAGAGTCCGTCTGTACCATTACATAGAAGTAACATACTGTTAGGAAAAAATATATATTATGTTTAAACCACTGTAAAATAGAAAAATATTTCACAATGACATTATACTAACATTGAAGCTTCCCAACAATCTTCTGCTATCCCATAACTCCATGAACCTCATAAGAAAAAGTCCACATGAATGTCTGAACAATAATTAAAAATTGTATAAGAGAGCTACTGAGGAAGTTCATGTCAAACATACAAGTAATAAGTTAAATAACAAAAAGATTTCAAAAGTATAAAGTCAAACATACGGGTCAGGCTGCACAGGTAAATCTTGATGCTTTATGATATCATAAAAATCCAATTTTTCTCCTAGTGCAATGTCAAGAAAATCTTTCTGCAATACAAAAACAAAATTACTAACAATATGATCATATCAAATTAAAAAATGAAATGAATTAGAATAAAAGAGTTGTATACCACCAATAAACCATAATTTGTGTGCCTAAAACCAAGTCCGCTGCTACATATGTAATGAATAAGCTTATCCGGACGGTGAATGACAAACAAGAACTAATGATTACTGACGCATGCAGGGAAATAGAACTGTTAAACACATGACATATATTAGTAGTGGAATATTGTCACAACCAGAAACCATAGGCAGAAGACATAAATTGTTAAAGAAAATAACATACCAACTCAGATTTATGAAAGTCGCTGGTCTTTGTTTTTAATTTTTTGCAGTATTTGTCCTAGGCGCTCACCAAGCGTTTCCTGCGCTCCTCCTTATTACTTACAAACTCCACATTCTCATCCCTGATGCAACTTACCGCAAAACTGGAAAAATAGTACTTCATTTTCTTCTCATCCTGTTTTTTGTTTAGAAGCGTCGAATAACAATCAATTACCTGTAAGAAAGGAAAATCATACGTTAAGGAAAAAAAAAAAAAAAAAACCAAATTTAACATGGACTAAAAATATGAATGGGGTTAATATTCATGTAACCCACTCACAACATTTGCCACCCACTCATCACCGAACATCGTAAGAACATCAGCCCGATTTAGTTGTGCAGCATCAATACGTACCAAAGTTTCACTAACATAACAGAATAAAATAAGTATTTAAAAAACATTGAACATAAGATTAAGCATAAAAAAGGGCATGCCTAGAATCTGTCATATCCATTACTTACGTTTTGTCACGGTCAGGGGCTCTGACATATTTCAACAACATTTTGTCATCAGTACTAAGTCTAATTTTTTTCTTAGACTCTGTTTGGTCCCAGGGAGAGTGTGCATATCATGACCTACCTCGTCGACGACCACTAACAATTTGTTTGGGGACATAATCATCAACTCCTGTCATGTATAATCAATATCAATTACTAATTTAAGTTAATCATAATAGGATAAATGAAAAGATGGTTGAGCATTTAAAGAATTATACCTATAGGGATGTTTGAGAAATTGATATCCTTTTGTGCCCCTTGCACAACATTTAAGCTATCTTCAACACCCTCCCCTGCAACCTCCAGATTACCCGTCCCAGCATGAGCCATGGATTGGTCAGTATTTGAGATACTGGCTTCGACATTTGATTCTTCTACCTGATTAAAGCACTTTTCAACTTGGTCAGAATTGTCATCAACTCCACATTCATCGTCAAATTCAACAATGCATTTTCATCAATATTTACTCCTTCACCGCTTATTCCATGAACCACCAAATGGGGATCGGACGAGTTGCTTTGCGGCTGCATATTCAAATGCTCACCACTTTCTTCTCCAATACTCGTGTGACCTGAACTGGTGTTACCCTCCACAGTACCTTTCTTTCGTTTCTCCCGTCGCCTTTCCCTAATGGATTGAAGTCTCTTGAAAATTTGGTTAGTATTTTGAAGTTGCATCTTCAATTCTTGAAAGCAGCGCTGCACACATCAGATAATAGGTTAAGAAGTTGCGATCTTATGACAATAAGAACAAATATACAAAAAAAACATAATGTAATGTAAACTTCATAAAAATATCCATTTATTAATGGAATGTATATTTACCTCGTATTCTGAGTCCGAACTTGTATCGGCAGTTGGATTGGTCATACGAGATGTAGAATGTAAGGGTAACAAATAATAATCACTGATAGGGACTTCATGACCACTTGTAGAATTGGTTGTGGGACGAGCCTATCACAAGTGTTTTACACTCGGTTATAAAAATGAATACAACTATGATGCTTTAATTAATTAAAAATTAAAAACTACAAGTACGAAAAAAATTTAAATTACCTGACCATGTCCAAAGCCTCCCATATTTTACTCCGATTGAAGGCGTTTCTTTACATTCTCATCTGTCCAAAAACACAGATTGGACATCCCCTTTGCCGGGCCATTTCACATCAACTCGGATGAGATATAGTAACTGAATTCAATGACATCAAATAATTAACATATATACACTTGCCCTTAGATATAGAGGTTTGAGGAAAGGCTTTTCTTTATCCAATATACTAAGTATTTTAAAAGGTAACATTCAGTAAAAAAAAAATATTATACCTGCAGAAAAATTAAACACCCTGTCTAACTCTGTCTTTCTTTTCCCGGCTTTTTGAGGGGTTCAACCAAATGTTTATAAGTATAACCACACCAGTTGTAAGTCCTAATTGAATTGACTTTGTTCACGGATTCAAACCCCTTATGTGGGCATTACTCCGACCATTTGGCCTTAGGACTGTTGCACATGCAAATAAAACAAATGCTCGCTTAAAATCGTCACCAACATCAAGTTGTGTAACCTTGTCTTGCAAAGCATTTATGTGCATCCCTCCCGGACTACGAAATCCACAGTTATTTATCCATTCTGCTTCAACATCAAAACCTACTGGCACGTCCGTCTCCCCACAAGGCAAGCCAAATATGAAATTGACATCATGTGCTGATATAGAGATATATTCATTATGGCCGACTCTAAGAAGACCGGTGTGGCAGTCGAAGTTACTGAATATATAACGAAAGAGGTTACGATCCAGACGTGTGCATTTCAAGTTCAGCAACTTCCCAAAGCCAATTTCCTCAATCGCTTTGATCTTCTCAGCACCAAGTTGGGATACACATTTGACAAATTGATCAATCGAGCATCTGTGCCAATGATTCTGATTTTTCTACGGATAAAAGTTCAATTAAATGATCAATTACAAAACAAAAATACTATAAACAAGGGACCGTGCCTCAAATAATGAAACAATAATAGGACGGAAGGGAAGGCAAAATGACATAATACCTTTTGTTTGGGGGCTTGTTTTGGTGCATTTTTTTTCCTTTCCGCTTCTTCCTTTTCCCACTCATCCTTGAAAGGTTGTTTTTCAGTTTCACTCATTTTATTCCAAACTTCTCCGGCATCTTTACTGATTTGTGCATAATCAACTTTTCTCCAATTCTTGAAAGGGTTTTCTGCTTTGCACTTCTCCTGATAATATTTCCTGAAATTATAAACACAATAAATAATTAAAAATTTTAATACCATTTAAAATTTTCTAAACTTTATTGTTTAATTACATTGTGACTTTGTTTTCCATACATCAACATATATATCACTAAGGTAAGAACATTAGTGCAATACATCACTTTAAACAAAAAATATAATTAAATCAAGTTTAGTAAAAAAACAAAAAAGTTAAAATCAGTACCAAGGATCTTCATAACATTACTTGATAACATCACAGTCCACAAAATAAGTCCAGCACAAACAATTTTTCATGTGCCTTTTTAAATGGGTGCGAATCCTCTAAAGTGAAATAATGAAAAGAGCGACATCTATTTTTTTGTTTTTTTTCTTCCAAATATTAAAAAAAAACATACACTTAGTTATAGATTATTTAACATATCTTTGAAAATTTTTGGGCAAAGTTTACTGTTAATTGTCACACTCACCACCTTCATCGTCACCGTCAAAAGAAAAAATTTGGCAAAATTTTTTATTAATTGCCACACTCAACACCTTCACCATCTAATTAAGGTATTCACATAGTGCTGAAAAACTAATAGTCACTCATAAATCTAAATCAATTCAACATAGTGATGTTATATATACATACTTATATACTAATATATATTCAGTACCTTAGTCTCAAAGCATTCTTGTATATATACATATATATATATATATTGAGTTATTATATTTCTTTCTAATCAATATATATTCAGTACCTTAGTCTCAATATTTTCTTATTTTATTTCTTTCTAATCAAATTTTTGTATTAATCAAATCAATAACTTCAATAAAAAATATATGGAAACAACATAATTTATCATTACAAAAAGAAATTTTTTAAAATAATAACAGAATACATGAAATTTATAATAATTTGATCTCATTGTCATTCAGGGTTTTGAAAATATACCTAAATTTGAAGAAGCAAGGTCCATGATGGCTTACAGTTCGTCCCTTCTGCTTCAGTTTTGAACTTCCTATAGTGTTTTTCACACTCTCACTCTGTCTCGATTGACAATTAACCTTTCTACGCTTTAAATGACCTCCACCTTCAATCTCATCGCTACTACTTGATGATTGAGATGGAGAACTGGCAGAAAGAGAGTATGAAGCATTATCACAATTACTTTCACTATCTACAGCAATTCTTTTTCCATCGCGTTTAGATGCCACATCTTTTTTTTTTTTTGTTCATCTTCTTTGGCTTTTGTTGCAATTTTTCCCTTTTTTTCAACGCGCTTGGCCACATGCTTAATCCTTCCCATTTGATGTTCCTAGATTATGAGTTCATAATGAGATGTTGCACTTACAAAAACAGAGATCATAATAAGACTTTAAGTAAATTTAGAAGCATAAAAGTTAAAAGTTACAAGCTTAAAAGATCATATTATTTATATTTTATTTAAAGTTAAAAGTTAAATTTTATCATATAAAAAAAGCATCCAAAAACACACAGTCACATGTTAATTTAAAGAGGATTTTGAAAGGGATTATGAGGTATTTAGTTGTCAACAATTTTCACTTTTATGTAATTGAATTTTTAACACAATCACGAACCTACTCCAAAATTGGAGAATGAATATTGTGTGGTTATAGACTAAATAATGAATTGGCAGACTTCACAAAATTTCGCATTCATCAATTTTTATTTAGTGCAATAAAAGAAGAAGAAGAAGCATATTGAAGGGATTAGATGCCTAATGACTAAATAATGAAAGTCTGCAAGCTACTCTCTTGGCAGACTTCACAAAATTTCGCATTCATCAATTTTTATTTTGTGCAATGTAAATAAAAAAAATGGAATTTCAATGTATTCGTAAATAAGAAATTATTGCAATTATTACAAAAAGCATACAGACTTTACAAACATATATATAATTTTACCTTTTGCAGTCCATATTGGATTATTTTAGTTCACAAAGTGATGTAGTGTAGAACTTATAAATAGTTTAGTTATTTTACACATAAATAGTAATTACTTGAATTATATGTTAGTTTTTAGCGATTTCTGGTTCTATGACTTTAACATGGAGATCTCCACATTACTTAAGTAAGTTTATGCAATGCACATGTAAACTTAACTGCATAAAGTATGACGCTTGGAACAACTGTGGTCTTGACATGTAAGCAAGGAGAATACTTGGTTGTAGGCTATGTCACATAATTCTAACATAGGAGAGAGATTGGTGTTAATTTACAGCAAGTTTCAAAGTGATTTAGGGTACTTGAGAAACCAAGTACACTAATATTCTGTGATTGAATCTAATAAGGAGCTTTATTGACATACTAGAAACAATGAGCCCCCCAAGCTACTGGTGGAATGACCTAACAGACAGAATAAAATTAAAATTTGGAACTTGATGTGGAAAAGTAACACAAAAAAAAACCAATACATGACACATAAACTTATCATAATCATATTTTCCAAGTAAATTCTTAGTTCTCCTGATTAACTCGACTTGTTAAAGCTACTCAATTATGAACTACTCTTTTCTTTGTCACCAACTCATGAACTTGTCAGGGGCAATCCATCACTCATCCTAGAGGTTTTCTCAACCACCACATTTACTTAGATTTTTCTGACACTTTAAATGTGAACTTTTCATCACCATTATAAATTTAATCAATTTTGCCTCACTAGTAAAAATATTAAAACTGAATTCAACAAGCAAGTTGTAAAGATTTAATTCTAACATAGGAGAGAGATTGGTCTTCATTTACAGCAACTTTCAAAGTGATTTAGGGTACTTGAGAAACCAAGTACACTGATATTCTGTGATTGAATCTAATAAGGAGCTTTATTGACATACTAGAAACAATGAGCCCCTCAAGCTACTGGTGGAATGACCTAACAGACAGAATAAAATTAAAATTTGGAACTTGATGTGGAAGAGTAACACAAAAAAAACCAATACATGATACATAAACTGATCAGAATCATATTTTCCAAGTAAATTCTTAGTTCTCCTGATTAACTCGACTTGTTAAAGCTACTCAATTATGAACTATTCTTTTCTTTGTCACCAACTCATGACCTTGTCAGGGGCAATCCATCACTCATCCTAGAGGTTTTCTCAACCACCACATTTACTTAGATTTTTCTGACACTTTAAATGGTGAACTTTTCATCACCATTATAAATTTAATCAATTTTGCCTCACTAGTAAAAAAATTAAAACTGAATTCAACAAGCAAGTTGTAAAGATTTAATTAAATTTACAAATGCAGATAAAATTTAGACAATAAATCATATCAATGGTAATCACAACTGTGACCTTCTTATTCGTGAAAAATAGCAACATCTAATAGCATAAAAAAAAGAGTAAATTCGACTTAACTAAACAGAAACAAGGCCGGCGAAGATAACGAAGCAAACCGTGGCCGGAATTTGACGGCAAGCAAACCAAGGCCGGCGAAGATAGCGAAGCAAACCGTGGCCAGAGAAGAACCCAGAATCAAGGCGCCGGAATTTGACAAACTAAGGCCGGCGAAGATAGCGAAGCAAACCGTGGCCAGAGAAGAACCTAGAATCACGGCGCCAGAATTTGACGGCAAGCAAACCAAGGCCAGCGAAGATCGCGACCAACAAACGCTGAATTTTGACTCTCCTTTATTTGATCGAAACCCAAAGAATTTAGGGTTCTTTGCCGCCGTTTTCTTTTCTTTGCAGGGGTTCGTCTTTTCTCAGATTATCTTGGTTTAGGGCTAACTCTTTTGTCAATAGGGTTATCTTTTTGAGTATTTGTTTTTTCTTTTTATGTAATAAATTACCATATAAGTTAACGGAAGGCAGATTTAACGGAATAATGCGTTTTGCACCATTTTAGTGGAGCCCACAGACATATTACAAACTGAAGCATACGTGGCCAAACTAAGGCCTTTCATCAGCTCACAGCAGCGGACTGTAGGGTAACTCACAGCAGGGTATTTGAGCCCGTGGTAAAGTTAGGAGTGGGAGTCTGTCGGCGAGTCAGATATAAATAGAGGGTAAAATGGTCCTTTTGTGAAAGTATTGGCATTTGGCAGGTCATAGTTTAGTTCTCAACTGTAAAGTTTGAGGGTTGGAGGTTTTGCCTCTTTGTTTTAATATTGGTGGAGGACAATAAAATATGTAGATATTGTAATTTATATATCAATCATTTTGGAAAAATAAAAAAAGATATAATAATTAACAATACAATTTTATATATATATATATACATTCTTGACAAAATAATTGTATTGGGGTCTTGAAAATTCAATAAAGTGACAACTAGATTTTCTAAAGTAGATAGTATGATTTTTAAAAGAAAAGTTGAGAGTTTCGGGTCTTACTAAGAACATGTTGTGCTTACAAGTTAAAGATAAAATTCTGTATGATATCAATCAAGTAATATTTATTTATGACATCTCAACTTTTTTGTAAGGTCCCTCTTAAACTGAACGGAAGAGAATCTACAATTAATGGGAGGAAAAAAAATTTCGCTCCTCGTGGATATTTGTATTAAAACTTGAGTGTAAAATAGTAATGTATCACTTCAATTCGCTATTGAAAACTAGAAGCATGTAGATATAATGAAAACGTGTTACGAGAAGTACAAAAAGCATAAAAGTTCATAAAGTAAAATACCAAATACCTAATCCATTGCAAATTTTCTATTCTATATCTATCATCGACCCCTTTTTTTCTTTTTCTTTTTTCTTTTAAGAGGAAAAGATTATACTTTGGACTTGTGCAAGAGTAAGAATATCATAAAAAAGAATTTACCCATTGAATTGGGCACTTCATTGTCCATATCATGTATATTAGTTTTGATTTTAAGTCACTACTATAATATAAAATGTCAAAAACATGAGACAATACAAAGAGTCCAACTACAAGTAGAATATGGCTTTGTTTCTGGAATCTTGACCGACTCTACTCTTACTCTCAACCAAATTAAACAACACATTTTGTGTGTGTGTGTGTGTGTATAGATGATCTGTTTTGTTTTCGTTCTCATTATTTTTTCATTCATATATAATTAAAGGTAATTAATAGAGAAGCATTAATTTATGGTTACAGGGACACAAGAATATGCTATGGACCCGGTCTATATTAGATCCAAACCATTGAGTTGGTGTGCCAAGTTGTGTTAACAACTTGGATTTAAAATAACATTTCTCTTATATTAACATCTCTGAAATTTAAGCATCCAATCTCACTAATCAATCTACCAGATGAGGCCGTATTCGAACATGCCAGGAAGTTTACTAATACGCACACGACTGATTAGTTTCGTCGTTGTTTGATCTTAGGAAAATGCTTAAATAGGTGACACTCCACTCACCACTCACATCGGATGTGGTCAGAAACGGCTTAGACTTATAAGGGTAGTTAGACAATAACACCTAATCGTTTAAGTTTTCGAGTACGTATGGTCCGTCACACTACCAATTTAATGAGTTTGGGCGTGGCTCCTTTGATCGCTACTCAGGATGTTAATTCTACAATGATTGATTCATGCATTTATTTGGACTTATTTTATTGGAGGGAAGTTGCTGTCATGAACCATTTTGAAGTTAGGAAGTTGCTTTCTACTGAATTTATATTCCAAAAGTATGGGTGGAGTACTAAAATATAGCTAAAATGTTTTTGCAGGGAAGTTGCTTGGAGTTGCATGCCATATGCTTGGGGCCTTTGGGCAAGACTTTAGGTTTACCACATGCCACTGAAAACATACCAACCCTTGTGTCAAAAGAGAACTTCAATAAATCAAAAAAGGTAAAATTTAATTTTGAACGTATAATTTTTAATTTTCAAGGAAAAAGTTAAATTCTATTTGATGACATCTTACTCATTTTGCACTTTTGATTTGATGTACGTAATAAGCATGTTATGTTGTTTAACATATATTAATTAGAGGTTATATGAATTTGATTTGAAATTTAGAGAATGTAATTATTTTGTTTAATTAAATTCTACTTAGTGGCTCTATGGATCTATTTGTGTTTTAGAAGTTGCTTCTATTTTCAAATCATGGATTTGGAATTATTGTGTATTCACTTGGTTGTGTTTTGAGCAATTGATAACATTGTTGTTATATTTATATTCATGAGAACATATTTTCTTTATAGAATATATTGTTGTCATGTGTAATGAATTGTACACTTTGTAATTGACATTATGTATGTTATTTTAGAATTGAAATTCCAAGGCATGAATTGTTTGGTTTCAACCTACTTGTGCACTCACTGGACTATTTAAACATATGCATTTTAAACATATAATAACATGTCTTAATTTACATTATATTTTGAACAATCCATATATGAGATTAATGTTTTAGATGAATGACACATGATAGTGGTTAATCTGAGAACTCTAGGCTCATGTGAAATTATGGTATCGTGAAGGTAGTAGATTAGGTCAAGATTCGATTTCTTTTCTCTACCAAGTATTTTTGGTTTAAGCTATTTAATTCACTCTAAACAAAAGTGGACTTGTCATTTTATAGAAGTCTAGCTTTGAAGCGCTCTAATCAATTATAAAAATTTTAGATCCACTTTTTATTTATAGGTCAACTTATGTCCAAATAATTACCCCATCTCATCCAACAACTTCAAACACGGAAATAATTTTCAAAATTATTTATGTCCAAGTGTTTATTAATTAGGGCAATCTTCTGCATGTCACATTTTGCCATGCATGTCAAAAGGCTCTAATTTAATTTAAATGGGTTGTTAGTAATGAATTGTTTGACCATTCAGTCCAACTGTCTTGCAAGGGTGTAAAGAATATAATACTTATGTTGCCAATAGAATGAATAATCATAAAAGAGTAATGATAGGAACCGAAAATGAATTTCATAATTACCACCGAATTTAACATGATTGGCTATCATTTTTACGTGTTAAACAATTATTTTTTAAAAATTGTTTAAGTAGATGATGTGAATAAAAACATGTCAGATTCAGGACTTATTCGGAAAAATCATTTAGTGACCTTATCATTTTCTATCAGAAAAATGTGAAAGCTAGATGAAATTAGTTTGAATAATAAAAAAAATTTAGATAGTCAGGTATCTAGCCTTTGTTCTAACTAAATTTCCGAGATATCGTGCAAAGCTCTCCCTCCACATGAGTCGGGTAGAGTTCTAGTTTTCACACCCAGACATGACCCTTTTGTAACTTTTTTAGTATAAATTGATAAGAAATAACTTATGTAACATTGATTTAATGTAAGCCCTTTTATATAACTGGTCGCATAACAAAACATTTATTAATTTTTTAAAAATGAAAAACAATTTAAAGCATGTGTTATATATATATATATATGTTCAATATATCAAATGTTGAATTCTTAGTTTATCAATTGCAGGTACACAGACATTGTATAAATCTTTAGACTGAGATGTGATCTACTTCTTTGTAATAAGATAAGTGGCCATGGATGGGAAGATTTAGAGAAATAGGTAAAGTATTAGAATAGCTAGGGAGCTATCTTTAATTGCTTAAAGTTTCTCGACTGTATTGGAAGGAAGATATTATTGTCCCTGGTTGCATACATATATCAATGGTACGTGCAGAATAATTTTGTAAGCCTATTTGGTGTAATAGTGCAGAATAAGTGTGGGCCCAGTAAATAATTGTAAGAATTTTATGCAATTATAATTTTCTGTTACTCTTTCCCTCTAAATATATACTATTTAAATTCACTCACAGCTAGTGATGACAATGAGGGCAGTTTTGGACAGGTGTATCTAACCTGCAACCGTTTAAAAACTCCCGTCTGTTTCCGCCCAAAACCGTCTAAACGGGGGGCCTTTCAACCCTATCCCTGTCCCGTTTAACGTTTTCACTCCTACGGGCATCCGCTCCATTCCGTTTAGTTTCATAATTTCTCCACATTTATTATTTTTTTCCTCTAATACAATTATATAACTATTGGAAAAAAAAAAAAAAAAAAAAATTTAAATGGGCAATCAATAATTTAACATATAGCCAAACACGTGTAGATTTTTATTAATAAAAACTATCTCTAAACAAAATGATGATCTTCCAAGGCACAAAACACCTCTAAGACCCTAGGATGACCCTCTATGAGGTCACGGAACTCAAAGAAACAAGGTGCGGAAGCAAGGGACCGGAAGAATGACAATTAAGCCGCTGAACTTGTTCGGGGCATATCACTCTGCTCGGGACTCATTTTTTGACGTCATTTCTTCCGTTATTCATATTTTCTCATTTTGAATCTTTTTTGTTGACAGAGTTTTATCATTTGAGCGCGTTTGCTCGCTCAAATAAGCTAAACGGTTCCTCAAAACCGCTATAAACGAGACAGGGTGAAACGGGTATTCGTCCCCGCAAGACAAATTACCATCCCTTCTCACACTTTGCCCGTAGCTCGATCCCTCCCTCCGCTTTGGAGACAATATGTTACATCATTGGACTAATGGCCCATTAGTTCTGTTACTCTTGTTTACCTTTATTAATATTAATTTATTTAGGTGTCTTCCAGTTTTTTGCAACTTCACCCTATAAATACTACAATATATCTTACATGTATAACATGTGAGAAATGCACAAAGTTTTGATTGATATATATAAACCTAATAAGCCAACGTAACACGCATAATTTTTAAGTATCTTCCATCTATCATATATGTAGCTTCCTTATTTTATATACTACCTTGCAAAGAAATGTCTCGCAGATGGCTGTTTAAATCACAACTACTTTGTTTTATTTTACTTTTATTTTATTTTATTTTGTTTTTCAAGAAATTTTATACATGCATGACACAAGTGCAAGACATTTTCATGGGTGTGGCATCAGTGGCGTAGCCAGAAATTTTCTTCAATAGGGGCAACTGCCCCCACTTGTCCCTATGTGGCTACGCCACTGTGTGGCATGATACCTACACAAGTGCTAAAAACAAACGTTGTAGCATATGTAATGGAAAGTGCTTTATTGAGACAATTTCAAACTTATTAAGACTCTCCATTCTAACTATGGGTGGCAAATGGACGGGTTGGGTCGGATTTGGGTTGAATTAAAAATGGACGGGTCGGATTTGGGACAAGACTCCTATCCAACTCGTTCAGAACGGGTTGAAAATTGACAAGTTTAACCTGTTATGACTCGTGGATCCATTAATTATTATTTTTAATTTTTAAAAGTTTTTAAATTATTTTAAAAAAATTTAATTATCAAAAAAAAAATATTTTAAAAATTTTTATTTATTTTTTTAATTTTTAAAATTTTTTATTTTTTTAATGGTACAGGATGTGCTATTACCATGCAATTGCCAGACACACCACGTCCGGCTTACATCTCCTAGGGTCTATCTTACTTTTGAGTGTGGGAGATGTCATGGAATATCAATAATGGATCTATCACTCCCAAAATAGCAATTGACTTGTGTTTCTGAGTCTATGGAAGGAAAGACACTTTGCTGTTAATTAAGTTATATTATGTTATGCGACTATTTTGGTTTCTTTAATCTCTAATCTCTGAATATCAGAGAAAAATAGCACTTTTATTAAAGCAACAATTTACCTAATGCAAACAATTTACCTATCAATAATTTACCTCTCATCTTTATATATATATATATATATATATATATATATATATATATATTTTAATCCGGACATGCATACTTGGGAAAAGAATATAAGAAAAAGATTTTGAAATTTTTAGTAAGAAATTACAGCAAACATTAGCCAGACAGTCGACAATGCCATGAGAAGTGGGGAACTAATAAGTAGGTGGATGATTGAATATTCTCAAAACTTACCTTTCCAAAAAAAAAAAAAAATCTTAAAACTCACATATTACAGATTTAATTCAAATCTAATTCAACAATCTGATTTAGAGATTTTGATATATATATAAAATAAAAAAATAAAAATAAAAGTTTCAAAATATTATTATTTTTTTCGGAAGGTTTTAAAAAAATTTAATATTTTTTATTTCAAAATTTTTTTAATTTTTTTTAATTTTTTAAATTATTTTTTTTTTAGAGAGCTAAACTTTGAGAGAGGGGATTGATGAGAAACAAATTTAGAAAGAGAGGATTGTGAGTAAGAGAATTTTAGAGAAAGAAATGAGTTGAGTGTAATATAAAATAGATGTGTGTTGTGTGTTTATTATGTGATGGGTGAAATATGAGTTTGAATATGGTTATCGTATTCAACCCATCTTGACCCTCAAATTTAATATAATTCGACCAATAACCATTATAAAAGGGCAGATATGGGCGGGTTGATGATTCCTGAAATGTTGGAAATTTTTATGTATAAATAATAAAAATTGTTTTATAGTCATATGCAATATTTAAAAAAAAAAAAATAGGATTGTAATGTGATTAGGGGTGCACACGGTTCGGTTCTTTCCGATCGGAACCGAAACCGGAACCGTTCACAAAAGTTCCTAAAAAACGGAATCGGAACCTTATAGATTAGAACCGAACTTCGGTTCCATGAGAACCGTTAGCCATGAGTTGAGAGATAGTGGCTGAAGCTTGCCAACATGAACTGGACAACGGGCGATGGAAACTGAAAGATATGGATTTTGATTTTTTGAACAATCTGAAATGATATGCCGATACAGGTTTTAAACTTTTGATTCTTGCAGCAGATCTGAAATATATAGGTTTTGAACTTCTGATTCTTGTAGTTTTGTAGTTTACACTTGCAGAGAGAGAGAGAGAGGGGGGACAAGTTTAGCAGTTGCAGAGAGAGAGAGAGAGGGGCAAGCTTGAGAGTTGAGAGACAGCTGAAACTTGCGAACCTGAACTGAATAGCAGGCGATGGAAACTGAAAGATATGGGTTTTGATTTTTTGAACAATCTAAAATGATATGCCGATATGGGTTTTGAACTTTTGATTCTTACAGACAGATCTGAAATATATGGGTTTTGAACTTCTAATTCTTGTAGATTTTGTAGTTTACAGTTGCAGAGAGAGAGAGAGGGCAAGTTCTGAAGTTCAAAGTTGAGATAATAGAGATGAAGATTGGAGGCGACTAGGGAGGTGAGGCTCAGATCTAGGGCAAAAAGACTAAAAAAAATAGAGATTGAGGCAATTGGGGAGAGCCGCTGAAATGATTTTCCCTATAAATAAAATATATAATATAATATAATATATATATATATATTACGGTTCCGGTTCCAGAACCGAACCGTGAGATCGGAACCAGAACCGAACCGAAACTCAACGGTTCCTCATTTTAGAAACCGAAACTATGAGAACCGGAATTTCGGTTCCGGTTCTACGGTTCTTTTGTGTACCCCTAAATGTGATTATCTATACTTGATGGATTATATTGTACTTTCTAATTTAGTGGTCTAATTGGGAGAATGGTTTTATACAATTGGATTGTGATTTTCCTACTTAGTGATTTAATTATAACCATTGATATATAAGTTTCTATGATAGGAATGGAAACTTAGGTATGTTTATTTATAAAGAAGTCATCCATGTTGTTGTTATATATAAGAATTACAAAAACCTTTATTTAACTCTATCGAATTAGTTTGGTAAAACACTCTAATATTTTTGTAGGAAACCCTCAAAACTCTAAACATCTTATCCAATATTTAAAGGTAGTAGTAGGTGATTTAATCATCAAGGTACAATGTCTAAATTTCTATTCTATTTGATTGTTTGATTAAACCCGATCTAAGAATGTTAAAAAACCAAAATAAAGTCTCTAGATAAACAGGCCATTTGAAGAAGATATCACTGGTGGAAAAAAGAGATCACGAACTAGAGGGTAGCCAATTGAACATCCTTCCCAGATGCGCCATTTAAATGGTAAAATAGAAGAGGTAAGTTACATGCATTGATATACATTCCAAATATGATGAGGTGCTAGCTGTATGATTCAGCCAAATTACGCTTTAAAGCACTAAAATGATAAATTTGTGAAAGAATAAAATAAAATTAAAAAAAATTAAAAAATGGGTTCGAGCCAAATGTACAAAACTTCAAAATCTAATCGGTCACTGCTATTTAGACATTTGTTTCCAAATTGAATATATATATATAGAATAAAATAAAATTAAAAAAATTAAAAAATGGGTTCGAGCCAAATGTACAAAACTTCAAAATCTAATCGGTCACTGCTATTTAGACATTTGTTTCCAAATTGAATATATATATATATATATATATATATATATATATATATATATATATATATATTTATTTGCCTAACTTTTGGCCTAATAAAAAAATATATGGTCAAGTGCAGTTAAAGAAAGGAGAGAAGGATGAAGTTTTTTGCGTTTGGTTTGAGAGAAAGAAACAAAGGGATGTCGCATCTCTCATTTTTTCATATTTTTCTATCCGTCCAATTTTGGGAGAAAGGAGAAGAGAGAGAGTGAATAACTATCTACAAATATACAATTTACAATTTTAACATTTTCAAAAAAATTTAAATGAATATCTACTTTTTATTATTTTCTACAGTGAAGGTATATTGATAACAAATATATAAAAACTCTTCTTCACCCATTCATTCTTTTTACTATCTATTCCATTCAACCAAATAAAAAACAAGGAGACACATTCTCTCCCTTAGAATTCCTCATCCATCCCTTCCCCTATCTCTTCCATCCATTTTTATATCCTTCTAACCAAACGGAGCATTAAAGAGAAGTTTCTAAATTCAAACACCTCTCTAACTTTATCACATGCAATAAAAGTAATTTTCATTGGAAAAAAATAAAAAATAAAATTAAGGATGGTAGTCTAGTGGTACTTTTTCACCTTCTAATACTTTCTCACTTTTCAATTCTCACTTTTCAATATAGAAGGTTAACGGTTCATATGGGAACAAAGTAGGTATATGAGTGTATTTTTTGTCAATATTCCATATAAATTTTAAGATTGCTTTCAATTGTATTTGTTGGACTAATGCTACAATTACATTTATGATTCATTTGGTAGGAAGGAAGGAAAAGGGGGTGAAGGGAAGATAGGAAGGAAGAAACAAACTTCCTTTGTTGGGTAGAGAAGAGACAAGAAGGGAAGGGAAAAAAAATATATGGATGAGCCATCTTTCTTGCTTATCAAATTTTCGTTATTCCAAATATAGAGAGAAGAGAGGAAGGAAGAAAAATAAGACTTTTATGAAAATTTTAAATTACATTTATGATTCATTTGGTAGGAAGGAAGGAAAAGGGGGTGAAGGGAAGATAGGAAGGAAGAAACAAACTTCCTTTGTTGGGTAGAGAAGAGACAAGAAGGGAAGGGAAAAAAATATATGGATGAGCCATCTTTCTTGCTCATCAAATTTTCGTTATTCCAAATATAGAGAGAAGAGAGGAAGGAAGAAAAATAAGACTTTTATGAAAATTTTAAATTACAATACTATCATTACAGGTATGTGAAGAATAATATCAACAATTTCCATAACAGTCGCTTAGATTTCTTTTTGGTTGCCAAACTTGATATCCAATTAAGAATGAAGTAGCACATATTTAAAATTACTGGGGTCCTATAGCAATCTTATGATCTATGAATGATGGGGCTTTGAGTGATGGCTTGATCTTCTCTCCTCTCACTCTCCTTTACTTTTCTTCTAGTCTAGGGCCTTCAGAAAGTTGAAATTATTGTCTTTGACATGATACGAAATTTGGATAGATATTACATTTCTGTAATATGATCAACAGGCATCCACAAATGGACAACTGAGTTGATATTTGGTTGATATTTACAAATGAGTTTTCACAAATATCCTATTGATTGGTTTTCTTGGCCATGTAGCTCTTGTTGACACTCTGGTTGCCAAGACAAGGGCTTGGGAAGAAGATCGTGGCATATCATTTACCTATGATGGTGTTCCCTTAGTTGCCATGGTAGATGAGTATGCAATGCTCCGGCATGACAGAGAAGAAGAAAAACCAAGGATGAGGGTACTTTTTATCAAGCGAGATAACAAGATATAATCAAATGTATGTACAAAGTAGTACTAATTAGTCTTGACGTAAATCAATCCTCATCTCACATTAGCTTTCAGTGGCTGATCACCAGTCAAAGTGTGTTTCTTATACTGAAATATGTTATCTTTTGACATTACAGTATCAAAAGAAGTTCCATGAACAACTCAACACAGAACAAGAAACAATTTTTGGTTCAAGGTACAAAGAAGGTAGTGGGCCCTCGTGCAAATGGTGGTGCTAGCAGACGGCTACCTCTGAATGTTCCACCAAAATGGTGCCAGGTCTTCAAGTAAAGATGGAAGAAGGGATAGCGCCAGGCACATTGCTCCTGCGAACTATGTTGCCATTTCAAACGAGGATGTTGCATCTCACATTTCTCGCCAGTTTCGGCTTCACAATAATAATGGAATAAGGAAGCAATCTGTCGGTTTACACACACGTGTGAGATGTGATTGTTATTACCAGTGTAGTTGCTGCAATGGGGATTCTTCTTTGAACATTGAGGCAGTTTAGAGACTGGATTGTTTGTTTGTGCTTGTTTGTGTTATATTGGCATTTGGAAAGCTTTTAAATCTCACTTCTTCCTTTTTTTGCTTGCAATAGGAACATTTAGAGAGATGTTGGTTTCTCACATATGCAGGAAATGAATTTGATGAAGAAAATCAGTCTCAAAAAGAAGTGGCGCATCCATGGTTAGAAAACTGAAGCTTCTTGTTGATTTGCAATTTTACAGAAACAATAGCATCTGTAATTCAATTCCCCCTAATTGCAAGGATCCAAAAAGGGAATTTAGAAAACACTCCCACAATAGCAAAATAACATCAACATCAAAATACCAAAAGCAAGATACACTACAATAGCTAAACTTGGAAACACACAGCATCGCTGCTGATCCAATTATCCAGTGTCTCGAGTGTGATATAACCATAGTCGGGGCAGTGTCAAGGCACTCCTGGTCTGTGTACTATTCCTATAACCATAGGACATACAGATGACATCGATTGTCCCTAAAAACACAGGCAAGCCACAGCCACGGGCATAAGCTTGCATAGCTTCTGTTCTCTCTTTGCACGAAGCATGGTGGTGGGTGATTGGGGGAAAGAGTGCTGCTTCAAACATTGAATTAATTGGTACTCTTGAACGCCGGGAAATACAATGTTATTTCAAATTTCATTAGATACTCCAACAATAGCAAAATAACATCAACATCAAAATATCAAAAGCAAGATACACTGCTACAAGATACACTGCTACAATAGCTAAACTTGGAAACACACTGCTGATCCAGTTATCAGGTGTATCGGGTGTCATATAGCCGTAGTCGGGGCATTGTCGAGGCACTCCTAGCCTCTGCTATTCCTATAACCATACCATACAGATGACATCCATTGTCCCTCAAAATCAAAGGCAAGCCGCAGCAGCATAAGCTTGCATAGCTTCTGTTCTCTTTCCACGAAGCATGGGGCGGTGGTGGGTGATTGGGGTGAAAGAGTGCTTCTTCAAAATTAATTGCTACTCTTCATCGCCAATCTGGGAAATACCAATTAATTTGATAGTTAATGTAATTTCAAATTTCATTATGTTGCCCTTCCAGCCATAGATCGATATAACAGTCATGTATAAGTCCACTTTTTGCTTTGACCTGAGAAATACAACATGTATAGGTATAAACATTTTTTATTCCTAAAATTAAAAAACAAAACATATTAATACATTAAAATCAAGCAAAACCAAGTACTATAAAATTTAAAATAACCCAAAAACAATAATTCATACCAATCATCCAATAGAAACGAAAATCACTAGTAAGATCAATACCATGTCTCACAAACATAGCTCTAACAATGCAACCAAGCCTCCATCTCTTCAAAATCACCATAAATATCATCCACAAGACCCGCATCAAAGTTTTGAATTTGCACGATAAGAACAGGCTTATCTCTCACCATGAAAATGTCTCTATCCATATCCCAGTCCCTCGTGGTCACCAAACCACTCTTGTTTGTGCGTTCCTTTCAAGTAAAATACAATTTTAAATGAATAAAATTCATTATTATTATTATTATTATTATTATTATTTTGACAATAAACACAAAAATGAGACCAGATCAGTCCATGAACAATAAATCATAAGAATCAAAATAAAACTAATACTCACAAAATCACGGACTTCACTAGGTTGTTTGTGTAGCGTTCCTTCGACAAAGGAGTAATAGGTCTGTTTTCTAGTAATAAAGGGTTCAATGGAAGGAACTTGTTCTTGTGTTTACCTATTTTGAATAGGGAAATAGAAGAAGCTATAAAGGAAAAGAAATATAACATTACATAGATGGTTTACTTCGAGGGAAACCAGCCTCCAAGATTATAGATGGTTTACTTCGAGGGAAACCAACCTCCAAGATCTACCATGATCATATTAGAACCAACTTCCCCCCTCATTTATTGTAGAACTCCTATTTATAATACTTTATACAATAATAAAACTACCAACATCTCCACAATATAGTAACGCTCATAAGTACCACATAACTCTCCATTCCACTTCTAAATAACTACCCCACTTCACCTACAAAATAGTTAAACACATAACTAGTGATAACTATCCACTAAAATCTCCACTTAACATGTAACAATTCCGTCCCTCTAAGATTTGGTCTTGTCCTCAAGGCCAAGTTCTGAAAATCTGTTTTGCATGTCTTTAATATCTTCATACCTCTCAACTTCCTCAGGCAAACATCCTTCAATGAGAAAAATCCTTTGCAGCTTTGGTGCGTCTCTCATTGATTTCTGCTTGTGTGAGCTTCTTGATGTTGATTGGAACATTAATCTGGTAGTTTGATGATTGTTCCATTATTGGCTTCTTTAGATCTGTTTGGAAAACTTTTTGTTGGGCTTACAATTTCGCCTCATAAAGACATGCCAACCCAACCGCAGCTGAAAGGTTGTTTGGTTGAGCAGCTTGGACATCCAGCCGAATATCAACTTTAAGGCCACTGACAAAACAACTCACTTGCTGAAATGAGAACACTTTTCCCGCTCTTCCTCTCAAATTGGCTCTGATTTTCTCGAACAGAACCAATTTGTTCGAGCTAGGTAAGATCTCCGAAAAAATCTTCTTTAAGTGCTCATGACCTAAGAGGATATCGAATCCATCTTTGGCCTAAACTTGTCCAACATTTAGGCGTATTCGTGATAAGTAATGTCAACATGTCATTTTTGACTATGGTTTGGTTTGTGATTGAGAAGTCTCGTTGGCCTTGACTATGACTAAAGTCTGATTATTTTGGTCAAAAATAAAGTTCTCTCTCAATCATGGTCAAGGCTCATGACCATGGTCAAAAATAAATTTTCTTCTTAGTCATGGTTGAGACTCTAAAGCCATGGTTGGCTGAAACTCCTAGGCCATAGTGATCGAGACTCTTAGGCCATTGGTTGAGATGAGACTCCTTGGCCATACTGATCGAGACCCGACTATGGCTAGTCAAGACTTTTAGGCCCTAATGATCGAGAGACTCTCTTAGGTTGAGACTTGGGCCATGGTAAATGAGACTCATTATCATAGTTGTGATACCCCCGAATTTCCACGTGTAGGTTGGCTAGGCCCACACCCAAAGACCCGGAGATATCAAAAACAATTAAGGTATTTAAACAAGCACGAAATACAAGGATAAATAAGAATAATAAGTAAGTTGAAAGAAAACTAACTAATGAATAATAATCCTTAAATAAATAAAATCTCCAACTAGTACAACTCGGGAATCCAATATTCAAAGACCCCTAAATAAAATCTCATAAATACAAACATCTGAAAGTCTAGGTTTGAAAATAGGAAACAAAGATAAAGAAACAGGATCCTACATCATAGCAATCCGGAAGAGTGATGAAGAACGTCTCTAATCAGCAACTACAGATACTCTAGGTTTGGAACATCCGATGAACGGAAAACAATGGTGGGTTAGATCCATAAGCAAGTTCTAATCTACTACAACCCAATCAGAGACCTGATACAGACAACATCCCTAGCTATACTCATGCAATAGCTAAATAGTCAATAAATATATACACACTAAGACGCTCACCACAATATAGAGCAAACTCAACCGGATAGACAATACCAGCTAGCAAAATGCACACAATGGTGGACTAGTGGACCACATCTACCAAGGTATGCACATCTCCTATATTTGATTACTCATCTCCGACAATATACGCCTCAGTCCTAACCACCGATCAGGAGACTCAAGCTCGTATCGGGGCCATGCATATATATCTATATATATACACAAAAGCCCATGGTTGATGTGGGTGCAACGCAATAATATCCCAACCTAATTTCTCAAATAAAGGTCACCTAAACAGATTCACATTAGTAAGACAATGGTGACCAAAAACAACCCTGCTTGATGTTGGTGCAACACAATAATATGATTATATAATTACATTCCATCAACTAAGTTCCTTTCCCATGGGCACACATACGGATCAGTAACTACAACAAGGTGACACAATGACAAAACTGCTTACTTAGGCGACAACATAGTAACTATAAATTGTTAAGACACTGAAATTAATACCATGGCCTTAATTTCAACAAGGAAATCTGATTCATTAGACTTAAAAAAATACATATATATATGTATGTATATATATATATATATATATATATATATATATTGGCATGGTGCAAGTCAACAACTTTGTCCCAAACAGTACCCAATACTTATATTACACATAGTTCATAAATTTAAACAACAAAACCGAGAAATTAACAATGAAATTTTAGCATTAAAACCGCACACTGTTACATGTAATAGTTTTAGCAAAAATAGAAAAACTATGTATCCTCACAAACTATTACCTGTAACAGTTATTTATTTTCTACACAATTTTGAAACCCGAGTAGTTTGAAGTGTGCAAATAAGGAACACATCAGCATATATATATTAGCACTTTCAGGCAATAAATTCCACGTAATAGTTTTAGCAAAATAGAAAAACTACGTATCCTACCAAACTATTACCTGTAACAGTTATTTGTTTTCTACACAATTTTGAAACCCGAGTAGTTTGAAGTGTGCAAATAAGGAACACATCAGCATATACATATTAGCACATCAACACACACACACACACACACATATATATATATATCAGCACTTTCAGGCAATAAATTCCATGATTCCCAGCCAATTAAATTCCAATTTTAATCCTTTAATTCAGTCCTAAAATCTAGCATGTGATGGTGAATTATCAAAGTCAAAGGAGAAGAATAGAGAAACAACTTGCCTCAAGGATTTCAGATTTAACCCCAACAAATATCGCTTCTAAAACAGCCCGATATTCTTCTCTAACTCCGGCAATGATGTGTTACCGTCATTCCCCAAGGTGGTGGCCAGATTTCTCTCTCCTTCCTCCTCTCTGGCCAAATCTCCCTTCTCCTCTCTGTCTCTCCTCTGTGCCGCTTTCTGCTCACCCTTCTATTCACGTTATTACTACATAATTATATATAAACTATTCTAACTTACCCTAACCCTTTTCCCCATCAGATTACTAAACCTAATAAAACAACAACAACAACAACAACAACAATAATAATAATAAGGTAATAATGATAATAACCTTCATAACATGAAATTATATATATATATATATATATATATATATAATAACCAAATAATAATATATATATATAAATATATATTTATGTATATATATTTATATGCATATATACAATATACCCATAGGCTTTTAGCCTGCACCATCCAATTAGGCCTACCTCCACTTCTCCAACTAGTCCAAGGCCCTAAATACCTTAAGCCCAAACCATTAATAACTTAATTAAACCTAAGCAATTAAGTAAACTATTAATTAATTTAAATAAACAATCAAATATTAACAATTAAATTTCAACATAAGCAAACCAACATATAGTTAAAGTATCAATCACATAATTAACACAATAAATAATTTAAATAACATTAGTCACAAAATTAAAATACTTAATTAAATACCCAAACAAATATATAATTAACTCAATAAAAAGTGAACAAATAAATACACTTAGCCACATAAGCAATTTATAACAATTAAATCAATTAAAATAAACCTCTAAAAATTAAGGGTATTACAATAGCCGATTAGTTTTCTCAGGTCATAATGCCTTAGGCCATGACTTGATCGAGGGACCCCTTAATCATACTTGATTGAAAGTCTTAGGTCATAGTGACTAGGGGAACTTTCTTAGGTCATAGTGATCAAGAATCTTAGGCCATGATAGTCGAGAGACTTTCTTATATAATAGTGACTGAGTGACTTAGGTCATACAAATCGAGAGTCTTAGGCATAGATGGTCGAGAGACTCTCTTAGGGCTATGACCCCAATATCTTATCTCAGTCCTAATGACCTAAGAATTCCATTCTCCCTAATTCTCGGCCTTAATTCCAATCAGCATGATTAGAAATTAATCTTTTGCCCCAACGACCATGGGTTGATCCAGAGTCCAGACCTCGAGATCGTCGTCCACGTGTCATGATAATTTTCGATTATAATTTAGGTATTAACAACTGCCATCTAACTTTATGAAAATGGGTTCATACCAAATTTTTGTAGAATTGTATTTACTTAGGCCAGTCTTCATGTTCAACCTATTATGACCACTAATGGCCAATTTTGGCCTTAATTTATGAACAATTAAACCCGTACACCATTTGAAAAATGTACAATTTAATTTCAAATGTTAACACACAATGTGTCCAATTGACCATGGTGCACGTGTCTGCAAAACTTCCTTCCACTTTAGTCATTTTGAAGCTTCCAAACTACAATATGCCGTTTGTACCTTGAGTTGAAGCTTCTTATGCGCAACAACTTATTGTACTTTAAACATGTCTATGTGTGGTTTAGGTGCTCATGCAAGCTAACAGGTAAGAATAACTTGATAAATATATATATTTCTAGGGAAGGTAATAACTTGATTTTTGAGGGACCGAAGTACTAAGCTGCCATTTCTTTGGTAGCTTTCATTCATTTCAGTGGGTATGAAATCGTGAAATTGCTAAGTGATGGAGCCAATTAAGGTCCAAGACATGTGTTCGAAAAAAAATTTAGAAAATTGCATTTTTATATGTATATTTAAAAAAAAAAAAAAAAATTTAATCCTCTTAAATTTGAAAAAATTACATTTTGTGCCCCCCCCCGGCGGGCGGGGCCGGAACTATATTTTGTGCATAAAACCCCCTAAACTATCACATTTTGTTGCAATATACCCCAATGCCTATACTATGTTTCATTAAATGGCCATAATATCCCTTCTTACTGAATTACTCTTAAGCTATTTTCTTATTTAAATAAAAGATGAAAAAAAATCATATTAATTTGATAACACATTCTCCATTAAATTTGCATATATATTTACCTTTAAATTTTTAAATTAATTGTCTAAATAAAAATCTCTAGTAGAAAAAAAAATTAAAAATTAAATATTTTTTTCAACTTTTTATAGATATATTGCATGAAAAGAAAGTATTTTTTTTTAAGTATTATTATTTTTTCATCAATATATTGTATGGAAAAAAAAGATATTTTTCTACATTAAAAAGGTTTAAATTGGTTATAATAAATTTTATTATAAATAATAAAAATTTAATAATAAGTTAATCGTTTTAGAAAAGGTTAGTTACAAATCTATTTATCTTTTTTTTATTTTTATTAGAAATTTATATTAATAATAAAATTGAGGTAAATAGTATAATTAATGTGTATTTTAATGCAAAAGGATTTGTCATTAATTGCAACAAATCAATTATTTGCAAAAAGGTAATAGTTCAAGGGGTTATTTACACTTTACCCTATATATAATTCTTTAAAATTTTAGAATTGTCCACTCTTAATTTTTTTTATTGCATTATGCCCTTAACATAATTTCTAGTCCCGTTCATGCAAACGATGATCTTATTATCTATTTATTGTAAAGCATATACTCCAAACGGTGATCTTATTATCTATTTATTGTGAAGCATATACAGTATAAAGTAAAACACCATGAAATGTGAAAAGAAAAGAAAAGAAAAATAAAAAATAAAAAAAAAAATAGATAGAAAAACAATGAAAACAGACAAGTTAGCACTAATAGAACAATATATCTGAGCTTACCCTTTTTTTTTCCCATTCCTCCCATTCCAAAACGTTGATCTTATTATCTATTTATTGTAAAGCAGATACACTATAAAGTAAAGCACCATGAAATGTGAAAACAAAAAAAAAATAGATAGAAAAACAATGAAAATAGACAAGTTGGCACTAATAGAACAATAGATCTGAGCTTACCCTTTTTTTCCCTATTCCTCCCATTCCAAAATGTAAACCTGCATCAAAAAGATTGAGGGACATGAATTATACATGCATTGTGGTCATAGTTTGATAAGTGAGATAATAATGAAAACACACTTAAAACCCGTTTCTTCAATTTTGTATCCATGCAACTTTAAATTCTTTAATTTTGGACCTATCTATTACAAATATTCTATAAATGTTTAACCGTGAAAATAAAATAATAGACATATTATGAATTGCTTATCCTTGAAACGGTGGATGTTCAAGCCCATCATCCCACCAAAAACTGCCACGTTAACCTACTACTACCTGCCACGAAAAGCAAGGAAATGACTGAGAATGAGCCCAAGAAGGGCTCAGCAGAGGTTGGGAGATGAACATTGAGAGAGTCATTTAGGATTAGGGTTTGGAAGCTGATTGATTGATTGATGGGACTGTTCTAGGGTTTCGATTTATCTTTTATATAGGGGACAGAGGGTTTCCAATTTGGACGGACTTCCAACCCATATTGAGAAAAACTGGAGATTGATTGGGGAGAGGAGTGGAAAGGGTTTCCAATTGAATTTGAATACGTTGTTTGGACATGGACTCATATTGAGAAAAATTGGAGAAATATGAAAAGGGAGAAAAATAAAAATAAATTATTTCAATTGAATTTCAAGACACAATCTTGTAATATTTATAAATAAATAAAATAATAATAATAATAATAATACTAAAAATATATATTTGGAAAACAAATACTATTTAACTTAATTAAAAATTGGAATTGAAACCGTTCATATGTTGAAAATTATTTAGGAATTGAAACATATGTTGATATATTGGATCTTATTCTCTTCACTTGAATCAATCCTTGTAATTTATTGAAACGTTGGATATATTGGATCTCATACTCTAAAATAATCTATCTTTAAAAAAATTACTTAGGAATTGAAACATATTGGATCTCATACTCTAGAAAATTAAATAGAGAAGTAAAATCTAAAATGAGAATTGAAACATATATTGGATATCATATTCTAAAAAAGAGTGATCTTTGGAAAAGATATCTGTTTTAGGAATTGGAAAACAGATTTGATTTAGCAGCTAAAAAAGAATCGATCTTTGGGTCTGTTTAAGGAATTGGAAAATAGATCTGATGGCCTTTGAAGGAGAAAGGGGAGAACTAGATTTGATGATTTAACCATTTCTAATTTAATTCAAGGTCAGATAATCAGATCTACACTACACATACTGAATAAATTGTTCTAAAAGCACCAAAAAAAAAAAAAAAAAAGAATATAATTATATTACCTTGAAGGCAGTCACAATTCTCTGCCTCTTTCCGAACCACATCAAGAACAGAATCGATGAGCCCAGCCCCTTCAGTAGAGTGACCTTTGGCCCAATTATTGGCGACACCGGACTGCCCGAACACGAAGTTGTCGGGTCGGAAGATCTGGCCGTAGGGCCCGGATCGGACGCTGTCCATGGTGCCTGGTTCGAGGTCCATAAGGACGGCGCGTGGGACGAACCGGCAACAGCTAGCTTCGTTGTAGTACACATTGACCCGCTCCAGTTGCAGGTCCGTGTCACCTTGGTATCTACCCGTCGAATCTATGCCGTGATCGGCGCAAACCACCTCCCAGAACTTTGCCCCGATCTGGTTGCCAAATTGGCCCCCCTGAATGTGCAGAATCTCACGCATTTTCTAGAGAGAGAAAATAGAACTAAGATGGAGAAGGCAGTGGGGTTTAGAGAGAGGAGGGGCGGCGAATCGGGGGTTTAGAGAGAGAGAAGGGGAGGACTAGTTTTGCAGTTTGGGGGAAATGAGAGAGGAGGAGGGGGTTTAATGGAGGTATGTTAACGGCCGTTGTCCGCCACTCTGTGAGCGTGGAGAGTTGGGAGGGGAATGGTAACGTCGCCGTCTGGTTTAAGTGGGAATTTAAAATTTGAAATTAGAAACCCAAATTTTGAATATTTTTTATTCATACAAGCTCTTATAGCATCTCCAACGATAAAATACTAAATTCGGATGCCAAATATATATTTTGACGGTATTACAGTGTCAAAATGTTATATTTTAATAATTCTGTTCTAATAATGCATTTTATGCAAAATGCTATTTTTTTACACAACTATTATTCTTTTCAACTACCATTCACACCATTTATATTTGCATCAGTAATGTTAATATTAGGTACATTCCAAGTCAAGTTGTAGATATTAAAAAAAAACTAAAATTAAACTTAATTAAAAAGAATCAAAAATCTAAAATATCTAGTCAAAAAAGGACTCAAAATATATATATATATATATATATATATATATATATATATATATATATATTTATATATTTGATTATATTATTAAATAATTTTTTTATATAATTTTTTTTTCTTTTTCAAAAATATATTATATATATATATGTGTGTGTGTGTATATTATATATATTTAATTATATTATTATTAAATATATATTTATTTATTTAAGGAAAAATCATTCCAGCCTCCTAAATATATATAGTTTTAGGGAAAATCATTTCAGCCTCCCCAGTCGCCTCCATCTCTATCGTTCTCAACTCTGAAATCTCTCTCTCTTTCTCTCTCCCCAACTGCAAACTACAAAATCAACAAGAATCAGAAGTTCAAAACCCATATCTTTCAGTTTCCATCGCCCGATGTTCCAGTTCGGGTTGGCCATTTGCAAGCTTCAGCCACGCCATTCACAAGCTTCAGCCATTGTCTCTTAACTCTCAAGCTTGCCCCCTCTCTCTTTCTCCGCAATTGCTAACTTGTACGTATGGGTTTTGTTTTAATTTTTTTCCTAAATCAACTAATCAAGGTCTGTAATTCTTGTTTTGCATCCTATTTGGTGAAATTTTTTATGATCTTTTTTAAATATATGTATATATATATATATATATATATATATATATATATATCTGAACCCATATCGGCATATCATTTCAGATTGTTCAAAAAATCAAAACCTATATCTTTCAGTTTCCATCGCCCCTACCCCCCCCCCCCCCCTTCTCTCTCTCTCTCATATATATATATATATATATATCTGAACCCATATCGGCATATCATTTCAGATTGTTCAAAAAATCAAAACCCATATCTTTCAGTTTCCATCGCCCCCAACCCCCCCCCCCCCCCCCCCCCCCCTCTCTGTGTTTTTTCTAAAATAGCAGTAGCCATTTCTTGTGCTGGATTTGGCACCAAAAATGGCAAAGCCAAATTTTGACAGGTAATATAGCATGCCATTGGAGACCACAATTTTAACCCACTATATTTTGAATTGGCAGCTTATATGGCAAGTGGGTTGGAGATGCTCTTACAGTTGTTGAAGTAAACCCAACTGCTAGTTGTCCACTTGTCCGCGAGCATGTGATATTGAAGATGATCCAGTGTCAGCCATTGCGCTATTGCAACTACATTGTCATATCTATCATAACTGAGAATAAAGTAAGAGGTTGATATCACTAGACCACTGACCCATTAGTAATTAGTTGTCTTCTTTGAAAAGTCAGAGTAAATAAAAACTTTATATTTCCATCATTATCCTTTTATCTTTTTTAAAAAATTCAAACTTTATAACTACTAGATAGAAACTTAGCAATATTTTGAGATAGTAAAATAGCTTAGATGATAGGTAAAAATAATTTGAAAATTAAATAGAGAAGTAAAATCTAAAATGAAATTAAAGTAACTTGTAGATAAAAGTGTTAAATTAATTTGGTTTATGTATTTATAAATTTAGAGCAAAATATTCAAAACTTTAAATTATCATTCATCATCCGAATAACTATTTGACTATTAATCTCAAATATAAATAAGACTTTTTATCATCTTTAAAGTCTCTTTATCTAAAACCTTATGCAAACCCTAATATTCTTGTGGTATTTATAGCCGAATAATTAAAGAATATAAGTTTATTTTGCAAAACAATGAAAAAAAACTATTGAGTCAATTGTACAAGAGATTTATTATATCAAATCATATGAAGTATTAGAATATAACAGTATGTTTATAAATACTACATATAACACATTACATTTTTTAAAAAATAGATATAAAAACATGTAATAAAAATTAAATAATTATATGGGCATGTCTTACTTTTACACTGCTTGATGCACGATAGAATTTTAAATTTAATCAATCATGTTTTTCCTTAACGCTAAAGAAAAAGAGTGAAAAGAAAAAGATTTCAATTGAAAAGAAAAAGATTTCTAAAAAAAAAAATTGTGACTTTGAGTAATATAAATGATTAAAGAAGTGAAATTAACGTGAGTTTTTATTTGAAGAATATGATGTATTGAGATAAAATATTATTTTTTTTCAATTGAAGATCATATCCATTTTTTTTTTTTTTTTTAAATAAATATAAGGTGTTGTTTGATAATACTGAAAATTAATCACTGAAAATTTTAAGTATTGAATTTTAAGTGCTGAAACTTTAAGCATTGAATGTAATAATTTGAAAACCTGTTTGATAACATTTTAATTTTAAGTACTAAATTCATTAAGATTGTTTGTTATATACAAAAGCTGAAGTCTGAAAGTTGTACATATTACATTTTTGCCCTTAATAACTGATATTCATAACAGTTTGATATTTATAATACAAAAATATTAATAAAACAACTACATTCACTCAATGAAATATATCAATTTAAAAAGTTCATCCGTGACGATAGTTTTCGAAGGTAATTGTGAATAGCTGCACAAGCAATAACAATATTCATTTGCACTTCAAATGTATAAGGTGCCATCCTTTTCAAGATTGGGAAATAAGCCTTTAATACTTCAAATGTTCGTTCAATCACATTCTTTAGCTTGGCATGTGCATGGTTAAATAGTTCTTCTTTTGTTCTCGGACAACCACCATTTCGAAAGTCGGCTAATTAATATCGTACATTACGATAAGGTACTATAAATATTCGGGTGTGTGTGTATGCAGCATCACACAAATAATATTTATCTTCAATGTAATATGTTTAAAATGGTTAATAAAGTATATGATAAGTAATTTTTTTTTTTCCTGCATGATAAATAAATATTCAAAAATATTATTACTAAAAAAATAGTAGTAAAAACAGTTTAAAATATAAATAATTACATAATATTTATGTAAGGTATAAAAATGGTGTTAACAATATTAAATAAAGTACATGAAATTGAATAAAATTCTTATATAAATAATTATTTTCTATATATAGTAAGTCACAGAGAAGAGTCTAAAGAAATTGTAAAGAGGCCCTAGAGAAATCGCAGACAAAAACCCTAAAAGAGAGAATGCGATTATATGAGGGTAGAGTAGTCATTAGAAATTTATTTTTTAAACCCAACCACTTACCGTGTTCTACAATAAGCTATAAGCAACCTTTCCAACGCTTAAAATTTTGGCCTCTTTTAAGTGGTAATTACCATATTAAGTAGTGTCCTAAAATTTTATCAAACGCGCTTATTTTTAAAAATCACTTACCGTCTTCTGCATTCAGCACTGAATTGGGAAATCAAACGAGCCCTAAGTAAATAGAAATTGGTTTATGATGATATATATACACACATATATAAATACTAGTAAAGGCACGTGCGATGCATGTGATGGATGTTTTGTAACTTATTTATTATTTGGTAAATTATTTTATTAAATAATTCCCTATTTTTTTAGTTGTTTTAATAATGATTTGAAACTCTTTTATTTTAATTCATTTTATTTATAAAAATTCTTTTATTATAATTCATTTTATATTAACTAATAAATATTTTTTATATTAATAAATAAATACTAAAATACTAAAGAAAATAAAATAACTAATTTGTGGTAGAGTTTTCTAAAGTATTTTTTATATTAATAATTCTTGGCTAATTAGATTTCCTTTTATTAAAATAGTCATAATAAAAGGTAATTTATGGTAGAGTTTTAGAAAAATTATTTAATTTTTTATATCAATTAATAAATTTTTTTTATACTAATAATTCTTATCTAATTAGATTTCCTTTTATTAAAAACTCATAATAAATAGATAAATAGGTTATTTGTGTTAGAATTTTATAGAAACTCTTTTAAAAATTATTTTTATATCAATTAATGAAATATTTTTTTCTATTAATAATTCTTGTCTAATTAGAATTTTTTCTTAAAAAGCTCATAATAAATAAATAAATAGGTAATTTGTGTTAGAATTTTATAGAAATCTTTAAACATATATTTCTCTGATGTGATAGAGTTTTATTGAAAATAAAATATATAATTTGTGTTAGACTTTTATAGAAATAATTTTATTTTCTTCAAATATATCATTGTCTAATTAGATTTTCTTTTATTAGAAAATTCATAATAAAACGTAATTTGAGGTAGAGTTTTAGCAAAATTATTTTATTTTTTATATCAATTAATAAATAATTTTTATATAAATAATTATTGTCTCGTTAGATTTTCTTTTATTAAAAAACTCATAATAAATAGATAAATAGGTAATTTGTGTTAGAGTTTTATAGAAACTCTTTTAAAAAATTATTTTATTTTCTTTAAATATATCCTTGTCTAAATAGATAAATACTGGTTATATTTGATAAAGTTTTAAAGAAAATAAAATAGGTAATTTGTGATAGAGTTTTATAGAAATTATTTTATTTTCCTTAAACATATTCATAATAAATAGGTTATATGTGACAAAGTTTTTGAAAAATTATTTTATTTTATTTATATCAATTAATAAATATATTTTCTATTAATAATTATTGTCTACAATTAGGAAAAAAAAATTGACTAATTATATTTTCTTTTATTAAAAAAATCATAATAAATTGATAAATAGGTAATTTATGTTAGAGTTTTATAAAAACTCTTTTAAAATATCTTTTTATATCAATTAATGAATATATTTTATATTAATAATTCTCGTCTAATTATATTTTCTTTCATTAAAAAACTCATAATAAATAGATAAATAGGTAATTTGTGTTACAGTTTTATAGAAACTCTTTAAATATATCATTGTTTGATTTGATAGAGTTTTATTAAAATAAACAGGTAATTTGTGGCAGAGTTTTATAGAAATTATTTTATTTTCTTTAAATATATCCGTGTCTAATTAGATTTTCTTTTATTAAAAAACACATAATAAAAGGTAACTTATGGTAGAGTTTTAGAGAAATTATTTAATTTTTTATATCAATTCTTAAATATTTTTTAGATTAATAATTCTTGTCTAATTAGATTTTTTTAATTAAAAAATTCATAATAAATGGATAAATAGGTAATTTGTGTTAGAGTTTTATAAAAACTCTTTAAAAAAATTATTTTATTTTCTTTAAATATATCATGTTCAATTAGGTTTCCCTTTATTAAAAAAACTCATAATAAATGGATAAATACATGTTACATTTGATAGAGTTTTTTTTTATATAAAAAAATATAGGTAATTTGAGGTGGAATTTTGTATAAATTATTTTATTTTCTTTAAATATATTCATAATAAATATGTAAATACAAGTTATATGTGATAAAATTTTATAGAAAATAAAATAGCTAATATGTAGAAGAGTTTTCTAGAAATTATTTTATTTTTTTAAATATGTTCTCGTTGAATTAGATTTTATTTTATTAAAAAACTCATCATAAATAGATAATGTCATAGAGCTTTATAGAAAATAATATGTGGTAATTTTATAGAAATTATTTTATTTTCTTTAAATATATTTTTGTCTAATTAGATTTTATTTTATTAAAAAAACTCATATTAAATAGATAAATAGGTAAAATGTGTTAGAGTTTTATAGAAACTGTTTTAAAAACTCTTCTTTTTATCAATTAATAAATATTTTTTTTATATTAATAATCTTCTCTAATTAGATTTTCTTTTCTTAAAAAACTCATAATAAAAGGTAATTTGTGGTGGAGTTCTAGAAAAATTATTTTACTTTTTATATCGATTAATAAATATTTTTTATATTAATAATTCTTGTCTACTTAGACTTTCTTTTATTAATAAAACTCATAATAAATTGATAAATAGGTAATTTGTAATTTGTGTCAGAGTTTAAACTCTTTTAAATTCTCTTTTTATATCAATTAATAAATATTTTTTTATATTAATATTTTTTGTCTAATTAAATTTTATTTTATTAAAAAACTCATAATAAATAGATAAATAGATAATTTGTGTTAGAATTTTATAGAAACTCTTTAAATATATCATTGTATAATGTGATAGAGTTTTATTGAAAATAAAATAGGTAATTTGTGGTAGACTTTTATACAAATTATATTATTTCTTTAAATATATCTTAGTCTAATTAGATTTCCTTTTATTAAAAAACTCATAATAAAAGGTAATTTGTGGTAGAGTGTTAGAGAAATTATATTATTTTTTATATCAATCAATAAATATTTTTTTTATATTAGTAATTCTTGCATATATTTTTACATTTTTTTATATATTTTTTATATATTTAAATATTTTATATATTTTTTATATATTTATATATATTTTTTATATTTTTATATTTTTATATTTTATCTTTTTTATATATATTTTATATTTTCATATTTTTTACATTTTTATATATTATTTAAATATTATTTATATATTTTATTATATTTTTATATATATATTTTATTTTTTTATGTATTTTTTTATATATTTTTTTATGTCTCCACCAAAGACTGCTACTTTTCCTCAAAAAGGTTCTGTGGTACAGAGGAGATTTTGGAGAGTCCTGTCAAATGCCTCAATTGCATAACGTTTAGCCATTGGTGCTTTATCCCAAGTAATGACACTTGCTTTACACATTAGCTCTGCTATTGAACTTTGCTTTAAAATGTTACAAACTGCGGACTCGTTTGCTAATATTGGAATTTTAAATCTTGAATGTGCAGTCTTGCCACCAGGTAAAATCGAAGATGCGACAAGAGCTATCTTTTTTTCGGACCTAACCTTTGCTAATATTGCACGATATAGATATGTTTTCCCAGTTCCACCCGGCCCATCAATGAAGAAGATGCCGGGTTTGTTTAAGAGAACATATTCCACTATCATATCATATGCATTCTTTTGCTCAGCGTTTAGAGTTGCCACAACATTGTCTAAACTCCTTTGCTCTTCTACATGTGTTGATTGTTCGACATTACTTTTTTTCTTTTGGCTGCATCTGTTACTTCTTTAATCCTCTTCTACTTCTTTGATTTTGTTTATGTGTGGGTGCCATTCAAGTGTGACTAACAAATTTAAACATATGTAGAGATAAAGAGATATGTTAAACATGCTTTTATAAAATGTAAAAGATGTTTAGCATTAAAGAGACAATGAAAAATAAAAATAAAAAAACAACCTTAGAATCGAATAAGAATCAAATCACCACTTTCAAATTTCCTTTTTTAAAAAACTCATAATAAATAGATAAATACAGGTTATATGTGATAGAGTTTTAAAGAAAATAAAATAGATAATTTGTGATAGAGTTTTATAGATATTATTTTATTTTTTGTAAAAATATCCATAATAAATAGTTAAATACATGTTATATATGATAGAGTTTTATAGAAATTATTTTATTTTGTTTAAATATATTCTTGTCTAAGGCAGTATTTTGATGCTCATGGCATATGTCGCTTATCTCTTATTTCAATTAAAAACCCACCGCCAAATTTTTGAATCCCAAGAGGTGAATAACACTATTCTGTCTCGTCAAGAAAAAAAAATAAATAAATAAATGAAGTAATTTGTGATATATTAATCATCAATTTTTTAATGCTTCATGCAATAGAGGTATATGTAATGTTATCATTAACTAAATTTTCATATTGAAATCTAGTACTGTTATATTCTTAAGCACATATAAGCATGCCTTGTATTGATTATATATGTATATATAATTCTCTCTTTTTCTTTCTCAATTAGGCTGCTTGCCCATAGTGGGGAATAAAACAATGCACAATGAAGACATAGCTAATGAGTTACTATACTAATAGGTGGTGGGGGTGACATGTACCTTGAAAAAAAGTGATTAGATCAAGGTAAAAAAAGATTTATATATATAGAAAGAGTATATATTTCAAAATTTAATAATTAAAATTCATAGAAAGGCTAAACACAACATATAAAAAATATAAATTTGGAATATATATTTTGACGTTATCGGCATTTGGAATATTTTTGCAAATAAAAGGAGACCAACTTTTAGTAACTTTAGGTTTCACAGCATTTATTTATTTTCTTAGAGATCTGTGAGAAGTTAGTCTTGCTAGCTGTAATACCCCTAATTTTAAAAAGATAGTCTCGGTATTTATTTTATTGCATTTTAATTGAATCACTTGATTTTTTGATTTCGTGGCCATTTTGTAAATGTGTTTTTATTTGAATTAAATGTTGTATTAGTTAAATGTTTAATTGTTGTATTATTTTTATTTGAATTAACTGTTGTATTAATTTTTATGGTTTATAAGTTGTATGGTTAAATGTTATATTAATTAAGTGTTTAATGGTTATAAGTTATATGTTTAAAAGTTATATTAATTAAGTGTTTAAAGGTTGTAAGTTATATGTTATAAGTTAATGGTTGTATGGTTAAATGTTATATTAATTAAGTGTTTAATGGTTATAAGTTATATGTTTAAAGTTATATTAATTAAGTGTTTAATGGTTATTTTAATTGTAAGTTTAAATGCTTTATTAATTAAGTGTTTACTGGTTGTTTTAATTGTATGTTTAACTGTTTTATTAATTAAGTGTTTAATGGTTGTTTTAATTGTATGTTTATTAGGAGTATTTAATTTAATTAAATACTATTAGTCGGTGGATTCATATATGTATATAATTCTATATGTATTTGATATAATATTGTTTAAATTAAATTACATATTTAGGTATATATGTATATAGTATATTTATTTTCCTTTTTCCATTCAATTAATTTAAAGTAATTAGAATTGGGAAGGGAAAAGGATTATAAGTTATTAGTATATATACAAGTTGTATGTCTGTGAAAGGGTGGAAAACTATATTTATTTTCCTTTTTCCATTCAATTAATTTAAAGTAATTAGAATTGGAAAGGGAAAAAGATTATAAGTTATTAGTAGATATATAAGTTGTATGTCTGTGAAAGGGTGGAAAACCTTATTCACGCAGACACTAAGGGAGGTAGGAAAACAAAGGGGTTTGTGAGGGAAGAAAAAATAAGGTTTGACAAGAAAGAAGGGTTGAACTAAGGAGGGATCTAAAGGACTGTTCTTAGGCTATACTAGAAGCAGCAAAAAGTCGCCAAGGCAACCAAAGGGGTCGCCTGATTTAGAAAAGAAAGGAAGGAGGAGATTTGGGGTTTTAAATCTAAAAATCCAAAGGCAAGTTCTATTTATTCTCTTCCTCTTTAACTTGTGTTCTATATAGACTTAGATTAATTTCAGGAGAATTAATTGAATTAAAACAAACTTTTTACATGTTTAAAGTCTAAAATTACAACGTAAATATGTATGTAATGGGTTTGTATATATATATATATATATATATATTTATGATTTGATAAATTGATGCATGATTTATATTCTAGATTATTTAAAATATATTCTTATGATGTATATTGAGAATTGGGACATTTTGGGAAGAGGAATCAGAACTTTGAATCTCCAACAATGGAGGTTTGAAGAAGAACCCGCAGAAGAATATATTTGAAATGGAGGTTTGGGGATTCTTATTGTTCATGTTAATAGTTTTTTGGATTTGTTTTAATTATTTTAAATTGTTAAAATAAATTCATGGAGGTTATGGAATGCATGATTATAATTAATATGCTAAGGTATTGAAAAATCAGAAATTTTAAATGGTGTTGCATGTTATTAATGGAGAGTATAATTGCTTAAATTTAATTTAACAATTTAATGTGGTGTAAATATGATTTAATCATGTAGTTGTAGCATATTATGATCATATATATGACTGATTTATATTATGCTCATCTCTGGACTTAATTGATGTGGTATTATATTTATTTTCATCAATTGTGGATTGTATGATGAAATGCACCAGTATGAGATGGTGACATTTTAGGGATGGATTAACTTATCAGTTAATTCCTACCTATTTTATATAAGGGAATGGATTGACTAAAATGTTAAGTCCTACTTATATTCAAGTCAGGTCAATGGAACAAGTTGAATGACTTATAGAGGTAGTTGGATAGGATGGATTATATATATATATATATATATATATATATATATATATATATATATATATATATATAATTATGTGTCATGATATGAGCTTAAGTCTCAGGATCAGTGGTTAGGGCGCGTATATTACCAGGGATGTGTAGCTAGATATAGTGTAGTTGTGTACCCTGGTAGGTTTAGGTACTCATGCCCACTATATGTACGTTTTGCATGTTACCTTCTATTCAGGTTGAGACAACTCTATAGTCTAGTGAGGTTCTTTTAGTGTATATATATTTATACGGACTATATAGTTATTGTTGGATTAACTAGGATGTATACGTGTATCGGGTCTCTGTTTGGGATGTAGTAGATTAGAATTTATTCGTGGGCCTGACCCACTATTATTTTTTCAGGTGTTCGACAGTTCCAGTCTTAAAGGTTATTCGTGCTGAGCAGAGACAGTCTATCATCACTCTTCCGATCTGACGTAGGAGTCTTCCTTATGTTTTAGTTTGGATTTCATTTTTATTTCAGTATTTAATTTCAGTTGTTTATGGTTAGGAGTCCACATAATGGATTCCCGAGTTGTAATAATATCAGATATTTTGGATATTGCCATTTGAAGGATTATTTAATAAGTCATTTAAGGAGTTATGATTATTATTATTATTTTTTTTTTCTTTCCTCTTATTTATTTATTCTTAATTCTTCTTGTACTCTATGCTTGTTTAAATACTTAATTGTTTGGTATCCCTCGGATATGTGCTCGGACTTGATCACCCGTGGCTCTAAAACCGAGGGGTATCATACTAGCACATTGTTAGTGGCCTTGTATAAAAATTGTGGTTTTGCTGGAAATGATGATCCTTGCTTGTTTTTTTTTTCCAAAACAGAGGTTTGGTTCACGTTATCGGCATTTGGAATATTTTTGCAAATAAAGGGAGACCAACACCTTGCTTGTTTTTTTTCAAAACAGAGGTTTGGTTCTTTTTGATTAATTATTCTAATGGTTTAAAAATCAATTCAAACAAATCAGTCAGAAACAATTTGAGTGTGGTGGAGTTAGAAACAATTTGAAAGAATAATTGTCTGATATTTGGCTTGCTTATGCTTTGATTCTATGAGCAAGACACACCTCATAATTAAATTTATTACATTGAGAGAACAATAACAATATTCAAATTTAATCAAGAAAAAAATTATAATTACAACCCAGATATATATATATATATATATGTATATAATAAAAAAAATTAATAAATCACTCTACCAATAAGGGGTGGGGGTGACACGTACCTTGCAAAATAAGATTTCGATCTTGGCAAAACTTGGACTAATAAGGAGAAGAAAAAGACAATTGATTAGGTTTATTTATTTATTTATTTTTGTATACATTAAATGTAGCAATATATATAATAAAACAATGCATAATCAAAACATAAGATTAATAACAATAAGAAGAAGAGAAAGACAATTGATTAGGTTTTTTTTTTTTTTTTTGTTTTTTTTGTTTTTTGTTTTTTTTTTTTTGTATACATTAAATGTAGCAATTTATATAATAAAACAATGCATGATCAAAATATAAGATAAGTGTAACAATATATATAATAAAACAATACATGATCAAAACATAAGATTAATAATAAAACAATGCATGAGCAAATAATAAAACAATGAGCTAATGAGTTACTCTACAATAGGGGGTGGGGGTGACACATACCTTGCGAAAAACAGAAAATTGATGTGATTAGATCAAGGCAAAAAAAGACTTATATATATAGAGAGCATAGATTTAATTAATATCCAAAATGGACTCTTTTTCTCCCTTGCTAATAGGTTTTTTATTTCTTATTTTTGAATTATCGTGTTAGGTTTTAGTAGTAGTATGTAATATCCAAAATGGACTATTTTTCTCCCTCGCTAATAGGTTTTTTATTTCTTATTTTGAATTATCATGATAGGTTTAGTAGTAGTATGCTATTAGGTTTTTTATTTCTTATTTTTGAATTATCTTTCTCCCCCGCTAAGAGGTTTTTTATTTCTTATTTTTGTATTATCGTGTTAGGTTTAGTACTAATATGCGAGTAGGTTTCTGTTTTTATAAATAAATACTTCTTTTATTAGAGTAGTAGTATAATAAATAAATACTTCTTTTATGATTTTGATATTGTGTTAATTTAAATTTTATTAGGTAATATGCTATTAGGTTTTTTATTTCTTATTTTTGAATTATCGTGTTAGGTTTAGTAGTAGTATGCTATTAGGTTTTTTATTTCTTATTTTTGAATTATCGTGTTATAAATAAATACTTCTTTTATGAGGAGGATTCCTGCATAGTAGTATGATATAATGATCAGAGTAGTAGTATAGTAGGAGGACTGCTTTTATAAATAAGTACTTCTTTTATTAGAGTAGTAGTATAATAAATAAATACTTCTTTTAAGATTTTGATATTGTGTTAATTTAAATTTTATTAGGTAATTTTGAATTTTTATTAGGTAATTTTGAATTTTTTAGTATTGATATCAGTTAATAAATAAATACTGAAATACTGAAACACTTTGCACATTTAATAATAGTATAGATATGTAATACACATATTACAGATAAAGTATATATTAAAATGGTTGAACTAAATACCGTTTTATTCTAAATGTAACTCTAGAGAATTTATTAATTTTTTAGTTTTTTTTTTTAATTTTTTATTTTACATTGCAATTTCTCAATACTTCCAAAAATCTTCATGGAACAGACTACCAAATATAAACAAAGTATATAACAGAATCATAAATACTTTAGAGAGAATTAGGCAAACGTATATAAAAGAACAATATTTCTTAAAAAATTAAATAGGAAAGGAACACAAAATTAGACATAAAAGCAACAAATAACAGTAAACACGTTATATACGCAAATAATGTGAATTTTTTAATATTTAAACATGATCAGGGTATAGTTAGACCAAAACACTTAGTTATAGCATAATATAAATAGTACAAATAAAGTATTATAAAATAATAACAGTCTAATTAAATATCACTAAAAATATATTAAAGTAACTTCTGACCTGTTGGAGAGTTGAAAGGCTCCAAGATTGTCACGTTCACAAAAAAACATTTATCAAGTATTCCATTATCATTTAAACTATATATAAATATTATAAATCAAATACACTTTTATAAGGTATTAAAATCAATATTGAATACACTTTAACATATAAAATATAAAAACTCCTCATGTACTAATTATGTATTGTGTATATAATGATTCATTCGTGAAAGAATTCTATTATAACTAACTGACATTTCAATCAATGATTATACGCGTCAGTTATCTATATATACTTGTACACGTATATTGCATTTAAAATACAACATTTCATATATTTTATCCATGTAATTTTTCTGAATAGAACAAATTTAATATTTATACATATTTCTTTCACATCGTAATAAAAGAATTCCAGAATTGACCTATTAGGTGAACATAGAAAATATAATAACTCCTCATGTACATGTACTAATTATGTATGAAACAATATAAACATATATATGATTAGATAGAAAGATAAAATATATAAATTGTTCTTCAATTCAAATTAAAACATACCTTTAAAAAAATTTTTTGAAAGGGTTTTGAGTTATAATTTGATGTACATGAACCAAAAGATGAGTCTCTTCTCAAAGCCGTTGAAATTATTAGTGGAAGAAGAAACCTTTAACAAACTTTTTGTGAAGAAATTCTTTCCAAAGAAAGTTGGAAAGAAATAGAGAGGAGTGAGCTATAGGGTGATAAATAGGTGTTTGCAGTTAAAAAGGTGACTTTTAGAAGAGATGTTAGTGCAGTTAAAATGTGACTTTTAGAAAAAGTGTTAGTAGTTATTTGAAAAGTCACATTTATTTATTAAAACAAAATAAATGATTTAATTGTATATAAATAACAAAAGGTGACTTTTATAAGAGGTGTTAGTAGTTATTTGAAAAGTATATATTATTATTACAAAAAAGTGTATATAAAAAACCAAAGGCCTTTGGCCCAATGATATAACCTCCTCATCTTCAAAGAAGAGGGGAGGGGTTTGAGCCTCGACGTGGGCAAAAAAGTGTGTGTGTGTTTGCTTTACCATCCAAAAAAAAAAAAAGTATATATAAAAAATACAAAGTGCAGTTAAAATGTGACTTTTAGAAGAGGTGTTAGTAGTTATTTAAAAAATCACATTTATTTATTAAAATAAATTTAATGATTTAATTGTATATAAATAATAAAAGGTGACTTTTAGAAGAGGTGTTAGTAGTTATTTGAAAAGTATATATTATTATTACAAAAAAGTGCATATAAAAAATACAAACAGAATACACTTTTATAGGATATATATATATATAAATTAAAAGGGATAAGTTGGTAATTTTAAAAAAGGACAATGCATTAATTACATATCCCCTTAAAAATTCCAACTTCAAAATATGGACATCTAATGTGGTACGAAGGGAGTATATTTTATGAGCCAAAGCAGTTTTTTCTTTACTTGTTATACATGTGGATAAACTAGAAAGCATCAGCAAATGTAAAGAAAATGCTTACCCTTTAAGAAGCACTCATCGGTTGGGTTATCAGAGTTATTTTTTCCTCTCCCCGTGGAGGTTTCTCTGTTCATCAGAGTTTTTCTCTTTTCTCCGTGATGTTCTCGATTGGGTTATCGTCCCTCTCATCTAAAGTTCGCTGTTTATGTGGGTGGTCGGCTTGGATGGGCTCATGGATTATGAGGTCTGTTGGATCGGGAGTTTCGATCGGTGGCAATCGGATGGGTCCATATCCATATCCACCGATTTTCACTTTTAACCGAGGTATTGGGTTGGTTTCCTTTGTTTCTCTTTTCGTTCTAAACTTCTTTGGGTGTTGTTTTGGATTATGTCTTTTCTATGTGTTATTCTAGTTTTCCATGGCGAATTCATTGCTTGTAAGTGCTAGGATTTCATTCGTCTCCATAGATTTTAGGACATGGTTTGGTGTTGCCGATTTTCTTCCTCTGGTAGGTGTATTCTATATGCTTGGATTTGCAAACTCATCTGGTGGATGTGCTCTGTCTGGTGTTTTGGGGTCTCTGTTTTGGACTCCGGCATATCCATTCTGTTTTACAGCAAAGATTTTGTAACGACCCTAAATTGATACCATTTATAAAAAAAAATTCGGAATGACCTCTACTAAAAATGGGCCTACAACAACCTGCTCAAATGAAAAAAAAAATACAATGGCCTTTCAAGACTTATTCAACCTGCCCCAACACACAACACAAAATATATATATATATAATACATTCCCCAATACCACAACATCAACGACCTCCCCAAGTTAGCCCATCATCGTCATCATATTCAACTTAAGTATTTACATAGTCTCGCTTCCCTTCAAAATACCAACAAGAGTTATAATTTATAATACATGACCTTGGCTTACAAAAATGAATACACGACATTCTAGTTTTGAGACTATATAAAAAAAAAATGGGCTAAGATACAAAAGATAACAAAATATAACTCCTAATCTTCTTCAAGCTTGTGGGGGATTGTCATCCGCCACTTCTTTTCCAAGCCCTGAAAAATGTTAAATAATAGGGTGAGCATAAAGCTCAGTAGGTAGTGACTAAGACGCATCTCTTGTGACCCCGTGAACCCAAATAATGAATAGGACAATAGGGAGAGGGGTCATGCTAAACCGGGGAAAATACAATGTAAATTTGCAAGTTCAAAATAAATGAATGTCGCGCCATGAATGCAATGTCATGCATGTCACTCCCCATTTTCAGAAAACTTCCATCACTTCACAAACTGTTAATATAACCCGCCCTTTGGTGACTCCGCAGCGACACAAAAGAAGGATTGGCTATTGTCCCTGACCTTTGGTACCTTCGTAGTGTCATTTGGGGCCCAGATAGCTCAACTACGCTAGGGCAATCCCCCTAGTTCTCTCTAGGCTATATTAACACACCGGCCCTTTGGTGATTTCGCGTCGACCGGGTTTTCTCAAAACCATTTCACTAAATTCTCCCGAAAAATCCCCTTTTTCATTCTTATCAAATCATTGTACCATTTTTCATGCCCATGCTATGAATGCATATCAAATGTCTTTTTAATACTATGGAAATGGAGAGAATTATTATCACACAATTAACATACTTCCACATAAAATTTCCAATAAATTATTAAGCATACTTTACAATAATTTTAAGAAAATTTCCATAAGCTTTCATGTATCATTTCTATCAATTTTGTCAACACAATAACATAAAGAAATTAATAATGAAACATGCTTTTTATGCCAATCAACAATTACACATATAGTCATGAACTTTACACCCATAAGAAAATCATTCTAGAGGTAATTAATTTCAATTAAGCATGTTGGACTCACAAAGGAACAAGAAAATGCAAATTAGAGACCCTTACCTCAATTTTATGCAAAACCCCAAATTTTCACCTCAAACCCTAGGATTTCGAATTTACTATGGTGCACCAACCAAGGAATTGCTCGTATCAGCTTGTAGGCCTCGCCGTGAGCTTCAATTTGCCGCAAACGGCACTTAAAAACACCAAGAATTGAGAGAGGAATCAAGAATTAAAGCTTTGAAGAAAAAAAGAAAAATACAGTTTGAGCGTAATAGAGAGAGAGCAGCGAGAGAAAAAGAGAGAATGAGGAAATAGAGACCACAATGTGGTCTCATAACCACTTAAAAGGGGTGTGGGTCCCACCTTTTTTTGAATTTCTTATCTTTTTTTCTTTCCTTAATTAATTTACACCACATACATCCATATATATATACACACACACACACATATATATAAATAAAACACGAACACTACATTCTCCCCAACTTTAAAAGATTTTGTCCCCGAAATCAAGACATACCTGAGGAAGAAAACAATGCTGGGTACTTAGAGCGAACCTCCTGTTTGAGTTCCCAAGTAGCCTCCTTGACTCTGTGGTGTCTCCAAAGAACTTTCACCGATGATATCGTCTTGTTCCTCAACACCTTCTGCTGTGTGTCAAGGATCTGAATTGGTCCCTCCTTGTAGGAAACATCTTCATCAATGTCCACATCAACCTAACTCAAAATGTGAGATAGATCTGGTTCGTACTTCCGTAGCATCGATACATGAAAAACATTGTGGACTCTGTCCATCTATGGTGGCAAAACAAGTCTGTAGGCAACCTCTCCTACACGGTCCAATATCTCAAAAGGTCCAATGAATCGTGGTGATAACTTACTACTCTTCCCGAACCTCAACAATCCCTTCCGTAGAGAAACCCGTAGAAAAACATGGTCTCCCACCTCAAAAGATAGCGGTCGTCTCTGTCTATCCACATAGCTCTTCTGTTGACTCTGAGCTGTGAGCAACCTCTGTCTAATCATTTAATTTTCTCGGTAGTCTCGAGTACAATGTTGGGTCCTAAGGCGGCTCTCGCCTACCTTAGTCCAACAAACTGGAGACCTATAGGGTCTACCATACAACGCCTTAAATAGAGCTATCTCAATGCTCGCCTGATAACTGTTGTTATAGGCAAACTCAATGAGTGGAAGGTGATCCTCCCAACTACCTCCCAAATCAAGTACACATGCCCGAAGCATATCCTCCAAGATCTGGATGGTACGCTCCGACTGGCCATCAGTCTGTGGATGGAATGCCGTACTAAGATGCAACGCTGACCCAAATGCTACTTGAAGTCCTTCTCAGAACTTTGAAGTGAACTTGGTATCCCTATCTGAGACGATGGTTATTGGAACTCCATGCAACTTTACAATCTCCTTCATATATAGTACACCAAAGCTTCTCTGCATCATCTGTTGCCTTAATAGGCAAAAAGTGAGCCGTCTTGGTCAATCTGTCAATGACGACCCATACGGCCTCGTTGCCTCTCCGTGACCTTGGAAGACTTATCACAAAATCCATAGCAATCTGCTCCCATTTTCACTGCGCTACAGGCAATGGTTGCAACAAACTGGCTGGTCTTTGATGCTTGGCCTTCACCTGCTAACAGGTAAGGCACTTAGCTACAAACTGTGTAACATCTTTCTTTATCCCGTTCTACCAATACTGACTACTCAAATTATGATATATCTTGGTACCACCTGGATGAACTGCAAAGCAGGAAGTATGAAACTCCTGTAAGACGTCCTCACGACAAACCGTGGGAACCACCAACAAACTGTGATACCCCTCGATTCTAGAGCCACGGGTGATCAAGTCCGAGCACAGATCCGAGGGATACCAACTGTCAATATGTAAACAAGCAAGAATAAAACTGAATTAAGAATAAGATAATAATGCGCTGAAAGAAAACTAAAATGAAAATCCTCGAACCTTAAATAATAAATTAATATAATTTAAATCCGTACAACTCGGGAATCCATCTAGTGGACCCCTAATTCCAAAACTTTAAATAAATTTACAGAATTAAAATCCAAAACCAAAATAGAAAGGAAATCCTATATAACTGGAAGAGTGAGTGTCTGTATCTGCATCAACACGATCCAACTCTAAGCCTGGTACTGGCGAATACCTGAAAAATAGAAGTGGGTCAGGCCCACATGCAAGTTCCAATCTACTTCAATCCGTACATAAACCCGATACGCAGATACATCCTTGATAACTCGGCAATATCTACAATAGTCCATATATATATATACACACTATAGGACGCTCACTAGACTATAACATAGTTCAGCCTGGGTAGAAGGTGACATATAAAACACGCTTTTCAGCGGCCAAGTACCTAGACCTACCAGGGAATATTAGCTATATCTAGCTACTCAACCTTTGTAATATACGCACCCTAACCGTGATCAAGAGACTCAAGCTCGTATCACGGTACTATAAATATATATATAAATTCCTTCCTAACGCGAAAAGATAAAACAAACATCCGTTATGTCGTTCAACTGTTTTAGTTGACAGGACATGCATCCATGTAGGATTTAACTGTTTTAGTTAATCCATTCCGTATGCATGAAGGGGTAGGACTTAGCTTTTTGATCTAATCCATCCCTGATATGTCACCGTCCCATACCGGTACATATAATGCAAATGATCCACCAGTGATGCACATTCATTAGAACATCAAGTATATCCATGAACCAGTATAATAGAAAACATGTATTATTAAGATCCTATTATGCATCCAGTATATGATTATAATCATAGATCTTCCTTTTAAATTGTTAAAGTACTGATAAACAATTTAAGCCATCCATTTCCATATAATTGACAGGATAGAAATTATGACAGTTCAGCAATTATCATCCATAACATAATATAATGAATAACAGAATTATAACTGCACATTATACTAGAATTCCCAACCAATACATCCATACTAGTTCATTTACATTATTAAAACGAAGACTAGCATATAAATCCTCCTCAATCCTTGTCAGCATGTAAATTAATATTTAATTCTCATGGCGACTATTTAATCCCCAACTATAAGTCCGAAGCATGATCTAATGATACTCAGATATAAAAACTGAACACATTTTATTTGAATGCCAAAACCACCTCCATGCTAGTCCATTTAGTTTTCTAAAGCGAGACTAGCAATTACAACTTCCACTGCTCCTGACAGCATATAATTTAGTATCTAAATTTCATGATGTCTATAACTATAGTAGAAACCAACATTCCTGGGACCCATACATTATATATTTCATTTATATAACCTCACAAAAACAACTTTTATTTTAGTCCGTTTAATTTACTAGTACCACGCTAGAAATTAACCCTTCCACCCTCCTTGACTGCATTCTTAATTAATAATTAAAAGTCATGACATCCACTCCCATAGCCTCAACCAATAATTAGGTCTTTTAATAGATTAAATACATCATTTTAAAACCTCTCCATTAAATTTGCTTAAACATCACGACAAGAAATTTAATTTCTTGCAAGCCGTAAACCACATGTGAATTTAATTTTAAATCCCATGTTGATCAAGTTCCTAACATGAATTAATCATTCATGGGTATAATTAATCATTCTTGGGTATAATCCTATTTAATTACATCATTCAAATCCATCCAACCAAGTTTAAACACACACTGGAGCCCTAAAATCACAAAATTCACGTACTGGGCACTTTATAAAATTAGAGCCGCCTCCAATTTTAAGTTGAGCTGGCTCTAATTTTTAGTTGAGCTGCCTCAACTCTTTGTGGAGCCGGCTCCACTTCAATGGAGCCGCCTCCATTGAAGTGTGGAGCCGCCTCCACTTCCCCAGCCTCCGTTTTTCCTTCTCTGCTTCCTCTGTGTTGCCTTCTTCGTGTCCGGCAAAGCCTCCGCCCGCTGTCCCACCTTTTGTTAAAGATTTCTAAGGTTCAAATTAAGTCCTAACAAGCCTAGAAACTTCTTTAATTCCAGCATGAATTACCTAGCAAAAGCTTAAACCATGAACGCAACAGTTTATGTTTTCTCCGTTTATCTTCTTCGCGTCCGGCGAAGTTCAACCCTCCGTTCTAGAATTTTTCTTACATTCCTAAGGTTCAATTCAAGTTCATTAAATCCTAGAAACTCCTCAAATTCTCTTGTGAAATTAATGACAAAAAAATTTAAAACAAAAACACAACAGTTTATAGTTTCAAAAGTGACAGGGGTTTAAAATTGTACAGAGACTCTATCACGCATAAACATCCATTTTAATAATTAAATTAGATTCCTGTAGACTGTAGAGAATGTACAGAACACAAGTTTACAGGAAGGAGATAGAATGAAACTTGCCTTTAGATTCCGGTTTGAAATCTTCACCGCCGTCTATGGAGTTTTCGACGAACGGACGACTACCGGCAACCTTCCTACTACTCCATTTCTATTCCACCATCAACCTCTTCCTTCCTCTGTGGCACACCTTCAGTCTATAGCTAAAAGCACTCTGTATTTTCCCCTCAAACCTCTCTGTTTCTCTCTTCTCTAGTTTTCCTCTGTTTTTCCTCTCAAGATACTATGTCGTGAATAGGGTTTGTAGCCTAGCAGACCCTACTGTCTTATATATATATAGGTTCCTTCTAAATCCTAATCCCAGTCCATTGATACGTCGGCTACCCCATTATACATAAATTAAACCCTAAACATAATTATAAATACAACACATGTAAATACTCTAAGCTACCAAAAATACATGTCAATTAAGTCACTAATAATCAAATAATTAAATCACAAATACACCAATTTAAATTAAAACACATAACCTATTACAATTAAATAATTAAAGTAAAACAAATAAATAATTCACAATTAATCAATTACGCAAATAATAAAATAAATAACAATTTCAAATGCACACAAATCAAATAATCAAATAATCAATTAAAATGCATCTAAAATAAATAAATAAATTCCAGTTATATCCTTTTGAGAATTAGGGGTATTACACAAACCCCTGAACCGTAGACCCCCATCTAAATGCAAGGCCCAAACTTTCACTGTCTCACCACTTGAGACCAAAGCATGAATGGCATCTAAATCTAGGTCCTGTCTCTGTGACTCAATCACTTATACAACAAGAGAAGGCTGAGCCACAAGACTAAACAAGAATGCTGGCTCACTGTCAACATCGTCATCAAAACAATATAATCCCATCTCTGCCAAATCCTTAAGCATCTTCCACTTCCGAATAGCCAAACTGGCTAAAGTTCCACGAGATTTTCGGCTTAAGGCATCTGCTACCACATTTGCTTTGCCCGGATGATACTGCAAGTCAAAATTGTAATCTTCCAAGAATTTAACCCATCGCCTCTGTCTGTTGTTTAAGTCCTTTTGGGAGAAAAGGTACTTGAGACTCTTGTGATCCGAGAACACCTCGAATTGCTCACCATACAAGTAGTGTCTCCAACACTTCAGAGCAAACACGACTGCCGCTAACTCTAAATCATGAGTAGGGTAGTTGAGCTCATGAGTCTTCAACTGTCGAGTCCCATAAGCCACTACTCTACCATCCTGCATCAGCACACATCCCAAACCATCACGTGAAGCATCACAATAAATCACATAACCCAAGCCACTCTCAGGTATCACCAACACTGGAGCCGTAGTCAACATTGTCTTCAATTCCGAAAAGGATGACTCACATGCTTTATTCCATGTAAACTTGATCCCTTTTCGGGTCAAGCGAGTCATAGGCGTTGCTAAACGGGAGAAATCTTTCACAAATCTCTGATAGTAACTCGCCAGGCCAAGGAAATTTTAGATCTCAAAAACATTCTTGGGTTGCTCCCAATTCAAAATCACTTCAACCTTTGATGGATCCACTGACACTCCACCTTCTGAAATAACATGCCCCAAAAACTTCACCTCTTGTAGCCAAAACTCACATTTCTTATATTTGGCATACAATCAGTGCTCCCGCAAAATCTGTAAAACAATACTCAAATGGACCTCGTGCACCTCCCGAGTCCGTGACTACACAAGAATGTCGTCCATGAAAACTACCACAAACTAGTCCAAGTAATCGTGAAAGACGCGGTTCATCAAGTCCATGAATGTTGTTGGCACATTCGTCAAGCCGAAAGGCATAACAAGGAACTCATAGTGTCCATACCGTGTACGGAACACTGTCTTCGAGATATTCTCATCCCTAACTCACAACTGATAGCAGCCTGACCTCAAGTTAATCTTCAAAAAATAACTGGCTCCCTTCAACTGATCAAACAAATCATCTATCCTTAGCAAAGGATACTTGTTCTTGATGGTTGCATGACAGGTTGGGTGTCGCCGTCCTACACCATCAAGTTTGGAGAGTGTGCATTAAGGCGAGGGCCAAGTTTTCCATTTATAAAGCCACTACTACCTTCACTAAAAATATAGTTAGGGTGACTAGGGATCGTCCCAAGGGATTGGAGTCGTACTTGGTTATGGAATCGCAATTAGGGTTAGTAGGTCGAGTGATCAAACAAATGGTTGGTTGGTTGATTAAACTAGAGAGCAAATTAAACTAAATAATTGAATGCAATAAAGAGTAAGTAAGAGAGAGAGAGAGATCTCGGGGTTTAGAGGTCACCACCAAGCAATGCTTTTCTATATCATTAACAAGTGACTAATGAGGGTAATGTGTGTTGTAATATTGATGTGTGTGTGAGTTTGGTTGATTCAATTAGCAAGAGTGACCACTTAAGCATACATTGTCTAATCAACATGTGAAAAGCACAATATATCCAGCAATTAAATATATATTGTCTAAATAGCATATAAAAAGCACAACATATCTAGCAAGTCATTAATCCTTTCATTAAGTTCAGAAGCCAAATACACCACAAGGTTAGAGACATATGTTACTTGCATTCAAAAGTATGGAATGTCAAACAACTAGCATGAATTGTCCTCTCATCTAACAACTATGCTACCACTACACTACAATTAAGCTAATGACATGAAATTAAACTAATTAAGCTAAGGGAGAGGCACAATCCATCAAGAAATGAGCATGAACCATCTAGAAAATCACAAGAGCATTCTTTTAAGCACAATGTTTTGACAATCTCTAGATCAATAACATTAATACACATAGACATGCATCAATAACACAAGAAATAGAGGCAAACATATGAACATCTATTTTAGCATACATAAACATATGGATAGAATGAAATGATCAATTGGAAGAATTAAACCACATAAATCATTGAATAAACAAGATATATATATATAAAAGTGTCAAAACATGTATTACAATACGAATCCCTCAATAATACACAAGATTAAAATATAGAAAGCATGCTTGGGGCTAACTCTAGCCCCAAGAGGATGTCTAGCCACTCATGGTGATGTTGCTCTAACCCTCAAAGGCTAACTCCATGGAAGAGATTTGCTCCTTGGTTGATGAAGAGTCTCCAATGGTGTCTCTAGCCTCCTCCTCCTCTAAGCTTGCTCTCCAAAAGAATAATCCCTAGAATTGTCTATGTCTCAAAAAGTGCATCATATTCCTTTTATAGGTAGGTCAAGTGACACACCAAATGAGCTGGGGTCGTGCAAAGAATATTCTCTAATGATTGGATAAAGGACGGATTGAACAAGCTGGCTTTTTAACTTTTTCGCACTGGAGGAAGTTCGATAGATTGAACCTTGGTCTTGGATCGATCGAACTTGGCTGAGATCTATCGAACTGAGGCTGGATCGATCCAACTGGTCGAGCTTTTTGGGAAAAGACAAATCCGAGATATTTTGGGAGATATTTTTGGGAAAAGGACAAAAGTGATTAATGGGTGGTACAGCTGTGGATAAGATCAATCATTTGAATAAGGACAAAAGTGTTTAATCGATCGAAGGGTGGTGTTGGATCGATCGAACTTTGGACTTTCTGCTTTGGGTTAAGGTTTGGCTCTATCTTGAAGTACTGAGATCGGTCAGTGTTCGATCGATCGAACCTTGAAGTTGGATCAATCGAACTTTGCTGCTTTCCACCTTTGGCTTCATTTGCTTCTTTCTTTCTCCACTTTGCTCCTTTCTTTGTTTAATCCCAGAATTGCTTCAATTAAGCTCTTATTTGGCTGAGTTAGCTTATTTTCGGGATAAGTGCCTGAAAATGGAAATAATACAAAATCAATCTAAAACGGTAAAGTAAGATAGATAAAGGTACTAGAATGCCTAAGCTTAAGGGGTTTAAATACGCATTTTTCAGCGCTCATCACAACCCCAAACTTAAATATTGCTAGTCCCTAGCAATGAACTGGAAAATAAAGGAATGAAATGAACAACTGTACAAGTATGGATCTAGAAAACAATAAATGGATAACGCCACTTTCGTAGGGAATACGATTGCACTTATCATATGCAACAAGCCTTTTAAACTCCTAGGTTACCCCTAGTGGACGAGTGAAGTCTCATGAGGGTTTCTAAAAATGGTACCCACAAACATTAAGCTCTTTCTTTCAAAAGAGGTACCAATATTGTAAACAAGCATTGGGAGAAAATTACCAAGTATGCAATTTTTTAACCCTTTCCAAGCAATCTCCCAAAATTTCAACATCAAGTAAGGAAGTATGGTCCTCCACACATCAAGAAAATGATCATGCAAATCAAAACAACTCTAGAATCCTTTTTGAGTGGACCGGCATCAAGTATGTTGTTATCTAAGCCAACTAAAGAATTAATTACATCCTTACCCTCAAACTAGCACACAAATCTAGTACCGATCATCAAGACAAAAAGTAGACCTTTTATTAAAGCTTTATTGTTCTAGGTGCGCTTATTCTTTTCACTCGATTTTTTTTTTTTTTTTTTTTTTTTTAGGATCAAAGATGGAAGTATGGTGCAATGTGTTGATTTCTTAAGCTTTCTAGTGATTCATGAGATCGAGCGTTAGGTCAATGACTCCCAAACCAGACGGCTTTAGGGCATTAGGCATTCAAATACCCCTACGGACTTACAAGCTCAAATCAACTTGGCTACAAATCAAGACAACCTCCTTCTAATCATTTCCCACTTCTCACCTTTTGGGAGAAGTCCTCACTTTTTATTATTATTATTTTTTTTTGTAAGAAAGTTTAATTATTAACCTAGAGTTTAGGCCTTCCACCTTTCGGCGTGAGAAGTTCAGTGCTTGATGAGGTTAGAATCCCGGCTACTTAGTAAAAGGGGGTTGTTATCCACCTTTATCAAGAATGAAAGTTTTCAATGCACTACTAGCTTAATTGTGATATAACTAATTCAATAATCAACAAAGCATGTACCCCACAAATGAATGCTAGTGTGCGCCGGTGCTAGTGTAGAATCCTAGAATGAATCTCAAAACAATCACAAAATCAAGATGATGTGGACCACAAGTGCAAGCAGGATATCAATCTTTCGAAAAATTTACTCCTAAATGGCTTCTATAAGGCATACAAGGAGTATTGGACTCTCAAGTCAAGCAATTTTTAAATTTTAAGTAATATAGTCCTCAAAAGATCAAAATCATAGCTAGATATGAACCAATAATAGAAATATCCCTCAATTACACAAGTCATGCTTAAAATTTTGAATTTAAAACTAACACTGTAAAGCACCATTCCTTCCAAACTTAAATGGCACAATGTCTTCAATGTGCAAGAGAACAAAGGAAAGAGTATACCAGTGCAACTAAGGCATAGAATGATCGGGACTGAAGTATCCAAAGTGGGTGGCATGGCCCCCCCAAACTTGGGATGAACTGTGGTCCTGAAAATTGGCACTTGGATAAACTCATCAGATAACAGAATGGGATAATTAGTGCACAGTGGACATGCAAGTGTAAATGGGATAAACAGATAAAGAGATGAGAGAGGTATAAGGGTGGTCCTGAAAATCGGGTAGCACTCTCTCACTGAAGTCACTGTGATGCACCTGATGGAGTCAAACATATAGATATGAGAATATAATCATATGACATCCATAGCAAAAACAGATATATAAAATAGATAAAGTGCAGGTACAACAGAAATATCAAAGCCGACAGACCGGCTGCAAAAATAATAGTACTGTACAGTGACAAAAATAGAGATCAGAGAGCAAAGATGGATCAAAAGATAAAGGAACTCGGAACTCAGGACGATGAGGTAGGATGGGCAGGTCGGACTTCGCGGATATCTCTGGATAAATCTCGGAACATAGTTGCGACATCCGTACGGAAGGTAGCAAAATCAGCTCCGTGGGTTGTAAGATCAGCTCGTATAACAACAACAGCATCCTCAAGAGTCTGTAGGCGTACTCCAAAGCCGGGGGTCTGATCTGAAGCCTCAGGCATAGATGAATTAGAAGAAAACTCCTGAGTCTATTCTTGGTCGTGAATGGGCGACCCAGCTGGAGAGTGCTGCTCTGTAGCGTCTGCAGGGCGCTCTAAATCAATATCTATATGCTCAGCAGCTAGATTGACTGGTGCGTCGTCCACTGCGGGATCTGCTGCTGCTGCCTGAGCTGCTGCCTCTGCCTCCTCCTCAGCTTCTAGCTCCTCTACAGCCACTACCGCGTGGTCCTGTAGTCTAATAATGATGGCATTGTGGCTCTTGTTCCAGTCCTTCTTCAAGAAGTGACAGGAACCTCTCTCAGGGTGCTCCCGAGGATGAATAGGGTAGCGCTGGTCGATCAGAATTTGGGTGATGAGGTGGCCGAATGGGAGAGACTTAGCCCGTCCGGGTGTCTCCTTGCTAATATACTCATCAAATAGCTTCCTCATCACACTCTAGATGAGAGCGGGAATAGATACCCAGTGGCCCATGTAGAAAGCGTAGAGGGCTGTCAGATAGTCGCTTCTCCACTGGATCTTGTGCCCGGCCATATATATATTCTGAAAAAGAACGGAATCGAAGAACCATAGGTCATCTGGAAGGAATGTGCGGGTGGCGAAAGTCTCGCCATCGGCATGGTGACCTGTAAGAAATACCGCCACGTCGGCATAAGAAGGCCTGTATAGCCTTGGATATAACTCTTGTAGCTCCGGAGGGCATCTGTGTGGACAATGGCAAAAGCGGGCTAGCGAGTCCACAGTGATAGTGATCTGATGGCCATCTATAAAAGTGACCAACTTTGCTGTGGTACGCGGGGATGGTCGGAGGTTCTGGAAGAACAACCGTACCAGCCGCGGGTAGACTAGCTCTATAACTGGGACAAGAATAGCTGCAAGGCCCCTCTGAATGATGTCATGGTAAGCTGATCAGGTCAGCACCGATCTGGAGAAAAAGGCTGTGTTGAATACCGACTCATTGTCTACTGCCATATGCGCATATCTAGGGGCAGGCCTATTACGCTCCTAAGCTGGCTGGCATAGTGGAGATGGTACTGGTGAATGCTCAGCTCTAACATGTGGTGGAGATGGTGATGGTGTAAATGCAGGCGGAGCTGCAGAAGTGGATGGAATATGGTCATCCTCAGCCTCATGAGCAGGTGACTGAGGTGGAGTAGGTTGTATTGGCTACTCCTGTGCATAAGAGGGCTCTGATGGCTCCTCTAGCTGTGGTCTGATATGTCTCTGAGGCCCGTGTTGCCTCTTAGCAACGGTCTTGCGCTTAGTCATAGCCTGAAAAATAATTTAAAAACTTGTAAGGGGAGTTAGTACCAGAATTAAGAATTGAAAGCACGAAATAGAAACATGCATGTCAAATAAGATAGATAAATCATATAGATGACATGAATATATGCAAGTGACAAGATATGAAACATGCTAAACAATGTAAGTATAAAATGCATCCAATGTAAAATATCACAGGCATTGGGCATATATGAGATAGCATGAACATAAGACATGATGAATAAAGTGTGTGTGTGAGATCTGTGAAGTTCGATCGATCACAAAAAGGTTTGAGATCGATCTTGATCGACAGATCGATTACCAATTATAAATCAACCCGTTTTGCAATAGCACAAATCACTGTAAAATAGGGCTATTGGTTGGGTAAGTCGAACCACTGGGACTGCTAGTTTATGGCAACTTAGGTATCTAGGATCATCTTTTAGAATGATAAGGGGGTTTATAAAGGATTTGTTGGATTGTCACTAAAACTAAAATGTAAGGTTCATAAAATAAAGCTTGCGAGAATTAAAGCAAGATAAAATACGAGTAAAGACAACTAGGGAAGTGAATCTGCCTCCATCCTTCTACACATGCTAGATATAGAACTAATTTAGGGGATAAACAATATATAATGGTCAAGAATTATATAGCGACACATAGTTGCCATATAATTAACAAGAAGTACATTAAGCCTTAAATAAGCATAATCCATCAAAGGTGAATGTGTTTAAACTACTTAAACTAGGATGCAACTTAAACACACTTGCTTGGATGAAAGATTATCAAGTTCTTGACAAAAATGATGAAGCACATGAAGGTAGAGATTAAGCATACACCATCAAAGGATTTTCCTAAGCAATGATATATCAAAGTCACCTATCAACATGCCATTAAACCATTTCATAACCTTATTTCCATTGTCACCATGAAAACATAAGCAATATGATTAATGTAAGACATTACCTATAACAAGATAATCAACTTAGAAAAATCATTCATATATATATCAACATCCATTATAACCAATAAAGTGCTCTTGGTCATGAAAAGACTATAGAATATACATTGTAATCCCCAAAATAGAACTATACTAGATCATGCTTACAAGGGGGAGGGGCTTCATCACCTCCCTAGAGGAAGAATTAGTTACCCATGGATGCCCTAGAGGAAGGAAGAAGCTTGCCTCCAACCTCCATTTTCGAGCTCCCTCTTTGTAGCCACAAGAACTCTATCCTCTTCTCCTTTCTCTCTCCAAAAATCTTGTAAAAAAAGATATGTGATATCCAAGCTCGACCTCTCCTTTTGTAGACATCCTCTCACCAAACCCATCAAAAACCGAGCTTCATCTCCCCCCAAAAGAACATTTCCAACCACTCCATAAAAGAGGGGAACCAAAAATTGAGGGAATCAAGGAACAAGTGGGCTGCAATGTTCCTTCGAGCGCTCGAAGAAGGGGCTTCGAGCGCTCGAAGTAAGCCGTGGAGTAGACTGTCAAGATTTCAAGCGCTCGAAGGGGGGCTTCGAGCGCTCGAAAATGCACCAGCATGCTCTTCTCCTTCTGCTGTTCCGAATTCTTCTTCATACATTCATCATTGGCTTATTGAGAATCTTTTACTCCTTTTTCATTATAGGAAGTTTTCATAAACCCTCTTTGACGGTTTCCTCTTGGAAATCAAAAGACAAAAAGGCTCGGAGTGACTTGATCTTCAAAAAGGCCTTCAAAAGCTTCCATTTTAATTCCTTTTGGAGGATAAACCTGAAAATACACAAAAATATAGAAATTGGAGATAATCTATACAAATAAACCATAAACAGACTTAACTAGTGCAAGTAAGGGCGCTTGAATATGCAATATTCGGCGCTTATCACACCCCCAAATTTACATTTTGCTAGTCCCATAGCAAAACAAAAATGAAGAATTCGCTACAATGACAACCATTGGATTGCTTTCCAAAAATATCAACCATAGCAAAATGAAATACACACATAGCTCAAATATAACTTGAAACAAACAAAGGACTGGAGACGGGGTCATTAAGCAGACTACCATGCATATATGAAGCATTGATACAAAAGTTTGCTAAACACGTTTCAACATACATGCATCAGCATCCTAGTCTATATAAATAACTCAATTGTCATCTCTTGAATGGAAATTAACTCTAACTTCAGTGAAAGTGGATTGGATTCTCAACATGCAGCTTTTACTTTCTTTTTCCAAATTCAAGACACAAGTCTTCAAATTATTGAATTCCCCTTTAAATGAAGTCACTAAGGCATGAATTTATTTACAAAACAACTTTTGTTGCTTGCTGACAATTTATTATAACTCAAAAATGATACATAAAATGGTTGTGCAATGCTGAAGTCCTTTAAGCTTTCTAACCAATCCATTTAGCAAGCGTTAGGCCAACAACTCCCAAACCAGATGGCTTTAGGGTGTTGAGTGTAGAGACACTCCTAGGGCTTAATGGCTTGAATTGGCAAGGCTACGAACTTCAACGGACCATGTTTATTATAAATTTTTTTAAATGACCGTGCAATGTCTAAGTCTTTTAAGCTTTCTAACCAACCCATGTAGCAAGCATTAGGCCAACAACTCCCAAACCAGATGGCTTTAGGGTGTTGAGTGTAGAGACACTCCTAGGGCTTAATAACTCGAGTTGGAAAGGCTACAAACTCAAACTGGTCATTATTTTCTTTTTCATATATTATTATTATTATTATTATTATTATTATTATTATTTTTTTTTTTTTTTAAATTATGCCAAAGGTTTCCATCTATTAGGTTCATCAATTCAGATTAACTAGGTCAAGATCAAGGTTAATCAAATTACATGCCTCACAGTTAAGTTTCCAATGTGCATCTGTGCATTGTGAAGCATAAAAGAGTATAAGATCCAGCGAGAATTTAATTGAAACATTTATACAGACTAAATTGCATCCACATGATCATTTCAAATTCAAATTTTTCTTTATTTTCAAAACTTAACAATTGCATTTATATACAAGGTATTAAACATGAGCATCGTCTTCGACAAGTTTCATATTGCACTATCATTGCTCAAAAATGTGATGCCAAAAATATGCCATTTACAGAAATGCAATATTGTACCCCCAAACTTGAATAACACATTGTCCTCAATGTGGGACAACGACTACTATCTATTAAAAATGAGAGAAAAATAAGAACAAAAATACCCAGAATAGGAGGAAAGCGTATGGAGAAGTGACAAAAAGCTCCCATGAAAATGCCAACACAAAAAGGCCCCCAAACTTGAAGTGTGCAACCTGCAAGGGACCAGAAATAGCTGGGGAAAGAAAATAAGTAACAATGAAGCAATAAAAGAAAATAAATAACAGAAAATAGAAGAAAATAAAAGAGGGAATTTTCATTCAAAAGCAGGTGGACATGATTACAAAAAGGACTGAAGTGCTAGCCTGGTCCAACCGGATCGATGATGACAAAAAAAAATAAATTCCCAAAGTCTAACAGGAAGACAATAACAGAAAGTAAAAACAGAAAACATGTGCAACTAAAGGCTAATTGCCCGGGTAACCAACTACAGGCCAGGAGGAAAACGAGCAAGGAGGGCATTGAGGAGGGATTTTGTTTCACACCGTTCCTCTTGAGCCATGCGACACTCTTCAGCCGCAACACGACGGTCCTCGGCAGCAGTACGACGGTCTTCTTCGGCACGGTAGTAGTCCTCACGCACGGTCCGATTGTAGTCAGCAAGGGTGGAGGAAAAAGGGACGCCATCAATGGATGTGGTGAGAGAGACAGGCGGCTCTTCAAGGCAATTGAGATTCTGGTAGAAGAGTCGCACCACACGGGAGTAGGTGACCTTTGCAACGGGTTGGCAAGTGTGCTAAAGGCGCCGGTTGACTAATTCCGTGGCAGCCCATGAAGTGGTGGGAAGAGTGTCAAAGACACCCGTGAGCGGAAAGAGAAGCTCATAATTAAGCTTTTTGTCGAGCCAAGGGTCTCGGGGTTGCTCACGAGCAACAACGGGGGCATCCGCAGAGGGTCTAGGACGATGAAAAGGGCCGGCATGAGACATTTGGTAAGGCCGGATTTCTTAGGAACAACTTAAGTGTGACTCACCCATTTGCTATCGGAGATAGGGTAGATGATTCCTGCATCCAATAGCTTGATCACTTCTTTCATGACCACTTCCTTCATGTTGGGATTCAACCGGCGCTGCACCTCTCTAGAAGGTTTAGCGTCCTCCTCCATATGGATGCGATGTATGCAAATAGAAGGGTCGATTCTTTTCAAATTAGCCACTGCCCAGCCAATAGCTTCTTTGTGCTCTTGTAGCACTGCTAAAAGGCTAGTTTCTTGATCCTTTAAAAGGTTAGAAGCAATGATGACTAGAAGAGTTTGATTAGCACCAAGAAACACATACTTGAGGTGAGCCGGGAGCGGCTTTAGCTCAAGTTGTGGAGGAGACTCCAAGGAAGGGACCGGAGGAGTAGAAGAGAGTTAAGGAAGCGGTTCTTTTGGAATTTTCCATGGAGGAGTATCCATGACAGCATTAATGTCAAGTAAGGAATTGACTTCTTGGATTGATTGGTTAATATCAAAGTTTGAGAGGTCGAAATGAGACATGCAAGTTTCTAAAGGATCCTTGCTTAGAATGAAGAGGAAGGATTCTTCGACCACTTCATCTACCACATCGATAAGGAAACAATCATCCTCATCGGAAGGATGTTAAGTTGCATGGAAGATGTGGAGTTTGACTTGCATATTTCCAAAGGCGATATCCATTACCCCGGTTCGGCAATTAATTGAAGTGTTAGCCGTAGCTAAAAATGGCCTACCGAGGATCACGGGAATATGCTTATTTGGGTCATGGACCGGTTCCGTGTCAAGAACCACAAAGTTTACTGGAAAGTAGAATTTGTCTACTTTGATAATGACATCCTCAAGAATGCCTCGTGGGTGCTTGACCGATCTATCGGCAAGCTGCAAGACCACGGAGGTTGGCTTTAGATCTCCCAACCTAAGCTGTAAGTAAACTGAATATGGAATCAAATTTACACTAGCTCCTAAGTCTAGGAGGGCCCTTTCTATCTTGTTGTCGGATAGTTGGGGCGCCCGGATCCTTATACTTTGGAGGAGCATTATGTTGAATGATGGCACTCACATTTTCAGTTAACCTTACTTTCTTTGGCAAATGATTTCTGGACGTGCGCTTTTGAGTGCACAAATCCTTGAGAAATTTTGCATAGGGAGGGATTTGCTTGATAGCATCCAAGAGAGGCAAGTTAATCTTCACTTGTTTGAAAATTTCCCACATATCTTGAATTTTGCAGTTCTTGTTCCCAAAATGCGTCGACTCTTGGAGTCGTTAAGGAAATAGAGCCTTAGGCTCGTAAGAAGTTTCCACATTTAGGGTGACAAACTTAGGATTTTCATGAGTAGGATTTGGATTGGAAGAGCTGGGACTTGGATTTGGATTTTTCGAAGGATGATTTTTCTTATCTTTGTTTCCATCAACCTTGTTGTCAACAACACGACCACTCCTAAGGGTGGTGATTGCTTGGACTTGTTCATGAATTGGCCCACTCGGGGAAGGGAATTCATCAATTACATGCATCCCTCTAGGATTTTCAAATGGTTGAGCGGGAAGCTTACCCTTGTCTTTTTGCAACAACTGGTTCATAGAGTTAGCTATTTGACCCACTTGATTCTCAAGTTTAGCTATGGACTGAGTATGAGAATGAACCATTTGGAGAGTGGGCTGCAAAGATAACAAGAGTTACTTGTTGGAATCTATCATTTGCTTATTTAAAGATTCCATCATCTGCTTGTTTGTAGCCAAGATTTCATCGGTTGGAAATACAGTAGGTTGATTAGAGATATTTGGATTATACGGAGGGCAATAACTTGAAAAGGCTGGACATTGCCTATTTTGAAATTGAGAAAGGGGTTGATTTTGATGCACCGGATTTTGGAATTATGAATTTTGTGGGGCTTGTTGCCTACACGAGAAATTCGGATGATCTCTCCATCCCGGATTATAAGTATTGGACTATGGATTATTCCCGGGCCTTGAGAACATGGCATTTGCTTGCTCTTGATTTGGATTAGAAAATTGCTCCGGTGTGGGGCTATCTTCCAAGAGATGGAAAGGACTAGTGCATGATGTGCAAACCGCACTTGTCGAATTTTGAGACAAAGACGGGGAGAGATGTGGTGCCATCAATTGATAGAATTTATGAGCTATGGCATCCACCTGGGAAGATTCCTCCCTTATTGTCTTCGTTGACAAGGGTTGGTGTTCTTAGTATTGGTTGAGGTTGGACCACCACGAGAATTATGCTGTAATGAGTTTTCACTCAAATTCTCAAGTAAGGTCCATGCCTCATCCGCACTTTTAGACATGAATATCCCCCCACAAGATGAGTTAACCATTAATCTATGTTGGTCAGTTAACCCAGCATAGAAGGCTTGCACCAATTGCCATTTTGGGATTAGATGGTGAGGACATTTCCTAAGAAGATCTTGAAGTCTCTCCCAAGTCTTATGGAGTTACTCCCCTTCGCTTTGCGAAAGCTAAGAATGGAACGTCTCATTAAATTGGTTCGACTCACTGGATAACACTTTTTTAGGAATTCTTGCTGCAATTGAGCCTAAGAAGTGATGGAATTTGCAACAAGGGAGTTCAACCAATACTTTGCCCTATCTTTTAAGGAAAATGGGAAAAGATGTAAATGGAGTGCATTTTTAAGGAAACCTCGTAACCTGATGGTTGAACAGATCTCAAGGAACTCATCAAGATGTTTATATGGATCTTTATTATCAAAGCCATGGAAAGATGGAAACATTTGAATGGTACTTGATTTGATCTCATATTAAGCCGCATCGATGTTTGGCATCAGTATGCATGAGGGTGAAGCATAGGTGGTAGGGATGAAATGGTCTCTGAGAGTCATTGGCTCTACATTTGGAATTTCGGCCCTATCATTATTAATTCCCTCATTTCTGACATTTCTTACATTTTCAGCCATTGTGTTAAATTCAGTTTCAAGTTCTCTTACGCTAGAAGATTCCCTAAGGTTTCGTCTAAGAGTTATTTCAAGTGAATTTTTGTCAACTGGCGAGTCAAGAGTTGGTAAGGAAAGTGACCTACAGCCAAACATCAACAACACATAATGCAATCAACACAACAATTCATCATCATCACCTCCATATACGATGTTCCCTTTCTCCTTAATTATCAAGACAGAAATTAACTGGCCACGATAAGGACCGATGCTTTGCAATGGAAAATAAACAAGACAATAGCCTCAACAAGGGTTTCACAACTAAATAACACTAAGTTAAACACATACGAGATATTCACAATTTTGAAACTAGAAGGTCAAGAGACTTACCTGGAGTCCTCTAGACTTACGAATTTGCTAGGGTTCCCCCGGCGAGCATCAAGTCCCTGGAATCTCACAAACAACTTATACACAAAGATGGTTAAAACCACACAAGAAATATTCACAAATCACAATATTAACAATCAACCCAAAGTTAACCCTAGAACTTCGGTTGCTAAACCGTTTGCAGTCCCCAGCAATGGCGCCAAAAATTGATCGATGGATCGATTACCAATTATAAATCAACCCGTTTTGCAATAGAACAAATCACTATAAAATAGGGCTATTAGTCGGGTAAGTCGAACCACTGGGACTGCTAGTTTATGGCAACTTAGGTATCTAGGATTATCTTTTAGAAGGATAAGGGGGTTTATAAATGATTTGTTGGATTGTCACTAAAACTAAAATGTGAGGTTCATAAATAAAGCTTGCGAGAATTAAAGCAAGATAAAATACGAGTAAAGACAACTAGGGAAGTAAATCTGCCTCCATCCCTCTACACATGCTAGATATAGAACTAATTTAGGGGATAAACAATATATAATGGTCAAGAATTATATAGCGACATATAGTTGCCATATAATTAACAAGAAATACATTAAGCCTTAAACAAGCATAATCCATCAAAGGTGAATGTGTTTAAACTACTTAAACTAGGATGCAACTTAAACACACTTGCTTGGATAAAAGATTATCAAGTTTTTAACAAAAATGATGAAGCACATGAAGGTAGAGATTAAGCATACACCATCAAAGGATTTTCCTAAGCAATGATCTATCAAAGTCACCTATCAACATGCCATTAAACCATTTCATAACCTTATTTCCATTGTCACCATGAAAACATAAGCAATATGATTAATGTAAGACATTACCTATAACAAGATAATCAACTTAGAAAAATCATTCATATATATATCAACATCCATTACAACCAATGAAGTGCTTTTGGTCATGAAAAGACCATAGAATATACATTGTAATCCCCAAAATAGAATTATACTAGATCATGCTTACAAGAGGGAGGGGCTTCATCACCTCCCTAGAGGAAGAATTAGTTACCCATGGATGCCCTAGAGGAAGGAAGAAGCTTGCCTCCAACCTCCATTTTCGAGCTCCCTCTTTGTAGCCACAAGAACTCTATCCTCTTCTCCTTTCTCTTTCCAAAAATCTTGCAAAAAATGATATGTGATATCCAAGCTCGACCTCTCCTTTTGTAGACATCCTCTCACCAAACCCATCAAAAACCGAGCTTCATCTCCCCCCAAAAGAACATTTCTAACCACTCCATAAAAGAGGGGAACCAAAAATTGAGGGAATCAAGGAATAAGTGGGCTGCAATGTTCCTTCGAGCGCTCGAAGAAGGGGCTTTGAGCGCTCGAAGTAAGCCGTGGAGTAGACTGTCAAGATTTCAAGCGCTCGAAGGGGGGCTTCGAGCGCTCGAAAATGCACCAGCATGCTCTTCTCCTTCTGCTGTTCCGAATTCTTCTTCATACATTCATCATTGGCTTATTGAGAATCTTTTACTCCTTTTTCATTGTAGGAAGTTTTCATAAACCCTCTTTGACGGTTTCCTCTTGGAAATCAAAAGACAAAAAGGCTCGGAGTGACTTGATCTTCAAAAAGGCCTTCAAAAGCTTCCATTTTAATTCCTTTTGGAGGATAAACCTGAAAATACACAAAAATATAGAAATTGGAGATAATCTATACAAATAAACCATAAACGGACTTAACTAATGCAAGTAAGGGCGCTTGAATATGCAATATTTGGCGCTTATTAGATCTCAAAACTTTGATCGATCTGACGTATGAGCTCGATCAATCTCTCAAGATTGATCTGAGATTGAAGTTCGATTGATCGAACTGTGCGATGAATGTAAACAGTCCCAGATCTATGACTTTGGAAGCATGGGGCCCACACGAACTTGTTCATGGGCCCATCAACACAACAAATCAACAATAATCATCACCCAATCATGGCCCATCCTCCCAAAATCAATTCGAAAATAAAAAATATAACAACATATATACACATATAAACAAACATGCTTCAAGGTCATCAATGGTGGATTTCATTATAAAAATGGCCTGGATTCAACACATAGAGTATGTATAGATGAGATTGAAGCTTAAATGAACATGAGATGCTCGGATCTTACCCAAATCGAAGGGAGAGAAGTGGATGCAAAGAGTGAATGAGATCCGAGATGAGAGAGGTAGATGCGAAGCTTAGATCTCGTCGGAGAACTCGCCGGAGGTGATGATGATAATGCACAGTGACGGCGACGAGAGAGAATGGGGTTAGGGTTTGAGAGAGTTGGATTGATCTTTGTAATCGATCTCACAACTCTTGGGTTCTATTTTTAAAAACATCCTCGATAGAGTTCGATCGATCGAACCTCAACTGAGATCGATCGAACTTTATCTTTTTTTTTTTTTTTTTTTAATTGAACAAAATAAAATTAAAAATTAAAATAAAATTACAATTGAAAAATAGAAAATATTTTTGAATTTTTGAGAAATAAAATAAAATAAAAATATTTTTGGATTTTTGAAAATTGAAAAAGTCAAAACAAAGTCAAACAATGAAATGGAGAACTGAGATCGATCGGAACAAAAGTTCGATCAATCAGACAGAGAGCAAAAACATGCAGGTTTTTGGTTCAAAAATTTGGCTAAGTGTTGGTGCTCTAATATTGATCGAACTTGGAAGTTGGATCAATTGAAGAACTTCAGATCGATCTTGAAATGTTTTCGATCGATCAGACAGAGGGCTGAAATATGCAGGTTTATGCAGGCTCAAAAATTTTCTAAGTGTTGATGCATGAGATCGATCAAACTTTGAAGTTGGATCGATCGAAGGTCTCCTGATCAATCTAAGAATAAGTTCGAACGATGGGGCAGAGAGGTGATTTGGATGCAGGTGGATGCAGGTTGAAAATTTTTCTAAGTGTTGGATGCAGGTGGAAGTTCGATCGATCAAACTCTCATTTGAGATCGATCAAACTTATGCAAAATGCTCAATTACAACACAAAAATTCATGCAATCCTAATCAAAGTTCCTAGCAACGCATATGAACCAAAAATAAGTATCTAGACTTCGCAAGAAATGAAATTTAAGATAGAAATGAGGGAGGAATAGGGTTTTGACACTCTACAAAATGTTTTTGCTAGTCTTTAACGTTTCTTGCAAGACATTGGGCTCTTTTAGCCCGGATCAAAGATCTTATAATGCATCCTCTCCTTTTTGGGGTGATAGATGTTTTGAACTCCACCCAACAAATGGTTCTTTGAAGAACTTGTTGGATTAAGCTCAAAAGAAGCTTTTGATCCTTTGTCTATGCAATCACAATCTTTGGGCTTCCATGCCCTTTCAAAGCAAGAATTTAAAGCAAGACTTTGCAGAATGAAAGGTTGAAGATGACCCCTTTGAAGTTTTGGTCTTACACAAAAGCTCACTTCATTGACATTGAAGATCATGACATTTATCTACAACATTAACCTCTCCTTCATATTTGTCAAATGAATTGGGTGTGGGATTGAAGATATTCAACTTCACCTTTATGTGGCCCAATGAGATTTTCATTATCCTCGTCCTACAATTGATGTTGGCATTAGTGGTTGCCAAGAAAGGACGGCCAAGGATAACGGGAATTTGGTTCTTAGGATTGGGAACCGGTTCCGTGTCTATGACAACGAAATCAACCGGGAAGAAGAATTTATCAATTTTAATCAAAACATCCCCAATGACATCCCTAGGCTTCTTGATAGATCGTTCAGCAAGTTGCAAAACTACCGACGTCGGTTTTAATTCACCTAGGCCCAATTTGACATAAACCGAGTATGGAAGAAGGTTAACACTTACTCCTAAGTCAAGAAGCGCCCGATTAATGATATGATCACCAAGAATGCATGATGTAGTGGGTGAATCGGGGTCTTTAAACTTTGGTAGAGTGTTATGTTGCAAAATTGAGCTTCCTTGCTCGGTCAAAAACACTTTTCTTGGTGCTTGGCTCTTGTTCTTCCGCTTTTGGGTGCACAAATCTTTCAAGAATTTGGCATAAGCCGGAATTTACTTGATTGCATCCAGAAGTGAAAGATTGACTTTCACTTGCCTAAACATTTCCATAATTTCATTGGTTTTTGCCTTTTGCTTTTCCTTTGAAATGGATCCTTTTAAGGCATCCGGAAATGGAACTTTTGGTTCAAACACTTTTTTAGAATTTTCCTTTGAACTCTCTTCAACACAAGAAGTTTTCAAATCACTTTGTTTCAAATCATTTTTCAGCAAAACTTTTTTAACATCATTTTTCAAAACTTCTTTTTCAAACACATTTTTCAAGACTTTCTCATTCACAATATCATGTATATGCAATGAAGGAGGAATGTGATGTGAAACGGGACGGGTGACAACTTGAGGTTGCACCGGTTCACTCTCTTCATTGGACATTTCAACTTGATTGTCCACAATCCTACCACTCCGTAAGGTAGTCACCGCATTAACATGTTCAATGGTGTGGCCTTCCGATGGGGAGCGGGTTTCCACAACACATTGTTGCTTAGGTGGGGCATTTATAGGCATCTTTCCCTTCTCTCTTGCATTAAGAGTGTTTGTTATTTGCCCTACTTAGGTTTCTAGCTTCGCAATAGATTGAGAGTGAGAATGAAGCAATTGTGTATTAGCCTCTAAAGTGCCCAAAGCATTCAAAAAATTTTCTTCAAAGACGGGACTTCTAGTATTTCCTTGGGAATAAGATTGGTTGGGAAAATGAGAATTAGCAAATTGATTCCCTTGTGATTGATATGGTCTATAACTTTGGGATCCTTGGTTTTGAAGTGGAGGTGGAATGTACTTCCCTTGAAAACTGCCTTGGGAAGGGTTTGAGCCCTCTCCTTGGTTTTTCCAAGAGAAATTCGGATGATTCCTCTAACTTGGATTATAGTGAGTACCATAAGGATTGTTCCCTTGGTTCACAAAAGTTGCATTGACTTGTTCATTAGGTTCATTTTGCATTTGTCCGTGAGGACAATGAGAAGTAGAATGAAGAACACTAGAACAAGTCATATATGTTTCATTTGATGCACGATGAGAATGGTTAGGGAAAGAAGATACTTGGTTCGCCGAGTTTTGGTTAATAAAAAATTGATCAAACCTTTGAGATAAAGACTTCATTTCGGCGGCTATTTCATTTGAATGGTCAAATTGATGTAATCCAACACTCTTCCTACCTTGTGAATTTTTACTATTCTTGGATGATAATGTTCTATACAAAGAATTTTCACTCATGCTCTCATAGAGACGCCACACGTCATCCTCATGCCTATCAATGTATGAGCCACCCATGGAAGCATCAACCATACCCTTATAATTGTCCGATAAGCTCTCAAAGAAATATTGAACTAATTGCCATTTGGGCATGTCATGATGTGGACACTTCCTAAGCAATTCATTGAAGCGTTCCCATGCCTCATGAAACGTTTCTCCATCCCCATGTGAAAATTCTCGAATTGAGGTTCTCATAGCGTTGGTTTTAGAAACCGGATAGTACTTCTTCAAGAACTCTTGTTGCATTTCTGCCCAAGAAGTGATTGAAAAAGGCCTAAGATTGTTAAACCAATACTTTGCTTTGTCTTTTAAGGTGAATGAAAAAAGTTTGAGTCTTAAAACCTCTTCCGACATGTCCGTATATTTTACGGTGGAACATATTTCAAGAAACTCATCCAAATGCTTGTAAGGTTCTTCACTTGGAAGTCCATGATAGTTAGGAAGCATTTGAATGGTTTGTGGCTTAATTTCATAATGATGTTCTCTAAATTGAGGCAATTGGATGCATGTAGGTGCATTATACTCATTAGGCACATAGTGGTCTTTTAAAGCAAGAGGTGGATTAGCTATTTGAGGTGCAATATGAACACCTTGGTTTTGAATTCCTTGATTGATGATGGAAGGTTATGGAGCATACATTGGCCTTGGTATTCCATATGGAGCTTGGCCTTGTTGTTGTGGTGGTTGGTGAATGTGTGGCCTAGGCATGCCTAATAGTACTTGTATGTTCTCATTGTGCACATTTGGATGAAGGATACCTTGTTGGTTTATGTGACCAAGGTCCTCAACATGATCATTATTATGGTTATCCATTGATAGATTGATTCTATTTGAATTTCCTCTTCCCTTAGGATTTCTAACGATGGATTCAAGATGCAAATCAAGAGGGACAAGAGTTGGTCTCAATGAATGACGTCCATGCATGCACAATGTGAAAACACATAAACACAATGAATGAACAAACACTTCAACTTCACAACAATGCAATTAGACTTCTTCCATAAACACTTAACCCATACTCTTATGCTTTAACAATAATGACGCAAAGAACAATTAAGAAAGCCTCCATGCGGGCTCACGATTTAACTAAGAAATTAAAAACAAGCCTCCACGCGAGCCGACGATTTAACTAAGGGATTGAGTAAAGAAAGTCTCACAAAGGTCCTCTAGCACTTCAACTCCAAATTTAAAGCTTAGCTTAGCAAATTTTTTAAAATTTTAACTTTTAACTTTTTTTGCTTTGCTTAAATGCTCCTTTGCTTGCTTCCTTTCCAACAATGCACCTAGTCAAGTAAGAACAACACAATAAGTAACCAAAAACAAAAATAAAAGTAAAGTAAAGACACGATTAAAAGAGTACTAATCCTAATTGATTCCATAATTCCGACGTTGCCAAATCAAATCATCCTCGGCAACAGCGCTAAAACTGACAGGTCGGGTGTCTCCGTCCTACACCATCAAGTTTGGAGAGTGTGCATTAAGGCGAGGGCCAAGTTTTACATTTATAAAAGCCACTACTACCTTCACTAAAAATATAGTTAGGGTGAGTAGGGATCGTCCCAAGGGATTGGAGTCGTACTTGGTTATGGAATCGCAATTAGGGTTAGGAGGTCGAGTGATCAAACAAATGGTTGGTTGGTTGATTAAACTAGAGAGCAAATTAAACTAAATAATTGAATGCAATAAAGAGTAAGTAAGAGAGAGAGAGAGATCTCGGGGTTAGAGGTCACCACCAAGCAATGCTTTTCTATATCCTTAACAAGTGACTAATGAGGGTAATGTGTGTTGCAATATTGATGTGTGTGTGAGTTTGGTTGATTCAATTAGCAAGAGTGACCACTTAAGCATACATTGTCTAATCAACATGTGAAAAGCACAATATATCCAGCAATTAAGTATATATTGTCTAAATAGCATATGAAAAGCACAACATATCTAGCAAGTCATTAATCATTTCATTAAGTTCAGAAGCCAAATACACCACAAGGTTAGAGACATATGCTACTTGCATTCAAAAGTATGGAATATCAAACAACTAGCATGGATTGTCCTCTCATCTAACAACTATGCTACCACTACACTACAATTAAGCTAATGACATGAAATTAAACTAATTAAGCTAAGGGAGAGGCACAATCCATCAAGAAATGAGCATGAACCATCTAGAAAATCACAAGAGCATTCTTTTAAGTACAATGTTTTGACAATCTCTAGATCTATAACATTAATACACATAGACATGCATCAATAACACAAGAAATAGAGGCAAACACATGAACATCTATTCTAGCATACATAAACATATAGATAGAATGAAATGATCAATTGGAAGAATTAAACCACATAAATCATTGAATAAACAAGATCTATATATATAAAAGTGTCAAAACATGTATTACAACACGAATCCCTCAATGATACACAAGATTAAGATATAGAAAGCATGCTTGGGGCTAACTCTAGCCCCAAGAGGATGTCTAGCCACTCATGGTGATGTTGCTCCAACCCTCAAGGGCTAACTCCATGGAAGAGATTTGCTCCTTGGTTGATGAAGAGTCTCAAATGGTGTCTCTAGCCTCCTCCTTCTCTAAGCTTGCTCTCCAAAAGAATAATCCCTAGAATTGTCTATGTCGCAAAAAGTGCATCATATTCCTTTTATAGGTAGGTCAAGTGACACACCAAATGAGCTAGGGTCGTGCAAAGAATATTCTCTAATGATTGGATAGAGGACGGATTGAACAAGCTGGCTTTTTAACTTTTTTGCACTGGAGGAAGTTTGATCGATCGAACCTTGAACTTGGATCGATCGAACTTGGCTGAGATCTATCGAACTTGGCTGAGATCTATCGAACTAAGGCTGGATCGATCCAACTGGTCGAGTTTTTTGGGAAAAGACAAATTCGAGATATTTTGGGAGATATTTTTGGGAAAAGGACAAAAGTGGTTAGTGGGTTGTACAGTTGTGGATAAGATCAATCATTTGAATAAGGACAAAAGTGTTTAATCGATCGAAGAGTGGTGTTGGATCGATCGAACTTTGGACTTTCTGCTTTGGGTCAAGGTTTGGATCTATCTTAAAGTACTGAGATCGATCAGTGTTCGATCGATCGAACCTTGAAGTTGGATCGATCGAACTTTGCTGCTTCCCACCTTTGGCTTCATTTGCTTCTTTCTTTCTCCATTTTGCTCATTTCTTTGTTTAATCCCATAATTGCTTCAATTAAGCTCTTATTTGGCTGAGTTAGCTTATTTTCGAGATAAGTGCCTGAAAATGGAAAAAATACGAAATCAATCTAAAACGGTAAAGTAAGATAGATAAAGGTACTAGAATGCCTAAGCTTAAGGGGTTTAAATACGCATTTTTCAGCGCTCATCACACCCCCAAACTTAAATATTGCTAGTCCCTAGCAATGAACTGGAAAATAAAGGAATGAAATGAACAACTGTACAAGTATGGATCTAAAAAACAATAAATGGATAACGCCACTTTCGTAGGGAACACGATTGCACTTAGCATATGCAACAAGCCTTTTAAACCCCTAGGTTACCCCTAGTGGACAAGTGAAGTCTCGTGAGGGTTTCCAGAAATGGTACCCACAAACATTAAGCTCATTCTTTCAAAAGAGGTACCAATATTGTAAATAAGCATTAGGAGAAAACTACCTCAATTATGCAATTTTTCAACCCTTTTTAAGCAATCTCCCAAAATCTCAACATCAAGTAAGCAAGTATGGTCCTCCACACATCAAGAAAATGATCATGCAAATCAAAACAACTCTAGAATCCTTTTTGAGTGGACCGGCATCAAGTATGTTGCTATCTAAGCCAACTAAAGAATTAATCACATCCTTACCCTTAAATTAGAATACAAATCTAGTACCGATCATCAAGATAAAAAGTAGACCTTTTATTAAAACTATATTGTTCTAGGTGCGCTTAAATTTTTCACTCGTTTTTTTTTTTATTTTTTTTTATTTTTTATTTTAGGATCAAAGATGAAAGTATGGTGCAATGTGTTGTTCTCTTAAGCTTTCTAGTGATTCATGAGATCGAGCGTTAGGTCAATGACTCCCAAACCAGACGGCTTTAGGGCATTAGGCATTCAAATACCCCTACATACTTACAAGCTCAAATCAATTAGGCTACAAATCAAGACAACCTCCATCTAATTATTTCCCACTTCTCACCTTTTTATTTCCATATATCATTTCTATCAATTTTGTCAACACAATAACATAAAGAAATTAATAATGAAGCATGCTTTTTATACCAATCAACAATTACACATATAGTCACGAACTTTACACCCACAAGAAAATCATTCTAGAGGTAATTAATTTGAATTAAGCATGTTGACATCAAATAACAAGAATTGACTTATAAAGGAACAAGAAAATGCAAATTAGAAACCCCTATCTCAATTTTATGCAAAACTCCCAATTTTTCATCTCAAATCCTAGGATTTTGAATTTTCTATGGTGCACCAACCAAGGAATTGCTCCTGTCAGCTTGTAGACCTCGCCGTGAGCATCAATTTATTGCAAACGACACTTAAAAACACTAAGAATTGAGAGAGAAATAAAAAATTAAAACTTTCAAGAAAAAAAAGAGAAATGCAGTTAGAGCGTACTAGAGAGAGCAGCGAGAGAAAAAGAGAGAACGTGGAAATAGAGACCACAAGGTGGTCTCAAAACCACTTAAAAGGGGTGTGGGTCTCACCATTTTTTTTGAATTTCTTTTCTCTTTTTCTTTCCTTTGTTAATTTACACCACATACATCCATATATATATATATATATATAAATAAAACATAGACACTACAGATTTTGCAAGTTGGACGGATTTCTACAACAAACTCTGTTACTATGGTCAGCGCTGCGTCGATTCCGGTTAGCCACTTACTTTGGGTCATGGCTGGACGTTGCTAGAATACGTGGTTCTGAAGGTCCGAATTTGCAGCATGTTTTTGTTGCTACTCTCTGTGTTTGGCGGTGGTTTTCTATTGTTTCTGTTACAATTGGTGTTCCCGCCGATGGTGGCTTGCCGGCAATATCTTGTTGCCCTCTGTTATCTCCTTATACACACCAAAGCCGTCCTCGAGTTCCGTATGCTTCTGGGTCTAGTAAAACTGTGGACCATAGATTCATTAGTCTTTTGCAGGTGCGTAGGGAAGACATAAGGAAAAAATGTTTTAATTATGTAGGCCCACCACTTGATAAGAATGATGTCCATCCAAAGATTGAGGCAGTGGAGAAGAAAAATGGGCCTGAATTTGTGGTCCACATGCTGTTGGTGGGGCTAGCCAGCCCAGACTTCCTAACACTTTCTAAAACTTCGATCAGCTTGGTGTTGGGTTGGTTGTCTGGAAGTGTTTGTTTTGTTTGGTTGTGTAGCTCTCCCTTTGTGGGGTTATTGTAGTTGTTTATGCTTTGTGCCGTTAGGCTGTTAGTTGATTGCGAGGTTAAATAAATAAATAAATAAGCACTCATCGGGGCTCATTTTTAATTTTATTATTAGTTTTTTTAAAGCAATTTTAATAAAGAAGAAATAATTACAAAAGGTGGGGCTTCGACCAAACATCCCATATGGGTCACAATACAAGCCCAGAAGGCAACAAAGGTCATGCCCAATAGAAGACAAGAAAAGCGTGACCTTTATAAAGTTTTGATCAAAAGTGTGGGTTGAGTGCTTTGCGTTTCTGTATTCTTGGTGACTTGCAAATATACGTGTATTATATTATATAAAAAATTCGATAAAATATATCTTTCATGAATGATTAAGTTTGTCCCCATTTTCATTGGACAAAAAATAGCATCAATAAAACATTGTCACATCATTAAAATTGTGAGCATGTATGTCAATTTACTCCAAATATTGAAAATATAGGTATTTATATGCATTTAGATTTTAATAGGGGGGTTTCTTACAATTTAATTTTATTATTATTATTTTTGTATAAGAGGGTCTTTACACTTTACCCAATATTAAAAGAGTTAAACAACAATTCAAACAAACTTTAGATTCACAAAAACATTAGTTTCATATATCAAAAATTACTGGGCCTTCATATCTCCCCAATGTTTGACATCGCAATTCAAACATTAAATTTTCGGTTTCTCAAGTCAACCGTTGCTACGCTCGCCATGACAATAATGCCATCTCAGCAAGTGACCTTCAAAATCCTATTCTTGTAATAATGTGCCCATTCTTCAACCTATTCTTAAATAAAATAAAATATACCTGTAATAACTTGGAGAAAATTATCACCCTCCTCTATGAGCAACCTGAAAATTAAACAAAAATAAATTACAATTTAAACATTCATTTTTATAAAAGAAAATAAGTCACATTATAATTACAAAGGTACAAGGCCAAATACCTTTTTTTTACTTACATAATTTTTTTTTTTCTCAAAAGAATAATCATTCTACAATAGGTACCTTGATTCATGTATCCAACTCTTGTCCATATTTGTCACCAAAATGATATTAGAATACTAAGATCCAACATTGACATTAGAGCAAACATTAAAAAATTTATTAGAATCCAAAGTCAATATCAAAGCCTTAAAAAAAATGACATTTCAAGTTGCAATATCGATTTTCAGTGACAATTAAGCAAGCACAATTTGAGGAAAATAATTCATCCAAAAAATGTAGTACGTAGTATATGTAAAAGGGAATAACTGAACTTAATTGAACAATTTCATATATATTCTGAACTTAATTGAACAATTTCAATCCCCAAGAAATTAGATTATATGATAGAGAAATATATCCATTGCCACAAACAAACTCATACTCTACACTAGCACAACTTTATTCTAGTACAGTTCTAAAACATACAGCAATTTAGTTTCAACAGTATTGTTCCAAATGAAGAGAGGTTTATTATAGAAATTTCAACTACAATGAACAATTACCAAAACAAATTAGGAAATGTAAGAACCGTGTTGAAGGAGATTTTATAAAAGACCAACTTGCCCGTACAAGAAGAAGATACAATCCACCAAAAAGTTTTTTTGTGAATATTCAACTAGCGTGCGTGGACCAGCTAATAAGTATGTGACAAAAAATTCGTACCTTTTCCTTTTTTGAAGAACACAGAAAGTTCGTACCTTTTCCTTTTCTGAATGTTATAACTGGAATCTTCGAGAAAGATCTACACTGGAAATCAATTACAAAAAAAGAAAGGATGATCATGTAGTTCTTTTTAAGTGAATTAAAGCTTCAGCATGCATTCCTCCCAAAATTGACAAAGCTACTGATTCCACAATATTCATGGTGCTTCATAGTATAATAAAACAAAATTATAATTTAAATAATTGCCTTATGCTGGATTGAGAGCGAGAACTATAGGGGCTCAACAAAATCAGTGGTAGGCATTGGAAATCCTTGTGCGAAACTAAGCTTAATTTTGGTTAATGCCATTGGAGATTTTAATCCAGATATGTCATTTGTTGCATTTTAACACAAAATGCACGAGTAATTTCATTCGTTCAAGGCCATCAAAACAATTGAAAAAGAAGGCATGCATAAAGAAAGAACACATATCAAGCGAAATCTGAAATTAAATTCATGTAACATTTCAGGATTCGAATCTAACAGATCTAATATGAGTTCCGAGAATGCTAAATTGACATAATTTAACTCTATGGAGATTGTACGTTCAGAAATAGGATCTGAGTTCATCTACACCTCTAATCCATCGATAAATCAAAACAGATTGTAATATCAGGAGAGAATTAGAGAATAAAACAAATGAAATAAAAAAAATCGAATCAGATTGTGAAAGTTCAATACCCCTTTGTAATTTTGCATCATCTCTTACTGCGCCCAAAAATTTGATGCATTGAAGATTTGATCTTTTTTTTCCCTAGTTGATTATTTGATCTTTAATCTGCCTATCCTTACTACAAACCAATACCAACAATTGACTTTCCATGAAGAGTTTTCTTCATAATGAGCTTGCTTAATTGTCCCTAGCTTGCTCTTTTTCTCTTTTTTTTTTTTAAAAAAAATTTTAATTATTTTTTTGGCTTCTTTGGGGCCTTGAACTCCGGTTCCACTTCTGTATAAGGGATGCGATACCCTATTGAACACTTTTTTAAATTCAATTATTACTTATAAAAAAAAAATTCAATTTTTTTTATATGTCTCCAATTCCAAGTAAGTGATATATATATATATATATATATATATATTATTTATTTGGAGGAACACAGAGCCAAAAAAGAAAAAAGGGAATAAAAAGAAAGGATAAAGTCCATAATTTGCAATGATCTAATCTCTTGTTTTAAGTGACGTTTACCGGCGGAAAGAAGCGGATGGAAAAAAAGGATTAGTTGGTGGTGACATAAAAAGAGAAAGCGAATAGAGAGAAAGTGAGAATGGATAGAGTGATATAGAAAGGGCATTTTGGATCAACATCGAATATTTATCGTTCAAATACTATTTGAATACCCATATGAGTTCCAATGCGATTTATGCAGTAGACCAAGTAATAACTGGTGGCTATACACACGCAAATATATATATATATATGTAGAGAGAGGGAGATCAATAGATGCCTATCCATAGTACATGCTCATGGATTAACACCAAGATCATACATTGCTTGAAACAGCAATTTTCTCCTAAGGCACTAATTATTGAAATTAGAAATGAATCTATTAATTGATCCTCAAACTATAGGACCACTAATCATTGACTGCTAAAGAGTCGTATCAATACTAAAGTTGGTTGCCTATGTGCTGTCCATATTAACCATCATTTGTTTGATTCTCAATAAAGCAGTCATAAAAGGAGAAAATTCTGAACCAGAATTCTTGTTCATAGTAAATCTGAGAGTGGACTGAATGTTGGAAGAAAAGGAAAGGAGATGCTATCATTTGCTTTACACTCCCTCCCAACTATCCAAACAAACTGAAATTTTTGACACTAATAATTCGTTTGGTAAAAAGGAAGAAAATTGGATGGAAAGAAAAGAAGAGATAGATGAGACATCCCCGAGAAAGCGATATTGTTCTTCCCTCCTGTTTAGTTTGTTTGTAATGTGAGAAGGGGGGAGAGAATTTTTAATTGTTTTTACCATGATACACATCATTATTTATATGACTCATTTGAACTAATATTTGTGAAGGAATGTATTGCAATTTAAACTTTCATAATAGCCCCAATTGTCTTTCCTCCCATTTCCAGTCTGTTTTTGGAGGGATGAAAATTTGTAAGGAGAAGGATGACTCATCCATCTTATTATCCTTTCTCTCCTCATCTCATCTTTACCAAATGAAGGAAGTTTCTTCTTTACTTCCTATCTGCTCTCCACCCCTCTTCCTTCCTCTCTATCGAAGGAATCATAAATGACAGCTATGTGGTTTACCAATTGTCCTATTTTTGATTCTGTATAAAATTATATATACCATGCAGTTCCCTAACTTCCATATATACAAAATGAGTCATTTCATGAGCTTTCATCCATAGCAAATATGAGTCATACAACAGACATAGAGGTTCAGGATCATCACTCAAGGGTAAAGCCCAGCAAATCAGACAGTGTTATCTCTTAACAAAGAGAGAATTCAACCAATCATGAAGTATGCAGACATTAAGGATGTGGGTGCGATAATTTAAATCAAATAATTCTATTTGGTCTTGCAGAGGTAGACATCATTACCCTATGTTGTGGAAGAATTTATGGGTTGCTAATATTCAGTTTCAGATTGGAGATGGACAATCCTTGAAATTATTCTGAGGATCCTCGGTGGGATGGATCTTCTTTATTACAGGTCTTTGCCTATAGGATTATTAGGCAAATTGATTTGGCCAGAGATGCTACTACTAGTGAAGTTCTGCAGGATGGTAGGTGGGACTAAGCCTAAATTATTATCAGAAGAAGATATTGATGTTTGGAACAGAATTTCAGCGGTTAATAACAACATGGTCCTGATGTGATCAAATGTTGTCATGGCAAAGCTAACTTTTAAACATTTTCCAAGCAGTAAACAACTCAAGCTCGAGAGGGTAAGAAGAGCTCGTTAGGTCGGCTACTAAGCTTGGTAAGTAATCCCATACCCCTTGTGTTTTGGTCAAACCAAGATAAGTCTTCTATCCTTCAATGTTTCTTTAAATTAGTTGATGAGGTTTAACACTAGTACAGGGAATTCAACTTACTATAATTCAGTGAATTTTTAATTTAGTATATTCAAGTCCAATTAAAATTATAGATTTTGACCAAATAATAAATTATAAAAAGAATATATTATCTTCGATTTTATTTCAACAAATATTTCTCATAAATACAAGTCTTCCTTAGATTCCATATGAACACTTCTAAATTCTAATAATAATAATAATAAGAGTAATGTTAACCACACGATTCTTTTTTTAGGAATTTGAGAGAGAGAATTAATTAAGAAAGAATCCTAATAAGGAAACAAATAACGTCCTCTCTTTCTCTCTCTTGGTTAACCCTCAACCATTCTTGGTTATTTCTCATGGCCACATTATAGCCTTTATCCTATTCTTGAAAGATTTGATATTGTAAAGCTTGAAGGCTTGATTTTGGCCCATTTATCATATTCTTGAAAGATTTGATATTGTAAAGCTTGAAGGCTTGATTTTGGCCCATTTTTTCTTTGCCGGTCTCATCACTGTAATGAACTCGAGACTATTTTGTGTATTTATAATGTATTTTAGGTACCTCATGATTTTAGAGCTTCCAACAAATAGCCGTTCAAGCTCAAGGGCGGGGCAACTAATATGGCCATGAGAAATAAAGAACCGATGCTCTTATTCCTCACCTTATGGTTGAATTAGAGTAGAGTTGTTGCTTTCTCTACAAACAAAACTAAAGAACAGTTTCATAACTCCTCCAATCTGATTTTTATAAAAGGGTTTGGATTTTTTACCTTTTCATTTGGTTCTGAAAGTTCGAAATACTTAACAATTGAATAAGTTATAAAAAAGACTGTAATATCAAATCTTTCAAGAATTGGTTTACTAAGAGAGAGAAGAAATATATTGGTTAAGGGTGTTAATCAAGAAAGAAAAAGAAAGAACGTGAATAGAAGAGAGGGAGAAAAATAATTATTTGTTTCCTTATTACAAAAGATTCTTTCTTAATTAATTCACTCTCCCAAATCCTTAAAAAATGAATATTGTGATTTATAAGCAGGAACTCTTTAGATTTTTTGCGAGAGTGCTCTCTAGCATTACTCTAATAATAATAATATGTATAAAATAATATTTCTTTTCATTAAACACAATCTCTCTCCTTCATGAACAAAAAGGTTGCATTAGACATCACGCATTTTTTTTAAAAAAAAATAAATTTTGCTAAAATCAAGACTAACAAGTCAAATAACCTCATTTGTAAGATCGCGTTACAAGTAACTCAATTATTTAGCATATAATGTGAAAAACCTTGCCATTCAAATTTTATTTTCTCTGTGTCAAATATATATATATATATATATATATATATATATATATGTGCATATATGTATATATTTGTATGTGTGTGGGTAATTTAAAACAAAAAAAAAAAAAAAAAAAGGAAAAAAGTGGTGGTGGGACCCACCACCCACTCACCTTTAATGGTCTAGAGACCATTTTGCTTTCTCATTTTTTTCTTCCTCTCTCCCGTAGCTTCTCTCTCTCTCTAGTTTTCCTTCATTTTTCTTTTCTTCTTGTGAACCAATCTTTGAAGCTTGGTAACTTTCTCAATTCTTGGCGGATTAAGGTGCCGTTTGAGGCAAAATGAAGCCCACTACGAGCTCTACGCATCCATATAAACAATTCCAGATTTGGTGCCCTCCTTGGAGTTCGAAATTCAAGATCCATTTTAAGGGTTTTGTGCAAATTTGAGGTAGGGGCTCTTAATCAACTAATTTCTTGCTCCTATGTGAATTACATCTTCTAATTTGATGCTAGATATGCTTACTTATGCTAGTTATAGTTTAAAGAAATTATAGCATGTGTATGTAGTTATGCGAGAACTTGTTTTAAATGTTTTATATAGAAATTCTTGCTTATGTGATGATTTATATATGTTTGTTGTGCTAGATGCATTGTTGTACAAGAGCATGTTAAAATCCCATGAGAAATTCTTGTGAAATTATGTCTTGCTTACTTAAATAGAGTTGAATGTGAAATGATGATTAAATTCATGGTATTGATGCACTTACATTGGGTATGAAACGGGAAGAATGAGTTTGGAATGAAAAATGGGATTTTGGGAAAAATGATTTGATGAAACGGTTTTGAAAAACCCGGTCGCCGCGGGGGTACCAAAGGGCCGGAGTGTTAATATAGCCTAGAGGGGACTAGGGAGTCGCCCTAGCGTGGTTGAGCTATCTGGGCCCCTCGATGACGCTGCGGGGTTACCAAAGGTCTAGGGATAGTAGCCAATCCTCCTCTCGTGCCGCTGCGGGGTCACCAAAGGGCGGGTTGTATTAACAGTTTGAAAGTGATGGTTTGAAATGTGAAAATGGGGAGCGACATCGGCATGCATTTGCATTCCATGGCATTATATCGTTTGCACTTGATTTTGGTTGAAATGTTGTATTATCCCGACATTGTGTGATCACTATTCTAATTGATTTATTCTTTGTATGGATTCACAAGGACACAAGATGCGTGTCTTAAGTGCTACCTACTAAGCTTTATGCTCACCCTATTATTTAATAATTTTTTTTCAGGAAACGGGAAAGAAGTGGCGGATGACTTTCCACCATAGGCCTAATTTAGATTAGAAGACTTCTTTTTGCTATTTTTGTATTAAGTCCCATATTTTTGTAAAATTTTAGTTTGTTATATTTGGTATAGAGGTTTGTGGACTCTTGTTATTATAATTATACCTATGAGCTGTAACTTTTGTACGAGTTGTCTAAATGTTATAAAATATGGACATTTAATATTAATCTTGTATTTTGGGACTGTAATTGTGATATTCGGATGATATAATATGTGGTTGTATCACTATGGAATGAACTAAGTTAAGGCATGGTGAATGGATGAAAGGGATGTTGGAATGTATTATATGTTAGTTGTGCTGGGACAGATTAAAAATGTATTTAAACAGGTTGTGGTTGTCCCATTTTTTTAGGGGTAGTCATGCCGAATTTTTTTTAAAATTTTGGCATCAGCTAGGGTCGTTACAAATTTAGTATCAGAGCGAGTTTCGAATACCATTAGGACGACGGGTAGTGGCTTACCTAGGGTTGTCTGGGAAGTCATTTGTATTGTTATTTCCTTATTTGCAAAAGTGTTTTGCTATGTGAAAAAGCATGCTTAACTGCTTACTTGCTTACGTGCTTATGTGCTTATATGCTTATATTAATATGTTCATTGTATAGTATTACATGCTAAATGTTTGTACAGTATCTTTTTGCATTGGGTTGTTCACGGTTGGGCCTTAGTGTTATCGTTATTGAATTGTTTTCTTTGTTTTATAGAACGATGTCATGGCGTGAGGAAACCAGGGAAGTTGGCCCTAGAATGACTAGGGGTGATGTTGGCGAGAGCTCTAGCTCCAATCCGGAGGAGCTAAATGATGAGGACACACTTCTTAAGGACTTTATTCCCCCGAGAGTTGTCCCCACAAGGAGGGATAATGTTGAAGCACCCGTAGAAGTGGGTGAAGGTTCTGTGGCACTGGAGTTGAATCGTTTATTGCAAAATGCCGTGAGGGCAACGATTGCTGCTCAGTCGCGGTCGGCACCACAACCTACAGTTCAAGTTGAGGAGACGCCAGCTCAGAAGCATCTCAAGATCATTAAGGGGTTTTCTCAGCTGATGCCGGTTATGTTTGAGGGCAGTGCGGATCCAATGGCAGCAGATGACTACCTGGATCAAGTTGAGACTCAACTAATTTCAATGGATGTGACGGAGGATCATTTGAAGATCATCCTAGCTACTTATAAGTTTGCTAAGGATGGCAAACTATGGTGGAAGTCGGTTACGAGCCAGTACAAGGTGGAGGAGATGAGTTGGGACAAGTTCAAGGAATTGTTTTATGAAAAATATTTACAGATTTCTAAAAGATGGGAGCTAAAGGATCAGTTTCATAACCTTATCCAGGGCAATATGTCGGTGGCGGAATATGAGAACAAGTTTACTTCATTTTCTCGCTTTGCTCCAAAAATGGTGAGAGATGAAGTTGACAAGACTCGGAAGTTTGTTTTCGGTCTTAATGATCGAATGAGACCGTTGATCATAGCACAATTCATTAAGGTTTATTTTGAAGCAGTGGAAAGGGCTTTAATATTGGAGGCTGACATTAAAGATAAGGATGCGAGAAGAGAACAGTGGAAGCAAAATAGGGGTGCAGAGCCATCTTCCAAAGGATCTTCTTGGAAAAGGAACAGGGGCGGTCTATCTCAGTTTCAGGGGCAGCAGTCTGCACGATCCGCTCTTACCATTCCTTTGCCAGCTGGGTTTGATAGGAGTGGAGTCGTTTGTTTTCAGTGCCAGCAGCCTGGACATTATAAGTCCAGATGTCCTATGAACTCGACCACAGTTTCTGCGCCATCGAGAGCTTGTTATGGGTGTGGCCAGTAAGGCCATCTGATTTGGGATTGTCTTACTCGAGGAGTAGGTACCGATAGTGGCAGAGGGTCATAGCAGAGGCCGTCACAATCGGCTACAGTTCAGTCAGGTTTCAGACTGCCACCACCACAGCCTACCATGTTTTTTTAGGGTTCACGACCAGCTAGGAGGGATACTCCTACTGTGTCGGTACAGCAGTCTGGTGTTCAGATTAGTAGTTCACAGGCACAGGCACCGCAGGGACGTATCTTTGCACTTGCACCGACTGATACATCTCCTGGATCTTTAGTTCTCCGAGGTATATTTTCAGTGTTTGGTTTTTGGGCCCGTGTTTTGTTTGACTCTGGTGCATTTTATTCTTTCATTTCATCATCATTTGCACTTGCATCGGGGTTACAGGTTAGTTTCATGGATCGGGCATTGTATGTTGATACGCCAGTTGGGGTTTCAGTGTCTTTGAGCCGAGTTGTGAGGGATTGTTCCATTGTGATAGCTGGACGGACTTTTATGTTTGACCTAATCCTCCTGGAGATGACTAGCTTTGATGTCATTCTCGGGATGGATTGGTTAGCTTTCTTTCGTGCCACGATCGACTGTTTTAGAGGTAGAGTCACAGCTTACACTTCTGAGGGAGACTGTTTCTTTTTTGTGGGAGATCGGAGTGATTCCCACATTTCATCATTTTATGGAGTTCGTGGACGGAGTCGTGGTGATTACTTCTTGGCTAGCCTTATAGTCGAAGAGGATGATGTTGTGGAAAAAGATTATCCTGCAGTTGTTCGTGATTTTCTGGATGTGTTTCCGGAGGATTTGACAGAGTTGTCTCCACACCGAGAGGTGCAGTTTACTATTGATTTGATGCCAGGTACCGCGCTGATTTCTATGGCACCGTATCGTATGACACTAATTGAATTGGAAGAATTAAAAAGACAGCTTGATGATTTGAGGATGAAAGGTTTCATCCGACCGAGTGTGTCATCATGGGGCGCACCGGTCTTGTTTACTAAGAAGAAAGATGGTTCTTTGAGGTTGTGCATCGATTATCGGAAGTTGAATCATGCCATCGTCAAGAACAAGTATCCTTTGCCAATGATAGATGATTTATTTGATCAGTTGAGGGGAGCCAGTTGTTTCTCGAAGATTGACTTGAGGTTTGGCTATTATTAGTTGCGGGTTAGGGATGAGGATATTCCGAAGACAATATTCCGTACACAGTATGGACACTATGAGTTCCTTGTTATGCCTTTTGGCTTGACTGATGCGCCAACGGCATTCATGGACTTGATGAACCACGTCTTTCACGATTATTTGGACCAATTTATGGTAGTTTTCGTGGATGACATTCTCGTGTATTCACGATCTCAGGAGGAGCATGAGGTCCATTAGAGTGTTGTTTTACAGATTTTGCGGGAGCACCGATTGTATGCCAAATATGAGAAATGTGAGTTTTGGCTACAGGAGGTGAAGTTTTTGGGGCATGTTGTTTCAGAAGGTGGAGTGTCAGTGGATCCATCAAAGGTTGAAGCAGTTTTGAATTGGGAGTAACCAAAGAATGTTTTTGAGATTCGGAGTTTCCTTGGCCTAGCGGGTTATTATCGGAGATTTGTGAAGGATCTCTCCCGTTTGGCAGCTCCTATGACCCGTTTAGCCCTGAAAGGGAGCAAGTTTACGTGGAATGAAGCCTGTGAGTTATCTTTTCAGGAGTTGAAGATAAGGTTGACTACAACTCCAGTGTTGGTGATACTTGAGCGTGGCTTGGGTTATGTGATTTATTGTGACGCCTCACGTGATGGTTTGGGATGTGTGTTGATGCAGGATGGTAGAGTAGTAGCTTATAGGTCTCGATAGTTGAAGACTCACGAGTTTAACTACCCTACTCATGATTTGGAGTTAGCAGCAGTTGTATTTGCCTTGAAGTGTTGGAGACATTACTTGTATGGTGAGAGATTCGAGGTGTACTCGGATCATAAAAGTCTCAAGTACCTTTTCTCCCAAAAGGACTTGAACAATAGACAGAGAAGATGGGTTGAATTCTTGTAAGATTACAATTTTGACTTGCAGTATCATCCGGGCAAGGCAAATGTGGTAGCAGATGCCTTAAGCTGAAAATCTCGTGGAACTTTAGCCTGTTTGGCTATTAGGAAGTGGAAGATGCTTAAGGATTTGGCAGAGATGGGATTGTATTATTTTGATGACTATATTGATAGTGAGCCAGCATTTTTGTTTAGTCTTGTGGCTCAGCCTACTCTTGTAGTACGAGTGATTGAGTCACAGAGACAGGACCAGGATTTAGATGTCATTCATGCTTTGATCTCCAGTGGTGAGACAGTGAAAGATTGGGCCTTGCATGCAGATGGGGGTCTACGGTTCAGGGGTTTGTTTGTGGTTCCTACGGTTTGTCGTGAGGACATCTTACGGGAGTTTCACACTTCCCACTTTGCAGTTCATCCAGGTGGTACCAAGATATATCACAATTTGAGACGTCAGTATTGGTGGAACGGGATGAAGAAAGATGTTGCACAGTTTGTGGCTAGATGCCTTACCTATCCGCAGGTGAAGGCCGAGCATCAGAGACCAGCCGGTTTATTGCAATCATTGCCTGTAGCGCAGTGAAAATGGGAACATATCGCTATGGATTTTGTGACAGGTCTTCCAAGGTCATGGAGGGGCAATGAGGTCGTATGGGTCATCATTGACAGATTGACCAAGACGGCTCACTTTTTGCCTATTAAGGCAACAGATGATATAGAGAAGCTTAGTGTTCTTTATGTGAAAGAGATTGTAAGGTTGCATGGAGTTCCAGTAACCATTGTTTTAGATAGGGATGCCAAGTTCACTTTGAAGTTCTAGGAAGGACTTCAAGCAGCATTTGGCTCAGCGTTGCATCTGAGAACGGCATTCCATTCACAGACTGACGATCAGTTGGAGCGTACTATCCAGATTTTGGAGGATATGCTTCGGGCATGTGTGCTTGATTTGGGTGGTAGTTGGGAGGATCACTTTCCACTTATTGAGTTTGCCTACAACAACAGTTATTAGGAGAGCATTCAGATGGCTCCATTTGAAGCGTTGTATGGTAGACCTTGTAGGTCTCCTGTTTGTTGGGCTGAGGTAGGCGAGACAGCCGCCTTAGGACCCGACATTGTACTCGAGACTACTGAGAAGATTAAGTTGATAAGACAGAGGTTACTTACAGCTCAGAGCCGACAAAAGAGTTATGTGGATAAGCGGAGACGGCCGTAATCCTTTGAGGTGTGAGACCATGTTTTTCTATGGGTTTCTCTACGGAAGGGATTGATGAGATTCGGGAAAAGTGGCAAGTTGTCGCCACGATTCATTGGACCGTTTGAGATTTTGGACCGTGTAGGTGATCGACGGTCGAAATCAATTATAAATCAACCCTCTTCGCAATAACACGAATCATTGTAAAATAGGGCTATTGGACGGGTAAGTCGAACCACTGGGACTACGCTAGTCTTAAGGCAACCTAAGTATCTAAAGTCATTTTAGAGTGATGAGGGGTTTATAAAGGGTTTATGTGTTTGTCACTAAACTAAGAAATTAAAATGCATAAAACAATAGATTGCAATGAAATTGAAGAAGTGAGATACAAGTAGAAAAGACTAGGGAGATGAATTCACTCCAACCCTATACACATGCTAGATTAAGATTAAATTGGGGAAAAACAACACAAATGATGGTCATGATACATGGCAACACTTGGTTGCTATAGTATCTTCAAGAAGTTCATTAAATCAACAACAAGAATAATCCATCAAAGGTTCACATACTCAAGCCACCTAAACTAGGGTGTAGCCTTCACATGCTCCCTAAGCCCAAGATTATCAAGTCCTTAATGGAATGATGAAAGTACATAAAATTAGGAATTAAGCATAGACCATCAAAGGGGGATCCTAAGCAATGGACTATCTAAGTTCTCCAACTTCATGTCAATAAAACCATTTCATGATCTAACTTCCATTGTCACTATGAAAGTGTAAGCATTATGATTAAGAGAAGCAATCATCTAAGACAAGAGGAATAACTCAAAATAATCATGTATAGACATTAAAGTTTATTACAACAAATATGATGCTCTAGATCATAAAATAACCAAAAACTATACATTGTTCTCCCCAAAATAAAATCTACACTAGCACATGCTTACAAGGGAGGAGCTTCATCACCTCCCTAGATGGAGGTTTAGCTCTCCATTGATACAAAAATGGAAGAATAAGAAGAAGGATCCATCTCCATTTTCGAGCTCCTACTGTAGCACTCAAGAACACCCTCTTCCTTGCTCTCTTCTCTCTCCTCTAATCTTGTAAGAATGAATGATAACATCTATGTGGTCCTCCCTCTCTCTTATCAAGCTCAAATCAAGGCTCTCTCTCCTCCAAGGAACACCTCCAACCACTTCATAAAGAAGGAAGATGGCATTGAGGAAACCAATGTGCAAATGGCTGAAATTGAGCCATTTCCGAGTGCAATCTGCCAGAATTTCGAGCACTCGAAGGGTGGTCTCGAGCACTCGAAATTAGTGTAATGAGCAACATGCAATTCTTGCCCATGTCTGACCCACTGTGGAAGAATGACCATAACTTTGTGTTCCGAACTCCGACTGATGATCTGTTCAAAGATTTGGAGAGCTGATTCAGAGCTTTAAAAACTTCATGTTTTGATGAAGACCCAATTCTCAAGTTTGGTTGGTCGAAAATGGGGAGAAAGACAGCACTTCAGTGCTGCCAGGCAGTTCTGCGTACCTTTGGTAAGAAGATCATAACTCTCTGCTCCAAACTCCGAATGACGAATCGCTTGAAGATTTGGAAAGCTGATTCAGAGCTCTAAATCTTTCATGTTACGATGGAAGTCCAGTTCTTGAGTTTGCTAGGTTGAAAATGGCGACAAAAGTCAGGTTCTACTGCTGCCAGAATTTCAGAATTAGCACCCTTTTTGTTCAAAATTCCACAAGGCATCATTTTTGCTTCCTTTTTGCAATTTAACCTGAAAATGTACAAAAACATGCAAATGGAGATAATCTACATAAAATAATCGATTAATGGACTTTGTTAATGTAATTTAGGGCGCTTGAATATACAGTATTCGGCGCTTATCACACCCCCAAAGTTACATTTTGCTAGTCCCTTAGCAAAACCAAAATGCAAAGCTCAATGGAATGAAAAACATGGGAATGCTATTACAAAAATATCCACCATGGCAAAAATAAACATAAACATAGCTCAAATACAACTTGAAACAGATAAAGAGCTGGAGACGAGATCATTGGGAAGACTACCTTGCATATATGAAGCATTGATACAAAAATTGGCAAAAACCATTTCGACATGCATGCATCAACATCATAGTCCATATAAACAATTCAATTGTCATCTCTTAAATGGAAATAACTCAAACTCCAGTGAAGGTGAATTGAATTCTCAACATGCGGCTTTTATTTTCTTTTCCAATTCCAAGGCACAAGTTTTCAAATCAATGAATTCCCCTTTACATGAAGTCTCTAAGGCATGATTTTTTTTCCAAGACAACTTGTGTTGCTTGTTAAGAATTTATTATAACTCAAAAGTGAAACATAAAATGGTTGTGCAGTGTTGAAATCCTTTAAGCTTTCTAACCAACCTATGTAGCGAGCGTTAGGCCAACAGCTCCCAAACCAGACGGCTTTAGGGTGCTAAGTGTAAAGACACTCATAGGGCTTAATAGCTCAAGTTGGAAAGGCTACGAATTCCAACAAACCATGTTTATTACACACATTTGTTTGAATGACCGTGCAATGTTTAAGTCCTTTAAGCTTTCTAACCAACCCATGTAGCAAGCGTTAGGCCAACAACTCCCAAACCAGACTGCTTTAGGGTGTTAAGTGTAGAGACACTCCATAGGGCTTAATAGCTCGAGTTGGAAAGGCTACGAACTTCAACTGGTCATTATTTTCTTTCTTTCTCATCTTCATTTTTTTTTGACAACTTATATCATGCCAAAGATATTCATCTATCAGGTTCATCAAATCAGATTAACTAGGCTAAGGTCAAGGTCAATCAAGTTGCATGCCTCACAGTTAAGTTTCCAATGTGAATCTGTGCATTGTGAAGCTTATAAGAGTGTAAATCCAGCAAGAATCTAATTGAGGCATTTATACAGACTACATTGTATTTTGCATGATTACTTCAAATTCAAATTTCTTTATTTTCAAAAATTCTCAATTGCTTCTATACACAAGGTATTAAACATATGCTTTGTCTCCGACAAGTTTCAAGTTATACTATCATTGCTTTACAAAATAGTGATACCAAAATTATGCTAAAAATGCAATATTGCACCCCCAAACTTAAACTACACAGTGTCCTCAATGTGGACATGGGTTGAAGTTAAAGACAAAAAATGACAGAAAAATAAAAAGGAACAAAAATACCCAGGGAGAGGAAAAGGCATGGGGAGAAGAACCCCCAAACTTGAATTGGACTGCGCAACCTAGATAGTATCATGAAAAACAAAAAGAGACAACTACAAAAAGCATTAATAGCACAAGCATAAATACAGAAAAATAATGTACATAAAGTTAACAGAAAAGAGAGAATTTGCCTTTCAAAAAGAGTTTACATGATTACAAAAAGAGCTGTACAGGGATCATGCCTACTAGAGCAACCTATACATAGCAAATTCTTACAGTGCAAAAGTAAAACAACAGATACAAGAGAAATATGTACATATGAAACAAAAAGATAAGGTCCAACACTCGCAGCAGCTATGGTCCAGAGGGAAGACGGGCGAGGATGGAATGGAGGAGAGACTGAGTCTTACGCCGGTCGGCCTAAGCTAATCGACGTTCCTCAGCTGCGACACGGCGGTCTTCAGCAGCAAGACGAGGATCTTCTTCGGCACGTGAAGAAGTCGCACACATAGTTCGAGTGTACGCGGACAAGGTATTTTCAAAACGATCTATCCGCTCATGAATACCAGCAATGCTAGCCCGGATGAAAGCCTGGTCCTGCTGAGAGTCGATCGAAGGCTCTACCCTTGCAGCGGCTGCTGCCGTGGAAGCATCCTCAGAAAGAGAAGGAGGTGGAGCTTGGATGAACAGGGGGGCAGCAGGCTGAGGGGTACTAGAATGGCTAAGAACATTGATCCACCGGCGCTCTGTAAAATTTTAATCTTTTCGCCTTTTGGTTCATGGGGAGGAACAATGAAGCCTTTGTGCTTTAGGAGCCGAGTGATGAAAAACGGCAAAGGCAATTTCTTATTTTTAACTCGCGGAGCCCGTGCATTATGAGCGTCATGCCAAAATTTCATAAATGTGGTCCAAATGAGCTCCGGGATGGAGAACCATTGGCCTTGGTCCATGGCATATAAGGCTTGCAAAAGGAGGCCCCTACGCTCGGTGCTATGCACCAAAGGGCAGACATTATGCTTGAAAACAGTGTCAATGAACCAGAGGCGTTCCGGAAGATTGGTTTTGCGGATAAAAGACCGGGGCCTATGAGGGTCATCCACGTTGCAAATGGCAGCGACAACCTGCTCCACAGTTAATGTATCCGGCTCCTCATATAAAGGGAGATTCTCACGATTGACAATGTCATCGGGGCACTCAATGGGGCAATCAAAAACCTAAATGATGTCAGTCATAGTGAAAGCATAGGTGGTGCCATCAATGGATGTAGTGAGAGAAATGGGTGGCTCTTCAGGGCATTAGAGATTCTGGTAGAAGAGGCACACTACACCGGGGCAGGCAACCCTGGCAAGGGGCGCGCAAATGTGCTACAGACGCCGGTTAGTCAATTCGGCTACAGCCCACGAAGTAGTGGGTAGAATGTCAAAGGCATCCGTGAGCGGAAAAGAAAGCTCGTAGTTGAGTTGTTTGCGATCCCAAGGATCACGTGGTCGCTCACGATTGACAGCACGGGCACCCGCAGAGGGTCTAGGAGGGCGAGAAGGACCGGCACGAGACATTTAGAGAGGTGGACTTGGTTGAGGACTTTCAGCGAGCACCTGGCGTGCACTACAAAAGAGAGAATGTGAAGATGAGTGGGAGGGATGAAGAAAACCAAAAATTTTGACAACCAAACCAAGCTCTAGCATAGAGCAATCATCAACCACATACAACACAACCTCCACAATGCATTCCCATCCTCCTTATAAAGGAAATAAAGACAAGGAATTGAGAAGAATATGAAGCTCACATACCTTGAGAAGAAGAAGAAGAATGGAGGCACATGGATTGAATGCATGCATGCATTAGAATGAAAACTGGGAAGGTGGGGTGGAAGTGAGAGAAGGTGGTATGTGGTGAGAGATGGTTGATTGAGATGGTTGGTTTGGGTGTGGTGGTGTCGGGTGATGAAGGTTGGGGTGGTGTGTGGTGGTGTGTGGCCGAATGTAAAGGGTTAGAGAGAGAGATTAAGGAGAGAGAAAAGGTGGTGGGTGGTATTGGTGGAGGTGTTGATTCAATGGAAGAAGAAGGATGAGGTTGGGTGATGGTGAGTGGTGTTGGGTTGATGAGGTAGGAGGTTGGTTATTGGGTGCCGAGGGGGAGTGAAGTGGAGTGACTTCGGGGTTTTTAAAAGAGAGGGGGGTAAGCTTGGTTCGAGCACTCGAAGTTGGACTTCGAGTGCTCGAAATAAGGGCAGAGAGTTGGGAGCCGAGGGGTGAGAGAGGTTGAGTGCTCGAGTGGTGAGTGAGAGAGCTTGGGATAGGTTGAGAGGGGGTTCGAGCACTCGAAATGGCTTCTTCGAGTGCTCGAGAAATGGGCAGAGATGGTTTGGGTTGGCGTGGGAATGCAGAGGAGGGAAATGAGGGTGGTGCTCGGTTGTTGTGAGGGATGAAGTGCTCGAGGTTGGAGTGCATGGTGATTTGCCGAGAGGTTGGCTGCATGTAGTGTGGAAAGTTGGTTAGGCTTGCATGGTTGAATGATGGTTTGAGGTTGAGATGGTTGGGAGTGGTGGGGTTGCCGAGAATTAGGTTGTGGGGATGATGGCATGATTACATGCATGGGGTGAGGTTGGTTGATGGTTGGAAGGTTGCTTGGTTTGTTGCATGGTGGGCATGTTGGCTAGGCTCGAGCACTCCAAATGGGAGCTAGAGTGCTCGAGCTTGGGGCAGAGAGATTGGCAAGATGTGGAGGAGGTTCGAGCACTCAAAATTGGGATTCGAGGGCTCGAAATGGAGGCAGTAGCTGCGAATGATATGCTGAAATTGGTGTGCAGCTGCGAGCACTCTAACTTGGATCTTGAATGCTCGAAATTAGGACAGTGGTGCATGCAAGATTGGAGGCAGCAACGAGCACTCAACAGGGAAGGTAGATTGCTCGAAATTGGATCAGTAGGCTCGAAAATGAATTCATTGCAATGGAATGTGTAATGTGAGCAACATGGAAATGAATTTTTCAGCCAACATAAATGCATGGATGAATGAATGCATGAAGTTAACGTATGCACTGAGAGCTGAATGCATAAATGCATGGAAGAAAAATTTTAAAATTTGTCATTCTTATGCATGCATGAAAAACTATGAGCTCATGGCTGCAATGAAATTCCTATGCATGAAAATGGAATAAAAATTTTCAATGAATGAAATTCCCCTTTTTTTTTTTTTTTTTTTTTTTTTTTTTACTTTTCAAACTTTGCAATTTCTAATGCATGGAAAAATTGCCAACTTTTAGAACGTCACACAAAGCATGGGTGGATGTAAGAAAATTTTCAAACCTTTGCAACATCACACAATGCATGAATGAAATTTCTGGAGAAAATTTTAAACTTGCAAACTCATTCCATTCCAATGTATGGGAAATTTTGAAAGTTTTGTTTTGAAACCTTGCAATTTTTCAACTTTTTAATCATCTCAAATGCATGAAGAATTTTGAGAAAATTTTCAAACTTTTCATTAAAAATGAGAAAATATGCACATAAGTCGCATTTGAAAAATCTAATGAAATTGCTAGAAAGCGATGGAGACTTCCGGGAATAAAAATTAGAGTTGAGAAGGTCTAAGAAAAATCAAATTTTTGGCTTTTCGAAACCATTTCCCAGAAAATGTCAAGGCTCAGGCAATGGAAAGAGGGGGGGAAAGCTTGGAAATTGGAAGAATTGCTTCCCTTGCTTTGCTAAATTTTATGTCGATAGCTAGACGAAGTTAGAGTTAGCACTAATCCTCATAAATTGGGTCCGTCAAGAGGACTTCCTCAACTTTTCGGGTTGGGATTGTGCCATCAATGCAAGGCTTAAGCCTTTGGCCATTAACCTTGAAGAGTGATCCTTTTGCAGGATCATGAAGTTCGATTGCTCCATGAGGAAAGACAGTAGTGACAATGTATGGACCATCCCATCTTGACCGGAGTTTACCGGGAAAGAGTTTCAAGCGGGAATTGAAAAGCTAAACCTTTTGTCCGGGGGCAAAAGACTTCTTGACGATGTGTTTGTCATGAAAAGCTTTAGTCTTTGCCTTGTAGATTTTTGCGCTTTCATACGCGTCATTACGCAATTCCTCAAGTTCATTTAATTGCAACGCACGATTAGAGCCGGCTTGTTTGAGATCAAAATTGAACCTTTTTATGGCCCAATAAGCACGGTGCTCTAATTCTACCGGGAGATGACATGCTTTGCCAAAGACAAGTCGATATGGTGACATGCCAATAGGTGTCTTATAAGCTGTCCGGTAAGCCCAAAGCGCATCGTTTAGCCTTAATGACCAATCTTTGCGGTCCGGTCTAACCGTTTTTTCCAAAAATGTGCTTAATCTCCCGGTTAGAAATCTCTACTTGACCACTCGTTTGAGGGTGGTAAGGTGTAGCAACCTTATGAATGACGGAATACTTGGTAAGGACGGATTTGAGATAACGATTTCGGAAATGAGATTTGCCATCACTAATGATTGCTCGGGGCGTACCAAAATGACTAAAGATATGGGACTGAATGAATTGGATCACGACTTTATGATCATCGGTTTTGGTAGCCTCGGCTTCAACCCATTTAGACACATAATCCACCGCTACAAGGATGTACTCATAGCCATAAGAAGATGGAAATGGTCCCATGAAGTCAATCTCCCACACATCAAAAATTTCAACAATTAAAATGTTAGTGAGGGGCATCATGTCTCTTCGGGACATGGATCCAAGTTTTTGACATCGTTCACATGATTTGCAAAAATTGTATGCATCCCGAAACAAGGTAGGCCAAAAGAATCCGCTTTGAAGGACTTTGTTAGCGGTCTTTTTGGCACTGAAATGGCCTCCACAAGCAAGAGTATGGCAAAAATTTAGAATGCTTGTGGCCTCGGTTTCAGGAATGCATCGCCGGATGATTTGGTTCGGGCAATACTTGAATAGTTCCGGATCTTCCCAAAAGAAATGCTTGACTTGGGAGAAAAACCGGTCCTTCTCTTGTTTGGACCAATGAGTTGGAATTTTGCCAATCGCAAGATAGTTGACAATATCCGCAAACCATGGAAGATTGGAATGTGAAACTTGAAGAAGTTACTCATCCGGAAAAGAATCACGGATGGCTGCGAATTCAGAAGATTTTTCAATAAGCAAGCGAAAGAGATGATCGGCGACAACATTGTCGGTCCCTTTTTTGTGCCGGATGTCAATGTCAAACTCTTGAAGTAAGAGGATCCATCGAATTAAACGGGGTTTTGTCTCTTTTTTACCTAACAAATGCCTAAGAGCGGCATGATCCGAAAAGACGATGACCTTGGAACCAAGAAGATAAGAGCGAAATTTATCCAAGGCGTACACCACAGCTAGTAATTCTTTTTCAGTGGTGGTGTAGTTCAATTGGGCATCGCAGAGAGTCTTGCTGGCATAATAAATGACATGCGGAAGTTTATCCACACGTTGGCCCAAAACCGCCCCTAATGCATAGTCGGATGCATCACACATGATCTCAAAGGGAAGAGACCAATTAGGCGGTTTCATGATTGGGGCGGATGAGAGAAGAGTGCGAAGTTTAATGAAAGCTTCCATGCAAGCGTCATCAAAATTGAACGGAACATCCTTGGCTAAGAGATTACACAAGGGCCGTGAGATTTTGCTAAAATCTTTGATGAAGCGACGATAGAATCCGGCATGGCCAAGAAAAGAACGGATTTGACGGACAGAATTCGGAGGAGGAAGATTAGAGATCAACTCAACTTTTGCCTTATCTACCTCGATTCCCCGTTTAGAAATGACATGTCCTAAAACAATGCCTTCTTGGACCATGAAGTGGCTTTTCTCCCAACTTAGAATGAGATTCGTCTCTTTGCATCTTTGGAGCACCAGAGACAAATTTTTGAGACACGAGTCAAAGGAGGAGCCAAATACGGAAAAATCGTCCATGAAAACTTCCAAGAACTTTTCAACCATATCCGAGAATATAGACATCATACACCTTTTTAACGTTGCCGGCGCATTACAAAGCCCAAAAGGCATGCGTCGATAGGCAAACGTACCAAAGGGACATGTGAATGTTGTTTTCTCTTGATCTTGGGGGGCGATTGCCACTTGGTTATAGCCGGAATAACCATTAAGAAAATAATAGAAGCTTTGGCCGGCTAACCTTTCTAGGATTTGATCAATAAATGGGAGTGGGAAATGATCCTCCCTAGTTGATGAATTAAGTTTCCGGTAGTCAATGCACACACGCCACCCGGTGGTGGTTCGTTGTGGCACGAGCTCACCCGCTGAATTTTCAACAACGGTGAGACCGGATTTCTTGGGGACAACTTGTGTGGGGCTCACCCACTTGCTATCAGAGATAGGGTAGATGATTCCCGCATCTAGCAATTTGATCACCTCTTTCATGACCACTTCCTTCATATTTGGATTTAACCGGCGCTGGACCTCTCTAGTAGGCTTTGCGTCATCCTCCATATGAATGCGGTGCATACAAATGGAGGGGTCAATTCCTTTCAAATCTGCCACTGTCCAACCAATAGCTTCTTTATGCTCTTAGAGCACCGCTAAAAGGTTAGTCTCTTGGTCTTTTTGAAGGTCCGAGGCAATTATGACTGGAAGAGTTTGCTTTGGACCAAGGAACTCATACTTGAGATAGGCTGGGGGCGGCTTAAGCTCAAGTTGAGGCGGGGATATCAATGATGGGACCGGAGGAGTAGTGGAAAGTTGGGGAAGCGGTTCTTTTGGAATTTTCCAAGGAGGAATGTCCATAATAGCACTAACATCAAGCAAAGAATTGACTTCTTGAATGGATTGATCAATGTCAAAGTTTGAGAAGTCGAAATGGGACATGCAAGTGTCAAGGGGGTCCTTGCTTAGAATGAAGGGGAAAGATTCTTCAACCACTTCATCTATGACATCCACAAGAAAACAATCATCCTCATTGGAGGGATGTTGAGTTGCATGAAAGATGTGGAGTTTGACTTGCATGTTTCTGAAAGTAATGTCCATCACCCCGGTTCGGCAATTAATTGATGCATTAGCCGTGGCTAAAAATGGCCTACCAAAGATCACGGGAATGTGCTTTTTTGGGTCATGGACCGGTTCCGTATCAAGAACCACAAAGTCTACTGGGAAGTAGAATTTGTCCACTTTAATGATAACATCCTCAAGAATGCCTCGTGGATGCTTGACCGATCTATCGGCAAGTTGCAAAACCACGGAAGTCGGCTTAAGATCTCCCAAACCAAGTTGTAGGTAGACTGAATATGGAATTAAATTCACACTAGCTCCTAAGTCAAGGAGGGCCCTCTCGATTTTTCTGTCACCAATGACGCAAGAGATTGTGGGGGTACCCGGATCCTTATACTTCGGAGGAGTGCTGTGCTAAATGATAGCACTAACATGTTCAGCTAACCTCACCTTTTTTGGCAAATGATTTTTAGAAGTGTGTTTTTGAGTGCACAAATCTTTGAGAAATTTTGCATAGGGAGGGATTTGCTTGATAGCATCCAAGAGGGGCAAGTTAATCTTCACTTGCTTGAAAACTTCCCACATGTCTTGAATTTTACAATTCTTGTTCCCAAAATGTGTCGACTCTTGAAGACGTTGAGGAAACGGAGCTTTTGGCTCATAAGTAGTTTCCACATTTGGGGTGACATGTGTGGGATTTCCGTGAATGGTATTTGGACAAGAATTTGGATTGGAAGAGCTTGGATTTGGATTAGAAGAGCTTGGATTTGGATTTTTCAAAGGAGGGTTTTTCTCACTTGTGCCTCCATCAACCTTGTTGTCAACCACTCTACCACTCCGAAGGGTGGTGATAGCTTGAACTTGTTCATGAGTCGGCCCACTCGGAGGAGGGGTTTCATCAATCACATGCATTCCTCTAGGATTTTCAAAAGGTTGAGAGGGACGCTTGCCCTTGTCCTTTTGAAGCAATTGATTCACCGAGTTAGCTATTTGGCCCACTTGATTTTCGAGCTTAGCTATGGATTGAGTATGGGAGTGAACCATTTGGAGAGTAGGCTGCAAAGATGTCAAGAGTTGCTTATTGGAATCCATGATTTGCTTGTTTAATGATTCCATTATTTGCTTGTTTGCAGCTACTATCTCGTCAGTTGGACACACATGAGGTTGATTGGAAACATTTGGATTGTAAGGAGGACGGTAGCTTGAAGAGGCTTAGAAAGGCCTACCTTGATATTGAAAAGAGGGCTGATTTTGAGGCCCTTGATTTTGAAATTGGGAATTTTGTGGGGCTTGTTGTCTCCACGAAAAATTCGGATGGTCCCTCCAACTCGGATTATATGTATTGGAATACGGGTTATGCCCGGGCCTTGAGAACATGGCATTACCTTGCTCTTGGTTGGGATTGGGAAATTGCTCTGGTGTGGGGCAATCTTCCGAGAGATGGAATGGACTAGTACATGAAGCACAAACTGAACTTGCCGAATTTTGAGACAATGAAGGAGGAAGATGTGGTGCCATCAATTGGTAGAATTTATGAGCGATGGTATCCACTTGAGATGATTCCTCCCTTATTGATTTTGGTTGACAAGGGTTGGTGTTCTTTGCAATGGTTGAGGTCGGAGCCCTACGAGAATTATGTTGAAGTGAATTTTCGCTTAAATTCTTAAGTAGGGTCCAAGCCTCATCCGCATTCTTGGACATGAACATCCCACCACAAGAAGAGTCAACCATGAATCTATGGGTGTCGGTCAAGCCGACATAGAAAGCTTGCACTAATTGCCATTTTGGGATCAAATGATGAGGACACTTCCGAAGAAGATCTTGTAACCTTTCCCAAGTCTCGTGGAGTTGTTTTCCATCAACTTGAGAAAAACTTAGAATGGAACGCCTTATTTGGTTGGTTTTACTCACCGGATAATACTTCTTAAGGAATTCTTGTTGCAATTGAGCCCAAGAAGTAATGGAATTGGGGGCGAGGGAGTTCAACCAATATTTTGCCCTATCCTTTAGGGAGAATGGGAAAAGATGGAGATGGAGTGCATTGTCCGGAAAACCTCTCAACCGGATGGTCGAACAGATTTCAAGGAACTCATCAGGATGCTTATATGGATCTTCATTATAAAAGCCATGAAATGATGGAAGCATTTGGATGGTGCTTGATTTGATCTCATATTGAGCTGCATCGATGTTTGGCATTACTATGCAAGAAGGAGAAGCATAGGTGGTAGGGATGAAATGATCTCTAAGAGTCATTGGCTCGATATTAGGAATTTCAGCCATTTCATTCCCCGGATTTCCTATATTATCTCCCATTGTATTAAATTCAGTTTCAAAATCCCTTGTAAGAGTAGATTCCCTAAGGTTTCTTCTAAGAGTTCTTTCAAGAGAATTGATATCAATGGGCGAATCGATTGTGGGTAGAGAGAGTGACCTACGACCGAACATCAACAACACAGCATATAATCAACAAAGCAATTCATTATCCACAACTCCACATACGATGTTCCCTTTCTCCTCAATTATCAAGACAGAAAATAAATGGCCACGACAAGGACCGACGCTTGAACACGAAATTAAAACAATAATATAGCCTCAACAAGGGCTTGCAAATAAATTAACTACTTTTAAGCTTAACACATGCACAATATATAACAATGCGAAACTAAAAGGTCAAGAAGCTTACCTAGGGTCCTCTAGACTTACACTTTGCTAGCGTTCCCACGGCGAGAGTCGAGTCCCTAGAATCTTACAACACGAAAATGGTTAAACCACACGAAAACAATGCGCAAAACACAATATGCACAATCAAACTAAATTTAACCCTAAACTTTGGTTGCTAAACCGTTTGCAAGTCCCCGGCAACGACGCCAAAAATTGATCGACGGTCGAAATCAATTATAAATCAACCCTCTTCGTAATAACACGAATCATTGTAAAATAGGGCTATTGGACGGGTAAGTCGAACCACTGGGACTGCGCTAGTCTTAAGGCAACCTAAGTATCTAAAGTCATTTTAGAGTGATGAGGGGTTTATAAAGGGTTTGTGTGTTTGTCACTAAACTAAGAAATTAAAATGCATAAAACAATAGATTGCAATGAAATTAAAGAAGTGAGATACAAGTAGAAAAGACTAGGGAGATGAATTCACTCCAACCCTATACACATGCTAGATTAAGATTAAATTGGGGAAAAACAACACAAATGATGGTCATGATGCATGGCAACACTTGGTTGCTATAATATCTTCAAGAAGTTCATTAAATCAACAACAAGAATAATCCATCAAAGGTTCACATACTTAAGCCACCTAAACTAGGGTGTAGCCTTCACATGCTCCCTAAGCCCAAGATTATCAAGTCCTTAATGGAATGATGAAAGCACATAAAATTAGGAATTAAGCATAGACCATCAAAGGGGGATCCTAAGCAATGGACTATCTAAGTTCTTCAACTTCATGTCAATAAAACCATTTCATGATCTAACTTCCATTGTCACTATGAAAGTGTAAGCATTATGATTAAGAGAAGCAATCATCTAAGACAAGAGGAATAACTCAAAATTATCATGTATAGACATTAAAGTTCATTACAACAAATATGATGCTCTAGATCATAAAATAACCAAAAACTATACATTGTTCTCCCCAAAATAAAATCTACACTAACACATGCTTACAAGGGAGGAGCTTCATCACCTCCCTAGATGGAGGTTTAGCTCTCCATTGATACAAAAATGGAAGAATAAGAAGAAGGATCCATCTCCATTTTCGAGTTCCTACTGTTGCACTCAAGAACACCCTCTTCCTTGTTCTCTTCTCTCTCCTCTAATCTTGTAAGAATGAATGATAACATCTATGTGGTCCTCCCTCTCTCTTATCAAGCTCAAGTCAAGGCTCTCTCTCCTCCAAGGAACACCTCCAACCACTTCATAAAGAAGGAAGATGGCATTGAGGAAACCAATGTGCAAGTGGCTGAAAATGAGCCATTTCCGAGTGCAATCTGCCAGAATTTCGAGCACTCGAAGGGTGGTCTCGAGCACTCGAAATTAGTGTAATGAGCAACATGCAATTCTTGCCCATCTCTGACCCACTGTGGAAGAATGACCATAACTTTGTGCTCCAAACTCTGAATGATGATTTGTTTGAATATTTGGAGAGCTGATTCATAGCTTTAAAACCTTTATGTTTTGATGAAGACCCAATTCTCAAGTCTAGTTGGTCGAAAATGGGGAGAAAGGCAGCACTTCAGTGCTGCCAGGCAGTTCTGCGCACCTCTGGTAAGAAGATCATAACTCTCTGCTCCAAACTCTGAATGATGAACCGCTTGAAGATTTGGAAAGCTGATTCAGAGCTCTAAATCTTTCATGTTATGATGGAAGTCCAGTTCTTGAGTTTGCTAGGTCGAAAATGGTGACAAAAGTCAGGTTCTACTGCTGCCAGAATTTCAGAATTGGCACCCTTTTTGTTCAAAATTCCACAAGGCATCATTTTTGCTTCCTTTTTGCAATTTAACCTGAAAATATATAAAAACATGCAAATGGAGATAATCTACATAAAATAATCGATTAATGGACTTTGTTAATGTAATTTAGGGCGCTTGAATATACAGTATTCGGCGCTTATCAGTAGGAGAGGTTGCCTACAAACTTGCTTTGCCGCCATAGTTGGGTAGGGTCCACAATGTTTTCCATGTATCGATGTTACGGAAGTACGAGCCAGTCCATCTCACATTTTGAGTTGGGTTGATGTAGACATTGATGAGGATGTTTCCTACGAGGAAGGACCAGTTCAGATTCTTGACACACAACAGAAGGTGTTGAGGAACAAGACGATAACAATGGTGAAAGTCCTTTGGAGACACCACAGAGTCGAGAAGGCTACTTGGGAGCTCGAACAGGAGGTTCGTTCCAAGTATTCAGAGTTGTTTTCTTCTCTAAGAATGTCTTGATTCGGGGACGAAATCTTTTTTAAAGTTAGGGAGAATGTAATGTCTGTGTCTAATATATATATATGTGTGTGTGTGTGTTTGCATATGTGTATATATTTGTATGTGTATGGGTAATTTAAAACAAAAAAAAAAAAAAAAAAAAAGGAAAAAAGAAAAGTCAAAGTGTGGTGGTGGGACCTACCACCCACTCACCTTTAATGGTCTAGAGACCATTTTGCTTTCTCATTTTTTTCTTCCTCTCTCCCGTAGCTTCTCTCTCTCTCTAGTTTTCTTTCATTTTTCTTTTCTTCTTGTGAACCAATCTTTGAAGCTTGGTAACTTTCTCAATTCTTGAACAATTCCAGATTTTCGAAATTCAAGATCCATTTTAAGGGTTTTGTGCAAATTTGAGGTAGGGGCTCTTAATCCACTAATTTCTTGCTCTTATATGAATTACATCTTCTAATTTGATGCTAGATATGCTTACTTATGCTAGTTATAGTTTAAAGAAATTATAGCATGTGTATGTAGTTATGCGAGAACTTGTTTTAAATGTTTTATGTGGAAATTCTTACTTATGTGATGATTTATATATGTTCGTTGTGCTAGATGCATTGTTGTACAAGAGTATGTTAAAATCCCTTGAGAAATTCTTGCGAAATTATGTCTTGCTTACTTAAATAGAGTTGAATGTGAAATGATGATTAAATTCATGGTATTGATGCACTCATGCACTTACATTGGGTATGAAACGGGAAGAATGAGTTTGGAATGAAAAATAGGATTTTGGGAAAAATGATTTGATGAAACGGTTTTGAAAAACCCGGTCGCCGCGGGGGTACCAAAGGGCCGGAGTGTTAATATAGCCTAGAGGGACTAGGGAGTCGCCCTAGCGTGGTTGAGCTATCTGGGCCCCTCGATGACGCTGCGGGGTTACCAAAGGTCTAGGAACAGTAGCCAATCCTCCTCTCGTGCCGCTGCGGGGTCACCAAAAGGCGGGTTTTATTAACAGTTTGAAAGTGATGGTTTGAAATGTGAAAATGGGGAGCGACATCGGAATGCATTTGCATTCCATGGCATTGTATCGTTTGCACTTGATTTTGGTTGAAATGTTGTATTATCCCGACATTGTATGATCACTATTCCCATTGATCTATTCTTTGTATAGATTTACAAGGACACAAGATGCGTGTCTTAAGTGCTACCTACTGAGCTTTATGCTCACCCTATTATTTAATAAAATTTTTTCAGAAAACGGGAAAGAAGTGGCGGATGACTTTCCACCACATGCCTAATTTAGATTAGAAGACTTATTTTTGCTATTTTTGTATTAAGTCCCATATTTTTGTAAAATTTTAGTTTGTTATATTTAGTATAGAGGTTTGTGGACTCTTGTTATTATAATTATACCTATGAACTGTAACTTTTGTACGAGCTGTCTAAATGTTGTAAAATATGGACATTTGATATTAATCTTGTATTTTGGGACTGTAATTGTGATATTTGGATGATATAATATGTGGTTGTACCACTATGGAATGAACTAAGTTAAGGCATGGTGAATGGATGAAAGGGATGTTGGAATGTATTATATGTTTATTGTGCTGGGATAGGTTAAAAATGCATTTAAACAGATTGTGGTAGGCTCATTTTTTTAGGGGAGATTATGCCGATTTTTTTTTTTTAAATTGTGGCATCAGCTAGGGTCGTTACACTGACATACCATTAATCACTATTTTCATCACATGTTAAGAACAATAATTGTATTAGAAAGACATTTTTTTACAATCACCAAGAGATTCACAGTATGTATGTGTCTAGATAGTAAGCTCAAATGTAAAGTCTTTTTGATAAAACTCATATGACTCTTTAATGGAGTTAATTGAAAGTATGTTTTAGCATAAATAAACGACATTTCTCAAAATTAAAGGTTTCTGACTAACTAAATGAGATGTAACTCTAATTTATTAAAAAATAAATAAACATGAATCAACCCATATTTTTACGGGTTAAGGGGCAAAATCCATACAAGAAAGAATTCCTATATATTTATATCTAGTGTGAAAAAATACTTAAAATGGTGCTTGGGCATTTTAGTAATCTCACCTGTATGATTTCCCCATTAAAAAAACAAGGTGTACTTTTTATTAGTTTTTTAATAAAGGGTTGTTTTCTAATTTCCGGGGAAATAAAAAAACGAACGGGTCTCGGCCTGCGTTCTGCTTGCAATGGATAGTCGGAAGAGAGTCGGGCCAGAAGCTGCCTTCAATCCAGATAACGGTGTCAAGAAATCGAAGCAAGGTTCGGTTCTCTGTTACTTTGACGTAAATTTATTTGTATACGCACATATATAATATATCTGTTCATGTACGTATTTTTTTTGGGTGCGATGTTGCCTTTTCTATGTTCGATTTTCTGTTAATAATTGTGTTTATTCTAGCTTCTGTTGCTTTCATGGTTATTTTGTTACATTTTATTTTGTTTAGACAAAATAAATTTTACTACGCTTTATTGCATATAATTTAACAAATTTTGAGGACGGACTGTATCTATGAGCTATAATAACACGTTATTGTTTTTACTTATTCTCATATATTGCTTAAAATTATATCTTTTGTCAATGACACAAATTTTAGGCCAATTTTGACTCTGCAGCATTACCCTCATTACTGTATTATAGCTTTTCTTTCTAACACACGATGATTGAAGTTTCTAAACATGCCTATGAGCCTAACCAAGGTCAAATCATGGAGTGTATAAAAAACTTTTCCATAGAGGAGGGCACTTCATGGTATGCCGGTGACGAAAAAGCCTGGGCGCAACAGAGATGATTTTGAAAATAGTTTATCTAACTAATGCATATGATATTCTGAAATTGAGAACTTGTTTGTCAAATTGGACAAAAATGCCAAATTTGGGACAGCCAACGGTCCTATTTAAAACCATTTGAGTGAATTTGAACTCCATCCTCTGCCTGGGGAAAACTGCCAATCCATTTCCAAGTAATTACCCAAGTGATTTGCTATGAAGTGCCTCTTGCAGACTTTCTATTGTCATTTGTGGATACTATCTAATTTTGTTAAAAAAATTATTTTCAATCCATGTAGAATTGGTTGATGGATTTCTACCATCCCTCATACAAGTATGCAGGTCATTGTACTTTTTGACCACAGGAATATGTGAATCTCCTCTGCTTAATGAATTTCACTCAATCAAATCTTCACCATCACAAGATCTTGTGTTCTAACCAAGACTTAACGTGAGCAACGATTCCTCAGCCTGCTCATAACCAGAATAATCTAGGTCTTTTTATTATTTGGCTTCCAATGGGGGTCGGATCAAATTTAACTGCCATTTGGTGGTTTGGTTTCGGAATTGGAGAAAATTTATCCTAAATGTGGTTTTTGATTCTATTTGTTGAAGGTTGGTTTATGGGTTTTGAGAGAAAATTGTTTGGCTACACCGCATCTGATCAAAACTTTAAGGTATATCGATCAAACTCTTCTGGAACCATCAATCGGTGCTGCATTGTATGTTGATTTATAACTTTTCGAGGCTAATCTTCTTGAAATGGGTGATTAGATCTCATTATTAAGCAAAGCCAGTTAAGATAATTCAGTGACTGAAGTCACGAGGTAGGAGTAGTGAGTTTTTGCCTACGTATCTCGATTGTGATGAGAATGAGGTCAAACGTAGTTCGGACCAATGTTTCGAGAGGAGAACGTGAGTGTTTGTTGAATCTATGTTTTTGAAAGTGGGGCGACCAAACCTAGAGTTGCTTAGGTTGCCTACATATCCCAAAAACGTCGTGGGAGTTCATGATTGGTTGAATTCTCTAGAGTCATCTCTAGGTTCTTAAGTCCATATCGTAGGTTTGCAATTCAGTTGAACTACATTTGACTTGAATCTTGTCGTTTGAGCCCTCCACATAGAAGCGGGATTCAATGATGTGCCCAACTGCCCTAGTAAACAAGACACCATCCTGCTCTACGTGGTTTTCACTTTTCTGAAGTCATAGGCGTCTATAGGATATCTAGTATACCTATATATGACCTTTTTTCTTTCTTTTTGTCTTTCTGTCTCTTTCGTCACTGTTTTGGCCGATTTCGGGCATTAATTTGACCAGAATCAGGCTCTAGCACTGCACGCACGCGGCCCGTTAGCCGCAGATGCATCGCGGCTGATTGAGCTGCACTCGTCACACGCGTTTGAATGACTTAATTTGTGGAAAATTAGGCTTTCCTAGATTAGATGACCTAACTAATATGGAAGCTAGAACTTAAATGGTAACATACTTGATTTGAGTGACCTAGATGTAACGATAGGGTGAACGGGAGCTTTGGCAAAATTACAATCTTATTCTTTAGAGATGGGTAAAATTACAATTCTACTAACACAGAAATTAGTCAAAGCAAGGGCAACCTTTTTCATTTTTAGTAACTCATCGTTGCCAAACAAAGAGGGGCAACTGTAGGCACCCCAATTTTTGGAGACCATTTGAGCCCTCTGCTGAGCCTATGTAGTTTCTGTTTCTGTCCAAATTTCTCCCCAGCCCAGCAGCCACTCAAATGGCCACCCATTCGCCATAAGAAAACACATAAAGAACATTCATAATCGAAAATCCATGCAGCAACAAATAATTCGTACTTGTGATGATTGTTATATATGACCATTAAAACCATAGTACAAGTATATCAATGAAATTTGGAAGAGAACTCAAGATAAGAGTAATTTTATGCTCTTCAATTTTTAATCAAGGGGTGAACAGAATGCATTTTAATTAGCATATACAATAAATGGGATGTACTAATTGTTTACCATCCAAAATCATCTGTGAAAAGAATTTAAATTAATCAGCATATAGATCAGCCACAACGGAGTAAATATCCATCGTTGTACATCATTTAGGGTTCGATCAAGTCTCCCCACCCGGTAAAAATGCAACATATCCCGGTTCTTGGAACGTGTAGGAATCAGGTCATTGAACAAAGACATACAACTACCACTTGACATCTAGTTAGCAAAAGCAGTAGTAAAATACATCATATATATTTATATATAATGACTTGGGCCTATAAATCATTATTCTTAGACTTGTTCATGTTGATTGAACATTTTGCTGGCATTTTCATCTGAAATAATAACAGAAGGCATGGGACCGTGGTACAAGAGTTTGTAAAATCAAAACCCAAGAAACCATTTACAAGTCGTGTGATTCTTCGAGTAGCTCATCATTCTAAATTTTCGCCTTTTCTGGTAAAAAGTAATTATTATGCATTTATTATATTCTTAAAAGTACCTAGATCGAAAGTTTAGAAAATTCTAACTGGAAGAAGAAAATGATGTTTTGTTTTGTAACAGCATTGGAGTCCTCATCAATTGGTAAGGGAAGCAAAAAGGAGCCATTGAAGCCAGTTACAAAATTTGTCAAGTTCAAATGTTCACCTATTAATTATAAACTTTTTAAATTGCATCTTGTCACTCAGTTATGTTTAGGGTTTATTTATTTTAATTTTTTTGGTTGAGATGAAACAATCCTCTGCAATGCTGGTGCTGCCGTACCAATGCAAGTTAATAAGATGGTTTTGGGGTTTTTTTTATGCTTAGGATCACAATATCTTTTCAATCTTTAAGTGCAATCTAATCTTGTGGGGGTTCATGCTTTGTTTTGCAGCACTGCCGATGCTCAGATGATAAAGCTGGGACCAAATCGAGCTACAATGTGTGGCATCCCCACCATCCATCCTGGATGACTCTTATCAACCTGCTTTTAAAACCCGTCTGTGCAGCGATTATAATACTACTGAAGGCTGCAAATTTGGAGAAAAATGCCATTTTGCCCATGGCATTTGCGAATTTGGAAAGCCTTTTTCTCTAACCTTTGGTAAAAGTCTCCGTGTCATGGCTTCAGGACGTTTTGCTGGTTATCTGAGGCTACCTTACTCACATCCTCCCTTGAACATTAACAATGACCCACTCACTGCCCAAATTAGTGTAGATGCTTCCCTTGCTGGAGCCATCTATGGGCATGATGATTTGAAAACTACAGTGTGTCGTTTAGGAGTTAAAATATTCATCCGAGAGCACAAGTCAGGTCCTAATCTCAAGAAAATTGAGCTTCAGGGCAAGTTTCAACAGCTCAAGGCTGCGAGTTCTCTGGTAATACAGCAGATCGAACGTATACGCATTGAGCTTCAGGGCAAGTTTCAACAGCCCAAGATTGCGAGTTCTCTGGTAATAGAGCAGATCGAACGTTTACGTGGATCTCCCACCTACAAAATTTAACTGTGAGGGGAAAGGTATTTATGGTATTTGAATTACTACTATTTTCTGGTTTGCTTGTGTTATTTCTCAAACTTTGATATCTCGGATTGTAGTTTCCTTTTTTCTTTTTTTCCCCTATTGTCAATGTGTTTTGTGCTTCTGTGTTCTGCTTTAAATGGATGCTGACTGTTGTAGATTAATTTGACCCGCGATCATGCTGCACTAGTTGAAATTTAAAGCCATGTGCTATTCCCTGCTTCTGTATATGGGCAGTCATGTTTGTCCTATGCAATATAATATAACCATGGATTGTGATAGGTTTTGAATCACCATTTTAATCTGATAGAAGATCGGGTTACCATCAGAGTCAAATCAGACAATGCTCAAATAAACTTTTTGGGGATCCCAGGGAGAGAAGAAATGCTTTGTTATTTGGCATTTTCGTGAGTTTGATGAATTTAGTTGAGCTAACTATTGGCACTCTATATAATTCTTAATTGCCGAAAAATAGAAGTATGGACAATGTTTTGGAAAAATAGTATTTTCTTTTCTGAATTCTTGAGTTTTATTTTTATTTCAAATCATTAGTATTCCTTTTTCTTCACGCTGTCACTTTTTGTTTCAGAAAGGGTTACTTGCACAAAAAACCCTCCTAAGTGATAAAAAAAACTTCTTGCATGATATTCCCAACAATAAAATAGGTAAACTGCAATCGCGTGACCATTAATTACCCTTGGGCTTTGGTTAGGTGGAATCAACTAGAAAAGAAAAGAAAGAGAAATTTTTAAAATTTTTTTAAGTTTGGATAGAAGGAAAGAGAAGCGTATAAGAAAATGTAGTTTCTTACACTTCCCTATTTTCACCCAAAATTTTCTTGCAAAAAACATGTGGAAATAATATTTTCACGTGAAAGGAGTTCCTTTTTATTCAATATTCCTATTTTATCCAAAAAAATTAATAGTGCAAAACAACTTGCCAAAAAAAAAGGCAACTTATTTAGTGGTTTCTTTCTTTGTTTTTTATTGGGTATCTTTGTGTGCGTGGGCCATAAACTACTATATAGATGGGAGGCTCATCATCTAACCTTTTTTTTTCTTCAGTATTTGTCTGATATAATACTTTATAATAATATACTTGGCAACAATAATATATAATTTTACCGGGAAAAAAAAAAAAAAACCATATAATCAAATTTTTTTTTTTTAAAGTTTCGTTTCTCTTAAACTAATAATTAGTTCTATCTAAAAAATATATTATGAAGCCTTATTTTAAATATAAATAATTAAAATAAATATTAAACAATTATATTATTAAATTTAATAATCCATCATTTTTTTTTGCTAAATAATAATCCATCATTTTACTATTTCTTTTCTAAAAATGGATATCATCAAACACAAATTTATTTACTTTTTAGCATTTGAAATCATAAGGGTAGATTTGGTATGTTTAATCCCTTTCTTTTCACTTTCGTGCGATCCAAGCTAACTAATTAATATTTTCTTACAATTTTCTTGAATAAAATTTCATGCTAACCAAATGCATGCTAGAAAATTACTCTTCCTGTCATTCACTTCACTGTTTTTTCATTTTCTATTTCTTTTCTTTTCTTGTTTATTTCCATCTAACCAAACGGAGTCTTAGAATAACAAAATTTTCTAGTTCTCAGGAATTCCATTTATTTCTTAAGATTAACTTGAGGGAGTAGATGTCTTGTAGAATTTTTGGTATTTCAGGATTATTCTTGGCTAAAAATTTAGTACAAGGGTGAAATTTAGCGCAATTGTTGATATGTAAATTTTTTATGAACCCGAAAGGTTTTATACAATAAATCCTTTTGGCAATGAATCATGGCCTACAAGTGGTAAATGTTAGGGAGTTGAGCAATCTTCTCATTTTCTATTGGGACGGAGCTATTGTTATGATGCTTCTGCTTGATCGGGATGAGAATTCTGGGAGGTGAGAGATAGCAAACACATGTTATGTGTCACTCCGTCAAATAATGTTTGATGCTCAGGCATGTTTGACTGAGTTTCTTAAACAATCCTGAGCTTTTGTTTTATTTGAACTGTGAGGTTAGTCGAAGGTGCTTTTCAGCCTTGATTCAGCTTGTGTTTATAGGCTTGAATATGTTGAACTTTGTTCCAAATGATGGTTGATCAAGTCACTTGTTTGGCTGTTAAAGCTCATTTGCTGACCTGAGGACGTGACTCAAAGCTGAACAACAACTGCTAATATAAGTATACAACCAATCATTGGAAATGCTAAATCTAGGGATGGCTATCTTGCCCGCCCTGCCCTGTTTAAACTGGTTATGGGGGGCCTCTTTATGAGATTTGGGCGGGGCCGGGGAAAGATCATTCCCCCTCATTTATGTTTCTATTTTACTAAATTACCCACGTGTGTGTGTGTGTATATATATATATATATAATAATAATAATAACTGTTCACTCTTCAGAACCTCATTTATATTCAGCCGTTCTAGATCCAGAGAAAGTCAAGTGACCTAAGAACCCTCACATCAGACCTCAGTCTGGCAGTCCCTCACCGCTTGCCACCGATAACCATCGGTCCATCGCTTTCCACCTACCTTTGTCGGCATCTTCTGTCATCCTCCCTGGCGTATGGTAATTTCTCTCTCCCTCTCTCCCTCTCTCTCTCCCTCTATCCATCATTGAGTCTTTTTTTGTCTTTTTCTTCTTCCTCCTGAAAATATAAACACTCACTCCATCATATTCTCTCTCTTCAGCAGCTGATCTAAAAGACTACAACTTTATCCAGGTATGCCTCTTCACTCTGAGCTTCAAACGCAAATTTTCAATTCCATTTGATGTCACAAGACTCACAACCGAGTTTTTTTCTGGCCTTTTTGGTCTTCGGATTCAATTTTATCTGAGAAATTTATCTTCCTGTAGCATTCTTTTTCACGCTATGTTTGGTCTTTTTTCTCTTTTTCTTTTTCTTTTTCTTTTTTCCCTCCCATTAAGCTTAGCAAATTTTTTTTGCATGGTAAGTGATTTTGAACTAGCTCTTTTCACTATTGTTTGATTTGATAAATCTATTATGTGAGCTATGGCCGTTTGAATTTAGTATAATTTGCTTTGTCTTCCATATATAATGGTTAATGTTACTGATTGCACATGAAACATTGCAACAACTATATAAAGTGAAAAATACGGCAGTAATACTGAAATTGGAGTCTTTCATGGACTTCACTTTTTGTTTCTTGTGGTTTCTTCTGAAGTGAGTTGTTTAGCATGATAAATGAACATACCAGTTCTGTGGGGTATAAATAATAAGGTCAATAAATGTGCTCAAGTAAACAAAACATTAATCAATCCTAGGATTTTTAAATTTTTTTGTTTTCCCACCGAAATCAACATGGACTGGTTCTTCTATATGCAACCACATCAATGCAATGGGAGAAATTTTGAGCAGGTTTAATTTACATGGTTGTCTTTTCCTTTGCTTGCCCGTTACAAGGCTTGGTTCCAACCAGACTAAACATGGTTGTCCGTTACAAGGCTTGCCCGTTACATGGTTGTCTTGATAAGTTTCTGAATGTACTAAAGAACTAATGCCTTTAATAGGAATCATTGTAGCATAACTTTTGTCCAAATGTTAATGATGTTCTAGAAGAACTTATTTCAGGATATCTGTTGCATAAAACTTAAAAAGAAGTTACTGCATTGGCTGAAGAATACCTGAAGAACTTATTTCTTCTTAAATTTGATCTAACTTTTATATCATTTTTTTTTTCTAGCTCTACAACTCTTGGAAAGCCTTTGAAGAGGCTTGAGTGTATACATTATGGAATTTTATGGTGGACTATCCTTTTTATTTAGGACTAGTACTTTTGGTTTGGAAGAATGTAATTTGGTTTGCTTAGTTTGGTTATGTTGAAAGAATATAATTTGGATAATTTGCTGAATTTGTGTGTTTTGTGGTTTGGAAGAATGTACTTTGAATATCTTAAATTTTATGTTAAACTTTTGGGATAATTTCATTGACACCCCCACTAATTTGGCCAAATATCAATCTAAAACATCTTTCGAAAATAACTATCACTTAGGTCCATTTTTTATTTTCCGTCACAGTCTTTGTTAAAAACATGTGAAAATACAACTTTGCCCTTATTTTTTAATAACATTTATTTCATAATATTGTATTAGTTAAAGACAATTATACCCCTGACAATTATACCACAAATAAAATCCCTAAACTTCATCATCTCTCCGACGATGTCAACACCCTCTTCGAATGAGCATTGGGTAGATGGTGCTGTTGGCTGTCGTGGTGGTGGTGGTGGGTGGTGGTTCCAATAGTAAAGGCTTTTTTGGTGGTGTTTTGAGTGTTGCAGAAGAGAGAGAAAGTGTATAGAGAGATTGGTGGTTGGTGGTCGGTGATGATGGGGGTGGTGGTGGTGGTGGTGTCGCCGGCGACTGTGGTTGCATAACCCAAACCCATTTTTGTTGTCAGGTGAGGTTGACGCGGGGGTTGGAAGCGGTGGCGTGGTTCACAGCAGAAACTTCAGGTGACAAAAACAGCAACGTGGTTTGGGGCGGCGACGGCGAGGACGAAGTTGACCCGAACGACGATGTCGCCTCCAGCATCGACGAATCAGGCACCGAATGAACATATTGAACTAACCCCTTTAGTATTCCCAAACGATTCAATCTGTGCCTCCACATCACCGACACCGAATCCGAAGGCCCTCTATTCGCACCGTTGAGGAACCAATCCTCCGATCTTGTAAAGTTTTAGCAGGGACCCAATTGCAGAGGCGAGACGACTTTTGGGTTGCGACGGCCGTATTGGCCGCTGAGAAGGGTTTTGAAGAGATGGTTGGTGAGGTCAGAGAGGGTGGTTTGGTGCTCAGCCACCACGATTCGGCTGTCGCCGCCGCTGTCTCTTGTGGCGACATCCTCGCCGGTGTCAGTGGTGGTGTAAATCAAACCTAAACTCGGCAACGATGGCTGCCACCGAGACCCACAAGACCCAACAAACCCCGCCGGAGACGAATCCGAATCAAAATCGGACTCAAACCATGGTAAAGACAAGCTCAGCACCCCGTCGCTGGAATTGCGCCACACGCGCCGATCGACATCTTCTTGAGGAGAGCAGTCACGGCGTGTTGGAGGTCCTCTTTACTGCGATCGACGGCAATTGGTGGTGGTGTTGTGCTTGTGTGTGTGTGTGTATATATATATATATGTCTGTGTGTGTGTGTGTGTGTGTGTGTATATATATATATATATGTATATAGGAGTATATATATGTCTGCCTGTATATATAATATAATTTGTAAATTTACAAATTTTTAAGGGGCCATATTGTCTTTTAATACTGATATTTTGTAAAAAAATAAATTTAAAAAATGAGGGTAGACCAAAGTCAAGGGTCAAACCAAAGTCAAAGGGTAAAAATGTCTTTTTATATGTAAAAGTGTTTTAACATACCTGCAAACTAACTTTTAGGGTGTGAGTGAAAAACGGAGCAAACGTTTGTAACGTGAGTGATAGTTATTTTCGAAAGATGTTTTAGACTGATAGTTGGCCAAATTAGTGGGGGTGTCACTGAAATTATCCCTAAACTTTTTATCTCTCTTTTTTGTGTGTATTTTCTCGATATTCATGGTAAGTTTGATTGGGTGGGGTACCCGGTTGCTATCTCTAACTAAATCCCATAACTTCAGCTCCTTTGCCCCTGCACGCACATGGTAAAAATTTACGATAAGGCCATGTTTGGTTTTCCTTTCATCATTTAAAAAAAAAAAAAAAAATTGTTTTGGAGGTCTGTTAGGTAAACTTTAGACTTGAAATTTCACTAGGCTCTAAATAGGGTTAAGTGCAAAAAAACCCCCCTCTACTATCGATATAGTGCATATCAAACCCTATGTGGTAAAAAAACCCCCTATACTATCAATTTGGTGCGATTGGGTCCCTGGTGGTGTAAAATGACCATAATACCCTCGCTTCAGTTGAATAATAACAATAATTGACAATTGGATTTTTGTCTGTGTGTAAAGATTTTCTCTGCAAGCTCTTTCTAGCATCAGTTCGATTTAAGCTCAAATTGTGTTTGGATGAAAACTTTTAAGCCTGTAGCAACCATATTCAGCCAACTGTTCCTCAAAATTTTAACACATCTTCTTGGTTAGGTCGCCGGTAGGAACATAGAAAATTTTAGGGATCAACTCCGACGAGATTACAGAGCTTTGGCGACCATGGCTTAGCAATCAGTTCAGGCGATCATTGTGAATAGGTCCTTTCTGGTGTGTTTCAGTTCTATCTCTGGTAAACACCATTGAAAACCCAAAACGAGTGAAGAATTTCAGTGTACAGTCCGATGAGCTTCCCTTTGTATCAGTCCGGTGATGAGTACAGAGCACAGTTCCGGCTGTGACGACCCTGGTTTTTAGGCCAGCGTGTCTTGTGATGAACCGTAATGATGATCCGATAACGGATCCGAATGCGGAAGCGAAAATAGAAAACAAGACTCTAAGAAGTCAAAGTGACCTTCCATGAGGCCGTGGAACTCAACAAGAACTGATGCGGAAGCAAAAGATCGAAAATAGGACAAATAAGCCCCCAGGGGCAAAATAGTCATTTCTGAAAACTGTAGATTCAGGTGCCACCGAGCACACCGCTGGAAGGACTACGAAAAACTAATCAAGATGGACTCGAGAATCACATGATTTGGAGTCCGGACAAAGGAGAAACGGCATGACGACGAAAAACAGACACTTAAAGTTATAAGGGCAAACTGGTAATTATCCAGAAATATCCGGGTGTAACCGAGCACACCGTTGGATAGACGACGAAAAATTAATCAAGTTCAAAAAAAAATTCACTTGAATCGGAGTCCAGACGAAGGAGAAAAGCCCAAAAGAAGATTTGACGTCGCGGCGGCCCGACGAGGGGCCATGGCGCACACGGCGCCCATGCGCGAGCCCACCGGCGTGCATGCCGGCGCCCAAAAACATGGCTGGTGGCAGCTCTTGGCTGCTGCTACATTTTTTTTGATCTGCCCAGAACTGAGGCTTGAAACGGAGGTCAAGACGAGTTTTTCTGGAAAAACACGAAGAAGAAACCCCCCCTAAAATCGAGTTTTCTAAAAAAAAGAAAAAAAATGAATCATGGTTGGGATAATCCAAAAAAAACACGACAAGAAGAATGCTTGAGTATAGATTAACATGAATTACATTTTCAATACAATTGAACTAGGTCTAGAGTAATCCATACAACATGACAAAAGCATATTTGAATACAAGTTAACAAGAATCACATTATCCATGCAATTCAACAACAAAAGAGCATGTTATACAATGCAACAAGGTTTAAGTTCTCAAAGCCATCAACTTAGAATCTAAAGCACAAAATAACAGTAGTGGTTCATGCCACCTAACATCTATGTTATAAATGAATCAATAGGATCAATTCTAAGCTTTATTAGAACGTTAAAACACGATTTTCAATATCGATGCAATTTAACCAACATTGGAACTTCCAATACAACGCATAAAGCATAAATTCGCAAAGTTAACATCCTGTAACTTAAAATGGAACGACAAATAAGAAACAACAAGTTACAACATCATCTAGTTATCAACTTGAAAATGAAATGCGAAATCAAACAAAGTGGATACTCGGACGTCACGCCGGATCAGACCGACAACATAGTTACTTTAGGGTTACTAGCCCATGGGTAACCTCCCTATGTGCGCACTAGACTATATATAGAAGGACTATCCCCCGTACTAGAACCACGTCCTAGCCATAGTTAAACAACGACATCCTCAAGTTTCCAAAATCAACAAGTTGTGCAACAACGCATATATCAACAGGAATATGCAAGATAATCAACTATCTACTAAGCATAACCAAATTTGGAAACCTATACAATATATGCTCTAAATCCACAACTAATATGATATGATGAATGTCGAATCTTCAGTGTGCGATTCGTTACACGCTATGCATGAAAGATGTTAAACACGAAGTGTGCAAATCATTACACAAGGTAACAATATATTCAATAAGGAAAACATATTGTCACGAATACAAACATAGAAACTATGTTATCCAATGTTCAAAACATAACCAAATGAATATACAACAAGTCTAAGTCCATGATTTGAATATAGAAATCACTTCTAAAACACAACTAGATCATGGAGCAAATTGAAAGAATTTAAATAAATAAACATAATTAAATTATCTAGATTCCGATTCAATTCCAAATAACCTCAATTTAATACATGTTAAAGGATATGGTATGGTCATCACCTATATTCATTCTAAAACTCAATTAGGTTGTTGGAACAACAAGGTAGAACTTTAATTAAATCATGCTAATTTAATTAACAAGATTCTAAAACAATTTCTAATAGTCCCAAATTAATATATACTAATAAACAAGTTATGGCCAATACAAATATCAAGTTTAAATCTTAATTAAGCTAATGGGACCACAAAATAGATTTTAATTAATTCTTTTAATTAAAATCTCTAAATTTTTAAACTTAACCAAATGCTCTCAATTTAACATATCTTAGAGAATATGCCAAGTACTAATGTAATATCACATTACAAGTTTATTTCATTCAATTTAAGACTATGTGACTTAATCTTTCACTAAAGTTAAATATAAATTAAAAGTTGCAATTCTCATGCAATTAATCCCAATTTAATATATGTGAACAACCACACCAAAGCTTAATTTTATAGCATGCCACAATTCAATTCCAAGTTGTATATCACCATGAGGATTAAATCTTAAATAAGGAATTTAATTAAATGAAATGTTTGAAAACCTAACCGAATATTCTAAATCAAACATATGTGAAGTTATATGGCATGTAAGTCAAGAATATCAAGTCGGAATTTAAATAGAGTGAATAGTGCACTCGGGGCAAATTAATTAATCAAATTAATTAATAATTACTAATTTTCAAAACACCTCCAATTACTTTCAAATTCAACTATGTTGGAGAGCATGCAAATGCCTAATTTAATATGCTAACACATATTGATTTTAAGCTAGTTAAGGCCATGTGAATTAATCTTTCACCTAAGATAAATATTAAATAAAATCTTTAATACTTATTCAAATGTTCCAATTTTAATACACGACAATGAGCATATCAAGGGGCAATATAAAATCATGCTACATGTTTAAACCAAGTCATGAGCAACCGGGAAAATTAGATCCCGTACAAGAAAATAAATAATAAAATCTCTAGATTTTATATTTAATCGTACAAACAAGTAGTATAAGCATCACAAGCATGCTATATAACAAGAATTTAAACCTAAAACATCCCTTACCTCAATTTGAGATGAAAATCTCAAATGCCATCAAATTAGAACGGCTCCGAATCCGACGAAACTACTAGGTTTTGTCAGGGACAACGCCGTGAACATAACCCCCATGAAAGCCTCATCAAAATCATAACTTGACCTCAAAACCAAACTCAAGAAATGGTCAAAACTGAATTCTAATAAGGGGGAAAGGTAGAGCACGGCGAGGGGAACAACAAACATTAAGGCCGAAGACTTTCCATCAAGGAAAAGTGAACCAAAAGAGGAGAGAGAAGATGGCAGCATCCCTTGGACTGCCATGGGAGCTCCAGGTCGTGCATGTAGAGGGGAGAAGATGAAAAATGAAATATCTCACTCCCCTTTTATAGAAATCTCAAAAAATGCCCCGAACGGGCCCCGCCGGGTCCGAAAAAGTAAAATTTGAGCAGACGCGCTCAAATGGCAAAACTTTGTGAACGAAAAAGATTCAAAATGATAAAATATGAATAACGGAAGAAACGACGTCAAAAACCGAGTCCCGAGCAAAAATTTATGCCCAAAACAAGTTTGGCGAAAACCGGGGCCAGAAACCCTGAAACTGGAAAACATCGACCAGGAGGAAATTCCAAGAGTACACAACTCGACGAAATGTGAAAATGAATCTTGTACGAGGATCCAGGCTCAAAACAAGACATTTTGCAATAACTTTCATTAATTGCACAATGGCCCCTCCAAAAAGTGAAAACTGCACTTATGGCCTAGAATGAAAATATCTTCCAAAAATATTTTCTTAAAAACCCCTGAAATAAAATATCTTCAAAAGATATTTACGAAAAACACCCCAAGAAAAGAAAATAATTTCAAAGAACTTTGCATCCATGCCCCTATGGACATCGGGAGCAACCAGAGTACTTTATTGTAAAAGTAAAGATACATATTTCGAGGAAACCACTCAAGATGAAGGCACGTGAAGTCAAAAACCAACTCCGAGTATGAGAAGTGAGGTTTTGCCAAAAACTGACAAACAGAGATAAGACGAAATAGGGAAAATGACAGAATAGGGAAAAGACGAAATAGCGCATAGTGTACAAAAACGAAAAATGCGAAAATGACTCGGTCCTCAAAGGAAGTTGTCAATTCACATGAAAGAGTCTCAGAAACCAATTCTGAGCACTCGAGATGACACTAAGCGACACGAAACAGAGCTCAGAAAGGAAAATTAAACGAAAAAAATTCATTCGTAAAATTTCAGGAAAAAGGAAAGGAAGGCAAATGACCGGGTCGTTACACCGGCGAGCCTTGGGTGACCCAATTCAGGTGAGCTCCAAACGTACCGATGGCCATCCTTGGATCGGCGGCGACGAGGGCCTCTATGACGGCCATTCTCTTCGACGACCATCTCTCCGCGACGGCCATCCTCTTTTTTTTTGCGGCTGACTTTAGTTAAATACATACACAATGGGGATGCACCATTTTGTACTTATATATATATGTGTGTGTATGTATATCTGACATGGTAGAAGGTGAATATCATCCTGATTACCCAATAATTACACTTTTCAAAGTCTTCCTGCTCTCCAGCAATCCATTTTCGCTGGTTCAATCCAGCAGTCTGAGTTTATGTCAACTACAGTATGGAACCAGTTACAACATAATGCAGCAGCAGCTCACATCCATCTTCATTAATGCCAGTAGAATATCCAATCAAAATACCTAACGAGATTTTCCTAAACAACACACTTTGCTTAGGGCTAATCCTACATGATGATTTTGCTGCAAAGGAAGCAGAACTGTTGACAATTTCATTCCAATATTTGATGTAAATGTCTTGAAATTCCTGGAGCCAGTATTGGATAGTTCTACAATCAAATTCCTTTAAGAGTGGATTTTCCTCACTGATGTCATGAAATTTGGGTTTCTTGAGTTTTTTCTTGTAGCCAGCTTTTACTTTGTAATGGTTATCTGAGCTAAATAGCTTGAGTCGCCATGACTCTGATATTCTAATCAGAGAATCAACAAGCAAATTTTGATGAGATTCACTGATGCGGCTCAGAATCCATGCAATGTACCTCGCAGCAGAAGCAGCAAAACAAGGCAGATCGATATCCTGAGATCGTTCAGTTTCAGCAGCCCCTAATGTGCATTCTGAATGGAAAATATCTTGATTGTTTTTCCCAGCAAAGAGCAATAAAGAAGCGAAAAAGAACCACTCTGGGAAGTTCATTGCCATAGCCCTGTTATGCAACAGTTCAAACATGACCTTTTGGTGGTGGAATCAAACCAGCACAACAACAATGTTTGAGGTAGAGTGAGAATATACCACATAGATTTGTGACCTATCATTGCAACTTTTGTCGCATCTTGCTTAAGAGTTAAATTAGAATAGCTTTTAGCATTAGGAACTGGTTTGCATGTACTGTGAACCAAGTGTAGAAAATTTTCAAATGAAAGTGGTCCAGCCAAAGTCCTCAACAAGTGGTGTTTTTGCGGAAAGTATGCATGAGAAGAAGGTAAATTTGACCCCACTTCCATAGTTATGCCCCACCACGTTGGTCTGGAAATTACATCAAGTATCAGCTAGACTAGCTCAATTTGAAGCTCTAATACTGAGGGACTTTTATGCACAAATGGTGAGGGGCAAAATGGGAAACAAAAGGGTAAAATGTGGTTTTAAGTTTTACTTTTTGTAAAATGTTGTCAGAGGGACCGGTTATGCACCTTTTTTGAATTTTGTGGACTTGCATGCACTTTTTCAAAAAGTAGGGACTTGTTCGGCACAAAGTTTATATATCAGGGGGGTTTTTTGCACTTAACCCCTCTAAATACTAATATGCAATTGAATTAAGCTCAACAAGGGTTTTTTTAAGGGTAAATTCCATCTGCACTTTCGAAACTTTGCCAATATCCGCTCACATTCCTCTACGTTTTAAAATTCCACTCACCTTAAGGTTTTGATTTACGTGCCCTTAAGCAACTACAGTGTATGTTAATGTTGCAAGAAAAAATCGGTATAAAGTCAATTTTGTCATTCCAATGTCTTAAATGACATTTTTAACTTCATTGACAAGTACAAATTTACAAAACTACCCTTAACTTATTAACTTATCAGTACTACAATACCCTTTCCTTCACTAAAACATATATATATCGATATGTATATGTGTGTGTGTATATATATATATAAATATATATATATATATTCAGCACAAGGATTAAAAAAAAAAAAAAAAAAAACAAATAACAAAAAGAATGTTGATGAAAGGCAGTCAAATTTTGAGATCATACAATTTTTGTTGAGTTCTTTTGAACCATCTTAGCAAGCATCATCACATCGGGGAAAAAAAAAAAAAAAAAAAAACTAGCAAAAAGAAATGTTGATGAAAGGCACAATGAGATCATAGTATCATACAATATCGAATCCTGTGAAAGACGGGGCAGGTTCACACATTGGACACACATGCATCACTGTCTCGGCTGTTTCTTGAACGACTTTAAGTGTTACCTCCCCATGAATGGAGCAACGCAGCAACTGAACCTTTCCGGTGTCGAAATACAAGCCTAGAGCCTGCAAAAGGCAGATCCCGCAATTAAACACACCGTATGAGTCTCCTTTGAGACCTTCCCACAATCTCCCAAACATGTTCACTGCTGAAGCACTCACCGATAGTCTATCGCCTGCAGTCAGATTTTCCTCGGGGGCTCGCCGTTGCGCTCTTTCGAAGTCGGATTAAGTGCAGTAAAGCGCCGCGAAGGTAAAATTTGCCCAATTCAGTTGGAAAGCAAGGTTGTTATCTTTCCTTTTCCAGATCAAATTGACATACACCCCGATCACCTGAACAGACGCCATCAGAAAAATAACCCAATTTCTTGATTTGATGTTGGTCAGATAATTCCAAGCATTCTCTGTCGCATTTCGCAGAACATTCTAGTAGATTTGGAGCCAATCTTTCTTGGGACTCTGGTGATCATGGTGCTGGTGGTGACCATGGTGATGAGTTACTGGCATTGTGTTACGGTGATTTGGAAGTCCAGCAGTTATCGGCATTGTGTTGCGCGGTGATATGAGAGAACTGAAGAAAGCTGTGTGTCTGCGTGAGAGAGAGACAAGAACTGTGTGTTTCTCTGTGAGAGAGAGAGAGGGAGGAAGAGATGATGGACCAAGAACCATGGTTGTTTAAATCGCGATTCTGAGTCGTAGAATCGCACGATTCTATGACTCAGCTCTTAAAATCGACTCAAATCGGATCAGAATCGCCCAATTGATTGAATCGTAGGTAGAATCGTTAGAATCGTTGGTAGAATCGTAGAATCGTGCGATTCTATACGATTCTACGGATTCTACCAAAAATGTGTGTTTGGGGCCTTTGGGTGGGCCTTTATACTATTTGGTCTTTGGGCCTTTATTCTTTTAGTTGTTTGGGCCAAAGCCTGGCTCAAATTTTGTATAAAAATTTATTTACCAAATTATATATTTTAATTATTTATTTTATAAATCATAAAATACAAAACGAAGTTAACGAACCCTATCTCAGAGAGGAGTGAGGAGTCGAGGACTGAGAGGAGGCGGCAGTGCAGAGGGCAGAGGCTCATAGCTTGCAGAGCGGAATCATCGGATCCATACAGCAGCTTACAGGTTCGGCCAGGTATGTTATATATTTATTTTCTTCCTTGATCAAGAAATTTCAAGAATCTCCAACTACTAATTAGCAAATGATTCTAGAATCTCTAACTACTAATCAGTAAAGCTAGGGAGTAGAAACTAGAAAGAGAGAATACAATTAATATATGTTATAGAATTGCAAAGTTAATTGCATTTCTTTAAAAGGTATGATTTGATTTTGAGATTTTAAGCATCTCGATCTATATATTCCCAGTGCTTTTGGGATGGAGGACCTTCCATTTATATATTATATATATATATATATATATATGTATGTCTAACTGCAAGTCTGCAATACATTTTAAAACCAAAAAAAACAGAAACAAGCTAAGCTAGAAGAGGAGCGCGGCTTGATCAGTGGTGAAATCCATCGATCGATCAGATTGCTTAAAATTAATTAATATGAGTTGTTATGAGCAGTGGAAGCCTGTTTTGGCAATGGTGGGTGTTGATTTTGGTTTGGCGGTTGTCAACATACTTCTTAAGAAGGTTCTTAAGCAAGGAATAAACCAGTTGGTAATCGTCACATACAGACAATCTATTTCTGCTATTTTCTTGATCCCTGTTGCATACTTTATGGAAAGGTGCGTACTCGATCATGTTCCTTTCCATCATTTTATGAAAATAACTACCTACACAACATTTTATTAATTTTTACCCCATATTAAAATGGCCGACCTCAGTTGTTAATACTACATATATATACCCTTTTTTATATTTAATATATATATATGTACCTCAGGATTAATCTTAGTTAATACATAACTTTCTGTTGGCTCCATGATTTTAGTATTTTACAGAATATATATATATATATATATATATATATATATATATATATATATATAGACACACACACACACACACACACACACACATAAACAGTAGGTTCTAGCTTCAAATTAAGAAGTATATATGTGTAGTGAATTTAATTAATTTGTTGTAGGAAAAGCAGGCCTAAGGCTTAATACACCTGATCTGCTTTCTTATCCGTATTTCTAATCCTGCCAACTAGTTATATAAATTATATGAATGCAAAACTTTTGATTGGTTGAATAACTTGAATTATATGAATATTGAAATAGATGTCATCAGTTGGAAGTTCTGGTAAAACTACAAGAAAAAATGCTCTGGGACAAAGATTAGATCCGGGATGGGAACATGGGGTTGAGGATGGGACTTCAAAAAAAGTGAAGTGTCGGTATTGCAACACTTCCCATTCTGGGGGTATTTATTGACATAAACATCACTTGGCTGGCACTCATTTAAATGTTGAGCCGTGTCCACAAGTGCCCGAAGAAGTGAGAACACAATTTCAAAAAATTCTTCAAGCTCATTCAGAGGAAAGTCAAAAGAATAAGAAACAAAACTTATATGATGTTGATATCGATGATGATGATAGTGAATGTATAGCCTTAGAACAATCAAAGAAGCGGAAGCAAGGTGGTGCAATGGATGGATTTGTAACAAAGAATTCGTCACGGCAAACAACATTGAATGAGAAATTTAAAAAGGAAGAGAGAGATGCAGTATGTCAAATCATAGCCCGATTTTTTTATACCAGTGCTATACCATTCAATTGTGTGAACAATCCCATATTTCCTCTTATGATTAAAAGGATTGGAGAGTATGGGAGGGGGCTCAATCCTCCTTCTTATCATGAAATTAGAGAGACATTCTTGAAGAAGGAAGTGAGTGAAGCATTGAATATACTCGAGAATTTTAGAGGAGAATGGGTGAAGACTGGATGTACTATTATGTCAGATGGGTGGTCTGACAGGAAGAGACGTTCAATATGTAATTTTCTTGTCAATAGCCCATCGGGAACTATCTTTTTGTCATCCCGAGATACTTCTGATATTTCAAAAACTGGCCAAATGGTTTTTGAAATGTTAGATGAGATTGTGGAAAAAGTTGGAGAAGAAAATGTTGTACAAGTTGTGACTGATAATGCTTCTAACTACAAATTGGCTGGAGAGATGTTGATGGAAAAGAGGAAACAATTATTTGGACACCTTGTGCCGCTCATTGCATTAATTTGATGTTGGAGGATTTTGAGAAAAAATTGAGATGCATAGTGAGACAATTGAAGATGGAAGGATGATTGTTTCATACATTTATTCAAGGTGTATGCTTAACCATTGGATGAAGGAATTCACAAATGGCAAGGAGCTTATTAGACCTGCAGTGACGCGATTTGCCACTTCTTACTTAACTTTGCAGCGTCTTAATCAACTAAAAGGAGAATTGATGAATCTTTTTACATCCTCTAAGTGGAAGTCTAGTAAGTTTGCAAGGACACGTAAAGGGAAAAGAGTTGAAGGCGTGGCTTTAGACAATCGTAACTTCTGGACAAATGTTGCCAATTGTCTAAGAGCTGCAATACCTCTTGTTAAAGTACTCCGATTGGTGGATTCTGATGAGAGACCGGCTATGGGATTCATTTATGGAGCAATGGATCGTGCCAAGGAGGAAATTAAGAAAAACTTCAATGACATCAAAAAGTGGTAAAGTTTTAATTTATTTAAAAACTAAAAGAGTAATAGAGTTTTTTATTGTTTAGAATATAGCATTGTTTGTAAATAGTTAAATTGAAAATTATTAGACTTACTTTAAATTAACGATTTTGTAGGTATGAACCTATTTGTACGATCATTGATGCAAGATGGGCATCTCAACTTCATCAACCCTTGCATGCGGCATCATATTTTCTGAATCCCCAATTCCAATATAGTCCAAGTTTCCATTTAGATGCAGATGTGAAAATAGGAGTTTATAAATGTCTCCAAAGAATGGTTCCTGATTCTAATGAGAGAGTAAAAATTGATTGCCAAATGGACACATTCAAAGCTGCAAGAGGGCTCTTTGGCCTAGATAATGCAATATTGACAAGGAACAAGAAGTCTCCAGGTTAGAAAATGCAATATTGATATTTGATAATTTATTATATTTCGTAATTCAAATGTCAATTGAAAATTGAATAGTTTTAACTTTAATGTTATAATTTTTTTAATATAATAGCTGAATGGTGGGATTCATATGGTGATGAGTGCCCCGAGTTGAAGCGGTTTGCAATTAGAATATTGAGTTTAACATGTAGCTCTTCGGGATGTGAAAGGAATTGGAGTGCCTTTGAGATGGTAAATTACTGAATAATGCATAGTTCTAAAATTTTAATAATGTTGTTGTTTAATTTTAAGTTTTAACCTTATTGGTAATATATTTAGGTGCATTCAAAAAGGAGAAACCGGTTGCAACAAAAGAAAATGAATGATTTGGTATTTGTTATGTATAACATAAAATTGAGGGAGAGGAACTTGAAAAGACAAGCCGTCATAGAACCAATTATTTTTGAAGATGTCTCTTCCGATGATGAATGGATTACCGAAAAAGAGGATCCGGTTCTTCCAACAAAAACTAAATGGTTGAGGGTTCTTGATGACAAAGTTCAAGAAGATGATTCCGATGAAGAAGATGAAGTAGAAAGGATGACTAGGACACGTAAGAACTTAAATTTTAAACTTTTATTATAATATTGTATAAATTATTACATTATATTAATTTTTGTTCTTTCTTTATGCTTTGTAGTTGAGGAAATTTATGCAATTGATGATAATGAAGATTTGCAGCCATTAAATCCTATTGATGAAGCTAATGAGGAAGATGGTGCAGGGTTCAATGATGACTTTATAGATATGTAATTTTAGTTTCTAACTTTGGAGAGGGATGAGTTAGGATTTGAGATTTATGGACTATTTTATTTTGTGTTACATCCTCTTTTATTTATATTCAGACTTTGGAATATTTTCTTTTACTTTTATTCATATTCGGACTTTAGAATATTGTTAGGATTTGAGATTTGAAGTCATGGATATGTAATATGGTGTGTTTTGGCCTTATTTTGGTTATATTTTACATATCTTATTGTTTAGGAAGTTAGTTTCAATTATTTTTTCACAATTTGGTAGAATCTTACGATTCACGATCCGATTCTACGATTCCGATTCTACGGAGCCCAAAACGATTCTACGTAGAATCCCGATTTTAACAACCTTGCCAAGAACTGTGTTTCTGTGAGAGAGAGAGGGGGAGAGAGAGATGATCGACTCAAGAACAGTATGTGTCTGTGTGTGAGAGAGGGGGAGGGAGAGAAGACTCAAGAATTTAAGCGGGAGAGTAAGGCAAATATGTGAGTTGGTTACACTTGGTTACAACGGTCTATGTATATATATATATATATATATATATATATATTCACGTGTTAAAAATCACAACGATGAAAAAAAAAAAAAAAACAACTTTCGTTTAAGAATTTTGACTGGACTGGTAATTAATTAAAGAATTTCTACCCTTTTTATTTATTTATTCTATTATTAATTTATTCTAATTACTTTATTTATATTTCATTATATATATAATCGTTTTACCATACTTTCACTTAAGATTTTAATAAGAGAAACACACACTTGTGCAACCCATAATAAACTTTCAACCCCACCCATTAACATGTACTCCTCCAAATTGAAATAAAATTATTTTCCCATTCAAATTTCAAAATTCGTCAACCACTCTAATATTCACCAAATGAAATAAGTCAACCACTCTAATATTCACCAAATGAAATAAGTAATTAGGCTAACAAATATTCAATTAAAAGTTTAAGTTTTTTAACTCCATAATAAGAACATGGATATCTTTTGAATACAATAATCGCCCTTCAAATATATTGTTCAAATTTCCTCAATAGCAACCATAGGAAAAAAAAAAAAAAATTAATTTCAATCCAAAAATTTTCTATTTATTAACCACCACTTAATTTTCAAACAAGAAGCAATGTCTCATCATGCGCAATTAATTGTTCACTTCCACCACCTCTTCCATTCCACCTTTACCACCACTGCCGTCACCTTCGAAGAAAGTTCACAAGATTATATCATTGGATGATGGTTTTCATTAAGCACACTCTCTTATTAATTATTAGTAATTAATTAATTTTTTTTTTTACAAGACAAAAAGTGTTAAAAATTAAATTAGTAGATGTTAAGAGTTGAAACCTGATACTTTAAAGTCCACCGGAAGCCACTAACCTATCGAGTTATCAAGACATTTACACACGCTTATTAATAAAACGGTTTGACTGCAAACTTATAAGGTCAGTACCTCGTTTTAACAATTATGAAAACGTGATCTCAAGATCCGAAGTGTTAATTAGTCACTAATCTTTCTCAAGATCCAAAAGTTAGTTAGTTACAAACTTACAAAGAAGCCGGAAACATTGGTAGTTAAAGGTTGAAACTAACTTACAAAGAAGCGGGAAACATTGGTAGTTAAAGGTTGAAACTAACTTTGTGCGAGAGAGAGATGATAACTCTAGAGAGAGCAAGAATCGTGTGTGTGTGAGAGAGAGAGAGAGAGAAATGATGATGATGACTCCCAACATCCAAGATTTAATTAGTTCCAAATAAGCGGGTAATTGCAAAGTTTAAAAAGTAGTTAAAAGTTAGAACTAACTACTTTTTGTGTATATACACGGATGGATTCAGAAACATAAATTAGGGGGACAATGTAAAATTGTTTACTAATTTCAGAGAGGCAGTAGTATAATTTTATAAAAATATATCAAAATTCTAAAAATATTATGATATAATATTAAATAATTAAATAATTCACATGGGTTCAAAATCACAACACTCAAAAAGACAAATACGTGGTCGTTTCATAAGCAAATATATATATATATATACATACACATATAACACGTGTGCAACCCAACCCACAGTACCTGGGAACAAAGTTTAAATCCCACTAATTAACATGTACTTAAACAATTACAATTTATACTAATTTCGAGTGCCACATTTCCCATTAATTAAAATTTTAAATTTTAAAATTTAAAACTCCAAATCGGGAATAAAATAAATAATTAAGAACATGAATATCTCATGAATACAATACATAATCAGCCTTCAAATAAACCACAATTTATTCACAAAATTTTCGATATTGTCTCTAATTTCGTGCCCTTGCCCAGAGCAAGCTGTATAGATTTTTTTATTTTTTATTATTTATTTTTTTTGGTAAGTAGCAAGTCATATAGATTCCGTGCACTTGTTTAAGTAAGCCACGTAAAACTTTTAAGATCTTTTTCATTCATGGTTTCCGGACGGACCGGACCTATCTTACATACCAATCCTTCTCATAATGCACATCCAAATTATCCGATCAATGTTGCCACCACAATTACCTTTCACTAGGAAGTGGTCTTTTTGGTGGGTGAATTTGAAATGTTTTGAGAAATCTAATTTGGAAGAGATTATTATTATTAGCAGTAGTAATAGTTAATGAAATATTTTATGAGCGCTGGGATTGGTACGTATTTTATAATGTATAAAATTTTATCCAATGATTTAACACAAATTAAATTTTAACGAACTCTACTTATATATATAGTTGTTCAAAATCACATTTTTCGGTAAATAGGTGGTCGTTTTACAAGTCAAGTTGGTTAAAAAAAAAAAAAAAAAAAGAGGTTAATTTTAGTGACACCTTTTCAGTTTGGCCAAATATCACCTTTAAACATCTTTCGACAATAATTATTACTTGGGTCCATGTCACTTTTCCGTTATAGTTTTCGCTAAAAATATGTAAAAAGTTAATTTTGCCCCTAACTACCCTTTGACTTGGTCAAAAGTGTTAGATAACCTAAAAATTTAAATAAAAAGACTACAATACCCCTAAATACACTACACATTTACAATTATATATATATATCATATCATATATATATATACACATATATATAGAGCAGGACTTCACGTAATAGATCCACCGCCGTTCTCACGCCGACCAATCGCTGTCCAAAATCAGCAACCGAATGTGTGTGAATGTGGTTGGGTTATAGAATCGGTTCAATCAGTGAAAAAAATTTGGTGGTTGGGTTATAATTCTTGGTTCAATCTTAACTTTTAAAGTATACACAAATATTTTGGTGGTTGGGTTATAATTTTCAAAAAACAAAAATTTTGTTCACCGCCGAACCATTAGTAATTCTGAAAAAGTAAAGTAATTTAAGCGGGAAGCTTCTGCACCTCCAGCAACATTAGTAATTCTAAAAAAGTTAAAGAATTTTGGTTGCTGGGTTATCCACAAAATTTTGGTTGCTGGGTGAAAAAATTACTAATTCTTAACTTTTTTTTTCTTCCTGTTTCAATTTTGGTGGTTGGGTAATAAAATCGGTGATTATGGTGGTGGTGGTGGTCGTAGGGAGAGAGAGGAATGGTGTTGCGGTGGTGGAGAGTGAAAAAAGGTAATGGTGGTGGTGGTGGAGAGAGAGGAACGGTGGTGGTGGAGAAAGAAAAGTACAACCGGTGGTGGAGAGAGCGAGGAATATATATGTATTGTGTAATATATATATATATATATGTAAATATATAATTTGTAAATTTACAAAAAAAATTGAGATATTTTATTCTTTTAATCCAATTGTTTAGGCAAAAGAGTCCTTTTGACAAAGTCAGAGGGTATTTATGTCATGTTATATCGTGTCAGAACTGTTGGTGTGAGTAAAAAACGGAACAAAAGTTTGTAATGTGAGTGATAATTATTTTCGAAAGATATTTGAAGGTAATATTTGGTTAAATTTGAGGGGGTGTGAGTGAAATTAACCAATAATAATAATAATAATAATTACGACCCTCCTAATGTCTTGTTGATTATTTATCAAGTGCTATTATTCACTAAAAAAATAAGTCAATTGCAAATTCAGTGGAGGACTTCTTTTTCATTGATTTTGGGGGGGAGGGGGATGGTCATGTTTAGTGTGAGTAAATGGAATCAAATAAAGTGGGAATGTAATGTTCTTGTTTCCATTCTTTAGTTTAGTAACTAATTTTAAAGCTAAAATGATAATTCTTGCTCATTCTCCGATAATGGTGATTTCCACAAATTCATTCCAGTTTCTAACTAGAGTAATGACTATTTCATTTCCACTTTAAAAATAATAATAATAATAAATAAATAAATAAAACATTTTAATGAAATGTCTGCACACACAAACATATATATATATGTGTGTGTGTGTTTTACAAAAATAGAATGTTTTTCTAGTGCAACCAAACATGGAAATGAGAATGGACTTCCATTCACATTCCATTCTTTAATTCATTCCATTCCCATTTTGTTTCATTCAACCATATATATATATATATATATATATATATATGTTTTACAAAAATAGAATGTTTTTTTTATGCAACCAAATATGGAAATGATAATGTACTTCCATTCCTTTTCTATTCTTTAATTCATTCTATTATCATTCAACCACACTAAACTAGTTTTATAGTAATTAAAGATAGCATTACTGTTGTAGTAGGCTGTTGATTTTTTTTTTTTTTTTTTTTTTTTTTTTTTTTTTTTTGACATACTACGTTTAGAATAAAAAAAAAAGGAAAAAAAACAAGAGGTTGTGACAATCTCTTTAGGAGTAAAGGTCAGGCGTTTTAGCGCTCCCATTCGGACTAACCGATAAAAAATAATAATAATAATTAAAAAAAAAAGAAAAAAGAAAAATTAACTTTTTAAAAATGTATTTGATTAGCTGCTAGAATAGTATCATTTTTAATGGTTTATTTAAATTGTTCTTGTTTTAATTAAATAAGATAAAAAAAAAGACTAAAAAATTTTGTATTGAACAAAAATGCTGTTCTATCTTTTTTAAATAAAAAATAAAAATAATATAAGAATCTCAATAAATAATTTTGTAGGACATTTAGAGAAAAATATTCACTATTATACCATTATTATAAAAAATTGTGCATAAACACATTTTATTTTAAAGAGATAAACAAAAGGGTCCAAGAAGAATTTCAAAGGTAAAATGGTAATTTTACCCGAATTTAGTCCAAGGGTTGTAAACACCGCATTTCTGCGCCTCCCATATTGATCAGATTAAATAGATAGAAAATCACTACCAAATACCACCTAAGAAAGATTCATAAATCAATTTCACCACGATATCCAGAGATCGTCAAGATTATAATAACTGGCAAAAATCATTGATTTTGCAATTTTCCACGATCGGATTGTCGAATTTTAAATCCGTCTTCATCATTGCACGATGAAATTATAATTTTGCTTATATCTCAAAATTTGACTAAGGGCTCTATTTATTTCGACGTAAAATATATTTTTTAAAAAATACATATTTTTTAAGTAAAATATTCTTTTATTTTTATTTTTTTCGGTATTTGGTAAATGTGTGCGTTGAAGTTGAGGTCAAGTCTATCAAACGGGGTAAGTAAAATAACTTGTCGAAAATTGATGAATAAGCTATTTTTATTAAATTTTAATATATTTTTTCTTTAATAAATATTTTACGACAACCAAACATCATAAAATTAAAAAATATTTTTTAAAAATATTTTACATCCAAATAAACGGAGTTTAAGAAACAAAACTAATTAATTTTGAGGGTTAAGTGCAAAAAACCCCATCTACTATCAACATATTGGATGATTTCCTCAAACCATGGACCACAACTGAAGATAAGGTTTTCCACTCTGTCCATCCTCCCCCTGAACAATTAATTCTGAAAAGAATTGACCATGACAGCGGTGCAAAAGTGGAAACCAAGGCTTATAGCCAACCCAGAATAATTGATCCATCCTGTAATGCTACTAAAAAGGATATTTCTCATGTTTACAGGCAGAACAATTATACCAATGTTTGCTTACAAACGATAGGGTCCCAGCTTGGGAGAATTGAAACAGGAATTGACACCGTATTAAATACAATTAATACTAAGTGTATTGCTGTTAAAACTTCTCCTCCAGAAGCTTCCTTATCCAAAGCACTGGTAAAACCGGCAATTGAAGTTCCAGGCTTCAATCTTACACATCCAAAGAAGAATGAAGAATTTCTTACTCTTCTTACTCAGAAAATTCAAGGACTTAAGATTCAGACTTTATCCCATGATGAATCTGAAATTGGGTCTGATTCTGAGGATGTGTTACCTCATATTGAGGTATTCCAAAATGATTTTCCTCAGATGCCTGAGTTAAACAGAATTGTCTATGATAAGAATATCCACTCTAATACAGCCCCTGCTCCGAGTCGATATTATTATCCCAGACCCACACCTCAAGATATCTTGTATGAAGAAGATTATTTTCATACACAGAAATCTTTTCATGGCAAGACCATTTATGAATGGAACATAGATGGCAAATCTGATTATCAGATTTACGAGGTTATTCATCAAATGTTGATGTATAGCCAAGTTTGTAAAATCAACAACAATACTGACCCAACCATTGCTAAGTTTGTTGTTGCTGGTTTTACAGGAATCCTTAAAGGATGGTGGGATAATGTTCTCACTGACATTCAGAAAGCTGAAATCTTTTCTGCAACTAAGATTGTTAAAGATGAAGCTACTCAACAAACTGGACCTGCTCCTGATGCGGTTTATACCCTCATTACCACCATCATCCAACATTTTGTTGGCCCTGAAGGTGCTAATAGTGAACGGAGTCGTGAGCTTCTACAGAATCTAAGATGTCCATCTTTAACTCATTTTAGGTGGTATAAAGATGTTTTCCTGGCCAAGGTTCTCCAGCTCAATGATGCTAATCATGAGCATTGGAAAGCCAAATTTGTAGATGGTTTACCAACCTTCTTTGCTGAAAGAATCAGGAAAAAGCTTAGAGATATGAATAATGGTATCTCTATCCCTTACAGAAACTATACCTATGGTGGATTAGTCAACATTGTAATCCAGGAAGGTCTAGCTCTCTGTAATGATCTGAAGTTACAATCCCAGTTAAAGTCCCAAAGATTAACTGGTCGAAATGAAGTAGGTGAATTTTGTGATCAATTTGCCTACCAGACTCCCTTATCTTATCCTAAACCTAGGAAAAGAAATAAGGTTGAAAAACCTTATAAAAGGAAGTATTCCAAAAGAAAGAATTATTCAAAAGAAAAGGATAATTCTAGACAGTATACGAAGCCTAAAAGGAAATATACTCCTAAAGCAAAGGGTAAAGGAAAGCCCAAAGCTGAGGCTAAATGTTTCAAATGTGGACGTATTGGCCACTATGCAAATAAATGCAGAACTAAGGAGAAACTCAATAGTCTTCACATAGAAGAGGAACTGAGACTTCAAGTAAGTAAATTGCTACTTAATACTAGTTCTTCTGAATCAGAATCATCACGTGATTATGGGGATGTTGTCATGGAATTACAGTCTTCTTCTTCCTCTGAAGCAGAGATTGAAAACCCTCAATGTTCTTGTAATCCCTCTCATGATGATTATTATAAGGCAATTGTTGAGATGAATGGGTTAAGCTTAAATGTTTTAACTTCCACTCAACAATCCTTATTAGATCTTATAGATCATATCTAGGATCCTCAAATCAAGATGAAAGTCTTTGAAATAGGTTCTGCTTTGGCACGATCTAATGAGGACATGGATAATCCAGATTTTCTACGAGCAGAAAATCATTACAGCATGAAAGAAGTTCTAAGCAGATTAGAACATCAAGGACAAAATTCTCGTCCTGCTAATCTCCCTGATCTCAGAATGGAGATTAATCTTTTAAAAGAAGAAATTCGTCAATTAAAGTCTCGTCAGACTAAGATGGATTTGGAGATTACTCTTTTAAAAGCAAAATCTGCAATTCCAACTTCATCATCCAAAGATGAGGTCCCTCAATCAGAAGGTCCTAATTATCTCCAACTCTTGAATCAAGTTACTTACCAAAAATGGTATATCTCTATCAATTTGGTAATTAATCAGGAGTACACAATCACTAATGCAATAGCCTTAGTTGATAGTGGTGCAGACATGAACTGCATACAGGAAGGATTAGTTCCTACTCAATACTTTGAGAAAACCACTCAAGGTCTTACCAGTGCAAGTGGAGGTAAGATGCAGATTAAGTATAAACTTAATCATGTTTTCATTTGTAAAGAAGGTATTTGTCTACCATCTACTTTCTTACTCATCAGAAACATGGCATAACAAGTTATTCTGGGGACTCCCTTTCTAGCTTTGATTATGCCAATTGAGAAAATTGATTCTCATGGAATATGCTCTAATTTACATGGTCAGTCAATCACTTTCCAGTTCTTGACCCCACCAGTAAATAAGCATATCAATACCCTTAAAGATAATATTATCTTTAAGGAAAAGCAACTGAATTATTTGCAAAAGGAGGTCTCCTCCTTAGCAATTAATCAAAGATTGGTACAACCCACTGAGCAACAGAAAATTGAGTCATTACGACAAAACTTTCTAAAGGAAATCTGTAGTGAGATTCCTAATGCTTTTTGGGCCAGAAAGAAGCATATTGTTTCTTTACCCTATGAAAAGGGATTTACCGATCGCATGATTCCTTCTAAAGCTAGTCCCAGCCACATGAAAGCTGACTACTTGGAATTATGTAAAGCTGAAATCAGCTCTTTAATGGCTAAAAAGCTTGTCACTACTAGCTACTCCCCCTGGAGTTGCAGAGCTTTTTATGTCAATAAAAATGCTGAAAAGGAAAGAGGAATTCCTCGATTGGTTATTGATTATCGGCCACTCAATCTTGCTTTAAGTTGGATCCGATACCCAATTCCCAACATCAAAGATCTTTTAGATAGATTACAATCTGCTGTAATCTTTTCTAAATTTGATCTTAAATCTGGATATTACCAGGTACAGATTGCAGAAGAAGACAGGTACAAAACAGCCTTTTGTGTACCTTTCGGACAGTATGAATGGACAGTAATGCCATTTGGATTAAAAAATGCCCCTTCAGAATTTCAACATATTTTGAATGACATATTTAATCCTTTTACTAAATTTTCTATTGTTTATATTGATGATATTCTCATATTTTCAACATCAATCGATCAGCATTATAAACACTTGAAAATTTTCAAAGATATCATTTACCGAAGTGGTTTAGTAGTTTCTGCTCATAAACTAAAACTGTTTTTAACTAAGGTCAGATTTCTTGGTCATGAAATTTGTGATGGAAAAATCCGGCCTATTAATCGCAGTATTGAGTTTGCTTCTAAATTTCCAGATGAAATAAAGGATAAAACTCAACTTCAAAGATTTCTGGGTAGCCTGAATTATATTCGCAACCACTACAGAGATCTTGCACAGGACACAGCAATTTTGTACACCAGGTTAAGGAAATCTCCTTCCCCATGGACTTTGGAACACACCAAGGCAGTCCAGAAGATTAAACTCAGAGCCAAACAAATTCCTTGCTTAGCTCTGGCTAATTCTTCATGGTTCAAAATTGTGGAAACAGATGCCTCCAATATCGGATACGGTGGTATTCTTAAACAGAAAAATCCGAACATAGGAACAGAGGAGCTTGTTCGCTTCACTTCAGGAACTTGGAAAAATGCACAATTAAATTATTCAACCATAAAAAAGGAAATTCTTTCTTTGGTTAAATGCATTTATAAATTCCAAGATGATTTAATCAATCAGAAATTCTTGTTACGCATTGATTGTAGTGCTGCTAAACAAGTACTGGAAAAAGATGTAAAGAATTTAGTTTCCAAACAGATATTTGCTGGTTGGCAAGCTGATTTATCTGCTTTTGATTTTTCTATTGAATATATTAAAGGCAGTTCTAATTCTTTACCTGATTTTCTAACTCGTGAATTTTTGCAGGGTTCATGAATCAGCCCCCCATGGGCAGGGCCGGGGTAATACTCCAAAGGCTCGTGGCAAAAACAAGGCTAAGGCCAAAGTGGTTATACCACTCACTGATGATCAGTTTCCATATTTGGAGCATGTTGCTGATCTGCTCAAAACTCCTTCTAAAGGAAGCAGCAGTACCCAGCAAAACCAACAGAAACCAACCATGAAAGAGGTTCTTGAACAAGAAACTCCATGGATACCTAATCAAAGGTATATTCAAACAGTATTGGTACTGGATTCTCAAGATGAGCAATGGATGCCAGATCCTTGGGAAGTAAAATCCAGATATTTCCAAACTCAACAATATGCTGCACCGGATGGTCGCCATAGATATATCTATGAAGCCATTCTTACTGAAACTTCCTCTGTGGAGATAAGCCACATTAAGCAATTTCCGAATTCCAAAGATAGTCCTCTTACTTATAGTAAAGCTATCTTTAAGAGGCTTATACGGCCTAGTGACTGGGGATTAAATCCCAATTTGCCAAGGAAAATATCCTATGGTCACAGTTACAATTATTGGGATTATATCTCAGCTTGGACATATTCGTTCTTTTATCAAAATCCGAAGCATAGGCATTCTTGGTTCTTCAAGATATGTCCTCAATCAGTTAAGGCTGATTTCCCAAACTGGGTTATACCCTGGTGGGCTATATTTGGCCCTGATCTGGATATGTTGCCCGAATCAATCAGTCAATTATATTTGCCATGGCAACAATTTCATCCTCAATTACGAGGACAGGATAATATTCCTGTAGGGAAATCCACCCTATTGTTCTTTACTGAATTTGGAATCCCTTGGATTTGGAAATGGGATTTCCAATGTGGTTATACCACTGACAAGTTACCGGTCCTTCAAAGGATCTTTTATTACCGATGGTGGTCAGGCATGACCCAAGAACCTATCCAAGCCCTCCTCCATCAGATCAGAAAGAAAACAATGGAATACATGGATAAGATTCCAAAGTTAACTATTCCAGAACCCGAAATCTTTAACCCATTTGATCTTGTTAAAGATATGATCAGAAAACAACAACCATTAATTACTGAAGCTGATTTAATGGTTAAATGCATGGATTTTATGAGGACCAAATTTGTTAAATCTTTTGAGTCCTCCACCCCTATAGTACAAGATGATGCATCCATGGTATCAGTCTCTAGCCAGACCAGTCAAGACGGAAACCAGTTTTCCTGTCTAGCAGGTTATGCACAGGATCCCAATGAAGATCTTAATTCTGAAGATGAGCCTACAGTAGCAGACTATTGGGACTCTCTCACCGAACACTTGAGGGATAAGATGAATCCACATCCACCCAAAAAGTAAAGATTATTCTTATCCTACCGACAGAAGCAGCCAATAGAACTTTACCCAAAAGTCTTTGGTTCTACAGTATGTCCTTCATCAGATGACCACTTTCCATCAGATAAGGCGACAGCACTTAGTGGTGGGCCAACCGACTGCATTATTCTAGCACACGATCCCATACACTATGCGGACTTCAAAATGTTAATTTCAAGTTCATTTTATGTATAAATAGAGGGCAAAGTTTCCTCTCAATGTACTTTTAAAACTTTTCTCTTCTCCCTTTTGTAATATTTCTCTGTACTAGTTTGGAAGTCTCAATAAAGAAAGTTTTCTGTAAGTCTATATAACTCTTGTTTAAATTTGTGCATATATCGTTTATAATATATCGTCGTTGAATTCGATCCAGTAAATTTTTAATTTGGTACAAATATCTCATGTTCACATAAAAAGACTATGATACCCTATTGTCAATGAATTATGTCAGTTTTCCTATTAATTAAAGTAGTGTGATACAATAGCATGGGGAGCTATTTTTTTATTTTTTTTATTTTTTATTTTATGAAAAATAACTGACCTATTTTTTTTTTTTATATGTATAATTGAAAAATTGGAAGTTCCTTATCAAAATTTATTAGGAAAAATAAATAAATAATTTGAAAGCATTATATAAAATTTGAAATTATATTATTATTTTTTTCTCTTTACTTTATTTTATTTCATTTTATATAATTGTTTTTACCATACTCTTGCTAAAGATTTTAGGATAAATTCCACTCAGACCTCCTAAGGTTATGTTATTTTTCAGTTAGATAAAAATTTTAGTTATAATTTTCACTTACATCCCAATTTACTTTTTGGCTTCTGATATATGTGAATTGACCATTTTACTCTCAATTTTTTTAATACACAATATATATAATCTTAAATTACAAAAAGACTCCTGTATATATATGTATATATATTTAACACTGGCGGCTCCCACCTTTAACACCTTCATCACCATCAACCCACCCTAACACCTCCTTGCACCCCCACCTAGGGCCGACCCTAGCCCAAGGCGATCACACCTTGGGCCTCAGATTTTGAGGCCCATAGGGGATGGAAAAAAATAAAATAGAATAAAAATAAGTTAGGGCAAGTTTCAAATGACATAATCTGCTTCGACACTTCACAGGGCGCAGCCTCCGCTATCGCCTCAGGTGACAAGGTATGTTCATCCTCTCTCTCCTTTTGCATGAATCGATCTTTTATATATGTTTCTTTCTTTCGTTCATCTCATCATTTGATTTGTTCTAACTTTGGTTCGTTTGATTCGGGCCTTTACCTTTGTTCCAATAGTGAAAAAGTAGCTAGGGTTTTTTGTGTGTGTGTGTCACTGTGTGTGATGGCTATCAAAAGCTGAATGAATATATTATGGTTCTCTTAGTATTTTAATAAATGTGTGCCTTTCTACACGTGTCTTTCATGGCGATCGAGTCCATTATCTATGGCAGGTCCTTTTTTTATTATTATTTTTTATTTATTTATTTTTTTTTCCCTCTCCCTAAGTCCACTCAAATCTAACAACAGCAGCAACCATACCCATTTTCCTCATAATTTTTTTTGCGTTTTCACATTCAATCCCACGAAAATTAAGGATCCCTTCTACTACTGGGTTGAGGTAATAATTAAATTTTTCGATCTCTAAATTATGCTCATACTTAAAAGTGCCAAATTAAGGGTTTTTTTTATTTATTTTTTTATATTTTTTTTTATATGAAGTGTAATGACCTAGTCATTTTCCTTCCTTTCCTTTTTCCTCAAATTTTACAGATAAATTTTTTTCGTTATCTTTTCTATTATGTGTTTGGTTTGTCATCACTTAGTATCGTCTCGAATGCTCGAAAATGGTTTCTGAGACTCTTTCCTTTGGATTGACAACTTCTTTTGAGGATCGAGTCATTTCCACATTTTCACTTTTTGGACACTATTCACTTTTCGTCATTTTTCCCTATTTTGTCTTTTCCCTGTTTGTCACTTTTTGGTACAACCTCACTTTTTGTTCTCGGAGTTGGTTTTTGACTTCACGTATCTTCATTCTAAGTGGTTTACACGAAATACGTATTTTTACTTTTGCAGTAAAGTACTCTAGTTGCTCCCGGTGTCTATAGGGGTATGGATGCATAATTTTTCAAAATCTTTTTCTTTTCTTGGGGTGTTTTTCATAAATATATTTTGAAAATATTTTATTTCAGGGGTTTTTAAGAAAATATTTTTGGAAGATATTTTCATTCTGGGTCATTAGTGCAGTTTTCACTTTTTGGAGGGGCCATTGTGCAATTACTGAAAGTTATTACAAAAATGCCTCGTTTTGAGCCTGGATCCTCGTACGAGATTCATTTTCATATTTCGTCTAGTTATATGCTTTTAGAATTTCCTTCTGGTCGTTTTTCTTCAGTTTCAGGGTTTCTAGCCTTAGTTGCTGCCGAACTTGTTCGGGGCATGTCTCTCTGCTCGGGATTCAATTTTCGACGTCGTTTCTTCTGTTATTCATATTTTCTCATTTTAATTCTTTTTCATTCACGGAGTTTTGCCGTTTGAGCACGTCTGCTCAAATCCACTTTTTCGGACCTGGTGGGGCCCTTTTGGGGCACTTTTAGGGTTTTCCTATAAATAGGGGGTTATAAAATTAAAAAGTCATCTTCCCCTCTTTTCATGCACGACCAGAAGCTGCCATGGCAGCCCAAGGGGGGCTGCCACCCTTCTTCTCTCAATTAAACTTTCTTCCCTTTGTTAAAAAGTTATAGTGCCTTTGCGTTTTGTGTTTGTCTTGACTACGCGCATCTTTCCCCCTTATTAGAACCTGTTTTTGGCCAATTTTTGAGTTCGGGTTTGAGGTCAAGTTAGGATTTTGGTAGGTCGTCTTTGGAGTTTAATGTTCACGGCATTGTCCATGACAAAACCCTGAAGTATTGTTGGATTCGGAGCCATTTCATTTTGGTGGTTTTGAGATTTTCATCTGAAATTGAGGTAGGGGATGTCTTAGAATTTTATTTATGTTGTATTGATGATTTTATAAGTTTATACCACTTGTATGCATGTTTTGTATTAGTCCTAGAATTTAATTTAATTATTTTCCTTGTATAGGATTTAATTCTCAAGGATGTGTATAACTTAGAATTAAAGTATAACATGCTAGTAAATTTGGTCTTGGTATGGTTATTGACATATATTAAATTTGGGTTATTTGAATAAGAATTGCAACTTTTATTTAATAATTTTCTTTTGTGAAAGATTAATTCCCATGGCTATACCTTGATGAAATTAACTTGTGATAGACTATTAAATTAAGTCTTGGCATGCTCTTTAACATGCTTTAATTTTGGAGCATTTGGATGAGTATGAAAATCTAGAGATTTTAATTAAATGAGTTAAATAAAATCGATTTAAGGGTTCTATTGGCTAAATGGAGTTTTAAACTTGATATTTGAAATGATTAGGACTTATTTACTAGCATATATTAATTTGGGACCATTTGAAGTTACTTTAGAAGTTAGAGATTTAATTATCATGATTTAATTAAATTCTACTTTGTTGTTCCATTGGCTTAATTAAGATTTTGAATGGATGTATGTAATGGCTATGCAATGTTGTTTAACATGTGTTAATTAGGAATCATTTGATTGAGATTTGAAACTTAGAGAAATTAATTAGTTTATTTAATTAATTTCCGCTTCTATAGTGTTAATGACTTAATCATGTGATTGACATTGGTTATATGTTTAAATCATGATTTTGGACTTGTATTAGATTCATGAGTTTATGATTTCAATGTTGAGAAATATTGTTATAGCGTGTAACGAATCACACACTGAAGATTCGACATTTGTCATACCTTAGTAGTTGTGGACTTAGAGCATGTATTGTATGTGTTTCCAAATTCAGTTGTGCATGGTAGATAGTTGATTATCTTGTATATACATATTGATATATACGTTGTTGCATAACTTGTTGATTTTGGAAACTTGGGGATGTCATTGTTTGACTACAGCTAGGACATGGTTCAAATACGGGGGATTGTCCCTCTACAGTTTAGTGCGCACATAAGGAGGTTACCCATGGGCTAGCAACCTTAAAGTAGCTATGGTGTCGGTCTGATCCGGTGTGATGTCCAAGTATCCACTTTGTTTGATTTCCCATTTTGTTTCAAGTTGATAACTAGATGATATCGTAACTTGTTGTTTTTTAATTGATTTCCCGTTTTGAGTTTCAAGATGTTAACTTAAAGGAATCATGCTTTATGCGTTGTATTGGAAGTTCCAATATTGGTGAAATTGCATCGATATTTTGATTTGTGTTTTGATGTTCAAATGTATCTTAGGATGATTCCTTAGGCTCATTGAAACATAGACGCTAGGTGGCATGACCCACTTTAGTTGTTTTCGTATCTTAAGTTGCAAGTTAATACTTTTGAGAACTTATATCTTATTGCTTTGTATAACATATTTCTGTGTTGTTTAAATTGCATGAATGATGTGATTTATGCTAGAAATGATCTAAGGTAGCTTAGGATATTCCCTGAGTCTCATCTTGACATAGACGTTAGGTGGCATGAGCCCCTTTGACTTGTTTCACCTTAAGGTGATAATTTTGTAAAATGCTAGGTCTATGCATGCTCATTTCCTACGAGTAGCTTTATGTTACTCACCCCGAAGTTACTGGGGATTTGTTTCAGGTACGAAGGCTTGGTTCGTGATGCTCATTATTCCATGGATGATATGTAGTTTTTAAATTTCCATTCATGCAAATGTTAGCATGAAATGTCATTTTGTAGCTTTCTATATCAAAACTTGTATCTTTGATTCCATATATGTAAAGTGTACATAAGTACACTCTTTTCAATGTATTTAACATGTATAAGATGAGGCCAGAGGCCAATGACATGTATCTTGTATTCTATGCACTTTCAATTTCAAGGTTTACTATGGAAATAATGGAAAATGTTAAGTCTTTACTTCACCATGTTTGCATCGGGTGTGGAAATTCCATTCTTTTTCTTTCTAGGGTCTCCATGATCATGAATGAGGTATGGCCAAGGGCTAAACACTATTTTGTTCTACGCTTGCATTTTGGTTTCATTTGTTTTGTTTTAAGGCATTTTTGGCCGTTGAGAGGTCATATTTTGCATTTAGGACATTTTGAGGCCGCGGACCATTATGATGCATCTTAAATGTCTTTTTACGTTTGCGTGCATGTCAACTTTTCACAAAACTCTTAAGTTACAACTTTTGACCTATTTTTGGGCGATTTTATGAATTTTTATGAAAATTCATACATGGGGGTGTCATTTGAGGTTCCTCCTTGTTTTGGCATGTTTTAGATGCTTAAATGAGGCTAGGGAATGTTTTTAAATTTATTCGGATCATGTAGAATGCATGCATAGCCTCAGAGACGGACCAAGCACCTCCCACACACATTGCAGCAGCTTTTTCTACTGCAGCAGATGTGTCGGTCGGCTGATGAGGATCCATCAGCCGGTTGATGATTGGGGTTCGGCCGACCGACGGTTGAGTTTTGGCAGGCTTATGGTTGCATTTCGGTTGACCGATCCTCCTTGGAACCATTTTCTTCATCTTTTCCTTGGATAGCCTTGTTGTTCCAACTTTGGGAGATCATATCTCATTCGTTTTAAATCCAAATTTGGTTGTTCTTGAGTTTAAATTTAAGAACTTGAAGTTAGCTTACCAATGGTACCAACTATTCATCAAAACTCTACCTATAGTGTGAGTTATTCTAGTTTTAGTGGGATAGGTTCGTGGTAACTCTTAAACGGAGGAGGCCATTTTGTTTTAATTTCATATCTTTTCCGTTCAGACTCAGAATCAGGCGATTCTTGAGTCCAACTTCATTCATTTTTCGTTGACTTTCCAATGGTGTACAAGTTAGCACCCATTTTGGTGTGAAATGACCACTTTACCCTTAGTTCATTTATTTTCAAGTTTGACATTCTTACTTCATTGCTTGGCTTATTTGAGTTCCGTGGCTTCATGGGAGTCATCTTGGTGTCTTAGGGATGACGTATATCACTTGAGGCTATCTTGCTTCTTTTGCTTCCGCATTTTGGATCTGTTATCGGGTCATCTTTTGGTTTAGCACAGGACACACTGGGTTGAAAAATCCAGGGTCGTTACATGAAGATACATACCATCATTATTGATGTTATTTGAAGTTGGCTTAGCTAGAATTTTGGTTAATGTAATACCCCTAATTTTAAAAAGGATATTCCTAGTATTTAATTTATTATTTAAGTGCATTTTATTTGATTATGTGTCATTATTTTTTTATTAGGTGCTTAATTGTTTTCTATTGTGGTGATTTAATTTATTTAAATGATATTTATTTTTAGTTATTTAATTGGAATTACTTGTTAGTGTTTTAATTATTTAATTGGCATTAATGATTTAAGTGTAATTGGGTTAATTAAATAGTTTTAATTTTATTATTTATTTGTGTTATTTTAATTACTTAAATTAATTGGTTGGGCTGACTATAATTGTAGCTAGACCTATAGTTATGCATGGATTATGGTTTAATTTCAAAGCCTATAAATATGCGTGATACGGTGGGTTAGGGTTTAAAACAAAACAAAACAAAATGTAAGTTATTCTGTAAAGGCAGAGAGAGAGAGCAAACAAAGAGTTCGTCGGAGGATTTTAAGAAGACGTCGGTGTAAGGCAAGTTCTAATCCTAACTCTATCGCTTAGGCTCGTGTTCTTTACATGCCTAATGCAACTCCAGGATTTAATCAAGTTTAAAATCAAAATATATTACATGTTTGGATGCTTAAAAAACTAAACGTGTTTGTATGTTTTGAATTGTTTGTTGTATACTGTTTCTTCCATATGTCTTGATTTAGTTCTTGTCTATTGATGTATAAGGGGTTAGATTAATCTAAAACACCTTGTAATAACATTAAAAGTAGTCTGTTTGTAAGCTTGGATCGTCTGAAGCAGTAAGTAAATTTGAACGCTAAAGTAATCAGTTGCAGTTCTTGGTATACAATACTTATTTAGTTTGATGTGGGTAGTTGTATAACGAATTAGGTAGCCTCTTGAACATGCTGGAACTTGGTTTAAATACCTAGACACCCTATGAGTGGAGGACAGGCTGTCGGAGAACCGCCTGAGGTGGAAAAGACGAGGAATAGAGGAGAGCCGAAAGGGGAGAAGGCTCCCCAGAAGAAAAAACAGGCTCCCTCTTAGAGGGAGCCGGCTCTAAAAGCCAAGGAGGTGGCTCCCCATGGTGGGGAGCCGGCTCCAAGAAAGAAAAAGCAGGCTCCCTCTTTGAGGGAGCAGGCTCTTTCCAGTTTTTCCATTTTTCTGAGTTTTGGGCAACCGTTTGGGCTACGAGACTTGGATTTTGGTAATTTTAGATTCTGTTAGAGGCTGTAATGGAGTGTTTAGTGATGTTCGAAAAGCTTATAAAAACTTCAGAGAACAACTAAAACAAATTAAATAGTTGAGGTTCATTCTTGAACAATGGGTAAAGTTTAACTAAACTAGATTACAGTTTTCGGATGTAAAAGATGTTAAATTGCTAAGTCTTCATATGGCAATTCTTGAGATTTGAATACATATATTATGGTTCAGAAATTCTATATAAGCATGCAAGGTTACAAATATTTAATTTTGCTTGCTGTGGATAAATTGACAGTTGCATACATTAGATGTGTTGTCAATTATAAGAGGTTGTTAGAGTAGACTTAAATCAGTATGTTCCTATATATATACTCTGCTCTAGCATGTTTTGTGGGGATAATTGATGTTTGCATGCATGTGATAAATTATCAATTATTGGATCTTGGAAAGTAGTAGTTATAAGCCTGTTAAGTTATAGAATTTTAACATGCTTATTATGGAATCATTGATGCTTATACTTGATGTATTATTATCAATTGTGGACTTTTTGGAATAGTTGTATTTTACATATATATTTTGTATGATCAACTGCTGGATGGATGTATTGTATGCACCGGTATGGGACGGTGGCATACTAGGGGGATTAGCTAAAAAAAAAAAAACGTTAAGTCCTACTTACTCTGGAACTAAGGAATGGATTAACTAAAAGTTAAATCCTTTTGATTTGTAGTGTCAAAGCAATGCAACGTTGAGCGGCACTACCATGGATTTTGGATGGATTTTAATTATATTGTTATGGTACCTCGATATGAGCCTGAGTCTCAGAATCGACGGTTAGGGAGCGTATATGCATTGGGATGCATAGCTGGCTATGATGGTTGAAGGTGTACCCTGTTAGGATTAGGTACACATGCCCACCTCGTGTGCGTTTTGCATGTTGCCTCTATTCAGGTTGAGACCAGCCTGTAGTCCAGTGAGAGTCCTTTAGTGTGAATATATATATATATTTACGGATTATTAGCTATTGTTGAGTTGGTTAGGATGTACATGCGTATCGAGTCTCTGCTTGGATTGTAGTAGGTTAGAACTTGTTCGTGGGCCTGACCCACTTCTATTTTTCAGGTGTTCGACCGTTCCAGTCGTAGGCTTGATCGTGCTGAGCAGAGACCATCACTTACTCTTTTGACGACGTAGGCCTTCTCTCGATGGTTTACTTTGAATGTACTTGTTGTGGTTTCATTTCAGTTTGGATTTATTAGGGGTCCACTAGAGATGGATTCCCGAGTTGTTTAAACTATTGAAGGTTTTAGATTCTCGGATTTAAGTTTTTTTTTTTTACTTTAAAGGATTTTATTCTAGTATCTTCCAGCTTTTATCATTTATTCTTATTTCATTTTGTCATCTGTGTTCGTATTAAAATATTAATTGTTTGATATTCTCTCGGGTTTGGGCCTAGGCCTGATCAACCCGTATCTCGGATCCGAGGGGTATCTCAGTTAATAATACTGTCAAAGCACTTGCCATCAGAATGTACAAACACATGGAAATCAAGAGCAGGCTTTAACAAAACAAAAGTTAATGGTTTTTTTCTATCAATTTGCATAGGTCTTCTGTAGCAATGATCAATCAATCACTATAGGTAATTGGCTCCCAAAAAAACACACACACAAAGTATAGTGTAGTTAATATAAAGAGTAAAAGACAAAACTATGGATCATAGTGGATGCCACATATAACCTAAAAGTCCCACTACTTCTTCAGTACCACAAGTTTTGCCTCATATATATATATATTTAGTCACTCTCATCTCCACATATTTTGTCATCTATAATCATCAAATTTTAGTAACTATATAAACAATGAATGTAAAAGAAGCTGCAGTTTTCTGTTCTCTAGTAAATTGTTCTCTTCATTTTTTATTTTGTGCTTGTGACAATTTCGCACTCTTTAATTTATAAATTTATTGTTATTAGTTAACTGTCTTATGCACACTGTGCATGCGCACAATTATTTTTTGGTGGTGATAAAAATTTATAGTTATTAGTTAATTGTCTTAAGTACACTACACAGACGCACAATTATTTATTGGTGGTGATAGATTTATAGTTATTAGTTAGTTGTCTTATACACATTGTATATGCGCACAATTATTTGTTGGTGGTTATAAATTTATAGTTATTAGTTAGTTATTTTATGCACAATGCACAGGGGCACAATTATATTAGCTATAGAATTTGAAAACATCGTGTTAAAATTTCGCAATTTTATAATTCTTTTTTGCGCGTGTGAAACTCAAGGGTCTCACATTTGAAAGTTTGCCTAGGGCCTCTCAAAATATTTGGAATCTCAGGGCCGGCCTTGCCCCCACCCCACCCAAAACCAAACTGCACCCTCACCCAACACCTCCATCACCACCAACCACCTAAAATCAAACCCAAAAATACACAAAAATCCCATCTCGTCACAATACCTAAACCTAAGTTAGAGAAATTCATAAACAATAGTACTGGTGGCAGCAATTGGGTTACGGTATTTGCACTACATCGTCCATTTTCTGATGGAGGTTGTGAAACTGACCTAATTGAATTGACTATATCTTGCAAATTGTGTAGTATAGAAGGTCAAATTTCGTAAAGAATTGGGAATTTAACAGAGGTTATTAATCTCAAAATATCACAAAATCAAGCTCGTCTGATGAAGACGAGGCGATTCTGCAATTCTGATCCGAAATTGCTTTGTCGTGGGGCAATGAATTCTTCGGCGAAGACGAGGTGATGGTTGAGAAGCCCGCCGTGTCATCACATGAAGGTTGCCTTGAGACCAAAGAATTTGACGGCGTCGACCACAAGGGTATTGTAACGAGCCGGTCATTTTCCTTCCTTTCCTTTTCTCAGATTTTTACGGATATTTTTTTTTTTTTCCCGTTGTTTTTCCTTTTCTGAGTTCAGTTTTTCGTCTCTTGGTGTCGTCTCGAGTGCTCAGGAATGGTTTCCAGGACTCTTTCCTTTGGATTGACAACCTTCTTGTGAGGACCGAGTCATTTCCTCATTTTCATTTTTTGGCACTATTTACCTTTCGTATTTTTCTCGGTTGTCACTTTGTTGGCATAACCCCACTTTTCGTGTTCGGATTTGATTCCGGTTTTGCATGCATCCGCGATATTTAAATTCCATGCTATGTATATTTTCACTTTTGTAGAAAAACATGCTAAGTGCTTACTTTTCTTGTAAAGGATATAGACGCATAACCTTTTTGTAATTTTCTAAACTTTTGGGGTTTTGTGTAATTTCTGTAAAGTAATTATTTTTCGTCTTAGGGACTATTTTATAATTTAATTTGAAGGATATTTTCAAAAAGGACCTTTTTGCAATTTTTGAAAAGTGTGACAAGTGTCACACTCTCATTGGTCCATTTGTTGACATTTGTGTGGGAACACTTTGAGGCTTTGGGTGAGGACATGTGGAGGGTGGAGATTTAATCACTTGTTGGCCTAGGATTGGTGCACTTGTTGGCTTGGATGGTTGACAAGTGTAGGTTTGAGATTAAGCCTAGGATGGAGCCTTGGATTTGTGACAAGTGTATGCTTCAAATTAAGTCTTGCAATTGCTTTTGGGCCACTTTGGGATTATGGTTTTAAAGAAGGGTTTTTGAGCAATTGACCAAACTAATGTGTGTTGACCATGGTGTAAGAGCACATAGTGAGTGGAGGATTTCTATTTCCTCCACTCACACATTTTCACATTATTTCATTCATTCCTACCAAAAACCCTAGCCTCCATGGATGGAGCTTGAAACCTTTGGCCTTGACCTTGGTTTTTGATGGCCTTCGACTCACCTTAGACCATGAAGCTTGGAACACTTTTTGTTCCCCTCATCCTCCTCTATATAACCCTTAAAGGGTTTGGCCATTTTGTGTTGATTTGCCTTGGATTCTAGAGAGACACTTCTCTAATGAGGTAGGGGGTGTTATCATTTATCTTCCAAGTGATTTTATTTGTTCCTATAGTGATATCTAAGTTATATGTTTGTCTTGTATTAAAATGAGAAATAAATGATTAATTGTAACTTGTATGTAATTCACTTTAGACTTGATAAATAATATAATCATGGCTTGATTCATAACTTATGTTAATTTGAGGTCATTTAGAGTTGTTTTAAAATCTAGAGGGATTAATGAATTAATTTAATTAATTTTTATTTATATGCTCCTATGACTTAAATCAAGTTTTGAAGTGATTTATATAATAATCATGACATGTACTATAACATATATTAAATTTGGGGCATTTGGATAAGAATTGCAAAATTTATTTAATATTTATCTTTTGTGAAATTTTAATTCACATGGTGATAGCAAGCATGAAATTATGATGTAATGTGATATTTGGATAGGTCTTGGCATGTTCTCTAACATAGATTAAATTGAGGGCATTTGGAATTGTTTAAAAATCTAGAGGGAATTAATTAATTAGTTTGATTAATTTTGTTTTAAGTGTTTTAATCACTTAACTTGTCATTTGATGTTATATATGTGATGACCATGACATGTCCTTCAATATATATTAAATTGAGGTTATTTGGGGTTAACTTGGAATTTAGAGAATTTAACTATTTATGTTTAATTAAATTCTACTTTATTACTCCATGGATTTAATTGCATTTTGGAAGTTGTTTTTATATTCAAATTATGGATTTGGATTTGGTGTATGTTCACTTGATTACTTTTGAGGATTGGATAACATAGTTGTTACTTCTATATTCATGAGAATATGTTTTTCCTTATTGAATATATTGTTGCTATGTGTAAGGAATTGCAAACTTTATATTTGACATCTTTCATGCCAGACTTTGAGCATGCATTGTATAAGTTTCCAAAATTGGATTGTGTTTGGTAAATAGTTGATATCTTGTATATACATGTTGATATATATACGTTGTTACATAATTTGTTAATTTTGGAAACTTGGGGATGTCGTTATTTGGCTACGGCTAGGACTTGGTTCTAGTACGGGGGATTGTCCCTCTATATAGTCTAGTGCACAAATAGGGAGGTTACCCATGAGCTAGTAACCCTAAAGTAACCACATTGTCAGTTTGATCCGGCGTGACGTCCAAGTATCCACTTTGGTTTGATTTCGCATTTAAATTCTAAGTTGTTAACTTTGTGAAATTACATCTCATTGTGTTATGTTGAAAGTTCTATTGTCACTTGATATCATGAATTAAATGGTATTGGATTGTAACTTGGTACAAAGATAAACCCATGCATTCCCTACGAGTAAACTTGTTTACTCACCCCTAAGTTACTAGGTGTTTTTCAGGTGAAGAAGCCATAATGTGGGGTGCACAACAATCTTAGACTTGCTAGACTACTTGGAGTATTTTTTTTGCTATGTTAGAATATGCACATGTTAGCATATCTTGTTCCATTTTGCTTACTATGTCAAAAAACTTGTGCTTATTGTTCAAGTCATATAATGTGCACTTGAGTGCACCTTTTGATACTTATTTTGAATGTGTAATAAGTGGCCAAGAGCGAATTTATATTTAGATTCACCTTTATGCATTTTTCATGGAAAATTGCTTTTAAAGGGGACAATTGAGAAACCTAAGGTTTTTAGGTATCATTTTTGCATTGGGAGGTATTTTTAGGTTATGAGTTTTCATTTGAGGTCTATTTACTTTATTTGAGGTGTGGCCAAGGGCCAAACACCTTTCCAAATTTTGCATATGCTCTTAGTCTCCATATTTTATGTTTTTAGACAAATTCTTGTGAAATGGAGGTTTGGACTTTTTGTATTGAGTGTTTACGGAGGCCGTGAACCATTGGCGCATGTCTAAATAAATATAATACGTTTGCGTGCATGATCGTTTTCATGAAAAACCCTTTCATTTGCGTTTTGAGCCTCCTACGGATTCATTTCACCTTTTTGTTGAAAAATCTTTCTTAAGGGCATTTTGGGTATTTTCTTTGGGAAATAAATTCCATTTTTGACTTCGTCACATAGAAAATGTGATTTTAGGGAGAGTTTCTTCTTCGTATTTTTCCAAAAAATGTCATCTAGACCTCGAAAACTTCGTCACAAGTTCATTTTGCTGCTAAAAGTACTGTTCCTGTAATTTTTGAGGTTCCAGCACATGCCACTACCCCATTTGGAGGGCCCCCGCAGCCATTTGGCGGGTACCCGCGACTTTCTGCTGCATTTGGCGGGCCCCCGCGGGTCTTGGGCGGGCGCCCGCGAACACTATTCCTGCTCCAGACATTTTTTTTCAACGGGCCATATCACACTCGTTTTAACTCCGAATTGGTCCGTTCTTGAGTCTAAATTGATCGCGTCAAAACGAGATTTCCAATGGTACCAATTAGAGCTTCAGATTCCTCTTGTAGCTCAAGATATTCAAGTTTTATTAGGGTAGTGTTAGAATTTGGTTTGAACCGGGATAGGGTTTCCCTTCCTTCGACTTCAGAACTTGATATCTTTTCTGTCCGGACTCCGAATCAGGTGATTCTTGAGTCCAACTTCATTAATTTTTCATTTTATTTCCAATGGTACCAGTTTTAGTTTCAGAACTTTCTTCTAGCTCAAGATATCCTTGTTTTAGTGAGAGGGTGTCGGATTTGGTTTGAACCGGGATAGGGTTCATCTGGGATTTCACTTCCTTTGGCCTTGGTACTTCATGTGAAGTTACCAAAGGATGTTTTAGGATGTTTTAGATCTAATTTAAAACTTGTTGAAAGTTAAATTCCTTCCTCTTGGGGTAAAATGACCATTTTACCCCTGGCTCTTCTCTTGTAGGGTTTTGATACCCTTTTCATCATTTTGTTTCCATTAAGTCTCGAAACTCTTTGAGAGTCCATTCTTGTGCCCTAGGGATAACGTACATCTCTAAGGACTTATCTTTGTCTTGCTTCCGCACTTTATTCATTTGAATTCCGCGACTTCATAGGGAGTCATCGTGGTGCCTAGGGATGGCTTACATCTCTTGAGGCCATTTTGCTTCTTTTGCTTCCGCATCTTGGATCGAGTTCGGGTCATCATATGATACACTGGGTTGAAAAATCCAGGGTCGTTACAGCTATTTTCTTGTCGGTGGCAACACAGAGAACGTCGGGCGATGAAGCAGTGATGGATGATATGGGTCTTATCCGCACTGTGTTTCTTCTCAGTGATGGAGTGGTGATAGTGGTATTTCCGAATTTCATGAAACTATAGCGCTCTCTGGCATTTCTAAACATGATTTCGGTGGAATATGTGCCGGCAATTCGTTAGCCGTCTGATCTTATCGACGCTCGAATTAGTACATACACACCACCGCATCCATCTTGTTGAATTCGTACAAACACACCACGTCAAAGCCCTCCCTTAGATCCACCTCATCGGCCCCAATGGTCGCAACCTTAAGGATGAGATCGATAGAGTTGGTGTCGCCGCCGCAGTAGCCGTTCCAGGCTCGACCACCGTCATTCTTCTTCCATCACCGGATATTTAAGTGCCAGTCGCTGTCAGCCCCATCATCGATCCAGCCGACCCCTATTTGGCTGTGTTTATATATATATATATCAAAAGTACTCTGCAGGATTGATGTGTGCATTGGGGATGATAATGGTCTGAGGAGGAGGAAGATGTGATACCCCTTGATTTCAGAACACGAGTTGATCAAATCTGTACACAAAACCAGGGAATATCAAAACAATTAAAGTATTTAAACAAGTACACAATACAAAAAGAAAATAAAAAGAATAAATAACTCACTAAAGAAAAATCTATTAAATAATAATTCCATTTAATACTTCTCCAAAATTACAACTCAAAAATCCCGTAATTCAAGAATCCCTAAAACTTTATTCAATAAATAATAATACTACTTAAAAGTAAACAAGATTAGTAGATGAATGATAGTCTCGCAACTGCGGATCCTCAACTTGGAGACTGAAACTTCTAATAACCTGAAAAAATAAATCGTGGGTTAGACCCACGAGCAAGTTCTCTTTACCAGGCCTTTGAAAACCAATAAAAAGATCATCTCTGACCAAAATGAACTTTAATATAGTTTTTCTCCTTAATATACAATGATACGCATATATATAATAATTATATTTAGTATAATAGTCACATCTATTACTAGATTCATTAATTCCAAAACTATTACAAATGATTAAATAATAATCATTCATAGACCAATTCACCATTTCTTTTGAAGAAAAGTTCCTTAACCTCAATCCCGTCCTAGACAGTTAATTAAACATTTAAACAATATAATTAAAGAATATTATATTTAATTCAAAACCCAATAATGATTTAATTATTTAAATCACACAGCCAATTTCTAAACTTTGACAAATCGTCTATATCTCCACCAACATTATTTTATTAATATATATAAAATAATATACTAAGATTATTCTAATTTAAGAATATCTAATCCTCATCCAACCTGCACATGCAATAACGATAGATGAAATTTTAATCATCTAATACATAACAATTTAATTACGCTTTGGCAAATCAACCATGCCATTATAAATATATTTATTTATATATTGACAACTTAACCATGTTTCCTTAAGTATATTTATTTATACATTGGCAAATTAACTATGCCTCCACAAGAATATTTATTTATATATTAGCAATTCAACTATGCCTCCTTAAGTATATATTTATAACGACCCGAACCCAAGGGTCCAAACCGTATCCGGGTCCTTACTCGAACCCAAGGTCATCTACTGTCATTACAACCATTCCCAATTCTAAAGTACAAGGGAACACATCATACCAAATCTGAAAACTGAAATATGGATTCTAAGTTTCTAAAGTCCTGTAATTTTCGAACTCATTTGTGAGCCATATTAAAGGCTAACCCTGTCCCACAACAGTCACCACATGTATTTATAGTGGTAATATCATGATCACACACATAGACGAAAAAAAAAAAACCAAAAGTCCATTTACATGATACATTACATCCGACCACAGTCTGTGAACATAAGTTTACAAAAGAGATACAAAACAAGTTTAAAGTTTTACAAAACTTGTATATATAACAAAAAATTAACACAAGAAAGTCCTTCAAGTCTTATCTAAGCCTGTGGGGAATGTCTTTCGCCACTTCCTTTCTGTGTCCTGAAAAAAATATTAGTAAGGAGTGAGCACAACGGCTCAGTAGAAGATGCCTAAAATGCACTCCTTAATGCTTTCGGGAATCCAAACAAAGAATAGCAACAAGGAAAAGGGTTCATACTTGTTCGAGAAGTAATAACCATCACATAATGTAATCTTGCAAATGAAATTCCCAAAATTTCAGTTATTGTTTTCATTTCAAAAATACAATCTCCTATTTAAAAAAAAATATATATCTGTTTTTGCCCCATGTAGTACCCAATGTGATGCATGAATGACACACTTCAAAATCTCATAATGTCATAGTATCTCCACATCAAATTTCAATTCTATAAATTATACTTAATGGCAAATCAATATGACAGTATTAAAACCATAATAACATAATCATTCATGCTGTAAAGTTCAAGCACCAATTCAGATTTTGAATAACAACAATAACAATAACAACCTTGTAACAAAACAGTTCCATAAATAAAGTAGTTTAAACATATAAATTTCATCTTGCAAACACAAAAAACATATCTATGAAAATTACCAAATTTACTGTTTTTATACACATAACACAATCAGCATTTAGAAAGCTTATATTTCAGTTTCTAAGCACCTACTACGCACTGTTGACCTTAAGGATTTCATCCAATGACAATCTAGATGTTTTAATGATAACAAACCATTAATGGTGTTGAAGGACTAATGTTTACATTGAGTGTTATATAGATTATTCATATTCAAAGAATGGCCTCAATGAAACACGAAAGATCATTCCAAGTATTCCATTATTCAAGATCACATCAAGGGAAGAAATGGATACAAAGAAGAGTTGAAGTTATAAAAAAAGATAACTTAGATTACAACGAGGAAGAATGCAACTCAAAGAAAAAATGAAAGAAAGTATATCTCAAACCCTAAATGATCATGAACAAAGAATGAAGAAAGGGATAGATAGGATGGTGAGTGTTTAGGATTTAATATCAAAGTATTCATGAATCCATTTGAAGCTCATCTATATAGGACCATGCATATCATATCATCATTCATATGTTCCTATATATATTAGCAATAGACTATGCACTTTATTCATATATAATTGCACATGAAGTCATTGCTAAAGAGTGAGTTAGTTCAAGCTTGCATAAGTATTGAAAGAACTCATCACTTGTGCTAAAAATACTAAGACCATGCACATAAATCATATGGTCAACAATTAAGACATGAGAAACATTCATTACCATGAGTTGGTAACGGACATTAGGACTCCAGAATGCGCGTCATGAAAAATTATGTTTTTAGCTAAGTGTGAAAAATGGATTTTTGAAATAATGATTATTTAAAAATATTTTTTCCATGTAATAACTCCTTACACTTCAAATAGCCTAAACTGATTTTATCAGAATTTATGACTAAGTCTACATTGGTTTACATGAGGATTCATTTTTACCAAAACTATTATAAATCCAAATTTGTACTAAAACTGAATGTTTACATTTTGATTTAGTTGGATTTCAATTTTCTTATACTTTTTATTCAATCCAAATGGGGGATATTTCTTTATTTACATTGTAAACTTAAAGTAAATGGACATATAAATATTGTAAAGGCATTTACTTAAAGCTGTCTGCAGATGTCCTGTATTGAAAGTCCTATGCATAAGCTATCATCTGTCAATGCACCAGGTTTCATGTCGACCGGTATCTAGGCAGTACTGAATTTTAGTAACATAACTTTCACGTCAACCGATTTAGATTTCACGTCGACCGGTTTGTGCAAAACCGTCGACCGATTTGAGCGAAGACGTCGACCGATTTCTACTACACGTCGACTGGTTCCTGTTGAATCTGCAGATTTTAAACTGCAACGGCTCTTCGACCTTTTGACTTCATGGGACTTTACCATTATGCCCCTAAATGGCTATATTCTTTAATGGGGTATAAATACACAATGTTTGGACATTGTAGGTATGCAAGAGAGCTAACACTTGAGAGACCTCATTAGGCATCAAAGAGAGCTTTTGTTCTCACATTTTCTTTTCATCTCTCTCATTCATTCATATACTATACTTGAGAGATTCAACCAAGGATTCAAAGAGCTTTTCCTTTATTCTATACTTGAAAGATCCTATTGAGTTCATAAGAACTTTTATTCTTCACTTATATCATCCTCTCTCATTCATATCATTCATAGAGTTTGAGCTTCACTTATATTCATCAATACTCTAATTGTGAGATAAAATTTGTACATCTATCTTTGAGAGATTTCTTGTACTTCATTGGTCTTGTTATTATCTATTGTAAGGGTTGGTTTGACCCACCAGGTTGGTCTGACCCAAAGGAAGACTAAGAGAAGGTTGTTCTCTTACCAAGGTGAAGCAAGGAGTTGCTTTATGTAAATGTTTGCTCTCCACCCGTAAGGAGAATCCATAGTGGATTGGGAAGTCTCAAGAGGGGTCTTGAGCCGAGGAATAAGAGTTTCTGAACCTCGCAAAAATCGTCGTGTTATGGTTTGCAATTTCTCTTCCCTTATCTCTCTTATAATTGTGCTATTTAATTGTTTATTTCATATATTTATAATTGCACAATTGTGTTAAGTAGTTTGCTTGAAATTACTTTTCTATATTGCGAAAATTGTCTATTGTTTGTCATTGACTCTATTCAGCCCCTGTCTAGAGTCAATACTTGGGTAACAATTGGTATCAGAGCCTAAATTCTATTAAAGGACTTAATCGTCTTAGAGTATGATCATGACCAACAATGGTAGTATCACACTCTTAGAAGGACAACTCAATGATAAACCTCCTTGTTATGATGGAAATGATTATATTTATTGGAAAATTAGAATGAGGGCCTTTTTAAAAGTATTGATATTGATTTATGGAAAGTTGTAGAAAATGGTAGTCATATCCCAACCAAAGTTATTGAGGGAAATGAAATTCCTAAATTAAAAAGTGAATGGGATGAAAATGATCATAGATTAATTCAATGTAATACTTTAGTCATATGTTATCTTTATTGTGTGCATTGTGCAAAAATGAGTTCAATAAAATTATCTTTTGTAAAACGGCTAAAGAAATTTGGGACTAGCTTAAATTAGCCTATGTTGGATCAATTCATGATAAAGAATCATATATGCATATGCTTATTGATAAAGATGTATCATCTAGCATAAATGAAAATGAATCAAGTGGTGAGATGCACTTTAGCTCTATTAATATTACTAATTCTCTTGGTAGAACCTACTCATTTTCATATAGTGAAGAAAATGAAGCAAACCAAAAGAGTACTATAGCTCTCCAAGCTACAAGCAAAGAATCAAGTGGCATCAAAGAGATGGTTGAGTATCATGAAGATATTACTCTTTATCTAATGGCTGACGAGGATAAGGTAAATTCTAATCATGAATATTTTAATTTAGAAACTTCCTATAATGAATTAGTTGATGAGCATAATGATTTGCATGATGCGTTTAAAGAGTTACAAGGTGTGTTAGAAAAAATGCTGCTTGTGAAATGTGCTACTTTTAAAAAGGAAAACTATGTTCTCTCTCAATAACATGAAAAAGTTCAAATGGAAAATGACTCTTTGAAAAAGGAAAATCATGTACAAGAATTAAAAAAGATTCAAATTGAAAATGAGTCATTGAAAAATGAAACGAAATGTGTACTCTCTAAAGAGTCGTCATCAATTGATCTTATTTCTGAAAATAAGTTTTGAAAAAAAATCATTGATGATCAAAATAACATTTTAGTAAAGTTTATCAAAGAAAAGGAGAATTTGAGTATTGTGCTTGGTGAGCAAAGAAGTGTCTTTTTAAAAAATGGGATTGGACATGATTCTTATAATAAAGATGCAAGTTTATTGAAAAAGAGAAAATTCTTAAATGATTCATTCGACAATAGTTCTTTTAAATATCCTAAATGCAATTATTGTAAAAGACTGGGGCATAAGATTCATGATTGTCCATTTAGAAAGAAGTTGAGGTCAAATTAGATTTGGGTTCTAAAAGGAACTTATGTTCCATTGCCTGACTCATATGGACCCAAGAAAATTTGGGTACCAAAAGGAGAATTTGTAACCTTTCCTTGTAGAGTTACTTGATGGCATCTTCTTCATTGAAGGATAATGAAGGAAGCATTATACTTGGGAACAATCCCTAGGGCAGGGTATTTGGTGAACTGCACATAACATTTCCATGTTATGAATTACTTGAATATTTATTTCATGGTTTATTGTTATCAATCATATATTGTGCGAAATTTCTTTTATTGTAATTCAAGTATTCATCAATTATAAAAACTGTTTTTAATGCATGTTTTCATTGATTGAAAAATAATTTTCTACATGCATTATATTCATTTGAATTACTTGTAATTTCATTTGGAATGCTACACTTTGAATTAGAATAAAATTATTTTTTTTAAAAAAATGTGTAAATTTGAGAAGGAACTTATTTTCCAATGAGTTAACATTCTTAGAAAATGAAATTTATATTTGGAAAAGAAAGCTCTTCCTAAGTTGTTGAATACTTTAAGGATTTCTAAAAAGGGGGCACCTTATTCATTTGCCCACCTAGGAAGAATCTCATTGTTAATTCTAGATTTTGTCATGGATAATAGATATGGTTCTTTTGATCATGATTTAAATATGAAAATGTGCTACATCACTCAATTTCTATTAATTTCATGTTGTTTCATTGAGTTGAATGTAACCATAAGCATCGTTATTCCTTGAATTGACAAATGCACTAGCATGCTAGATCCACTAAAATTGTAAATTTATTTTGAAGCATGTTAATTAAAAGGAGTACCACATATGTACCTTGTATTAAATTTATGCTAACTTATATGGACTCTAAAAGAATTGAGTACCAAGAATGCCACTTGAGTATGTTTTATAGGTTTAAAATCCTCTTCACTCAAGAACAAGTGGATTCTCAAAAATGGATTACTAAAACTCATAAAGAGAAATCAAGTCTTGAATTTTCTCTTGCTAACAAAAGGATGAAGGATGCATTACATAACCGTGCAAAAGCTAATGGAATTACATGTTTCGGTAAATATTTCCTTCTTCATCACAAATGCACGTTTAGTTAATAAGCTTGAATGTGACTTGATTATGCTAGATAAAAAGTACTACATGATTATTTTCATAGCATAATTAATGTGGTTGGTGATCTTGACAAAAATGCTACTTGTTGTAAAAATGTCTATATTATAGATTTTGATATTTTTGCATGAAAGTAGTTTGTTTTGGCATATGAGTTATGAACATGTTAACACGAAATGATTTTCTATCTTTCAAATGATCTTTAGATTAACTATGTCCAATCTTTGTGAAAGATTTGCTTTTTGGAAGATATGCCATCAAAGGAAAACATACACTATCTCATATAAACCATCAATGCTATTTCATTTGAATCTTATCAAATCTATCAAAGTAGCAATGTCTAAAAAGTTATCTATATGCTTTTGTGATCTTAAATGTTTTATCCACTTTATTGTGTCATTTCCATGCATATAGAAAACGAGGTTGTTCATCTTGAAAAGGTTTAGTTGGACTTAACAAAATGAGAAATCAAATAAGTCCTCAATTGAAAATCTCAAGGAACAAAACTCTATGGAAGAGCCATCTCATGATATCTAAGAGTGAAAGTTTATAATGCCTTCCTAAGAGTGGATGAATAGCTCACTTCATTATTTTGATCCATCATTGGTGAACATTCTCTATGTGCTTATTATTAGAACTAATTTTTTTGTGGTAGCTACGATATTAACTAAGTTAGACTATTCCCAAGGGTTAATCCAAGAAGAAGAAATTGAATGTATAACTTTGTGCACATATAACTTGAATTAAAGCAATAAGAATGTTACATGTTTTTGCATGAAATGATTTTTATCAAATGCATGACTTATTGACTTCATATCTAAAAAGTCTTTTGAGGAAAAATCACCCGGACTTAAAATGCATAAATTTTGAACTAGATGTTTAAAATTTTCAATAGCCTTATGTTGTTAAAAATTAGCTCCTAGAACTCTTTTTAAAAGGCTTTGTGATTTTCTCATGAATAATGGTTTTTGACAAAATTAATTTATATATCTCTCATTGTATGGGGCCAATCATAGATTCCGTGTGAGGCATTTATACGAAAATTTTAAGCTAAAATATAAGGGGCAAAATCTCAAAAATGCCTTGTGAGAAGCTGCTCAATCATACACAGATGCTGAATTTGATAAGCATATGAAGAAGATCAAGGACATTAAAGTTGAAGCTTATGAGTGGCTAAAAAAGGTGCCACCTGAGGTTTGGTCAAGGTCCAAATTTACTAAGAGGTTAAAATGTGCTTTGGTGCTCAACAATATATGTGAGTCTTGGAATGCAGTCATCCTTCCAGCAAGAGATAAGCCTATCCTATATATGTTGGAGTGGATTAGAAAGCATCTCATGTTGAGGTTTGAAAGTAAGAGGCAATGGATTAATTCTAATTATGGGTTGATATGCCCAGGAATTCAAAGGGAATTGGACAAAAGGAAAAGAGAAGCAAGAATATGTACAGTGAAGTATGCTGGGTATGAGAAATATGATGTGCAATGTAGAGGAATTGGAGATGCAGTCAATATTGCTGCCAAAACATGCAGTTGTAGGCAATGGGATGTAAGTGGTGTGCCTTGCATACATGTAGTTGCATGTTGTTTTACAAGGAAGGAACTCCCTGAGATATATGTGCACAAAGATACATATTTGAAAGCCTATGGTGGTATAATCAACCCCATGCCTATGAGAAGGCTACTAATAACAGAGCCTACAGCCCCTATCCATCCTCCAATTTTTAAGAAGCCAACTGGTAGACCAAAGAAGAAGAGAAACAAAAAAAATGATGAGCCTACCACTTCAATCCATCTGAGCAGGTCAAAAGAAAAACTGCAGTGTTCAAGATGCTTAGTATATGGCCATAATACAAGGACTTGCAAAGTTGCAGAGCAAGTAGTTGTTGAGAAAACTCCACCAAAGAAAGGAGGAAAACCACCATCAGCATTTAAAATAACTAGAAGTGGTAAAAGGCCAAGTGCAAGTACAAATGCAAATGGTGGAAGAGCATCTGTTGGAACTTCAAGGCAATCTCATGAGGTACAACTAAATTATACAATCTCAATATTCTATTAATATACATTAAATTTTTTTTTTTATTATTATTAAATTTTTTTTTTTTTTTTTGTTTATTTATTTATTTTTGGCAGATTACAAATGCAAATGGTGGAAGGGCAAATAGAAATGTGAATGGTGGAAGGGAAACTATTAGAGCTTCATATGGTACTTTAAGGCAATTTCATGAGGTACAAGTAAACTCTTTTTCTTAGTTATTTAAAAAAAAAAAAAACAAATTTATTATTAAATTTTTTTTTAAAAAAACAATCTGGTGGTTTTGATTTTAATTTCTCTCATTGTAACAATAAATGTTGTAAATGTAAATGTAGACAAGTGAATGATTATGAGTTAAGCTGTTTGTCTATAATATAACCTCATCTCTTGAATTATCCTAACCAATGGATTTATTCCTTTTTAGCTTGACAAAGGGAAAAGAGCTGAAGTGATAGGATTTTTTATTTTATATTTTTTGATTGTTATCTGTGAATACAAATCCTCTTCAGTTCAAGCTCACTATCTGCTGGACGCACTAGTTGAAAGCAGAGGCCAGTGGAGAGGATCCATTTCCCAGAAGAGTTTTATGGGGAGTTTAAAAGCCTTATAATGTTTTTGATTTACTAATCTGCTAATCACATTTGTCTTATGCTTGATAGTTAACTTCTTCAAGTGATTCTTCAGTATTAATTGTTGAAATCCTGCCAGATTGGTTATCACATTTGTCTTATGATTGATAGTTAACCCACAAGAGAGGGCTTTGATTCTATCATAGTGCAGGAAACTATCAATCTGCCCCCATCATTACACCAATTATATATCCACTATCCACGATAGTAATTTGATTAAACCAACCCTTATCAAATATTCATAAAGAAATGGTGGAAGGTTTCTAATCAACAATATTTTCAGCTTCAGATTCTTGAATTCCTCAACAAAATATCCATAATCCTCACATGATTACAATCAAAACTCACTCAGATACTAAATTTGATATACTTGATAATGCAGTTTCTTGGTACATTTTTTAGTAAGTAGTTCTTCAATAATGTTATTAATTCTTAGTTCTCACCTTAGTTCTTCAATAATGCTAAATTGAGAATTGTTGAAGATAAATAACAATAACTTTATTTATTTATTATTTTTTTGCAGATTACAAATGCAAATGGTGGAAGGGCAAATACAAATGCAAATGGTAGAAGGGAAATTGTTGGAACTTCATATGGTACTTTAAGGCAATCTCATGAGGTACAACTAAATTCCTTTTCTTAGTTATTTCAATCAAAATTATACAATGTCAATATTCTATCAATAAACATTATTATTATTATTATTATTATTATTATTATTATTATTATTATTTTTTTTTTTTTTTTTCAAATTTCAAACATTTCCTTTTCTCAGTTACTTGAAAGCCAATCATCAACTTCAAGGTGAATTAATGTTTAAATTTTTCTAACTAACATTTTTTTTACATTTTTCTAACTATGCCAGTCATTTTCTAACTAATATTTTTTTAGATTTCTAACTATCTTCAATGTTTTTGCAGGTCAATGATGAATGATGACTATGCTTATTGGTGAAACAGTTAGTAATTTTTTGGTGTTTTGTTGAAATGGGACAAGCAGAAGCAGTTGAAGACTTTGGTATGATGAATTAAAATGTTGCACATTTCTGCTCTTTTGGTTTGTAAAAAAGTCCCTTTGGTTTAAACAATCTTTTTTGTGGTTGGTGGATACCTGTTGATCTTGGATAGCTAAAACTTGTTAAACCTGGTATTGGAATATATTAATATATTGGGTTAATGTGTATTATTTGTGATGTGCTCTTTCATACAAATATTTATTTAGTTAATTTGACCTAATTTAGTTTCCCTAAGTTATTTAGTTTCCTTAAGTTATTTAATGTCTATCTTCTAGCATGTCTATCAGGATTTTGACAGATATGGAAACTATATATATGTATCATTAGTTCCTGAATATCCTTAATTGTAGTATGTTATTCAAGAATAATTTCTGTTGATTCTGGAAGGACAAAAGGCAGAAGTTGTTAAAGCTCACCCTTTCAACAATTGAGCCATTTCCAAGACACATGCACTTTCTTCGCATCTCACGTGCAGACAAGAACCCTAAAAAACATTAAATCTAAATACATGCTCCACAAAAAGAACTTCAATATATGATGTCTCAAACGAAATTGAACTTCACAAGGTATTAGTAAATCCCCATTTACCAGGGAAATGTGTTAAACTATTGGGGTGTATGATCGGCTTTGGTATGAATGCATCTAAAAGCAAAGCTCCATGAAGAAAAGATTTTCAGTCAAAAGTTTAAAACCCTATTGGATCAGTTTCTTTCCACAATGATGTCCCAAAGGAAAATTCATATGTACATACTATATATATAAACAAGGACCTAAAGGAGCTAATTAGCAAATTGGTCGCGACATTGATGCACAGATACATCCGGCTTACAATGTTTGTACCACTACTTCCTGCATTCTAACATGTTTTAAACTATACAACTTCATATCAGGTCACCATTCTCTCTCTCAGGTACGTATGATCAACTAAATTAGGTCAAATTAACTAAATAAATAATTTCATACAATTATTGGCATCATATAAAAATGTACCAAAACATGATAAATTATTCTTACAAAGTGTACAACCATGAAGACATTCTACAATTTCATACAATTTTGTCATTCCAAAACTATGATTCAATATATTGTACCATTGAAGTCATTCTAATATCTGAATATATGACACCTACATAATAGACAACTAAATTGGCACCAAAACATACAGGCAGCCCCATCAAATATAACAACACAAAATAGAACCCAAGTCACAACAACATCATTACTTATCCTTTGTAAACAAAGACACAAACTAAAATTAGAACAGAGAGGGAACAACAAAAAAAGCTTCCAATTAACAAAGCTTTTGCAATTGTAACAAATAGATCCACCATAGGGCCAACTGCTGTTGCTGGCAGCTCCATTGCTGATGGCAATTGTCGTGCAACATTTTGGCTTTGATTAGTCGTCGCCCATTTCCAAAATTTGCAGCTCTCAGTTCAACATTTCAAATATATCCTACTAGGATTATTTTCGGAGTCAAATATGTAAACTACCGCCTTTAGTCCACACCAACATTTCCTATTATGTAAACGATCAAGTACTGATACTGATGTCCTTAATGATGAAGCCATTTTACTGCATATCACCAAATTATTAAATAACCGAGCACACAAATATTATCTTAAAATTAGGTCAAATTAACTAAATAAATAATAAATCTTATTTTTCTATATTTATTAGATTTTTTTATATATTCAAGAAAATACTATGATTTTGTTGCCAAATTATTGCAGATCACCAAATTATTAAATTATCGAGCACACAAATATTATCTTAAAATTAAGTCAAATTAACTAAATAAATAAATAATAAATCTTATTTTTCTATATTTATTAGATTTTTCTATATATTCAAGAAAATATTATGATTTTGTTGCCAAATTGTTTTATATGAATCTAATATCCAAATTCAGATATTTTTCCTTAATAGCGATCTACTAAATCAATTAAAAATAGTCATGCAATTTCTCATTTCAAAGAAACAAAATTTTTTAATTGGTTCCAAATATTCACAAGCAAGTCGGCCTCCTCACAAATTACCATCACAGACAAATAACTGAGTGGCTGGGATTTATTAGTGCGCATGCATAGCAAATCACCAAACAAAACACAGATAAGTGTCAAAAAAATGATACACAGTCACAACGCTTACATAAAAGGGAGAAGGAGAGAGATAGAGAGAGAGAGAGAGTTACCTGGATATGGAAATTTGAGACCGAATGAGATGGAATTGTTGAAAATCGATGACGAAAGAGAAAGGATCGACGACGAAGGAGAGAGGATTTGTTGAGAGTGACGGTAAGGGTTAAGAATTTTTGGGGATTTTCTGATACGCATATATGTATATATAATGAATATTATGTATATATAATGAATATTTTATAAAATGTTAATATAATACGTAAGTCCTTATAACGTTAATAAGGGTATTTATGGTATTTTAACTCTTCACCAAGGCATATGGGTCACGTGCTTCCTCTACTCGTTAATTCTCAAACAATCAACTAACAGAGTTTGACTTCTTGCAACAAATTCATTAGTTTAGGGAGTTAAGTGTACTCCTTAAAGTTCAAGGGGGTTTAATGGGAAAGAGAAGAAAGTTTAGGGGGGTTTAGTGCATTTAACCCTAATAAATATATACATGAAATCAAGTTTTGCTTGATTATCGCAATTTTGGAAATTTGTAGCAAGGTTCCAATGAACAGAATGACGTCTAGCACATTCTAGAGAATGCACACTCATCAAAGTAAAAGGATTGAATTAAATTGCGATTGGGATCAACTTTGGATCGAAGACAAGCACTACTCCAATTCAAGCCATAAAGGATTAATGCAAGTACCTAAGACTTGGGTGGGCTCAAATTCTTCCACAAAGGGTGTTATTTAGCATGTTGTTATTCTTTAAAAAATATATATATATATATGACAAAAAAGAAGAGATTTGAATGGTCAAAGATATGTGATTATTGGTCTGATGCCTTGGATGTTAATAATCCTCACACAATCTGCCAAATCTTTGTACATTCCTTGGTCGTGAACCAACACACTCTAATTGGCATAGTCAACTTTCAATTGCCATTTCATTCAAAGCTGTGTTGGCTTTTTCTCTGATACCACTTTATTGACTTTTTTTTTTCTGATACCACTTTGTTGGAAATAGTGACCTATATATACACGCAACACTAACATGAATGTAACCAATTACATTTCAATGCCCAATTACTCCCACTAATCCCACTAACATAGTATTTAGTAGACTTAACTCTCATGTCTTCCACTAACACAAATACAAACTCCCGCTAACATAGTATTTAGGAGACTTAATTCCCATACCTTTTAGTCTTACATAACCTTCTTCATTAAGACCATTTACTACCTCACTAACATGAAATGCACATATGCATCATGTATACCAAATACTTGAAAATACTAAATACTAAAATACTAAAATCAAGTTTATTATTCAACACCCCCCTTTAAACTTGATTTTTGTAACTTGAGAATCCTATTAATCTTGGGGGCTTGATCAAAAGTTCAATGGTTAATCTTCAATTCCACCTCCTTTAATAGCTTCAATCTTCTTGGTCATTTCCATTGATGTGTAGGGCTTGTGAAACTTCTTCAAATGCTTGAATAATTCATTCTCATTATCGATCTTTATCTTCTTCACACAAACACACCAATTTTCTTTCTTCTTGAAATTTCGATACTTCTTGAACTTCACATGTGCTACTACTTTGGAATTAAAAAATAACTCCATATTCACCCAACCTGTGTCAATTACAAAATTCTCCAAACCATTTTTCAAAAATAATTTGAGAAATTATATCATCTTGAGTTCCAATCTCATACTTCGTTAGAACAACTTTCTCGAAGAAAAGTTCATCATTTTCCACAACATGAACACAATTATCATAATATTTGATTTCTTTTTTCAATTGGGATGAATATGAAGAAATCAAAATTTTATCAAATAAGTTATATCCAACTTCTTTGAAATTGGAATTTGAAACTATACCTGAAATTGTTAACTCATCAATTTCTTCAACTTTTGCCTCTTCTTTAGCACATTTTTCTTCAGCACATTCTTCTTCTTTAGTTTCTCTTTCCACTTCAATCTCTTCCACTTTTTTTAATCTTTTCTTCAACACCTTTCTTTGTCTCTTCCTTATTCACAATTTCACTTTGGCCTTCAACTTTTGAATCTTCAATTTCTTCAACTTAATTTGTGTTGTACGCCTCTTCATTCTCCACAAATTTGTCCTCAAGACTTTCATAATCAGCCTTCGTAAACTCATCGTCCTCAAAGCATTGTACCCAATACTCCATGGGTAGTGATTCACCTCTATGATTGGAAACGATGGTCTCGAGCATCTTCCAAATACAACTTGGAGTTTTGGACTCTTTAAAATACTCCCAAATTTCTTGATGTATTGCCTTTTGCAACACTACCAATGCCTTATCTTCTTTTTTTTTACGAAACTTGTTGGACATGCCATTCTTTGGCTCTTCTCCAACAACATCCCACAAATCACATGCTTTGAGGTATGAAGTCATAATGATTCTCATTCTCCTGTAATTAGAGAACATCATCTTCTCACCAAGAAAATACATTTTCTCCCCTTCATCGTCATCAAGGAGAAACATGTTTTTCTCAAATGTTGAACCTTCTAGAATTAACTTCGTCAGGCCTTCAAGATCGTCTAGGCTCTGAACATGAATTCTGGCTCTGATACCACTTTGTTGGGTTTTTCTCTGATACCACTTTGTTGGAAATAGTGGCCTATACACACACACAACACTATAATATTTAGGAAGAGAAGGGGATATGGAGGAATACTTTGAAAATTATTTCACTTCTACTAATTCATCTTATTCTTCTACTCATTCAACTTTTCTCCCCACATAAAATAGGTATAGTACATGAGTTTATATAGGCTCTAAGATATATGTAACCAATTACATTTCAATGCCCAGTTACTCCCACTAATCCCACTAACATAGTATTTAGTAGACTTAACTCTCATGTCTTCCACTAACACAAATACAAACTCCCACTAAAATAGTATTTAGGAGACTTAATTCTTATACCTTTTAGTCTTACATAACCTTCTTCATCAAGACCATTTACTACCCCACTAACATGAAATGCACATATGCATCATGTATACCAAATACTTGAAAATACTAAATACTAAAATACTAAAATCAAGTTTAATATTCAACAAGCTACTCATGGATACAAAGTTGGCATCAACTAAGGAAATTGAGATCCTGACTATAATTAAAAGGAAAACAAGGTATTTATGCACGGCATTGGTGGTGTTTCCATCAAATTTCCTTTTGGAATTTGATGGACCATGATATGAGACAGTGAATACCGAGACAGCTAGTGGTTGAAGATTTGATCCAAGATAAAAATGGCAAATAATAAATTGATGAAATACAGTTTGTCAAAAGTTTGCATGGCAAGTGTGTGATTGTGTGTTGCATTGATTTTGTTTGGCCTAAAATCAATCCATTGTTACCTCACATTACCAACTTTCTATATCAACTAAAGAGAGAGTGGAAAAGGAAGGAAAATAATAGTCAGCTTTCCTTACTCCACCCCACCACCTCAGGTCATTCTGGGCATTGCTAATAAGCAATATATATATATATATATATATATATATATATATATATATATATATATATATATGCATGTCTTTTATGCATGCATATCAAGTCTTATGGATAGAAAAATTGGTGCTCCTTTCTCATAATCCATGACCTCTGGTAGTCAATTATAAATCAACCCTTGTAATAGCACAAATCATTGTAAAATAGGGCTATTGGACGGGTAAGTTGAACCACTGGGATTGCTCGCTTATGGCAACCAAGGTCTTTAAATTCACTTTTAGTTTGATGAAAGGGGTATAGTGTTTTGTTTGGATTGTCACTAGAATTAAAATTTCATAAAACAATAATGTGCAAGAAATTTAGAGAAAAGAAATCTAGGTAGAGAGGACTAGGGAAGTGATTCCTCCCTAACCCTTTACATATGCTAAATATATGATTGATTTGGGGAAATAATATATATATAGGACCATGGAATACAATAATGCAAAATTACTACATTACCTTCAAGAAATACATGAAATCAATAGGCAAGAATAATCTATCAAAGCTTTACATGCTTGAACTACCTAGACTAAGGTGTAGCCTTAGACATGCTCACTAAGCTAGAGATTATCAAGCCCTCAATCAAATGATAAAAGCACATGAAATCAAGAATCAAGATTAATCCATCAAAGGGAGGTCCTAAGCTATAGACTAACAAGTTCCCCAAATACATGCCATTAAAACCATTTTCACAATCTCATTTCCATTGTCACTATGGAAATGCTAGCCATACAACCATGAGAACAAATAATCTAAGATAAGAGAATTGATTCAACATGATCATTTATATAAAATAATATTCATTACACATTGTAAAATGCTCTAGATTATGAAACTTGGCCCATACATACATTTCATTCCCCAAAATAAATCAAGATTAAAGCATGCTTACACGGAAGGGCTTCATCACCTCCCTAGATAGAGAGTTAGTTACCCATGGATGCAAGGAATGAAGGAGAAGAAGAGGCCTCACCCTCCATTTTCGCACCTAGGAGCTCCTTAGCACACAAACCCACTTTGAACACAATATTTCCCTTTCTAAAACTTTGCAAAAATGTGTGCTCCCCCTTTACAATGTAACTAGCCTCTCATATATGACCCTTAGCCATCCATCTACTCCCCATATGTGGCTCTAAAGTTCTCAGAGAAAACCAGAGAAATCCCCTAAAAAAAGGGATAACATTTGGTAGGGAAAGAAGGAGTCATGCTGGCCTGTCTGCTGTCTGGCGGGCGCCCGCTGACGCAGGGAACCTCGAGGATGGTCGCTGGATGAATTAGCGGGCGCTCGCGGATCTGCGGCGGGCTCCCGCGGGATTGACGAGCCCACTGGATGGTTTGGCTAGCGCCTGCGGATTTGCGGCAGGCGCCTGCAGGAGCTTGGCTTCAATGCTTTCACCCCTCCCTTGAACCACTTTGGATTGGTCCGTTGACACGGTCTTCATCCTAAGTGTTATGCAGCAAAACTCACAAGCTCGATGAATCACATGGCTTGACCAAAATGATAGTTCCCAGCAACGGCGTGCTTTGATTCTTAAAGAGTTTCTCAAAACCGCACTTTTAACCATTTTCGGGGGAACCAACCTGAAAGAAGACAGAAATATACAAATAGAGCTAAAATATACATTATAATCAACTAATGGACTTAGCTAATGCAAATAAGGGCGCTTGAATATGTAATATTCGGTGCTTATCAAACTCAAGTCTCAAAGGATATGAAAGCTCACTACCAAACGAAGTATGAAATATGCTTTCGTATTATCTCACTGCTATTGGTTCAAAATAAATAAATAAATAAATCATACACCTTGGGTCGAGTTTAACAAGACACTTTAAAGCTCGCTACCCATGCATGGCAGGCATACATATCGCCAAGCTCTGAAGCGGGGGGCAATTTGTAGACGCCTATAATTTGTGATGGTCTAATCACTGTTGGATCGGTCAAGAAGTCAAATATTTCTTGATTAATTAAATTCCACAAATACGGGTCCCATCAATGGAAACGTGCCAAAATTCTAAAGATTCATACCTTTAAAACAAAGTGCGCTTAAATTCAAATGAATTCAAATTTGAATTTAAATTTAAATTGATTTCAATATAAAAAGGAAACAAATCATTTTATTTGATTTCAATATAAAAGGAAACAAATCATTTATTTGATTTAATATGAAAGGAAACAAATCATTTATTTGATTTAATATGAAAGGGAACAAATCCTTTATTTTTAGAAAATTCGCACAATCAATGGGGAGTTTCCAAATCAAACGCCCCACCATTGGCCTATACATACAAGGTCACCTTACAAGAGAAGGGATACCTACAGAGACACAAAAAATACAAACAGAGAAAGAGACAAACATAACATCGAAGCTCTGCCGAAGCTCTACCTCAACAAAAACTCTGAAGTTTCTGAAGAAGAAGAAGAAGAAGCGTGCCACACCTACGTCGTTCTTCATCAAAGCCCTTCAATATTCAAAGATTCTGAAGAACAAAAAGCATACAAGTGTCGTTCGAAGGCACACAAGTGTCGTTCTCCTTCGAAGACTTTCAAATCCATCGCTCGAGATCAAGCCTCACCGGCCCTCACTTAGAAATCTATTTGAGTTTTCTTCAATTTTGAAGAAGTCAAATATAGTTCAACCACCAGCCCAAGATCAAGCTTCTGAAGCCCTTGCGCTGATGTTTTAAGGAGATTTAATCAGAGAAGGATTCTAGTTATAGTAGAATCGAACACAGATGATTGTACTCCATTTATTTTCTTATATTGTTTATTAAAATTATTATTCATCGCATTTATTTTCCTTCTAAGGTTTTTCGGAATCAAAATTTGTGTGTACAGTTTAAGTTGTTGTTTTTAAGGTAATTCAGTGGTTCAAAACATCATTTCTCTTCCTTACTTTTCATATCTAACTAGCTGTCACCAATTCATTTTTAAGTTTTGTACATCTGATTTATGAAAGAACAAAAAGTTTTGTACATCCGGTTCAACAAGCATTTTTTTTTATTTTATTTTATTTTTTATTTTGGGGTCACTTTTTTATTGTGATTATTCTTTCACAAAATTTTCACTTTAGTGCTTTAAAATGTAATTTGGCTGAGAATCATACAACTAGCATTTCATGATATTTGCGATTGAATATATATATATATATATATATATATATATATATAATCTGTAAATAAACTTTTAAAATTCAATGCGATAATACTTATATAAAATGGATATTTTCGGGGAAACCAATTAAATATCTAATAGTTCATAAAGAAGAGCGGACTTGAGGTGACAAAGTGACACTTACATTTTCTGTCCGACAAATTATCTATTAAGTCAGACACTCCGTCTTATGACGAGCTACTTCAAGACTTAAGTAGCACTTATACCACGCTTTCAATTCAATGTTAAAAATAATTCAATTCTCTATGCAGGAATTGATGTAGAATTCTAAATTTCTTATTTGGAATATAATTTTATGAATTCTAAATTTTTTTATTTGGAATGTAATTTTATTAAAAAATAAATAAAAAAATATAAATTATTACCCTTCTCTGGTATATATATATATACAGATGTGATTTAAACCCAGTTAAACTTCTAACTGAAATTTTGAATGTTACATAGTAATCGATAATTTGTGTATGTGAGGATATGTTACAATATAGATATACACACATAGTAGTAGAATAAAATACATTTACAAAGACATACTAGTAGAATCAAAGTGGGTGATGAGAAACTATTGTAATATATATATTTTTTAAATAATTGCCTATGATAATAATTTGTCCATTCTAATAATAAACTTGATTATCATACTAAGTACTAACCTTTAAAAAAAATTAAAAAAAGAATTTGTTACCATGACTAGTTTCTATTTTAAGTTTTTAAATCTTCAAAACAGAGTTGTTCTTGAGAAGTCAATAGATTTGTAAAAGAAAATGCACCTATGTGATTTATCCAATTTATCATGGAAAAAGACAAGAATGACTGTTAGTGTGCCAACTTCTGATACAGAATAAGATGTTTTACTTTAATTGGCACAAGAAAGTCTAAAATAATTTTTTTTTTTTTGACAAAAGAAAAACAAAGAGAAAAATCCGGCGGTGATGGCCTGACGGTTATGTAAATGGGTTGCTTCTTTTTTTTCTTTTTCTTTTTTTGTGAAGGCCGGTCTGCTATTCATGAATGAACGGAGAAAATAAATTGGCTATGTGATTGAGTCGCAGAGGGTTCTGGCTTTGTCACAGAAATTTATTTATTTATATATTTATTTTCAGAGTAAACAAAACTAAAATAGCCGAGAACAATGGTTAAGAACACAACTCACATTTCACAACACTCAAGCCAAACAATGAGTATTTGGGGTGATTGTTGACAGTGATGGTGACTGGTGGGTTGAAATTGGTTGTGGGGGTGGTTGTGGATGGTGGTGGTGGGTTGAATTTGGTGGTGGGTGTGATGGGGTGGTGGGGAGTGCGTGTAAGAAAGGGGATAAGGCCTCATTTGGTGGTGGTTGGGCTCCTGGTTATGGACGGTCGTGGTGGTGGTGCATGGGTGTGATAGCTGTGAACTGATCCAAATAGAGAGTTGAGGGTCATTTTGATCAATTCATACGAAATTATAAAGTTAATTTAGTCAACTTTGAAATCAATGAGTAAACATATACTTTTATCACGGAGTGTCTTTGTTCAATTTAGGAAACCAGTAAGTATAACTGTTCAAATATGGCCTAAGTTATATCTATCTGTCCTTTAGACAACTGAGTGAGAAAGTCACTGCAATTTATCCTAAAATTTATATAACAAAGCTATATATCTTAAAATACAACAACAAGAGGAGAAGGAAGTTGAAGCGATTATAAGATCTGGATGTATACTACTAGCATTTATAATCACAGATCGATTATTTCCAATCACGAACCGATCTATTGAACCGATTAGCTTCAATAGATGTTTGAGGGATTAAATATTTTTAAATAACTTTTCTTCTTAGCAAGAGTACGTGATTTCAGTCTGCTTGCCACACCTAGAGTCTGAAATAACCCATAGCGTTTCTTGTTGGGATTTTGCTTTATAGAATTTTATTTTATGATTTTTCTTGTACTATCTTGACGTTTTAAGTGAAAAAATTTATGTACTTTGCTTTCATTTTTGTAATAAAATTTATTGAACATACCTCAATTAGAATTTTACCATTGTGATTCTCTTTTAATAAGTTTTTGTTTATTAGAATTTGAGCTTTTGTTTCTCTATTAACAAGAGTTCAATTTAATAAGTTACCACGCAAAGATTGTCCACTATTTATGGTACGTGCACGCAAGTCTCATAGTACGAATTCATATCATTTGACGATATATAAAATGCTTCTACATATTTTGAAACCTGTCATTAGCATTTCATCATATAATTAATTAGGCTTAAATCACACAACATTAAGCTATGACCATGCATGCCACTTGCTTTGTGCTTTGGAAGATATGTATAGCATGATATAAGTTCAGTAAATTCTGTTTTTGTGGATTGCCATTAGGGAACCTTAGATTGTCACTATTGCATGTAGAATTGCAGCTTCCTTCGAGATATATATATATATATATTCTGCACAACTAGGCAATAATGGATCAAGACATGCAAAATAGCAAGTGCGAAGAAGTGTTTATATCACTTGTTCTTAATAATGGACTACAAAAGTTTCAAAAAGTAAAAAGTTATGTGGGGTATTTAATGGTTTTAAAACTACATGGAATATTAGTGAGAATGTGAGATATATGGTTGGGTAAACTATACTTTAATCAAATTTTTTTTTTTAATCAGGATGTCTGGACTTTGCTTAACTAATTCAGGCGACTTGTACGAGGCGACCCCACACGAATCAGGTAAAACTCGAACTATATCCGCGGTCGTGACCCAATGAATTAGTCGCACATAAGGAGAATCAAACTTAAGACTTGAAACTTAATGAGATTCCAGGGTCCAAGCCTTTTGCACTAGACCAACTCCTTCGGATTCAAAACTTTTTAATCAAGTATTTTTCTTAGAGCTCAATATCACCACTTACATATATATATATATATATATATATATATATATATATATAAGTAAAGAGTGGTACAAGCAATAATGCACATAGTTAAAATATCTTTAAAACAAATTCAAAATTTTGTTCATCAGAACAAAATGTATCCAAAATTTTCTTACAAAGTGGTTTCTTCATCGAATGCTTGGGTACGGGCTCCATTAAATTCTTAATTACTATACATATAAGATTATAAGCACTTATAAGCACTTCAATAATTATTGAAAGCAAAATTATAATTATAGGGGACTTTCATCCATATATACAATTAATTAAATTTTTACGTTTTTAAGTCTAATTTATATTAGTGCAGATCTTTCTGTAACAATTTATTTAAGATTTTTTTTACCATGTATCTTAAAATATGGAATCTATTAAAATCTTTAAGAGCTAATGAAAGATTATATAAAAGTATATCATTACATAGCCTACCTCAATATATTGCGCTACCCAATTCACCGGGCCTTCGGATGCAATCAAATAGAAAGCCCCATGTGAATGAATAAATCTTTCTCTTATCAATTGCAAGTCGATGGCTTCTTCCCCTTCCCTTTCTTCAAACTCGGATACCTAATTTATAAGGATAAAACAAAATTCATTTTTCATAGTATCTTCTTCCCATTATATTTCACTATTGACCACAAAGAAATCTTTCATCATTCTAATGAAATGATTAGCATGCTTTGTTGGGCATACTTTTTTTTTTTGCGTTAAAATTGTTGGGCATACTTCCTTCTCTTTGTCGATGTAGAGTTAAACTGACATTGAAATACATTGCATTCTTTAAATTAACAGTTGATTTTTTATTTTTTTATTATTATTATTACTTTTTTGGTTGGGCATACTTTCATATATATTTATTTTTTTTTATTTATTTTTATTTTTTTTATTTTAGTCTTGGCAACAAATATACCTATTTATATTCATTTGCCCCCATGGAAACTCGAACCCTCCTTTATTCACTTTGAGAGGTAAAAAAAAAAATCATTGGATTACAATGCCTTTAGTACCGAGTCATAATCGAAAATGGGGTGATTCTATTTGCCTCACCCCATTTTTTTTATCATCAAGGTATGTAAATAAGGTGTTTGATTAGCTGAGGGTATTCAATCACCGTTACCCGAAGCAGTCAATAACTTCTCGCTCTGAACCCTTAGATATGCCACTAGATTACTATTCTTGATTTTTATTTCTTTATTTTTTCTCTATGAAATTTCCTTTTATTGTGACAAAGTTAGAGAGGTGTTTGAATTTAAAAACTTCTCATTAAACGACATTAAGGTAACACTTTAACCGCACTTCATCTTTTATTCTTTCATTAGGTGAAAAGCTATGGAATAATTTTTTTTTTTTTTTTTTAAATATGTGGACTACTTTTGTTAACAGAAAAAAGTTATTTAAAATCTAATCCACAGGTGTTTGTTGGGTTAGTTTTTTTTTTTTTTTTTTTTTTTTTTTTGAGGTCACTTTTTTAGGGTATTATTTTTTCACAAACTTGTCATGTTAGTGCTTTAAACACAATTTTGCTGAGAATCATGATATCGCTCTCTCTAATGTATTCAGTTAGTTTCATAATTTAAAGTGTGTCATTAGTTAGTTTTAACGAATTCTCATTAGTTAGTTTTAACCAATTCTTGCCAAGTACTCCTAACTCTTACACTGATCTCTCTTAATATTCATATATATGTCTTGCTCGTTACCAGTTAGTTTAAGTCTAATAAAAACGTGATACTTCCTTAATGTTGCGGTTATTTTCAGTTGGTTATTTTCAGTTGCTCTTATTAATCGATCTTGCTACTTTTCTAATCATGGTTGTTCGTCCTTTAATTCAATCTCGATACACACTCACACACATACACAAACTCACACACACATCTATATATATATGTTGCGATTAGTATCGTTATCAATCAGTGTATCAATGGTCTTGTCAAAAAATGTGGACAATTGTTGTTTCTTGATTTCTCTCATTACCAATTGATTCTCTCTTTATATATAAGGCAGCCAAACTCCTCCTCTCACACACTCCCTCACCTTCAACAAGGTTCACAGCAAGTCTAATATGTCAATAACCATTTCAAGTTTGAAATATTAACAAAGTTTTAATGTAATTGCTGAATCTCAAACAAAAAACTAATTGTAACAACTGTGAGGGAATTCCTATGCCTTCTAGGCGTTTTCTTTTTCTTCTTGTAACAATTTTTCTTAATTGTTATATAACATTTTGTCTGATATAAACTATTTTCAGTTTAAGAAAGCGAGGAAGCTCTCATGAAGTGGTTGGTAGTAGTGAATTCACAGACATAAATGGAATGAGTAATTTCACAAAAAAGTAGAGCAACATCATTAGATCACATGATTTATTCTTAAAATTCATTTTTTTGAAAATCCAAAATTTAATTCAGAGTTTGAAGAAAAAATTGTTTATAAAATTAAATAACAATAATCAGAAGATTGAATTTTTAAAACAAAACTCAAATTAGCCACGATCGAGTATTGAGATGGATGGAGAGAGAAGCTCACTGATAATTTGTCTACAAAAGCTTTTTCCTTGACCTACGTGTTGTTTCAAGCAACATGCATGATAGAGATGTGGCAGTAATGTATATATGGTAGCAATTGTTTATTAATTTTATTTTACTTTGACAAGAAATATATTCATACATTAAGTCACATAGAGCCGGAGCAGAAAAATAGCAAAATTTAAAATTTGGTTAAGCGGGAGAACCTCCAAAACGTTTGTACACTTCTATGCTATTATGTGTGTACGTATAAAATATTTTTAATATGTGTACAGATGTTATATACTTTGTGCAATAACAAAAATGTAATAATGTGTTTGAGCTATAGGTAATTTTATTTTTTTTATACTAAGATAACATAATATTGGTAATAATTAAAATACAAAAATATAGTATTTTATATATTTTTAAACTAATGCCAGAGAAATCTATATATTTATTTTAATAACTTTTTGTACATGATGGGATTATTTTAAAGAATTCTACAATAATATAATAAGTTTCTAAACTACATAAAGTAAATTAAAGATGTATTTCAATGCGAATGAATTCTTCCAAAAACAAAAAATTCTATTGTTATTAATAATTTAACTTTCTTTGTTGGACATATTATTATTTATTTATTTATCTTGACAAAAAATACTCACACGTACTTAAGCTCTAGGGTTGTTGATATTCCGGTGGAATTCTCATCCTTCTAAGTTGATGGATTGTGCTACCTAACTTGCCGCCCTTAATTTGTAATGTTTTATTTTAAGTATATATATATATATATATATATATATATATATATATATATATATATATTGGAATTCAAAACTCCCTTGTGCAGGGCCTTTGGAGTTTGGACTCACTCCAAGCTACAAATCGAGGATACTGCAACCGACCCTACAATGACAGTACCAGTTAAATTAGGATTATAATAGGGTGTTGAGGTTCCAAACCGGGACATATTAGAACAAAGCTCCTTACTTTCCTTTTATTCTCACAAAGTTAGAGAAGTATTTGAATTTATAAACTTCTTTTTAAACGACACTAAAGTAACTCTTTAACGTCGCTTGACCTTCTATTTTTTTAGGGTTAATTTCATTGACATCCCCTCAGGTTTGGCCAAATATCACATTGAAATATCTTTCGAAAATTACTATCACTCACACTATAAATATTTGTTTCGTTTTTCACTCACATCTCAAAAGTTACTTTTCAAATATGTCAGATCACGTTTACATGTAAAATGACAATACTGCCCTTTTGAATCTATGTTGACTTACAAAAAGGATTAAATAACTTAAATATCCTTTTGACTTTGACAATATAAATTTATATTTATTCCTTATATATATATACACACACATATATTTATCTTCATGCCCATTCCAATTCCATCATCACCAGCTCACTTTGCCAGAGTTTTCATAATTACCACCACCACAATTGAAAAATAATTGAAGTGCAAAGTTAATAAGATTTTTTCATAAATTGAAATGGATAAAAACATTTCACAATCATGCATATTCATAATTTTAATCTAACACTTTAATTTTCACAAGCGTATTTTCAATCTGTCCAATATATGGCTATCTATTTTCTATTCTTTCGTATTTGAGATGACAATACTTGGAAGCAAAGAATAACATTCAGAGAAAATGTAAAGATAATGACTATTGCAACAAATAAAATTTTCAAGCTCTGTAAATCTCACCAAAACACATTAATATTCAATCTTTTGACTCCCATAACTAACATAGTTAACTATAATGGATAGCTTCACTGGAAACAGAAACCTAGAGTTGCTTGGCTGCATCATGGTGACAAAAACACTCATTTTTTCCGTCGGAAGGCTCTGATTAGATACAAAAAAAAAAATGAAATTCTGGGTTTAGAGGATCACACTAGTCGTTGGAAAGACTCCAAGGAGGACATTCGTTTCATTGTTGAATCCTTCTTTAACAATCTCTTTTCATCTTCACCTACTTCTCTTCATCAATCATTCTGGGATTCTATAACTCCCAAGAGATATTAATGCTGATATGAATTCCAGTCTTCTCTAACCTACAATAGCTGATGAACTTAAGGTGGCTATTGATAGTATGGGTTCCTTTAAAGCCCCTGGCTCGGATGGCTTCACTCTTATCTTTTTTCAATCTAATTCGGAAGTTCTGAAATCAGACATTGTTCTCGTCTTTAATTCATTCCTTCTTAGCGGCCACTTATCATCTAGCTAGAATCACACAAACATCACTCTCATTCCCAAACAGCGTCATCCCACGCAGATCACCCATTTTCACCCCATATCCCAGTGCAATGTTTCCTATAAGGTCTCCTCCAAGGTATTGGCTAACCACCTCAAACATTTATTTCATAACCTTATCAGTCCAAACCAGAGTGCATTTATCCCATCTAGATCCATTCATGATAACGCTCGTATGGCTCATAAAATTTTGCATTACCTCAAATTCAAAAGAAATGGTGGCACTTGTTTTATGGCTATCAACTTGGATATGGCTAAAGCGTTTGATCGGGTTGAATGGCATTTTATTTCTACCTTTTTGCTTAAGCTAGGCTTTGACAACCACTGGGTCAACCTCATCATGTCATGCATTTCATCAGTCACCTATTCCATTAACATCAATGGAGAGCTAGGGGGTCTTATTCACCCATCCAGAGGTCTTCGACAAGGTGACCCTCTTTCTCCTTACCTTTTCACTCTATATGCTGAAGGTCTTTCCGAACTCCTCAATTTATCCTCTAGTTAGCATCTTATTAATGGTCTCTCTCTAACTAGAGACCTCACTCCTCTCTCCCATTTTTTATTCGCCGATGATGCTTTGCTTTTCTGTTATGCCTCCCCATTTGAGGCCCTCCAGTTGAAGAGAATTCTACAAGATTATAAAGCCCTCACAAGCTAAAAAATTTATTTTGGTAAATCTGGAGTTTATTTCAGTCCCAACACTTCTCCCTCCATCAAAATTCAATGTAGTAGAATCCTTGGGATTAATGAAGATGGGTGGTGCAACACGTATCTTGGTCTCCCTGCATTTGTGGGTCGATCTAAAACTGACACGTTCAAATTCCTGGTTGACAGAACCAGTTCTCGTATTAAGCTTCTCAAAGGTACCCTCCTCTCCAAAGTAGGCTGAGAAGTTCTTCTGAAATCTGTTTTCTCCACTCTCCTAACATATACTATATCTTGCTTCAAGCTCCTAGTTAGTACCTGTGATTCTCTTAACAGCAAGCTTATGAATTTCTGGTAGAGTGGCCAAGACACTCACAATCATATTTCTTGGTTGAGCTGGGCTAAGTTATGTTCCTTAAAATCTGAAGGAGGTCTTGGATCGATTCAAAGATATTGAAGCCTTCAACCAAGCTTTTTTGGCTAAAATTGTTTGGCGACTCACCATTGAAGACAACTCCCTTCTCTTTCACTTATACAAAAGTAAATACTTTAAGAATTGCTCATTCCTTAACTTATTACATAAACCTTCATCCTCCTAGGCTTGGAAGGGCATCCAATAGGTGAAGCATATTATTCTTAAATGTATTCAATGGCGGATTGCTTATGACGCTAAGGTTAATTGCTGGACTGACCTTTGGCTCCCTGATATAGCCAATCCATGTATTACTTATACTCTTCCTCTGGATTCTCAGGTTGTTATGGTGGCTAATCGACCTTGTTAATCATGCTACATTTAGTTGGAAAATAGATACTGTGAAGTGCCTATTTAATTCAAAGGATAGTGAGCTCATCCTTCATCTTCCTCTCAAAATTACTCAAGGTTCGGACTCTCTCATGTAAAATGCTTCCCCATCCGGTAACTTTACAGTCAAAAGTGCTTATAAAGTGGCATATGCCCTAAAGCCTAATCCTCCTTTGTTTACCCATCATGCTTCCAGCAGCCATGCTCAGTCATTCAAACCTCTCTGGAAGAAATTTTGGTCCATTCCAAAAAAGAGGAAAATCCAATTCTTCTTATGGCAGTGTGCTCCAGAAAGGATCCCAGTTCTCTCAAACCTCAAAATTAGAGGTATTGTCAGGGATGACACCTGCAAGCGATGCGGCCTTGAGCCTGAATCCATATTCTATCTTCTTTGTAGATGCCTCTCATCTCACATGGTTTAGCGTATTAGCCTTTTATGGCTTCACTTTGATTCAGTTTGAATCCCTTGGGCCACTCAATGGAATCTACTTCTTAATTCTTGGCTACCCTTGCATGTCCAATGACAAACCAATTTAAGCCTTGCCTCTTTCATCTGTTGGCAAATTTGGAAGGCACGCAACGATTGGCCTCACAAACTTGTTCTATTTCTCTCAAAACCTCACTCTATATCACACTGTGTTTGGAGACGTGAATAGGGTTTTCCAACCCTTCTTTCAGGCTATTAACATATATATATAGGCACAGATAAAACCCTAATTCTAATGGTAATCTGAGATAGAAACCCTAACCTAAATAAAACCCTAATCGGCCCATAAGTTGTAATGACTGTATTAACGTATTTTAAATACTCATTTACTTAATTAAATAAGTAAAGCAAACTAAAAAAAACCAACAATAAATTAAACCATTACCACCAATCAATTAAACAAAGGAATGCAATTAAAATAAATAATTACCAAGTAAATCATATAAGTAAATTAAATCAAGGAATGCAATTAAATTAAATAATCAAACAACAAACACAATTTTAAAAAAAAAAACAATTCATTTAAATAAAATAACTAATTAAACAATTTGACACCTAAGCACATAGAATCAAATTTAAATTCCACTTTTATCCTTTTAAAAATTAGGGGTATTACAGCTCGGTCCAGGATGGCTTTGGGATTCCAGTGAGTGGAATTGGAAGAGCAGAAGTAAGAGGAGGCTAGACAGTAACTCAGTGTTGCCAAAACAGTAGACACAACGCCGGGATTTCATAACTGAAATCACAGGCAAGTTCTTTCCTTCCTTTTTCCCTTTGGCTTGTGTTCTGTGCACCTAGATGGTCTCTATGGTTTAATTAATCATTAACTGAGTTTCACATGTCTAATATATGTTATATTGATGATCTATATGGGTTAAAATCTGATTAATTATAGTTCGTGCGTATTTGATATCAGTGTGTTTCTTAAAGCATAAAAAGTCTGTAAAACTTGTAGTTTCTGTATTTGATTTCAACTGCTGCAAACACACCATGGAGATTATACTGGACAAAGTTAGGACTCTTAGGAACTATTGTAAAACCAAACAGACAGGTTGAGAGTGGCCGTAGACGAAGCAAAGGCCGGAGGAGGTTCAAGTTTTTTTTAAAGATTGAGCCTGCTCTTTTTTTTAAATTAAGCCTGCTCAATGTGTTTTGAGCCGGCTCTTTTTTTTTAATGGAGCCTACTTAAAGTGTTTGGAGCCGGCTCTTTTTTTAAATTAAGCCTGCTCAATGTTTGTTTGGAGCCTGCTCTACGAGTTTAAGAGCAGACTCCCTTGTTTTTGTGAAATCTAGACTTTTGGGCACTGTTTGGGGACTTGTTTGGTGTTCTGAAATGATATTTGAAGTGCACTGTAGATTTTAAACATAATTTCATGAATTATTAAAGTCTCACATGGCAAAGATATACCCATAGACTAGTGGATGAAACAGTATTAAACTATACAATTTAACATACTGTTAACGGACGGGTGAAATTGAACTGTTCTGGAAAAATTCTAGGACTACACAGAATGATTAAGAAGTTAATTTTAGGTGTTAATAGGACTTTAATTGATCAAAGTTTACCCCTAAATTAACGGAACAAACCGTATAAAAGTTATGCATTTCTTTATACAGTTAATGGATGGAAGAACACTTAAATTGCCGAAGCTTAATTTTGGCAATCCAGCAGGATCTAGTATGTTTATAAATCTTATTTTGGTTGCATGCTAGGATCATTTAATTAAAAAGTTTGATCTATGCATATCTTGGATGTTAATCGTTAAATGACAATATTTTTTTCTACAGTTACTTGGAATATGGATTTGGGATTTTAATTGCTAGATTATTAAATTATTTATGCAATTACTTGGATTAAATGTTTGGATTCTAATTGCCGGATTATTAAATTTGTTTATGCAATTACTTGGATTATAGATTGGGATTTTTATTGCTGGACTATTAAACTGTTTTAGCAACTACAGGGATGGTATTTTGGGATTATAGTTGATGTACTATTTCAATTCTGTTTTAACAACTATTTGGATTATGTGGATTTATGTGATGTACTGATTGAGTTATTGCATCATTTACGGATCATATGCATGGTTTGCACCGGTATGGGACGGTGATATACGGAGGGACAGATTAGATCAAAACGTTAATTCCAACCCGTTCATACATACGGAATGGATTAACTAAAATATTTAAATCCTACATGGTTTCATGTCCTGTCAACTAAAATAGTTGAACGACATATTATATGGTTGTTTATATTTTCTGTTAGTAGAATGGATAGGGATGTAATTAAAACATTTAAATCCTAATTTTTTGTCGTGTCATGGCAACGAACTGTTGAGCGGCACTACATTGGTTTGGATAGGAATTTATATATATAAATTATGATACTGCGATCTGAGCTTGAGTCTCATAGTCGACGGTTAGGGAGCGTATATGCAGTAGGATGCGTAGCTAGCTATGTTGGTTGAGGTATACCCTGTTAGGCTTAGGTAGTCATGCCCACTCTGGTGCATTTTTGCATGTTGCCTTCTATTCAGGTTGAGACCCTCAGCATAGCCTAGTGAGAGTCCTGTAGTGTGGTTATATGTATATATCTATTTACGGACTATATAGATATGGTTGAGACATCTAGGATGTATCTGCGTATCGGGTCTCTATTTGGATTGTAGTTAGGATAGAACTTGTTCATAGGCCTGACTCACTATTATTTTTCAGGTAACGGACGGTATCAGGTCTTAGAGCTTGTTCGTGCTGAGTAGAAACGACTACTCACTCTACCGACGACGTAGGCGGTTCCTGTATGATTTAGCATTGGATTCCTTTCCGATGGTTCATTTCTCAGTGTTGGTTTTATTAGGGGTCCACCAGATGGATTCCCGAGTTGTATTAGAATTGGAGAAGTTGGATGTATCAAATTAATACTTTATTTATAAAAAGTTTATTCTGAGGTTTTCAGTTTTGGTTTATCATTCTAGTTTCTTTTCAACAATTTATTTATTCCTGTTTCTTAATTGTATTTTGTTTTCGTTTATTACTAATTGGTTTGATATCCTCGAGTAATCGGGCGTGGGCCTGGCCAACCCGCATCTGAAAATCCGGGGGTATCACAGTTGGTATCAAAGCACTCCAGGTTCTAGTGTCCTTAGGAGTGTTTTCGTTATAAGACTTCCGTATTGCATCTCTTAAAAACTTAGAGCCATATTAGGATTCGTTGTACTCTCGTTACGGTTTGTTAGGAGGAGTTGATGTCATTTGAATTCTGTAGACACAAAGTGGTTGACACGAGGAAGAGGATAGGGTTCAAGGCGAAAGCGATACGGACCCAAAGGAGTAACGGAATAGGTTATCGAGTTCTTTGCCAAAAGCAGAACTATCGAAGGTTTAGTTCCGATGTGGTCCTTGTGAGGGTCGCTACACCATATCAAGCTTGAGAGTGGGTATTTTATGGCAAGGGCCAAGAGTTTTACATTTATAGAAGCCACTACTACCTTCACTAAAAATATAACAAGGGTGAGTAGGGATCGTCCCAAAGGATTAAAGTCGTACTTGGTTGTGGAATCGTAATTAGGGTTAGTAGGTCGAGTGATCAAACAAATGATTGGTTGGCTGATGAAACTAGAAAGCAAATTAAACTAAATAATTGAATGCAATAAAGAGTAAGTAAAAGAGAGAGATCTTGGGGTTTAAAGGTCACCACCAAGCAATGTATTTCTATACCATTGACAAGTGATTAATGAGGGTAAATGGTGTGTTGCAATATTGGTGTGTGTGTGTTTGGTTGATTCAATAAGTAAGGAAGACTAGTTAAGCATGTATTGTCTAAACATCATGTGAAAGACACAATATATCTAAGCAATAAAGTATATATTGTCTAAACAACATGTGAAAGGCACAATAGATCAAAACAAGTCATTAATCCTTTCATTAAGCTCACAATCCAAATACAACACAAGGTTAGAGACATATGCTACTTGCATTCAAAAGCTTGGATCATCAAACAACAAGCATGGATTATCCTTCCATTTAACACTACACTACAACTACACTACATCTACACTACTAGCATGAAAATAAACTAGGGGAGAGGCACAATCCATCAAGGAATAACTATGAACCATCAAGAGAATCACAAGAGCATTCATTTAAGCGCTATGTTTTGACAATCTCCAAATCTATAACATCAATACATATAAACATGCATCAATAATATAAAATCTAGAGACAAGCACATGAAGATCTATTCTATCACACATAGACATATGGATAGAATGAAATGATCAATTGGAAGCATTAAACCACATAAATCATTGAATAAACAAGATCTATATATATCAAAGTGTCAAAACATTAATTACAACACTAATCCCTCAATAATACACAAGATTAAGATATAGAAAGCATGTTTGAGGCTAACTCTAGCCACAAGATTAAAATATAGAAAGCATGCTTGGAGCCAACTCTAGCCCCAAGAGGATGTCTAGCCACTCATGGTGATGTTGCTCTAACCCTCAAGGGCTAACTCCATGGAAGAAATCTGCTCCTTATTGATGAAGAACCTCCAATGGATTGTCCTCCCAAATAACACTACACTACAACTACACTACATCTACACTACTAGCATGAAAATAAACTAAGGGAGAGGCACAATCCATCAAGGAATAAGTATGAACTATCAAGAGAATCACAAGAGCATTCATTTAGGCACTATGTTTTGATAATCTCCAAATCTATAGCATTAATACACATAGACAAGCATCAATAACATAAAATCTAGAGACAAGCACATGAACATCTATTCTAGCGCACATAAACATATGGATAGAATGAAATGATCAATTGGAAGCATTAAACCATATAAATCATTGAATAAACAAGATCTATATATATCAAAGTGTCAAAACATTAATTACAACACTAATCCCTTAATAATACACAAGATTAAGATATAGAAAGCATGCTTGGGGCTAACTCTAGGCCCAAGAGGATGTCTAGCCACTCATGGTGATGTTGCTCCAACCCTCAAGGGCTAACTCCATGGAAGAAATCTGCTCTTTGTTGATGAAGAACCTCCAATGGTGTCTCTAGCCTCCTCCTCCTCTAAGCTTGCTCTCCAAGAGATGATATGAAAATGATATTAGCTCCCCTTTGTAAAAAACAATCCTTATTCTTATATAGATAGGTCAAATGACACCCAAAATGAGCTGAGGTCGTGCACATAATATTCCCTAATAATTGGATAAAGGACAACTTTCAATGAGATGAAAATTTAACTTTTTCGTACTGGAGGAAGTTCGATCGATCGAACCTTGGACTTGGATTGATCGAACTGACTGAGATCCATCGAACTTAGGCTGGATCGATCCAACTGGTTGAGCTTTTTAGGAAAAAACAAATCTAAGATATTTTGGGGAGATATTTTTAGGAAAAGGACAAAAGTGGTTAATGGGTGGTACAGTTGTGGATAGGATCAATCATTTGAATATGGACAAAAGTGTTCGATTGATCGAAGGGTGATGTTGGATCAATCAAACTTTTGGACTTTATGCTTTTAGGGCAAGGCTTGGATCTATCTTGAAGTGTTGAGATCGATCATTGTTCGATCGATCGAACCTTGAAGTTGGATCGATCGAACTTTGCTGCTTCCCACCTTTGGTTTCATTTGCTTCATTCTTTCTTCGCTTTGCTCCTTTCTTTGTTTAATCCCAGAATTGCTTCAATTAAGCTCTTATTTGGCTGAGTTAGCTTATTTTCAGGATAAGTGCCCGAAAATGGAAATAATGCAAAATCAATCTAAAACGGTAAAGTAAGATAGATAAAGGTGCTAGAATGCCTAAGCTTAAGGGGTTTAAATACGTACTTTTCAGCGCTCATCACACCCCCAAACTTAAATATTACAAGTCCCTAGCAATGAACTAGAAAGTAAAGGAATGAAATAAATAACTATACAAGTATGAGTCTAGAAAACAATAAATAGATAATACCACTTTTGTAGGGAACACGATTGCACTTAGCACATGCAACAAGCCTTTTAAACCCCTAGGTTACCCCTAGTGGACGAGTGAAGTCTCGTAAGGGTTTCCAGAAATGATACCCACATACATTAAGCTCATTCTTTCAAAAAAGGTACCAATATTGCAAACAAGCATTGGGAGAAAACTACCTCAAGTATGCAATGTTTCAAACATTTTCAAGCAATCTCCCAAAATTTCAACATCAAGCAAACAAATATGGTCCTCCACACATCAAGAAAATGATCCTGCAAATCAAAACAACTCTAGAATCCTTTTTGAGTGGACCGACGTCAAATGTGTTGCTATCTAAGTTAACTAAAGAATTAATCATATCCTTACCCTCAAACTAGCACACAAATCTAGTACCGATCATCAAGACAAAAAGTGGACCTTTTATTAAAGCTTTATTGTTCTAGGTGCGCTTATTTTTTTCACTCATTTTTTTTTTTTTAATTGAGGATCAAAGATGGAAGCATAGTGCAATGTGTTGATCTATTAAGCTTTCTAGCGATTCATGAGGTCGAGTGTTAGGTCAATGACTCCCAAACCAAATGGCTTTAGGGTATTAGGCATTCAAATACCCCTACGGACTTACAAGCTCAAATAAACTAGGTTACAAATCAAGACAACAACCATCTAATCATTTCTCACTTCTCACCTTTTGGGAGAAGTCCTCACTTTTTATTGCTTTTGCAACTTTTTTTTTTTTTTTTTTTTGTAAGCAAGTTTAATTATTAACCTAGAGTTTAGTCCCTCCACCTTTCAGTGCAAAAAGTTCAATGCTTGATGAGGCTAGAATCCCGGCTACTTAGTGAAAATGGGTTGTTATCCACCTTTATCAAGAATGAAAGCTTTCAATGCACTACTAGTCCAATTGGGATATAACCAATTCAATAACCAACAAAGCATGTACCCCACAAATGAATACTAGTGTGCGTCGGTGCTAGTGTAGAATCCTAAAATGAATCTTAAAATAATCACAAAATCAAGATGATATGGACCACAAGTGCAAGCAAGATATCAATCTTTCGAAAAATTTACTCATAAATGGCTTCCATAAGGCATACAAGGAGTATTGGACTCTCAAGTCAAGCAATTTTTAAATTTTAAGCAATATAGTCCTCAAAAGATCAAAATCATAGCTAGATATGGACCAATCATAGAAATATCCCTCAAATACACAAGTCATGCTCAAGATTTTGAAATTTAAAGCTAACACTGCAAAGCACCATTCCCCCCAAACTTAAATGGCATAATGTCCTCAATGTGCAAGAGAATAAAGGAAAGAGTATACCAGTGCAACTAAGGCATAGAATGATCGAGACTGAAGTATCCGAAGTGGGTGGCATGGCCCCCCCAAACTTGGGATGAACTGTGGTCCTGAAAATTGGCACTTGGATAAACTTATCAGATAACAAAATGGGATAATCAGTGCACAGTGGACATGCAAGTGTAAATGGAATAAACAGATAAAGAAATGAAAGAGGTATAAAGGTGGTCCTGAAAATTAGGTAGCACACTCTCACTGAAGTCACTATGATGCACCTGATGAAGTCAAACATACAGATATGAGACTATAATATATGACATCCACAATAAAAACAGATATATATATATATATAAATAAAGTACTGGTACCTCAAAAGATCTAAGCCGACAGACCGGCTACAAAAATAATAATGTATAGTGACAAAAGTAGAGTATCAATAGAAGAGAGGGATCATGAGATAGAAGGAACTGGGAACTCAAGAGGATGAGGTAGGACGGGCAGGTCGGGCTCCGCGGATATCTCTGGATAGATCTCAGAACATGGTCGCGACATCCGTAAGGAAGGCAGCAAAATTAGCTCTGTGGGCTGTGAGATCAGCTCGTATGGCAACAACAGCATCCTCAAGAGTCTGCAGGCGTTCTCCAAAGCCGGGGGTCAGATCTGGAGCCTCAAGTATAGATGAATCAGAAGAAAACTCCTGAGTCGGCTCCTGGTCGTGAATGGGTGACCTGGCTGGAGAGTACTGCTCTGCATCATCTGCAGGGCGCTCTAAGTCAATATCTATATGATCGACAGTTGGATCGACTGGTGCGTCGTCTGCTGCGGGATCTGCTACTGCCTGGGCCTCCTCCTCCTCTAACTCCTCTACAGCCACTACCGTGTGGTCCTGCAGTCTAGAAATAATGGCGTTGTAGCTCTTGGTCCATTCCTTCTTCAAAAAGTGACATGAACCTCTCTCGGGGTTCTCCCGAGGGTGAATAGGGTAACGCTGATCTATAAGAATCTGGGGGATGAGGTGGCTGAATGGAAGAGACTTAGCCCGTCTGGGTGTCTCTTTGCTGATGTACTCGTCATAAAGCTTCCTCATCACGCTCCAGATGAGCGCGGGAATGGACACTCAGTGCCCGATGTAGAAGGCGTAGAGGGCTGTCAAATAATCGCCCCTCATCTGAATCTTGTGCCTGGCCATGTAAATGTTCCAGAAAAGCACGGAATCGGTGAACCAATGGTCATCTGGAAGGAATGTCCGGGTGGCGAAGGTCTCACCAGCAGCATGGTGACCTGTAAGAAAAACTGCCATGTCGGCATATGAAGGCCTGTATAGCCTCGGATATGTGTCCTGAAGCTCTGGAGGATAGCGGTGTGGGCAGTGGCAAGAGCGGGCTAGCGAGTCCACTATGATGGTGATCTGATGGGCATCTACAGAAGTGACCAGCTCTGTTGTGGTACGCGGGAATAGTCGGAGGTTCTGGTAGAACAACCGTACCAGCCGCGGGTAGACCGGCTCTGTGACTGGGGCAAGAATAGCTGCCAGGCCCCTCTAAACGATGTCATGGTAAGCGGATCGGGTCAACACCAATCAGGAGAAAAAGGCCGTGTCGAACACTGACTCATGGTCGACTGTCATATGCGCATATCTAGGCGCGGGCCTATCACCCTCCAGATGAGCTGGCTGAGCTGGTATAGGTGAACACTCAGCTCCAATATGCAGTGGAAATGGTGATGGTGTAAATGCAAGATGAGCTGCAGAGGTGGATGGTATATGGTCATCCTCAGCCTCATGAGATGGTGACTGTGGTGGGGTAGCCTGTGTTGGCTCCTCCTGTGCATGAGAGGGCTCTGCTGGCTCCTCTGTATGTGGTCTAATGTGTCGGTGGGCCCGTGTTGCCTGTTGGCAACGGTCTTCCTCTTAACCATGGCCTGCAAAAAGAAAAAGAAAAACTTGCAATGGGAGTTAGTGCCAGAATATGAAATTTTAAGCACGATATAGAAACATGTATGTCAAGTAAAAATAGACAAAACAAATATGACATGAATCTATGCAAGTGGAAACATGCTAAACAACGTAAGTATGAAATGCATCCAATGTGGAATATCACAGGCATTGGGCATATATAAGATAGCATGAACATAAGGTGTGAAGAATAAAGTGTGTGTGTGTGAGATCTGTGAAGTTCGATCGATCATAAAAAGAAGTGAGATCGATCACAAAAGTTGGATCGATCGAAAATAAGTGAGATCGATCTCATAACTTCAATCGATTGGAGACATTAGTTCGATCGATCTCTCAAGATCGATCTGAGATACAAGTTCGATCAATCGAACTGTGCGACAAATATAAACAGTCACAGATCTGTAACTTTGGAAGCATGGGGCCTACACGAATGTGTTCGTGGGCCCATTAACACAACACATCAATCAATTCCATCACCCAATCATGGCCCATCCTCCCGAAATAGATCAAACATATACATATATATACGAAGCATATACACATATATATATATATATACATGGAAACTCAATGCTTCGAAGCTTCAAAAATGGAGATTCAATCATGTATAAAGCAAGAATGCAACATATAAAGTATCTAATCATCATATTGAAGCTTAAATCATAAGTGAGATCTCGGATCTTACCCAAATCGAAGGAAGAGAAGTGGATGCGAAGAGTGGGTGAGAAATCCGAGATGAAAGAGGTAGATGTGAGCTTGGATCTCGCCGAAGATGAGGGAGATGAGATTGGATGCGGCGGCAATAAGGGGAGAAAGGGTTTGGAGCTATGAAGCATGGACATGGATATGGGACACAGGTACGACACGACACGGATACGGCGACACGGTAAATGTCAAAAAAATAGGACACGGACACGGCGGGGATACGCCTATAAAATTATATATATATATATATATATATATATATATTCAAAATATAATTACTAGAATCTTATACAGATAAATAAAACAACAACAAAGAACAGAATCAATTTCAATAATTTCATCTCTGTTATAAGAAAAATATAGACAAGACAAAACAGAAAATAAATGAAAAATAATGTTGATCCAAATTCCAAACGAAGATGTGCAGAAGAGACATAGCTATAATGAACGAAATATGTATATGAATAAACATATATACTTTCAGTCTTTCACAAAGTTTTGTTCATGTAACTTAAATATATATATATATATATATATATATATATATATATATATATATCTTGTTCATGAAGAGAGATAATTGAAGAAGAGGAGAGACTGAGAGAGGAGTGAGAGAACATAAATTTTGTCTCACAGAAGTGTCGGACCGTGTGTCCGAGCCTCGGACACGTGTGTCCAATAAAAAATAATATTTAGACACTTTACAGAAGTGTCGGATATGTGTCCGAGCCTTGGACACGAGTGTCGGTGTCCGAAAAGTGTCCGACACTGGTACGGGGCCCCTGGGAGGAGTGTCCGTGCTTCATAGGTTTGGAGGGTTAAATCGATCTTGAGACCCTCCAGGTCTATTTTAAAAAAATTCCCAACAGAGTTCGATCGATCAAACTTTGATGAACTCTCTTCAAAGTATTTTTGGATTTTTGAAATTTTTAAACAATGCAAAACTAAAATTAAAAATTAGAATTAAAAATAAAATAAAATAAACTAGAATAAAATATTTGTGAGTTTTTTTTTTTTTTAATTGAATAAACAATAATAATTAAAAACTTATTAAAATATTTTTGAATTTTTGAAAACTTTTTGAAAAATAAAATAAAATAAAATAAAATAAAAATAAAAATATTTAGGATTTTTAAAATTTGAAAAGTCAAAACAAAGTCAAAATAATGAAATGGAGAACTGAGATCGATCGAACATACAGAGAGCAAAAATATGCAGGTTTTTGGCTCAGAAAATTGGCTAAGTGTTAGAACTTGAAGATCGATCGAACTTGGAAGTTGGATCGATCGAAGAACTTTCAGATCGATCTTGGAAATATGCAGGTTTATGCAGGCTCAAAATTTTACTAAGTGTTGAATCATGAGATCTATCGAACTTGAAAGTTGGATCGATCGAAAGTATCCTGATCGATCTAGGAGTTAGTTCGAACGATGGGACAGAGAGGTGATTTGGATGCAGGTTTCTGCAGGTCCATGCATGTTGGATGCAGAATGGAGTTCGATCGATCGAACTCAGGTTTGAGATCGATCGAACTATGCAAAATACTCAATAATGACATGAAAGCTCATGCAATCCTCACCAAAATTCCTTTCAATATATATGAGAACCAAAAACAAGTATCTAGACTTCGCAAGAAATGAAATGAAAGATATAAATGAGGGAGGAATAAATAGGGTTTTAACACCCTACGAAATGTCTTTGCTAGTCTTTAACGTCTCTAGTAAGACATTGGGTTCTTTTAGCCCGGATCAAAGATCTTATAATGCATCCCCTCCTTGTTGGGGTGATAGATACTTTGAACTCTACCCAACAAATGATTCTTTGAAGAACTTGTTGGATTAAGCTCAAAAAAAAACTTTGGTCCCTTGTCTATTCAATCACAACCTTTGGACTTCCATGCCCTTTCAAAGCAAGAATTTGAAACAAAACTTTTAAAATGTAAGGTTGAAGATGATCCTTTGGAAGTTTTGGTCTTACACAAAAGCTCATTCCCTTGACATTGAAGATCATGACATTTATCTACAACATTAACCTCTCCTTCATATTTGTCAAGTGAATTGGGTGTGGGATTAAAGATATTCAACTTCACCTTCATGTGACCAAATGACATCTTCATTATCCTCGTCCTACAATTGATGTTGGCATTAGCGGTTGCCAAGAAAGGATGGCCAAGGATAACGGGAATTTGGCTCTTAGGATTGGGGACCGGTTCCGTATCTATGACAATGAAATCAACCGGGAAGAAGAATTTATCAATCTTAATCAATACATCCTCAATTATACCCCTAGGCTTCTTAATGGATCGGTCGGCAAGTTGCAAAACTACCGACGTCGGTTTCAATTCACCTAGGCCCAATTTGACTTAAACCGAGTATGGAAGAAGGTTAACACTTGCTCCTAAGTCAAGAAGCACCCGATTAATGATATGATCACCAATAATGCATGATGTAGTGGGTGAACCTGGGTTCTTAAACTTTAGAAAAGTGTTATGTTGCAAAATTGAGCTTACTTGCTCGGTCAAAACCACTTTTCTTGGTGCTTGGCTCTTGTTCTTCCGCTTTTAGGTGCACAAGTCTTTCAAGAATTTGGCATAAGCCGGAATTTGCTTAATTGCATCAAATAGTAGAAAATTGACTTTCACTTGCCTAAACATTTCCATGATTTCATTGGTTTTTGCCTTTTGCTTGTCTTTTGAAATGGATCCTTTTAAGGCATTCGGAAATGGAACTTTTGGTTCAAACACTTTTTCAAAATTTTCTTTTGAACTCTCTTCAACACAAGAAGTTTTCAAATCATTTTTCAACAAAACTTTTTCAACATCATTTTTCAAAACTTCTTTTTCAAACACATTTTTCAAAACTTTCTCATTCACAAGATCATGTACATGCAATGAAGGAGGAAAGGGATGTGAAACGGGATGGGTGACAACTTGAGGTTGCACCGGTTCATTCTCTTCATTGGACATTCCAACTTGATTATCCACAATCCTACCACTCCGCAAGGTAGTCACCACATTAACATGTTCAATGGTGTGGCCTTCTGATGAGGAATGGGTTTCCACAGCACATTGTTGCTTAGGTGGGGCACTAATAGGCATCTTTCCCTTCTCTCTTGCATTGAGAGTGCTTGTTATTTGCCTTACTTGGGTTTCTAGCTTCGCAATAGATTGAGAGTGAGAATGAAGCAATTGTGTGTTAACCTCTAAAGTGCCCAAAGCATTCAAAACTTTTTCTTCAAAGGCGGGACTTCTAGTATTACCGTGGGAATAAAATTTATTAGGAAAATGAGAATTAGCAAATTGATTCCCTTGTGATTGATAAGGTCTATAACCTTGGGATCCTTGGTTTTGAAGTAGAGGTGGAATGTACTTCCCTTGAAAACCGCCTTGGGAAGGGTTTAAGCCCTTTCCTTGGTTTTTCCAAGAGAAATTCGAATGATTCCTCTAACTTGGATTATAAAGAGTACCATAAGGATTGTTCCCTTGGTTCACAAAAGCTGCATTTACTTGTTCATTAGGTTCATTTTGCACTTCTCCGTGAGGACAATGAGAAGTAGAATGAAGAACACTAGAACAAGTCATACATGTCTCATTTGATGCACGATGAGAATGGTTAGGGAAGGAAGATACTTGCTTCGCCAAGTTTTGATTAATCAAAAATTGATCAAACCTTTGAGATAAAGACTTCATTTCGGCAGCTATTTCATTTGAATGGTCGACTTGATGTAAGCCAACACTCTTCCTACCTTGTGAATTTCTACCATTCTTGGATGATAGTGTTCTATGCAAAGAATTTTCACTCATGCTCTCATAAAGACGCCACACGTCATCCTCATGCCTATCAATATATGAGCCACCCATGGAAGCATCAACCATACCTTTATAGTTATCCGATAGCTCTCAAAGAAGTATTGAATTAATTGTCATTTGGGCATGTCATGATGTGGACACTTCCTAAGTAATTCATTGAAGCGTTCCCATGCCTCATGAAACATTTCTCCATCCACATGTGAAAATTCTCGAATTAAGGTTCTTATGGCATTGGTCTTAGAAACCGGATAGTACTTCTTCAAGAACTCTTGTTGTATTTCTGCCCAAGAAGTGATTGAAAAAGGCCTAAGATTGTCAAACCAATACTTTACCTTGTCTTTTAAGGTGAATGGAAAAAGTTTGAGTCTTAAAACCTCTTCCGGCATATCCGTATATTTTACGGTGGAACATACTTCAAGAAACTCATCCAAATGCTTGTAAGGTTCTTCACTTGGAAGTCCATGATAGTTAGGAAGAATTTGAATGGTTTGTGGCTTAATTTCATAATGATGTGCTCTAAATGGAGGCAATTGGATGCATGTAGGTGCATTATACTCATTAGGCACATAATGGTTTCTTAAAGAAAGAGGTGGATTAGCTACTTGAGGTGCAACATGAACACCTAGGTTTTGAATTCCTTGATTGATGATGGGAGGTTGTGAAGCATACATTGGCCTTGGTATTCCATATGGAACTTGGCCTTGTTGTTGTGGTGGTTGGTGAATGAATGGCCTAGGCATGCCTAATGGTACTTGTATATTCTCATTGTGCTCATTGGGATGAAGGATACCTTATTGGTCTATGTAACCAAGGTCCTCAACATGATTATCATTATGGTCATCCATTGATAGATTGGTTCTATTTAAACTTCTTCTTCCCCTAGGATTTCTAACGATGGATTCAAGATGCAAATCTAAAGGGATAAGTGTTGGTTTCAATGAACGACGTCCATGCATGCACAATGCAAAACATAACAAACACAAAGAATGACAAACACTATGCCTTCACAACAATGCAATTAGACTTCTTCCACAAATATTTAATTCATACTCCCATGCTTTAATAACAATGATCAAAGAACAATTAAAAACAATCCTCCACGCGGGTCGACGATTTAACTAATGGATTGAGTAAAAAAAGTCTCACAAAGGTCCTTTAGCACTTCAACTCCAAATTTAAAGCTTAGCTTAGCATATTTTTTTAAATTTTTAGCTTTTTACTTCATTTGCTTTGCTTGAATGCTCCTTTGTTTGCTTCCTCTCCAACAATGCACCTAATTAAGTAAGAATAACACAATAAGTAACCAAAAAGAAAAATAAAAGTAAAGTAAAGACACGATCAAAAGAGTACTAATCCTAATCGATTCCACAAATTCGACGTTACTTTATCCCCGGCAACGGCGCCAAAAACTGATGTGGTCCTTGTGAGGGTCGCTACACCATATCAAGCTTGAGAGTGTGTATTTTAAGGCAAGGGCCAAGAGTTTTACATTTATAGAAGCCACTACTACCTTCACTAAAAATATAGCAAGGGTGGGTAGGGATCGTCCCAAGGGATTAGAGTCGTACTTGGTTGTGGAATCGCAATTAGGGTTAGTAGGTCGAGTGATCAAACAAATGATTGGTTGGTTGATTAAACTAGAAAGCAAATTAAACTAAATAATTGAATGCAATAAAGAGTAAGTAAGAGAGAGAGATCTTAGGGTTTAGAGGTCACCACCAAGCAACGCATTTCTATACCATTGACAAGTGATTAATGAGGGCAAATGGTGTGTTACAATATTGGTGCGTGTGTATTTGGTTGATTCAACAAGCAAGGATGACTAGTTAAGCATGTATTGTCTAAACATCATGTAAAAGGCACAATATATCTAAGCAATGAAGTATATATTGTCTAAACAACATGTGAAAGGTACAATAGATCAAAACAAGTCATTAATCCTTTCATTAAGCTCACAATCCAAATATAACACAAGGTTAGAGACATATGTTACTTGCATTCAAAAGCTTGGATCATCAAACAACAAGCATGGATTATCCTCCCATTTAACACTACACTACAACTATACTACATCTACCCTACTAGCATGAAAATAAACTAGGGGAGAGGCACAATCCATCAAGGAATAACTATGAACCATCAAGAGAATCACAAGCGCTATGTTTTGACAATCTCCAAATCTATAACATCAATACATATAAACATGCATCAATAATATAAAATCTAGAGACAAGCACATGAACATCTATTCTATCACACATAGACATATGGATAGAATGAAATGATCAATTGGAAGCATTAAACCACATAAATCATTGAATAAACAAGATCTATATATATCAAAGTGTCAAAACATTAATTACAACACTAATCCCTCAATAATACACAAGATTAAGATATAGAAAGCATGCTTGAGGCTAACTCTAGCCACAAGATTAAAATATAGAAAGCATGCTTGGAGCCAACTCTAGCCCCAAGAGGATGTCTAGCCACTCATGGTGATGTTCCTCTAACCCTCAAGGGCTAACTCCATGGAAGAAATCTGCTCCTTATTGATGAAGAACCTCCAATGGTGTCTCTAGCCTCTTCCTCCTCTAAGCTTGCTCTCCAAGAGATGATATGAAAATGATATTAGCTCCCCTTTGAAAAAAGCAATCCTTATCCTTATATAAGTAGGTCAAATGACACCCAAAATGAGCTGAGGTCGTGCACACGATATTTCCTAATGATTGGATAAAGGACAACTTTCACTGAGATGAAAATTTAACTTTTTCGTACTGGAGGAAGTTCGATCGATCAAACCTTGGACTTGGATCGATCGAACAGGCTGAGATCCATCGAACTTTGGCTGGATCGATCCAACTGGTTGAGCTTTTGGGAAAAGACAAATCCGAGATATTTTGGGGAGATATTTTTGGGAAAAGGACAAAAGTGGTTAGTGGGTGGTATAGCTGTGTATAGGATCAATCAATTGAATAAAGATAAAAGTGTTCAATCAATCGAAGGGTGGTGTTGGATCGATCGAACTTTTGGACTTTATGCTTTTGGGGCAAGGCTTGGATCTATCTTGAAGTGCTGAGATCGATCATTATTCGATCGATCGAACATTGAAGTTGGATTGATCGAACTTTGCTGCTTCCCACCTTTGGGTTCATTTGCTTCCTTCTTTCTTCACTTTGCTCCTTTCTTTGTTTAATCCCAGAATTGCTTCAATTAAGCTCTTATTTGGCTGAGTTAGCTTATTTTCGGGATAAGTGCCTGAAAATGAAAATAATACAAAATCAATCTAAAACGGTAAAGTAAGATAGATAAAGGTGCTAAAATGTCTAAGCTTAAGGGGTTTAAATACGCACTTTTCAGCGCTCATCAAGTTCCAAGGTTGGCATTACTTAGAAAGTATACACCAAGAACGGATCAGGGTGTAGATGTTAGGTTGCCGCATGTCGGGGCCAACACAACTTCAGTTGTTCTCAAAAAGGAGACAAACGAAGAGTAGGATTCTGAAAAGGATCCTAAGGGAAGAGATATCAGCATATCCAAGAAAAGGGATATTGAAGTTTGAGGATGAAGGATCGCACAAGTGTGCTCTCATTCACCAGTAGTATAGTGAATGGTACTAATGGAGTTGGTGTGAACCAATCTACATATAGTTAAAGTTTTGTATCATCTCTCCGGGAGTTATATGAGAAGTACTCTTTAGGAGTTTAGGAATCGGATGGAGTTCTTACCAGAACAAAGACGTGATTTTATATCTCATTCTGGAGAGTATGGGGATTAGGTTGTGACGTTCTACGTTACGTTATAAAGCCGCGATAGACGGTTTGCATTCCGCGTATAAGGAGGATGAGGGGAAGCCCTTTGGTATTTGTTTTGGCAACCGATTGTGTAATTAAGCTATGTTTAGCAGATCAGTTTTAAGGTTGGATGATTACTAACGAAACTACGAAATGAACTTTTGTGACCTAATTTGGCAATTTGAGTTCAAATGAGGTTTTTTTTTTTCTCTGGAATGGAGGATGTCTTAAATAGAATTATATTTTAGTTGTTTTGTTTAATTGTGTGTATCTACGTGTTTCATTTTTGTGATTATGTGTTGCATTTTGTCAGTACGTGTTTCATTTCTGTTAATTAATCCGGATTGGGAATATGGATTGGTTGGGGACACAAGTATGTGATCAACCAACTCTTATTTGGATGACATGGGTAATAACGCTATGTACGCTAGGATTTGTGAATGTATGGTCATAGGATTGGGTAGAAATACAAACTTCTAGCCAATCTATTGGACCTGGATATGCATCAATATGGTATGCTATTTAGGATGGGATAGTTAAACTATCAACACAAGTCAAATAATCTAAAAGGATTAGTTTGATATGCTATATGCTAGGTAGGGATTCGTTTTTACAACGCTATAATAATGGTGATTGTTAATGCTTTGGGGATTCGTGAGGATGCGGTAGGTAAAGATCACTGTAATGCCATTATGGTTCGGATAGAAGATTTCGTGTTGGTAGGTACTTCTTAGCATGACGCCAAGGGAGGATAGTGGACTGATGAAAGCTTTATCAGTCTATTCGTGATCTAGACATTATTTTACGAGGGTGTCATTTGGAGGAGTTGCTGGTGTTGCACTTGGAGGAGGAACCAAAGTTTCTACACTGTATAAAATGTGAATTTTTTTTTTTTTTTTTTTTTTTTAAGGGTTATACTTCCCAACAATTAGTTGTTGCTCCGACGTTAATGACTATATGGAGGATAGGAAAAGTTTCATATCAATTGAAACGAGACAAGTAGTTAACTTGACATTTACCTATAATAGAGAAGTAGGGTGTGTTAAGGATAGGAAGGTAAGACCGAACACCTATATAAGGAAGCGGTGCACGGTGTGTGTGAAAAAATTCATAATGAGTTGACCTTCGATGAATGGAATTACCAGTTAATTTTATTATCGGTAAGTTTATTACTAACTAGTGATGCGTAGATACAGTTGCAAGGTTAGCTTTTGACAATGCTTCGATGTAAGCAATGGTGCAGACAGAAGCTGGTGGTACCAGACCAGTTGGTACTTTCTGTAGACAAACGAGAAGGAGGATATAAGGACTGAGATTCACATCTCTTAGTTCTTTATTCATCCCGGTGCAACATAAAATGCTTCATGGTATGAAGCAATTGTTTGGAGGATCGGCAAGCAGAGGGACGTGGTGATTTTGATAGCATTTCTAAAATGATCGAGATGGACCATTCGAGATTACGAGACCCTTGTAGACATTTTCTATGTTCAATTGATAGACCCTTTTCACAGATTTGGATGAGGGGTTGCAAACTTTTATAAAGGGTCAGGATTTGGTTGGGATGTTGGTTCGTTTCTTTATTAAATCAGCTAAATTCTGGTTTATTACGAACTGGTGGTCATCAGTTCGTATGAATAGAGGGGATTACAAGATGACTTAGATGCCTCAATGGGGTGATTCACATTTTGCATTAAGTTCTGTCCAGGGGGAAAGGAATAGGGAGGTGGATGCTCTCAATAACCGATCGGATATTCATATCTTGCGATTCATTGGGAGTTCATAGTGGCAGTTTCACTTGTATAATAATGACACGGGCTGTTATCATAGGCAATAAGGAAGTCAACTGCACATACTGGGTTTGATCTTCGTGGAGGTGTTACTTTACTCATCTAGAGTTTAAGGTACTGACGGCGGAATTGTAGTTTTTGTTAGTGTTGTCCGAATGAATGTGATTTCAAAAATTGACACTTCTTCTTAATGCACTCGGATGGTTCTACAGAACATCAAGACATCAACAGTCAGTTATAGGGATCAGGTTTGGGAAGAAACATGTATATAACTATCTATACGCGTAACACTTGTTTGAAAGGTGGACGATGGATAACTGGAGCTCTTTGGGGATTTTTGCTACTGCCTAAATCAAAATGGGAGTGGGAAACAGTTGATTTGGGGATGTCTTCTATATCAGAAGCAAGGTGCGTTACTGAGGAAGGTCAGTTTTTATATTACATATAGGGTTGTTTCTCCATTTAGGGGTCGCCTATCGATTTGTGTGTTTAAAATGTTAGGATGAGATGCATAGACGTTTTACACATTTATGCTATGGAACTTGGAGGAATGTGGATCTTTACCCTATATAAACAATTTAGGTAAGGATAAGTTGCTCAATTCAACTTACGTGTTGCCTAACTTTTATATTTCCTTGATATGGAACTCATAAATTTCCTTGGAGGATTTGGAATTTAGTGGAGCTCCTGCATAGCGGCAGCATCCACAATGGGATGGAAATGAATTTAAACATAAATAATTTAGAGTTTCGTGAATTTCGATGACAGAATTCCTTTTGTTAGGTGGGAAGAATGTAATACCCCTAATTTTCAAAAGGATAAAATTGGAATTTAAATTTGATTCTATGTGCTTAGGTGTCAAATTGTTTAATTAGTTGTTTTATTTAAATGAATTGTTTTTTTAAATTGTGTTTGTTATTTGATTATTTAATTTAATTGCATTCCTTGATTTAATTTACTTATATGATTTACTTGGTAGTTATTTATTTTAATTGCATTCTTTTGTTTAATTGATTGGTGGTAATGGTTTAATTTATTGTTGGTTTTTTTAGTTTGCTTTACTTATTTAATTAAGTTAAATGAGTATTTAAAGGACGTTAATACAGTCATTACAACCTATGGGCCGATTAGGGTTTTTATTTAGGTTAGGGTTTCTATCTCAGATTACCATTAGAATTAGGGTTTTATCTGTGCCTAAATATATACGTTAATAGCCTGAAAGAAGGGTTGGAAAACCCTATTCACGTCTTAAAACATAGTGTGATACAGAGTGAGGTTTTGAGAGAAACAGAACAAATTTGTAAGGTTTCCGGCTGGGGCTTCAAGATCAGACCTAGGAGAAGGGAAGAGCAGAAGTAAGAGGAGGCTAGACAGTAACTCAGTGTTGCCAGAATAACACGATGCCAGGATTTCATAACTGAAATCACAGGCAAATTCTTTCCTTCGTGATACCCTCAAATTTTCACGTGTAGGTTGGCCAGGCCCACACCCAAAAACACGGGAATATCAAAACAATTTAGTATTTAAACAAGCACAGAATACAAAGATGAATAATAAAGAATAAATAAATCGCTGAAGAAAACTATTAACTAAAAGTTTCATTAATAAATAAACCGCTGAAGAAAACTATTAACTAAAAGTTTCATTAATAATTCTCCAAAATTTACAACTCGAAAATCCTGTAACTCAAGGACCCCTTAACAAAAGTCCACTATCTAGAAGTTCATTATTAAATACTAATCTTAAATGAAAATAATAATAATAATCTACTTTTAAATAAACCAAAAGAATAGATAAGTCCTTCAGCTGCGGATCCTCAACCTTGAGACTTGAACTTCTAATAACCTGAAAAATAAATCGTAGGTTAAACCCTACGAGCAAGTTCTCTCTACCGAACCTCTGAAAACCAATAAATAGATCATCTCTGATCAAAAGCAAACCTATTAAAGATTTAACCTTAATATACCATGATCTACATATATATAACTAATTATATACAGTGTAACAATAACATCTATAGCTAGGTGCATTAATTCCAAAATCAATAATGATTTTAAGTATTTAAATCACACAGCCAATATCGAGGCTTTGACAAGTCATCCATGTCACCCACAGTATTATTTTATTAATATGTATAAAATAATACCCTAACCTGTAAGCACTAGACTATTCTAATTTAAGAATATTTAATCCTAATCCACCTTATACATACAATAATCATAGATGATATATTTTAATCATCAAACCCATAGCAATATAATTACACCTTGGCAAATCAACCATGCCATTATAAATATATTTATTTATATATTAGCAATTCAACCATGCCTCCTGAAAGTATATTTATTTATACCTTGGCAATTCAACCATGCCTCCTTAAGTATATATTTTTATACTTTTAACTTAGCAACTCATCCATGCTTCCTATTTATATTTTATTCATCCCTATACTTAGGCAATATATTTACACCTTTGGCAACTTATCCATGCCTACAGTCAACCATGTACCAAACCTTATAAATTAATTTACCAACCAAACAATTCATACATAGGCAAATTAACTTACCAATAAAATAACCCATACCTAGGCATTCCATACATATCATATGCATATAATTAATTTAATAACCAGCCTATCCATATATACCAAATAAGACTAATATTTTAATCACCTTAAATGATATATACATATACCAATATATTATACAATATATATATGTATAATACTTTCCACATATAATATATATATATATATATATATCCACCTCTCATTCTATCACAAAAAGTGTTAATTAACTATGTAAACGTCAATTAAGTGCTACTAATACTGTAGTAGTACTCTATGGCTCTCGAAACACCAAGAATACCTCTTCCAGTGGTTGCTTTCGACCCTAATGGCTTAAATATCAACTCTGGGAATTCACCGAACCCCACAGGAGCTTTCTGGGACTCCGAACACTGCCTCACGCGCCGTCAAGCGCCACTACACGCGCCCAGACTGCTGCACGCGCATCCATGCGCTTCCCTTCATTAGCAGGCACGTCCACGCGCCTGCACGCGCTCCCACGCGCTTTCCTTACTGGCGGAGTGAAGTGGCGTCTTTTGATTGGTTGGCTCCATTCTGCTTCGGTGAGCTTACCACACTGGATCCATCTACTCCGTTACACCTCATCCAATGGTCCAAAATCCATACGCTCTTGAACACGCCCACACAGGATTATCCTACACCCATCAACTCTATCCAACGCCCCAGGTCAGCGGGTGTAAACTTTTCCATACACCTGACCACACTAGATCGTTTACTGGTCATCAGAATCATTCAATGGTCCTGCCTTGTGGTGCACCAAAGTGCTGCGCACCGCAACTCACCTAAACCTCACCCATTTGATGCGCAGATGCATACTGTGCATATATTTATTTAAAAATTATAAAAATAATTCTAAAATAAATCCCAGAATATTTCAAAAAAATACAAAACACATTCTAAAAATCCAGAAAAATTACAGAAAATTCCAGATAAATTCCAGAAAATAAAAAAAAAAAACCCTAATTAATCCTTTTGGGTCACAAATCCACCTATACATTGCTTTTACAATATATATATACAACACCTTATATTTATCAATTTAAAATCCAAAATTCCAACAGATCAATTATAATAATTTATGTTTTTAATTAATCCAGTCTAACAATGATTTTTAAACAAACAAATTTAATCTGAATATTGATACTCAAGGTGATAAACTTATGGGTCCTAAGAGGAGAGTTAGAAAAGAACTTTCCTGAAGGTTTCAAAATGAAACCGACGCTTCAATCTTTGATTGTCTTTTCAAATTCCGGCATCCTTTTTCTCAGATCCGGCCTACTCCTTGTCAGCTTTCCCTTATTCTTCTCTCTCTATCTCTCTTATTTTTCTAATGTGTAAAATTTTTAACAATAAAACCTTATGTCTATATTTATAAACATTAATTACCCTCATCCCATTCCTACTAGGATTACCAAATAAAAATAATAGTAATTATCTTTTAAATAATATAATATATATAAACATAGATTATATTACCTATATCTATATATATATATATATATATATATATATCTTCCATAATTAACTATTGGTTAATTAAATCATATATCCTGTATATATCCTTCGATAACACCAATTAATTAATTATATTATATATAATTAAATATATAGTTATAATTATACAAAAATGATTATTTAAATAATCACAAAACTATGGGCTTTATTAATTAATCCAATAAAGCTTCATACAAGCCTAAGACCACACCTTTTGGTTCAACTTCCCTTAAGCCCAAATCCAATTAATTTAAATAAATCAAATAATTAAATAAATACTTAAATTAAAAACTAATTACACTAAGCATATAAACAAAACAATAAATTACAACCAAGTTACACCACACCAATAAAATTAACACGCCAACAATTCAATCAATAATTAAGCACACACACAACAATCATCATATCAATAATTCACGAAATATAAATAAAATAAAATACTTAATCAAGCACTCAAGAAAAAAAATTAATTAAAAATTAAAAAAAAAACACAATTAATTCAAATTAAATCAAATAAATCATTTAAAATAAAATAAAAGTAATTAATTTCGTTTAATAAATCCTTTAAAATATCGGGGTATTACACCTTCCTCCTTCCCTTTGGCTTGTGTTCTGTGCTCCTAGATGGTCTCTAGGGTTTAATTAATCATTAACTGAGTTTCACATGTATAATAGATGATATATTGATGATCTGTATGGGTTAAAATCTAATTAATTACAGTTCATGCGTATTTGATATCAGTGTGTTTCTTAAAGCATGAAAAGTCTGTAGAACTTTTAGTTTCTGCATTTGATTTTAACTACTATAAACACACCATGGGGATTATACTGGACACAGTTAGGACTCTTAGGAACTGTTGTAAAACCAAACAGACAGGTTGAGAGTGGCCGGAGACGAAGCAAAGGCCGGCGGAGGTTCAGGTTTTTTTTTTTCAGATAAAGCCTGCTCTTTTTTTAAAATTGAGCTTGCTCAATGTGTTTGGAGCCGGCTCTTTTTTTTTAATGGAGCCTGCTCAAAGTGTTTGGAGCCGGCTCTTTTTTTTAATTGAGCTTGCTCAATGTTTGTTTGGAGCCTGCTCTATGAGTTTAAGAGCAGACTCCCTTGTTTTTGTGAAATCTAAACTTTTGGACACTGTTTGGGGACTTATTTGGTGTTTTGAAATGATTTTTGAAGTGCACTGTGGGTTTTAAACATAATTTCGTGAATTATTAAAGTCTCACATGGCAAAGATTATACCCATAGACTAGTGGATGAAACAGTATTAAATTATACAATTTAACATACTATTAACGGACGGGTGGAACTGAACTGTTCTAGAAAAATTCTAGGACTACATAGAATGATTAAAAAGTTAATTTTAGGTGTTAATAGGAATTTAATTGATTAAATTTTACCCCTAAATTAACGGAACAAATCGTATAAAAGTTATGCATTTCTTTATACGGTTAATGGATGTAAGAACACTTAAATTGCCTAAGCTTAATTTTGGCAATCCAGCAGGATCTAGTATGTTTATAAATCTTATTTTGGTTGCATGCTAGGATCATTTAATTAACAAGTTTGATCTATGCATATCTTGGATGTTAATGGTTAAATTATTATATTCTTTTTTGCAGTTACTTAGACTATGGATTTGGGATTTTAATTGCTAGATTATTAAACTGTTTATGCAATTACTTAGATTAAATGTTTGGTTTCTAATTGCTGGATTATTAAACTATTTATGAAATTACTTGGATTAAATGTTTGGATTCTAATTATTGGATTATTAAATTTGTTTATGCAATTACTTGGATTATGGATTGGGATTTTTATTGCTGGACTATTAAACTGTTTTAGCAACTATAGGGATGGTATTTTGGGATTATAGTTGATGTACTGTTTCAATTCTGTTTTATCAACTATTTGGATTATGTGGATTTATGTGATGTACTGATTAAGTTATTGCATCATTTACGGATCAAATGCATAGTATGCACCGGTATGGGACGGTGGTATACGGAGGAACGGATTAGATCAAAACGCTAATTCCAACCCGTCCATACATACGGAATGGATTAACTAAAACAGTTAAATCCTACATGGTTTCATGTCCTGTCAACTAAAATAGTTGAACGACATATTGGATGGTTGTTTATATTTTCTGTTAGTAGAATGGATAGGGATTTAATTAAAACATTTAAATCCTAATTTTTTGTCGTGTCATGGCAACGAACTGTTGAGCAGCACTACATTGGTTTGGATGGGAATTTATATATATAAATTATGATACCACGATCTGAGCTTGAGTCCTATAGTCGACGGTTAGGGAGCGTATATGCAGTAGGATGCGTAGCTAGCTATATTGGTTGAGGTATACCCTGTTAGGCTTAGGTAGTCATGCCCACTCAGGTGCGTTTTTGCATGTTGCCTTCTATTCAGGTTGAGACCCTCAGCATAGCCTAGTGAGAGTCTTGTAGTGTGGTTATATGTATATATCTATTTACGGACTATATAGATATAGTTGAGACATCTAGGAAGTATCTGCGTATCGGGTCTCTGTTTGGATTGTAGTTAGGATATAACTTGTTCGTGGGCCTAACCCACTATTATTTTTCAGGTAACGGATGGTATCAGGTCTTAGAGCTTGTTCGTGCTGAGCAAAGACGACTACTCACTCGATCGACGACGTTGGCGGTTCCTGTATGATTTAGCATTGGATTCCTTTCTGGTGGTTCATTTTTCAGTGTTGGTTTTATTAGGGGTCCACTAGATAGATTCCCGAGTTGTATTAGAATTGAAAAAGTTGGATGTATCAGATTAATACTTTATTTATAAAAAGTTTATTCTGAGGTTTTCAGTTTTGGTTTACCATTCTAGTTTCTTTTCAGCAATTTATTTATTCCTATTTTCTTAATTGTATTCTATGTTCGTTTATTGCTAATTGGTTTGATATCCTCGGGTGATCGGGCGTGGGCCTGGCCAACCTGCATCCAGAAATCCGGGGGTATCACATAAGCCATACTTAACTTCCATGAATTCTCTAATATCTCCACCTTAGACACACTACAAGAAATTAGGTTTTTAGTGATGGTCAAATCTGTCCCTAAAAGTCCTAAGACCGTCCCTAATGATCGAATTCGACCGTCCCTAATAGCTGTGTCCCAAAAGATTTTTAGGGACGGTAAAAGTTGCCCGTCCCTGAAAAGTTGTTTGATTTATTAGGGACGGGCTTACCAAATAGGCCGATTTATTAGAGACAGACTTACTGTCCCAAATAAGACCGTCCCTTTTGATTTATTATTGGGGATGGTATTTACTGTCCCTAATAGTCGATATATTAGAGACGGTTTGTTGTATGTCACTAATACAATACTTATTAGGCACAGTTCATACTGTCCCTAATATGATTTACTGTCCCTAATATGATTTATTGTTATTAGATTTGTATTATTATTATTTTTCTCATTTATTTATTTATTTATTTATTAGTTTTTACTCTGCTGGATTTGTGTTCTAGAAAAACTTATTAAACCAAAACATCCAGAACTAAAAAGTACATACATCCACAATATCATTCTAGAAAGAAAAAAACTGATTATCACCACAATATGGTGCCAACAAACGAGCTCTTAATCTCATGATGAAACTACAAATTCTCCAGTTTTGTAAACAAGAACTAAAAGTATGTACTAGCTGCTTTAACATCAAATGGTTACAAACATCCTCAAAAATTAAAACATCATTTTAAACTGAATGCAATCATGAAAATGCAGGCCAAAAAATACACGTACCAAAATAGTTAGAAATCAGCTAGCTAGCCATCAAAAAGCTCCAAAATATATCTACCAAAATAATTGTCTTTATTGTTCATTCAGGTGATTGTTGGCGGCTGCTGATACCAGCTTGGCAAGGCATGCTGCTGTTGGAAATGTGATGGAGAATGTTGATATTGGTGGAACCGTGGTGGTGGCGGCTGTTGGTGCTGTTGTTGCTGCTCAAGGAGGTGTTGTTGCTGCTCAAGTAGTTTCTGAATTGTATCCAACTTCTCCTCCAAACTTGTAACTTTCTCCGTAAGTTGTGCATTTTTTTCTTCAACATTTTTCACCCTTTTTCTAGAAGCCTCTTCAAAAGATGAGGATGCACGTTGATGGCTTGGAGCGACAAAACCATTTCCGAACCCACGACGATATCCCTTTCTGAATACCTAATTGGTTTTCCACTATCTCAACATCATTTATGATAGGACTAGTACCATCAGAATTGTGAGAAACTTGTGAAAACTTCTCTTTCATTTCTTGCTAAAATTAAGATTAATGTAGTGTTAAACATCAGTAGGTCAATAAAAAAATAATATTGCAATCAATAACTGAACAACTTTTTTTCATTCTAGACTAAAAAAAGGTTCTCAGTTCTATGGTCACCTTCTCTTCACTTTTCTTTTGATTTTTTGCATTTCTTCACTGTACTAATATTTCCTGCTTATTTTCCTCATTTGTAGTATTCTATTTTCATTTCAATACTGACACTAGGAAAAAACACAAAAACAATGTGTTGTACTGGTATGTTGTTTAGTATTGTCAGTTTTCCCAAAAGTTTCTTGTAATGTTTATCATACAGCTTATACTTCTGAAATTATTTGATATTTTGGATGATGTCATCTTAATTGTTTTTTGTTGTAGTCATGTGTCCTCTATGTCAATTTAATTTTTCCAGTCTGCTTTTTGCTCAGTTTTGTTTAATATATATATATATATATATATATATATATATATATATATATATTTTGAAGAAGATTAAGAAAATTGCTTTAATTATCATCACTTTTTCCATACATACTTTATATGATTTCTTCACGAGTCATGTTGAAGATCAGTTGACGCCCCTAGTGTGTTTGATTGCAGAGATATTTTGATTAAATTTCTTTCAATGCTAATTATAAGCCTGGTGATTATGATAAAATTGCTCTTCTTTTTAGTAATAATACCTCATTGAAGGAGACTTTAGCTAACTTATGTATTTGAGATAACTTTTATATGCAAATATAATTGTGCCCCCATTTTTGCCAATAGAACTACTAAAAATCAATTTATTTTTTTTTTTCTCCCCTAAAAATCATTTCAACCAGCCTACCAAGCAATAAATTCAATGTTGCATTCAAAAAATAAATAAATAAATTCATCCGAAACACAGTTTTATACATTTTATTTCTTCACTTAAGTCATGTTGAAGATCAATAGTCATAGGCAATGATAAGACACACAGCGAATGTTTTAAATGAAACCTAATGAAATATTAATGTCAATTCATTCCAACTTAATAAAATAAAAATAAAAATAAAAATAAAAACCACGTGTTTTCAAGCTTGAAATCAAATTTTAGCACCATTTCGAAAGCATATAAAGAGTATACAATTAACTTAGAGCAGACGCCCCCAGTGTGTTTGGCCACAGGCTATTCAGAAGTTTACCTTTTCATGGGGATTCATCTCTTTCTGCTATTATATAGAATAACAGTTCGTGTTTTGATTTGTTTGATACCCCTGATTTGCAGATGTTAGCACTATTCCATTCACTCTAATACATATATATTGTTATGGAGGATGGTACTTTTAATTTTAAAAGAGCTTGGGAGGTTTGTAGGTCCTATAATGTTTCCATTCACTCTAATACAGAATAACAATTGGCGTCTGGGATTGGCTTAATAATTCTTTTGATTGACATATGGATTGTCAAACCTTTGATGGCTTTCTTTTGTGGGCTATACACATGGTTGCTTCTTCTAGGCGATTTTCTATGATCGTCTCTACTATTGTATGGGCTATTTGGCAGGAAAGAAATTTGAGGATGTTTCCCTATATTCCATGTTCCTATTCTAATTTTCTCTTTTTTAGTATTTTTATTTATCCGGCCTTAGGTACCGGCAATGGGTGAGTCAAGATAACAAAGTACTTAAATCAAAAAAGGCATAAACACAATCAAATAAGGAGAAATCAAAAGAGTAGTACAAGCTAAAGACAAATAATAATGCACACACCATCAAAGAAAAACATATCTGGAAGATGAATTCCTTATGTTCTTAAGGATAAAGAAAAATAATAATAACAATTTCTATACCACACTCAAAGCAAGAAGAAATAGTAAATGTATCAGGGAATGCAACAAATCATGTATCAAGTTGTTTACTACACATACACACACAATCTTATTATCAGAACAGCAATTCATATATACTTCTACATATAAGTATATATACTGTAACTAATTTACTATACATACACACACAATCTTATTATCAAACAAGATGGCAATAATAACACATTAAGAAAAATAAAAAGAAAGTAAAATAGGGGGGAAAAAACTTACGTAGTTCTGCTTAGCTATCTCATTTACCCATCCAGTTTCTTCCCTAAAATGCGTGTCCTTGTACATGCGAATAGCAGGACCCTCCTCAGGACTTTCAACTTCCTCATCTTCTTCGTTTTGCCTTTCTTGCCTTTCTTAACTTTCTTTCAGCTACAACACAAAATATGATTTAGATGGATAATAAATTAAAAGTTTATAATTATTATTTTAAATATTACGTACATAAACATTATAGCGTCTGGCGAAAGACATCGATCCTTACTCAAGAGATGTTGCTTAACTTGTTTAATTTCAAGATATTCCTTGTTTTTGAAACGACGACATGGACATCGGGTAAAACCGCCTGTCTGTAAATGACGACTAGCCACCTTAATGAAGTTTTCTATGCCATCAAAATAGGTTCGACTACCCCTAGTGTGATGATGAATCCAAGACTTATCCATCTAACTGGTATTTTACATAAAATAAAAAATAAAAAAGTTAGAATATCAATTATAAACAAGTCATTTGACTTTAGAAAGAAAAAGAAAGAACAGATGGCCAGAAAAGAAAAAAAAGCATACAGATGGCGAATGCATTTTCTAATACACTTAAAGACTGGCCTTCAAAACCAAAGTAGTTAATGCATGTAAAGAAACCAAGAGAAACTAAAAATCTGTGTATATTAAGTATCTCTCTTGATTTCTCATCCTCTACTCTTAATTTCTCTTCCACATGCAGTATTTTTGCTTATTTTTATTTTTCAAATTTTTCTTATTTATAATGCTTTTTCATGTAAGTAATAAATCCTAACACTCTTCCAACTGACATGAAAAATAAAATAAAAAATCAATCCAAACTTTTCCAAAGAAGAAACTAAATCTTAACAAACATAATCTGTAAGTGGAATACTGTAGGCCAAAAATTCAGCAAAAAAGAGATTAAACGAACATTTGGCATATCATGCATGCAAGAGTTCGATCATAATCAAGTTTAGGACTTGTATAATATATACGTTGATTAATTTAGTCATATTTTCATACTTCACTATCTTCTTTTGAAGATGAGACTCGTGAGAGTTTTAAATGGAACAACAATAATGCCATTTCTCAGTTTACATAAAATAAAATAAAATAAAACTTAGAAATTAATCTAAACAGAATGTAGTATTATTATTGATCTAAACTTAAATGTAAATGAAATTATTGTAGATGCCACAATTTTAAATTATAAACTTGTAAACTTTTAATAATTTCAAACATTCAATATATTAAAAATGTAAGATATGTTGTGTCTATGCAAGAACAAACTAGTTAGCTAGGATGAGGAGACGATCATAGCTGTAGTGGGGGAGTAGTGACTAATATAACATGTTTGAAAAAAGTTAAAATAAGGTGCATTACATTGTAACATTTACTGAGTTCTTTGTTTTTTTTTTTTCCATTATTTTTTTTTTTTTTTAGGGTACAACATCTGAGAGGACCCGATCCTATGATAAAGACTATAACTCAGCAGGGCAAACCCAAAGCCCAATCCAAAAAAAATCAGGTTTTGGCAATGTTATTTGGAATTTGGTCTAGGCTTGGATTCATTCGTGTTTAGCAACCCAAAATCCAACCCGAACCTGTCATGAATTAGCTAACATTTTTTTTTCAAGGTAGAAGTGTTAGATGAGTTAGAAAGTTAAGCTAGATTCTATTATTTTCCTACATTAATGCATATTCCTACATACATGGTTGGGTGTGGTGAATGTATTTTTTACCTTCATTTGCTTTGTGATTTGTGGTCAAGAGATCAAGTTGGAAGTTCTCCACCTGGTTTAAGAACTTTCTAGACTCTATCATGCAGAATCTAATCCATTGGAAATTTTCCAACCTTGTTTTGAGATTTTTGAAAGGTTTTAAAGTTCAACTGGTTGAAATTAATCGGTTGCAGAGACACATTATTTTTGGATATATTTTATATTCTTTTTCAAATAAAATTAGTTAAGGTGTCCAATAGAATTTTGACAATACTTTTTTACTTTGACTTGAACGACGAGAAAGTATTAAATATCTAGGGACCAGGGTCATTCCAACCCTTAAATGTTAGTTTGTAATAATTCAATGAATATAGAATGTTCGTACGAATTTTTATTGGCCTGTTGCGTGAATTATACATGGATTAATTGTTGTAGCCTTTTTCCTATCTAAACCCAGTTAACCACACACCCTTGGCATTAATATTAGATACAACAAAAAATAGACAAATCTTTCAAATTAAGTGCAGTCTTTGTCATTTATCCCCTGATCTTGTTACAGTTTGAGTGTATGAAGAAATCATAGAATTAACATCAGCATAGTATAGAATTTAGCATAAATTCGTGCATGAGAGTTCCTGAATCAATACGAATCATTAAAAAAAAAAAGTCATAGACATTATCCATCAATTAGATACAGAGGTTCTTGCTAATCCAATATCTAAAGCAGAGAGTATTTATGAATTTTCTGTTTTAATCCTATAAAAAACATAGCAAAAAAGCAAATATACAAATCTAAAAATCACCGGAAAAAAAAAATTAATATAAAAAATAAAAAACACTTACAACACTAGTAGAAGAATAAGTAGAGACACTGAACTTCTAGTCGCTCTGGTAGTCCTTGTAGAGAAAATCTGCGACACGAAACAAACAAGCAATTCATAGAAAACATTCCAAACTATCAATCCAAAAAACTAAGACAAATGAATGGGATATTCCAAAAATATAAAGGACTGGCACTTTACGTGTTCAACTAAACGTTGTGATAAGATGACGGACCTGTTGCAGGGAGTGTCTAGAATGGGAAAGTGGGTGAGATCAGAAGACAAAGAAGCCATAAGAAGAATATTCAAAAATGAAAAAGCAGGGTTTGTGAGAAGATAATGGACCTGTTGATGGACGGACTTTGCTACCTCTCAATTGAATTAAATTAGACATTCACCCAATTAGACGAAGAAGAAGCCAATAAACTGCAAATTATATACTACTAAGATCAATCAACAAAACCCACAAAAAGCAAACACTCAAGTTTTGTGTGTCTGAAGCATTCATGTTAATTATATGTGTATATGTGTGTATATAGTGAATGTATAAGCAGTTAGGGTTCATTAATTGGGAAATAAGGGAATTGAGGAGTGAAAATTACCGGCGGTGGGATTAATGTTGAAGACGGCTGAGAGTGTTAGAGGACTCGTCGATAGGAGAGCAAAGGAAGTTAGGAAAGATCGTTTCCAGCTGCTGCTGTTGGGGGGCTCTTCAAGACCTCACCTTCACAAAGAGAAAATCTAAGGCTACGACTTCAATTGAAAAGAAATAGATCGATTGGGGAAGACCAAACCAATTTCAGATAGAGGACGGAAGGAGAAGATCGACCTAGGGCAAGAAATAGTCTTCAGACACAGAGCGCATCGAATAAGAAATTTAGCAAAGTGATCCCTCATGGATTACATGTACAGATCTATACTTAATTGAAAAGAAATAGATCAGTTGGGGAAGAACAAACCAGTTTGAAAGAGAGGACGGAAGGAGAAATCGAGCTAGGGCCGGCAAGAAACAATCTTCAGACACACATCGAATAAGAAATATATATACAGATATATACTTAACTTGACCAAAACTACATCGTTTATATATATATAGTTAATTAAAGACGGTAACTTTACCGTCCCAAAAGCGTATTTTGACAATTTTTTATTAAAAAAATATAATTTCACTTAAATATCCTTTTGGGACGGTAACATTACCTTCCCAAAAGGCTATTTTGATAATTTTTTTATTAAAAAAATTTATAATTTCACCAAAAATGGCGCTAAGTTTTTTCGCCACCAGATTGGAGGGCGCGCTAATTTTTTTTTAGTCTATTAGGGACGGGAAGGAATGTAGTGTTACCAAAAAGGGTGTCTTTAGGGACAGTTTCTCTACTGTCCCTAAAGGACTGTCACCAATACCCCTAATTCTTGTAGTGACACTCGCCTCCATGCTTATCTCTGCCCTCCCTCCCCTCCTCATTAGATTCCTTCTGCTGAAGGAACTCAGAAGCTGGGTCACCATCAGATTCAGATACCATGAGAGTTCAAATAACTTAGTGCATTGGTTGATCGATATCTCCAGCAAAACCCTCCACTTCTCTCCACCGTGGTACACCGTACCACCTCGTCTACCATCACCACTGCCGCCGCATAAAACTTGCAAGGGAAGTCGTGCCAAAATAAAGAATTTAAAGCATAAAATAGAATCATGTTTGTCAAGTAAGATAGACAAAATAGATAAATGACATGAATCTATAAAAGTGATATGATGTGAATATGTTAAGCAGTAAGAGTGTATAATACATCCAATATGGAAAATCACAGGCATTGGGCATGAATGAGATAGCATGGACACAAGATAAGATGCATGGAATGTATATATGAAATCTGTGAAGTTCGATCGATCACAAAAATTGTGAGATCGATCTCACTTGATCGATCTGAGAAATTGAGAAACTAAGTTTGATCGATCTTACTTGATCGATTTGAGAAATATGTTCGATCGATCGAACTCTGTGAAGAACGTGGACAGTCACAGATCTGTGACGTGGGTGACACGGGGCCTTCACGAACAAGGTCGTGGGCCCATCAACACAACATAGCATCAATCCTATTCACTTGTACGAGGCCCATACTCCCAAAATACAATCAAAAATACAAAATTTAACAGAATATATATACACATATATACACATATATACATAAAGCTTCAAACTTCATCAATGGTGATTTTCAACATTAAAAGAGCATGGATCTAACATTTAAAGCAAGTATATATCAAATCGAAGCTTGAATCAAAAGGATGGATTCGGATCTCACCTAGAAATCAAGAGAGAGATGTGGAAACTCGAAGGGGTGAGATGCGAAATCCAAGAGGAGAGAGAGAAAGATTCGGGATGAGCTGAAGCTCGTCAGAGGTCTTGCCGGAGATGGAGAAGATTGGGTGTTGCGGCGACGAGGGATAGGGTTTGGAAGAGGGTTAGATCGATCTTTGAAATCAATCTTGAAACCCTCGGTTTCATTTTTAAAAACTTTCCCCAACCAATTCGATCGATCCAACTGTTGTGATCTCTCCTTGAAAACTTTTTTTTTTTTTTTATAAAAAAACATTTAAAATTTAAAATTTAAAACTAAAAATTAAAAATGAAAGTTTTTTGGATTTTTGAAGAATTAAAATAAAATAAAATCTTTTTGGGATTTTTGGAAAATAAAATAAAATAAAATAGAAATATTTTTAGAATTTTGAAAATTAAAAGTCAAACAAAGTCAAAGATGGTGAGATGAAGAACAGAGATCGATCTGAACAAAATGTTCGATCGATCTGACAGAGAGCTAAAAATATGCAGGTTTTTGGGTTCAGAAATTTGTCTCAGTGTTGGAACTCAAGATCGATCGAACTTGAGGTTTGAATCGATCGAAGGACTTATGATCGATCTGAGAATAAGTTCGAACGATGGGACAGAGAGGTGATTTGGATGCAGGTGGATGCAGGTTGAAAATTTTTTTAAGTGTTGGATGCAGGTAGAAGTTCGATCGATCGAACTCTCATTTGAGATCGATCGAACTTATGCAAAATGCTCAATCACAACATAAATGTGCATGCAATCCTAATCACAGTTCCTAGCAATGCATATGAACCAAAAACAAGTATCTAGACTTCGCAAGAAATGAAATTAAAGATAGAAATAAGGGAGGAATAGGGTTTTGACACCCTACGAAATGTCGTGCTAGTCTTTAATAACTCTAGCAAGATGTTGAGCTCTTTTAGCCCGGATCAAACATCTTGTAGTGTGTAATACCCCTAAAATTAAAAAGGATAAAATTGGAATTTAAATTTCATTCTATGTGCATTTTTGTCTATTGATTTTGTAATTGTTGTATTTTGTTTGTTTTATTTTAAATTGTATTTTAAATGCCTTATTTGGTTAATTATTTAATTGTCTTATTTTCTTTATTTGAATTATGGTTTGTTTAGTTATCTGAGTTATTGTATTGTTTGTTTTATTTTAAATTGTATTTTAAATGCCTTATTTGGTTAATTATTTAATTGTCTTTAATAGGTGCTTAAGTAGAAGTTGAATTAATAGTTTTCAGTTATGATTTCTTGGAGCCGTCATACAAGTATTTAACGTGTATGTGACTTAAGTTTATGGGCCGACTCTAGTTTAATTAGGGTTCTGCCTTCACTCTAGTTTAAATAGGGTTTTCTAAAAGCCTATATATATACGTATATGAGTTTCACTAAGGGTTTTGGAAGAACCCTATTCACGGCACAGTAAAAATAGAACGTAACAGAGAGAGAGTTGAGAGAACAGAGGCAATGGTAAGAGCTACCAAGGACAAGAATAGAGAGGGTCAAAGGAGGGTTGTGGTGGATTAGATCACACCCATAGGAGGCTTGACGGAAGTTAGTAGTTGCCGGAAACTTAAAGACGACGCAGGGATTTCATAACTGAAATCACAGGCAAGTTCCTCTCTTTCTCCTTCTCTTTGGCTCTTGTTCTGTGCACCTAGATAATCTCTAGGGTTTAATCAATCAATAACTAGAAGTTATATGTTTAATATATGTTATATGAATGATCTGTTTGTCGTAAATTCAAATCTGTTTGCAGTTCATGTATTAACCGCTCCCAGTTTTGTTCTTAAAAGCATATTAAGTTCTGTTGTAATGTTTGTTACTGTACTTGCTTCCATCTTCTATAAACGAACCATGGGGATATTAATGGGGTGATAGAAGACCTTAGGTTCAGTATTATTGACGAACAAAGGGGTTGGAATGGAGCTGTGGTTGCAAAATAGTTCAGTGTTGTCCCTAAAGCATGTCTAGTTCGGTAGCAAATTTGATCTATGTAATTGATTTAAATGGTTAAAATCAAACCTTTGGGATGCTAGTGAATATTAATAAGACCCTTAGGATCAGTTTTTGAAACCAACTGAAGGGCAGAAACATGCCGGAGAAGAAGCAGAAAGTTAGAACGGAGCAGAACGGGGACAAAGGCTCTCAAAGGAGGTGAGAGCCGGCTCCATGGATGTGGGAGCCGGCTCCCATACTCATTGAGCCGGCTCTACATTCTTAGAGCCGGCTCCAGGCTCAAAAAAGAGCCTGCTCTTGGAATTTAGAGCAGGCTCTTTCAAATAGTAGTTTTCTGAATTTTTTTTCTACGAACTGTTTGGATACTGTTGGAGCATGGGAACGTTTCTGTTGAATCTGGGGTTTTACAAAGGGATTAGAGGGTTGGATTTGAGAGTTATTAAGTCCTTAAATTGAGTAAGGTTGACCTCTAAGTGAATGAAATTAACAATGCGCTAATTTAACAATTGTGCGTACGGTTAACGGCTGGAAGGAGATTTGTTGTCTAGTTTTCATTTGACAACTTAGGGTGCTATATAATGATTCTAAATGAAGATTAAAAGCACAGTGAAGTCTTTTAAATTAATAAATTGGACTTGGGCATAGGGCATGCCTCTGTGCTAAAAGATAAAACAGAATACAAGTATACAACTTTGTAAGCTATTACCGGATGGAAGGAATTAAATTGCTTAAATTAATGTAGTGATTTATCGGACTATAATATGATTATAGAATTTATTTTAATGCTTGATAGAGTCATTGATATATTAGATTTGATCTATGTATGCTCTGGATGGTAGTTGCCGAATTATTAATTGTTTCCTGCAACTTTATGGTTTAACTCTTGGATTTAAATTGTTGAAATACTAAATACTCTTCTGCAATTATTTAGGAGGGTTTTGGATTGTAAATTGCTAAACTGTTAATTATATGTTGTAATTTACATGGTTTGGATGTTAATTGTGGACTCTTATATATTATTCTACAATTATTTGGATTATTGGTTTGAACTGTACATATTGTAGTATCACATATACTATTCTGCAGTTATTTGGATATTTGGTTTTGGACTGTAAATTACTTGTTAATTATTTATATGTTGTAATTTACATGGATATAGAGGATTATATGCACCGGTATGGGACGGTGACATACAAGGTATGGTTTAGCTCAAAACGTTAATTCAGACCTTATGGATTTTAATTGGTGAACAGTTTTATCTGTTTAATCAATTATATGGATATTGTGGATTGTATGCACTGGTATGGGACGGTGGCATACTAGGGACAAACTGATTCAAAATAACTCAGTCCTACCTATTTTGGATTAAGGGTTCGAATTATAAAAACATAATTCTCCTTATATTTAAGTCTGTGCAGCTGAATAAGCTGAACGACTTATTGGATTTCCTATGGATGGATATGAATGGATTTTAAATATATGTTTATGGTACCACGAGAGGAGCTTGAGTCTCAGACTCGTTGGTTAGGGTGCGTATATGCAGTGGATGCGTAACTGGCTATAGTAGATTGAGGTGTACCCTGTTAGGTCTAGGTACTCATGCCCACCTTCGGGTGCGTTTTCTCATGTTGCCTTCTATTCAGGTTGAGACCCCTACAATAGACCAGTGAATGTCCCTTAGTGTGGATATATCTATATGTATGGACTAGATAGCTATTGTTGAGATATCTAGGGTGTATCTGCGTATCGAGTCACTGTTTGGATTGTAGTTAGAGAAGAATTTGCATGTGGGCCTGACCCACTCTTATTTTTACAGGTGTTCGTTAGTTCCAGACATAGAGCTGGATCGTGCTGAGCAGATACAGTTATTCACTCCACCGATGACCAGGGTTTTATTTCATATTTTTGACTTGGGATTCATTTCCAATCTTTTGAGTTCAGTGAGATATTTTAGGGGTCCACTAGATGGATTCCCGAGTTGTAATAGGAATGGAGAAGTAGGATGTATCAGAATCATTCTTTGTTAATTAAATTTTATTCTGAGATTTTTAGATTATTATTCTAGTTTCTTTTAAGCAATTTATTTATTTATTTATTTTTTTCTTTTCTTATTTGTATTCTGTGTTCGATTACTGCTAATTGATTTGATATCCTCGGGCTATCGGGCGTTGGCCTGGCCAACCCGCATCCGGAAATTCGGGGGTATCACAGTTGGTATCAGAGCACTCCAGGTTCTAGTGTCCTTAGGAGTGTTTTCGTTATAAGACTTCTGCGTTGCATCTCTTAAAAACTTAGAGCCATATTAGGATTCGTTGTACTCTTGTTACGATTCGGTAGGAGGAGATGATGTCAATTATATTCCATAGTTATGGAATGGTTGACACTAGGAGGAGGATCAGGTTCAGAGCGAAAGCGATATGGACCCAACGGAGTAAAGGAGGAGGTTGTCAAGTTCTTTGTCAGAAACAGAACTTGGGGATCAAAGATTTAGTCCTAAGGGTGGCAATACTTAGACAGTATATGCCAGGACCGGATTAAGATGTCGGTGTTAGGTCTGTATATCGGGGCCAACACAAATTTCAGATATTCTCAAAAATGAGACAATCGAATAGTAGGATTCTGAAAAGGGTCCTAAGGGAGGAAATTTTAGTGTCTCCAAGAAAGGGGATGTTAAAGCTTGAAGATGAAGGATCACAAGGAGGTGATCTCATTCATCAGCAGTATGGTGAATGATACTAGTAGAATTGGTGTAGATCAATCTACATGTGGATAAATTTTTTTGTCATCTCTTAGAGAGTCAATTGAAACAGTACTCTTCGGTTGGAAATCGGATAGAGTTCTCATTAGAACAAAGACATGATTTTATATCACATTCTGGAGCGAATGGGGATTAGGTTGTGACGGTCTATGGTACGTTGTAAAACCACGATAGACGGTTTACATTCCGCGTATAAGAAGGATAAGGGGTAAGCCTTTGGTATTTGTTTAGGCAAAAGAATGTTGCTTTTAAGCTATGGTTACAGACAGGTTTCAAGGTTGGATGATTACCAACGAAACTACGAAATGAACTTTTGCGACATAATTTGTGAACTTGAGTTCAAATGAGGTTTTCTTCGCTGGAATGGAGGATGTTTTAATTAGAAATTATATTTTGGTTGTTTTGTTGCATTGTGTGTATCTATGTATTTAATTTTGTTATTTTGTGTTGCATTTTACTACTATGTGTTTCATTTTGTTGTTACGTGTTTTATTTTTGTTAATTTGTTCGGATTGAGAGTATGGAGTTGTTGGGGACACCAGTATGTGATCAACCAATTATTATTTTGATGACGTAGATAATAGCGCTATGTACGCTAGGATTTGTAAATAAATGGTCATATGATTGGGTAGAAACACAAACTCCTAGCCAATCTATTGGACTTGGATGTGCATCAATATGGTACCTTAATTAGGATGGGATAGCTTAACTACCAATACGAGTCCAATAATTTACAATGATTAGTTGGATATATTCTACACTAGGTAGGGATTTGTTTTTTTACAACACTATAAGAATGGTGGTTGTGAATATCTTGGGGGATTCGTGAGGTTGTGGTTGGTAAAGATCGCTGTAATGCCACTATGGATTGGACGAAGGATTTCGGGCTGGTAGGTACTTATCGGGATGACGCCGACTGAGGATAGTGGACTGATTTAAATTATATCAATCTATTCGTAATTCAGACATTGTTTTACGAGGGTGTCACTTGGAGGGGTGGCTGGAATTGAACCTAGAGGAGGAACCAAAGTTTCTACACTACAAAAAAATGTGGAATTTTTTTTTTAGGGTCCTAATTTACAATAATTAGTTGTTGCTTTGACATTGATGACTATATGGAGGATGGGAAAAGTTTCATAAGCTTTTGAAGCAGGACAAGGAGTCAAATTAACACTATTTATATTATAAAGGTAGGGTGTGTCAAAGATAGGATGGTGAGACCGGTTAGCTATTATAAAGAAGCGGTGCACGGTGTGCGTGAAAAAGTTATACTGCATGGTTAGCTATTGATGATGCTCCAAATTAAGTACTGGGTGCAGATGGAATTTGGTGGTACCAGACTAATGGTACTTTTGGTAGCAGATTGGGAGGAGGATGATGGGACTGAGATTCACAACACTTAGTTCTTTCTTCATTCTGGCAGATAATATGATTTCTAAATTAAATCAGCTCAGATCTTGTTTATTTCAAACTAGTGAAATATCAGTTCATATAAATAGAGGGGATTACAAGACGACTTAGATGCATCAAAGTGGTAATTCGCACTTTGCGTTACATTCTGGTTGGTGGAAGGGAACATGGATGAGGACGCTCGAAACAACTGATAGGAGTTTTCGGTTAGTTGTTACATTCAGAGTTGGGGTCTTAGTTTATACACTAATGACACTTGCTTTTACCAAGGCAATTAAGGGGGTCAAATTCAAATATCGGAGCTGACCCTGGAGGCAGTGTTACCTTACTCAGACAGAGTATAAGGTACTAACGGAGGATTTGTCGCATCTATGAATATTGTCGGAGTGACTGAGATATAAAATTTGTAGAAATTTTTCTTGGTACACTCGAATGGTTATACGGAACATCAGGACATCAAATGTCCGTTCTAGTGACTAGGTTTAGAAAGAGACATGTATATAACTGTCTAAATGAGTCTCCCCAGTTAGAAAGATAACCGGAGGTCATTGGCGATTTTTGGCACTGCCTAAATTACAATGGGAGTAAGACTAATTCTCATAATGTTCTCTTTTGGATTTCGTATTAGTTCTACATTGTACTGATAATAGAGGTATAGCTGTGCTTCATATCTCTCAACGGGGGATTGGATCGAGAATGTATATTTGATAATGGAGGAGATACTTGGGATAGATATCCTAGGTTTTTATGGGAAGTTGGAAGTGTTTACTTCATTTCTCATCGTGATGGCACCAGAAGGTTTGCGGGGGAAGCAAGGTGTGTTGTCAGGGAAGGTCAGTTGTTAGGTATTAAATTTCTTTTTCCGGGATGGTGTTATTAAAACACTAGGATGGACGCATAGACGTTTTGCCAGTCTATGCTATGGAATTGGAAGAATGTGGATCTTTATCCTATATAAACAAATGTAGGTACGAATGAGTAGTTGCTAAATCCAACTTATATGTTGAATAATTTTGTGTTTTCTTTATATCGGACCCGTAGATGGTTCTGGGAAGTTTTGGAATTCAGTGGAGCTCCTACGCAACAGTAACGTCCACAATGGAACGATAATGAATGTTAATGAGAATAATTCAGAGTTTCATGAATTCCGAGGACGGAATTCCGTTTGTTAGGGGGGAAGAATGTAATACCCCTAAAATTAAAAAGGATAAAATTGGAATTTAAATTTCATTCTACGTACATTTTTTTCTATTGATTTTGTAATTGTTGTATTTTGTTTGTTTTATTTTAAATTGTATTTTAAATGCCTTATTTGGTTAATTATTTAATTGTCTTATTTTCTTTATTTGAATTATGATACTATGTATATCATACATATATACATATATATATGTGTGTGTATGTGTGTCTGTGTGTGTGTTTGTAACTTTGTTTTATTTTAAATTGTATTTTAAATGCCTTATTTGGTTAATTATTTAATTGTCTTTAATAGGTGCTTAAGTAGAAGTTGAATTAACAGTTTTCAGTTAGGGTTTCTTGGAGCCGTCATACAAGTATTTAACGTGTATGTGACTTAAGTTTGTGGGCCGACTCTAGTTTAATTAGGGTTCTGCATTAGCTCTAGTTTAAATAGGGTTTTCTAAAGGCCTATATATATACGTGTATGAGTTTTACTAAGGGTTTTGGAAGAACCCTATTCACGGCACAGTAAAAATAGAACGTAACAGAGAGAAAGTTGAGAGAACAGAAGCAATGGTAAGTGCTACCAGGGACAAGAACAGAGAGGGTCAAAGGAGGGTTGTGGTGGATTAGATCACACCCATAGGAAGCTTAAAGGAAGTTAGTAGTTGCCGAAAACTTAGAGACGACGCAGGGATTTCATAACTGAAGTCACAGGCAAGTTCTTCTCTTTCTCCTTCTCTTTGGCTCGTGTTCTGTGCACCTAGATAATCTCTAGGGTTTAATTAATCAATAACTGGAAGTTATATGTTTAATTTATGTTATATGAATGATCTGTTTGTCGTAAATTCAAATCTGTTTACAGTTCATGTGTTAACCGCTCCCAGTTTTGTTCTTAAAAGCATATTAAGTTCTGTTGTAATGTTTGTTACTGTACTTGCTTCCATATTCTATAAATGAACCATGGGGATATTAATGGGGTGATAGAAGACCTTAGATTCAGTATTATTGAGGAACAAAGGGGTTGGAATGGAGCTGTGGTTGCAAAAAAGTTCAGTGTTGTCCTTAAAGCATATCTAGTTCGGTAGAAAATTTGATCTATGTAAAATATTTAAATGGTTAAAATCAAACCTTTGGGATGCTAGTGGATATTAATAAGACCCTTAGGATCAGTTTTTGAAGCCAACTGAAGGGCAGAAACATGCCGGAGAAGAAGCAGAAAGTCAGAACGGAGCAGAACGGGGACAGAGGCTCTCAAAGGATGTGAGAGCCGGCTCCATGGATGTGGGAGCCGGCTCCCATACTCATTGAGCCGGCTCTACATTCTTAGAGCCGGCTCCAGGCTCAAAAAAGAGCCTGCTCTTGGAATTTAGAGCAGGCTCTTTCAAATAGTAGTTTTCTGAATTTTTTTTCTACGAACTGTTTGGATACTGTTGGAGCATGGGAACGTTTCTGTTGACTCTGGGGTTTTACAGAGGGATTAGAGGGTTGGCTTTGAGAGTTATTAAGTCCTTAAATTGAGTAAGGTTGACCTCTAAGTGAATGAAATTAACAGTGCGCTAATTTAACAATTGTGCGTACGGTTAACGGCTGGAAGGAGATTTGTTGTCTAGTTTTAGTTTGACAACTTAGGGTGCTATATAATGATTCTAAATGAAGATTACAAGCACAGTGAAGTCTTTTAAATTAATAAATTGGACTTGGGGCATAGGGCATGCCTCTGTGCTAAAAGATAAGACAGAATACAAGTGTACAACTTAGTACGCTATTACCGGATGGAAGGAATTAAATTGCTTAAATTAATGTAGTGATTTATTGGACAATAATATGATTATAGAATTTATTTTAATACTTGATAGAGTCATTGATATATTAGATTTGATCTATGTATGCTCTAGATGGTAGTTGCCGAATTATTAATTGTTTCCTACAACTTTATGGTTTAACTCTTGGATTTAAATTGTTGCAATACTAAATACTCTTCTGCAATTATTTAGGGGGGTTTTGGATTGTAAATTGCTAAACTGTTAATCATATGTTGTAATTTACGTGGTTTGGATGTTAATTGTGAACTCTTATATATTATTCTACAATTATTTGGATTTTTAGTTTGAACTGTACATATTGTAGTATCACATATACTATTCTGTAGTTATTTGGATATTTGGTTTTGGACTGTAAATTACTTGCTGATTATTTATATGCTGTAATTTACATGGATATGGAGGATTGTATGCACCGGTATGGGACGGTGACATACAAGGTATGGTTTAGCTCAAAACGTTAATTCATACCTTATGGATTTTAATTGGTGAACAGTTTTATCTGTTTAATCAATTATATGTATTTTGTGGATTGTATGCACCGATATGGGACGGTGGCATACTAGGAACAGACTGATTCAAAATAACTCAATCCTACCTATTTTGGATTAAGGGTTCGAATTATAAAAATATAATTCTCCTTATATTTAAGTCTGTGCAGCTGAATAAGCTGAACGACTTATTGGATTTCCTATGGATGGATATGAATGGATTTTAAATATATGTTTATGGTACCACGAGAGGTGCTTGAGTCTCAAACTCGTTGGTTAGGGTGCGTATATGCAGTGGATGCGTAGCTGGCTATAGTAGATTAAGGTGTACCCTGTTAGGTCTAGGTACTCATGCCCACCTTCGGGTGCGTTTTCGCATGTTGCTTTCTATTCAGGTTGAGACCCCTACTATAGTCCAGTGAATGTCCCTTAGTATGGATATATCTATATGTATGGACTAGATAGCTATTGTTGAGATATCTAGGGTGTATCTGCGTATCGAGTCACTGTTTGGATTGTAGTTAGAGTAGAATTTGCATGTGGGCCTGACCCACTCTTATTTTTACAGGTGTTCGTTAGTTCCAGACTTAGAACTGGATCGTGCTGAGCAGATACAGTTATTCACTCCACCGATGACCAGGGTTTTATTTCATATTTTTGACTTGGGATTCATTTCCAATCTTTTGAGTTCAGTGAGATATTTTTGGGGTCCACTAGATGGATTCCCGAGTTGTAATAGGAATGGAGAAGTAGGATGTATCAGAATCATTCGTTGTTAATTAAATTTTATTCTAAGATTTTTGGATTACTATTCTAGTTTCTTTTCAGCAATTTATTTTTTTTTTTTTTTTTCTTTTCTTATTTGTATTCTGTGTTCGATTATTGCTAATTGATTTGATATCCTCTGGTTATCGGGCGTGGGCCTGGCCAACCCGCATCCGGAAATTCGGGTCTATCACATAGTGCATCCCCTCCTCAATGGGGTGATAAGTGCTTTGAACTCCACCCAACAGTGGTTATTTAAGGAACTTGTTGGATTAAGCTCAAAAGATGTTTTCAATCCTTGGTCAATGTAATCTTTGGGCTTCCACACCCTTTCAAAACAAGATTTTAAAACAACTTTCTTTGGTTTCAAGGTTGAAGATGAACTTTTTGAAACCTTGGTCTCACACAAAAACTCAATTCCTTCACTTTTAAGGTTATGACATTTTTCTACAACATTAATCTCTTCATGCTTGTCAAATGAATTGGGGGTTAGATTAAAAATATTCAACTTTACCTTCATGTGGCCAAAAGAGATCTTCATTATCCCCGTCCTACAATTGATGTTGGCGTTCACGATTGCCAAGAAAGGACAGCCAAGGATAACGGGAATTTGGCTCTTAGGATTTGGGACCGGTTCCGTGTCAATGACAATAAAATCAATGGGAAAGAAGAATTTATCAATTTTAATCAATACATCCTCGATGATACCCCTAGGCTTTTTGATTGATCGGTCGGCAAGTTGCAAAACTATCGACGTTGGTTTTAAGTCTCCTAAACCTAATTTGACATAAACCGAGTATGGAAGAAGATTAACACTAGCTCCTAGGTCAAGAAGAGCCCGATTAATGACATGATCACCAATGATGCATGAAGTAGTAGGTGAACCGGGGTCCTTAAACTTGGGGAGAGTGTTGTGCTGCAAAATTGAGCTTACTTGCTCGGTTAAGACCACTTTTCTAAGTGTTTGGCTTTTGTTCTTCTCCTTTTGGGTGCACAAGTCCTTCAAGAATTTGGCATAAGCCAGAATTTGCTTGATTGCATCCAAAAGTAGAAGATTGACTTTCACTTGCCTAAACACGTCCATGATTTCATTGACTTTAGCGTTTTGTTTGTCATTTGAAATGGATCCTTTTAAGGCATCCGGAAATGGAGCTTTTGGTTCAAAAACCTTTTCAGAATTTTTCTTTAAAGCTTTTCAACACAAGAAGTTTTCAAATCATTTTGCAAATCTTTCTTTTCAAATCACTTTTTAACACGTTCTCATTTATATGGTCATGCATATACAATGAAGGAGGAATATGATATGAAACAGGACGAGTGTCAACTTGTGGTTGAACCGGTTCACTCTCTTCATTGGACACACCCACTTGGTTGTCCATAATCTTTCCACTTCTCAAGGTAGTCACCGCATTGACATGCTCTATTGTGTGACCTTCCGATGAGGAATGAGTCTCCACAACACATTGTTGCTTTTATGGGGCATTCAAAGGCATTTTTCCCTTCTCTCTTGCATTCAAAGTACTAGCTATTTGCCCTACTTGGGTTTCTAGCTTAGCAATGGATTGAGAGTGAGAATGAAGCAATTGTGTGTTTGCCTCTAAAGTGCCCAAAGCGGTCAAAACTTTCTCTTCAAAAGCGGGACTTCTAAGATTTCCTTGGGAATATGATTGATTAAGAAAATGAGAATTTGAAAATTGGTTTCCTTGTGATTGATATGATGATCTAAAACCTTGGGAACATTGGCCTTGCATTGGAGGTGGAATGTATTTTCCTTGAAAACCACCTTGGGAAGGGTTTGAGCCCTCCCCTTAGTTTTTCCAAGAGAAATTTGGGTGATTCCTCCAACTAAGATTGTAATGATTTCCATAAGGATTGTTCCCTTGATTAGCAAAAATAGCATTTACTTGTTCATGATGCTCACTTTGCACATGTCCATGGAGACAATTGGAAGTAGAATGTAAAACACTTGAACAAGTCCTACATGTCTCATTAGATGCATGATGAGAATGGTTAGGGAAGGAAGATACTTGATTCACCGAGTTTTTATTGATCAAAAATTGATCAAACCTTTGAGATAATGATTTCATTTCGGCGGTAATTTCATTGGAGTGGTCGACTTGATGTAAGTCAACACTCTTCCTGCCACTAGAATTTCTACCATTCTTTGAAGATAAAGTACGATACAAAGAATTTTCACTCATGCTCTCATAAAGACGCCACACGTCATCCTCATGCCTATCAATGTAAGAGCCACCCATGGAAGCATCAACCATGCCTTTGTAATTGTCCGATAAGCTTTCAAAGAAATATTGAACTAATTGTCATTTGGGCATGTCATGATGTGGATACTTCCTAAGCAATTCATTAAAGCGTTCCCATACCTTATGAAATATTTCTCCATCCCTGTGTGAAAATTCTCGAATTGAGGTTCTCATGGCATTGGTCTTAGAAACCGGATAGTACTTCTTCAAGAACTCTTGTTGCATTTCCGCCTAAGAAGTTATTGAAAAAAGGCCTAAGATTGTTAAACCAATATTTTGCCTTGTCTTTAAGGGTGAATGGAAAAAGTTTAAGCCTTAAGACCTCTTCCGGCATGTCCGTATATTTTACGGTGTAACATACTTCAAAAAACTCATCCAAATGCTTGTAAGGTTCTTCACTTGGAAGTTCATGATAGTTAGGAAGCATTTGAATGGTTTGTGGCTTGATTTCATAGTGGTGTGCTCTAAATGGTGGCAATTGAATGGATGTGGGTGCATTATATTCATTAGGTACATAGTGATCTCGTAAAGCAAGGGGGATAGTAGCAATTGGAGGTGAAACATGGGCACCTTGGTTGCCTTGAATGATGGGAGGTGGTGGAGCATAGATTGGCCTTGGCATTCCCAATGGAACTTGGCCTTGTTGTTATGGTGGATGAACATATGGCCTTGGCATGCCTAATGGAACTTGCATGTTATCACGATGCACATTGGGGTGGAGGATGCCTTGTTGGTCTATATGATCAAGGTCCTTCGCATGGTCCTCATTGTGTCCTTTCATTGATGCAATGGATTGACTAGAACTACCTCTCCCCCTAGGATTTCGAACAATGGATTCAAGATGAAAATTTAAAGGGACAAGAGTGGGTCTCAATGATCTACGACCATGCATGCACAATGCAGCACAACAAGCAATAACAACAAACACTTCACCTTCACAACAAATCAATAATCAACAAACTTCCTCCAAATACAATGTTCTCATACTCCCATGCTTAAACAAAATGTAAGAAAAGTAAATTGCCTCCACGCGGGCTCACGATTTATCTAAGAATTGAAATACAAGCCTCCATGCGGGCCGACGATTTAACTAAGGGATGAGTAAAGAAAAGCTCACAAAGGTCCTTTAGCACTTTAACTCTAAATTTATATCTTAGCTTAGTAATTTTTAGATTTTTAGCATTTTTCCTTGCTTGCTTAGCTTCTTTGCTTGAATGCTCCTTTGCCTGCTTCCTAACCCAATGCTCCTTGTCAATCAAGAACAAACATAATAAGTAACAAAAATTGAAAACAAAGTAAAGACACGATCAAAAGAGTACTAATTTCTAATTGATTTCACAAATATGACGTTGCCAATCAATCAATCCCCGGCAACGGCGCCAAAAACTATGGTGTCTTCTCGGGCGGTGCACAAAATAATGCACAAAATTTTGAGTTTGGAAATTAGTGTCAAGTGGGCACCATAATTTAAATTTATAAACCGCTTAACACCTATACTATGTAGTATGAGTGAGAAGGGATCGTCCCAAGGGATTGAGTTATCGTACTAGCTTGAGGAATCAAGAGTATGGTTAGTAGGTCTAGTGATCAAAATAGTGGTTGGTTGATTGGATTAAACTAGATGCAAATTAAATTAAAGTAAGCAATAATGCAATAGAGAGAATGAAAGAGAGAAAGATCTTGGGGTTTAGAGATCACCACTAAGCATAGTTTTTCTACACCTTTAATCAATGATTAATGAGGGGAAAGGCATGTATTGCAATGTAAAGTGTGTGTGTGTGGCTGTTTCAATAAGCATGGATGACAAATTAAGCATATATTGTCTAAACAACAAGGTAGATAGCACAACATATCAAATTAAGCCATTAATCCTTTCTTTAAGCTCACAATCCAAACACATCACAAGGTTAGAGATACATGTTACTTGCTTTTTATAAGTATGGAACATCAACAACAAGCATGGATTGTCCTCCTATTTAACAACTACACTACAACTAAGCTAATAACATGAAATTAAACTAATTAAACTAAGGGAAAGACACAATCCATCAAGAAATGAGTATGAACCATCAAATAAACCATAAGAACATGACATTAAGCACTAAGTCTTGACAATCTCTAGATCTATAGCATCAACACACATAGACATACATCAATAACACAAGAAATAGAGACAAACACATGAACATCTATTCTAGTATACATAGACATATGGATAGAATGAAATGATCAATTAGAAGCATTAAACCATATAAATCATTAAAGAAATAAGATCTATATATATATAAGTGTCGACATGAATCACAATACAAATCCCCTCAAAAATACATAAATCAAGAAATAGAAAGCATACTTAGGGCTAACTCTAGCCCCAAGAGGATGTCTAGCCACTCATGGATGATGTCCTCCAACCCTCAAGGGCAAGCTCCATGGAAGAAATCTGTTCCTTGGTTGATGAAGAGTCTCTAGCCTCTTCCTCTTCTTTGCTTCCTTACTAAGAGTTCTCTAAGTATGATATGATATATTACAATATGATCCTCTATGTTCTTATACAAAAAATAATCCTTATCCTTATATAGGTAGGTCAAATGACACCCAAAATGAGCTGGGGTCGTACAGCAAATATTCCCCAATGATTGGATAAAGGATAACTTTTGTGAGCTGAAAATTTAACTTTTTCGCACTAGAGAAAGTTCAATCGATCGAACCTTAGACTTGGATCGATCAAACATGGCTGAGATCTATCGAACTGAAGTTGGATTGATCCTCAATGGCAGTGCCTCTTTGGATAAAAAAAAGTCTGAGATATTTTGAAGATATTTTTGGGAAAATGACAAAAGTGGTTAGTAGGGTGGTACAACTGGATAAGGACAAGAATGTTCGATCGATCGAAGAAGGAAGTTGGATCAATCGAACTTTTGAGTTCTTTGAACAGGGATAAACATGGCTCAGATCCATCTTGAAGTGCTGAGATCAATGGAAGTTGGATCGATCGAACTTTTCTTGAGATCGATCAAAGTTACTGAAATTCCACCATTTGCTTCCTTTTGCTCTACTTTACTCCTTTCTTTGAATCATCCCAGAATGGCTTCAATTATTCCTTTCTACCTCCTGTGGAATCAGCTCAAATATTCTAAGTTGACCACTTCTATTTCCCTGGTAATAGCAAGTGGTATTATTTCCACATACTAAACCACAACGGATTACGCAATAACCACCGAAGGTTTAATTTCCATATCAATTAAAAAGATCATCCTCCTTCCTATTACTTCCACCAGACGAAGCTTAACGCAAAGTGTGAATCACCATATCTATCCATCTAAGCCATCTCATGATCCGCGCTATTTGTAGGAACTGATATCTTACTAGTTCCCAAAATAGACAAAAATGAAACTGATTTAATTTTATCAGTCAACGATCTCCCAACCAAAATCCTGACCCTTGTGTAGAATCAGTAATCTCTCATCTAAATCCGTGGAAACTACTCTGTCAGTCCCGCTCTAGCATGAGAAGTGGCCGCAAGGATCTAATGATCTTTGACGGTCCATCTAGATTATTTACAAAACATCAGACTTTGAGACAGATATTAGATGTTCGGTCTCATCTTCAAGTCTTTGACATCTTACTTTTCTAACACAAGTAAGTGTCTATTAGACATCCCGTTTAACTGCAACCGCATATGGAAATCTTTTTATCCTCCAAATAGTCAAAAATTTTCGAGCAACAACTACTTGTTGCGAACGGTAACCTAAAAAAAAAAATTTCCATATTATTTGTGCAAATGAGTGACTCTGCCTCCTCCTTGATATGCATCGCCAGCACCTCCTCCTAATGACACCCCCTGATGAGAATAAAATTCTTAATTAAGAATTGACTGATGACTAGTAAATTCGTCTACTATCCTCAGTCGGTATCATTCCAAAAAGTACTTAAACCAATACCAAAATCCTCTTACTGACTTAGGAACACCTGTTTAAAATTTTCCTAGAAGATATTTAGCCAAGCCAGTTCCTTCGATAAACCAGCATGACGTTACAGCTTATCCAATGAATCTATATCATTTGACTTAAAACTACTGGTTTTTCTTATCCCATCCTGAACACATACTACAACCACGCATGTCTAGGTTCATTTGATTGACTAAAGTTAGATATACTAACCAAATCCTATGATCACATGCCTACAATCCTAGCGTAATTAACACTATTCCTCCAAAATGGTAATTAACTGATACTTGACGAAAAAGAAACACATAAAGCACACACAATAAAACACAATAAACTCCTACGTAAAACATTGTTCCTCCTAGCAAAGAAAATCTCTTTTAGAAATCAACTTTACCCGATTGGTTCACAATCTCCTTTTTAAGTTTCGGAGGTAATCAACCAACCTCAAAACATAAGTTCCAACCACAGCTCCAAACTAAATCAATTTGCCTCAGCAAATTCCAAAGGCTTAACCTTCATCCTCCTTATACGCAGAATATAAACCGTCTAATGTAGCTTTATAAGGCAACTTAGAACGTCACAACCTACTTCCTATACTTCCTGGAACGTGACATCAAATCATTGCTTCGTTCTGAGAAGAACTCCATCCTATCCTAAGCTCTTGAAGAATTCTCTTTTATCTACCTCTTTTAAAGGTAATACGAAAGTCTAACTATATGTTGGTCAATCCACACCAACTCTATAAGTATCGTTCACTATACTATTAGCGAACAAGATCACTCTCGCGTGATCCTTAATTTCCAAGATTCAATACCCTCTTTCTTAGATATGTTGAAATCTCCTCCATTAGAATCCTCTTTGGACTCCTTTTTCCTCAGTTGTCTCCTTTATGAGAACAACTGAAATCGTGTTGGTCCCTTTATATGGTGACCAAAAACGCACTCCTATATCCCTCTTCGGCTTATACTTCTAAAAGTAACGCCAACCGAAACTAAACCTTCAATCCCAAGTTCTACTTCTGATAGAGAATTCGATAACGTACTCCTCTACTCCTTCGGGTCTGATTCGCTGTCGCTACAGACCCCATCCTCCTTCTAGTGTTAACATTATATAACGATAAAATATAATTGACATCAGCTCCTCCTAACGAACCGTAAAAGAGTACAACGAATCCTAAAATGGCTCTAAGTTGTAAGAGACGCAACGCGGAAGACTTCTAACAAAAGACACTCCTAAGGACACTAGAACCTGGAGTGCTCTGATACCAACTGTGATACCCCTCGATTCTAGAGCCACGGGTGATCAAGTCCGAGCACAGATCCGAAGGATATCAGACAATTAATATGTAACTAAGCAAGAATAAAACTGAATTAAGAATAAAATAATAATGCGCTGAAAGAAACTAAAATGAAAATCCTTGAACCTTAAATAATAAATTAATATAATTTAAATCCGTACAACTCGGGAATCCACCTAGTGGACCCCTAATTCCAAAACTTTAAATAAATTTACAAAATTAAAATCCAAAACCAAAATAGAAAGGAAATCCTATGTAACCAGAAGAGTGAGTGTCTATATCTGCATCAACACGATCAAACTCTAAGCTTGGTACTGGCGAATACCTGAAAAATAGAAGTGGGTCAGGCCCACATGCAAGTTCCAATCTACTACAATCCTTACATAAACCCAATACGCAGATACATCCTTGATAGCTCGGCAATATCTACAATAGTCCATATATATATATACACACTATAGGATGCTCACTAGCCTATAACATAGTTCAGCCTGGATAGAAGGTGACATATAAAACACGCTTTTCAGCGGCCAAGTACCTAGACCTACCAGGGAACATTAGCTATATCTAACTACCCAACCTTTGCAATATACGCACCCTAACCATGATCAGGAGATTCAAGCTCGTATCACGGTACCATAAATATATATATAAATTCTTTCCTAATACAGAAAGATAAAACAAACATCCATTATGTCGTTCAGCTGTTTTAGTTGACAGGACATGCATCCATGTAGGATTTAACTATTTTAGTTAATCCATTCCGTATGTATGAAGGGGTAAGACTTAGCTTTTTGATCTAATCCATCCCTAATATGTCACCGTCCCATACCGGTACATATAATGCAAATGATCCACCAGTGATGCACATTCATTAGAACATCAAGTATATCCATGAACCAGCATAATAGAAAACAGGTATTATTAAGATCCTGTTATGCATCTAGTATATGATTATAATCATAAAACTCCTGTTAAATTGTTATAGTACTGTTAAACAATTTAAATTATCCACATCCATCCAATTGACAAAACAGAAACTAAATCAGTTCATCAAATAACAACCATAGCAAGGTATAATGATTATCAGACTTATGAACTGAGCACAAAATACCATTCAACCCAAACCATACCCTCATACTAGTTCATAAAAATCATTAAAACAAAGACTAGTAATGCAAACCTCCTTAACCCCCTGACGGCATAAAAATTTATGTTTGCATCATATGACGTCCTTTTAATCCTCCAACTTAAAACCTGTGCTTGATATAGTATAACACAGAGAAGTCAAACTGTACCTCATATAAGTCCCCAGTGGTACAATATACTAGCCCATTTAATTGGTGAAAACAACCCAGTAGTTAGAACTTCCTCCACTCCTCACAGCATGCAACTATATATATTTAAAATTATATGTCAACCACAACCACAACCCAACCAACCCTCTTGAGACTCATATATATCCTAGATATCATTGCTATAAAATCCCAACAATATCCGTTATATCAGTTCATTAAATTTGCGGAAACAACTAGCCTTTCCGTCTCCCTTCATTTCTTCCGGACAGCATACACATTAATAATTTTTATGTTCATGATGCCCCTTAGAATTAAACCCTAGCATAAACCCTCTGTTTAAATGTTCCAATAGATAAATTTTTAATTATTTAGAACCCCCTTTATTTTCCAGAAACTTCGTTTAGGGCCTTAGAGGCAGAAAAATGCCGAAAATACCCCCGAAGGGGTATCTGTTCAAGGGAGCCGGCTCCCCCCCCCCCCCATGGGAGCCGGCTCTTCATTATCCAGAGCCGGCTCTCCATGAGGGAGAGCCGGCTCTACATTTATGGGAGACGGCTCCCTTTCCTAGAGAGCCGTCTCTCACCCTCTGAGAGCCGTCTCTGCATCCAAGACTTCGTTATGCTTCGTCTGGCTGTCATCTGTGTTTCCGGCGAGGTTCAACCTTCTGTCCCCTTTGTTTTTAGACTAATTAGAATTACATTAAGCCCTCACAGTCCTAACAACTCCTCAATTTCCATTTAACATTGCTTGACAAAAAACTATAACCGATTCAAAGCAATTTACGCAAGAAAACACAGTTTCAGTTCTGAAAGGATCAAACAGATTACAACCCAATCTAATATTCATACAAGTCTGTTTTAAAAGTTAATTAGGTTCCTGGAGACTATTAAGCACAGAACACAAGTTTACAGGAAGGAGAGAATGAAACTTGCCTTAAGATTCCGGTTTGAAATCTTTTAACGCCGTTGCTAAATTCCAGAATTCATCAAGACCGTTTCTCCTCTGATCATAGTTTCATTCCACTGTTGCTTCTTAATTCCATCCCGAAGCAACCCCTTAATTAATCTCTCAAGACACTCTGTGATTCTCCTTCTGTGTTTTCCTCTCCAGACCACTCTCTGGTTTTTTTTTTCCTCTGTGTCTCTCAATACCTCACTGTATCTATGTTCTACAGAAAACCTACGTTTTGTTTTGTGATGACTTAAACCCTAGTCCACCGTAATATACATATATATAGGTTTAAATATTAAACCCTAATCCATATATAACTCGGCCCATAGGTAAACCTAAGTGATAATTAATGACGGCTACCTATGAAAAACTATATATATAACAGTCACGTTGAAAACCAAATCCATGTAACTAAAGCCAGTCATTTAAACAATTAAAGTATTAAATCCTACAAAATTAATTCAATTAAAATCATTAAATTAAAACAATTAAGACAACTAATTAAAATAGACCAATTAAATAATTAACTTAAACCATGAATGCAAATAGAATCAATTACACAAATATTAACTAAATCAATTAAACAAACACAAATAATCACTTAAATACATAATAACAAATAACCAATTAATTTAAAATAAATTCACACTAAACCAACTAAGCAAATAAACCACATAAGTCACATAATTAAATTTAAATTCCCTTTTTTTTTATCCTTTTGAAAATTAGGGGTATTACATAAACCATACAAATTAATGGTTGTTACCAACTAAAAGCAATCCATTAATTTATAATACTGCCCTATATAGCTAAAAGCCTAAAATCAAACCACAAACTATTCCAATAAAATTTTGGTTTGGACTAATTATATTATTATTATTATTATTATTATTATTATTAAGGTAAAAAGTGCAACATCTTTCTTCATCCCGTTCCACCAATACTGACGTCTCAAATTATGATACATCTTGGTACCACCTGGATGAACTGTAAAGCGGGAAGTATGAAACTCCCTCAAGACGTCCTCACGACAACCTGTGGAAACCACCAACAAACCCTTGAACCGTAGACCTCCATCTTCATGCAAGGTCCAATCTTTCACTATCTCACTACTAGAGATCAAAGCGTGAACAGCATTCAAATCTGGATCCTGTCGCTGTGACTCAATTACTCCTACAACAAGAGTAGGCTGAGCCACAAGACTAAACAAGAATGCTGACTCACTGCCAACCTCATCATCAAAACACTGCAATCCCATCTCTACCAGATCATTAAGCATCTTCCACTTCCGAATGGCTAAACTTACCAAAGTTCCACGAGATATCTGGCACATTTGCCTTGCCCGGATGAAACTGCAAATCAAGATTATAATCCTCCAAGTACTCAACCCATCGTCTCCGCCTGTTGTTCAAGTCTTTTTTGTGAGAAAATGTACTTGAGACTCTTATGATCCGAGAATCCTCGAATCTCTTACCATACAAGTAGTGTCTCCAACACTTCAAAGCAAACACGACTGCCGCTAATTCCAGATCATGAGTAGGGTAGTTGTACTCATGAGTCTTTAACTGTCGAGACCCATAAGCCACTACTCTATTACCCTGCATCAACACACATCCCAAGCCATCGTGTGAAGCATCACAATAAATCACATAACCCAAACCACGCTCAGGTAACACTAACACTAGAGCCGTAGTCAACCTTGTCTTTAATTCTTGAAAAGATGACTCACAGGCTTCATTCCACACGACTTTGATCCCTTTCCGAGTTAAACGGGTCATAGACGCTGCCAAATGGGAGAAATCTTTCACAAATCTCCAGTAATAACCTGCTAGACCAAGAAAACTGTGGATTTCAAATACATTCTTGGGTTGCTCCCAATTCAAAACAGCTTCAATCTTTGATGGATCAACTAACACTCCACCTTCTGAAACAACATGTCCCAAAAACCTTACCTCTTGTAGCCAAAACTCACACTTCTTATATTTGGCATACAATCGGTGCTCCCGCAAAATCTGTAGAACATAAGAGAGATGTAATTCACAATGGGACAAGAAAGAAGTGGATTAAGAGCCCCTACCTCAAAAGTGAGCAAAACCCTTGAAAATGGGTCCTCAAATTCAAAATCCAAAGGGCGCTCAAAGTCTAAAATTGCTGGTACTAGTACGTAGAGCTCGTCGTGCTCTTCGTTTTGCCTTAAACGACACCTTAATCCCATAAGAAATGAGAGAGACATCTTGTCTCAAAGATTGGCTTGAAAAAGAAAAGAAAATGGAGTGAAGAATTGAGAGAGAGAAAGTGATACGGGGAAAGAGAAAAATGAGAGACCAAGAATGGTCTCTAGCCACAAAATGTGTGGGTGGTGGGTCCCACCACCAACTTTCTTTTCTTTTCACCTTTTTCTTTTGCTTGAAAATACACCTCACATATATGAATGCACCACCAAGCATATACTACATGATTCCATAAATTAAAATGCACCAATTGCAAATTGACCTAACCACAATCTTGAACGCAACATACGAAATGACCAAAATGCCCTTGCATCAACAAAATTCTGAAAAAATTAAGAAATGCTGAAATTTGGAAACATCACAAGCTTTAATAAAAGGTCCACTCTTTATCTTGATGATCGGTACTAGATTTGTGTGCTAGTTTGAGGGTAAGGATGTGATCATTTCTTTAGTTAGCTAAGATAGCAACATATTTGATGCCGGTCCACTCAAAAAGATTCTAGAGTTATTTTGATTTGCATGATTATTTTCTTGATGTGTGGAGGACCATACTTGCTTATTTGATATTGAGATTTTGGGAGATTGCTTGGAAATGGTTGAAAATTGCATACTTGATGTAGTTTTCTCCTAATGCTTGTTTGCAATATCGGTGCCTCTTTAGTGAAAAAGAGCTTAACGTTTGTGGGTATCATTTCTGGAAACCCTCACGAGACTTCACTCGTCCACTAGAGGTAACCTAGGGGTTTAAAAGGCTTGTTGCATGTGCTAAATTCAATCGTTTTCCCTATGAAAGTGGCGTTATCCATTTATTGCTTTCTAGTTCATAGTTAATTAGTTGTTCTTTCATTCCTTTACTTTGTAGTTCATTGCTAGGGACTAGCAATATTTAAGTTTGAGGGTGTGATGAGCATTGAAAAGTGCGCATTTAAACCCCCTAAGCGAGGGTATTTTAGTCCATTCATCTATCTTATTTTAGTCTAATTTTATGTTTTTGTCTATTTCAAGTCAATAATGTTAAAACGGGCTAAAAATGGCTTCTTAAGGCCTTTTTGGAGTCAAACTAAGTGTTAGTGAGAATTTGGAGCAAAAGGAGGCTGATGCTGAAAAATTGCCAAGTTGGATAGATCGAAATTTTTTTCTGATCAATCGAACTTATCCTGATCGATCGAACTTTTTTCTGATCGATTGAACTTATCGTAATCGATCGAACTTTTCTCTGATCGATTGAACTGTTTGCGAAAGTTATTAAAAAGCAAATCTGAATCTCATTTCGAACCAACTCGGGCAGAGCTTGTAAAGGACGATTCTAGGGCCAAGTTCTCACATTTTTGGGCTCCCAAAGCCTTGTATATAAGAGGGATTCAACCATTTTTATGGGGAGATCCATATTTTTACATTGTAATTCCTATATTTTCTTTAGTTTCTCTCTCTAGAAAGTTAGAGATTAGAGTTAAAAGATAAGAGGGACGTAGAGGCACATCTCTAGATTCATCTCTAGATCCACTCTCTCTCTCTCTCTAGAGCTTCAAAGAAGAAGAAGAAAAAAATGGAGCTATGTTTGGAGCTTACCCTTGAGGGTTTCGTGACCACATCTACCTCCTCCATGATTGGCTAGATCTACACTTAGGGCTTGGATGATCCCTAAGTCTTGTGTAATCTAAACCCTTGTATTTATATTTTTGGGGATTTATATATATTGTTGTGATTAGTGTTCTAGCCTTGTGAATTTTGATGAATCTTGGTATATTTCTATGATTTCTATGGTTTAATTCTTCCTATTAATTCTCTAGTTTATTTACATGTCTATGTGTGATTAAATTAGGAATTATTTCTTACATGATTCATATGGATTAATTCTTTCTATTGATTCTCTATTTGATTATATGTTGTCTTATGTGTGATTATTTGGGAATTGATCTCTACACTAGATTCTCTATGTTGGTTGCATGTCTATGTGTGATTAATTAAGGATTTAGTGATAGCTAAGTATGGGTTTTCATTGAATGGGTTTGTCAATTAATTTGATGGATTATACTTATGTTTGATGGGTTATTCTACAATTTAATTCATGTTTGTAGGTAGGTAGATAATCTATACTTGATTTGATATTCCATGGCTTATTATTGTAAATTCCATGATTCTCTAGATTGATTTGTGCTACAATTGTGACTAGTTTGATGAGTCATGCTTAGATTTGATGGGTTATTTTACACTTAGTATATTTGTTGGTTAGGTATACAATTCATACATGAATTTGATGGTCTATGCTTAATATTGCAATTGGTAGTCGCATTTTGTTCATAACAATATATTCCCCATTAATGGAAAGCAAGTGGTTAATTACATGAGCTTAGTGGTGATTCCAACACCCTAAGTCCTCTTTTCATATCTCTTAAATCCCTATCTCAACTTAGTTTATTTTAGTTGCATTTTAATTTGTTTACATCTTAGTTTAATCAACCAATCTCTCTCTTTGCAATCAATTGATACGCTAGAGTCGAAGAAAAATTCCAACACGTATAATCCCTTGGGACGATCCCTACTCACTCTTGCTACGTTAGTAGTAGTGGTTTTATAAATTTAAACTTGACCTAAAAGGTTTTTCTTGAACCACACATTCACTACATTATTTTAGCGTATAGGAACGGCCGTCGTCACTAATCTCTTTGTATTTTTCTCTCATTTCCCCTCCCCCTATTTATTTATATTTATTATTTTATTTTGGGGGCGAGGGGATAATTTTCATTTGTTGCTCGCTCTACAAGGAGTCTCCACGAGTGACTAGGACATTCTCCCGTCTGGTTTGGACGTTAATTTTGCCATTTTTTTTGGTATGCATAAATCTTACTTATATTACATATACTTTGTTTCCTTCCTAAGAGTGAAGGTTCGAGTCCCCATAAGAGTGGGTGCATGTAATTTTTGCTAATGAAAAAAGAAAAAAAGAAGAAGGTGTTGAAGCATGGTGCAACATCAAAAGGTAAATGAGGGATGGGGGTCACTATTAGTATTTCGTAAGTGGTATTTTGTATAATTTTCTTTTTTTTATTTATTTTCTGGTATGTATTATATCAATCGTACTATATTAATCATACTTTATGTTAGAAAATATATGTTTCAAGTGGCTTTTAAGATATAACTAACCTTATATTAATATGCCATAAGATAATTAATAATATGCCAAAAAATAATTAATTAAATATTCAGCTCGATATTTAATTAAACATGCAAATTAAAGCAATAAAATAATAATAATAATAATAATAAAATAAAGAACCTAGACTGGGGCTAGTATTTGATACTATATCCTTAAGACAATTTACACCCCGCATGGTGCTGACGGACTCTGCGGCGCTTGTCTCCCAAGATATAATGGTCTACTTCCACCAGCAGCATCACTACAAGCTCATGAATACGACGAATGTGATACCCCTCGATTCTAGAGCCACGGGTGATCAAGTCCGAGCACAGATCCGAGGGATATCAGACAATTAATATGTAACCAAGCAAGAATAAAACTGAATTAAGAATAAAATAATAATGCGCTGAAAGAAACTAAAATGAAAATCCTCGAACCTTAAATAATAAATTAATATGCTTTAAATCCGTATAACTCGGGAATCCACCTAGTGGACCCCTAATTCCAAAACTTTAAATAAATTTACAGAATTAAAATCCAAAACCAAAATAGAAAGGAAATCCTATGTAACCGGAAGAGTGAGTGTCTGTATCTGCATCAACACGATCAAACTCTAAGCCTGGTACTGGCGAATACCTGAAAAATAGAAGTGGGTCAGGCCCACATGCAAGTTCCAATCTACTACAATCCGTACATAAACCCGATACACAGATACATCCTTGATAGCTCGGCAATATCTACAATAGTCCATATATATATATACACACACTATAGGATGCTCACTAGCCTATAACATAGTTCAGCCTGGATAGAAGGTGACATATAAAACACGCTTTTCAGCGGCCAAGTACCTAGACCTACCAGGGAACATTAGCTATATCTAACTACCCAACCTTTAAAATAAACGCACCCTAACCGTGATCAGGAGACTCAAGCTCGTATCACGGTACCATAAATATATATATAAATTCTTTCCTAATACAGAAAGATAAAACAAACATCCATTATGTCGTTCAACTGTTTTAGTTGACAGGACATGCATCCATGTAGGATTTAACTATTTTAGTTAATCCATTCCATATGTATGAAGGGGTATGACTTAGCTTTTTGATCTAATCCATCCCTAATATGTCACCGTCCCATACCGGTACATATAATGCAAATGATCCACCAGTGATGCACATTCATTAGAACATCAAGTATATCCATGAACCAGCATAATAGGAAAACAGGTATTATTAAGATCCTATTATGCATCCAGTATATGATTATAATTATAAAACTCCTGTTAAATTGTTATATTACTGTTAAACAATTTAAATTATCCACATCCATCCAATTGACAAAACAGAAACTAAATCAGTTCATCAATTAACAACCATAGCAGAGTATAATGATTATCAGACTTATGAACTGAGCACAATATACCATTCAACCCAAACCATACCCTCATACTAGTTCATTTAAATCATTAAAACAAAGACTAGTAATGCAAACCTCCTTAACCCCTGACGGCATAAAAATTTATGTTTGCATCATATGACGTCTTTTAATCCTCCAACTTAAAACCTGTGCTTGATATAGTATAACACAGAGAAGTCAAACTGTACCTCATATAAGTCCCCAATGGTACAATATACTAGCCCATTTCCCAGTAATTAGAACTTCCTCCACTCCTTACAGCATGCAACTATATATATTTAAAATTACATGTCAACCACAACCACAACCCAACCAACCTCTTGAGACTCATATATGTCCTAGATATCATCGCTATAAAATCCCAACAATATCCGTTATATCAGTTAATTGAATTTGCGGAAACAACTAGCCTTTCCGTCTCCCTTCCTTTCATCCGGACAGCATACACATTACTATTGTTTATGTTCATGATGCCCTTTAGAATTAAACTCTAGCATAAACCAACTGTTTAAAGGTTCCAATAGGCAAATTTTTAAGTATTTAGAACCCCCTTTATTTTCCAGAAACTCTGTTTAAGGCCCCAAGGGCAAAATAAATACCGAAAATACCCCCGAAGGGGTATCTGCTCAAGGGAGCCGGCTCCCCCCCATGGGAGCCGGCTCTTTATCTTCCAGAGCTGGCTCTCCCTCATGGAGAGCCGGCTCTACTTTAATGGGAGCCGGCTCCCTCACTTAGGGAGCCGGCTCTCCCCCCCTGAGAGCCGTCTCTACTCCATGCGTCTTCTCTGCTTCGTCCGGTTGCCTTCTGCGCTTCCGGTGAAGCTTCCAGTCCCTGTCCTAACACTTTTAACATCCTTAGGGTCTAATATAAATCTAAACAGTCCTAGAAACTCCTCACATTCCATTAGGAATTAAATTACAGAACTACGATACATAACCAAAATAGTTTATGCGTGAACCGATTTCAGTTATTTAAAACCGGCAAAATTCCAAGTCTCTGTCCGAATTGTTTTAAAACTTCTTAGGATCTACTTTAAATCCAATTAGTCCTAGAAACTCTTTAAAACCCTTATGAATTGATTATCAAAAACTTAACACACTCGGAACAGTTTTAAGACCAAACCAGTTACAGTTTAAACGAAAACAAACAACGGATTACAGTTTGATTTAATTATGCATAACACATCCATTTTTAATGTTTAATTAACGTCCTGGAGTCTATTTAGAATGCATAGAACACAAGTTTACAGGAAAGAGATAGACTGAAACTTGCCTTTAGGTTTCGGTTTGAAACCTTTCAACACCGTTGCTAAATTCTCCAATGAACTTTAGGCTACCTGCAACTGCAACTCTCCTACAGTTCCAGTTCTATCTCACCCTCAACCTCTTCCTTCCTCTGTGGTACACCCTCAGTCCATAGTTGAAAGCTTAATTGATTCGCCCAGTTTTCCCTCTGTGTTTTTCCTTCCAACCCTCTCTGTTTTCCGTCTCAATACACTTTTACGTGAAAAAGGATTTGTGTCAACCCTAGCAGACTTATAAGAATATATATATAGCCGTCCAGTGTTTAATTAAAACCGAACCTAAGTTGGCGTCCAAACCATATAAAAATAAAACCCTAATCCTATATTAAATACAAGACCAAATAAAACAATTAATGTAGACAACTAATCAAATAAGTCATATAAAATGCACGTCATTTATCATCAAATAATTAAATTAAAAAAAATCTCAATTCCACAATTAAATTAAATACACACAAATAGTAATAAATCAATTAGGCAAATAAAACAATTAAGCTAAACAAATAACAAATAAGTCCAATTATTAATTAAATAAAAAAATGAAATACAAATCAAAATTGAAAAATTAAATTCCCATTCCCATTTTATCCTTTTGAAAACTAGGGGTATTACAACGAACCTCCTCTGTGTAATCCTCTCTCGGACTCAAAATTCTATCCATACTATAAAAAAGATGAAATTTGTGCAACTCGAACCAAATGGCTCGAAACAATTTTAAAATGGCTCGATGAAATTATATTATGGTTTAAATGGCTCGGACCACTTGACCTATTGCTTGAACCCACTTGGGTGGGGTTCAAGTCTAAAGAGGGAGAGAGAAGAAAAATAAATTGAACGATTGAATTATAGCAACCCAATGGGGTATTTATAGAAATTGAAGTGCCTTTTAGGATTTGATGTATCTCTTTATCACTGGACACAACTATTTGTATGTGTCTCTTCATCATTGAACACAACCATTTATATGTGTCTCCTCGTCACTGGACACAACCATTTATATATGTCTGCTCATCACCAGACACACCCATTGCAATAGGTTGCAATGGTTTACATTGAATAGGTTATGTCTGTTGGTTTTGAGTTGCATCTTTTCATCCCACAATTAACCGGTGATCACACATGTTCAGTCCAATGCATCTGTTGATGACTTATTAAACAATTTTCATTCACAATTTCTAACAATCCCCCACATGAATGGAAATTGGTTGCTTAAATGTAAAAGATGATCATGCAAACACTAGAGATAGTATAGTCAGAAAGTTACTGCATCAGGATATGTAACTTTTGGCCTTGAACATTCCCTAATGTATGACTATAATATTTACCAGCTAACCAGTGAACGTGATGTCTTGAACTGTTCAGTTGTTTGTGTAAACTAGGATAATGGCAAACACACAGTACCCAACCTCACAAAGTTAGTTCTCATTGTTGAGTTCGTTTTGGCCTCAAACAACTCCTGGTATTCATGAGTGCTCCAGAAAATTTAACATTTATAGTTTCAATAGAAGCAACCCACTTTACACTCATATAGGTGACTTCTTATTAAGAGTATCCTACATACCCTACTTGAAATTTTAAGGTATAAGAGTCATTAAAAGCGTAGCTTATCCTAATCATCGTTGTAGGTAGTATTGTCTCATCATAGAAATGGGTAGAAGATTTATATCTTCCCAATGCTTCTGGTGAGTCACTCATAATTTAAGTTGTCTCTTTGAACCTAGATCTTGGGATCTCCAGTCAGCTAAGTTGGGATCTCCAGTCACATGACTTGAAATTTTTATTTAATAACAAAAAGGACCCTAAATATGACCGGTGTAACCTTTTTCCCTATAAGAATTCATTTGCTCCCCTTCTCTCAAAATTTTTATTTTCTCCTCAGACACAATATTGTCCGCTTTTGACTCCCTCGGACTAGAGACTCTAGAGTTCTGATGGGTTCACGGCCATCACGGCTTTAAAACGTGTTGTGTCAAAAAATGGGTGTTGAATATATATATAACACTAGTCTTTTCCACACCCAGAGAGTCACCCATCTTGATACTACTCCAGGTTAGCACGCTTAAAAAGTATGTGAGTGTGTTCTCTCCCAATAAAATTAAATTAAAAAAAAAAAAAAAACATATACTTTTTTCTCCTAAGAATGAGGGTTTTGAGTTATTCACACTCCCATTTTCACAAATGCACTAGTCATGTAAAAAAAAAAAAAAAAAAGGGATACACTTATAATTCGGACTTTATAAATAAACAATTATTTTTTTACAAATATCACAACTATATGGTAAGATCTTAAATTCAATGCTAAAGGTGATGGTAAATTTTATTTTATTTTTCTTTTCATACTGTATGTTTTGAGTTTAATTTGATTTTTTTTTTTTTTTTTGTTAGGTAATTTTTGAGAATTAATTTAGAATCTCACTGGATCTGAGATTTGTGGGAAAAAAAAAAAAAAAAAAAAAGAAAAGAAAAGAGAGAGATGTGGATATTACATGCACTATGATTATGATTCTATCTTAAAATATCTACAAAGAACCCTTTTAAATTTAAAATTGAATTACTAATTTGAACCAGAGAGAGGGTATAGAGATCAGGTACATCTTATGAGATCTTCATAAAATGGAAGGAATTGGATAGAATGAATCCAAAATCCCCTCCACCATCCTCTCTTAATTCTCCCAGTAATTGAAAAACAACTTTTTTGTTTGAATTGAAACAACCGTTTTTTTTTTTTTTTTGCCCCGGGGGGGGGGGGGGGGGGGGGGGTGTTTACTTTTCTACAATCTATGTTATGCAAAGTTGATGTGCTTTGTATCAGATTATATTTTTGTATTTTTAATAATAAAATAACTGAAGAGGATGTAAATAAGGTAAAAAGAAAAAGAAAAAGAAAAAAAAGTTAAAAGTTTATAGTAAAAATGGTCAATATGCTGTCATAAATTTTGAGATAAAGCATTAATTAGCTATTGAATAATACGAATATCCTGATAAAAAAAAAATAATACGAATATCACCTCCCTCTATATCATATAGATACTTGTTTGTTCTCACGAAGCGAAGTGTAATAGTTAAAAAAGGGTCTATATTAGATATAGCAGAGACATGTTTCTATAAACAGATAGACAGACACACAGAACCTTGTTCAATTTAACACAAAAGGAGAATGCTATACATAGAAAAGTCACAAGACTCTGTTTTATCATTCATTCATCAACAAATTGATACTGAGTGAGGCCCAAAAGATGAAGCAGAGGGCGTTAGAAACCGCAACCAAAATTGAGGCCACTGCGTTGTTTGAATGTTTGATATCTCCCACGGCATGTATCAGTAGTATAGATAGTAGTAAAGCAGCCATTGCCCCAACACTGTTTGCCATCCCGTATAAGTTGTCCAATTTCATCTTCTTTTTCTTCGAGTTATCAAACCCCGGTGAGGTCTTAGCAACGCTCAAACAGTTTTTGAGGTCTACACAGAAGCTACAACTACATACAATAGCAGCAATGGCCGATGCAATGAGCAAATACATTTTGATAGCCCCAAAGCATATGACATAAGCTTTAGCTTCAAAATTCATTTCTACCACAACACCAACGAATTGAGGCACCAGAAAACAAGCAGCACTGTCACATATATGCCCAAACCACATGACACCATGTACATCTCCGAATTACTGTTATAGGACTTTGTCTTCATCCCTTTAGCATTATTATGATGATCCATACCTATTCAATTAATGGGCAAAAAAAAAGATCACGAGGAAGATGAACAAAAATAATAATAAAAGAGAAAATTAAGGCACCCAACTGTAACAGTACTGAAAGATGATTAATAATGGAAATATTCCATTTAGTTAGCAATTATTGATAGGATAAGACCGGTGAGCACGCTCTAGTGTCTCAAGAAACATTAGGTTCTAAAGTTCAATATAAAAAGGTTGATTGAATTAAATTGAAACATTTTCTAGTATTTTATTAGAATCTATTTCTAGGAAAATTGTTTCACATCTTGAAGGGTGTCACCGGCTACATGTGTCGGGTGGTTTATCAAATGGATGTGAAGTGGATTGATTAAACATGTGTTATTGTAAACAAAAACATTAGTAATGAGAGAAGCAATCCATGTTGTTGGGCGTGAAACATTTCTATATCATCTTGTTTGAAAGCTCTAGTTCCTGATTAGCCTTGGAATTCCCCGCCTATTGGGGAGAGGGGTTGAATTAATTAGGAAAAAAAGACCAGTGCATGGGCACAAAAAGTTGCTACCATCCGAATCCGGATGAAACGAAGTAACACTATACTAATTTTTTTAAATAAAAAAAATTTCTAGCTAGCTTATATCTATACAAGTATCCTACCTATTACTCCATGTTGACTACCAATAGAAAGAGACACTAAACATGTTGCTTAGGTTAGAAATTAAACTTTATTTTATTTTAAAATATCTTTGAAGGTCATGGGTGTTTTTTTATTTGATGTTTTATATTTTTGTGAGTTTTTTTATTGGAGTTAGTGGAGGCATGAGAGTTACAACTAGTAAATGGTCATGTTAGTGGGTTAGTGGGAGTTTTGCCTACTAAATGATATGTTAGTGGGGTGTTAATTTTCATTTTCATTTATGTTTTGAAGCCTATATAAACCCATGCATTGTACTCATTTTCAATCAAGTGAAATAAAAAGTGTTCTTCCTCCATTTTTATTCTCTTCCAAATATTATAGAGTTGTGTGTGTAACTAGGCCACTATTTCCAACAAAGTGGTATCAGAGCTAGTTTGTGAGAGAGAGAAGAAATGGCAAACAATTCGGTTCCATTTTAAATGCCTCGATTCACCAAAGATAACTATGAAAATTGGTGTATCCGTATGAAGGCAATTTTGGGAGCACAAGATGTGTGGGAAGTTGTTTCCAAAGGTTATGATGAGCCAGAAGATGAGACAACTTTGTCTCAAGCCGAAAAAGATGTTTTACAAGCCATGAGAAAGAAGGACCAAAAGGCGGTGATGACCATCCATCAATGTTTGGATGATGGAATGCTACAAAGAGTTGCTAGTGCAGAAAATGCAAAGCAACTATGAGAGATTCTTGAAAACTCCTTCCAAGAAGTTGATAAAGTGAAGAAAGTTCGCCTCCAAACATTGCGAGGTGAATTTGAAGCATTGCATATGAAGGAATCTGAATCAATTTCAGATTATTTTTCGAGGGTCCTGGCTATTGTAAATCAACTAAGGAGATATGGCGAAACCACCATGACTGATACAAGGGTCGTTGAAAAGATCCTTCGGTCGTTGGATTCCAAATTCAACTACATTGTTGTAGCCATTGAAGAGTCAAAGGATTTGGATTCCATGACTGTTGATCAACTCATGGGTTCGTTGCAAGCTCATAAAGAAAAGGTGGTGAAGAAACAAGAAGCTTTGGAGCAAGTGCTACAAACAAAGTTTTCGTTGAACAAAATAGACGAAAAACATGGAGGAAATCAAAGCAAAGGAGGACGTGGAAATGCACGTGGCCGAGGAAGAGGAGGAGGTCGTGGAAGAGGAGAAAGAAGCGGTCAACACACAACCAACAATGAAGAAAAAATCCATGACTCACAACAAATAAGAGGTCGTGGTAGAGGAAATTACTCAAGGTCATATGGAAGGAAGTATGATAAGTCTCAAATTCAATGTTATAATTGTCAAAAGTATGGTCATTATGCTTCGGAATGTAGAAATGTTGCTAACGATGTTGAAGAAAAAGGCTAATTATGTTGATGAAGAAGTGGAGCCTACTTTGTTGTTGGCATACAAAGGTGAAAGGAGTGATCAAGAAGATGTGTAGTATCTTGACACCGGTGCTAGCAACCATATGTGTGGTAACAAAGAGAAGTTCATTGATATTGATGAATCAATAAATGGCAAGGTGACATTTAGAGACTTATCACAAATTTCGATAAGAGGGAAAGGTAAAACATTGATTCGTTTGAGGAATGGACATCATCAATTTATCTCTAATGTTTATTATGTGCCTAATATGAAGAACAATATTTTGAGTTTGGGATAACTCTTAGAAAAAGGCTACAATATTTCCATGAAGGATTGTAGTCTTTCGATAAGAGACCCATTGGGTAATTTGATTGCCAAGGTTCCGATGACAAAGAACCGGATGTTTTTGCTAAATATTCAAGCCGACGAGGCTAAATGTTTGAAGGCTTGTGTTAATGATTTAACTTGGCTTTGGTACTTGAGACTTGGGCACTTGAATTTTAGAGGATTAGAGTTGTTGGCCAAAAAGAAGATGGTGAAGGGATTGCCTTTCATTAGCAATCCAAATCAATTGTGTGAAGGATGTCTCGTTGGAAAGCAATCAAGGAAAAGTTTTCCTAAAAAAGCTACCACAAAAGCTACGGCACCACTACAACTAATCCATTCGGATGTTTGTGGCCCAATTTCTCCATCATCATTTGGCAAGAATAATTATTTTTTATTATTCATTGATGATTTTAGCCGAAAAATATGGGTGTATTTTCTTAAACAAAAATCGGAGGTGTATGGAATTTTTAAGAAATTTAAAGCACTTGTTGAAAAACAAAGTGGCTATGATGTAAAGGCTCTTCGATCCGATAGAGGTGGTGAATTCACATCAAATAATTTCAAAAAATTTTGTGAAGAAAATGGAATTCACCATCCTTTAACGGTTCCGAGATCGCCCCAACAAAATGGAGTTGCAGAAAGGAAGAACAGAACCATTCTCAATATGGCTCGAAGCATGTTGAAAAGCAAGGAAATGCCTAAAGAATTTTGGGCTGAAGCGGTTAATTGTGCGGTGTACTTGTCCAACCGGTCTCCTACTAGAAGTGTGCAAAACAAAACACCACAAGAAACATGGAGCGGAAGAAAGCCAAGTGTCTCTCATTTGCGGGTTTTTGGGAGCATTGCCCATGTGCACGTGCCGGATGAAAGGAGGACCAAGTTAAACAACAAAAGTGAAAAAATGTTGTTCATTGGTTATGATGCAAATTCCAAAGGTTACAAGTTGTACAATCCAAACAATGGAAAGATTGTCATTAGTAGAGATGTTGCATTCGAAAAGGGTGCCACATGGGATTGGAATACTCCAAATGAAGATTATAATATTTTTCCAATTTCTGATGAGGAGCAAGAAAATGAAGGCATAGAGCAGCCCATTTCTCCACCAACATCACCTCCACCACCATCAATTCAAGATCAATCAACTCCATCATCATCAAGTTCAAGTAACACACCACTACTTCGCATGAGGAGTCTTCGTGACATATATGACGAAACAGATGAGGTAACGGAAAGGTTAGGTGAACTAGCATTTTTTTGTCTCTTTGCGAATTATGAACCCGTAGGATTTGAAGAGGCGGCACAAGAAAAAAAATGGAGAAATGCTATGGATGAAGAAATTAAATCCATAAAGAAGAATGACACATGGGAGCTTGCTACACTTCCAAAAGAGTAAAAGGCAATTGGTGTCAAATGGGTGTATAAAGCAAAGAAGAATGCAAATGGTGTAGTTGAAAAATATAAAGTAAGATTGGTCGCCAAGGGGTACAACCAAAAGCCCGGGATTGACTATGATGAGGTATTTGCACCCGTAGCTCGTTTGGAAACAATTAGATTGTTAATTTCTTTGGCAGCCCAGAACAATTGGAGAATCCACCAAATGGATGTGAAATCGGCTTTCTTGAATGGGTTTCTTGAAGAAGAAGTGTATATTCAACAACCCATGGGCTATGTTGTAAAGGGGCAAGAAAACAGAGTCTTGAAATTGAAAAAGGCTTTATATGGCTTGAAGTAAGCACCAAGGGCATGAAATAAGCGAATTGACAAATATTTTCAAGACAATAATTTTTTAAAGTGCCCATTTGAACATGCTCTTTACTCCAAAGTAAGTGAGAATGGAGATGTATTTTTTGTTTGCTTGTATGTGGATGATTTAATCTTCACATGTAGCAATCCAAAAATGTTTGAAGATTTCAAGAAAGTTATGGCTAGAGAGTTTGAGATGACAGATATTGGCATCATGGCTTATTATCTTGGCATTGAGATCAAGTAAATGAAGGATGGAATTTTCATTCACCAAGAAGGCTATGTTAAGGAAATTCTCAAGAAATTCAAGATGGAAGATTGTAAATTGGTGAACACGCCCATGCAAGTTGGAATTAAATTGTCAAGAGATGAAGATGGAGAAACGGTGAATCTAACATTTTTCAAAAGTCTTGTTGGAAGCTTGAGATACTTAACATGCACAAGGCCGAACATATTATTTGCGGTTGGGCTTGTTAGTCGGTTTATAGAAAGACCTACCATAACTCATTTCAAGGCGGCTAAGAAGATTCTTCGTTACATCAAAGGTACCCTTGATTTTGGGTTATTCTATTCATTTACTAATGATTTCAAGCTTGTGGGTTATTCTATTAGTGATTGGGCCGGAGATTTGGATGATAGAAAAAGTACTTCTGGCTATTGTTTTTTCATGGGAAATGTTGTTTTTACATGGTGTTCAAAGAAGCAACCAATTGTCACCCTCTCAACTTGTGAAGCAGAATATGTTGTAGCCACTTCATGTGTTTGTCAAGCAATTTGGTTGAGGAATTTGTTGAAGGAATTACACATGCTATAAGAAGAGTCAACGGAGATTTTTGTGGACAACAAATCAGCAATTGCTTTGGGCAAGAATCCGGTGTTTCATGAACGAAGCAAGCATATTGATAAAAATTTCATTTCATTAGATAATGCATAACCAAGAAGGAGGTGGAGCTCAAGTTCATCAAGTCACAAGATCAAGTTGCGGATATTTTCACCAAGCCCCTCAAGTTTGCAGATTTTCACAAGTTAAGGAGTTTGCTTGGAGTTGAAAAAAAATCAAGTTTAAGGGGGGGTGTTAGAATTAAACTTTATTTTATTTTAAAATGTTTTTGAAGGTCATGGGTGTTTTTTTATTTGATATTTTATATTTATGTGAGTTTTTTTATTGTAGTTAGTAAGGGGCATGAGAGTTACAACTAGTAAATGGTCATGTTAGTGGGTTAGTGGGAGTTTTGCCCACTAAATGATATGTTAGTGGGGTGTTAATTTTCATTTTCATTTATGTTTTGAAGCCTATATAAACCCGTGCATTATACTCATTTTCAATCAAGTGAAATAAAAAGTGTTCTTCCTCCATTTTTATTCTCTTCCAAATAGTATAGAGTTGTGTGTGTAACTAGGTCATTATCTCCAACAGCTTATAAATCATACACACACACACACACACGTATATGTATATCCATCATATGCATACTTAGGTATTTTGTATTTAATTAGTACACAAAATGAAAAAGTACGAAGATTTGCATACTACCACCTACCAGAAAATTAAACGTTTTGAAACTTTGTGAAGGAGATTAAACCGTCTTAAATCACTCACTCAATCCAATAGGAGAAAAAAGATTAATAAAACAATCACACACTTCAATCTCTTGCAAATAATTCATGACGAAGTTACTTGTTTATTTAGAGAGAGAGAGAGGTGAATGTAAATCCAAATCCAAATCCAACTTGGAATGAGGTGAATGTAAATCCAAATCCAAATCCAACTTGAAATTCTTGGAATTTTAAAGGAGTTGGGAGTGCTTGAGGATTAAGGTACCTGCGATACGTGTGCCTTCGTAGTTAATATTAATAAGTATACTAAAAAGGCCCTTCAACCTTTAAGACTTACTAGTAATTAATTGGGCCTATAATTCTCATTAATTCTTCCTTTTACCTTCACTTGCCACCCAGCACGTGACTTAGTGTGCCACCCGGGAAAGTCCGTTTTGGTCAGACTTTTTTATTTTATTTTCCAACATACCCTTCATTCCATTCTTTATTTTCTTCAACACGCCTCTTTCATCTTAAACCAAAAGTGTATATTACACTCAAAATCCATCCCAAGTTCCAAAATACCCTTGAAATGTCATATTTGCCCTCTCTGTATCTCCTTTACATCAAGGGATTATTACATATAAATGGGGTTAGAGTTTCATATTTACCAAGAGGCTGAGTCAAAGTCTCATATTTCTTAAAAATGAGGTTGACTAAATTGATGACATGGCACATGAATTATTACTGTTTAAAACATGTGGTGCCTAAAATGCCCTTCTCACTATTCCAGCACATTTACCTTATTGCCCCCGTTTAATTTAGTCACTCAACTTGTTGCCCTAAAATACACAGTCACAAATCCAGCGAAGCAAGCCCAGGCAAACACAGCATCACCGAACATGGAACCCTAACCCTCCCTCGTCTCATTCGTGAAGAGCCCTTAAGAGTCCTCTCTCTCTCTCCCCCCATCTCTGTAACAGGATTGAAGCGTAGCCGTTGAGCCCTAACCCTCATTCAAGCCCTCTCTCTTTCCCCCTCTGTAACAGCAAAGCACTTCTCCACGTCTAACCGTCGTTGGTGCACCCTCTCTGTAACCCAGCGAAGCACTTCTCCACTTCTGCCATTCATTTATTGTTGTTCTAGTAATATGGTAAGTACTCTCTCCCTCTTAACACACACACGTTTATATTTTAAATGATTATGGTCCTGATTTAGTGTTATAATATTTTTTTTTTTTTTTTTTTCCAATTGGATGTCTGATTTTCATGGAGGTTATGTTTATATATATTCTCCTCTTATAATTTCTATTATGCAATCATATATATATAATTTCTATTCTGCAATCAAGATTGTTGTTGCTCTGTTTGTTGTATATGTTTGAAATGTGCGTAACAAAATGTTGCTCTCTTGTGCGTGACAAAATTAATTTTTAAAACTCAGTTTTATCCCACCAACAAAGGCAAAATTTTCATAAAGTAGATACTTAATTAATCAAATGTTTTTTTTTTATTTTTTATTTTTCTTCTTCTTCTTTTGTAATTAGGTTTGCTTGTTTTTGAAGAGTTCATGCTTTCTTTATACGTTGACTGAACTGAAATCCCAAATGTTATCCTACAATCTTTCCACTAGCATGGGTTTTCATACTTAAAATACTCGGAATTTGCTGAAGAAAACATAATTAAACAGGATAAAAAACAAATTTCCATGCATGTCCTTTGTTACCTGCTGAATTTTTTTTTATAGAACATTAATCTGATCTTAAAACTTAAACATTGTACTGTTAATGCCTACCTGTGTATAGTAGAGATTCAATGTCCCTAAATCCAAATAATTCATGTTCTTTAAATTTACTAGGACCATGTGGAAGCAAGTGGCAGTACGTGTGGTGCCTACAGGCTTTTTGTTGGATTTCACTAGTTAGCTAACTAGCTTGTGCCAAGGTAACAAGCTTAAATCCTATCTTCATAAGTCATTTGCTCTGGAGACCTTATGATACAATCAATGAATGTAAACTGTAAAGAGGCATGCATGTGATAGTCTTTGGGTAGGGACACTTGTTATCAAATGTTTGTGAAATCTACATTCCCATTTGCATTTGCTTAGTAAAAGAATTGTTTAAGATTACTAGTATTGGTTCTACAATATTAAATTAAAAACAAGTTTTTCATACATACTATATTTGTTGTGGTTTAGTGGTTGAAATGTAATTAAATATAAAATTTGAGTTTGGTTCAATTAAATGAAAATGCTTTATAATAATTTCATGATTAATATCTTGGGTGTTAAGAATCACTAATAAAGATTTTAGTTCTCAATATAAAACAAAAGGGAAGAAGCTACTCTGTTTGTGCCTTATAGATGAAGTAACAAATCTTCATGGTTATGCTATGATTTGTGCCTTAGCTTACAAGGTTGGAAGTCTTTGGTAAATGTTTTCACTAGGGAAACATAGCATTTTAGAGCATGTCAGTGATGGCCTTGGTGTCTGATAATTACCAACATTTAAATAAATTAGATAAATAATTCTTTTTAGTAGACTGATTGAATATGTTAACATTTTTAAACGATTAAAAAATTTAGTCTAAGATATTGCCATGCAATGACCAGAAATGGAAAAGATTTCTTCACCATCTGTTCATGAAATTTGAATGGTTTTAAACAACAAATTTCTAGATATGCTTACAAGTTCCCCCCGCGCCCCCCCCCCCCCCCCCCCCCCCAACCGGTGAAGAGTGCAAGCTGCTTTATACCTAAGCCCAAATTCAGTTGAAAATACAAGACACGAACAATAATGGGAAAACTGTTATATGACCTTTACGTCTAAATTGTATTTACGGGAAAAGAAAGAGAGAATGAAAGAAAGAAGTAAATTTCGATCAAAATTCTGTCCAAGACTGATGCTTTGGAAGTTATTTAGTTTCTAACGAGATGAAAAAGAGAAAATATAAAGCAGTAGGTAGTTATCTAAACACCAGTTATATAAATAATAATAAATAAATAAATTAAGTACTTATTCAGTTTTATCAAAAGGGATGCAGAAAAACTCCTCCGAAGATAAACATATTGTCATAAAACAAGACATAGCATTGGTAATACTAATACCTCTTCGGGCGTTGATTCTCTTCTTGAATAGCCGAATTGGGTCATAACCCTCCAAACACGCCGCATAAATAATTATCCTGACATTGAAATTCAAGCAATTTTCAACCCATCAAAGAACCAAAACAAATAGCCCGAACTTTCTATATATATACACACACAGAAAAACAAAAATTGGTAAGAGGGGGACATAGAAGGTGATCTCTCTGGCGGCTCTGGGGCTGCAAAACCTGCCACTCTCGTCAATTCTGGGCAGCATTTCTCTGGGAGATGAGAGAGAGTTTGCCGATTTTTTAAGAACTTCCCCAACAGCCGTGAGAGCTGAAGAAGTGCGAAGAGGAGAGCTTAATAGAGAAATTAAGCTTTCTGAGAATTAGGTTTTGAGTAGCATTCTCTATACCAGATCAGAATATGACACCTCTTTGCATTATTTGGAATCAAAGTAGAAATAGAAGTTAGAACTAAATTGAAGAGTAACATTACTTTTTGTATAAATTGAAGAGTAACACTACTTTTTTATCTAATATATTCTACACCCGTGCATATATATAAATATATTGTGGAACATACATATTAAATTGATGACTTAATATGAATGCCACAATTAAACACACTACCTTAGGGGGGGTATTCCCAAAGTTTCTCATTTTATCTGTTCGATTTTCTAATAATAGATAATAAATAATCTCCTATTGTGTACAGAATCACAACACTTACTCCAAAAACATATTATATATATATATATATATATATATATATATATATATAATATTGTGAGTTGAGTTGAGAATTTCACTTGATAGAGCTTTGATGTCAAATAAATAAAGAAAGACAGGTTTCATAAATGAGGAGTGAAGAGGTTGAGGGAACACTGACAATATTTCTTTGTATTTTGCTCTGTTTTGAAAAGGCTACATGAGAGAGCTCTCTCTCTCTCTTTGAGGTGGATCTGATTTTTTTGGTCCAAAACTCTGGCACTACAATCAAACCAAAGACACCACCTTTATGTGAAGGTGAATACGGATACTACATGTCTTTGCACTAGGAAAGGAATCAAAATCAAAATCAAAATCAAAATCAAAACAGCTAATGGGTGATTTAAAGTTTTCAATGGGAAACAGATAAGTGTAGTACTACTAAAGTCTGTTTTAAGAGAAAAGCCTTCAAACATGGTAGAGTTTATAGATTTTTGTGGGGATTGCCTTATTAAATCTGCCTATGCTCTTTTAGCTGCATTATATATATTTCTCGCAATCGAGATATACATGGTTTTACCCCACTAATTCTCGGAGCTCCCAAAGAATTATTTGTACTCATGAAAGCGTAGTCTCAAAGAATTATTTGTACTTATGAGGAATCTAATTTTAAATCTGGTGCTTCATGTACTTTTATTTTTTGATTTTCAATTGTATCCAAACATCTTATTTTTTTATATTTCCATTAAAATGGTATCTCTCTTTGATTTTGGATCATGTGTGTGATTATGAAATTATGTGTTGATTTGTAAGGTTGCTTTCAGCTTTGGACAAAAATAAAATGAAATGCTCTTTGAATTATCGACTCTCAATTAACTATGTTGGCAGCCTATTGCAATCGATTAGAGTGATTAATAAATTCTTAAAATTTTGTTTCTTGTGAGGGAGGGTCTAATTTTGTAATTTTGCTTTAATGGTATTTGATAGTAACAGAAAAATTCAGTAAGTTAATATTTATATTTGGTTTTATACTAAGTCGCATAAAGTGGTAGATAGAGCGCAAAAGCAACAAAATTAAATTACAAACAAATCGTGAGAATGGGAGCTAGATTTACACCTGTTAAAAAGAATTGTATAACCTAGATTTTAACACAAACACACTTGTCATAGGCTAGCTACACCTATTGTAACTTCTGCGGCTAGCTATTGGTCACTGTTCTTGTTTGTTTGAGTGTGTTTGGATCATAAAAAAACAAACATATTTCAGCCACTACATGAATAGCTTCCCAATGAGATTGAGGAAAAACTTCAAGACAAAATGGCTGAGCTAAATCTAGTTTATGATTATGTTAAGTGCTGTTAGGAGGAGATTGAAACAGCACTGGACCGTCAATAAGCACATCAATCTTAAGAATCATAGTGTGAACTATACTCTAATACAGGTCCATAGAACACGTGTGCCATTAGGGGAGAGAAAACCCTAACGTACCTCGATTTGGAAGGAGAAAGAGAAGGAATGAGAGAAATGGTATAATAATACTTGTTTAACCTTCCAAACAAAAAACCTTTAGGAGTCATCCAAACCAACATGAATTTGTTCTAATTTTTACAAGAGTTAGGCTGAAATATTTAAACATAACACGACTTTGTCATATATATGTATGTTTATACATGATTTTAACACACACACACTGGCCATAAGCCTAAATACCACACATTAACTAGTACATAATGGAACACATACACAAAACTAGTAGTAATCATGATGCAACTAATAAGCTCCATATGATCAAAGTAGTTTCACGGCTTATTTATCATTAAGCAGTAGTTGCCATGGACTGATATAGATATATATTCAAAGCATATAATTTTAAATTTTTAAGCTCATTACATCAACAAACTATCAAGACTTTCATTTTATTTTTGTCCAAATCTGAAAGCAACCTTACAAATCAACACATAATTTAATAACCACACACATGATCCAAAATCAAAGAGAGATACCATTTTAATGGAAATATCAAAATTTAGTTAAAACCATTAATACTGACCATGGTTATATCCATTTGAAATTTTAAATTCACATTGTCAGTTATAACCAATACACACCACAATATTGGTCGATAGCTATGAGTAGTATCAATTCACTCCGTTAGAAAATAATATCTATGTAAAATCAGCTATATCTGTATCTTCCTACAAAAAGAGTCAGACTAAATCAGCTATATCTGTATTCAAGCTATATATTCAAGGCTCTTTGATGACTGCAGACTAAATCCTCAGCAGAACGTAGGAATTTAGGAGTTAAAATTCAAAGCCACCAACACATAGGTAGTCCAATTAGTTTTTATGTATAATTAATTATTATAACTCAATTTAGATCAAGAATTATTCAAGATTGTTGCCTCTTTCTCAAATGGCATGTAGAGTATACCTCTGTGTAATATGTCTTTAGGCATCTACGCACATGATAGAATTGATGCAAAAGCTAGCAAACTCTATGAATGAGGCTTTTTTAATATATGTATTTAGCATTAATTTATAAAAAAAATGTATTTAGTATTAATTTATTATTCCAACATTCCCTTGTACTTGTCTCCCCCATTTTCAAGACTTACACATATAATATTTGTGTGTGAAAAATAATCAACACTCTGCTCTCTCTCTATTTAACTCTCAATTTTTTATTTTCAATCTATATTGTCCCATTTAACTCTCTATTCATCTCATAATCTCCCTCATCTTGTATATATGTTTGTTGTACACATAGTGATACAATTATCTAGTAATCAATGGCATTGATTTTGTGGTTGTATTTTGATTTGAAAAAGGTCTGTAGTGTGTGTTTAGGAAAAGTTTAATCTTGACACCGCCTATCCCTATTGAGGGAATTAGTAGTGTTTCGGTGTAAATAGATCTCTAAATTACATTATATAATTATGATATTTAATTGTTTTATATTTCATTTTTTTTTGAACTTCATATTTAGTTTTTTTTTTTAAACTAATGAGTCAATTTTCGAAGCAGTTGGACAAATGGATGAGAGACAAATTATATGCTATTGTCGATTTGATGGGAAAATTGACAAAAATGAGAATGGGGAAATTATATACATCGGCGGTGTCACAGACCCTTTTATGATTACAACAACAACAACATACGAATCATTTATAAATGAGTTACAACAACGTTCATCTTCAAACATGAGTGGTAAAGTCATATATTATACCACCGAATCTAACAAGAATGAACTTTTGAGGATGACGGGAGAATCTGGATTTAGAGTGATGCTTCTAGTGAGTGGTCCCATGCTAAATGTGTATATGGAAGATGCAGAGCCTGTAATTGCATCATGCACAATTCCTACTGATCATAGTGAGAGGTAAGACACATATATTTAAAGTAATACATTGATGTATGCGCTGCATAGGTTATGTGATTTTTAATATACCTTTTTATCCACTTGTAGACAATTTGTTGAAGCCACATCGCCAATTGGTCTTCTACAAAGTGTTGCGTCAACGTCTTCATTTCCTCCGATAAATGCGCATCGGGATTCTTTCCGACACATTGATGACATTCTTTGCGTGGATCAGCTTTTTGACAGCCCAAATGATTTCAAAGATGCACTCGTTTTGTTTGGTCTTCGTAATCATTTTCGGTTCAAGTACTTGGACAATAGCAGAAAATATTATAGAGTTGTGTGCGAGGTTAATAATTGTCCATGGAAATTATCAGCTGGTTGTGAAGGAAGTGGTGATATAGTGAGAATCAAGCGGTTTAATAATGTTCACACTCACACTGCTCAAGACATTTCAGATTATAAAGCCATTTTTTGGTCGAAGGAAATGGGTCGAGCTATTGTGAACAAGGTTAGGGACAATCCTAAATGCACCCCCAAGACTATTTCCACAGACATAAACGGTGAATTTTCTGCTAAAATGACTTACATGCAATCGTGGAGAGCTAAGGAGTGTGCACGTCATATCATTGAGGGAAATCCCAAGGATAGCTATATTTTAGTCCCGTGGTTGTGTGAACGAATAGCAGAATATATTCCTGGGACAATTACATCGTGGGAGTGCACGGATGATAGGAGATTTAAGCGAGTGTTTGTAGCTTATGGGTGCTCCATACGAGGTTTCATCAACTATTGCAGGCCCATGTTAGCAATCGATGCTTGCCACTTGAGTGGCAATTATAAAGGAACAATGCTTGGTGCAACGGGGTTCGATGCGAATGATGGCTTGTGGCCTTTGGCGTATGCTGTTGTTTCTTCTGAGAATGATGATGATTGGCATTGGTTCTTGAGCAAGGTGAAAGAGATTCTAGATGGTCGCATTGTGACAATCTTAACCGACAGGCATCCGAGCCTAATAAGTTGTATTAGAGATATTTTTGGCTCCCAGTACCACTCATGGTGTCTTCGTCACCTAACGGCGAATTTTTCTACATCCATTCTTGGGAGACAAAGTTTAGGATTGAGGGCTTCGGGTAAAGAGCATGCGAAAAAATTACTCGATAAAATTGCATATGCTCGAACTGTAGATGAGTATAAGAATGCATTGGCTGCCATGCGGGTATTTCGAGGGGAGTTATGTGATTGGGTTTTGGCGAATTCACCTGAACATTGGTCAAATGCTATGTTTACTTCCAAGCGTTGGGATAAATTATACACCAATCAAGCAGAGTCCTTCAATGCATGGGTGAAAGAAGAGAGGGTTTTTTCAATCACAAGGTTGATGGATACACACATGCAAAGACTCAGCAAATTTTTATACCAAAAGAGTTTGGACGTTCAGAAGTGGACTATCCCGGTTGGGGATCGTATTGAGGAGAAAATAAAAAAAGAGCAAGAGTTAGCTCTTGGTTTTCAGTCGATGCGTGTTTCGCCTACTGAGTGTACAATATATGATCGAGACAGAAAACCATTCAGGGTGGTATTTGGCAGTGAAAATTCTTGTAGTTGTTTGAAGTGGACCATGAGTGGGATTCCTTGTTCGCATGCATGCTATGCCATCCATGAATTATCTTTAAATATTTATGAGATGGTTGATCCATGGTTTAGGGTTGAAACACAACAAAAACTATGTGAACATCTCATGTCTTCTGTCCCCATGCATGATATGCCGAATGCAGCTGCTGTTGCTGCAGCTGACGGTGAAGGTGCTTCCCATCTTAGGCCTCCTGCGGTAACACGTCCCCCTGGACGACCTCGTATTAAACGAATCGAATCACAATTTCAAAATGTAAGGTCGTTACACTGTTCGCGATGCGGCGAGAATGGTCATAATCGTCGAAAGTGCAAGGCTCCTATACCTGGATAGAATAGTTATATAATTGCTAATTCTAGTGGAGTTATTTTGTAAGGTGTTAAGGCCTTAAATATGGAATTATTTTGTAATTACTATTAATTCCTTGGAGCTCCCCTACTGCATTAGTATAACTATGTTGTGATAGTATTTCTAACTTATTTAGAAAACATTTCTAAGTATGATGTAACTTATTCTAAGTTGAATCTGTATTATTCGTCTGGTGGTTTATTTTGGTATTGAAATTATTTTCCTGGGTCCTCGTATGAGTCTCATGTGGAGTGTTATTTAAAAATCATAGGTGTGTGAGTTTTCTGGCAGCTGGAGGGTCGTGAAAGCAAGGAGGTTATGGGATTATGTGACAATGGACGGGCTTACATGTTACATGCTTACGGAAGGCTAGGAAAATAACATCATATTAAAGTCATTATGACTTGTTTCCTCACTATTAATTCCTTGGAGCTCCCCTACTGCATTATGACTGTTATTTCAACCACAATTTACCTCGTGAGTCTCTCTCTTCCTCACTTTCTTTGTGTCTCAAAAATTATATGAACATTGTGTTTACATTATCAACATTGTTTGACAGATGAGGCTGAATGGATAAATCAGTACAAAGGAAGAGTGTTCAGTTTAAACGACAAGCCTGTGGTGCATAAAATTTGGCTGCCGAATGAGGAATGCCCCAGATTGGCAATGTCTAGAGCCTTTGGGGACTACTTTATTAAGGATTTTGGACTTATATCCGTCCCTGAAGTGAGGTGTTGTCACATATAACCAGCAGAGACCAATTTGTTGTGTTGCGAACCGATGAGGTATGTATGGCACTTTTTGGTATTTATCACTTGTTCTTTTTTATACAATGACAAAGAAAAAGACTTGTTTGTTTCTCTATTAAATGTCCAAAAGATCACGTGAACGAATACGTTTCAAACTCACGAGCATAATTGACAATAATCACTTCAAATTATGTGATATCAGTTATTATTAATGAGTTTACAGGTTTTTGTTTTGGCTCAAATTGATTGGATTTTGAAATTAGTATGGATTTTTGAAGTTAATCTTAACATGCTATGATCCTTGTTTTGTAAGCAGAATTCTTCCTATCTCTTCCTTCAAACCTTATTTAATCGGTAAGAAAATTTATTGATTTAAATTGATAGAAGAAAAATTGTGTGTTTAAGCTTCCAATGGACTTGGTTTCATGCAAATTGTTTGAGAATTTCTTTTTTATTGATTTTTCAAAGTGAAGTATGTATTTCTGGGAAAAATTGTTTCAAATAGATTTTTGGGCTTCCTTCTGATTTTTTGTTGTCCAAATTGTCCAATCATGTTTGATAGAATAAAAAAATAAATAAACAATAATAAAAAGGATTTTGCTATAATCTTAGTTGACTACTGTTACCCCATTTATTTATTTATTTTGTTTAGAGTCTTGCTTTTGGTTACTAGCGCCTAATAAAAAAGTTGTTTGCTCATATGTCCCTTATTTTTGAGTTTTTTCATTTAACCATCTCCACTTGTACAATATTTTGGTGTTATATTTTGTTTAATTGATTTGCATGTACTTCAAATGTAGTCTTCCCGCTAGGGGCTGGGAAGAGATAACAACGGGAGCGTCGATTGCATGGCTATCAAGTACATCAAATTTGTAAGTTATATGGTCTTTATGTTCGATAAAAATCTTTTATGATTGCACATTTGTAATGCTTTTTATACTCATACTCGGGGGGGTCACATGCCTTTAAGTGACCAATTTTATGGTGTATCATGAACTTTATTACCTTATTGCTACATCGGCCCATGTGGAGCCCATTTTTTTTTTTCTTGTTTTAAAATGTTGAAAGCATGGGAGTATGGGATCATCGTATGTGGAGGTTTTGATTGATTGTTGTGGAGGAGAAGTTGTTGATATGTTGTTTAATGAGTTAATGCAAGTTCTCACGTTCTTCGTACATGTTGATATGTTGTTTAATGAGTTAATGCAAGTTCTCACGTTCTTCGTACATGTTGATATGTAGAGGTTTTGCTAATTTTCTCTTAAACCCAACTCATTCATCAACGCTCTCTTGCTCTCTCTCTCTCTCTCTCTAGTCTTGTTCATCGTTTTGCTAGGATTTCTACTCTATTTTTATACAATTTTAATCCCTATATATATATATATATATGCTGTTCCTAAAACATCAATTTTGGATTCAGGAATTGGACACAAAAATGTCGCGATTCCCTCTCTCCGATCAGAAACTTCGAAGGCAAAATTTGTGCGAAAAAGTATGTGTTTCCATCTGCTTGTGTGTGTTTATGTATGTTCGCCAACCAATTGATATTTTCGGCTTTCTGTTTCGTTGCAATGAATTCAAGAAAACGAGAAAAGTTTAAATTCTTTTAGCTTTTGTATCGAATTCCTTTTGATTTTCTTTCTTTTGTTTGTCTTCGTGAATTTGTTGGACTTTTGGATTTACTGTGAACTACGGTTTCTTCGTCTACTATTTGAATGTTTCTTTTTTTTAGACGATATCTAGTGTTGTTTGCAATATCTTTAGATTTTTGTGGTTGATGTTCCCATTAATTTCTTGGATTTTGATTTTTTTTCACGTAAGGGTTTCTTTAGCATATTTGGATGGTTTATTGTCTACGAATATGAGTTTTCAGGAATTTAGGGTTTATTTGTTCAACTTGTATAGATTCTGCACGACTATAATTTTTGACATCATTAGATAATTTTTTGGATGGTTTGGATTTCCATGGGATTCAACATGAAGATTCAGGGAAAACACACTCAATATGTTTTTGTTTCTATTTGTATAAATTTGGATTTACGTAGTTCTTTCTTTATTCAGAGAAATAGACCCAATAAAGTTTAAATAATCAATAGGTCCCATAATCTCTTGAGAGAGGTGCAATGAGATTGTGATCAAAGACACATCAAATAGAAGAAGTGAATTCAAATATATTTGATAATGAAGCAATAGGTATAGCCATTTTTGGGCTTTCCTTTCACAAGTCCTCATTGGGGGGATCCACAACACTTCTCCCTTTTCCCCTTATAACTTCCTCCCACTAATTCGAATTAGGTCTAGCCGTCCTCCTTCATTCTCCATTTTTGTGTATGCTTAGTAGTGGGCTTAGAAGAGCAAGATTGGGTTGAATGACCAAAAGATTCACAATCTAACATCTGTGACTTCTCATATAGCTTCCTCTCTATATATACCAGTCTCGAACCTTGACCAGTGGGTTTATAATTCAAACCATAAGCCAACAGGCTATAAGGTGAACCGGTAAGCATTTTCATTTCTCCAGTTGTTAGGTTTCTAAGTGAGGAAAATAGATAATAATGTAATATTATCATATGTCCTATTGTCTTGGATTACAAAGAATTTTTACTCGAAAGGAACCAAAATAGTTGTAGAAGACAGTAACGAGTTTCAGGTTTTGTTTTTGTGTTCCATATAAAGAAAATATTACATTTCAAAATATACTCTCTTTATTTATTTAATTTTTTTTTTAATATCTTTGCCTGCCTTCTTTTGTCATCGCAATAGGCTTCACACTAATCTTGCTCCTGGGTTTTAAACTCTATGGCTGATTTTTTCCTTTCATTTTGCCTTTTTATATATATATATATAGGTTTTATTGGAAATTCACACTAATCTTGTTCTTTTGGGATGGCAGCTGGATAGGTTTATTCCCAACCGATCTGCAATGGATTTTGATTTTGCACATTACATGCTCAACGGTGGGATGGTAAGAAAAGAAAGCCCAACACCATGCTCTCCAGCCAAAGAAGCTTACAGGAAGAGGATCCTTGCATTTTGTGTGGAAAAAGAAATTGGGCTTCTGTCAGTTTCTCTAACTGCATTTTGTGTGGAAAAAGAAAAACTTAAAGAAAAACATGGGTTTAAATGCAACACAACATGCATTTTTATATCCCATTTAAGTTCTGATAAAGTTGGTAGTTTCTTTTACGTTTTTTTTAGTTTGGAAGAGAACAAAGTCCAGTTTAGTGGTGAAGTGCAAGGTTGAATGAGGCATGTATCATTGAAGATTTTATTATACTGATATAATGCATAAAGTGAACTACTATGAAGGATTATGGCTTGTATAGTTGGCCTATATTTTAGAAAACAAATATTAGAACTAAGAGTATTATATTCTTTATTTGGAGTGAAATGAAATGTATTTATTGCAAATTGTCACATTTCTCATGATCTAGGCATTAGATTTGATTTTTCTGGTGCCACCTCTCCATCCTGTACTCTATTTTTCATGGTTTTTCTGAACAGCTAAGGACTTTGCAAGACGGGCATAGTTCAAGGGTTGGTTCTCTTGATATCCAATGACAATCACACACTGTATTAGAAAACTGTATTAGAAAATTAAAAGAAACCAAAAACTGTCTTGGTATGGATGATGGCTTTAGGATACTGCTGAAGAAAATACTAAAAAAAAATAAAATAAAATAACTGTGTTGGTGTAGGAGTGATCCCAAAGTAGGGTTATTAAAGAAATTAAAGACTCAAAAGGTGATGTTTAACTGGTTAATCTTGAAATATAGTTGCAGTTTCTTTGTCCAGTTCTTTTATGATCCTGTTTTCTTACCCCTTGCTGAAAATATCCTATACTGGATCTTGGTTCCCTTTACTATTTAGTCTATTACTACTTACATATCTTGTTCACTGATAATCAAGTTAAATTATACTTGTACTTGAGAATCCAATATAATTAATTGGTCTTTCTGGGTGTATACCAAAATTTACATGAAAATACAAAACCTTTGGAATTAAATTAGGCGGGTCACGGGGATTTAGACCTCCATTACCCAAATTAATTGTATGGGAAAGCAGTATTGTTTATCAGGAGTAGGCGGAATTAAGTTGCCTACTGCCCAAATTAGCACTAGGCTCTCTTATCTTGGTTTTGTTTATTTATGTATGTTATTTTGTTCGTACGTTTTGGTAGTAGTTTCTTCGCTACTTTTTGTTTGTCAATGATGATGATATCTATTTGATTCATAAATGACATTATAATAGTTTTGTTAAAATAAAGACATTAGATTAGTAAATTGTAATTACAAATAGGGATGTCAATAGTCTGCCTCATGACAACAATGGCACTATTTATAACTTTTTCAAACACTAAGGCTTTTTCTTGATGATATGACCATACCTCTTTATCTGCCATGGTGTAAGGTTGTTTTACATTATTTGGCTTTTTGTTCAATCACATGGCTAGACACAGAATGGGACTCTTACTGAATAAATCAGCTCTTGTAGATAAACAAAAGCAACCCACTTTCATATCTTATCATCACATGGCTAAAGTTAAAAATAGTGGTGGTAGGTGCATGAACTATTATGCAAAACACCCCACTTCCTGCCAAAGAGAGAGAGAGAGGTGTAAGTCCCTTTTGTCAAATCATCACATGGGTAAAACTCATTCACATGTCTGTGAATTGGGCATTGTAAATAGACATATGGCATATGCACAATGCCATAACATTAGCACTAGTAAATCTCAAGGACTGAGTTTTTTTGAGCAATAACGGGGAGGTGGAATTCATACAAAATACTGCATAAAATAAATAAAAAATACATACATTTCATATACATACTGCATAAAATTTAACTCAACTACTAAGTTTTTTTTAGCAATAACGGGGAGGTGGAATTACAAAGTCATCATCCCCTGTATCTGAATAATCTGACAACTCTGAAGCAACTTATAAGTCTGGATCATTAGTAATGGCTTGAATAACTTCAATTGGATCCTTATGCATCTTCTTTGCAATGGAAATGCTCTCATTCCTGCAACATCTGACATATAGATTTTTTAATAGCTTTGATCAAATATGAGAAAAAATAAAGATACTACATAATCAAAGTGCACTTAGAAATCTATTTAAAAAATAAATTAACATTATAATAGTTTTGTTAAAATAAAAACTTTAGATTAGTAAATTGTAATTACAAATACGGATGTCAATACTCTGCCCCATGACAACAATGCCACTATTTATAACTTTTTCAGACACTAAGGCTTTTTCTTGATGATGTGACCATTCATCTTTATCTGCCATGGTGTAAGGCCACTTCAAATTATTTGGCTTTTTTTTCAATCACATGGCTAGTCACAGAATATGACTCTCACTGAAAAAATCAGCTCTTGTAGATACACAAAACCAATCCACTTTCTCATCTTATCATCACATGGGTAAAGTTTAAAATAGTGGTGTTAGGTGTATAACACGACAACTATTATGAAGACACCCCTATCATGCCAAAGAGAGAGATGTGTAAGTCCCTTTTGCCAAATCATGATATGGGTAAAATTCATTCACATGTCTGTGAATTGGGCTCTATAAATAGACATATGGCATATGCACAAAACCATAACATTAGCACTAGTAAATCTCAGTTGTTGATCTATGGATCGAAAGTATATAGAACGAAAGTACTCGTTAAGAGATGCATGGATTGAAAGTAGTTGTTTTACATTCTCAATCGTTCTCAAAACTATTCCATTTATAATTCCTCACATCGATGGTTCATTTTTTTTTGTAAAACTAACCTGGCATGTAATCATCGTCGCCTCCATCGAGATTTGGTGTGTATTTATTTTTCAATGTGTTCAAGTGTGTATTTATTTTTCCCTCAATAAACGTTTCAAAAGTGTTTTTACAAATGTACCCTGTATTTATTTTGCTATTATTTGGCTTCTATTCATTATAGCATTATAAGCTATTCCATTTTTAACTCCTCATATTTGAAACTATTCCATTTTTAACTCCTCACGACATTTCGTGAGGCCATGAGACCCCTCCGACGTATAGGATTTTGCTGCTTGCCATTGTCTTCAACCATCAAATGTTCTTCCTTCATATATAAGAAAATACTAGGAAATCTCCTCAGTATATATAATAAGATAGTAGGAAATTTTCGAACTCTAGTGAATTGTCTTCCATAAATTCATGCTAACCCTTGTAAAAATATTTTGTGTTATTAACCTCTCTCACTTCAACCCGCTACGATTTGCTTGCATAACTCCTAATTATAGACTTGGAAGGTAAAACTCTATCAAATTGCTTAAGGAACGCTGGTGGAAGTTGTAGTCGTTGAGAGCTCCGTTCCGGGAGAAAAACTTTGAAGAACTATGGACACAAATCAGGTAAGGAGAACTTTTTGCAAAGTACTATTTCATAATGGAACTGGCATAAAAGCAGCTTCTTTACCTATTAGGGAGAGAATAATTGTTTTTAGGATATCTTATAGAAAAAAAAAAAAATTAGCTTATGTGTAATGTTTTAAGTGATGTTGGACTATATTTTGTATTACTCATTCCCTCAAGTTAGATAGATTGGAATAAAGTTTGTACTCTTTATGGCACTAATGGATTTATTTATGGATGTAATGTGCAACCTAATTAGCGGTGTGGGTTATAATACCATTTTCAATTGCAAAAATAAATCCCTTTTGCGAAGGTAACACTTTTTTTCCAAAGGTACCACATTTTTGAACTGAAGGTACCACTTTTTGGCGTCAAGGTACCACGTTTTCTCTAAACACTTATTCATGGCGCTAATGGAGCTATTTGTGGATGTAATGTGCAAGAAAATTAGCGGTGTGGGGTGCAATACCATTTTTAATTGCAAAAATAAATCTCTTTTGCAAAGGTACCACTTTTTTTCCAAAGGTACCATGTTATTGAACTAAAGGTACCACTTTTTGGCGTCAAGGTACCACGTTTTCTCTAAACACTTATTCATGGCGCTAATGGAGCTATTTGTGGATGTAATGTGCAAGAAAATTAGCTGTGTGGGGTGCAATACCATTTTCAATTGCAAAAATAAATCTCTTTTGCAAAGGTACCACTTTTTTTCCAAAGGTACCATGTTATTGAACTAAAGGTACCACTTTTTGGCGTCAAGGTACCACGTTTTCTCTAAACACTTATTCATGGCGCTAATGGAGCTATTTGTGGATGTAATGTGCAACTTAATTAGAAATGCGGGGTGTAATACCATTTTCAATTGCAAAAATAAATCTCTTTTGTAAAGGTACCACTTTTTTTCCAAAGGTACCATGTTATTGAACTAAAGGTACCACTTTTTGGCATCAAGGTACCACGTTTTCTCTAAACACTTATTCATGGCGCTAATGGAGCTATTTGTGGATGTAATGTGCAAGAAAATTAGCGGTGTGGGGTGCAATACCATTTTCAATTGCAAAAATAAATCTCTTTTGCAAAGGTACCACTTTTTTTCCAAAGGTACCATGTTATTGAACTAAAGGTACCACTTTTTGGCGTCAAGGTACCACGTTTTCTCTAAACACTTATTCATGGCGCTAATGGAGCTATTTGTGGATGTAATGTGCAAGAAAATTAGCTGTGTGGGGTGCAATACCATTTTCAATTGCAAAAATAAATCTCTTTTGCAAAGGTACCACTTTTTTTCCAAAGGTACCATGTTATTGAACTAAAGGTACCACTTTTTGGCGTCAAGGTACCACGTTTTCTCTAAACACTTATTCATGGCGCTAATGGAGCTATTTGTGGATGTAATGTGCAACTTAATTAGAAATGCGGGGTGTAATACCATTTTCAATTGCAAAAATAAATCTCTTTTGTAAAGGTACCACTTTTTTTCCAAAGGTACCATGTTATTGAACTAAAGGTACCACTTTTTGGCATCAAGGTACCACGTTTTCTCTAAACACTTATTCATGGCGCTAATGGAGCTATTTGTGGATGTAATGTGCAAGAAAATTAGCGGTGTGGGGTGCAATACCATTTTCAATTGAAAAAATAAATCTCTTTTGCAAAGGTACCACTTTTTTTCCAAAGGTACCATGTTATTGAACTAAAGGTACCACTTTTTGGCGTCAAGGTACCACGTTTTCTCTAAACACTTATTCATGGCGCTAATGGAGCTATTTGTGGATGTAATGTGCAAGAAAATTAGCTGTGTGGGGTGCAATACCATTTTCAATTGCAAAAATAAATCTCTTTTGCAAAGGTACCACTTTTTTTCCAAAGGTACCATGTTATTGAACTAAAGGTACCACTTTTTGGCGTCAAGGTACCACGTTTTCTCTAAACACTTATTCATGGCGCTAATGGAGCTATTTGTGGATGTAATGTGCAACTTAATTAGAAATGCGGGGTGTAATACCATTTTCAATTGCAAAAATAAATCTCTTTTGTAAAGGTACCACTTTTTTTCCAAAGGTACCATGTTATTGAACTAAAGGTACCACTTTTTGGCATCAAGGTACCACGTTTTCTCTAAACACTTATTCATGGCGCTAATGGAGCTATTTGTGGATGTAATGTGCAAGAAAATTAGCTGTGTGGGGTGCAATACCATTTTCAATTGCAAAAATAAATCTCTTTTGCAAAGGTACCACTTTTTTTCCAAAGGTACCATGTTATTGAACTAAAGGTACCACTTTTAGGCGTCAAGGTACCACGTTTTCTCTAAACACTTATTCATGGCGCTAATGGAGCTATTTGTGGATGTAATGTGCAACTTAATTAGAAATGCGGGGTGTAATACCATTTTCAATTGCAAAAATAAATCTCTTTTGTAAAGGTACCACTTTTTTTCCAAAGGTACCATGTTATTGAACTAAAGGTACCACTTTTTGGCATCAAGGTACCACGTTTTCTCTAAACACTTATTCATGGCGCTAATGGAGCTATTTATGGATGTAATGTGCAACTTAATTAGAAATGCGGGGTGTAATACCATTTTCAATTGCAAAAATAAATCTCTTTTGTAAAGGTACCACTTTTTTTCCAAAGGTACCATGTTATTGAACTGAAGGTACCACTTTTTGGCATCAAGGTACCACGTTTTCTCTAAACACTTATTCATGGCGCTAATGGAGCTATTTATGGATGTAATGTGCAACTTAATTAGAAATGCGGGGTGTAATACCATTTTCAATTGCAAAAATAAATCTCTTTTGCAAAGGTACCACTTTTTTTTCAAAGGTACCATGTTATTGAACTAAAGGTACCACTTTTTGGCGTCAAGGTACCACGTTTTCTCTAAACACTTATTCATGGCGCTAATGGAGCTATTTGTGGATGTAATGTGCAAGAAAATTAGCGGTGTGGGGTGCAATACCATTTTCAATTGCAAAAATAAATCTCTTTTGCAAAGGTACCACTTTTTTTCCAACGGTACCATGTTATTGAACTAAAGGTACCACTTTTTGGCGTCAAGGTACCACGTTTTCTCTAAACACTTATTCATGGCGCTAATGGAGCTATTTGTGGATGTAATGTGCAAGAAAATTAGCTGTGTGGGGTGCAATACCATTTTCAATTGCAAAAATAAATCTCTTTTGCAAAGGTACCACTTTTTTTCCAAAGGTACCATGTTATTGAACTAAAGGTACCACTTTTTGGCGTCAAGGTACCACGTTTTCTCTAAACACTTATTCATGGCGCTAATGGAGCTATTTGTGGATGTAATGTGCAAGAAAATTAGCTGTGTGGGGTGCAATACCATTTTCAATTGCAAAAATAAATCTCTTTTGCAAAGGTACCACTTTTTTTCCAAAGGTACCATGTTATTGAACTAAAGGTACCACTTTTTGGCGTCAAGGTACCACGTTTTCTCTAAACACTTATTCATGGCGCTAATGGAGCTATTTGTGGATGTAATGTGCAACTTAATTAGAAATGCGGGGTGTAATACCATTTTCAATTGCAAAAATAAATCTCTTTTGCAAAGGTACCACTTTTTTTCCAAAGGTACCATGTTATTGAACTAAAGGTACCACTTTTTGGCATCAAGGTACCACGTTTTCTCTAAACACTTATTCATGGCGCTAATGGAGCTATTTGTGGATGTAATGTGCAAGAAAATTAGCGGTGCGGGGTGTAATACCATGTTCAATTGCAAAAATAAATCTCTTTTGCAAAGGTACCACTTTTTTTTCAAAGGTACCATGTTATTGAACTAAAGGTACCACTTTTTGGCGTCAAGGTACCACGTTTTCTCTAAACACTTATTCATGGCGCTAATGGAGCTATTTGTGGATGTAATGTGCAAGAAAATTAGCTGTGTGGGGTGCAATACCATTTTCAATTGCAAAAATAAATCTCTTTTGCAAAGGTACCACTTTTTTTCCAAAGGTACCATGTTATTCAACTAAAGGTACCACTTTTTGGCGTCAAGGTACCACGTTTTCTCTAAACACTTATTCATGGCGCTAATGGAGCTATTTGTGGATGTAATGTGCAAGAAAATTAGCGGTGTGGGGTGCAATACCATTTTCAATTGCAAAAATAAATCTCTTTTGCAAAGGTACCACTTTTTTTCCAAAGGTACCATGTTATTGAACTAAAGGTACCACTTATTTATGAATGTAATGTGCAACCTAATTAGCGGTGTGGGGTATAAAACCACGTTTTCAACTGCAAAAATAAATTCCTTTTGCGAAGGTACCACTTTTTTTCCAAAGGTACCACGTTTTTGAACTGAAGGTACTCATTTTTGGCGTCAAGGTACCACGTTTTCTCTAAACACTTATTCATGGCGCTAATGGAACTGTTTGTGGATGTAATGTGCAACTTAATTAGCGATGTGAGGTGTAATACCATATTCAATTGCAAAAATTGGTACCTTTTGTAAAGGTACTACTTTTTTCCCAAAGGGACCACGTTTTTTGAACTGAAGGTACTTCTTTTTGGCGTCAAGGTACCACGTTTTCTCTAAGGAAGATCCAAACCAATTTTTCATTCATTAAACTATCCATTTATCGACACCATGGAACCAAGGAAGATCCAAACCAATTTTTCATTCATTATAAACTGCTTCAGTTTTAAACTCCATCAAATTTGAAATTAGTACATTAATATAGTAGTGAAAGAAATTTCATTGAGACCCTAATATAATAAGCCATACAATACTAATTCCTGAGAACCCAAAAGAGCAACTTCATTTGATTTCATGTAAGGTAGATGCCAAAATTCAAAGCCATACAATAGTTGCAAAAATATACCAACCTAATCCACAATCAAAAGTTGCAAAGCTACTATTCTTTAAAACTTTAAAAATAGCTAACACCAACAGAGTGCAAAATACATGAAAAAAAAATGACACTATTCAACAATACAAATGTCCCATATCCCACATCATTTCAGGTACCACTTTTTAGAAAATTCAACGATCGTCCTATCCCACTTCCTCTAGCTTCCAACTGGGCAAATACTGGTATGTGAGGTTCCTTGAGGTAAATGGTACCTTGTTAGCTAATGGAGGTGATGTTAGAATCATAAAAATAAAAAATAAAAAATAAAATTACTAACCACAAGTAAGCTGATGGCACCTTACTTGAAATCAACATGCTTGACCAAATGGATAAAGTGCTTTGTTCTTTACAAAATCCTTCATTGTGTTATTGTCATCTGAAAGCAAATTTGAAGCAATAATTGCACGTAATCTATCAACATCCACCTGCAAATTAAACCAGGTAAAGACAAATCATGAATATAGGATTGGGAAATGGACTTCATGCGTGAATACATATAAGTGTAAATAGATAGGAATCTAGTGTTGCAGAAACTATATATTTGATAAAGAAAACTTTTTCAACAATGTTGAATTTGGCATATGCACAAAATCTCGGTGATACTAAACTTTTATATGTGAAATATTGCATAAACAGGTAGCTTCATCCTTGGGAAATATGTTAGCAATTTGGTCAGATCAGCACAGACACAGAACATAAACAAAACCAAAACAAATCTAATAATACGAAAGATCTCCCTGTCCCAAAATAGTTATCCCTTTTTACTGATTCCAAACACTCAATGGCACACACCTTTTTTCTGACATTCCAAAAGTAATCTTAAAGTGACTATTTATTTTGAAATTTTTTAATCATTCATTTCAATATGTCGTAGTTTCAGTATCTTTTGTGTTCGGTTCATTTTTAATGAGCACCACTAAGTACAGTGAAGTGACCATATTAACTGCAATATGTTCATTTAAAATGACAGGAGTCCAGTATTTGCGTATCTAATTGGTTAGGTGATGTAGGAAAAACAAGGTTGACTAATGATTTAAGCTACTGATCTCATACTGAATTCTTTGACAATGAAAAACTGTCTGAAAATATTTAAGAATATGCTATTCATTTAAACCTCATCTAGCAAAGCTGGTTTCTACTCGAAGGACCCATTATACAGTGGATGTCAAACATTTTCTATATCATTCATTACAAGGGAGTACTGTTGCTTACTTCATGTTAGATTAAAACTCACTAGAGCTGGATGCTTTCTCTTTCAAAAAAATGGCACACATTAAGGGTATACTGCATTAGGGGGTTCTAAGGTTGAAAATTTTGTTGCCTAAAGGGGTTGCTTACCGCTCTCTTTGTTTCAACACGTGCCATAGTCCCCTGGTCTTCCCGCTATTGACACTACGACATTGCAGCCTAGCGGGGAGAGATCGGAAAGCGAAGTACTTGCACACAAACATGGGTTTAAAAGATGCAAAAAGAAAAAAGAAAGGTATAAGCTGGAAAACGTGTAAAAACAGAATGGGGAGTGCAGTGAAGAGGAAGGAAAACGTTATAGTGGATGCATTTTGTGGTTGCATTAATTTTTTAAATTATGTTTGCATGTATTGGAATTGAAGACCCTCCAGTTTTAACCCTTGAACAAAAGTATGTAGGAATGTGGATCAGTTTTACAAATATATTTTTTGAAACCTTTAAAGGCAAGACCCATTTCTTCCTTTGAAGACTAATGACCAGTGGGTGCTTAGATTAACAATGCACCAATGGTTTAGAAGAAAACAGAGAATTAAATGATTAACGAAGAGTATCGAGGAGATTGTGTGATTTAGTAATTCGGTAATTTCTTCATTCGGGGAAAAAAAATAAATAAGACCCATGTAAAAAATAGAATTGGGCTTCACCTTCTCTTTTGGGTGACTGAGTGAACCATCCCATTTCTCCATGAAGTCCAACATGAAAGCACCACAACTATCACTGAATAAAAGACTGTTTAGGTATCTGTTAATTATAATTGTGAACATAATCAGTACACCAAACTAGGAACATTAAGTGATAAAATTACCTATCGGGCTGTTGAGGTACGTTGGGCACATTGTATATGAAGTTTTGTAGATCTCTTCCGGTGAATACCTCAACCAACATTACCTACAAATGCACAATATATAAATGATTAGAGTAAAAAATTCAGTACCACGTTCTTCAACTTGTATACTTTACCGTCTTAATTTAACAGTAAATGAATACATAATCAAAAAAATGAGCTCATATGTAATAAGCGTTTACCAAATCTTTTGACATCTTGTCTGGAGTACGCTTATCATGCGAAGAATGTTTGTTTGAATCCAACACATCCATACGACTATCGCAAATGTTAAAGACATACAAGCACCAATGTTTCTCATTTACAAGTATTGGAAAGAAAAGCTGCATATTTAACAATGTAAAAATTTAATTACTTTTAGAATCATATTTTTTTGATAAAAGTATAATAATTATTTATGTTTGCAAGCGATAAATATTACCATATTGAATTGGCAAACTTTGTTATCATCGACATTCCTTATCCTTTTATAGTTGTTCCAAACTGCTTGTATTTTACCTTTCCTATCAACCACTTTTGAAGGTATCTTGGAAAGTTCAATCTGAAAATGCACACAATTGATAACCTAATATGTGTCAAACAAACATTCACTATAGATAGAAGAATTTGTTACCCCAATCGAAGGCGGAAAGAAAAATTTGGTTCCTCTACGCTTTTGTTTCAGCTGGAGCATTTGGCAATAGACTTCAACCACCTACAATGATCACATTTAAACCATTAATGCATGCGTGTGATTGGTTTGAAAAATCAATGAACTTTAAGTGAACATACCATATTTGATATCCAATGATTGTAAGAGATTGTTCTCATCTCTTTTCTTGTGAGGAAAATATCATTTATGTTCACCAGCATTTCACTATAATTAAACAATAACATATTAAGTGTTTGAGCATAGAAAGTAAGTAAATATAGAGCAAATAAGAAATTATTTATATAATTTCTCACTCATCATTTCTGCTCTCATCCATGGCATATGAGATGACTGCCTTTGCTTCTGGACGAAGGACACGCAATCGGTTGACCTTCATTTCAACCCAAGGTGATCCCTTATGGCGCCCAGGCTTTATAACACGTAATAAAGGGATCACTGCTTCCTGCACATCACGCTCCTCTTCCATTGCTGTGGAGGTTCCCACTTCCTCCTCCATTGGTGCGGGGATTTCTCCTTCCTCCTCCATGGGATCGTGTTTTGTAAAAGATTGCCAGGGTGAGTTTGCTTGTCTTGTGGAGGTTTCGAATTCCTCCTCCACTGGTATGTGGGATTCATCTTCCTCCTCAATCGGATTGTGTTGTGCAAACAATTGCGAAGATGGGTTAGGTTGTCGTGTGGATGAACTGGGTTCTGAGGATCTCGACCCCCTGCCTTGGCCTACATTGTGCCGTTGCTTCCATTTCTTAACAACTTTAATAATTTCATATGCCAACTCCTAACAATTTTAAACAAGTTTAATAAATATATATATCAGTTAATATATAAATGTAACCGTAGAGTTCCAAGTAATTATGAATATGCAAATATAACCGTATATTTAGTACCAATTATAAAAAGCCATAATTGACGTGATTACCTTATCGGCATCTTCAGATGTATCAGTTGTAAACTTTACCTCACCGAAGCCGAAACCATTATATTTATGCTTCTCCAAATTCAACCTCTCGCCTATTAATTTGTTGGTCCATCCACGTACGCATGACATCTCAGGCTTCGGTTTTGGTCCATTGACATCCACACGGTGTAGGTAGAAAAGCTACAACATATAAGCCATTATGATAATGACATTATAGCTATTTAAAATAAAATGATAGACACATTACAAATATTATATCTTAGAACATACCATGAGAAAGAACAAGCATCCATGTATGTATGTACAACCTTCTCTTCCTTCCTTTCCTTTATAGGACGCAATTCCTTTTTTCAACCAATCTAAAACAAACTTCCCCCAATTATACGATTTAATAGCATCCACATTGTCAACCGCTGCCAATAACCTTTTGCTTGTCTCATTTTTCGATATGGGTGCTAGAAGTGATCCGCAAGCGAAAAGGACAAAAGCCCTCTTGAAGTCATCCCCAACAGGAAGAACGTCTAATTGATGCACTAAGTTTGGCACTTCTATTACACCGTCCTTTAAAAAAATGCCATTTTCTAACCAATGCACACTTTGTACAATATAATTTGGCACATCTTCTCCTCTTCCCGAGGGTAGGCCAAGTACCTCTTCAACGTCACTTGGCGTAACATGGATCCGAGCGCCAGATTCAAGGGTGAGATGAGATGTTCTAGGGTCAAAGTGTTCTACCAACCATAAGCACAGGTTGCGCTTCAAAATGGTACACTCGATGTCTAAAAGGGACCCAAACCCAATCTCTTGTACGGCAACCTTTTTGTCTTCACTTAAATTGCAAACCGTTTCCTTGAATTTATTTGGAGAACACCGGGTATTCAACATCTACAAATAAATTACCAACACAGGCACATTAGATACAAAAAGGAAGGATAGAGCACATATATGGACATAACAGTCCAACTTAAATTTACCAATTTGCACTTCTACACATTACATGTTGAAAAGATTCAATCTCAAATCTGCTAGCTTACAAAGGCACTTGGGACTACTCATATATTCCTAATTCATTAATTCAATACACATTCTTCGGAATTAATCCAACTAAGCACGTTAATGATAGGTAAAACACACAAAAATAAGCATATATAAAGCATCACTTAACCCAATCGAATAGATAAAAGGAAAAAAAAAAAAACACTTACAGTTTTTATTTTTATTTCTTTTATTGAAATTGTTGAAAAGTTCTTTTCCTTGGATGTTAATGGTCGTATGGTTTACCTAATAAGGGAAGGAGGAAGGATCCAATGTCCTCATACCATTTGTTATAGGAATGAAGGTTCTACCTCGTATTTTTAATTAGAGAATAACTCTAGGGGGTTTTGATTACCATTGGAAATGCTCAGCTCAGAGGATAAGTAATGGACCTTTTTGTTGATGATCTTATGTTAATCACAGCTGGGATGTTGAATCTGTTAAAATACTGACAGAATCAATAGCTCAATTTAGTTTTAACTTCTATTTCTAGCTTGATTCCAAATAATGCAAAGAGGTGTCATATTCTGATCTGGTATAGAGACTGCTACTCAAAACCTAATTCTCAGAAAGCTTAATTTCTCTATTAGGACCCTCCCAATTAGATATTTGGGAGTTTTATTATTGTCTAATAGACTGAATAAACAGCACTGTGATCCTTTAATTGAGGAGTTTTGGACTACCAACTACTCATTTTGTGCTGGAAGGTTACAACTTATAAAGTCTATGCCATTCTCAGTGCAAGTTTATATGGCTTCCCCCTTTGAATCTAGGACATTCAAAATTCAAACACACAATCAATTACCAATTAAGCACCCAAATTGGCCCACAAATATTAATAACATCAGTTTCTCGAGTCAAATAAATAAGTTAAGAATTATCCTTTTTCAAATAAAGTTTTATGACAACACCATGATAATGATGATTTTTATTTTTGGGAAGCACTGGAAGTGTTTTTGTTGCTTCTACAACTGAATAACTACACAAATCTTTCAACCTTCAAACACAAAAACACACACACAAAAGAAAATAAAAAAATAAAAAAATGAAAATTTTGTTGTTTATATATTAATAAATTTTGTTACTTTATATTGTACTTTGTTTCATATACAATTGGGTGCCTGTCTTAATTGACAGATTTATGCTTCATGCGGTTAACATCCAATTTATTATTAGCATGAAAAAAACTGGAATAAAAAATATATATATATATTTAAATAATTAAAGATATGACTTACCAGTATGAAGTGATGAAAGCACTCTAAAATATGGTAAGACCGTAGGGTGCTGCAATTGTAAAAATTATAATCCACAATAAGGGCCTTCAGCTTGTTCAAGACTAAAGTTCAACCCAAATTTACCAATTAGTCTTTCAAATCCTGCAAAGGGAGATCCTGTTTCAGTCATTATCTTCACAAATATTTATAACTAAAATTCATAAAAAAAAAAAAAAAAAGTATATAAAAAAGATCATAAAATTTTTCACCAAATAGGATTTAGTTTGCAAATCAAGAATTACAGTTACAAATCTCAGAACAACATAACCATAAACACGAGAAGCTAGAATGAACACGAACAGTCATCTTAAGACATATACACCAACTTATTAACTATTAATAGAAAATCGAACATGACACAGATATTCAAATTTATAAGTCCAGTCTTCATTTAAGCTGAGTCTTATGCAGTAGTTATGCTACAAAATAGGAACCACATGCTTTAGCTTTTATGTTACTATAATTATAAATTAAGGAAGGCTATTCTAAGTGTAAAGAAATAAGAAAGTGTGCATCAGAAACAAAGAAATAAAGAAAGAATTAATGAAAGAAAATAGAGTTAGCATGCATAGGAATGCAAGGCTCTCTTCAAACTGGCAACTGTATGCTAAACTAAAAACTACTTCAACCCTTGTTTTCTTTAGATATACTCTTGTTGAAACTCAGAATTTGTAATTTGGTGGTTTGACAAATCTCACACATACATGTTACTTTCAGAAAAATATGTGTACATGAGTCCAGTTAACTGATGGGAGATATTCTGATGACGTTTTCTTGAGTCTCCGTTCAAGTTTCAAGCTTAAATAATGTATCCTATCATGAATTTATAAATAAGGTCACATCAAATCCAACTTCTAAATATTAATTTTTTTGTCTTTCTTAAAGGGCAATAAGAAAATTGAAGACCCAATCAGGGTCATCTCTCCTTTCTGCATTTCGATCAGCAAAAGGAGAAAAGGTTTTGGAAGTGGAAGGGACAATCACCAGCCAGCCGGTTCTTCAAGACGTGGGAATTTCTACATGGCCTAGTATATTTTTGTGATAGTTCAACTCTTTAGTATTCAAAATGCTACTTTATATATATATATATATATATATATATATATTTGATAAAAAAAAAAGGGGTCAGGTGACATGGTGAAAGCTTAAACTGGCCACTATAAGGAGACATATTTAAGTATGAGATCAGCCATTTCGTAGGCTGTAAACAAGCTGAGTCAAGCCAACTTTATAGAGCTTATGCTCAGCTTGGCTGGTTAGAAGCAGTGTCTGAGCTTAGTTTGAGCTTGGTTAATTTTTTAACAGTTGTGATCAAACTTGACTCACTCAAATAAACCAATTACTCAGCTCGGTTCGCATAAATGAATTGAGTTCTTAAGAAGTTCTGGAGGATGGGAAATTTGGAGCCTTGTTATCATAATTGTTAGTCAAAATAAAATACGCGCGTCATGCTTTGCAACTTCTCACTGTTGGAGCAAAAGATTGAGAAAATGTGTCTGTGTGACTGTAGATTCTTAGTTTTAATTGTTGATTAAATTTGGACCATTGACTTCTTTTTCTGTAAACAAATGAATATCAAATCTAAAAGATAGGTGAAACGCATGAAAAACTTAAATTAACAGGATAATCTGCCAAGGAATGCTCTACGATGTCTCTAAATGCTAGTTCAAAGTTTCAAATTATGTATCCACATAAGGTATAAAGGAAAAAACAATCATGAGACTTGCTACATCAACAATATTCAAACATATATACAATAATAACAACGAAATAGTAAAAAAAGGTTCAATAATTGCTGTACTACTTTCACAAGTGATTGAAATTTGCAATAAACTGTACATTATGCATAAAAAGGCTTCCTAATAACTATTGGAAAATCTGAAAATTTGGATACAAGTCCATTCAACCAATCTTTTCCTAAGTCCTTATACTTTATCCTATGTTTGGTTGCCAAGAAATTGGGAAAACAAGAAGAAATTAGGAAACATGGAATCTTGTAACAATTCTACTCCTTTATAGAAACTTGTTAATCTTAAAGTTTTTCTTCTTTCCTTATTTTCTCTGCTACCAAATAATAGACAGTTCAAAATTGTTGTGTTCTAGCCTAATTTAACCTACATCTTAACTTAAAAAGTCCAAGCAAAGACTTAAACTTTTATAAAAGATTGGGATGATCAATACCAAAGTCCATGCCTTCTAGCAAACAAATTTAATGACATAGCTAGCCCTTTGTCCTACATTGTTAATTCTCAACATACACAAAGAAACATCATCCACATATGGTACAAAATGAAATTTTGCATATACACCATTATTAGTAAGACAAATCCAACAAAATGAGATTAATTAATCAACAATAATCTACTTATCCTAAATTATTTTTCAGTCAACTTGTTCATTCTATAGAGAAAAGAGTATCACCCAGTGGCCTAATTGATAGAGTGGCCAGCTTCCTGTGTTCGAGTCCTTTCTCCTTCTAGTTTGCCAAGGAAAAAAAAAATAGAGAGAAAATACCATTTTCATGGCTGGGAATAACATGCACTTCTACTGTTACGTTATTAGAAATAATTGTACTTTAGCTTGATGGAATGTCTGGAACAAAATTTTAGCAACTTGAGGTATAAAATCTACAAAAGAAGTACATTATTCGCTTGGAATTCAACATTTTAATAGAAAGAAATCTTTAGTATGCATATGTTTCTGGTAAGGGGAGAAAATTGTGACATTTCAGTAATCAAATAGGCATAATATGGAATCTAATCCCTAATAATTGAGAAGTAAAGTCATAAGATTAAAGATGCAAAACTAAGACAAAGATGAAATAATTAACACATTTATTGTATAAGATAACTGCAATTGTTGGTAGAATATATCAACTACTTATTCCTATATAAGAGATTATACCTAGTTGATACTTCCATAATCATTATCTTCACCTTCTCACCAAAATTAAAGCACGTATGTAAAAAGCATGCTATTAACCACCATTAAACTTAACTAGAAAACTTAAAAATAATATTTTTGGAGTAATTATCTAAAAAACAAAAGTGACTAAACAAGTTCTTGAAATTGTACCAAATAATTGAAGAAATATAATGTTAGTATCATTATTGGAGGTAGTGCATACTATGTCCCAGGAGGTAGTTAGTAGCCAATACATATATCTTGTAGCAAATATTTTGTAGCCGTAGTTCCTTATTTTGTAGCAGATTAAGGTACTACTTCTTTCCGATATTCCCTATGGCAACCACTTAGTTATCGCGTATGTGTCTAACTTCTGGCTATAAAATAGCATTTTTAACTACACAGCCAGACATAGCATAGGTACGTAGTCTCTTCTATACATACCAATATTGAAGAGCTTCTTCCTTACATAACTACTACTATATTAGGAACTACTTGACTGCCTTACCCATTATACATGGATTTGTGCTCTATGGTAGATTGAGTTTATAAATTTGTATATAACCTCTCATCACATGGTACTAGTCACAGTTGTGAAGTCCTTGAAGAGAGTTCAGGCTTATGGGTTTTTGGTGAAGTAGCTCTGATTGTCTTTTTGGGTTAATATAATTTATAGTGATTTCGATTATATTCTTAAGAGGATTATAGAACCTAACCTTCTAAAGTTCACAAGAACAGGAATGACATCAGTTTAAAAAATCTTAATAACAACTTCCACTTTATCTTCACTAGCTGAGAACTTATCCTGTCATTATCTACAAAAAATTGAAGTCAGTGAAGGTTTCCTGTCTCGAAACAACAGAAATTTGAGATTTACCACAACTTTATGAAATTCTGCATGATTAGTTACAAGTGTTTCCCAATGAGAACTCATTAACACCACAGTTATTTTTCCCTTAACTTTTGGATTTGACTTATTTACTTCCTTGCATAATATATAACCAATAATTGTATTGCCATCACACCTACCATGAACAGAGGAGTTATCAATAGTAATCATAGTCATATTTACAATGAGACTACAAAGAAATTACCAGTATTACTGGTATGCAGTTATTTTGAAAAATCCTCTAATATTTTTTTATCTTTTTTTTTTAAAGTAAAAAAAATCCTCTAATCTTATCTTTGGAGAAACAAGAAAGTTTAGTTCCACTTTTTATTGCAAATTAGTATGCACCCAATTGGAGCAGTAGCACAACCAAAACCAAAAAGGATAAAACTGAATCATTCTTCTATTAAAAAAATAAATAAATAAAAGAAAATAAAAAAAACCAGCAACTTCATAAGACAGAAAAACACAGCTTACAACATATGAATCCTCAAATCTAGTGAATATGTAAACAACACATGAATTGAAATCATGTCAGCAGAAAGTAACAACAACTTAATTGATTAAAATTTTCAACACATAGTATCATTTACAGAGAGACTCTACAACTTTCTAGGGGAAGGCAGAGATGAAAGAAGAAATTGGAAAATAGTACCCGGGTTAGAGAGGGTTAGGGCTTATCCCTATGCTTGAAGAAATAACTTCTGCGATTGAAGAAAAAATTAGAAAATTGATGAGAGTTCAGAGAAGGAAGAAAGCAGAATAATAAAGATCAATGAAAGTTTAGAAAAGGAAGAAAGGAGAACAAGGCCAGTACCTGGGCGATTTTCCTCTGAAGGTGAAACTTGCAAAAGACAAAGCTTCAAACAATCAGCCTTTGTGATTGAGGCAAAGTTATGTCAGTGCTTAGAAAGGGTTAGGCTTTCATTGATGGATTCAATAGAGTGAGGGCTAGGTCTCATTTGAGAATGGGAGAGAGAAGGGTCTGCACAAATAGAAATATGAAAGAGCATTAGGGCTCTAATTAGGTCAAAGTACCTATTTCAAGAGTTATAACGTGACCGGAGGCTGAGATGACGGTAAAAAACCCCAATTGTTTGCAACCGTCCAGTTATTGCCGCTACACCAGAAATTAGAAAGAGAAAGGTTAGGGTTTCAGCAAAGAGGGAAAGAGGAACCGTTGAGCCTGAGTATTTGATTTCCCTTTAGCAGATCGAAGATTGTTCGTGCCATGGCATATTGTATCTGTATCGCAGGAAACAAGTGAGGGAGAAAGAGTCGTGAGAGAGGGTTACACCGAATGGAATATGAAAGGCCTTAGGGCTTGAAATTAGGCAAGTGTAGAAAAGGGCATTTTAGGCAACACATAAAATAGGAAGAAGGGTATTTTAGGCAACAGAAATATCAAACAGTATTTTTTCATGTGCCACCTCAGCTTTTGGGTCAAACCTATTTTAAAGAAACTATGGGACTTTAACTCAATCTCTTAGTAAATATGATACCCTAAGTCCATTTATGTGTAATAATCCCTATAATTTATAACGATTTCGATTATATATCCTAAAGAGTATGATAGTGTGCAGGGGTATTTTTCAGAGGATTATACATTCTTAAGAGGATTATAGAAACTAACCTTCTGAAGTTCACAATAACAGGAATGACATCAATTTAAAAAATCTTAATAACAACTTCCACTTTATCTTCACTAGATGAGAACTTATCCTGTCATTATTTACAAAAAATTGAAGTCAGTGAAGGTTTCCTGTCTCGAAACAACAGAAATTTGAGATATATCATTTTTCATATATTGGTCAAGTCAAATGCTCAAAGAATATTCTTTCAAAAGAACAAAGAGGCTCAAGAAAGATGCTGATTGCGAGTGTTAATCATCGAACACAGACAATTATGTTATGTGAAAACCATTGTAGCAGAAAGTACATAACCAATCCAATTATTTTAGTGCATAATAGGATATAGCTTATTTTAGCAAATCAACCATTTAGTGGGTACATTCAATTTAAAGCCACTGTCTAGAAAGCACTAAGTTTAAAAAGTATGGAACACATATTGGTTAGTATTTAAAGAGTATGATACGAGCACGATAAGAGTAATTCCTTGCTTCTTAAGTGACTACTCCTCAAATTTTAACTCTTGTTTTTCAATTGCAATGTAAAACATTTTATAAGTGCCAGCGATCCAACCCGTAAAATCACGCTCTCTACATTTTTCCTATTAAATTGAGTGAAAAAAAAAAGGAGTTGCAGCCGGCTCCTTTTGTGTAGTCCCCTTATATCTAATAGTTTCTATCTTTCTTTTTAGAAAACCCAATAGCCTACAATAGCAAGATATTGACAAGATATTTAAATATTCTATACTCAAAAAACAGATAACACATTAACAAGATATATAAAGACTACCAAAAAAGAATATGGAGCTAGAGTCCCAAAAACTTTTAGGCCAATGATTAAATTGCAACGACCGTTCAAGACTCTATTTTTTAAAGCCAAACTGAATATATATATAATATTACAAGCAATAGATAATAATCAAGTTTCTATTTTGTTTTCACTTATTAGATGCATGAAATGGATCAAAAAGTTAAGACAAACACTAACTTATGAAATTAGTGTTACATTTCTGCATTTCCAAATAAACCTTTTAAATTAATAGTAAAGCTATCCAAAGATCTCCAGTTGACAAGAGCCATGAATTCTCTTTATGGATAGGACTGATATAAGATTCTCAGACTGTGTTTTTACATTCACAAATTACGATATTTTTCTCAATCCAATAGCCAGTGAAGAGAGCTTATGACTCTTTTCAAGAGAGGGTGACTTCTCCTTTAAATTGATGTCTATTTCCAGCTGAAAGTAACTTTCATTGATAAATTATCCACCACCAACAAAAGTTACTGATCATAATGTGTGAACAAAAAATGAATTCTGAAGTTTGAATGTCCATAGTGTAACATTAATGCCAGACACCCAATATGTTAATTATTATAAATATCATACTTTATCATCATATAAATAAGCCTAAATACTACAAGAAATTTCTTGAGACACCATGTATGTTCTCACCAGGACTAAATGTTCTCATTTCATGACATCAACTGCTTTGTACTCATATTTGAGATCTATGTTGAAAGAGGCGATAACTAATGGTCAATAATTAACAAAAAAAAAAAAATTTTAACTAAAATCAAATAAAAAATCAGGGTTTTAGAAAGTGAAACCGGCAGAAGAAATTGACTGATCAAAATTTAGAGAGCGAAAGTAGTAGAGTGAGAGAGACCTTTGAAGTTGAGAGCGATACGAACACGGCAAGAGCAAGAGCTCCCCCAGGAAGAATATAGCTTCAGCTTCATTGGCTCCTCACCATTACTCCCCTATTCACAAACAACCAATAGCTTGTTAGACAGTTAAATCAATCAGTTGAGTCTGTAGTGATTGATGTGATGGTGCTCTGTGCAATTGATTGATGATGAAGTAAGAAAATTTTAGTGACAATTTCTTTTAAAAAAAAAATTAAAATTAAAATAAATTGGAAACAGAGCAACTGATTCACAACGAATTTGAGAGACACCAACCATAGTGCACGATAAGAGTAATTCCTTGCTTCTTAAGTGACAACTCCTCAAATTTGAACTCTTGTTTTTCAAGTGCTATGTAAAACATTTTATAAGTGCCAGCGATCCATGATGTAAAATCACGCTCTCTACATTTTTCCTATTAAATTGAGTGAAAAAAAAAAAGGAGTTGCAGCTGGCTCCTGTTGTGTAGTTTCTATATTTATTTTTAGAAAACCCAATAGCCTACAATAGGAAGAAAACCCTAATTTTACAAAACCCAATAGCCTACAATAGGAAGAAAACCCTAATTTTAGAAAACCCAATAGCCTACAATAAGAAGAAAACACAAAAACAAGAACCATTACAATAAAAAAGCTTAAGAAACACCAAATCATCATAACTCAATCCAAATTTACAGCTGAAAAAAGAAAACAAGAAAAATTCAACCGAAACAATGAAAATGCACTGACAAATGTATGGTTTGAAGCTCACCGAGAACCCTTGATCCCTCTTCTGAGCCCATTGTAGCTGGACTGAAAATTGAGCTGGGTTTCTCAATTCCTACAGCGATAAAGCTAGAGAGAGAGGGTGGAGGGACCGGCTTAGAAAGAGTCGTGGAGAAAGAGAGAGAGAGAGAGCAGCGATGAGAGAGAGCAGCGAATGAGAGAATTTTATTTTTAGGGCCAAAGAAGATCGTATTTACCGAACGAATTAGGGCAATATATTAAATTATGGAGAAAGGGCATTTTAGGCAACACCAAAAAAAGTGAGAAGGACATTTTTGGCAAAACATTTCTTAAACAGTAATAATTCATGTGCCACGTCAGCAATTCATTTTAGGGAAATATGAAACTTTGACTCCGCCTCTGAGTAAATACGGAGCCCTAACCCCATTTATATGTAATTATCCCTTACATCAAAAACTCTATCAATTAAAAAAGAAATATATATATATATACAAAATAAAATAATCTCCACACCCTCTCTGTCTAACTCTCTCTCTCTCTCTCCAATGAAAGTGGTGGTGATCAACAAATTCGCAGTCGCCTCTCTTCCGATAATTACTGAAATGCATCAATTTTCCTTTTGACTCTTTTATTTATTAATTATTTATTTGAAAACGAGATTCGACACACCGCTCCGGAAACCATAAATCTATATATATATTAAAAATTCCAGAGGGGTGAATGTGAATCCAAATTTAACTAAATCAAAAACGTAAAATTAAAAACCCAAACTCAACAGCGACGTACGCATTCTATCTTTAATTTTCTATTAATAATCGGTAAAAATTGGGAGAAATCAAACCATTTTTTTTTACGGCAAATGTTCTCTGCAACTCCGGAACCTCTATGAGTGTATCCTTTCCTTCTCTATTTTATGTCTGTTTTCACGTGCCACTGAGCACGTGCGATTGATGCATTAATTTAAGTCGGTAACATAGGTTTGAGATTTTATCTTTTTTTTTTTTTTTTTTATGTATTTTAATCATTTTTCTTTCTTGCTATCTACTGTTTGGAAATGAATTTGCTATAAACTAATTTACGAATTATCTAAACTTCATTCTTTTACCTGTTTGGCTAGAGTTTTTACTAATTTACTGTAACGAATCAAAAGTACGAAACATGTTTGATAACATTTGCTGTGCTTTTGAATAGTAACGAAGCGCTTTCAAAATTAAAGTCAAAATTGAAAGCATTAAAATGATACTTTTATTTACTTCCACACGGTAGCAAAGCACTGTTCATAAAAATAAAAAATAAAATATTTCTTTCTAAAATAATATTTTTAACTAACCATTCAAATTTTTAAACTTGCAACACTTTTTACTAAACATGCTTTCATATTTTTGTTTCTAAAAATCTTGTAACAATTTACTTTACCAAACAAGCTTCTAAATAGTGTTGAACACCACTCTAAAATCAAAAACATTGTTTCTGTTTCGGATCAAGGCAAAAATACAAAGCAATTGTGATTGCCAAACGAATCAATGCAATGTTTTAGGTTTTGGGAACCCACCGTGCCTTAAATATTTACATCTAAAGGACGCAAGACTGGCCAAGACACATTTTACAAGAGTAATTTTTGTTTTTTTGTTTTTAAAGAAATAGAGTAATTGAATACTTTCATTTCAGGTTAAGTAAGAAATTTTATTACAAAATCCACTTTTTTACTCTCATAATCTAGCAAAATCACTATTTTACCTATTTTAAAAAAAATTAAATCACTTTTCACCCTCTTTAAAAATTCTGAAACTAATATTACAAAAATAACTATCGTTCATCAAAACAATATTCGGTGTGAGATCATTTTTCTTTTGTTTCTTGAGCTTCCTGCTAGACATGTTTGTATTAATAAAAAAAAATTATTATTATTATCTTTTTTATTAGTATTAATCAATATTTCGATTTAAGAGAGGTTTTAGTCTAATAAATTTGGATAAAATATTTAATGCTTTTCATATTTTTACAATGAAAGTAGCATCTTCAAAATTATATTTCTTCATTAATTGATACACTCCAATTAACAAATTCAGCTTTGAATATTTGATATGGTGGGGTGGGCCCCACCCATAATTCCACCACCATCCTTTAATTTTAGATCTCAGGTCTAATACTATATATTTTTTTTAGTCATGACCTTAAACCTTAATATTCTAGATCGAGTTCATGTCACAAAATCTCTTTCTACTCTAGAAGACTTTCAAATTTCACCAATAAGAACCTTGGTCCCTAAATCGAAATAAATCCCAACTTTGAATGTGCTGATTTATTCAAAGGGCCACATTTGAATGTTTCAGCCCAATTTCTTTGGGCCTTATTTGACCTGGGGTATATACCCCTTGTATCTTGTACATTTCTCTTTTGTACATCACCGGGCCGTAAAGTCAAAAAAAAAAAAAAAAAAAAAAAAAAAAAAAAAAAAAAAAAAAAACATTTTAGTATTGAAAAATAGAATTATTACTAACTTGAGTAGAATTTGAAATCTTACCGTTGCGTTAAAAATAAAAAAAGAAAAAGAAAAGAAAAAAAGTTTGAGCAAAATATCTATATAAGATAAAATTATAAGGAGTAACCCCCTCCCCCCAAATCAAATTAGTGCAAAAAAAACCCCACTAAAATTAAATTGCCTCTTGAATTAAAAAATGTTATCAAGTTACCCCGATACTCGTGTCTCACCCACTAAATTGGTTGTGAAATAACAAAATTGACCTTACTATTTAATATTAAATTAACAATTAATATTTATTATTGTAAAATTACAAAATACCCAATGTGGTCTTCTTCCTCTTCACCCCCTCTCTCTCTAAAACCAAACCCCCATTTCCACCACCACCCACCACCAGAGGCGGAGCCAGAATTTAGTCCGGGGGGGGGGGGGGGGGGGGGGGGGGGGAAGGGGGGGATGTTAATACTGATAAAATAATTTTTTTTTAAGCAGGTCGAAAATATAAGTGTAACAACAGTGCATTAGAGTAATGAATAAAAAATTAATAAGAATAGGAAAAAAAAAAATGGTTATTGCACATAAATTATGCTTGATTGCAAGAAAAAATAAATTTTTAAGAAGAAAATGAAATAAAAAGAAAAATATATGAGAAAATTTTGAAGGAAAAAATAGGTTTTAATTGCAGAAAGAGAATGCAAAAATTTTTTAAGATGACAAAAAGAAATTTGAAGAATAAGAAGGAAAAGGAATAAAGAATTAAAAATATTTTTAGAAATAGATAATTTTATGGGGATAATTTATAAATTTTATGAGGGTATTTTATAAATACTTACAAATTATACGCATAAAATAAAATAAAATTTAGTGAATTCAGGGGCAGAGGGGCCATTTTATTAATTTTAAGCGGGGCATTGCGTCAATTTTTATAAATTTATGTATAAAAAAAATAAAAAATTCTACTGGGGCAGCTGCCCCCCCGCGGGCACATGCTGCCTCCGCCCCTGCCCACCACCAACACCTAAACCAGACCAACACCACCACCAACCAGTTACAACATGGAATCCACCACCACCCCAACCAAAACCAACCCCTTCACCGCCACCAACAACCATGTATTCCACCACCACCCAACATCCAAAACCCAAACCAATTGTAGCAATCATTTGTTCTGTTGGCGTAGATCTCCTTGTTAGTCATTTGTTCCGAAGGTTCATCTATGCGGCGACGCCGAGGAAACCCATGTAGGAGTGCTTGAAGAACCACGTCGTTAGACTCGATCAGCGGCCACCTGCGACGAGTTCACGTTTACCGGCTGGAAAGACACCCTCGACACGCTAAACACATCACCTGCAACTTCCACTGTAACCTAATCATTGATTCTCTTTAAAATAGAATCTTGTGGCTATATATGTCAATAATCAGACTTCACCCACCAACGATATGAAGCACACGTGGCGAACGCTTTGATTTTTGGGTTTTGCTCTTCGCTTATGGAGACCAAGTAAGCGCTTTTGTCCATTAAGACTATTCGGCCTTTAAAATTGAGCGATTTCTATAGGAAGGTTTCGTGTGTGAGCCCAAAAACGAGGAGTTTATAGGGGGCGGTGCGGAGGATGGTGGCGATGTAGTGGAGCTTAGCGAAAGAGGTTTAGGTTGTAGTGGAATTGCAGTTGCAACGTGTAATAACCCTAATTTTAAAATGATAGTTTCGGTATTTATTTATTTATTTTAATTGTATTTTTAATTATTTAATTGATTATTTGACTAATTGCTTATGGGTTTAATTGAATTACATGTTACTCGAGTATTTGATTATGTGTCTATGTGTTATTTGTATTTGTCCACGTGTTAATTATTTAATTAGATTATGTGTTTAAATGGTGTTTTGATTAATTGTAAATTAAATGTTTTCTTTTATTTTATTATTTTATTTTATTTTTCTTTTATGGTTATGGTTAGTAATAATGGGCCAACCAATTGGATCCCATGGACTAATTGGATAGGAGGTTGGATGGGTACGGATTATTACCCATGGATAGTTGTGTATATATATATATAGATATATATTATATACATATATAAAAGGGATAGTAATTTATTAATTACTTTTATGATAAATTGGGTGGTAATATTTAATCTGATGTATATATTTTACATTTAAATAATAAAAATATACATACATTTGATACGTGTTATGTTTTAAGTTGCTTTATAATATTATGGTAACTTAAGTATTATTGGATAATCCATTAATAAATAATGGGTAATTTATTAATTACTCTTATGGTAACTTGGGTAGTAATATTTAATCTGATATATATGTTTTATATTTAAATAATAAAAATATACATAGATTTGATACGTGTTATGTTTTAAATTACTTTATAATATTATGGTAACTTAAGTATTATTGGATAATGGATTAATAAATAATGAGTAATTTATTAATTACTTTTATGCTAACTTGGGTAGTAATATTTAATCTAATGTATATGTTTTATATTTAAATAATAAAAATATACATAGATTTGATACGTGTTATGTCTTAAGTTACTTTATAATATTATGGTAACTTAAGTATTATTGGATAATGGATTAATAAATAATGGGTAATTTAATAATTACTTTTATGCTAACTTGGGTAGTAATATTTAATCTGATGTATATAAATTATATTTAAATAATAAAAATATATATAGATTTGATACGTGTTATGTTTTAAGTTACTTTATAATATTATGGTAACTTAGGTATTATTGGATAATCCATTAATAAATAATGGGATGTATATAATTTATTTATTTAATAAAGATATACATAAATTATATATGTAACATATTTTATTTACCTTTTTAATTTTTTAATTTTTTTTTTTTTAAATTGACTTGGATTGAAAAAAGAGTTAGGGTTATTTTATTTAACCTATAAATATATAGTTATAGGTTGTAAAAGGGGGTTCGAAATATTCACGTGGTATATTCTAGAGAGAGAGTTAGAGAAGGAAGGAGGAGAAAAACCATGTAGAGAGAAGATCAAGTAAGAAGAAATTTAACTTTCGATCCGAAAGTTTAAGGTAAGTTCTTCTTCTATCTCTTTCCCTTTGATTCGTGTTTCTGTACATGCCTAGGAAATTTCAGGATTTATTAAATACATAAAATTAAATAATTATGTATGTTTAATTGGATTAGAACATAGGTTTATGAAATTGGTTCATATCTATTCTTGTATTATGAATTGATAAATGCATGATTTTAATTTGATTTCTGGTGTGAATTTTTACATGTTTAAATTATATATTTTTCATATTTGTAGAATGATTGGACGTAGAAACATACCTAGGATTCCTAAACATTAAATAGAGACTAGGTTTGGGTTTAAATAAATTTAAATAGACTCAATCATAATGATGCTATTTGAATGTTTTAAACAAACGAATGGATTTAATCTTTTAAAATGTTTTAGCAATTGAGATTAAATGTGTAGGATGAATTGGATATGGAGAATACTTATTTGACGGTATAATAAAATATCATCATGTATAAGATTCAGTTTGTGTAGGACATATGATATAAGAAGCTTAAATAAATAATAAGTCATTCCTATTTTGTGATAACTTGATATCATATTATCATAGTTATTTCTGGATTGTTTGATGTATTTCCTTAATCGTTACATCAATTGTTGGATTGTGTGGTTTAATGCACCGGTATGGGACGGTGGCATTCTGGGGACGGATTAACTTATCAGTTAAGTCCTACCTATTTTATATAAGGGAATGGATTAACTAAAATGTTAAGTTCTATTTATATTCAAGTCAGGTCAGCTGAACAAGTTGAATGACTTATGGAGGATTAATTTATTATATAAGGGAATGGATTAACTAAAATGTTAAGTCCTACTTATATTTAAGTCAGGTCAGCTGAACAAATTGAATAACTTATGGAGGGTTAATTTATACTGGATAGGATGATTACTAGATTATATATATATAAGTATGGTGCCATGATATGAGGTTGAGTCTCAGGATCAGTGGTTAAGGCGCGTATATCGCCAGGGATGTGTAGTTAGATATAGTATAGTTGTGTACCCTGGTAAGTTTAGGTACTCATGCCCACTATAGGTGCATTTTGTATGTTGCCTACTATTCAGGTTGAGACAACCCTATAGTCTAATGAGGTTCCTTTAGTGTGTGTATATATATATATATACGAACTACTAGTTACTATTGGATTAACTATGATGTATACGTGTATTGGATCTCTGCTTGGACTGTAGTAGAGTAGAACATATGTATGGGCCTGACCTACCATTATTTTTCAGATGTTCGTTAGGAGTAGAGGTTGTTCGTGCTAAGCGGGGATCAGTCTACTTCATTCTTCCGATTCTACATAGGAGATTCTTTTATGCTTCGTTCTTCAGTTATAGACAGTTATTGCTGTCACTTGTTCAGATTGGTTTTTAGGGGTCCACACAGTATGGATTCCCAAGTTGTATTAATGAAAGATTTATTGTATCAAAATGATTTTATTATTAATGGAAATTTATTAAGAGGTTTTATTATTGGATTTTTCTTTTAGTTTTTTTTTCAGCAAATTATTTATTCCTATTTATTCTTTTGTATTCTGTGTTCGTTTATTGCCGAATTTGTTTTTGATATCCTCGGGTATTCGAGAGTGGGTCTGGCCAACCCGCATTCGAAAATCCGGAGGTATCACAGTTGGTATCAGAGCACTCCAGGTTCAAGTATCCTTAGGAGTGTCTTTCTTTATGTGACTTCCGTGTTGCATCTCTTAAAACTTAGAGCCCGTATTAGGATTCGTTGTACTCTATTTACGGTTTATTAGGAAGAGCTGATGTCAATTATATTCTGTAGTCATAGAATGGTTAGCACTAGGAAAATGATGGGTTCAGGGCGAAAGTGATAAAGTCCCCAAATGAGTAAAGGAGTACGTTATCGATTTCGTTGCCAGATGGCAAAGTTAGGGATCGATGGTTTAGGTTCGTTTGGCATTACTTTAAAAGTATAAGCCAAGGAAGGATTTAGGTGTACGTGATAGGTCACCGCATATCGGGGCCAACACGACTTCAGTTGATCTCAAAAAGGAGACAACTGAGAAGTAGGAGCCGAAGAGGATCCTAATGGAGGAGATTTATGTGTATCCAATAGAGAGGGTACTAAATCTTGAAGATGGATGATCGTGCGAGGTAATCTGAATTGCTAGTAGTATAGCGAATGTTATTAGTAGAATTGGGGTTGATCAATCTACAAATAATTAAGCTTTCTTATCATCTCTAAAAAAGGTATATAAGAAGTATTGTTCAGGAGTTTGAGGATCGGATGTGTTTTTATCAGAACGAAATACATAATTTTTAAATCACATACAAGAGGGCATTGGTATTATGTTGTGACGTTCTAATTCGCTTTATAAAGTTAAGTTAGACAGTTTACATTCCGCGTATAAGAAGGATGAGGGTTAAGCCCTTGGTATTTGCTTAGCAAACATTGTGTGTTTTTAAGCGATGTTTTAAAGGATATGTTTCGAGGTTAGATGATTATTTACGAAACTATAAAAGAAAATTTTGAAACAATCTAATAAGGTTGATTTCAAAGGAGACTTTCTATTCTAGAAAGAACGATGTCCTAAGTAGAAGTATATTTTGTTTTATTGTGTTTATCATACGTGTTTTATTTTTTGTTAATTACTCGGGATTTGGTATGTGGTTTAGTTGGGGACACAAGTGTGTGATTAGCCAACTATTGTTTTAATAACATGGAGTAATAGCGCTATTTACGCTAGATTTGTGAGCATATGATCGTATGATTTGGTAGATACACATAAATCTAGCCAATCTATTGGACCTGGACATGTGTCATTATGGTATGTTTTGGGATGGGATAGTTAAACCATCACTACGAGTCAAATAATCTAGAACGATTAGTTTGATATACTTTACGTTAGGTATGGATTCGTATCATATTAAAATGCCATGATATTGGTGGTTGTTAATGTTTCGGTATGCGTGAAGTAGTGGTAAATAAAGATCACTATAACACCATGATGATTTATCAGAGGTGCTGGATTTGCTAAACATCTTCTTAAAAATTTCAGAAGTCGTTACCAAGTCGGAAGGAGGATTTAGTACTGGATTAAGTACTTATTGGAATGACACCGAGGGAGGAAAGGAGACTGAATAAATATTCATCAGTAAATTCTTAATCAAGAATTTATTCACGAGGGTGTGTTATTAGGAGGAAATTTCCAGTGTTGCACATAGAGGAGGAAACTAAGTCTCTTCATTTCCATAAATAATATGGAATTATTTTTTAGTCACAATTTGCAACAATTAGCTGTTGTTAGGAAATTGATGACTTATGTGGAGGATGGAAAGATTTCATACTCTTTTGAAGTTAGACAAAGAAGTCGGATTGACACTAACTTGTCTTAAAGAAGCAGGGTGTGTCAAAGACAAGATGGTGAGACCAAACACCTATATAAAGATGAGGTACATGGTATGTATGGAAAAGTCATAGTTTGTTGACTTTTGTTGAGTTAAAGTCATAATTGGCTATTGATAAATGGAATTACCGATTGACTTTCAATATCGGTAAATTTATCACAAATCAGTGGTGGATAGATTTAGTTGTAGAATTCGTTTTTGAAGATGCTCCAATTTAAACAATGGGTACAGACGAAAGCTGGTGGTACCGGATTAATGGTACTTTCTGCAGACAAATTGGATGGAGGATGCAAGGACTGAATTTCACAACTCTTAGTTCTTTATTTATCCTAGTGGAAATATGATACTTCACGGTATGAAATAGACGTTTGGAGGACAGGCAAGAGGGGGAACATAATGATTTTGTTTCCCGGTGTAATATTTATTAGATAGTCGAAATGGACCATCAGAGATTACTAGATCATTTGCAGCCATTCCCTATATTGAAGTGGAAATGAGAGAGCATTTTCTACAGATTTAGTTGAGGGATTGCTGATTTCGCACAAGGGTCATAATTCTGGATGGGATATTGGTTGACTGATAAGTTAAGTCAGCTTAGTTCTTATCTATTTCGAACTGGTAGGACTTCAATTCATATGAATAGAATGGATCACGAGACGGTTTAGATGGATAGAAGTGGTGATTCACACTTTATATCAAGTTTCGTCTGGTGGAAGCAATTATGGAAGTGGATGCTCTCAACAATCGATAAGATATTTAAATCTTTTGGTTAGTTGATGAGTTATCAGTTGAATTTATAGCATGTGTAATAATAACACTTGTTATTACCAAGGTAATTTAGGAGGTCAACTTTGAATATCGGAGCTGACTCTGAAGAAGGTGTTACTTTACTCAAATGGAGTTTAAGGTACTGGAGAAGGATTTAGTAGTTTATGTAAATAGTGTTATGACAGTTGGGCGACTGAGATGGAAAACTTATACTTTTTCTCAGTGCACTCAGACAGTTAAAAGGTGCAACATGACATCAAATGTCGATTTTGGTGAACAAGTACGGATAGGGACGTGTATATAATTGACCTAAGTGTAACACCTGTTAGAAAAGTGGAAAGTTGATCATCGGATATTATAGGAATCTTTAGCCACTTCCTATAACGAATATGAAAGTAGGACTAAATAGAAGTGGACGGTCGGTGGGAATTATCGGCATTGATTTGGAATTTCAATTTTTTCATATGGAATAAGAGTGGTGGATTGAGAAAGTTCGCTTGAGGACATTAATTGGAGTGATGTTCATTTTAGAGCTTCATAGTAGTTTTATAGTACAATGATAGTGATATTATAGCATGTGGATGTCCATTATAGTGGATGCAAAGTGCTATTTCGAATGAGTTTTAAAACGATTTTGGAGCAGCAGTTTTGCTTCATATCTATAGACAGAAATATTAATCAAGAGATTAAATTAGACCATAAAGGATATACTTGAGGCATATATCCAATGTTTTCATGGACAATTGGAAGCGTTTACTTCACTTTTCAGTTTTTGTCTGTGGTATTGTTAGCACAATGAGGTTGGGGTGACAACGTTTGAGGTTTTGTATATTACCTCGTGCATACCTCTCATTTGTTGGTTTAAAATGAAATTAAGGGTTGTACAATCAGACTTTGACTTCATTTAAAAATACGTTGGAGAGAAATACTCCCCTTTGTAATGGATTGCACACAATTTGGAGGCAGCAGTGGGATGTTGTAAATAGTCGACCTCGTATACTAGATTTTTCTATCAGGGAGTAGTTTGCTCATTTTGTCTTCCATGTAGGAAGAAAGACGATTTTTGAAGAAAGGTCAATTTTACTTATTATATTGACTTTTAGAGGATTGTGTTTCGCAATTGAGGCAGTTGCCTCTAGATTAGCATTACTAAATTATTAGCGCTGGGTGCATAAGAGTTTATGCGTATATTCTATGGCACTTGGAGAAACCTTGTATACCACTTAGTATATTGGAGTTAAGTGGAGCCCTCATAGTAAGGTTGCGTCTATTTAGGAATAGGAGGATGTTTTTCGTTCACAGTTTCCAAGCATAATGGAAGAAAGTAAGAGCAAATTCCGAGGACGGAATTCCTTTTGTTAGGAAGGAAGAATGTAATAACCCTAATTTTAAAAGGATAGTCTCGGTATTTATTTATTTGTTTTAATTGTATTTTTAATTATTTAATTGATTATTTGACTAATTACTTATGGGTTTAATTGAATTAAGTGTTACTTGAGTATTTGATTATGTGTCTATGTGTTATTTGTATTTGTCTATGTGTTAATTGTTTAATTAGATTATGTGCTTAAATGGTGTTTTGATTAATTATAAATTAAATGTTTTCTTTTATTTTATTATTTTATTTTATTTTTCTTTTATGGTTATGGTTAGTAATAATGGGCCAACCAATTGGGTCCCATGGACTAATTAGATAGGAGATTGGATGGATATGAATTATTACCCATGGATAGTTTTGTGTATATATCTATATATATATATATATATTATATACATATATAAAAGGGAAAGTAATTTATTAATTACTTTTATGATAACTTGGATGGTAATATTTAATCTGATGTATATATTTTATATTTAAATAATAAAAATATACATAGATTTGATACGTGTTATGTTTTAAGTTACTTTATAATATTATGGTAACTTAAGTATTATTGGATAATGCATTAATAAATAATGGGTAATTTATTAATTACTCTTATAGTAACTTAAGTAGTAATATTTAATCTGATGTATATGTTTTATATTTAAATAATAAAAATATACATAGATTTGATATGTGTTATGTTTTAAGTTACTTTATAATATTATGGTAACTTAAGTATTATTGGATAATGGATTGGTAATTTATTAATTACTTTTATGGTAACTTGGGTAGTAATATTTAATCTGATGTATATAAATTATATTTAAATAATGAAAATATACATAGATTTGATACGTGTTATGTTTTACGTTACTTTATAATATTATGGTAACTTAGGTATTATTGGATAATCCATTAATAAATAATGGAATGTGTATAATTTATTTATTTAATAAAGATATACATAAATTATATACGTAACATATTTTACTTACCTTTTTAATATTTTATTTTATTTTATTTTATTTTTTAAGTTGATTTGGATTGGAAAAAAGGTTAGGGTTATTTTATTTAGCCTATAAACATATAGCTATAGGTTGTAAAAAGGGGTTAGAAATATTCACGTGATATATTTTAGAGAGAGAGAGTTAGAGAAGGAATGAGGAAAAGGAAGGAATGAGGAGAAAAACCCTGTAAAGAGAAGATCAAGTAAGAAGAAATTTAACTTTCGATCTGAAAGTTTATGTGATACGCCCGAATTTCCGGATGCGGGTTGGCTAGGCCCACGCCCGATAACCCGAGGATATCAAATCAATTAGCAATAATCGAACACAGAATACAAATAAGAAAAGAAAATAAATAAATAAATAAATAAATAAATTGCTGAAAAGAAACTAGAATAATAATCCAAAAATCTCAGAATAAAATTTAATTAACAAAAAATGATTCTGATACATCCTACTTCTCCATTCCTATTACAACTCGGGAATCCATCTAGTGGACCCCTAAAATATCTCACTGAACTCAAAAGATTGGAAATGAATCCCAAGTCTAAAATATGAAATAAAACCCTGGTCATCGGTGGAGTGAATAACTGTATCTGCTCAGCACGATCCAGCTCTAAGTCTGGAACTAACGAACACCTGTAAAAATAAGAGTGGGTTAGGCCCACATGCAAATTCTACTCTAACTACAATCTAAACAGTAACCCGATACGCAGATACACCCTAGATATCTCAACAATAGCTATCTAGTCCATACATATAGATATATCCACACTAAGGGACATTCACTGGACTATGGTAGGGGTCTTAACCTGAATAGAAGGCAATATATGAAAACGCACCCAAAGGTGGGCATGAGTACCTAGACCTAACAGGGTACACCTCAATCTACTATAACCAGCTACGCATCCACTGCATATACGCACCCTAACCAACGAGTCTGAGACTCAAGCTCCTCTCGTGGTACCATAAACATATATTTAAAATCCATTCATATCCATCCATAGGAAATCCAATAAGTCGTTCAGCTTATTCAGCCGCACAGACTTATATAAGAGATCCAGTAAGTCGTTCAGTTTATTCAACTGCACAGACTTAAATATAAGGAGAATTATGTTTTTATAATTCGTACCCTTATTCCAAAATAGGGAGGACTGAGTATTTTGAATCAGTCTGTCCCTAGTATGACACCGTTCCATACCGGTGCATACAATCCATAAAATCCATATAATTGATTAAACAGATAAAACTGTTTACCAATTAAAATCCATAAGGTATGAATTAACGTTTTGAGCTAAACCATACCTAGTATGTCACCATCCCATACCGGTGCATACAATCCTCCATATCCATATAAATTACAACATATAAATACTAAGCACGTAATTTACAGTCCAAAACCAAATATCCATATCCTTGTAGAAAAGTGTTTTAAGTTTCAGTAATTTAAAATCCAAAACCATATAAATTACAACATATAAATACATGTTAGTAATCTACAATCCGAAATCATTCCAAACAATTGCAGAAGAATATTTATTATTTCAGCAATTTAAATCCAAAAATTAAACCATGTATTATTTAACGGTTCATCAACAAGCATCCAAAGCATGAATAAATTAGTTTTAATAAATCAACTATTCTATCATGCATTCAAATAAGATTTAAAATCATAATATTATCCAAGAATTTGCTAAAAATTAATTCTAGCAATTCAGTTCCTTTTATCCGTCAATAGCAAGGTAGGTTGCATACTTGTATATTGTTTTGTTGTTTAAGCACCCAGCCACAAACTATGCTACGAGTCTAATTTATTAATTAAAAGACTCCCCCACGCATCTAAAATTTAATTTAGAACATATATAACACCTTAAATTGTCAAATTAAAATTACACAATTTATTTCTTTCCAATCGTTAACCATACGCAAAATTGTTAATTAGCGCACTGTTAATTCCATTATTACAACGAGGGTAGTTTATGCAATTTATGATCTTAATTATATGTTAAATTAATTATTTAAACCCCCATTAAAGTTCTAGAATTTTTCAAGAACCCCAAGTGCCCAAACAGTAGCAAAAAGTTTGTAAAAACATTGACTGAATGTGCAAAATGAAAGGAGCCTGCTCTAATCCTAAAAGAGCAGGCTCTTTTAGAGGTAGAGCAGCCTCTTTTAAAGGTAGAGCCTGCTCTACTTCCTCTAGAGCAGGCTCTACTCATGGGGGAGGCGGCTCCTCTCTCCATGGAGCCGTCTCTCTTCCTCTATGAGCCTCAGTTCAATTACTTCTCCGTTTTCGACCGTTCTGCTTCTTCTCCGGCCTTTTTCCACCATTCAATTGATTTCAAAAACTGATCCTAAAGGTCTTATTAATACCAAAGATCATCCCAATGATTTGAAAACAACAATTAAAATCAACTACAGAAATTAAATTCGCTACCGAATTAACATGTGTTAAGAACAAAACTAAAACTATTTTTCAACAACAATTCTACTGAACTTTGGAGCCTTATCAAATTTAATTAATTCAAGGTCTTAATAACACCCAAAATCAGCCTTCTAATCCTTCTGTGAAACCCTAGAATCAACAGAAACATTCCCATACTCCAAAGTAACAAACAGTTCGTAGAAAAGTTTACAGAACATTCACTATTGAAGAGAGCATGCTCTAAGTTTTAAAGAGCAGGCTCTTTTGAGCCTTGAGCCGGATCTATAGGTCTTAGAGCCAGCTCTTTAGGTGTGGGAGAAGGCTCCCACATCCATGGAGCCGGCTCTCACCTCCTTTGAGAGCCTCCGTCCCTGTTCTGCTCCGTTTTAGCTTATCTGCTCCACCTCCGGTCATTCCAGTTCCTTTGTTTCTCTTAAATACTAAACTTTCTAGTCTTATAAATACCTAGTATCATTCCAATGGCCTATCTACAGTAGTTTGAAACAATTACAGAGGCTAAAATTGAAACTAACTTAACATACTTTAAGAACAGAATGCTGAAACGAAAGCATACATAAATTTTGGTTTACAGAATTGATATCAACACCTACAGATCATTGATATAACATGTACTAAACATATAATTTCCAATTAATGTTCAATTAAACCCTAGAGACTTTCTAGGTGCACAGAACACAAGCCAAAGGGAAGGAGAAAGAGAAGAACTTGCCTGTGATTTCAGTTATGAAATCCCTGCGTCGTCTCTAAGTTTCCGGCAACTACTAACTTCCTTCAAGCCTCCTATGGGTGTGATCTAATCCACCACAACCCTCCTTTGACCCTCTCTATTCTTGTCCTTGGTAACTCTTACCATTGCCTCTGTTCTCTCAACTCTCTCTCTGTTACGTTTTATTTTTACTGTGCCGTGAATAGGGTTCTTCCAAAACCCTTAGTGAAACTCATACACGTATATATATAGGCCTTTAGAAAACCCTAATTAAACTAGAGCTAAGGCAGAACCCTAATTAAACTAGAGTCGGCCCATAAACTTAAGTCACATACACGTTAAATACTCGTATGACGGCTCCAAGAAACCCTAACTAAAAACTGTTAATTCAACTTCTACTTAAGCACTTATTAAAGACAATTAAATAATTAATCAAATAAGGCATTTAAAATAAAACAAACAATACAACAACTCAGATAACTAAACAAACCATAATTCAAATAAAGAAAATAAGACAATTAAATAATTAACCAAATAAGGCATTTAAAATACAATTTAAAATAAAACAAACAAAATACAACAATTACAAAATTAATAGACAAAAATGCACATATAATAAAATTTAAATTCTAATTTTATCCTTTTTAATTTTAGGGGTATTACAGTTTAAGGCAAGTTCTTCTTCTATTTCTTTCCTTTGATTCGTGTTTCTGTACATGCTTAGGAAATTTCAGGATTTATTAAACACATAAAATTAAATAATTATGCATGTTTAATTGGATTAGAACATAGGTTTATGAAATTGGTTCATATCTGTTCTTGTGTTATGAATTGATAAATGCATTATTTTGATTTGATTTCTAGTGTGAATTTTTACATGTTTAACTTATGTATTTTTCATATCTATAGAGTGATTGAACGTAGAAACATGTCTAGGATTCCTAAATATTAAATAAAGACTAGGTTTGGGTTTAAATAAATTTAAATAGACTCAATCACAATGATGTTATTTGAATGTTTTAAACAAACGAATGGATTTAATCTTTTAAAATGGATTAGCAATTGAGATTAAATGTATAGGAAGAATTGGATATGGAGAATGTTTATTTGACGGTATAAAAAAATATCATCATGTATAAGATTCAGTTTGTGTATGACATATGATATAGGAAGCTTAAATAAATAATAAGTCATTCATATTTTGTGATAAACTTGATATCATATTATCATAGTTATTTTTGGATTGGTTGATGTATTTCCTTAATCGTTACATCAATTGTTGGATTGTGTAGTTTAATGCACCGGTATGGGACGGTGGCATTTTGGGGACGGATTAACTTATCAGTTAAGTCCTACCTATTTTTATATAAGGGAATAGATTAACTAAAATGTTAAGTCCTACTTATATTTTTTAATGACCCGGTCATTTCCTCCCTTTCCTTTTTCTAAAATTTTACGGGTAAATTTTTTTCCGTTTAATTTTCTTTTCCGAATTCTGTTTCTCGTCATTTGGTGTCGTCTCGAGTGCTTGGAAATTGTTTCCGAGGTTCTTTTGTTTGGATTAACAACTTCCTTTGAGGATCGAGTCATTTCCACATTTTCACTTTTTCGACACTATTCATCTTTCGTCTTTCTCTCGGTTGTCACTTTGTTGGCATAACCTCACTTTTCGTGTTTGGATTTGATTCCAATTTTGCATGCATCCACGATATTTAAATACCATGCTATGTGTATTTTCACTTTTGTAGGAAAGCATGCTAAGTGTTTACTTTCCTTGTAAAGGGTATAGATGCTTAACATTTTCGTAATATTCTAAACTTTTAGGGTTTTAGTGTAATTTAATAAAGTTACTATTTTTCGTCTTAGGGACCATTTTACAATTTAATTTGGAAGATATTTTCGAAAAGGACCTTTTTGCAATTTCTGAAAAGTGTGGAAACACTTTGATGCTTTGGATCATGACATGTGGAGGGTGGAGATTGAACCACTTGTTGACCTAGGATTGGTGTACTTGTTGGCTTGGATGGTTGACAAGTGTAAGCTTGAGATTAAGCCTGGGATGGAGCCTTGGATTTGTGACAAGTGTAGGCTCACAATTTAGTCTTGCAAATTACTTTTGGGCCACTTTGGGATTATGGTTTTAAAGAAGGTTTTTTGTACAATTGACCAAGATTTGTATGTGTTGACCATGGTATAAGATCACATAGTGAGTGGAGGATTTCTAATTCCTCCATTCACACTTCATTTCATTATTTCATTTCCTTCCTTACCAAAAACCCTAGCCTCCATAGATGGAGCTTGAAGCCTTAGACCTTGACCTTGATTTTTGAGAGCTTTCCATTGATTTCCAAACTTGAACTTGGGAATACTTTTTGTTCCCCTCATCCTCCTCTTCATAACCCCAGAAGGGTTTACCATTTTGTGCTTGCTAGCCTTGGATTCAAGAGAAACAATCCTCTTGTGAGGTAGGGGGTGTTATAATTTACTTTCCAAGTTGTTTTACTTGCCCTTGTATGAAATATAAGTTGTATGCATGTTTTATATCAATTTATGAAATTAATAAAGAATCATAGTTCGCATACAACTCACTTTAGACTTGATATATGGCATGGCCTTGACTTGATCTTTGTTATATAATTATTTGGAGTCATTTGAATGAGTTTTCAAATCTAGAGATTAAATGGATTTAAATTGATTTAAATTCTAGTAAACTGTGTTTTTCTTGTATTCCATTTTAGACTTGATGTATGGTATGACCATGACTTAATGCTTGATATATATTAATTTGGAATCATTTGAACAACCTTTGAAATCTCGAGATTTAATTAATTTTAAATTAATTAAATTATACATGTTTATATCTTGCTCATTTTTATGAATTGATGTGATAATTACAATCACCATGGAATGGACATTCACGTATGTTATTTTAACAATTTTTGAAAAACTTTGATTTCTAGATAAATTAATTAATTAGGTTAATTAATTTCTACTTAGTGTTTTAATGAATTGGACTTGGATTTCATGGGGCTTTTGCCTTTTTAGCATGTATCATGACTTATTGTATCTTGGCTTCATTAATGTGGTTAATGAACTTGCACCCTTGCATTGTAATGATTTAATTCTTCATGAGTTGTTAAACAAGTAATCAAATATCTTATATTCGTGGTAGATTTACATCAATGAATTCTATGTGCTATATATATCTTGGTTATAGTCTATGTTGATGTATACCATGATTTCTTGACATTTCACATGCCATCATAGTTGAGAATCTAGGGCATGACTTGTGTATTCCAAAATCTTGGTTGTGCATGAAACGCGGTGAATACATTTCTTGTATTTTGATACAATCTTGACTTGCACAACTTGTTGATTTTGGAACTTGAGATATCAATTAAGAATTGACATGGCTAGGACTTGGTTCTAGTACGGGAGATAGAGAGCTCCCTACACTATAGTGCGCACTAGGGGAATGGTACCCATAGGTTAGTAGCCTTAAAGTGATCTCAAGAGTACGGTTTGATCCGAGCGATATCCGAGTTTTCCACATTGGTTGATTTCACTCTTTAAATTTCAAGTTGTTATTCCTTGAGGATTTAAACTTTTCGTGTATCTGAAATGCTCCAAACTTGTTTACTTGCATAGATATTATGCCTTGTACTTGATTTCATGTATAATCCTTTTCGTGTTAATTGGAATGTTCCAATCTCGTTTACTTGCATAGATATTATGTCTTATTCTTGATTTCGTGTATTAAACTTGTCGTGTTGTGTGGAATGTTCCATTCTTATTTAATTGCATGGATACTATGCATTAGCCTTGATCTCACGCCTTGTCCTTGTTGTGTTAATTGAATTGTTTCAATCTTGTCAATTTTGCTAGTTATCTCGTTTCATGTTACTTTATGCTATCGTGACTTAGGAATGATTCTATACATGTAACTTGACTTAGATTCTAGGTGGCATGGACCACATGTAATGATTTATATCAATATGCAAAATCTCTAAACTATTAGATCTCAATGTTAGCTCTTAAGGATCTAAGAACCTTATCATGTTATAGGGAGTACTTCTCACCTTATTTAATTGCATAGATATTATGCTTGCTTCGTGTGTTTATATCTCATCTAGCACACTTGAAATTGTGCACTTGCCTCTTGTATCTAGATTCCATTTAGTATACTCGTGTCCTCTATACTTGCCTTGTGTGTTTCCGATCTCGTTTAGTATACCTGTGCTTTGTATACTTACCTCACATGTTTTCATCTTCATGTAGTACACTTATAATCGGTATAAATGCATGTCATGTATCTCATTTCAATTGCATGAGTAGCTTAGGATGCTCCCTAAGTCGAACCTTTGACATAGACGTTAGGTGGCATGACTCTTTTGAATCGTTTCATACTAGTCTAAAAATCTGAAAGAAATCGAGTCGATGCATGCTCATTCTCTACGAGTAAACTTATTTATTCATTCCGAAGTTACTGTGGGTTTTGATCAGGTACGAAGACTTGGTTCGTGATGTTCATCATTGCTTGGATGATCGTAGATTTGAAGGTTTTAATTCTTGTAAAGGTTGGCTTGAAATGCCACTTATAGCCCTTTATGTCAAAACATGTATGTTTGACTCCATTTATGTAATGTGTACATAAATACACCTTTTGTATTGTATTTGACATGTATGAGATGCGGCCGGAGGCCAATGACATGTATAATGTAGTCTATGTAACTTTAACTTCATGAAATATTATGAAAATATTGAAAAATGACAAGTTATTGTTTCACCATGGGTGCATCGAGTGTGGGAATTCCATTTTTATTCTTTCATAGGGTCTCATTAATCATGTAGAAAGTGTGGCCAAGGGCCAAATGGTAATTTCCAATCATTTGTTAATTTTGGTTTTCAAGTTTTCCATTTCAAGTTTATTTCGCCTTTTAGGCCGTCGGGGGGTCGAATTTTGACTCGGCCATTTTCGGGAGCCGTGGACCATTTCCACGTGCTCAAAATCACCATTTACATCTGCGTGGATGATCGTTTTCATGAAAAACTCTTTCGTTTGTGTTTTAAGCTTCTTATGGACTCATTTCACATTTTTGTTGAAAAATTAGGCTTAAGGGCATTTTGGGGTTTTAACATGAAAAATAAAGTTTTATTTTGGCATGATTGGCTAGAAAACATGATTTTGAGGGGGGTTTCTTCTTTGTGTTTTTTTCAAAAAGGCCTAGAAAGTCCTCAAAATTGCATTTCAAGTTTGCATTTCAGGTGTAGCCTACAGCAGAACGAGCGCTCCAAGGGCGTACGAGCGCTCGTAAATGGGGCAGTGGGTTTTTGCCCTGGGGCGTGTGCTGCACGAGCGCTCGTAGCACTGTTCATGTGTGAGTATGTGTATATCTTGGTTCAGCACTGCACCTCCAACTTCATGTCGTCGTATCATTTTCGTTTCAACTCCGAATTGGTCCGTTCTTGAGTCTAAATTGACCGAGTCGAAATAAGCTTTCCAATGGTACCAATTTCAGCTTCAGATTCCACTTGTAGATTGAGATATTCAAGTTTTAGTGAAGTAGTGTTAGTTTTTAGTTCGAACCGGGATAGGGTTTCCCTTCTTTTGACTTTAGGACTTGATATATTTGCCATCCGGACTCGAATCAAGTGATTCTTGAGTCCATCTTGGTTAATTTTTTGTTTTCTATCCAATGGTGTACACAGGGGTACCCATTTCAGTTAGAATTACCATTTTACCCTTTTAACCTTAAGTGCTCGTTTTTCTTCATATTGCCGTTTCTCCTTCGACCAGACTCTGAATCATGCGATTCTTGAGTCCATCTTGACTAATTTTTCATTGTCTTTCCAGTGGTGTGCTCAGTAGCACCCGAGCCCATTTTTTTTAGAAATAACTATTTTGCCCTTGGGGCTTAATTATTATCTTTCCGATCTTTTGCTTCCGCGTCAGTCCTCATTGAGTTCCACGACCTCATGGAAGGTCATCTTAGGGTCTTAAAGGTGTGTTATGCCTTGGAAGACCATTGTCTTGCTTCTTGCTTCCGTATCTGGATCCATTATCGGGTCAATCCTCGGTTCATCAAAGGACACGCTGGGTTAAAAAATCAAAGGTCGTTATATATTCAAGTCAGGTCAGCTGAACAAGTTGAATGACTTATGGATGATTAATTTATTATATAAGGGAATGGATTAACTAAAATGTTAAGTCCTACTTATATTTAAGTCAGGTCAATTGAACAAGTTGAATGACTTATGGAGGGTTAATTTATACTGGATAGGATGGTTACTAGATTATATATATATAAGTATGGTGCTATGATATGAGCTTGAGTCTCAGGATCAGTAGTTAGGGCACGTATATCGCCAGGGATGTGTAGTTAGATATAATGTAGTTGTATACCCTGGTAGGTTTAGGTGCTCATGCCCACTATATGTGCGTTTTGCATGTTGCCTACTATTCAGGTTGAGACAACCCTATAGTCTAGTGAGGTTCCTTTAGTGTGTGTGTGTGTGTGTGTGTATATATATATATATATATATATATACGAACTACTAGTTACTATTGGATTGACTATGATGTATACGTGTATCGGATCTCTGCTTGGACTGTAGTAAAGTATTATTTATGGGTCTGACCCACCATTATTTTTCAGATATTCGTTAGGAGTAGAGGTTGTTTGTGCTAAGCGAGGATCAGTCTACTTCATTCTTCCGATTCTATATAGGAGATTCTTTTATGCTTCATTCTTCAATTGTAGACAGTTATTGCTGTCACTTGTTCAGATTGGTTTTTAGGGGTCCACACAGTATGGATTCCCAAGTTGTATTAATGGAGGATTTATTGTATCAAAATGATTTTATTATTAGTGGAAATTTATTAAGAGGTTTTATTATTGGATTTTTCTTTTAGTTTTCTTTCAGCAAATTATTTATTCCTATTTATTCTTTTGTACTCTGTGTTCGTTTATTGCCGATTTTGTTTTTGATATCCTCGGGTATTCGGGCGTGGGTTTGTCCAACTCGCATTCGAAAATCTGGAGGTATCACACAACGTAGTGGAGGAGGGCGTTGAAGACGGGTTTGGGCAGTGGGGAGGCGGCGGAAGTGGTAGTGGTTGTGGCGGATGGGATAACATCTCTTATGGTGATGAAAGCGAGGGTGAAGAACATAAAGAAGAAGACTAAGGGGTATTTTTTAAATTTTACAATAATAATTATTAGATTTTACTTTAACATTAAATCATAAGGACAATTTTGTCATTTCATACAAAAATGGGGTAACATGATAACATTTTTTAGTTCAAGGGGCAATATAATTTTAGTACGATTTTTTTGTACCAATTTGATAGTAGCGGGGGTTTTTGTGATTTTACCTCAAATTATAATGGTTTTATAGAATATTTTGAGGGTGTATTCGGTTGCATGAAATTGTTGCATTGAAATTAAAATTTGAGAAATTTTAGTTTGATTTTTTTAGTTGTATTTCTCAATTTTCACAAATTTCAACTCGGATACTCTAATTTCATGCCACGGAAGCCTGAATGTATACTTGGCAGAATTTTAAATATTTTCATAAGAGCATGAAGAATAATATATATACTCTTGTTGGCCAATAAGAGAAATTTAAGATTATAATTTCTGAACTTCTTTATGAAATATTAGTATCACTTTTCAAAGCATTTGAATACTTGTTTACTTTGCTTCAATTTCCCAAAAAAAAAAAAAAAAAACTACTTATTTATGAAAGCATTTAAAAATTTAAGATTATAACTTCTAAACAGGGGTGGAGTCGGAATTTTCCTTTTTTCTTTTTTTTTTTTTTAAGTGGGCCGAGCTGAAGGTTAACATACAAGACTTTCATCATTGCGGAAGTGGGAGCCGAATTAGTAGTATGTAATCAAAAATTAAAAATAAAATATAATTTTTAATACAATTTTTGTTATAATAATATTATTATTAGTATATATATTGAGTACTATACAATCCAAAAACATTATATATATATATATATATATATATATATGTATATGAACCTAAACGCTAAACAAGTAGTCATAAAAGCTGACAAGAAAAAGATAAAAACCAAAGAAGAGAAACTGCGAAGTGATAAGTTATAATCTCTATACAAAACTTGAAAACGCTAAAAAAACAAAGTTGTTAGAAAACAGGAAGTTATTGAGAATCTCTTCTTGGAAAACATGTCATTTTTACTTCTATAAAAAAATATATGTTTTTTTCCCCTTTCAAACTGAATTTTCAGAAAATTTAGAGATCTGTCAATCCAATCAATGTTCAGACTCTTTTTAGTTCTCTGAAATGGAAAACTGTTCTCATAAAGTGAATTGAGGAGGCGTGATGTTCCACTTGCTAAGGGTATCTTTGGCAGCATTTTTGTTTTGTGTTTTTTGTTGACAAATTAGTGAAAAATGTAAACAAGTTGTGGAAGCATGTTTGATAATGCCTGTCACTGCATCTCCTTCAGAAAAAGACCCAAATTTTAAAGGAAAAAAAAAAACATGTTTTTAATTGTTTTTGCTAGTGTAGCTAAGCAACAGTAGTGGGAATTTTTATTTTTTTACCTCTTTTTATTTTTATTTTTTTCTTTTGCCTCGTAACTTTGCGCCACAAATTTAATTACCAAATGCGTTTGTGTTTCGAAATAAATCACAGAACAACAAAAACGTTGCTTTCGCTTTATATGAAATGGAAAATGCAAAACAAAAGTGTCAAGAAGTTGATGTTTGGTGTTATTGGATGAAATCTGCTGATTACTTTCCTTGCTGATTTCTTGAATAAAGGCTTCTTTGTCATGGATGACAAATAATTAATACCTACTGTTGACTGTTATATTGACAAGAATGTTAGATCGTTGGATGTACAAGCTTGTTGAAATGCTGACAATTAAAACCGAACACGAGAAGTTCGTATCGGTAAAGTTGAGGCAAGCTTCTACAACTGCCATGAACCAAGAATATATCAGAATAAGCACTATTGAGTGTATAACAATTAACAAGACTAATCCTTTAAGAATATACAACCTACATATGTGTGTAAATAATGTGGGTGCTTAGAACTTTCTTTAGAGTTGATCATTATTGATTGATTTGATCTGAAGACTACTAAGTTACCCTTCTAGGTCTTAGAACCTTCTTTAGGGTTAGTGTTATTTATACTCTTGATTGGTTTGCTCTGAAGACCACTATGTTGTCCTGCAAGTTCGGTTTCGGTAAATTAGAGTTAGGGCAGGACGTGGTATCTGTGTGTATGTATGTGCATATTATAATTATACATATTTTCTTAGTACTTTCTGAAGGGTTGGCAACTTATATATAAATTCATGCACTCACAGTAGGGGAGTCATTTGTTGTTTAGGTTGGTAAATTGAATGGTAAAATTGAAAACAATATATAATAAAAATTTGAATAAAATAAATGAATTTGCAAGAAGTTTTGGTTTGACACCCCTCAATTAGGGTCAGTACACTCCACGAGACTCTTTCAAATATATCCAAACACACCTCTTGAGACCTGAACGAAGGAATACTAAAACAATAGACAAATTAACTATATTAGTCGAACTCAGTGTTCTATTTTTCTTCCTAGCACAATTTTTTTTTTTTATAATCAGATTCAGGAATAGTGTTGGCTCGTTTAACATGGGGCTGTTCGTGCATATATATATATATATATATATATATATTGGGGCCATTGAATGAGAACGCTTTTGGCAATGGTGCATGAACCTATGAACTCATGACCCAATTTTTATAATCATCAAATATGTTACACAAATATAATATGATAAAATTATGTACCATGGCTAGTACTGTCCTATATGTTTTCATATAATTTAAGTTTGAGAAGTGAGTGCATGACTTTAGAAACATTTAAAAACATTCTTTGCAAACATCTTCTGCGAGCTTCCCTATCGTGGGGTGAGAATTGAGGGTCTTTTCTCCCACCTTATCTTTAAACAGATCCCAGGCTGCTTGCCATGGCAAACATTCCACTTCAATCGTCTTCTTGGCTTCCATAACACCGCACACATTCATGAATCTGGTGGTGAAGACTACCTTGGAAGACTTGTGTTGATTGTCAGTTAAAACTGGTGGAATCCCCACTTCATCAACAAGATCAATCGGACTCCATATCTCATCTAAAAGTAGCACAAATTTCTTTATTCGCAATACCCAGAAGATTTCTCCTTTCTTCTCGTCTTGGGTATTATCACGGCTCCATGTTTTTGGAAATCCAAGCTTTTTTCCGATTTTATCCTGAACGCTCTCGATGCTACTTTGATCTTTAGACACCACAACCCAAATCATCACATCAAACTCTCCAGAGATGACCTGCTTTGCAAGCTCATTGTTGAGTTTGGTCGGAAGGGTTGTCGATCTTTCCAACTCCCGGTATCATGCGTATCTTGATGATTTTATCTGGGTTCGGGTAAGAATCCGGTTAGCGATTCGGACCCTCGGATTAGGATCGTTACAAAAGAAGGAGGAAGCATCCCTCCCTTCGGTCCCCAAAACTGTGAGAAAGATGAGAGAAAAAGAAGTAATAACTAATATAAATATTGAATTTTCATTTCTAACCCTTCTAAAAATTTGGGATAGATATATAATTTTGAAATTTTTAATTAATGAGGGCATATTAATAAAAAGAATATAAAAATCATATTTATTTTTTTTTTCAATTAAAAAAAAAAAATGTGTTACTCCATCCATCATTTATACTATCAATTTCCTTCAATAAAAAGTGAGAGAGGCACATTACCTTCCATAGGGATGCCTCAACCGTCCCTTCCCTTATCTCTTATACTTAGACAGAGCATTAGGATAATGACTAAAAAAAAATCCATATAAATTTATTCTGGTGCAATTTTTTCGTTTGATTTTCAAAAAATGACCTAAAGATTTATATCATAAAGTCCAAAAAAGTCTTACAGGAAAGATGCTTCTATAAGACAATTTTTTAAAAAGAAAAGAAAATGATAAATTCAAAAAATTCAAAAAATTTTATATTGATTGTTGGTGACGGGTGCGGTGAGCCTCACCACATAATATCAGCCAGCAACAATGCCCTTACTCACGTTATATCTTGTTCTTGAAAAATAAATTTGTTCTACACTGTATTACATTGGTGTAGCAAACAAAATTATTGAAAAAGATATAGAATTGCTTCACGAGCGGATCTCCCTTGAACCTTCTCATCTACTCCTTCCGCTTAATCACATTGCCTCGCTTGTAATTTTAAACTGTCTTCTTATCTAACGTTTTCATTTTACTGCCATAAACTTTTTTAGGGTTTCGAAATCTAGAATGGAGAAATTTGGGTTTCGAAATCTTGCAAAAAAAAAAATTGTATTTTTGGGATTCTTTTGGTTTTCTTTATTTTCTTGTTTACCAAACAGAGTACAAAGGTTCTGAGTTCAGTTTGTTTGCTAAATCTATGGATAATTAATTTTTTAATGGATATATATATATATATTTTAATTTCCTGACTATAATTAATGGGATTAGATGTTAGTGATTAGAAGGGAATGGGAATGACCGCATACAAGGCACGTCCCTTATGAATAATTAATTGAGGATGGTATTTTCTTGGCATAGAGAGAGAGAGAGAGAGAGAGAGAGAGAGAGAGAGCGAGCAGAACCAGGTTTGGGATTGGGAGTGTCGGGTAGGAGACAGAGAACTGGGTCTAAGGCATCGTTTGTGTTGCCGTTGATTCGTGTTTTTTTTTTTTTTACTTTCTTTTAATTGATACAATGACCTTAGATTTCAATTTTTAATTGACGTGGCTAAATCTTGGCCGTTGGATAAGAGGAGCCAGATCCTTGGCAAGTCTTTAAAAGACTGACACAGTAGTACGCTACACGTGATTGATGTCTTCGAGAGAAGTGCTTTGTTTTGAGTGAACCCTGTCGCCTATTGAGTATTGTTGTTTGTGCGGCTGGTTGGGGGTAAAGAAATGGTTATAAAAAAAAAGGGCAAAAAAGCATTAAAAACCCCCCCTTCAAGTTTCAGAAATCAGCATTTTACCCTCTTAAATTATAAAATCGAGCAAGTTAGTCTCTCAATTATCAGAAATGATCAATTTCACCCCATGGTAACCCTTTCCGGCTCATTTTCGGCACAGATGAAGCGCGTGAGGTTACTTTATGATATAATTCCATAACTGCCCTTGCAATATGACCGTTGTAGCCCTGTCTCTATAAATTGACTCCAAAACTTCATTTCTTCCTCCTCCAACAGCAACTCCCCTCTCCAAGTGTTAAAAAAAAAAAAACAAAAAAGTCCATCCCAGTTGAAGAAGTTAAGGTATTTTTATACTTTATATATATATATATTTCCTATGTATATATATGCTTACTGTTTAATATAAAATTTTATTTTTTTTTTAAAGTTATATAGTGAACAATTCTTTCCAAGGTAATATCCCCATAGATATAGCAAGTTACACGAATTTGAGTCTGGTTGATCTTAGTACATGTTGATGCGTAAATCCTCACGACTCGGAACGACGGCGTTTACCTGCAAAACAAAGGGACGTCACTTCGAATGGCACCGGTGGGGTGTCAGCCAAGGACTCTCCGACGATCAAGTTAGTACTTGTAATCGTATCACATAATAACTATATATCTTTTGTTTATGAGTTTTTTCTCATACCTTCTTTAACGGCTTGGTGCCCTATTTATGGCTATCGATTAGAATCCAATCCGTTGATGTCGATGGTTGATCTTATCTTTCGCTTGTGCGAGATTTGTCGGGGATATGAATAATCCTTTTGACCTCTTTCAATTATGATAAGATTATTCTTACCCTGTTGAACCACGATAATGAAATATAATCAATCTTATCAAGGGTGGGGTAGGTTTATATTTTTCCCTATCAGTTGCCCCACATTCCTAAGCTTGCACGTCTAGCTTTGGGGATGTAAATTTTTTTTTTTTTTTTCAACCCTTGTGAACAGTACCCGCGGGGTACTATTCATGCGAATAGTAACTCAGGATTTATTTATTTATTTATTTTCAACCCCTATGAACAGTACCTGCGGGTATTATTCATGTGAATAGTAACTCGGGAATTTTTTTTTTTACCCTGGGTACTGTTCCCTTGGATACTATTTTTGGTACCCTTAAGTATTCTGCCCCCGGATACTACTTTTAGTACCCTTGGGTATTCTTCCCTTGGGTACTAATTCTAGAACCCTTGGGTATTCCGCCTCTGGATACTATTTTTAGTACCCTCGGGTATTCTGCCCCTAGGTACTCTTCCTCTTGGTAAGGGAATAAATTATATGAGCTTCACTCAGGTCGTTACTCTTTTAATAAGGAAATTAAATTTTACGAGCTTCACCCAGCTCGTCCCCCTTTAATAAGGAATTTTTATTGACTATCCCTTTATAGTACATGGATGTTAATTACGGGATTTATTCAGCCCGGGTCCTTGTAGTACAGGACATTTATTTACTATCCCTTATGGTACGGGGATATTTAATTACGGGATTCATTCAGCCCAGGTCCTTGTAGTACATGATACTTATTTACTATCCCTTATAGTACGGGGATATTGATTACGGGATTCATTCAGCCCGGGCCCTTATAGTATAGGACACTTATTTACTATCCCTTATAGTACGGGGATATTTGATTACGGGAATCATTCAACCCATCCCTTTAGCAAGGGAATAAACTTTACGAGCTTTACTCAGCTCGTCCTTTTAGTAAGGGAATTAATTACCACATAAGTATAACACGTGAGGGGGAGGATCGTTTTTTGACCTGACCTTTGTAGGTTAAGTCCTGATCTCTGATGACCATACTTTTGTCAGTTAGGCCCTAGTCTTGGTCTCTGATGACCAAACTTGGGGTAACCGGGCACTGATCTTGGATGACCGAGCCTTTGTAGACTTTGGGCAATCAATTCTTAGTCTTGGTTGACTAGGCCTTGGTTTTGGATAACCAAGCCTTGATTTATAATAACCAAGGATTGTACCCTTCCCGTTGTGTAGAGACTAGAAACCCGACTAGCTCGATGTACCAAGGTACGATCAATCTTCTAAACCTTGTCATCATATGTAGATCAGCGATTGATATCGTATGATCCACTATTCTGCCCCCATGTTGGGATCTTGGGTGTTGATCCATTCTATAAACGTTTATGCAACAGATGGGGTGTCTGGTGCTGCAACAATTTACAGTTGTCTAAAACTATTAGATTGAGTTAGAAGTAATTACTAAAAATTAACCTGCAAGGGAAGAGAGGTGACGACTGTCGTCTGATAAGTGGAGGCTTAGTGTCCAGCGACTGGCTTGATGCCTGGTGGATAGAGGCGTGGTACCCAACGGTTGACAGATGACGGTCTGGTGGTCAATACCAGATGACGGTCTAGTGGTCAGCACCTCGTTGGGTCTAATGATCGCCCTTCACTCAGGAACCTGCTTGGGAATACAGACCTCATTGGACATGGGATCTTGAGGGATATTAGACCTCCTTGGACCTAAAGGTCTCAATACATTCTTGGGTGTAGAAGGCCACCCTGATTGTATGAATGAACGGAGTAATGAAACTCCGTTGCCAGAGACATCCTCAGTAGTAGAAGCTTTACTAGTAGGTAGAGACACCCTTGTTGGTGGTGATCTTCTTGATGGGTGGAGACCTACCCATTTATGTAGGTACAGAAAAACTAGACCTTAGTTTTCAACGATCTGGCCTTGGTAATTGGCTGCTGCCCGATATGAGATGGAGTCTGGTCTTAGAAGACCAAACCTCAGTAGTGAAGGGACCAAGCATCGCTAGATGGAAAACACCATATTGGACTGCCTGGGTCGACGTGCCAAATTTTGAAAGGTGGTATCACGTAACCCACTATTTTGCCCCCAGTATGATAGACGAGTAATCAAGATGTAGAGTCTCGTCCTTATATAAGAACATGGAACCCGTTGTTAACTGATGACTTTGGGAAGGTTTCCATGATAAGAAGCTTTCATCGTGCCGTCCGAGCCAAGTCGCGTCGGGATTATTATTTCTTCAGAGAACTAATCGTTCCCATAGACGGCGCCAGCTGTTGATGCGTAAATCCTCACGACTCGGAACGACGACGTTTACCTGCAAAACAAAGGGACGTCACTTCGAATGGCACCGGTGGGGTGCCAACCAAAGACCCTCCGACGATCAAGTTAGTACTTGTAATCGTATCACATAATAACTATATATCTTTTGTTTAGGAGTTTTTTCTCATACCTTCTTTAACGGCTTGGTGCCCTATTTATGGCTATCGATTAGAATCCAATCCGCTGATGTCGATGGTTGATCTTATCTTCCGCTTGTGCCAGATCATAGGAGATTTGTTGCCAGATTTGTTGAGGATATGAATAATCCTTTTGACCTCCTTTAATTATGATAGGATTATTCTTACCCTGTTGAACCACGATAATAAAATATAATCAATCTTATCGAGGGTGGGGTAGGTTTATATTTTTCCCTATCAGTACAAAACAGCTTTCTGGGTCAATTCCTGATTCATTTAGTAACCTTACCAAGTTGAAGATTTTGATTCTATCTGCAAATTCTTTGAGTGGTGAGATCCCTAAAATCTTTTCAACTATTAAAACCTTGTACTGATTCGCAGCAAATCAGAATAAGTTTGTTGGCAGATAACAGTGAGTTGAACTGAAACTGCGGTGGCAAGCAAAGATGATCCCACGGGACGGCGACGATTGTTCTTAACGATGGTCGCGGATCAGAACAGTGGCGGTAATGACGGTAGGAGTCGTGAAGCTTCAATGAATTACGGCAATGGTGGCGATGAACTTGGAAAATGCCGGTGAGGTTACTGATGAGCAATGGAACTGAACTGGATATGGAGATTTGAGATCGAGTCACCTGAATATGGAGATTTGAAAGCAAATGAGGAGGATTTGCTGAAAATCAATGGCGAACAAGAGGATTTGCTGAGACTGAAAATCAGGGCTTCGAATTTGGGGGCTCTTTGTACAACGATATGATGAATATATATATATCCAAACTCAAGACCAAGTCCTCGCCTGCAATTTATTGGGTTCGTTCTCAACACATGATGTTCTCAATGGAGCGAGACCCAGCACCAAATCCGATCAACTCCAGTATACAACCTATTTAAATTGGAACCCATTTTGATGTTATAACTTCACAATTTCCTCTCATCTCCTTCAATTTCTTGTTAGCCTCAAGAAATGCTACTGACAAAATGGACACAGAGAGATGGACACAGAGAGGAGGGTGGTGGTGGTTGCTGATAGAGAAGAAATACAATTATTATTTTATATATATATATATATAATTCTCCACTAATTGAGTTGTCATTTTCTTATTGGTGGAGAATTGTGTTTGTCCACCTCAATAAAATAAAATAATTCTGAGTTGGCCAATTTTTATTAGTCATAGAGATTACCATTGTTACATCAGCCTATTCAAAAATAATAATAATAATAAAATAAATATATATAAATTCAACACGAGGGCTAAATGGTAATTTTCATTTTCTGTTAGTAGCTACTTAACTGCATATAAGCTGTATATAACTGTGAGGGTATTGATGGTATTTCATAATTTTAATTTTATTTGTTTTTTTTAAAATGTTAATTATAATAGGCATTTTTGTAAATGTACAACGTCGGTATCGGAAATGAGCCGGAAAGGATTGCCAGGGGTGAAACTGATCAATTCTGATAGTTGAAAGACTGACTTGCTCGATTTTGTAGTTTAAGGAGGTAAAATGCTGATTTCTGAAACTTGAAGGGGGGTTTTATGCTTTTTTGCCAAAAAAGAGAGAGATTCAAGAGAAGAGAAGAGAAGAGACCCCGCAAAGGAAGAGAGTGAGATTGAAGAGAAAAGAAGAGAGGAGCAAAGGTGAGATATTGGATATTCCATGTTTTTCAACTTTGCTTCTTCCTTCCTTTTCTTATTTTTTATTTTTATTTTTTCCCGTCAAATCAAATTTCTTTCATAGTCTCTATTCGATCTGTGAATCTGAATTTTTTTTTCCCCCCTTCAAAGGCCATCAGATCTGTTTACCAATTCCTAAAATAGACACAAAGATCGATTCTTTTTTAGCTGCTAGATCAAACCTGTTTTCCAATTCCTAAAACAGATCTTTTTTCCAAAGATAGATTCGTCTAAGTAATTTTTTCAAAGATTTTAGAGTTTAAGATCCAATATATTCCACGTATATTTCAATTCCTAAGTAATTTTCGACATAGAAACGGTTTCAATTTCAATGTTTAATTAAGTTAAAATATATTTGTTTTCTAAAGATTTTTTTAGTATTCTTTCTTTATATATATATATATATATATATATATATATATATATAGAGATAGAGTACTGAGAATTAATCCACACTTTCTATATAGACCGTTAGATTAAATCTAACGGTCATTTTTCAAACCCACCTATAACATTTCTTTTTAACACAAAACCACTTTCATTTTATTTTTAGTTCTATATTTAATTTTACCATTACCACCTACTGTAATAATAAAAAGCTTTTGAAAAAAAAAATAATACCTGTATATTTTACTAAAAATTCGTTTTTATTTAGATATTTCTTTGAAAGAAAAACAATACTCGTATCTTTCAGTTTTGCAACAATTGTATGATATTATATCATTTTCTTAAGAAACATCTTATTGTTCTCATTATAACTAAATTAATATACTTCTCTACTATAAGTAAATTTATCAACAAATATACTGTAATGTTGCATTTTAGAATATCGAATTGATTCATTGGAATTGAAATTGAAGAAAATTTCATTTAAAGTTTCAACAAAAGTTTTTTTTATTTTAATTTTAAGTTAGGCATTTGGTGAAATTCATTATTGAATCGGTGAAATTGTGAGTTTGATTATTGGATGATGATGATGTACTGATTGTGGTGGTACTATAGAGTTTACCTTAAAAATAACAAGGTAACCCAAAAAAAAAAAAAAAAAATGGGTGAAGATTTTCTCACAATCTTATCCAATGGAGAGTAATCATTTGTCCACACTTTTGTCCATGGATTAAAAAATGTATAGTACCTTAGCCTGCTATTACAGTCTAATTCCTATCAATTCTCTTGTAATTCTTATTTTTTGTCATAAATGTGAAAAATAGAGGTGAAGTGAGATGCAAAGATATTTCTTCGAAAGAAATTTCTAAATAAGAACAAATTTTTAGTAAAATATAAAGATATCATTTTTTTTCAAAGGCTTTCTATTTTAATTTTGGTAATTTCCTTTTATTTTTACAATAGGTTGTAATTGTAGAATTAAATGTAGAAACTAAAATATGGTGAGAGTGATTTTGTGTTAAAAGGAAAGACTGTAGGTGGGAGTGATTTTGTGTTAAAAGGAAAGACTGTAGGTGGGTTTGAAAAATGACCGTTAGATTTAATCTAACGGTCTATATAAAAAGTGTGGATTAATTCTCTTGCTTCAAGATCAGGACTCATATATATATATATATATATATATATATTATAAGATTGTGTCTTTGAAATTCAATTGAAATAAAATTTATTTTTATTTTTATCCCTTTTTGGTATTTGTCCAATTCTTCTCAATATGAGTCCAAGTCCAAACACTCTTTTCAAATTCAATACAAGAAATCCAAAATTGGAAACCCTATTCCCTCCTCTCCCCCATCAATCTCCAATTTTTCTCAATATGGATTGGAATTCCGTCCAAATTGGAAACCCTATCTTCCATATATAAAGATAAATCGAAACAGTCCCATCAACGAGCTTCCAAACCCTAACCCTAAATGACTCGCTCAATGTCCATCTCCCAACCTCTGCTGAGCCCTTCTTTGGCTCATTCTCAGTCATTTCCTCGCTTGTCGTCTCGTGGCACAGAGAGATTTCGTAGGGACGATGGGCTTGAACATTCATCCTTTCAAGGATAAGCAATTCATAATAATTTGTCTATTATTTTATTTTGATGGTTAAACAATTAAGAATATTTATTATAATAGATAGGGTCCAAAATTAAAGAATTTAAAGTTTATGGATACAAAATTGATCTCACCTATCAAACTATGACCACAATGCATGTATAATTTACGTCCCTCAATCTTTTTGATGCAGGTTTACATTTTGGAATGGGAGGAATAGGAAAAAAAAAAAAAAGGTAAGCTTTCTATTAGTGCTAACTTGTCCATTTTCATTGTTTTTCTATCTTTTTTTTGCATTAAAATACACATTTATTATAATATTATTTTTATTATCTAAATATTAAGTATACTATTAGCTTAATTTTTCATAAAATTGAAAAAACAGATAAATAGATTTGTAACTAACATTTTAAATAGATTCTGGGCCGGATAGAGTGTGAGACTAGATACTAAAATCCTGATTCTGGATCTTAGAATCTTATGATTCTACGATGCTAAATTCCCAAAGTTCCCAAAGAAAGAAAGAAAGAAAGAGATTCAAGAGAAGAGACGATGCCTCACAGAGACGATGCCTAACACTATTCAGATCTTGTTTGCTTTGCAATCTCTGCACTCACAGTTTTAAAACTCGTTTGAACCAGTAGGATTCATCTTCCCTATAAGTGTGAGCGACTGTCTTGTTTCCATTTGTAGACATTTTTTTTTTTCGTGGTTTGAAGGTGGTCAATATCTCATGCACCATGTATAGTGAAAGTGTGAAGGAATTTTTATCTCAGCATACTCCACTACTAGTTTACAGTCAAGGCCAAAGTATCTGGTGCCTGCAGTTGCATATAGAGGTGCCGAAGATGGTTTCCATACAAGTTATGTAAGCATGTTTGTTCTGCAATTCTGTTATTCTTTTGTTGCTTGCACTTTGCTTGCACTTTGGGACAGGGAACCACAATCTTCTCAGAAGACTGTCCTATAAAAGAAAACCACACTCTTGTCCTAACTTACATAGAAATTGATTATGAGTCTGCTTTGATGGACCATTATCAAAAGAGAATGTTGGTAATAATGGATATTTTCTAAACTTTTGTGTTCAACCAAGGAAACATTGAAGACTCATTTTGGAAAGTACAACATTGAAGATGGTATTGTAAGGTCAATTATTTCAAGTTGTTGAAATTTTTGGTCGGTTGTCAAACACAAGACTGGAAAAGGATTTTATTCTGATTTTTTGACATATTATTGGCAGGTTGTTAAACACACCCCTGGTAAGAGGAGAGAAAAGTCGAAGGGATAAAATTCAAGATTCCAATTGATCTTGTGAATGTCCTAAGAAATGAGAGGGGTAACTGTTTTCTGAATTGGTGTTTTTGGCAATTGTTTTTTATTCGAAGCATAGCTTATTGAATTTTATTCAGGTAAAATTCTTAATAAGAAAAAGCTGAGTCATATGAATACCTAAAATTGTAATTATTTATATATGTGCGTCCTTATTATCTGTTGGTTAGTTATTTTGATTTGATTTGAGTACCTAAAATTGCATCCTTATTATGTGTTTGTTAGTTATTTTGATTTGATTTAAGTATTTATATAGGTGCATCCTTATTATCTGGTAGTTAGTTATTTTGATTTGATTTTGGCTTTCTTAATTTTCAGGGAAAAAAACTAATGGCCATATGAGCTACGAGACTAAGCAGCAGCAGCAGCAGCAGCTACCAATGGATGCGGCTTTTACCCTCTCTTCGCCGACCTTGTAGTTTTTTTTTTTTTTTTTTTTTTTGCATCCTTTTGACACACACATATATATATATAGGGGGAAAGGCTTCTTTATTTTGATGTGAATGGCATTAAGGAAGAAACCCTAGTTGGTTGTGATTAATAAAGCCTCTCTTCGCCGACCTTGTAGTTTCTTTTCTAAGGCTTCTTTATTCTGGTGTGAATGGCATTAAGGAAGAAACCCTAGTTGGTTGTGATTAATAAAACCTCTCTTTCACTTGTAGTTTCTTTTCTTGCATCCTTTTGACATATATATATATATATATAGGGGGAAAGGCTTGTCTATTTTGGTGTGAATGGCATTAAGGAAGAAACCCTAGTTGGTTGTGATTAATTTTTGTGTATGCTGGGTCATATTCTATATATGGATGTGTGCCTATCCTAGAGAGAAATGAATTTATATATTATTTTCTTGGTATATTTGTGTATCATTTCTCCCTCTCCTACCGTACCAGTTATAAAAGTTATCTTTTAATTGTTTTTTCTTAACTGAAGCCCCGAAAAATGATTAAACATGGGTTGGGAATGTAGATGTTAGGATTGGATCCTTAGATTGATTGATATTTCAAAGCTTATCCCAAGTGAAAATAGGCATATGTTAATCAATTCAAAGTGGAATTTACAAGGGCATTAGGTTTGAGATTTCAAATCCCTTTTGGAGTGTTACCTTCAAAAAAAAAAAAAAAAAAAAAAAAATTCAATAATTGTCCCCTCTAAGATGAGAACTATATGTGGTTAGTGGTAAATTATTGAGTGAGATAAAAACAAACTTGCTTATATATAATGACAATAATTGACCCGTGCATATATATATCTACATATGTTTCCTACATGTTTATAAATAATATGAGAAAAAAACTGTAAATAATAAAAAAAATATTGGCATCTAATAATTGACTCCTTTGAAATAATTACTACTATATAAGTGTCTGTGTGGAACTATAATAGACTACTAATAGGTTGGAACATGAATTGCAATAATAATTAACACTTTATTTTACTATATTTCACTTTTTAAAAGAAAGAATAAAAAGGTTAATTGAATTTTTAGCCACAAGTAATTTCTTTCCAAATCACCTTTAATAACTATAAATTGTATTTTTGGGATTCTTTTGGTTTTCTTTATTTTCTTGCTTACCAAACAGAGTACAAAGGTTCTGAGTTCGGTTTGTTTGCTAAATCTATAGATAATTAATTTTTTTAATGGATATATATATATATATATATATATATATATATTAATTTTCTGACTATAATTAATGGGATTAGGAGTTACTGATTAAAAAAGAATGAAAATGATCACATACGAGGCAGCGAAATTATTGTATGAACCAAGTCCATACGCCTCACTTGGCTGAGTTGGTGGTCTATACCAATTGGACCAATTAATTATAAACACATGTAATAAAAAATTATTTTTATATTCAACTTGCCACATCACTTTTGCAAAGTCTCACTCTTCTTTCAGCCGCCCCCAATCACCTCCATCTCTATTCTCGTTCTCAAATCTGAACTTGCCCCCTTCTCTATCTGCAACTGCAAACTACAAAATTTACAAGAATCAAAAGTTCAAAAACCATATATTTCAGTCTATCTATCTGTCTGCAAGAATCAGAAGTTGAAAACCCGTATATCATTTTAGATTATTCAAAAAATCAAAACCCATATCTTTCAGTTTCCATTGCCGCTGTTCCTTCCCAATCAGTTTCTATTTCTTACCCTCTCTTTCTTTCTATGTAACTGCAAACTACAAAATCTACAAGAATCAGAAGTTCAAAACCCAATAGTCTCTCTCTCTCTAAAACGATGGTGAGTTAAAAGGATCTGAATCCCCAATTGTGGCCACTGTTTCTTATGTATGCTCCAAATAAGATCTGGAACAACGGGCGATGGAAACTGAAAGGTATGGGTTTTGATTTTTTGAACAATCTGAAATGATATGCCGATATGGGTTTTCAACTTCTGATTCTTGCAGACAGATAAATAAACTGAAATATATGAGTTTTGAACTTCCGATTCTTGTAGCTTTTGTAGTTTGTAGTCGGGGAGAGAGAGAGAGAGAGAGATAGAGGGGGGGAGGGAGGGAGGGAGGGGGCAAGTTAGAGTTGAGATATAAATGTTGATGTGACAAATTTAATCTAAAAATAATTTTTTTTATTATATGTGTCTACAATTAATTGGGATAGACCACCAACTCAGCCAAGTGACGCGTATGGTACAATAATTTTTCTCCGCGAGGCACGTCCCTTCGAGGATGGTATTTTCTGGGCATAGTTAGAGACACAGAAAAAGACACAGCAAAACCAGGTTTGGGATTGGAAGTGTGGGGGGTAGGAGAGAGAGAACTGGGTCATCGTTTGCCTTGCCGTTGATTCGCGATTTTTTTTTTTTTTAATTGGTACAATGACCTCAATTTCAATTTTTAATTGACGTGGCCAAATCTTGGCCGTTGGATAAGAGGAGCCAGATCCTTGACTCAGATGGCAAGTCTTTAAAAGACTGGCACAGTAATAACGCTACAGGTGATTGATGTCTTCGAGAGAAGTGTCTTCTTTTGAATGAAACCCTATACCATATTGTTGGATGTGCGGCTGGTTGGGGGTAATGGAAGTGGTTCCCAAAGAAAGAGAGCGATTCAAGAGAAGAGAAGAGGCCTCGCAAAGGAAGAGAAAGAGATTCAAGAGAAGAGAAGAGAAGAGCCTGATTATAGGTGAGATATTCGATATTTTTCAACTTTGCTTCTTCCTTCCTTTTTTTTTTTTTTTTTTTTTTTTCTGATTAAACTTCAAATCAGATTTCTGTCGTCATATCTATTGGATCTGTGAATCAGAAATTTTTTTTTTCCTTCAAAGGTCATCAGATCTGTTTTCCAATTCCTAAAACAGACCCAAAGATCGATTCTTTTTTAGTTGCTAAATCAAATCTGTTTTCCAATTCCTAAATTCCTAAAACAGTTGCCTTTTCCAACCCCAACCAATATGTTCAATATATGTTCATCAATTCCTAAGTAATTTTTTTTTTAAAGATCGGTTCTTTTTAGAGTATGAGATCCAATATATCCAACATATATTTCAATTCCTAAGTAATTTTCAACATAGGTTAACGTGGCAGAGAGAGATTGTCGTTTTTTGTGGGATGACGGGCTTGAACATCCACCCTTTCAGGACAAGTTATTCTTAATGATTTGTGTATTTTCACGGTTAAACATTTATAGAATATATTTATAATAGATAGGTCCAAAATTAAAGAATTTAAAGTTGCATGGGTACAAAATTGAAGAAGCGGGTTTTATGTGTGTTTTCATTGTTATCTCACCTATCAAACTATGACCACAATGCATGTATAATTCATGTCTCTTTTTTATGCAGGTTTACATTTTGGGATGGGAGGAATAGGAAAAAAAAAGGTAAGCTCATGAGATCTATTGTTCTATCAGTGCTAACTTGTCTATTTTCATTGTTTTTCTATCTATTATTATTATTATTATTATTTTTCACATTTCATGGTGTTTTTACTTTATATGTGCTTTACAGTAAATAGATACTAATAAGATCACCATTTGCATTAACGGGACCGGAAATTATGTTAAGGGGCATGATGCAATAAAAAAACTAAGACGGGACAATTCTAAAATTTATATATATAGGGTAAAGTTCAAATAAATCCATTGAACTTGCAATTAACCCTAAACTAAAGACGGCTCCCTTTAACTATTGATTTGTTGCAATTAAGGACAAATCTATCACAAAAGACTATTTTATCCTTTTGCATTAAAATATACCTTTATTATAATATTATTTTTATTATATTTTCTCTTATCTTAATATTAATTATACTATTTATCTTAATTTTATTATTAATATAAATTTATCATAAAAATGAAAAAAAGATTAATAGTTTTGTAACTAGCATTTTCTAAAATGATTAAATTATTATTAAATTATTATTATTTATAATAAACTCATTATAACCAATTTAAACCTTTTTACGGTAAAAAAATATCTTTTTTCATACAATATATTGATGAAAAAATAATAATACTTAAATAAAAATTACTTTCTTTTCATGCAATATTTTTATCAAAAGTTAAAAAATTAATGGAGAATATGTCATCAAATTAATATGATTTTTTTTCATGATTTATTTTAATAAGAAAATAGCTTAAGTGTGTTTTTTTTTTCCTCACTTATATCTTCTGACACTTGAACTCTTGACCTCCCTTTGGGAGGTAAGAGGCTGATACTGCTAATTCATTAGCCCGTTGACAAATAGCTTAAGTGTAATTCAATAAGAAGGGATATTATGGTTATTTAATGAAACATAGTATAGGCATTGGGATATATTGTAACAAAATGTGATAGTTTAGGGGGGTTTTATGCACAAAATATAATTTAGGGGATTATTTGCAAATTCAAGCATAGTTTAGAGGGTTTTTCTTTTCGCACTTTACCCTTATATATACAAAATGTAATTTTTTCAATTTTTTTTAAAAAACATACACATAAAAATTCAATTTTCTAAAAATTGTGCGGACACATCTCTTGGACCTTAATTGGCTCCATCACTTAGCAATTTAACAATTTCGTCACTTATATTAGTCAAACAGCGTTACCGCTGCAATTAGATATTGGGGTGTTCATATAGGTCACATGCTTTAAGACTTGAGGTCATGCACTATAGAAAGCCATTAGTTAGTAAGATAATTAATAGGTTTTTATTTTTTATTTTATTTTTTTTATTATTTATTTATTATTATTATTTTTTTTTAGGGTACTTGTATTGGTCCCACAACACACGCACCATTTAAGTTAAGAGTGCAGCTCGAAATCGAGACTTCAAGGACTTACTTCTCGGTTCTTTGCCAAAAATATATATATATATATATATATATATATATATATAATAATTAATAGTGTAATTCCATAATTATCGTATATAAATCATGCCAGTAACATGTAATAACCATTTTGATGATTCTTACCTCAATGAACCCTAGGTCCCAAGGGCGGATCTATGTGTATATTAGAGCCCACCCCATTAATAATTTATGGATCCGCCCTTGCAAAGGAAGTTTCAGTTTATACAGAGAGCTTCATCCTTCATTCTTCATCAACATGTCCGGACAGCTTTAGTGATCTAAATCGAATAGGGAAGAGTGACCCAATCGAGGAACCATCAGAATACCAAATTGATGAAGTTTATTAGGGATGACAAATTCCTCATCCTCGTTGGGTCCCCGCCTCGTTTATAGTGGGGATGGGGACCTTTTTTATGTAAACGAGGATGAGGATGGGGGTAAATTTTAAAAACTCGGCTGGGGCGTGGGCTGGGACGGGTTCCCCGCCCCGCCTTGATTAAGTGTTAAATTACTAATATACTTTTGCATTTAATAATTTATTACTAAATTAGATTTAATATATATATGAAAATAAGAAAAATTATGTTTTTTATTTTTTAAAAAATAATGTATATTAATCGGGGCTGGGAATAAGGGATCGGGGGCGGGTATATGGGTGGTGGTGAAATTTTAAGCGGGGATGGGGACGGGGAATGAGATCCCCTCCCCGTCCCGCCCCATTGCCATCCCTAAAGTTTATTCCGAGTTCCGGTGTATTTTCAGTCATTGATGAATATAGAAGAAGAAGACTAAAGTGAGGTTGAGAAGGGTATATGAGTGTATATACCTAACCCACCCAAGTGACAACCTCAACCAAGTGATTGGAGTGGGTACACGTAACTTAATAGAGGCAAGAACTTGGTACAAGTGTGTTTGCATGTGCAGGTAAGAAATGCACTAAAGCTACCAAAGGTTTCTAACCATCTCCCACCGAAGACAACCACAACCAAGTGATTAGAAAACTTGGTACAAGTAACTTGTTGTAGGAATGGACTTTCAAGGTACAAGCGGGGTATTGCAGGTTAAAAGTTTGAAGTCTAAATTATAGTACCCACAACCAAATGGTAGTTTCAACCTAGAGGCTAAAGTGGGTGTAGCTAGGGTGAGTTTTGCATGGATTGCCCTGGTGGGTACATCTACTCATACCCACTGAAATGAATGAAAGCTACCATAGATATGGTCCCTTAAAAATATCAAGTTATTACCTTCTCCAAATATACATATATTGTTAGCAAAAGGTGACCTCATGGATGACTTAATCCATTTGGGGACCCCACACAATTATGTACATACATAGGGTACTTAAAAATATCAAGTTATTACCTTCTCCAAATATACATATATTGTTAGCAAAAGGTGACCTCATGGATGACTTAATCCATTTGGGGACCCCACACAATTATGTACATACATAGGGTATATAATTATATACATAGGGTACATAATTGTGTGGGGTCCCCAAATGGATTAAGTCATCCATGAGGTCACCTTTTGCGTGGAGAATAAGACCACAATTGTGGCGTACAAGGGAAGCTACATTTTGATATATATATATATATAATTGTGTGTGGTCCCCAAATGGATTAAGTCATCCATGAGGTCACCTTTTGTGTGGAGAATAAGATCACAATTGTGCCTTATAAGGGAAGCTACATTTTGAGCCTATAAAAGGCCATGTGTATGTACTGCCTTGATTTACACTTGAATGAAAAGCTATTTCATTTCTGACTCCAAAGGGTAGGAAAATTTTAATTATTGATTATTGTTTATAAAATAAATTTGTTTACTTAAATTATATATTTGCTCGCACTATGGTTGGTTTTACCACATTTATTATTTAATGATTTATGACTGGTTTTACCGCATTTATTGTTTAATAATTTATTCACTAGGGCTGGTTTTACCGCTTTTGTTATTTAAATAATTCATATTATGTTATTGTTTTACTTAATGTCATTTTATTTATTTATATATTATGCTAAATGGTACTTTTATATTGTCTTCACATCTAGTTATTCTCAAAATGTCAAACTTGACAAAGCTGGAATTCGTGGTCTTGGATATTTCTGGCAAAAATGATTTATTTTGGATTTTGGATGCTCAGATCCATTTAGATGCCATGGGCCTCGGAAACACAATTAAAGAAGAGAATGATGCATCATTACAAGATAAAGCAAATGCCATGATTTTCCTTCGACGCCATATTAGTGAGGAGCTAAACATTGAATACCTCACTGAAAGAGATTCACTTTGTTTGTGAAAAAATTTGAAAGAAAGATATGATCATAAAAAACAGTTATCCTCCCAAAGGCTCGGACTAACTGGCAGCAATTGCGGTTGCAAGATTTTAAAACTGCAGCTGAATATAACTCTGCTCTATTTAAAATCAGCTCTATATTGAAATTGTGTGGTGATACCACCACTGATGAACTTTTATTGGGAAAAACATTCACCACATTTTACGCCTCGAATGTATTCTTACAATAATAATATTGAGAGCGTACATTTGAAAAATATTTAGAGTTGATATCATGTTTACTTGTGGCAGAGCAAAATAACGAGCTTTTGTTAAGAAACCACCAGTCTCGTCTAATTGGATTGACACCGATCCCTAAAACATATGTTGCCTCATTCCGTAGTCGTGGACGTCAATCCCTGAAACATATGTTGCCTCATTCCATAGTCGTAGACGTGGTTGTGGTGGTAAAAATGGCTATAATAATGAATATGGTCGTGGTAAAAAAAACTACCACAATAATGAATATGGTCATGGTAGAAATCACTCCTATTACCGTGAGTGTATCAATCCTCAAATTTTCGCAATCAGAGATCTACACCATATCTCCAAAGGAGAGATTATAAAGAAATGAAATAAGTAAAAGGGAAAGATGTGGCTTAACCTCCCAAGGTACATGATAATACTTGTTATCGGTGTGGAATGATAGGGCATTGGCAAAGCATTTGTCGTACACCTAAATATCTAGCTGAATTTTACCGAGCCTCGATGAAAGAAAAGGGGAAACAAAAAGAAATGAATTTTACTGATCATGTTGAGCCAGTTGACATTACAAATCTGGATGTATCAGATTTTTTTGAGGATCGTGATGGAAAGATAGACTTCCTGATTGGTGATGGAAATGTCCACACCAATTAATCCTATTTTGATTTCATATTCTGTCTATTATGTTATTTTCAACAAGTTTTTATTTTTCTTATATTAAAATTTTTATTTTCTAGTTTATATTAAAGTTTCTTTTGTTATAAATGTTTCTTTTCTAATAAAGAAATTTGCATGAATATGAATGGATCTGACTAGTTCTAAAATAAATTGTGAAGATATATGTCTTGCAGATAGTGGAAGACACACACAATCATTTGAGATCAAAAATAATTTTTTCACCTAATTTTGACAGACACTAGTGTCAGTACAATATCAGGTCCCACCGACTTGATTGAAGGTTCCGTACGAACCAACATCATTTTACCACATGGAACAAGATTACAAATCAATGATGCCTTATATTCTACAAGATTTCGGAGAAATCTGTTGAGTTTTTGAAGACTTGCGTCGTAATGGGTATCATATTGAGACCGCAAATGAAAGAAATGTGGAATATCTTTACATTGCTTTCATTACCTCATGTAAGAAGCTGATACTACAAAAACTCCCTATTTTCTTTTCCCTGTTATACTATACAACTATTAGGACAATTGAGTCAAATGTTGTGATACATAAACAATTTTGTGACTCAAAACTTTTTATGCTTTGGCATGATTGACTTGGTCACTTGGGGAGTATAATAATGCGTCGAATTATTGAAAATTCACATGGACACCAACTAAAGGATCAAAAATCATCTTACTAAATAATCATCTATGCATCGCATGCTCAAAAGGTAAGTTGATTATTAGACCATTCCCTTCAAAAGTCATTGTTGAATCTCCTCCATTTTTACAACGAATTAATGGGGATATATGTGGGCCAATTCATCCACCTTGTGGACCATTTTGCTATTTTATGGTCTTAATTGATGCCTCAACACGATGGTCACATGTTTGTCTACTTTTTATTCGTAATGTTGTATTTGCTAAGTTTACTTTCTACTCGTAATGTTGTATTTGCTAGACTTCTTGTTCAAATCATCAAATTACGGGCATACTTTCCTGATTACTCAATTAAGACAATCCGTCTTGATAATGCCGCTGAATTGTCTTCTCAAGCTTTTGATGACTATTGTATGTCAGTTGGAATTAATGTTGAACATCCTGTTGCACATACTCATACTCAAAATGGTATGGCCGAATGACAATCCGTCTTGATAATGCTGCTAAATTTTCTTCTCAAGCTTTTGATGACTATTGCGTGTCAGTTGGAATTAATGTTGAACATCCTGTTGCACATACTCATACTCAAAATGGTATGGCCGAATCTTTTATTAAAAGATTTCAGTTAATTGGTCGTCCTTTACTTATGCGAACAAAATTATCTGTTTCTACCTGGAGCCATGTCATATTACATGCTGTATTATTAGTTCGTATATGACCAACTGCTTATCATAAGTACTCACCATTGCAATTTGTTTTTGGTCAACAATCAAATATCTCACATATGAGTTTTTGGTTGTGCTGTATATGTTCCAATTGCACTACCCCAACGCACTAAAATGGGTCCTCAACGTAAACTTGGAATTTATGTTTGCTTCTCCATTTATTATTAGATATCGTGAACCTCAGGTGATGTCTTTAAAGTACGATTTGATGACTGTCATTTTGATAAGGTTGTTTTCTTACCATTAGGGGGAGGAAAGGCATAACAGTAACATAATATTACTTGGAATGTCTTGGAATTTTCTCATTTTGATTCTCGCACAAATCAATGTGAACGAGAAGTTCAAAAGATCATTCACTTGCAAAAGGTTGCAAATTAATTACCTGATGCATTTACTGATACAAAGAAAGTAATAAAATCACATCTACCAGCTGCAAATATTCCAGCACGAATTGCTGTCCCTAGGGGACTTTCTAGCAGTAATGTAGCAAATGCATCTAAAACAAGTCTGAAGCGTGGTAGACCAGTCGGTGCAAAAGATACTGCTACTCATAAGAGAAAATCATAAAAAAAAAATTGGCATTCCTGAAGAGGCCACAAAAGGAGCAATAGATATTATTGATCAATCTGAGATAATAGTCTTTGATAAGACATAAGCTCTTGATAAGGCCCAGATACTTAAAAATGATGAAATTATAAATATTGATGAGGCAAAGGCAACAAATGATGATATGACACTTGATAAGGCACATGCTCTTGATGAGGCAAAGGTGCCTGAAAATGATGAGATCTAACTAAATTATGGAACAAGATGGAATAGAAATGAAATTGTTATTGACAACATATTCTCATATGTCGTTCATCTTGATATTGATAATGAGAATCTGGGACTTCAAAACGTCGAAGAATGTCGACGAAGGAATGATTGACCAAAATGGAAATAAGCGATACAAGTAGAGCTAAATTAATTAGCTAAACGTGAAGTATTTGGACCTGTAGTCCAGACACCTGAGGGTGTTAATCCTGTTGGGTACAAATGAGTATTTGTACGAAAACGTAATGAGAAAAATGAAATCGTGAGATACACAGCCCGACTGGTAGCTCAAGGTTTCTCATAGAGACCTGGTATTGATTATGAGGAAACATACTCCCTTGTGATCGATGCACCCACATTTAGATTCATAATACATTTGGCAGTCACACAAAGATTGCATATGCATCTAATGGACGTGGTTACAGCAAATTTTTATGGATCACTAGATAGTGATATTTATATGAAAATCCCAGAAGGATTTAAAATATCTGAAACAAAACTACGTAATATGTACTCAATAAAATTACAACGATTCTTATATGGATTGAAGCAGTCTGGACGAATGTGGTACAATCGCTTTAACGATTATTTACTCATAGAAGGGTATGTGAACAATCATCTTTGTTCATGCATTTTTTTTTTAACAAATCAGAATCTGGTTTTGTTATTGTTGCAGTATATGTTGATGATCTGAATCTTGTGGGAACATTAGACGAGATTGAAAAGACGTCCACTTATTTAAAGTCTATCAATCAACATATACAGAAAAGATCCTGAAACGTTTTTATATGGATAAAGCCTGGGAATGCATCAACTAAAGGATCTTCAGGATTGAATTAATGAGGGGGAGCAATTGATCGAAAAGGTATTGACATACTGTACTCTTTTTCCTTCGTCCAGGTTTTGTCCCAATGGTTTTCCTGGCAAGGTTTTAATGAGGCAATTTTAATTTATGCAATACCATTTTCAGATACACAAGAATACTTTACTCTTTTTCCTTTGCTATGGTTTTGCTCCACTGTGTTTTTCTTAGCAAAGTTTTAACGAGGTATATTCTTAGTGTAGTATTGTAGACTCTAAAGAGGAGTGTTATGTATATATATAATTGTGTGGGGTCCCTAAATGGATTAAGTCATCCATGAGGTCACGTTTTGCGGGGAGAATAAGACCACAATTGTGGTTTATAAGGGAAGCTACATTATGAGCCTATAAAGGTCATGTGTATGTATTGCCTTGATATACACTTGAATGAAAAGCTATTTCATTTCTCTCTCTCTCTGTGGAAGTTTTTTTCATTTCTCTCATTTAATGTTACTCTCTTTCTCTTTCTCTATATATATATATCGAGTTATTCTTACCTGTTAGCTTGCATGAGCACCTAAACCACACATGGACATGGTTAAATTACAAGAAGTTGTTGCACATAAGAAGCTCCAACTCAGGGTACAAACGGCTTATTGCAGGTTAGAAGCTTTAAAATGACTAAAGTGGAAGTAAGTTATGCAGACACGTGCACCATGGTCAATTGGACACATTGTGTGTTAACATTTGAAATAAAATTGTACATTTTTCAAATGGTGTACGGGTTTAATTGTTAATAAATTAAGGCCAAAATTGGCCATGAATGGTCACAAGAGGCTGAACATGAAGACTGGCCTAAGTAAATACAATTCTACAAAAAATTGGTATGAACCCATTTTCATAAAGTTAGACGGCAGTTGTTAATACCTAAATTATAATTGAAAATTATCATGCCACGTGGACGAAGATCCCGGGGTCCGGACTCTGGATCAACCCATGATCGTTGGGGCAAAAGATTAATTTCTAATCATGTTGATCGAAATTTAAGGCCGATAATTAGGGAGAATGGAATTCTTAGGTTCAGATAAGATATTGGGGTCATAGCCCAAAGAGAGACTCTCGGTCAGTATGAGCTAAGAAAGTCTCGACTATCACGGCCTAAGATTCTCGATCACTATGACCTAAGAAAGTTCCCCAATCACTATGACCTTAGACTTTCAGTCAAGTATGATTAACGCCAGGGTCCCTCGATCAAGTCATGGCCTAAGGCATTATGACCTGGGAAAACTAATCGGCTATAATAATGAGTCTCGGTCACCATGGCCTAAGTCTCTCTATGACCTAAGAGAGTCTCTCGACCATTAGGGGCTAGAAGTCTCGACCAGACATGGTCAAGAGTCTCGATTAGTATGACCAAGGAGGTCTCAACTAATGGCCTAAGAGTCTCGATCACTATGGCCTAGGAGTTTCAGCCAACCATGGTGGCTTTCGAGTCTCAACCATGACTAAGAAGAAAATTTATTTCTGACCATGGTCATGAGCCTTGACCATGATTGAGGAAACTTTATTTTTGACCAAAATAATCAAACTTTAGTCATAGTCAAGGCCAAAGGGACTTCTCAATCACAAATCAAACCATAGTCAAGAATGACATGTTGACAGTACTTATCATGAATATGCCTAAATGTTGGACCAGTTTAGGCCAAGATGGATTCGATATCCTCTTAGGTCATGAGCACTTAAAGAAGATTATTTCGGAGATCTTACCAAGCTCGAACAAATTGGTTCCGTTTGAGAATATCAGAGCCAATTTGAGAGGCTGCTGGGAAGAGCGAGAAAAGTGTTCTCATTTCAGCAAGTGAGTTGTTTCGTCAGTGGCCTTAAAGATGATATTCGGCTAGATGTCCAAGCTGCTCAACCAAACAACCTTTCAGCTGCGGTTGGGTTGGCACATCTTTATGAGGCGAAATTGTAAGCCCAATAAAAAGTTTTCCAAACAGATTCAAAGAAGCCAAAAATGGAACAATCATCAAACTACCAGATTAATGTTCCAACCAACATCAAGAAGCTCACACAAGCATAAATCAATGAGAGACGCACAAAAGCTGCAAAAGGATTTTTCTTATTCAAGGATGTTTGCCTGAGGAAGTTGAGAGGTATGAAGATATTAAAGACATGCAAAACAGATTTTCAGAACTTGGCCTCGAGGACAAGACCAAATCTTAGAGGGACGGAATTGTTACATGTTAAGTGGAGATTTTAGTGGGTAGTTATCAGTAGTCATGTGTTTAACTATTTTGTAGGTGAAGTGGGGTAGTTATTTAGAAGTGGAATGGACATTTATGTGGTACTTATGAGCTTTACTATATTGTAGGAGATTTTGGTAGTTTTATTATTGTATAAAGTATTATAAATAGGAGTTCTACTACAAATGAGGGGGGAAGTTGTGATCATAGTAGATCTTGGAGGTTGGTTTCTCTTGAAGTAAACCATCTATAATCTTGGAGGCTGGTTTCCCTCGAAGTAAACCATCTATGTAATATTATATTTCTTTTCCTTTATAGCTGCTTCTATTTCCCTATTCAAAATAGGTAAACACAAGAACAAGTTCCTTCCATTAAACCCTTTATTACTAGAAAATAGACCTATTACTCCTTTGTCGAAGGAACGCAACACAAACAGCCTAGTGAAGTCCGTGATTTTGTGAGTTTTAGTTTTATTTTGATTCTTATGATTTATTGTTCATGGACTGATCTGGTCTCATTTTTTTGTTTATTGTCAAAATAATAATAATAATAATAATAATGAATTTTATTCATTTAAAATTGTATTTTACTTGAAAGGAACGCACAAACAAGCGTGGTTTTGTGACCACGAGGGATTGGGATATGGATAGGGACATTTTCATGGTGAGAGATAAGCTTGTTCTTACTGTGCAAATTCAAAACTTTTATGCGGGTCTTGTGGATGATATATATGGTGATTTTGAAGAGATGGAGATTAACCAGGATTATGTCAGGCTTGGCCGCTTAGAGCTATGTTTGTGAGACATGGTATTGATGTTACTAGTGATTTTCGTTTCTACTGGATGACGGGTACTTATTATTGTTTTTGGGTTATTTTAAATTTTGTAGTACTTGGTTTTGTTTGATTTTAATGTATTAATATGTTTTGTTTTTTAATTTTAGGAATTAAAAATGTTTATACCTATACGTGTTGTATTTCTCACGTCAAAACAAAAAGTGGACTTATACATGCACTGTTATACCAATCCATGGCGGGAAGGGCAACGTAACGAAATTTGAAATTACATTGACTATCAAATTAATTGGTATTTCCCAGATTGGCGATGAAGAGTACCAATTAATTCAATGTTTGAAGAAGCACTCTTTCACCCCAATCACCCACCACCGTCCCATGCTTCGTGGAAAGAGAGAACAAAAGCTATGCAAGCTTATGCCCGTGGCCGCGGCTTGCTTGTGATTTTGAGGGACTATCGATGTCATCTGTATGGTATGGTTATAGGAATATCTGAGACTAGGAGTGCCTCGGCAATTCCACGACTACGGCTATATCACACTTGAGACACTGGATAACTGGATCAGCAGTATGTTTCCAAGTGTAATTATTGGAGCAATGTATCTTGTAATTATTGGAGCAATGTATCTTGTAGCAGTGTATCTTGCTTTTGATATTTTTATGTTGATGTTATTTTGCTATTGTGGGAGTATCTAACGAAATTTGAAATAACATTGTATTTCCTGGATTGGCGTTCAAGAGTACCAATTAATTCAATGATTGAAGAAGCACTCTTTCACCCCAATCACCCACCACTATGCTTCGAGCAAAAATGGAACAGAAGCTATGCAAGCTTATGCACGTGGCTGCGGCTTGCCTAGTGTTTTTGAGGGACAATCAATGTCTTCTGTATGGTATGGTTATAGGAATAGCACACAGACCAGGAGTGCACAACGCCCCAATTATGGTGTATGGTATGGTTATAGGAATAGCACACAGACCAGGAGTGCACAACGCCCCAATTATGGTTATATCACACTCGAGACACTGGATAACTGGATCAGCAACGTGTTTCCCAAGTTTAGCTATTGGAGTAGTGTATCTTGCTTTTGGTATTTTGATGTTGATGTTATTTTGCTATTGTGGGAGTGTTTTCTAAATTCCCTTTTGGATCCTTGCAATTAGGGGGAATTGAATTAAGATGCTATTGTTTCTGTAAAATTGCAAATCAACAAGAAGCTTCAGTTTTCTAACCATGGATCCACTTACTTTTTGAGACTGATTTTCTTCATCAAATTCATTTCCTGCATGTGTGAGAAACCAACATCTCTCTAAATGTTGAAAGATGTATCCCTATTGCAAGCAAAAAAAAAAGAAATGCGATTTAAAAGTTTTCCAAATGCCAATACAACACAAACAAGCAATCCAGTCTCTAAACTGCCTCAATGTTCAAAGATGAATCCCTATTGCAGCAACTACACTGGTAATAACAATCGCATACCACACGTGTGTCAACCGACAGATTGCTTCCTTATTCCATTATTATTGTGAAGCCGAAACTAGCGAGAAATGTGAGATGCAACGTCCTCGTTTGAAATGGCAACATAGTTCGCAGGAGCAATGTGCCTGGCACTATCCCTTCCTCCATCTTCTATTGAAGACCTGGCACCATTTTGGTGGAACATTCAGAGGTAGCCGTCTGCTAGCACCACCATTTGCACGAGGGCCCACTACCTTCTTTGTACCTTGAACCAAAAATTGTTTCTTGTTCTGTGTAAGTTGTTCAAGGAACTTCTTTTGATACTGTAATGTCAAAAGATGACATATTTTAGTATAAGAAACACACTTTTGACTGGTGATCAGCCACTGAAAGCTAATGTGAGATGAGGATTGATTTATTTCAAGACTAATTAGTACTACTTTGTACATGCATTTGATCATCTCTTGTTATCTCGCTTGATAAAAAGTACCCTCATCCTTTGTTTTTCTTCTTCTGTGTCATGCCGGAGCATTGCATACTCATCTAGCATGGCAACTAAATGATATGCCACGATCTTCTTCCCAAGCCCTTGTCTTGGCAACCAGTGTGTCAACAAAAGCTACATGGCCAAGAAAACCAATCAATAGGATATTTGTGAAAACTCATTTGTAAATATAACTCAGTTGTTCATTTGTGGATGCCTGCTGATCATATTACAGAAATCAGCAAGAGTTGCAAATGGGCTGGTTGGGTCGAGTTTGGATTGGGTTGAAAATGGGCGGATTAATATGGGTCAAGACTCATATTCAACCCGTTCAGAACAGGTTAAAAATGGACAGGGTTATCCGTTATGACCCGTGGACCCATTAATAATTAGTTTTTATTTTTAAATTTTTTGGAACTAATTTTTTTCTTTTTGAAAAGTCGCTGCTGCATGAGAACTAATTTTAGGTAACAAATTGTGATATTTTAAGATATTTTAAGATATCTATTATGAAGACCTATCAAAAGAATAAAGTTTGTTTTGCTTATTAGTTTTCTGATTTACAAAACACATTGTTTTCACATTTATAAAATTGAACTGTTCATTATATAACTGAATCTATAAACATAAACGCGAATATATTTTTCTTCCAAATTTGTTTATATAAATAATAAATAGTTACCAAACCTCCTAAGTATTATAATCAATCCACTTTACTAGTAGGACATGGATTAGTGATCAAAAGCTATATATATATATATATATATATATATATGCATGCATGTATCCTCATCAATCCGAGCCGTTCCATTAAGGCATTAAGCACAAAGTAAGTATGGAAACATACAATCAACCTCCTTCCACCGCCGTCGATGACCTGATCCAGGCCACTTCCACCTCCGCAGACCTGATCCAGGCCCCGTCAGCGGTCTCCACAGACCTGATCCAGGCTCCTTCCACCTTCGCCGACCTGATCCCGGTCCCTTCCGCCTCCGCTGACCTGATCCAGGCCCCGTCCGCCTCCGCAGACCACACACGGCTCTTCTTCCCCCGATCTCGAATCTCGGCGGCGTATCTCCCCCACGACCTTGACCGTACACCCCTGAAATGCACCTCCTTCGCCCTATTAAATTTGTCAAAAAAAATCTAATTTTTTAAATTATTTTTTAATTATTTTTATTTTAAAATTATTTTTTTCAAAAGGTTTAAAATTATTTTTTATTTTTAAAATTATTTTTTACTTATTTATTTTTTTTAGAAGAAATTTCTAGAGAGAAAAACTTAGAGAGGGGATTGATGAGAGACATGAGTTATAGAGATGTATGTTGTGTGTTTATTATGACCATATTCAATTTATCTTGACCTTTAAATTAAGTGATTAAAAATAACTTAACCCATCTTGACCCTCAAACCCATAACTATTAAAAGACGAGCGGATATGGACGAGTTGATGGTTCCTGATCCATTTTGTCACCCCTACATAAATGTAATATCTATCCAAATTTCGTATCATGTCAAAGACAATAATTTCAACATTCTGAAGGCCATAGACTAGAAGAAAATTAAAGGAGAGTGAGAGGAGAGAAGATCAAGCCATCACTCAAAGCCACATCATTCATAGATCATAAGATTGCTCTAGGACCCAGTAAATTTAAATATATGCATACTTCATTCTTAATTGGATATCAAGTTTGGCAACCAAAAAGAAATCTGAGCGACTGTTATGGCAATTGGTGATATTATTCTGCACATACCTGGAATTTTGTTGACTAAAATCCGGGCTTTTTCAGCACGTTGTTGACTAAAATCCGGGCTTTTGCAGCACGTTTCAGTTTTAAATGCGCACCACTGCTTGCGCTATGCTTTCATCCTGTTTCGACAGGGCAATATCAGTGACATACAGACGTGGTAACACCCTAATTGCTATTGTGAAATAATTAAGCTTAAAGCATTAAGAAAGGAAAAACAGCCCTAAATAACATGTTTGCGGCACAAAGGGTATATCATCGCCCATCAGGGCATGAAAACTTTATGGATTAATTGTGTTTTCTACATATGCGTAGATATAACGACCCTCACCATATCCAGACACAATATTATTCGCTTTTGGTTCCTCTGAACCAGAGACTTCCTAAGAGTCATCAATCCTGGTACTACTCTAGATTAAGCACGCTTAACTCTGAAATTTTGGTGGATTCACGGCCATCACGACTTTAAAACGCATTGTGTCATAAAAGGGTGTTGAATATAAATATAACACTTTCCCCATCCACACCGATGTGAAATTGTGCACTTGTAACTCACCTAGTGTCGTATCCTATTGGTCTCATCTGCACACACTCACACACACCCGCCCACACAATCACGTACCTTTTGGCTCCCAACATCCTCGTTGGCCACACTTCCGACTGGATTAAGCTTTAATACCATTTACGCAACCGGTAGTGCAACTGGAAGATGAGGAGATGGAGAAACACCTTAAGCTCATTTTTAGGTTTGTCAAGTTGATGCCGGTAATGTTTAAGGGTGGTCCTGACCTATGGTAATGTTTGATCATGTGGAGAAGCATTTACTGACTATAGGTGTACCAAATGATCATTTGAAGATCATCTTGGCTACTTATAATTTGTTTAAGGATGCGAAATTGTGGTGGAAGTCGGTTACCAATTGACATGATGTGGAAGTAATAGATTGGGACACTTACAAGGACTCATTTTATGACAAATATTTTCCGATGACCAAGATACGGGAGCTACGGATGGAGTTTGATTACCTCATTCGGGGTAGTATGACAGTGATAGAGTATGAGAACAAGTTTACCGCTCTCTGTAATGTCTCGAATTTTTTCGAATTTTTTTCAAATTTTTATTTTTATTTATTTTGTGTGCCACGCGAGTCCGAAGGGTCGTTTAGGTCATTTTCTTGAGCCAAGGGTTTTAGAAGTACATTCTATTTTTTTTTAAGCCAATTAGAGGTGATGGGATTAATTTTAGAATTTTTCGAAAGTCAAGACTATTTCAGGGCTCCGGGAACTTCTTCCGGTTTTGCCATTATCATTGAGGAGCATTGTGGTCTTTTCACACTTATATACCATATCTATTTCTATACCTAGAGGTAGCTATTTTGTGGGACAAGCATGACATTGTGATAGAAGAGGGAGGGCAATATGGTAAGCTTGCTTAAGGTTAGTAACCATAGGATGGTGAGAAGTGGCACAAGGAAGGCCACACAATCCTTTGCAAGACCAAACCCTCTTTCCTTTCTTCCTCCATTTCGGCCACTTCCTTTCTCTCTTTAGTTCTTCTTCCTCTCTCTATATCTATATACACTTACACACTTTTATGTTTCAAGCCTTAATTTGAAAGGTTTAGAGTAGGATTTGGAGGAAGACCAAGAAAAGAAAGTTGATGAGCTTGGAGAAAGCTATCTTTTGACACCAATCTTACTAGGGTTTGGAGGGATTTCGAAATTGGGCTTGGCTAAGGGCTTGCTTGGTTGCACCAAATTGAGATAGGAGTTGTTTAATGCTTCATACATTGCCTTCATTTGAGTATTGTTCTATGATCCCTCTTGAGTCTATTCTTGTGTACACTTTTGTGAATCAAAATGATGGCGTATTGAATCAATAAGAACATGTTAGTGGTTAGTGCAAATATGTGCTTCATTTCAGGATACCAATTTGTTGGGCTGCGGAAACGTACGAACACAAAAATCCAAAGAAAGCCAACAAAACATTCACATGCAAACACAAGATATACGTGATTCAGCCAAAATCGGCCTACGTCAATTGATGAGAAGAGATTACATTATGATTCGTAAAGATATTATAATAATAGAGTACCAATACCACGTACATGTCTTTTTACCATGTACCACTCCATAAGCTTATCTCCTTGCTAATAGTATCAGTTACGATTCTTTTTTTGTGGGATCATTTTCCCGCTATCCCAATCATGATTCCCCTACCCAGCCGATCGCTCTACCACTGAGCTACTGAGGAACTTTGTAAAGTCTCTATTTCTCGGTAATCAAAGCCCAAAGGGACAAATTCTACAGGATCAAACCTATAGGACTTAAGGAATGATGGAGTAAGCTGGATTTATTGTCATAATCTGCATTTTCCATATCACTGGCGTTTTTCCTACTCTACCAACCTGCATACTGCCTCTACCTATCAACTTTCTCATGAAATTACATCTTTCTCAATCTCATAAGTTTTAACCGAAAACTTAGGTATCTATTTATAGAGTTTCAAACCAAATTTCTTGTTGGACAATTATTACAATTTCTTAAAGGTCAAGACTTAACAAATAAAAAATTACTTAACAAAATATAACTCTAAAATAGAATCCTAATTAAAATAAGAATTTGAGACAAAATTTTTAACACATAATAAAGAGGTGTTTTCTGCACTTGACTTTTTATAATATTATACATGTATATTATAAGATACTTTTGTTACGAGGACAAAAGTATCTTATAATATAGAATCTATTAAAATATGTGTTTTCTGCGCTTGACCCTTTATAATGTTATATACTTCTAATATACTTTTGTTTTGAGGACAAAAGAATCTTACAATATGAAATCTAGTAAAATCTTTAAGAGCTAAAGAAAGTTTATAAATGTATAAAGTTACATAGCCTGCCTCAATATTTTACACTATTGAAGATCTAGAAATCTTTCGTCATTCGGATGAAATGATTAGCATGCCGTAACCAAATTAAGGTCTTTTACCAATGGCAATGAAGCTCGCGGGTAGTTCAAATTGCAAGGTTCTTTGTATCCCCTATTTTTTCAATCAGCTTCATGCCAGTATTGTCTCCTCCTTTCTAATACTTTATTTGGTAGGAAGAAGAAATTTAAATAGAAAGGACACAAATAGTATCATTTTCTCGATTTATTTGGTTGGATAAAAGAGAAGGGAATGAGATAAAATCTTACTTTGTTTATTAAGAGAGAAAGAAAGATAGATATTGGGTTAATCTAATAAGATATTGGGTTAATCTAATAATTACGAAGGATAGTATTATAATTTAAATTTTTCATAGAAGTCTTATTTTTCTTCCTTCCTCTCTTCTGTCTATATTTGGTAGAATGAAAATTTGTTAAGCAAGACAGATGACTCATCCATATACTTTTTTCCCTTTCCTTCTTGTCTCTTTTATACTTAAACGAAGAAAGTTTATTTCTTCCTTCCTATCTTCTCTCCACCCCTTTTCCTAATTTCCTTCCTACCAAATGAATCATAAATGTAATTGTAGCATTAGTCCAACAAATACAATTGAAAGCAATCTTAAAATTTAAGAAACAACGAAGTTGCAACAATTATGGAATGTTGACAAAAAACACACTTATATACCTACTTTGTTCCCATTTGAACCCCTTAACCATCTACATTGAAAAGTGAGAAAGTATTAGTTGAGAAAGTACCACTAGTATTAGAAGGTGAAAAAGTAGTAAGTATCACTAGACTACCAGCCTTAATTTTATTTTTATTTTTAATTTTTTTCAATGAAACTTCCTTTTATTGCACATGATAAAGTTGGAGAGGTGCTTGAATTTAGGAACTTCTCTTTAATGCTCCATTACGTTAGAGGGATGTAAAAATTGACGGAAGAGATAGGGGGTGGGTGGATGAGGAATCCTAGGGAAGAAAACGTATCTTCTAGTTTTTTATTTGGTTGAATGGAATGAATAATAGAAAGATTGGATGGGGTGATATATATATATATATATATATATATATATTTGGTTGGAAGGAAGAAAATGAAAGTTTTTATTTATTTTTACCAATATACCCTCACGGTATAAAATAATAGAAGGTAGAATTTTTTTTAAAAAAATGTTAAAAATTATAAATTGTATATTTGTAGGTAGTTATTCACACTCTCTCTCTCCTTCTTTCCTTCAAAATTGGACCGATAGAAAAATATGAAAAAAGGAGGGATGTGGCATCCCCGCTTCCTTTCTCTCAAACCAAATACAAAAAACTTCATCCTTCACTCCTTTCTTTATCTGCACTTGACCTTATATTTTTTTATTAGGCCAAAAGTTAGGCAAATATGTATATATATATATATATATATATATTTTTCAATTTGGAAACAAATGTCTATCTAGCAGTGACCAATACATTTTGAAGTTTTGTACATTTGATCAACCCCTTTTTTTTTTAATTCTTTCACAAATTTATCATTTTACTGATTTAAAGCGTAATTTGGCTGAATCATACAGCTAGCCCTTCATGAATGTATATCGGTATATATAATACATAAAAACATGTAAATGTTGGAATGTATATCGGTATATATAATACATAAAAACATGTAAATGTTGAATTGAAAGCCTCAACCTTTTATATCCAATGCATGGAGAATTTTCTTTGTAACATTGAATATATTGGAGGAAACTAATTGCTCTCTCTAATACATATGTAATAATCCTCTAACTTATTTTACCATTTAAATGGCGCATTTGGGAAAGTTGTTGCTTTCAATTGACTACCCTCTAGTTTGTTTTCTCTTCTCTTTTTTCCACCAGCCATATCTTCGACCAGACGATGACCACTAGAGCTATCATCTTCAAATTGCCTGTTTATCTAGAGACTTTATTTTGCTTTTTAAACATTTTTAGGTCGGTTTTAATCAAATAATCAACATGTTGAAATTAAGGAATATTACAACAATTAAATAGAAATTTAGGCATGATACCTGATTGATGATTAAATCACCTACTACTTTTAGATATTGGATAACATCTTTAAAGCATTTGACGACTTCTCTATAGCTAAGTTATCATTTCTATTATGGAAACTTAAGTAAGTTGGAAAATTACAATCAACGGTATATGATCATACTCCTAATTAAACCACGAAAGTACAACATAATTCATCAAGTATCGATAATTACATTGCAATCTTATTTTTTAAAAAGTAATGCATAGATAATTTTTATTATTTATATATAAAAATTTCCAACGTTTCATCCTTAGATTCTTGGATTGTTAGGATGTGAGAGTATTAATAAGTTCGAAATTGTCTCAATAAAGCACTTTCTATTACATATGCTACAACGTTTCTTTTAGCACTTGTGTAGGTATCATGCCAGACCCATGAAAATGTCTTGCACTTGAGTCATGCATGTATAAAATTTCTGGAAAAATAAAATAAAATATAAAAAAATAAAATAAAACAAAATTGTTGTGATTTAAACAGCCATCTGCGGGACATTTCTTTGCAAGGTAGTATATAAAATAAGGAAGCTATATAGGAGTATATAATAGATGGTATATATTTTAAAATTATGCATGTTACGTTGGCTTAGTAGGTTTATATATATCAATCAAAACTTTGCGCATTTCTCGCACGTTATACATGTAAGATATATTGTAGTATTTATAGGGTGAAGTTGCAAAAAAATGGAAGACACCTAAATAAATTAATATTAATAAAGGTAAACAATAGTAACAGAACCAGTGGGCCATTAGCCCAATGGTGTAACATATTGTCTCCAAAGAGGAGGGAGGGAATGGTGTAACATATTGTCTCCAAAGAGGAGGGAGGGAATGGTGTAACATATTGTCTCCAAAGAGGAGGGAGGGATCGAGCTATGGGCAAGGTCCGAGTGGGGATGACAATTTGTCTAGCGGGGACGGGTATTCGTCCCACCCCATCCCGTTTATAACGGTTTTGAGGAACCGTTTAACTTATTTGAACAGAGATAGTTTTTATTAATAAAAATCTACGCCTATTTGGGTACCCTTGAATTTTATGTTAAATTATTGATTGTCTATTTATTTATTTATTTTTTCAATAGTTATATAATTGTATTAGAGGGAAAAAAATAAAAAATGTGGAGAAATTATAAAACTAAACGGGATGGAGCAGATGCTCGCGGGAGTGAAAACGTTAAACAAGATGGGAATGGGGTGAAAAGGCCCCCTTTAGACGGTTTTGGACGGGAACAGACGAGAATTTCTAAACGATTGCGGGGTTGGGTACACCCCGTGACACTCGTCCAAAACTGTCCTCGTTGTCATCTCTAAGTGTGAGTGAATTTAAATAATATATATTTAGAGAGAGTAACAGAAAAATATAATTGCATAAAATTCTTACAATTATTTACTGGGCCCACACTTATTCTGCACTATTACACCAAATGGGCTTACAAAATTATTCTGCAGGTACCGTTGATATATGTACGCAACCAGGACAATAATATCTTCCTTCCAATACAGTCAAGAAACTTTAAGCAATCATAGATAGCTCGCCACCAACCCTAGCTATTCTAATACTTTACCTATTTCTCTAAATCTTCCCATCCATGGCCACTTATCCTTATTATAAAGAAGTAGATCACATATCAGCCTAAAACTTTATACAATGTCGGTGTACCTGCAATTGATAAACATGATACACTAGTAAGAATTCAACATTTGATCTTTTGAACATATATATAACACATGCTTTAAATTGTTTTTCACTTAAAAAAAATTAATGTTTTGTTATGTGACCAGTGTAGAATTGACTTCTATGATATTATGTACAACCCATGTTTTGATACGAGGTCACGGTTCAAAAAGGACTTACATTAACACTCCGTTTGTTTGAACGTAAAATATTTTTCAGAAAATATTTTTTTTTTATTTTTTGATGTTTGGTTATTGTAAAATATTTAAGAAGAAAAAAAATATTAAAATTTAACAAAAATAATTTATCCATAAATTTTCAGCAAGTTATTTTATATGCCCTGCCGGTGAACTCGACCTCAATCTTGATATTAACATTTGCCAAATACCGATAAAGTAAAAATAAAAAAATATTTTACTTGAAAAAAAAAAAAAAAATTCCAAGAAAAATATTTTACGTCGAAACAAACGGAGTGTTATAGAACTTATTTCTTATCAATTTATACTAAAAACGTTACAAAAGGACTTTACTCTAAGGTTTGACTTCTTTGAGTGCAAATAATTTTTTAAGAGTCATGCTTACGTGTGAAAACTCGAACTCTACCCGACTCGTGTGGAGGGAGAGCTTTGCAAGATGTCTCGAAAATTTAGTCAGGACAAAACCCCATATACCTGGATTATCTAAAAAAAATTATTTTTCAAACTAATTTCATCAAGCCTTCACATTTTTATGATTTTTCATTCTATTGATAATATCAGTATTATATTCTTTACATCCTTGCAAGACAATTGGTCTGAATGATCAAACAATTCATTACTAACAACCCACTTAAATTAAATTAGAGCCTTATGACATGCAGAAGCTAGCCCTAATTAATAAACACTTAGGCATAAATAATTTTGAACATAATTCAGTGTTTGAAGTTGTTGGATGAGATGGGGTTATTTGGACATAAGTTGACCAATAAATAAAAAGTGAATCTAAAAATTTTATAATTGATTATAGCTTCGAAGCTAGACTTCTATAGTTCTATAAAATGATAAGTCCACTTTTGTTCAGAGTGAAATATTGCTTAAATAAAAAACAGTAGGTAGAGAAAAGAAATCGAATCTTGACCTAATCTACTACCTTCACAGTACCATAATTTCACATGAGCTTAGAATTCTCAGAAAAACCACTGTCATGTGTTATTCATCTAAAACATTAATGTCATACGTACTGGGCCGGACCTAAAAAATAAGGTGAGAAGTGGCAACAATATATATGGATTGTTCCAGCATATATGTATTGTTCAAAATATAATGTAAATTAAGACATGTTAGTTATAACGGACCATATAATATGTTCGAAATTAAATTTGACCTTTTTTGATTTATTGAAGTTCTCTTTTGACACAAGGGTTGGTATGTTCAGTGGCATGTGGTAAACCTAAAGTCTTGCCCAAAGGCCCCAAGCATATGGCATGCAACTCCAAGCAACTTCCCTGCAAAAACATTTTAGCTATATTTTAGTACCCCACCCATACTTTTGGAATATAAATTCAATAGAAAGCAACTTCTAACTTCAAAATGGTTCATGAAAGCAACTTTCCTCCAATAAAATAAGTCCAAATAAATGCATGAATCAATCATTGTAGAATTAACATCCCGAGTAGCGATCGAAGGAGCCACGCCCAAACTCATTAAATTGGTGATGTGACGGACCATACGACCATACGTTTACCATAGGACTCAAAAACTTAAACTATTAGGTGGTATTGTCTAACCATCCTTATAAGTAAAACAACAACGAAACTAATCAGTCGCGTACGTATTAGTAAACTTCCTAGCATGTTCGAATACGGCCTCATCTGGTAGATTGATTTGTGAGATTGGATGCTTAATTTTCAGAGATGTTAATATAACAGAAATGTAATTTTAAATCGAAGTTGTTAACACAACTTGGGACACCAACTCAATGGTTTGGATCTAATATAGACTGGGTCCATAGCATATTCTTGTGTCTCTGTAACCATAAATTAATGCTTCTCTATTAATTACATTTAATTATATATGAATGATAAAATAATGAGAACGAAAACAAAACAGATCACACACACACACACACAATAGGTATTGTTTATTTGGTTGAGAGTAAGAGTAGAGTCGGTCAAGATTCCAGAAACAAAGCCATATTCTGCTTGTAGTGGACTCTATGTATTGTCTCATGTTTTTGACATTTTATATTATAGTAGTTAGTGACTTAAAATCTAAACTACTATACATGATATGGACAATGAACTGCCAAATTCAATGGGTAAATTCTTTTTTATGATATTCTTGCTCTTACACAAGACCAAAGTATAATCTTTTCCTCCTAAAAGGAAAAAGAAAAAAAGTGTCTATGATAGATATAGAATAGAAAATTTGCAATGGATTAGGTATTTGGTATTTTACTTTATGAACTTTTATGCCTTTTGTACTTCGCATAACACGCTTTCATCATATCTACATGCTTCTAGTCTTCAATAGCGAATTGAAGTGATACATTACTATTCTACACTCAAGTTTTAACCCAAAGTATACATGAGGAGTGAAAAAATTTCCTCCCATTAATAGTAGATTCTCTGCTCCGTTCAGTTTAAGTAGCATCTTACAAAAAAAAAGTTGAGATGTCATCAACAAAACACTACTTGATTAATATCATATAGAATTTTCATCTTTTAACTTGTACGTACAACATGTTCTTAGTAAGACCCGAAACTCTCAACTTTTCTTTTAAAAATCATACCTTTAAAAAATCTAGTTGTCACCCTATTGAATTTTCAAGATCCCAATATAATTATTTTGTCAAGAAAATATATATATATATATATATATATATATATATATATATATATATATATAATTGAGTTGTTAATTATTATATCTTTTTTTATTTTTTTTATTTTTCCAAAATGATTGACATATGAATTACAATATCTACATATTTTATTGCCCTTTTCTTTACCAATTTTAAACAAAAAAGCAAAACCTTCAAACCTCAAACTTTACATTTGAGAACTAAACTATGACCCGCCAAATGTCAATACTTTCACAAAAGGACCACTTTACCCTCCCTCTATATGTCTGACTCACCGACAGACTCCCACTCCTAACTTTATCACCACCTCATCACCGGAAGTATCTGAATAGCCGCCGAAAACACCCACAATCCATCCACGGCCAATAAACCCGACCCACCCAAAACCCACATCCCAAAAACTAACCAATAAACAACCAAACTAAATCAAGTCAAGCCAACAACTTACCTCTCCTCGGCTTCGCCACAGCTGCAACGTAACTAACAACTTTCCTTTCCAGCTCTGGCTTCTCCTCCGCCGGGAACAACACTCCGTCAATGCCCTGAACCGATATCCGACCGTCCGTATATATATCCGGGTCGAATAAATAAGCCGACCCGTCACCAGAGCCGAATTTCACCGACCCATCAGCCTCCTGAGCCACCACCTTGTGAGGCAATCGGAGGGTACCATACCGGACCTTCCCGAACCTCCTCACCGCATTGTACATACTCTCCTCCGTCTGATACTCCGGTATGATGTGATAATACATTATCTGCTCCGGCGAACCCGGTTCACTGAGCCGGTCCGTGGTCAGCTTAGCCATCGCTTCGTCGTTCGGAGCTAACACCGTCAGCACATACCCCTCCGACACCAGCCTTCCCATTTCGGTCCCCAAGTTCGTCAAATTTACCAAAATGTCCGCCATCTCATTGTAGCCACCGTAGTGTACTAGGGTCTGTATGAAGTCCTTGACCTGGCTCTCGCCGTCGAAGTGGTGGTGGGGCCCACCCGGTCCAGGTGCCGGCGCCGGCGCCAGTGAAGGACCCGGAGCCATGGCCGAGAATATAGGCAGAACCGGCGGTGAACCGGCCGGAACAGGTGGTGCAGGTTTTTTCAGCCGGTTCGTCCTCGGATCAACCTGCGGCGCTGCCTCCGGTTTAACGGCGGAGATCGATCGCAAACTCCGTCTCCGGTTGAAACTATCTTGTACTGATTTGGGTATTAACAGCCGTTCGATTCCGTGAATTATTCCATCTTGACGGACCACATCGTCGGGTCGGACCACCCTCGCAGTACCGACGAATTTGTGCTCCGAATCTTCACTGAGTCCGACTGTCTGTTGAGCGAGGGTGACGTGCTGAGTCGACTCGGAAAGCGAGTTGACCCACTCGCTTGAATGAATCATTTTGGGGACGATGTGGTGGAGCAAGAGGGTCTGGAGGGACCTGAGATTGCCCGGTTCGAGGAGGAACCTCTTGAACTCGGGGTCGAGGTCGCGTTCGAGTGCTTCGTTATTTGGCGCGAAGATGGTGATGTTGTGTTGACTCACTGATTCCTCTAGAGTCTGCAACAAGAGAGCCTTCTCGACGAGTTCGGCGAGCTCGGTGTAATGGGAGTCGAGTAAGGCGACGAGGACCGAGTTGGAGCTGATTTGGGCGTGGTTGTGACTAGGGTTTTCCGGCAATACAGTACTGAGTCGACTCGTAAAGCAGAGGTAGAGTAAGGTGAAATAACAGTGAGAGTTGTTCGCGGCCATTGAAGATATAATCAAAGTTTTATTTGTGATGTTGTGTTGAAGAGGGAGAGAAGAAACCTTGAGCTTTTTATACGCGTGGAAAGCAGGTTCGCGCTTAGTTTTTCTCTCCCTACTTTCTCTCTCTGGAATATTTGGGTGTGAGAGTGTTGTCGTTCTGTTAGTGTTGTTTTTTCTATAATTGCACTGGATTAGTTGGCGAAATAGAAAACTAGGTGGGTTTCTTGGCAATGATTTAATGAAAACGACGTCGGTTTCTAGTTGTGATAAGAAAGGGAAGCAAGATTTGTGCGAGTGTTAGAAGTTAATATACAGATGAGGAAATTGCACTGGTTCGAAGTTTCTTGGAAACTCTCGGATTTTGCTGGGCATATTTAGTTATAAGAATATATATATATATATTTTTTAATTTGAGTAATACTAATAAGAAAGTCTACCATCACGGAGCCCAAAAAGAAAAAAAATAAAATAAAAAAAATAAAATCCTTCCTCCATTAAGTCACATAAAGCAGGGGTGAAGCGGAAATAAATAAAAAAATAATAAAATTAAGTCTTACATAGAAAGACGGGAGGCGCCGCTGAAAAAAATGATATGACACAGGTCCTTCACAATAAAATTCTTACTAAATATTCTCTTTTCGAGGAATTTATTATTCGTAAAGGTTTTGTTCCACTTTTTATAATTTTAATGAGTCCTGTTATTTAGCACGATAAATAAAAAGTTACTACTTTATTGAGTCTATATGACTATTTATGTGTCAAATATAATGAGACCCAACTTAAAATATAAAGTAATTGACTATTTGAAAGTTGTAATCTTTTTTATAAATTTATCTTAATTCAGTATTTTTGGTGATCATTAAAGTTTCAATCACTATACATATGAATACTCGTTTTATATTTCAAATTGCATCTATGTAGGGACGGACCATTAAGATACTTCATATTATGTTTTTGATCATTAATATCCATCTATTATTTTGATAGGCCTTTGTTAATCGCTATAATGATTAAAGTTAATGATTTATCTAACTCCCACAAACAAAAACAAGAAAAAAAAATTTTAAAAAACAAAATTGCAAAAGTAAGAAAAAATTATAAAACATTACCGTTTTTATTCTATATGTTCAAATCAAATTATTAAATTTGAATACCATAAAACTTATTGTGAAAAAGAAAAAAGAAAAAAAAGAAGAAAGAAGATGATATGGCTATGGAAAATTACAAAAGATAAAGAAAAGGGAAATGGAGAATTTTATGAAAACAAATAAGAGTAGTAATGATACCTATTTAAGTTAAAATTTTGAATAGCTATGTCATATTTTTTATGTCCATCGATTTTAAGTTAGGTATTAAAGTCGTTAATAATATCATTTTCCAATTTCAATACATTTCCTAATCTAATGGTTATTACTTTCTCATTCCAAAATAAATGTCAATATTTTAGGGGTCATTTGGATCACGATATGTTTTATACATTATGGTTCGGTATGATACCAAAACATGTGTTTTGGTATTGGAGTGTTTTTAGTAGAAATCGGAACCATGTTTGATAACGACTGGTAATGTCATGCGTTTTAAGGAATCCAAAAACAAAACACGTTTGGAAGTTTTTTTTGTTGTCAAAAATTCTAAATCAATAACAAGATACCTGTTTGGTAAAGACTGTTTTATTTTTATTTTGAATAATTAAACATATATTAATATAATTATAAGTTTATATGTGATAATCTATTTTTTTTTATGATTTGAGATAATTTGTTAAAAAAAAAAAAAAATTCTCCATTAAGAGTTGGTAAAAAAAATTATGAATAAATTTACATGTATAAATAAGATCATGTGAGATAAATATGAGGCACAAACATGATTAGTGGCAACCAAATTACAATTTTAATTTTGTAATAATCTTTCAATGAGAGAAGATCTTTGCATTCCATTTATTTTTTTCTTTTGACTTGCATTTCATTCCTTCCAAGTGTAGGAATGAAAATTGTGGTTTTCATTTGTAGTGGTCATTATTCGCCAAAGACCAAACTGCATGTGACTTGTGAATTTCCTCCACTCTTTGTAAAAGTAATCTCTTCTTATAAAATGTTTTAACTTTTAAAACTGAAGATTAAAAAAGTTCTTGTAATAGTTTTTCACATTCACATCCTCATTCTTGGGCAAATACACACAAATGGACATTAAATCAAGAATGAATATCCGTCCAAAGCAAGATTTATGATATGTACAAACTAGAATAACTTCCAATAGGGATGCAAGAAAAACATGAATTATATACAGAATCATTGCTAGGACTAGAACCTAATTTTTCAATACACATGTAATAACAAGCCAATTACAAGAAGATTAATGAAACCAAAACATGTTTATAATTTAACAATCTTGCTCATACTATCATATTCGATTAAGAAAGATTATGGTTGTATTCATATGAACAACACATAACAGTTGCTTGCAGAAGAAAATAAGAGATGGATGAAAGTAAACTTTAATTTGTTATATAGCAACTGTCAAAAACAATTATGTTTCACTTCATCACTACAAATCACAAATAAACAGGTGAAATTAGACTAATCAGTTTACCAAAAGGATGAGGACAGAAATAACCAATGTAGTTCATACTGCGGAGTCATAACTCACATAATTGACTATACAAATGAGTTGAACAGAATTAATAGTGACATTACGTACTAACTGTAATATTTATGATTTTTCCTTTTTTCCATTTTATGGAATTTTTCTGATTTTGAGGGTATTTTCGTCTTTTCTCGTTTTGCATGCTAGACACCGTGGGGTGTGCTGGGTGTATCTGAGATGTTGGGTGGGACATTTCTCTAGGTTCAGGACTCTTGGAAATGCACCGGATGTCATTTCGGCATTTTTTTATTTTTCGGGCCGGAAGGTCTCACGTGGGACCTGCTATCGGAATTGTTGTGCACGGTAGCCATGTCACGGGTTTCATGCATAATTTTTATTGTGTATAATTTCATTGTTGTAAGTTTAATTGTGTGGTTGAAAGGTAGTTAGTGCATGTATATGAATTTTGCTTTGTAAAGTTAAAGTTAAAAGATTTTTTTTAGTGGAGGGACCCATCACTATTGTTTTTAATGTCCTTAAGGCCATTACACCTTCACACCATCACCATTTTCTCTCTCACTCCCGGCAGCTCTCTCTCCCTCTTCTTTTTTTTTTTTTTCTTTTTCATTTCAATCAAGTTTTCAAGGCTTGATCTTTACCTCACCTTTGGGAATTTGATGGTGCTACCTTAGGCAATGTTGGAGAGCTCGTCGATGCCGTCGTTTTGATTGGAACCAAGCACCATTTGGCCACCCTTAGAGATTTCGAAATTGGGGCTTGGAATTGGGGCTTTTGCATCTATTGAGGTAGGGGTGTTCTAATCCACACATTATTTGGTTTTAGTGAATTTTCTTTTCCTCATTTGCTTCTAAGTATATTTAATTTGATTATTAGCTTATGGTATTTTAGAGTTCCATCTGATAATATGGTTTATATGAATATTTGTTTCAAATACTTGCTGCTTGAGTTGATGTGATAAAATATATGTGCAATTTATGACATAATATGTGCTAAATGTCAAATTGTCTAATTAAAGCATGATGTAATTGTTTGTTGTTGGGAATTGGTAGCTTATATGAAATTCCATTATTGATTTGACATTTGGAAGAATGAAACATTCATTGGGAAGGAAAAAAGGGAAAGCGTTTTGAAGGCAAATGTAATTGTTTTGAAAAAAATGGTTTTTGAAAGGTATTTTATGAAAACCAGACGCCTAGGAGGTGCCTAATGGTCCGTGATATTAATGTGATCTAGAGAGAAGTTGAGCTACCTAGGCTCAAACGACACCTTAGAGGTGCCATGTGGTCGGGGATTGTTAGCCAACCATTTCCTCGTGACGCCATAGAGGTGCTATGGTCGGGTTGCATTAACGGTTTGGAACGATGAAACGAAATTGTTTTGGGAACTGGGGAGAGACATTACATGACATTGCATCCTTTAGCATGATATGTTTTATTTGTGACTTGGGTTATTGCTATTGATATTATGGTTGTATTTTCCCCGGAATTTGGCATGATCTTGTCTATTTTTTTTTTTTTTTTTTTCCCATTTATTGCTTGATTCACGAGGTCACAAGAGATATGTCTTAGACATTTTTTACTGAGCTTATGCTCACTCCTTTATTATTAACATTTTTCAGGTTCGGGAAACGAAGTGGCGAACGATAACCCACCATAATTCTAGATGAGATTGGGACTTTTGATTTGTTGTATTTTGTATATGGGGTCTAGTCCTTTTGTAAAACTTTAAATGTAACTTGTAGGAAGTTGTAAATTATGGACTCCTATAAACTTTAGTTTTTGCTTCGTGACTTGTAATACAATTACCTTGTTCATGGCTATTGAATTATGTGATGGATCAAATAAAATGTTGTAAATGGAGGAAATCCCTTATACGTATGTGATTACAGTGTTCAAATGAATGTTATGATGTTATATTCAATGTTTATACATACATTGGGACAGGATTCATTCAGTTTTAAGGTTCCATGGCTAGTCTAAAACATATTTTCAAGTTTAAAGTAGTTCAGTACCATTTTTCAGTTCGTAGGGCCATTTCGACCGACCGAAATGGGTGTTTCAGTCGACCGAAACTTCCAGTAGCTTCATTTACTATTTTGGAGCACAACCGGCCGACCAAAGTAGCTAATTCGGTCGACCGGTACATAAGCTACTTAGGTCGACCAAAGCTCCATTTCGGTCGATCGGTTTGGCTGCCATTTGTGCATCTTGCCTCCTCTTCTTGGTTTAGTTAATCCTGAATATTGGCGGAATGCTTAGAACCTTCTCGAAGTATATTTGGGATGTAAGAATGATGTAATAACACTGGACTTGATGGCATTGACTTAAGTAACCTCAGGTTCGGGTAAGGACCGAATAACGGTTCGGACATACGGGTTCGGGTCGTTACACTAACAAGAGAGATACATAATAATGGTAACCCTTTTAATTCAAAGCCCCATATGAGATGATCCATGTGTATGTTATGCTACTGCTGCTCCATCTATATTCCTCAATCCTCCTGTTTGGGCATTCTTACTCTACCAAGCTTCTGTTGATCCATCACTACTACTTTAGAACCTATCAAAACATACACACATCAATCCTCACTCCTTAGCTACTACACCAATTTCCCATTTCAAAAGGAAACCCACAATACGTTGCACAAATATTTCAACAATAGGAGAGGCTTCTTCAAGCCTTAATCAGAGTTAACAACATCAAACATACACACACACACACACACATGTGTGTGTATATATATATATATATATATATATATATATATATATAAGCACAACACAAACACAAACACAAACACACACACACACACACTCACAGAATTACCATTAATGAGTTTTAAGGTAGCAAATTGGATATAGGCAAACACACAAATTAAACCACATAGAAAACAAACAAGAAGCTAAACAAGAATTTGCATTAGAAAGTAAAGAGAGTGCCAGTGACCAAACTGCTAACCCAGTCAAGAATTTCAAAACAAAAGGGGAAAAAAGAAGAAAGTAAAAAAAAAAAAAATAATAATAAACATAGCATAACATTAAAACAGAACAGGAACAATAAATCATATGAGTGACACACAATTATATCACAAATTAAACTTGAAATAGAGCCCCCAAATTAAACAAGCACAAACCAATGCTTTTGCACAGAAATACCTTCGATTTGTGGTCGCAAGCAGAGAACTAAGGTTTTAGAGTTTCAGATTCGCGTTATATAAGTAGAGAACAGACAGAAACGAGAGGAAAACCAATGGATTTGCAGAGAAAATCTTTCATCCGTGGTCATGAGCCAGGAACTAAGGTTTCAGATTTGAATCACACAAGCTAAGAATAGAGAGAAACGATAGGAAAGCCGAGCCTGAGATAAAAATAGTCGGGTTTTTGAAAGATTTGCAGACAAAAATGATTGATCTGTGGTCTACCAACCACGATCTGTGAAAATAGAGAGAAATGAGAGGCGCAAATGAAATCGCCTCAATCTAGTTGCAAAAAGAAAGAGAATGTGATGTTTTTTATTTTTCCCCCTTTTTTTATTTTTATTTTTTGGAAGGTATTTTTGTCTTTTTTTCGTTTTACGTGCCGGACACTGTGGGGTGTGCCAGTTGTGTCTAAGAGTTGGTCGGGGCATTCCATCGAGTTCAGATTTTTTGGAAATGTATCGATGGCCATTTCAGCATTTTTCTGTTTTTCGGATTTGGGAGTCCCGGGTGGGACTCGCTATCGGGATTGTTATGTGCAGGAGTGGTGTCATGGGTTCATTTCATTTTATACATAATTAATTTGTGTATATTTGGATTATTGTGGCTTGAATTTGTGTGGATGTAGTTTAATATATATATATATATATATATATATATATATATATATATGTAAATGTGAGATTTTCTTGTTAAGGTGGCAGGGCTCACCATTTCTTTTCTTTTGTTGGCCAAAAGACCATTTCATGGACTTACATTTTCTCTCTCCCGATCAAGCTCTCTCCCTCTTTTCACTTTTCTTTTCCTTTTTTCCTTTTTGTAAACTTCAAATCTTGATTTCTCTTCAACCATTTGGAGTTTGCTTGTGCCGTTTGCGGCAAGTTAGAGAGCTTGTCAAGATCTACGATTTGATCGGAACAAAAATGTTTTTGGTGCACCTTGGAATTTCGAAAATTAGGGCTTGGATTTGGGAATTATGGAGTTTTGTATATCAATTTGAGGTAGATTTTGTCTAATTGTCGACTTCCTTGGATTTAGTAGCTAATTTGATATTTTTTTTCCCTCTTTTGGCATGTCAATTTGATATTAATTGAATAATGCAAAGTTTAGGGTTTTGGTTATGCTTGAATTTTGCCCAATTGATGGGTTTAATGGAATTATAAGTTTATTTTGTATATGAATTTATAAAGACATGCTTAAAAGTCACTATGTGGTGGATTATATATGTTACTCCTAGTATGGCTGTTTTGGTGTATGTTGAAACATGCTTGAGTTGTTTAATTATTTTGTTATGACCATGAAATTGTTTATTGTACGATAAAGGCATGTTGGGAATTGAATGATTGAAATTAAAATGTTCCATATACATGGCATGAGGGTAATGATGGTATAAAAGAGGTGATGATGTAGATGATAGGTGTAGATGTGAGATAGTAGGGAAGTGAAATGTGGATACACGATGGTATTGGTGGGATGTATGAAAAAGCGAGGATATGGTGTGACATGCGGTTGCATTGACATTTTATGCATTGCATTGTATGTGATGGTAACGAGGATTACTTGGAAATTTAAGTGCCGTATGTGAAATCCCTCGTATGACCCCACCCCTTTTTCCTATTCATTATGTGTAAAGCATTGGGTTACTTACTTTATTTGAGGAAGTGCCACTTAGGCATCTCTACTAAGCCATTGTGCTCATTCCTCTATATTTTTCAGGGCTCGGGGAAGAAGTGGCAGATAACGGATCACCACAAATTTAGTTCAGAGATTTGAAGTTCATTTTTGCTAACTTTGTATTTTGGAAATCCGTTCTTTTGTAAAGTGTCATCTAAAAAAAAAAATGTATTTCTTTTGTAAAGCATGACCGTGTACTGTAATTACGACACATAATAATATTTTGATGTAAATTGAGACTACGTAGATATTTCGGGTTGAATGGGATTGTGATATTATACCTTGAGAAATTATGGATGCTTTTAAATGTATAATGTTATGCATTTTTGCCGTGAATTCGGAATTTTGTCGTGTATCCGATTTGGTAAGGTTGGCTCACAACGAGCCTTGATTTCTGGACATTCAGGCTACACATAGCAGCATCCCAGGGCTTATCAGCTGCCTGACAAGGCATGTCAGCCGACTGACAGTCTTTTCGTGACCATTCTAGCGAGTTGGGTATTGGAAAACCTTGTTTCGATCGCCAAACTTCACCATCGGTCGACCGAAACTCTTTCATCAGTCGGCCGACACCTCATATCCTGCTAGTCGATAGTTCACTTTGAGAAAGTCCCGAGAGCATGAAATTTTGATGGTTGTTTCAGCCGACCGACCCTGTAGGTCAGCCGGCTAACCATGTGACGAGTGGAAGCCGCTTGATATACGCCAAATTGATGTAGTGAATGTGCGGTTCAAGAAAAGCCTTTTTGGTCAAGTTTAAATTTAGAAAAACCACTACTACCACTACTACTAACGTAGCAAGGGTGAGTACGGATCGTCCCAAGGGATTGGAGTCGTACTTGGTTGTGGAATCGCTATTAGGGTTAGTAGGTCGAGTGATCAAATAAATGGTTGGTTGGTTGATTAAACTAGAGAGCAAATTAAACTAAATAATTGAATGTAATAAAAAGTAAGTAAGAGAGGGAGAAATCTTGGGGTTTAGAGGTCACCACCAAACAATGCTTTTCTATACCCTTAACTAGTGACTAATGAAGGAAATATGTGTTGCAATATTGATGTGTGTGTGTGTTTGGTTGATTCAATTAGCAAGGGTGACCAATTAAGCATACATTGTCTAATCAACATGTGAAAAGTACAATATATCTAGCAATTAAGTATATATTGTCTAAATAGCATGTAAAAAGTACAACATATCTAGCAAGTCATTAATCCTTTCATTAAGCTCACAAGCCAAATACACCACAAGGTTAGAGACATATGCTACTTGCATTCAAAAGTAAGGAACATCAAATAACAAGCATAGATTGTCCTCCCATTTAACAACTATGCTACCACTACACTACAATTAAGCTAATGACATGAAATTAAACTAATTAAGCTAAGGGAGAGGCACAATCCATCAAGAAATGAGCATGGACCATCTAGAAAATCACAAGAGCATTCTTTTAAGCACAATGTTTTGACAATCTCTAGATCTATATCATTAATACACATAGACATGCATCAAAAACACAAAAAATAGAGACAAACACATGAACATCTATTCTAGCATACATAGACATATGGATAGAATGAAATGATCAATTGGAAGCATTAAACCACATAAATCATTGAATAAACAAGATCTATATATATATAAAAGTGTTAAAACATGTATTACAACACTAATCCCTCAATAATACACAAAATCAAGATGTAGAAAGCATGTTTGGGGCTAACTCTAGCCTCAAGAGGATGTCTAGCCACTTATGGTAGTGCTTCTCCAACCCTCAAGGGCTAACTCCATGGTAGAGATTTGCTCATTGGTTAATGAAGAGTCTCCAATGGTGTCTCTAGCCTCCTCCTCCTCTAAGCTTGCTCTCCAAGAGATGATATGATATGATATTAGGTTATGTAATGTGTACTAAAAAGTAATCCTTATCCTTATATAGGTAGGTCAAAATGGCACACAAAATGAGCTAGGGTCGTACACAAAATATTCCCTAATGATTGGATAAAGGACAACTTTTGGTGAGCTGGAGATTTAACTTTTTCGCACTGGAGGAAGTTCGATCGATCGAACCTTGGACTTGGATCGATCGAACATGGCTGAGATTTATCGAACTTAGGCTAGATCGATCTTCATTGGTGGCGCTTTTTGGATAAAGACAAATCTGAGATATTTTGAAGATATTTTTGGGAAAAGGACAAAAGCGGTTGGTAGGGTGGTACAACTAGATAAGATCAATCATTTGGATAAGGACAAAGTAGTTCGATCGATCAAAGAATGATGTTGGATCAATCGAACTTTTGGGATCTCTGAAAATATCATCATGGCTCTGATCCATCTTGAAGTGCTGAGATCGATCATGTTAGATCGATCGAACTTTGATCTAAGATCGATCGAAGATGTTGATTTCCACCTTTTTCTTCCTTTTGCTTCCACTTGGCTCCTTTCTTTGATTTATCCCAGAATTGCTTCATTTCTGCTCTTATTTGGCTGAGTTAGCTTATTTTTGGGAGAAGTGCCTAAAAATGTAAATAATACGAAATCAATCTAAAATGGTAAAGTAAGATAGATAAAGGTACTAGAATGCCTAAGCTTAAGAGATTTAAATACGTTCTTTTCAGTGCTCATCACACTCCCAAACTTAAATATTGCTAGTCCCTAGCAATGAACTAGAAAGTAAAGGAATGAAATGAACAACTATACAACTATGAACTAGAAAACAATGAATGGATAACGCCACTTTCGTAGGGAACACAATTACACTTAGCATATACAACAAGCCTTTTAAACCCCTAAGTTACCCCTAGTGGACGAGTGAAGTCTCGTGAGAGTTTCCAGAAATGATACCCACAAACATTGAGCTCATTCTTACGAAAAGAGACACCAATATTGCAAACAAACATTATGATAAAACTACCTTAAGTATGCAATTTTTCAAACATTTCTAAGCAATCTCCCAAAATCTCAACATCAAGCAAGCAATATGGTCCTCCACACATCAAGAAAATGATCATGCAAATCAAAACAACTCTAAAATCCTTTTTGAGTGGACCAGCATAAAATGTGTTGCTATCTTAGCCAACTAAAGAATTAATCACATCCTTACCCTCAAACTAGCGCACAAATCTAATACCGATTATCAAGACAAAAAGTGGATCTTTTATTAAAGCTTTATTGTTCTAGGTGCGCTTATTCTTTTTACTCGATTTTTTTTATTTTTTATTTTATTTTTTTATAGGATCAAAGATGGAAGTATGGTACAATGTGCTAATATATTAAGCTTTCTAGCGATTCATGAGGTCGAGCGTTAGGTCAATGACTCCTAAACCAGACGGCTTTAGAGCACTAGGTGTTCAAACACCCCTACGGACTTACAAGCTCAAATCAACTAGGCTACAAATCAAAACAACCTCTATCTAATCATTTGCCACTTCTCACCATTTGGGAGAAGTCCTCATTTTTTTTTTTTTTTATAGCTTTTGCAACTTCTTCTTTTTTTTTTTTTTTTTTTTTTTTTTTTTTTTTTTGGAATAAACAAGTTCAATTATTAACCTAGAGTTTGGGCCCTCCACCTTTCGGCACGAGAAGTTCAGTGCTTGATAAGGCTAGAATTCCGGCTACTTAGTGAAAAGAGGTTATTATCCACCTTTATCAAGAATGAAAGTTTTCAATGCACTACTAGCTCAATTGGGATATAACCAATTCAATAATCAACAAAGCATGTACCCCACAAATGAATGCTAGTATGTGCCGGTGCTAGTGTAGAATCCTAAAGTGAATCTCAAAACAATCACAAAATCAAGATGATGTGGACCACAAGTGCAAGTAAGATATCAATTTTTTAAAAAAATTACTCCTAAATGGTATCGATAAGGCATACAAGGAGTATTGGACTCTCAAGTCAAGCAATTTTTAAAATTTAAAGCAATATAGTCCTCAAAAGATCAAAATCATCGCTAACATCAATCTCAAATCTCAATCATGCATTTAAGTTTCAAACTTAAGTAGAATGCAATAAAGACACCTTACCCCCAAACTTAAACTGCACATTGTCCTCAATATGCAATGAGAACAATGGAAAAGATGGAAAGAGTATACCGTGGTGATGTAAACATGAAGCCTGTTAATGGTCCAATATGAAAAAGGTCTCCCCTAAACTTGGAATCAACCACCTATTTAAATAACCACACTATCAAACTCACATCAAATGTCAAATGGGATAAGAATAATCAAGCATTCTAAGGCAATATAACACAAGATAAAAGAGAGATATGAGATCAAGCTCAATATAAATCATAAGGTAAGCATGACTACATATAAGGGCATGATGGTGAAAAATATTATTACTATGTTTTTTTTTTTTTTTTTTTGAATAAACAAAATAAAATAAAATAAAATAAATATTTTTGGATTTTTGAAAATTAAAAAGGCAAACAAAGTCAAACCAAAGTCAAAATAGAGAATTGAAGAACTGATATCGATCTGAACAAAATGTTCGATCGATCAGACATAGATAAAAAATATACAGGTTTTTGGTTCAAAAATTGGGCTAAGTGTTGGAACTCACAGATCGATCGAACTTTGAAGTTGGATCGATCGAAGACTTCAGATCGATCTTGAAATGTTTTCGATCGATGAGACAGAGAGCTAAATATGCAGGTTGATGCGGGCTCAAAATTTTTTTAAGTGTTGGATTATGAGATCGATCAAACCTTGAAGTTGGATCGATCGAAGGTGTTTTGATCGATCTAAGAATAAGTTCGAACGATGGGACAGAGAGGTGATTTGGATGCAGGTCGAAAATTTTTCTAAGTGTTGGATGCAGGTGGAAGTTTGATCAATCGAACTCTCATTTGAGATCGATCGAACTTATGTAAAATACTTGCATATGAACCAAAAACAAGTATCTAGACTTCGCAAGAAATGAAATTTAAGATAAAAATGAGGGAGGAATAGGGTTTTGACACCCTACGAAATGTCGTTGCTAGTCTTTAACATCTCTAGCAAGACATTGGGCTCTTTTAGCCTGGATCAAAGATCTTGTAATGCATCCCCTCTTTTTTGGGGTGATAGATACTTTGAACTCTACCCAACAAATGGTTTTTTGAAGAACTTGTTGGATTAAGCTCAAACGAAACTTTTGATCCCTTGTCAATGCAATCTTCTATGTGCTCATACACCGGGTCAACTAGATGTGTAGATTCTAAATGTCTTTGAAAGACTTGACCCTCGATGTAAGGTTTCAACCTTTGTTCATTAACCTTAAAAATGTTTTCCTTCTTCAAATTTTTGATTTCAACCGCCCCATGAGGTGCAACAGAGATGATTTCATAAGAACCCTCCCACTTGGTTCTCAATTTCCCAAGAAAGAGTTTCAGTGTAGATTTGAAAAGCCAGGCTTTTTGATCGAGTTCCAAAGACTTTTTCACAATATGCTTATCATGAAAGGCCTTGGTTATTTCTTTATAGAGTTTGGCATTATCATAAGCATTGTGTCTCAATTCTTCTAACTCACTCAATTGAAGTAGCCTATTCTCTCAGGCTTTATCAAGGTCAAAATTGAGCTTTTTGACTGCCCACAAGGCTTTATTCTCTAACTCAACCAGAAGATGGCAAGGCTTTCCATATACAAGTCTATAAGGAAACATGCCAATGGGAGTCTTGTATGTCGTTCGATAAGCCCACAAAGCATCATTTAGCTTCCTTGACCAATCCTTCCGGGTGGTGTTAATCGTTTTCTCAAGAATATGCTTAATTTCCAGGTTAGACATTTCAACTTGCCCACTTGTTTGAGGATGGTAGGGAGTGGCTACCTTATGAGTGACGGAGTACTTAAGAAATAAGTGCCTCAAGAATTGATTGCAAAAATGTTTTCCTTCATCACTTATTATAGCCCTTGGCATACCAAAACGAGCAAAGATATTGGATTTAATGAAGTAAATGACCACTCCGTGGTCATTTGTTTTGGTAGCACATGCTTCCACCCACTTGGAAACATAATCAACAGCAAGAAGAATGTATTGAAAACCATAGGATATAGGAAATAGACCAATAAAATCAGTGCCCCATATATCATCTCAACAACAAGTATATTGGTCAAGGGCATCATATCTCTTCTTGACATTGTCCGCATCTTTTGACATCTCTCACATGATTTGCAAAAATTGTAGGCATCTCTATGAATAGTGGGCCAAAAGAGCCTACTTTGAAGAACCTTCAAGGTGGTCTTCTTTGCACTAAAATGCCCACCACATGCAAGAGTGTGACAAAACACTAGGACGCTTGGAATTTCACTCTCTGGAATGCATCTTCTCACAATTTGATCCAGACAATATTGGTATAAGACAGGGACTTCTCAATAGTAATTCTAGATGTTGGCAAAGAAACGATTCTTTTCGTTCTTCGACCAAGAAGTTGGTAGCTTGCCTACTGCTAAATAATTCACAATGTCGGCAAACCAAGGCATTTTTCCATTAGAAATTTGAAAGAGTTGTTCATCCGGGAAAGAGTCACAGATTGGTAGACTAGGGAAAGGCTCTATCGATAACCTAGAAAGATGATCGGCAACCACATTTTTGGTACCTTTCTTGTCCTTGATTTCAAAATCAAATTCCTAAAGAAGTAAAATCCATCTAATTAGCCTAAGTTTTGTTTCCCTTTTTGTCAATAGATGTCTCAAGGTGGCATGATCAGAATAAACAATAACCTTGGACCCTAAGAGATAGGAACAAAATTTATCAAGAGCATACACTGCGACAAGTAATTCTTTCTCGGTAGTGGAGTAATTCAATTGAGCTCCCGAGAAAGTTTTACTTGCATAGTAGATGGCACAAGGAAGCTTACCCACTCCTTATTCCAAAATTGCTCCCATGGCATAATCAGAAGTATCACACATGATTTCAAATGGCAGTGACCAATTGGGAGGTTGCATGATAGGAGCAGATGATAATAATTCACGCAATTTATGAAAAGCGTCTAGGCATGCTTGGTCAAAGACAAAAGGAGTTTCCTTGGCAAGAAGATTGCACAAGGGTCGAGCAATTTTGCTAAAGTCTTTGATAAAACGGCGGTAAAAGCTAGCATAACATAGAAATGAGCGAACCTTTCTCACCGTTGAAGGTGGAGGCAATTCAGAAATAAGCTCGACCTTCACTTTATCTACCTCTATTCCTCTCCTTGAGATAACGTGACCTAAAACAATACCCTCTTGAACCATGAAATGGCTCTTTTCCCAGCTAAGTACAATGTTGGTTTCACAACATCTCTTAAGCATTAGATCTAAATTTTTGAGGCATGCATTAAATGAAAACCCAAAAATAGAAAAATCATCCATAAAAACCTCTAGATACTCTTCCACCATATCCAAGAAAATTGACATCATACACCTTTGGAATGTGGTGGGTGCATTGCACAAACCAAAAGGCATCCGTCTATAAGCAAATGTGCCGAATGGACATGTAAATGTGGTTTTCTCTTGGTCTAGTGGGTCGAGGGCTACTTGATTGTACCCCGAATAGCCATCAAGGAAGCAATAATATTGTTGCCCGGCCAATCTCTCTAGAATTTGATCAATGAATGGCAAGGGGAAGTGATCCTTTCTAGTGGCGGCATTCAATTTGCGGTAATCAATGTATACAAGCCATGAATTAGCGGTACGCTTAGAGATTTCCTCACCCTTTGCATTCTCAACCACCGTAATCCCCGATTTTTTGGGAACTACTTGAGTTGGACTCACCCATTTACTATTGGAGATTGGGTAAATGATTCCGGCATCTAAGAGTTTGACAACTTCCTTCTTAACTACCTCTTTCATGTTTGGATTAAGTCTCCTTTGGGTATCCCTAAAGGGTTTTGCATCATCTTCCATAAGTATGCGATGCATACAAATAGAAGGGTCAATTCCCTTAAGATCTGCCGCACTCTATCCTATGACTTTCTTATTTTCTTTAAGCACACTTAAGAGAGCATCTTCTTAGTCTTTTTCAAGACTTGAAGAAATAATAACCGGAAGAGTCTCTTTTAGTCCTAAGAATGCATACTTGAGATTGGAAGGTAGAGTTTTAAGCTCAAGAATTGGTGGAGAGACTAAAGATGATATCGGTGGAGTGCTAGAGAGTGGAGGAAGAGGTTCTATTGGAGTTTTCCAAGATGGAAAATCTAAGCTTGCAACAGATTCCATGAGATTGTTTACTTCATTCATTAATTTTTCATCATCAAATCCACAACTTTTATACATTTCAAGAAGACAAGAAGCAAGAGGATCATCGAATAAAAGAGATGAAAAACTATCCTCAATTGGTTGTTTCATTACCATCGTTGGAATCGATTCCTCAACAACATCATCTAATACATCAACAAGGCAACACTCATCTTCATCTATAGGATGTCGACTTGCATGGAAAACATTAAGTTTGATCATCATGTTGCCAAAGAAAGGTCCATAATCCCGGATCTACAATTAATTGTTGCATTTATGGTGGTAAGGAATAGTCTTCCCAAGATGATTGGGATATGGTTGGAGGGATTAGCAACCTGTTCGGTATCAAGAACTACAAAATCAACTGCAAAGTAGAATTTATCCACTTTGACAAGGATGTCCTCAACCATGCCCCTAGGTGTTTTGACGGATCTATCGGCCATTTGAAGCACCACCGAGGTTGGCTTCAATTCATTTAACCCTAATTGGACATATACGGAGTAAGGAATCAAATTAACACTTGCACCTAAGTCAAGAAGAGCTCTACGAATTTCATGGGTCTCGATTACACAAGAAATAATCGGAGCACCGGGATCTTTGAACTTAAGTGGAGTGTTTTGTTGAAGAATGGAGCTCACTTGCTCCGTGAGGAACACTTTTTTAGGGCTTGGTCCCTTGCTCTTCCTCTTTTGTGTGCAAAGATCTTTCAAGAATTTTGCATAAGGTGGAATTTGCTTAATGACACCCAAAAGAGGAAGATTGATATTGACTTGCTTAAAAACTTCCATCATGTCATGTGTTTTCCCTTCTTGCCTCCCATAAGGCGAAGTTTCTTTTAAAGCATAAGGGAATGGAGCTTTTGGCTTATAAGACTTTGTAATTTGAGAGGATGATGGAGAAGATTGAGAATTCTGGTTAGGAACATTTTCTTTCAAGGAAGTAGGAGTGGAATTGGGAATTGGATGGGTGACAACTTTTGGTTGCACCGATTCACTATCTTCCTTTGGTAGTTTAACCCTATTGTCCACTTGCTTACCACTTCTCAAGGTGGTGATGGCTTGCGCTTGAGCTTGGGAAGAACACGTTGATGTAGGGTTTGCTTCCACACAAAATTGGGCTTTGGATTCCTCTCGGGTTAATTAAGCAATTTCCCAATTTCTCTTGCATTCAATGCATTAGTTATGGTCCCAATTTGGGATTCAAGCTTTGATATGGATCGAGAGTGGGAATGCAATAAGTTGGTATTCTTCTCTAAGCTACCCAAGGCCATCAAAACCTTATTTTCAAATGTAGAATTACTAGAAAGTGCTTGAGGATAATGAAAGCCAACTTGGGAATCATACATTTGAGGATATGAGAGGTCATTCATTCTTTGATTATGGAAAGAAGAAGAAGAAACGAACCCTTGAGAACCTCCATTTCTTTTATGAGGTGGAATGTGTTTTCTTTGAAAATTTTTAGCTTGATAAGGGCTTGAGCTTTCATTCCACAATGGAACATATGCATTTGAATAGGGGTGAGCAAATGTAGCATTAACTTGTTCAAAGTGTTCATTAGCAACATGTCCATAGGGACAATCGAAAGTAGTATGCAAAACACTTGAACATGTCATGCAAGGCTCACAAAGATGAGTTGTATGATGAAAAGGAGATACATTGATAGCCGATTTTTGATTCAACAAGAATTGATAAAGTTTTTAAGAAAAAGTTTTAACCTCAACTACAATTTCCCTTGAACTTTCAATTTGACACACTGTTACACTTTTCTCCTTTTTATTAAAACCATGATCAAGCCGAGAAGTGTAATATTTGTGTAAAGAGTTTTCACTCATTTTTTTAAAAAGGTGCCAAATGTCATCTTCATGTTTTCCAAAATATGAACCTCCACATGAGGTATCAACTATGTCCTTTTGTATGTCGGATAGGCTTTCATAGAAGTATTGGACAACTTGCCATTTTGGAATACCATGATGTGGACACTTTCTTAGTAAGTCATTCAATCTCTCCCAAGTCTCATGCAACAACTCTCCTTCCCTTTAAGAAAATTCTCTAATTGAAGCACATATTACATTGGTCAAACTTACGGGGTAAATTTTTTTTAAAAACTCATTTTGCATTTGTGCCCAAAATGTTATTGAATTTACCCCTAAAGTATAGAACCAATGCTTTGCTTTATTTTTAAGCGAGAAAGGGAAGAGAAGTAATTTAAGAACTTCCTCCGGGACATCCATGTACCTCACGGTGGAACATAATTCAAGAAATTCATTAAGATACCTATATGGTTCATCTTCATCTAAGCCATAAAAGAGTGGACACATTTGAATGGTCTCGGGCTTGATTTCATATTGATTAGCCTCAAAATTAGGTAACACAATGCAAGTGGGTGCATGGTATACATGAAGATTATAATGATCACGAATGACCATTGGAGGAATTGGAGCTTGAACTCTGGGGCCATGTTGATTAAGAGGGAGGTTTTGCATGAAACGTGGGTCTAAGTAGCCAAGATTACCCTCTAGATTTTCCATGTAAATGCCTAGAATGAATGATATGACAAGGTTTATACAAGACTACAAGTAACACACAAATCACAACAAAATAAGCAAGCACTCCTCCTTCGCAACAAATCAACAATCAACAAACTTCCTCCATATACAATGTTCCCATACTCCCATGCTCAAACAATATGCAAAGAACAATTAAAAACAAGCCTCCACGCGGGCCGACTATTTAACTAAGGGATTGAGTAAGAAAAAGCTCACAAATATCCTTTAGCACTTCAACTCCAAATTTATAGCTTAGCTTAGCAAAATTTTATTTTAAAATTTTTAGCATTTTTCCTTACTTGCTTAGCTCCTTTGCTTGGATGCTCCTTTGCTTGGATCATAGATCAATGCTCCTTGTCAAAGATGAACAAACACAATAAGTAATCAAAAGAAAAATAAAAATAAAGTAAAGACACGATCAAAAGAGTACTAATTCCTAATTGATTCATCAAATACGACGTTGCCTAATCCCCGTCAACAGCGCCAAAATTTTGACGAGTGGAAGCCGCTTGATATACGTCAAATTGATGTAGTGAATGTGTGGTTCAAGAAAAGCCTTTTTGGTCAAGTTTAAATTTATAAAAACCACTACTACCACTACTACTAACGTAGCAAGGGTGAGTAGGGATCTTCCAAGGGATTGGAGTCGTACTTGATTGTGGAATCGCTATTAAGGTTAGTAAGTCGAGTGATTAAACAAATAATTGGTTGGTTGATTAAACTAGAGAGCAAATTAAACTAAATAATTGAATGCAATAAAGAGTAAGTAAGAGAGGGAGAAATCTTGGGGTTTAGAGGTTACCACCAAACAATGTTTTTCTACACCCTTAACTAGTGACTAATGAGGGAAATGTGTGTTACAATATTGATGTGTGTGTGTGTGTTTGGTTGATTCAATTAGCAAGGGTGATCAATTAAGCATACATTGTCCAAATAACATGTGAAAAGCACAATATAATTAAGTATATATTGTCTAAATAGCATGTGAAAAGCACAACATATCTAGCAAGTCATTAATCATTTCATTAAGCTCACAAGCCAAATACATCACAAGGTTAGAAACATATGCTACTTGCATTCAAAAGTATGGAACATCAAATAACAAGCATAGATTGTCCTCCCATCTAACAACTATGCTACCACTACACTATAATTAAGCTAATGACATGAAATTAAACTAATTAAGCTAAGGGAGAGGCACAATCCATCAAGAAATGAGCATGGACCATCTAGAAAATCACAAGAGCATTCTTTTAAGCACAATGTTTTGACAATCTCTAGATCTATAGCATTAATATACATAGACATGCATAAAAAACACAAGAAATAGAGACAAACACATGAACATCTATTCTAGCATACATAGACATATGGATAGAATGAAATGATCAGTTGGAAGCATTAAATCACATAAATCATTGAATAAATGAGATCTATATATATAAGTGCTAAAACATGTATTACAACACTAATCCCTCAATAATACACAAAATCAAGATGTAGAAAGCATGCTTGGGGCTAACTCTAGCCCCAAGAGGATGTCTAGCCACTCATGGTAGTGTTTCTCCAACCCTCAAGGGCTAACTCCATGGTAGAGATTTGCTCCTTAGTTAATGAAGAGTCTCCAATGGTGTCTTTAGCCTCCTCCTCCTCTAAGCTTGCTCTCCAAGAGATGATATGATATGATATTAGGTTATGTAATATGTGCTAAAAAGTAATCCTTATCCTTATATAGGTAGGTCAAAATGGCATACAAAATGAGCTAGGGTCGTGCATAAAGTATTCCCCAATGATTGGATAAAGGACAACTTTTGGTGAGATGGAGATTTAACTTTTTCGCACTGGAGGAAGTTCGATCGATCGAACATGGCTGAGATCTATCGAACTTAGGCTGGATCGATCTTCATTGGTGGCGCTTTTTGGATAAAAACAAATCTGAGATATTTTGAAGATATTTTCGGGAAAAGGACAAAAGTAGTTGATAGGGTAGTACAACTAAATAAGATAAATAATTTGGATAAGGACAAAGCAGTTCAATTGATCGAAGAATGATGTTGAATCGATCGAATTTTTGGGATCTCTGAAAATATCATCATGGCTCTGATCCATCTTGAAGTGCTGAGATCGATCATGTTGGATCGATCGAACTTTGATCTGAGATGGATCGAAGATGTTGATTTCCACCTTTTTCTTCATTTTGCTTCCACTTGGCTCCTTTCTTTGATTTATCCCAGAATTGCTTTATTTCTGCTCTTATTTGGCTAAGTTAGCTTATTTTCGGGATAAATGCCTGAAAATAGAAATAATACGAAATTAATCTAAAACGGTAAAGTAAGATAGATAAAGGTACTAGAATGCCTAAGCTTAAGAGGTTTAAATATGCACTTTTCAGCGCTCATCACCACGCATTTTAGCCGGCTGACGAAGGGCTATCAGCTGGCTAATCTTACCTCTTTGACCAATACCTTTAACTTTTCTCCCAAGTCGTATTTTGAAGTACCTTGGACCTTAGAATGATCTGTATACCACCTATGAGCCTAGCAAATGATGGTGTTACCCTTAGTTGACCACGGATCTGGGTAAGGACCCGGTTAACGGTTCGGACCCATGGGTTCGGGTCGTTATAAATTTGGTATCAGAGCCTTAGGTTTAAAAACCTAAGGACGATGGGTAGGGTTGACCTAGTGGGATTAGAGTTAGGTTTCACAGCATTGCATATTTATGTGGTTATTACTTGTTAGTTCAAAATAATGATTTGCTATTATGTGCTTACGTGTTAGCTGACTTTGGAATTCATGAATTAGTAATTGAATGTGGGTATGCTATATGATAATGTGTTCATTGTTATTAAATTTATTGTTTGTTGGATGTGAAGACATACTTGATTTGTTATGTGTTTGCTTGTTAATTGTTTATTATTGATGAACGCATGCTTAATTGACAACGTATCTAATTGTTAAGTGTTTATTATCTATGAAAACATGAATTATATGATGTGATGATTTTTATTTGAACATGATAGTTATGATTCTGTTTCGGAACTGACGAGGCCGCTTATATATGTCAAAATTGATGTAGTGAATGTGCGGTTCAAGAAAAGCCTTTTAGGTTAAATTTAAATTTATAAAAACCACAACCAACACTACTACTAACGTAGCAAGAGTGAGTAGGGATCGTCCCAAGGGATTATACGTGTTGAAAATTAATTTCGACTCTAGTGTATCATAAGATTGCAAAGAGAGAGATTGGTTTGATTAAATTAAGGTGCAATGAAATTAAAATGCAAGTAAAGTAAACTAGTTAGAGATAGGGATTTAAGAGATATGAAGAGAGGTCTTAGGGTGTTGGAATCACCACTAAGTTCATGTAATTAACCACTTGCTTTCCATTAATGGGGAATACATTGTTGTGAACAAAATGCGACTACCAATTCTAATATTAAGCATGGACCATCTAATTTATATATGAATTGTCTACCTAAACTAAGTGTAGCACAGCCTATCAATTTTAAGCATGACCCATCTAAGTAGCAACAATTGTAGTACACATCAATCTAGAGAATTATGGAATTTGCAATATTAAGCATGGACTATCTAATTTATGTATGAATTGTCTACCTAAACTAAGTGTAGCACAACCCATCAATTTTAAGCATGACACATCTAAGTAGCAACAATTGTAGCATACATCAATCTAGAGAATCATGGAATTTGCAATATTAAGCATGGACCATCTAATTTATGTATGAATTGTCTACCTAAACTAAGTGTAGCACAACCCATCAATTTTAAGCATGACCCATTTAAGTAGCAACAATTGTAGCACACATCAATCTAGAGAATCATGGAATTTGCAATAATAAGCCATGGAATATCTAAGCAAGCATAGATTGTCTACCTACCTACAAGCATTAATTAAATTGTAGAACAACCCATCAAGTATAAGTATAAACCATCAAATTAATTGACAAATCCATACAATGAAAACCCATGCTTGGCCATCACTAAATCCTTATTTAATCACTCATAGACATGCAACCAATTTAGAGAATCTAGTGTAGAGATTAATTCCCAAATAATCACTCATAAGACAACATGTAATCAAATAGAAAATCAATAGAAAGAATTAATCCATATGAATCATGTAAGAAATAATTCCTAATTTAATTACACATAGACATATAAATAAATTAGAAATTAATAGGAAGAATTAAACCATAGAAATCATAGAAATATACCAAGATTCATAAAATTCACAAGGCTAGAACATTAATCACAACAATATATATAAATCCCCAAAAATAGAAATACAAGGGTTTAGATTACACAAGACTTAGGGCTCATCCAAGCCCTAAGTGTAGATCTAGCCAATCATGGAGGAGGTAGATGTGGTCATGGAATCAAGCTCCAAATATGGTTCTATCTTCTTCTTCTTCTTCTTTGAAGCTCTAGAGATGGAAAGAGAGAGTGGTCTAGAGATGGATCTTGAAATGTGCCTCCATTTCCCTCTTTTCTTCTAACCCTAATCTCTTACTTTGCTAGAGAGAGAAATAAAAAATACAATGTAAAAATAAAAATGATAAAAAGCTCATTTACAAATGGGTCACTTCCCTTATATAGAAGGTCATTTTCTTAGCCACTAAGTCTGGAATATAGCCCCAAAAATATCTAATTCAGCACTATGTGGTAGGTGGACTTTTGGGCGCGCACAAAAAAAATGACAGCTCGCTGCCAGCAATGTTCGATCGATCCAACTTTTAAGTTCGATCGATCCAACTTGTTTGATCGATCCAACTTTGATCGATCTCACTTTTCTGCGATCGATCTCACTTTTTCTGTGATCGATCTCACTTGGCAGCTTTTCAGCATCAGCCTCATTTTGCTCCAAATCAACCTCCTTTTTGCTCTGGATCATCACTAAGACTTAGTTTGACTCCAAAAAGGCAAACCATTTTTAGCCCATTTTAACATTATTGACCTGAAATAGACAAAAATACAAATAAGTACTAAAACGGGTAAATAAGATAGATAAAAGTCCTAGAATACTCAAGCTTAAGGGGTTTAAAAGTGTACTTTTCAGCGCTCATCACACCCCCAAACTTAAATATTGCTAGTCCCTAGCAATGAACTACAAAGCAAAGAAATGAAATGAACAACAAAACAAGTATGAACTAGAAAGCAATAAAATGATAGCGCCACTTTCGTAGGGAACACGATTGCATTTAGTATATGTAACAAGCCTTTTAAACCCCTAGGTTACCCCTAGTGGACAAGTGAAGTCTCGTGAGGGTTTCCAGAAATGATACCCACAAACATTAAACTCATTCTTTTTAAAGAGGCACTAATATTGCAAATAAGCATTGGGAGAAAACTACCTCAAGTATACAATTTTTCAAACATTTCTAAGCAATCTCCCAAAATCTCAACATCAAGCAAGCAAGTATGGTCCTCCACACATCAAGCAAGCAAGTATGGTCCTCCACACATCAAGAAAATGATCATACAAATCAAAACAATTCTAGAATCCTTTTGAGTGGACCGGCATCAAATATGTTGCTATCTAAGCCAACCAAAGAATTAATCATATCCTTACCCTCAAACTAGCACGCAAATCTAGTACCGATCATCAAGACAAAAAGTTGACCTTTTATTAAAGCTTCATTCATCTAGGTGCGCTTATTATTTTCACTCGATTTTTTTTTTTTTTTTTTTTTTTAAAGATCAAAGATGGAAGCATGGTGCAATGTGTTAATCTATTAAGCTTTCTAGCGATTCATGAGGTCGAGCGTTAAGTCAATGACTTCCAAACCAGACGGCTTTAGGGCATTAGGCGTTCAAACACCCTTACGAACTTACAAGCTCAAATCAACTAGGCTACAAATCAAGACAACCTCCATCTAATCATTTTCCACTTCTCATCATTTGGGAGAAGTACTCACTTTTTTTTACTTTTTTTTTTTTTTTTTTTTTTTTTTTTTTTTTTTTTTTTTTTTGTAAGCAAGTTCAATTATTAAGTTAGAGTTTGGGCCCTCCACCTTTCGGCGCGAGAAGTTCAATGCTTGATGAGGCTAGAATCCCGCCTACTTAGTGAAAAGGGGTTGTTATCCACCTTTATCAAGAATGAAAGCTTTCAATGCACTATTAGCTCAATTGGGATATAACCAATTCAATAGTCAACAAAGCATGTACCCAATAAATGAATCCTAGTGTTCGCCTGTGCTAGTGTTGAATCCTAGAGTGAATCTCAAAACAATCACAAAATCAAAATGATGTGGACCACAAAGGCAAGCAAGATATCAATCTTTTAAAAAATTTACTCCTAAATGGCATCCATAAGGCATACAAGGAGTATTAGACTCTCAAGTCAAGCAATTTTTAAATTTTAAGCAATATAGTCCTCAAAAGATCAAAATCATCGCTAACATGGATCTCCAATCTCAATCATGTATTTAAGTCTCAAACTTAAGTAGAATGCAACAAAGTCACTTTACCCGCAAACTTAAACTGCGCATTGTCCTCAATGTGCAATGAGAACAATGGAAAAAATGAAAAGAGTATACCGTGGTGGTATAGACATGAAGCCCGGTCATGATCCAATTCGAAAGACGTCTTCCCCAAACTTGGAATCAACAACCTATTTGAATAACCACACTAGCAAACTCACATTAAATATCAAATGGGATAAGAATAATCATGCATTCTAAGGAAATATAGCACAAGATGAAAGAGAGATATGAGATCAATCCCTACCTAAAGTATAAAGTGTGCATGAGTACACATAAGGGCACAATGATGTAACAAATTTTTGTATTTTTCATTTAATGAAAACAAGTATATACAAAAAAAATAAGAAAAACAAAGAATAAAATGTATGAACAAAATGCAAAAAGAAAAATAAAGAAGGCAAAATGCAATGAAAGAATATGTACAATGCAAGAAATGAAAAATAAAAAGTAAGATAGATGCAATACCAAAATAATGAAAAATAAAAAAAAAAAATCTTTTTTTTTTATTTTTTTTAACAAGTATGTACACACACACAAAAATAAAACAAATAAACATACAATGAAATAAAGGATGCAAAACAAAAAAAAAAATATATTTTTATTATTTTTATTATTTATTTTTTTTTATATGTGAAAACATTCAAAAAGAAATAAAAAATGCAAGAAATATGCAAAATGAGTGTTAAGTTTAACGTCTCTAGCAAGACAGAATGCTTCTTTGAAAACCCGTCTCTCTTTTTTTTTTTTTTAATTTTATTTTTAGACAAAACAAATATGTGCACAAAAATCAAGAAAATAAAGAATGAAAAGAATAATTTTTTTTTTTTTTTTTAGAATTTTTCAAAAATTTTTGAAAACTAAAAATTAAAATTTAAAAATATTTTTGGATTTTTTAAATTTAAAAGTCAAAACAAAGTGAGATCAATCTGAACAAAATGTTCGATCGATCTGACAGAGAGGTAGAATATGCAGGTTTTTGGGTTCAAAATTTTTTCTAAGTGTGGGAACACTCCAAATCGATCCAATGATGTAGTTGGATCGATCGAAAAACTTTAGATCGATCTAGGAATATTTTCGATCGATCGAACATGTGAAAACATGCTCAAATGAAGATCCCGAGAGTTGACATTTTGGATTGAAAGAAGGCTCAAAATTTTTCTAAGTGTCAAAACTCAAGATCGATCGAATTTTGAAATTGGATTGATCGAAGACTTCAGATCGATGTAGGAATAAATTTCAATTGATTAGACAGAGAGGTGATTTGGATGAAGGTGGATGCAGGTCCAAATTTTTTCTAAGTGTTGAGTGCAATCCACAGTTCGATCAATCGAACTCCAATTTGAGATCGATCGAACTTATATCAAATGCTCAATTATGACATGAAAGTGCATGCAATCCTTATCACAGTTCTTTGAAATGCATATGAACCCAAAACAAATATTTAGGCTTCGCAAGAAATGAAAAACAAAAAGAAATGAGGGAGGAATAGAGTAGTGAAACTTTACGAATACTAGTGTTTAACGTCTTTAGCAAGACGTTGGGCCAACTCACTAATCAAAAGAATCAAAAACTGGATATGAAACATCCTTATTGACTCTCTTTTCCATTTTCTCATTTAATATTCCACTTATGACAATGAAATCATCCTCTAAAAGAATGACTTGAAAAGATATGAAAGAGATGATATTGTTCTTGTTATCCACAGTCTTGAAAATAAAATCAATGATGAGTGGCCTTGCACTTGGCAAGGTAAAGTCTTTCAAAGACTCATTTGGAATGTCAAGAAATACCTTCTCTTCATCCCTCTTCTCCTCCTCAAAAATAACCATCTCCTCACCTTCCAAGTTAGCTAAGGAGTCTATTAGAGAGTTCACTTCATTTTTAGAGCTTTTAAAGTCAAAACCACAATTTTTATACATTTCAAAAAGGCATTACTCAAGAGGGTCATTGGAGATAATAGAAGGAAGGCCCTCTTCAACAAGTTCCTCCTCCTTCTCTCCTACCTCAAGTGTGGTCAACATCTCTTCTCTTTAAAGTAGCAATGTCAGAGATAAAATCATAATCAAAACAAGGAAAGTCCTCATTAATCATATTATGCTCTATTGGATTAGCCACTAACTCACTTGCCACTTCCTCCTCTATACAAGATAGAGTGCTAGGCATTAGCTCACTTGTTACTTCTTCCTCTTCACTCACATCATCCTCATTTATATATATTGAAGTTCTTGCCATTTTTTCATTTGCCTCTTCCTCCTCCTCTTGACGAGAAAGAATGCTTGTAGTTTGCTCAACTTGAGCTTCAAGATTGGCTAAAGTTTGAGAATGAGAATTAATAAGTGAAGTTTGTGAAATATGCACATCAAGTAAAGCTAACACTTTTTCTTCAAATTCGGGTGAGTACCTAGAAGGTGGTGGGTTGGTTCATTATAAAATGGTGGTGGAGGGCAATAATCATAAGAAGGATTAAATGAGTGATCAAATCCATAATAAGATGATGCATGAAATCAATTGGACTTAATCTCATAAGGATTAAAATAAGATGGAGGAGCATAAGGTGAAGGGATATAATTTCCCCCCAAACTTGGATCAAATAATTCCTCCATTCACAATCAAAATCCAAATGCAAGAAAAAAAATTGGCCTCCACAAGGGCCTATGCTTGGACTTAAAATAAAGCAATAGAATAAGCCTCAACAAGGGCTATCACAAGTATTCAAAGAAGTGAAACAATTAAAATACAAGAGTTCCAAGAATTGCTCACAGCGGTCCTTAAGCAACTTCAAATTTTAATATTAGCTTTAAGCTCCAATTATTGCTTCAAGTTCCAAAGTTTGCCTTCCTTGTAGTCAAGTACCTAATTGACAAATAATAATGAGAACAAGAGAAAAGAATATACAATGGAAAATAAAATACAAATAGAAGCAATCAAATGAACACTATTGTCTAATTTAATTCCAACAAAACCGTTAATCCTCGGCAACGGCGCCAAAATTTGACGAGGCCGCTTGTATACGTCAAAATTGATGTAGTGAATGTACGGTTGAAGAAAAGCCTTTTAGGTCAAATTGAAATTTATAAAAACCACTACCAACACTACTACTAGCGTAGTAAGAGTGAGTAGGGATCGTCCCAAGGGATTATACGTGCTGAAAATTAATTTCGACTCTAGTGTATCACAAGATTGCAAAGAGAGAGATTGGTTTGATTAAACTAAGGCGCAATGAAATTAAAATGCAAGTAAAGTAAACTAGTTAGAGATAGGGATTTAAGAGATATGAAGAGAGGTCTTAGGATGTTGGAATCACCACTAAGCTCATGTAATTAATCACTTGCTTTCCATTAATAGGGAATACATTGTTGTGAACAAAATGCGACTACCAATTGCAATATTAAGCATGGACCATCTAATTTATGTATGAATTGTCTACCTAAACTAAGTGTAGCACAACCATCAATTTTAAGCATGACCCATCTAAGTAGCAACAATTGTAGCACACATCAATCTAGAGAATCATGAAATTTGCAATATTAAGCATGGAGTATCTAATTTATGTATGAATTGTCTACCTAAACTAAGTGTAGCACAACCCATCAATTTCAAGCATGACCCATCTAAGTTGCAACAATTGTAGTACACATCAATCTAGAGAATCATGGAATTTACAATATTAAGCATGGACCATCTAATTTATGTATGAATTGTCTACCTAAACTAAGTGTAGCACAACCCAATAATTTTAAGCATGGCCTATCTAAGTAGCAATAATTGTAGCACACATCAATCTAGAGAATCATGGAATTTGCAATAATAAGCCATGGAATATCTAAGCAAGCATAGATTGTCTACCTACCTACAAGCATCAATTAAATTGTAGAACAACCCATAAAGCATAAGTATAAACCATCAAATTAATTGACAAACCCATACAATGAAAACCCATGCTTAGCCATCACTAAATCCTTAATTAATCACACATAGACATGCAACCAACATAGAGAATCTAGTATAGAGATTAATTCCCAAATAATCACACATAAGACAACATGTAATCAAATAGAGAATCAATAGAAAGAATTAATCCATATGAATCATGTAAGAAATAATTCCTAATTTAATCACACATAGACATGTAAATAAACTAGAGAATTAATAGGAAGAATTCAACCATAGAAATCATATAAATATACCAAGATTCATGAAATTCACAAGGTTAGAACACTAATCACAACAACATATATAAATCCCCAAAAATAGAAATACAAGGGTTTAGATTACACAAGACTTAGGGCTCATCCAAGCCCTAAGTGTAGATCGAGCCAATCATGGAGGAGGTAGATATGGTCATGGAATCAAGCTCCAAATATGGCTCCATCTTCTTCGTCTTTTTCTTTGAAGCTTTAGAGATGGAGAGAGAGAGTGGTCTAGAGATGGATCTTGAGATGTGCCTCCACTTCCCTCTTTTCTTCTAACCCTAATCTCTAACTTTGCTAGAGATAGAAATAAAAAATACAATGTAAAAATAAAAATGATAAAAAGCTCCTTTACAAATGAGTCACTTCCCTTTATATAGAAGGTCCTTTTTCTTAGCCACTAAGTCTGGAATATAGCCCCAAAAATATCTAATCCCGTACTATGTGGTAGGAATATAGCCACTAAGTCACGGAAAAAATGACAGCTCGCTGCTAGCAATGTTCGATCGATCCAACTTTGAAGTTTGATCGATCCAACTTTGATTGATCTCACTTTTCTGCGATCGATCTCACTTGGTAGCTTTTCAGCATCAGCTTCTTTTTGCTCCAAATCAACCTCCTAGAATAGACAAAAACACATTTTAACATTATTGACCTGAAATAGACAAAAACACAAATAAGTACTAAAACGGGTAAATAAGATAGATAAAGGTCCTAGAATACTCAAGCTTAAGGGGTTTAAAAGTGTATTTTTCAGCGCTCATTAGGAACGTAGTTGCACGTTTGGGTATACATTATGGTTGTTTATCCACTAGGGAGTGGTTGTAGGCATAACTAGTTTGTTTCGTTGTTAACGAGTTTGAGGTTTCGGGGTAGTGTTATGTGTTGGGTTACGGAAGGTTATGACCTACGTAAGTGAGGGGCTTGATCACTTCTATGTTTCTGAATGCTTTAGTTCTTATCGAAGGGATAGTGTGAGCACCATAACTCATGGATTGAGCTACTTCATGTATCCCTATTTTGATCGTTGAGTTTCTTTTGTAATACAATGCTTAAAAACTACGTAAAGTGATGGATCCAGATGAAGTTAAGGAGCGAGCAGCTGAAGGGCCATCCCAGCCGGATGGGGTTTCACTAGGACTGGGCCGAGTTATAGAGGTGGATGATAATCCACAAGTACCGTTGGACGATATCTTATTAGCAAGGGATGTATCCTCAGCCTTTCAGAATTTAGCAAGTACCACAGCTCCTCAGGTGGTACCACAACCGGCTATTCAGCCACAGGAGACGGAGATGGAGCAAAATCTTCGGTACCTTATTCAGTTTGACAAATTCATGAAAGTAACATTTGGGGGAGGTCCAGACCCATTAGTTGCAGACGACTGGCTGAATGAAGTTGAAAATCATTTCAGGGTAATAGCCATACCCGATGATCAGTTAAAGATCACCTTAGCCACGTATAAGTTTGTTAGCGACGCGGCAGTATGGTGGAAGACCATGACTAACGCACATGATATTGACAGTATGAGTTGTGATGCATTAAGAGTCTTTCTTTGATAAGTATTTCTCGCAGACTAAGAGACAGGAATTGATTACGCAGTTTGACGGCCTTGAATAAGGTGAAATTTTAGTGACAGAGTATGAGAATAAGTTCACTTCTCTTTCACATTTCGCTACGAATGTGTTAGAGAATGAGGAAGAGAAGACATGACGTTTTGTGTATGGCTTAAATCGTTCTACTAGGCCGGGGGTAACACTTTTGGGATTAAAGAGTTATTCAGAGGCGGTTACGAGAGTACTGATAGCAGAGGTGGAAACCAAGGATTGGCAAGAAAGGAGTGGTATTGTGGGTTCTCAGGAACGAGGTACGAGTATGGATACTTCTTCTGAGAACCAGGACAGGAAGAGGTACATGTGTGCTTCATTGTTTTCTCAGGAGCAGTGAACGGCAGGTACTACTCCTATTGTTAGTGCTTCTTCAGGGCCTTCTAGGACGAGTGTGGTATGTTATCATTATAGAGAGCCAGGACACCGCAAAGCAGAGTGTCCTCTTGATCGACCTAGCTCCGGAGTTTATTTTAGGTGTGGTCAGGGTCACATGAAGAGGGATTATCCATAGAGGAGATGAGGTATTACTCTGATTGACTGTGATGTAACGGGGGGAGGGGGTTACCTGTGACTGTGATGTAATGGGGGGACTGCGTCGTAACAGGGGATACATATGAGTCGTGTCGTGTTGTTGTCTGTGAGTCATGTCATGTTATAACGAGGGACACCTGTGAGTCGTGTTGTGTTGTAGCGGGGGACACCTGTGAGTCGTGTCATCTTGTTGTCTGTGAGTCGTGTTATGTTGTAACAGGGGACACCTGTGAGTCGTGTTGTGTTATAACGGGGGTTACATGTGACTGTGTAACGGGGGATACCTGTGAGTTCTGTAATGGGGGATACCTATGAGATTGGGTGTGACAGGAGATGCCTGCACACTGTTGTTTTAGTAACGAGGGCTACCCGTAAGTTTGGACAGATACCTTTGCACTTTGTGCAGTGTCGAGTTTATCTGTGCTAGGATGCTGGACATGTCCCACAGTGTGGTTCTGGATTTGGATAATGCTAATGATGGTTAGTGTGTGAGCCCTTGGGGTAGGATATAGATCGAGATATTTTGTATGGATTCCATGTTGTAATGTTGTACCGATTGTGACCATTATGTATTAAAGTAATGATGTATTTGTACAACTATATGAGTATTCCAAACAGTTTTATTGGATAATGATGTGTATTTTATGAGCAGTTGGGCTCTTATGTGTTGGTTTTATTAAACATGGGTGTGGTTGTGGCATTACGTAGTTGTTTCTATGAATTAAAGGCATAGATTTTCGCTTGAAAGGTTCTTTTTTGGGTACGATAGAACGCGATGTCCTAGGACTCGTTGTCTAACCTCTGGCATTTCTGGAAGGGGTACTATTCCCTATTATGTATGGATGTTAGGTGTATGAGTTACAAATCGAGCTATTTCGTCTCTGTATAGTTCCTCTTTCTTGGCATAACGTATGCAAGGTATCGATAGGTGCGTGTTTAATTCTGTTGCGGTAGAGAGACTTGATCTTCCTACTTCTTGTTTTGGTCCTGGCAAGGACTTTGTTGTCTGTGAGTTTTGTATCCCCACATATGAGTTGTGCGTGTCAATAAATGGAAAGACTTTATAGAGTTCCTTCTTTTATTAGGGATCCCGAGTGAGGGTTTGATCAAAATCGTTCGACTTACCTCCACGACAGGAGGTGAAGTCTTTGGTTTTGAAGGATTCGTTCCGAGAGGTCATAACCGATGTGATGTGAGGCATAACTTGTTTACCGGTGCGTACGTTTTCTTAGGGTCTTGGAGCTAGTAATAGTATCTAGTAGTTGTGATGTGACTCATGTGTTGGGAATGGTTAGACCGTGTGTTGTGAACTGTGTGACTACTGTAGACGTAGAGATTAATGTATGTGTGCTTAAGGATTAAACCTGAGGATAAGAATGACGTTGGTGTCGAGGTCGGATTGATGATAGGAATAGTCTGGCCAACCATTTCTTTGAGTCAGTCTTTCCTTAACATAATGTCGGGTCAAAGGTTAATGATCATTGATTTTAGTATGCTTAGTGACAGTCAGAGTACGGTAATGTGCGTTGCGTATGTATGGTAGTGCGATCATATTTTAGAGTGAGTCTTACTTGGGATTGATGGTATTCTTTGTACGTGTTCAGGTGACTTGTCGTGGACGATGGTGTATCTGACACGGGACTATGTGTCCAAGGAAATTTAGTTGTTGGATTAGTTGATCCTTAAGCTATGCTGAGGGGTTATTTTCCCGGGTACCTGATGGTACATTTGACAGGTTGGATGGTTTTTCTCGATTTTAGTTGTAGGTGTTCAGTTATGGTGTAACTATTAAAGGTAGTAGTTATCAGAGATGGTTTTAAGGGTATCTTTGGGGTAGTGAGTTGAGCTCGTATGCTGGTTCGTTGAGTGGTTTTGTAACCACTGTTTTGTGGGCCTTACTGTGTTTGGCACGGATTGTGTGAGGCACTGCTGGTTGGACCTACCGCATATGGGATCCAACCACTTTCTGGTGGGATGTCTCGTGTGGGCCACGTTAGTGCGATTTTATGTATCAGATTGGTTTTAACCTAGGTTAAGTGTTTTCCCTTGATCTCACGTGCGGAAATAGATGATTGGGTATTGTGACGACTTATATTGAGGGATTCTTTTCGTGATGCGTGTTGTCGTGTGGGTTGATTGAAGTCGTCGTTTGAGGATTTAGTATCGACTAGTGGTATGTTCTGGTTCGAAGGATGACAATCCTAATGGCCCTCTGTGGTTAGGATTCGATGGAGTCACTGAGTTTGGTTAGGGACTTATGCCTCTTGTGCTTATAGGTGACGGTAACGAGTTTTGTTTGGCACTGCGGTGCCTTTTTCGTTCAGTTGGTTGTTATGGGGGATGTGACCATATGTAGCTGTGGTTATTGTTCGGTCGAGGTTGCATTGAGTCACAAGCACAGGGTTGCAAGTGACATGGGACGTGGATTCTTCGTGTCGAGGTTTTCTGTGTAGCGTGTTGGTTGGGGTACTCGGAAACGTACTCCGTTTATTTTTTTCTTTCGTCCTTCTCTTGTGAGAAGAGTTAATTTCGAGGACGAAATATTTTGAAGTTGGGGAGATTGTGACATTTTTTATTTTTTTCATTTTCCAGTTTTTTGAAAATTTTGATTTTTCGAGGGTATTTTTGTTTTTTCTCGTTTTGCGTACTGGATACCGTGGGGAGTGCTGGTTGTGTCTAAGAGTTGGTTGGGGCATTCCATTGAAGTCAGAACTCTTTGAAATGTGTCAATGGCCATTTCGGCATTTTTCTGTTTTTCCGATCGGGGAGTCTCGGGTGGAACCCGCTATCGGGATTATTGTGTACGGGAGTGGTGTCATGGGTTCAGTTCATTTTATACATAATTAATTTGTGTATATTTGCATTATTATGGCTTGAATTTGTATGGATGTAATTTAATATATATAAATGTGATATTTTTTGGTTAAGGTGGTGGGGCCTACCATTTCTTTTCTTTTCTCTCTCCCGATCAAGCTCTCTCCCTCTCTTCACTTTTCTTTTTCTTTTTCCGTTTTCCAAATTTCAAATCTTGATTTCTCTTCAACCATTTGGAGTTTGCTTGTGCCGTTTGCGGCAAGTTGGAGAGCTCGTCAAGATCTACGATTTGATCGGAGCAAAAGTGTTTTTGGTGCACCTTGGAATTTCGAAAATTAGGGTTTGGATTTGGAAATTTGGAGTTTTCTACATCAATTTGAGGTAGAGTTTGTCTAATTGTCGACTGCCTTGGATTTAGTAGTTAATTTGATGTTTTTCCCCTCTTTTGGCATATCAATTTGATATTAATTGAATAATGCAAAGTCTAGGGTTTTGGTTATGCATGAGTTTTTCCCAATTGATGGGTTTGATGGAATTACAAGTTTATTTAATTTGTACATGAATTTATAATGACATGCTAAAAAGTAACTATGTGGTGGATTATATATGTTACTCCTAGTATGGCCGTTTTGGTGTATGTTGAAGCATGCTTAAGTTGTTTAATTATTTTGTTGTGACCATGAAATTGTTTATTGCATGATGAAGGCATGTTGAGAATTGAATGATTGAAATTAAAAGGTTTCATATGCATAGCATGAGGGTATTGATGGATAAAAGAGGTGAGGATGTAGATGATAGATGTAGATGTGAGATAGTGGGGAAGTGAAGTGTGGATACACGATGGTATTGGCGGGATATGTGAAAAAACGAGGATTTGGTGTGACTTACGATTGTAGTGACATTTTATGCGTTACATTGTATGTGGTGGTAACGAGGATTACTTGGAAATTTAAGTGCCGTATGTGAAATCCCTCGTATGACCGCACTCTTTTTTCCTATTCATTGTGTGTCAATCAAAGGGTTACTTACTTTATTTAAGGAGGTGCTACTTAGGCAATCTCTACTGAGCCGTTGGGCTCACTTCTCTACATTTTTCAAGGCTCGGGGAAGAAGTAGCAGATGATAGATCAACACAAATTTAGTTCAGAGATTTGAAGTTCATTTTTGCTAACTTTGTATTTTGGAAATCCGTTCTTTTGTAAAGTGTCATCTACAAATAAAAAAAATAAAAAAAATAATAATAAAAATAAAAAATAAATAAATAAATAAAAACCTATTTATTTTGTAAAGCATGACCGTGTACTGTAATTATGACACATAATAGTATTTTGATGTAAATTGAGACTATATAGATATTTCGTGTTGAATGGGAATGTGATATTATACCTTGAGAAATTATGGATGCTTTTTTATGTATAATGTTATGCATTGTTGCCGTGAATTCAGAATTTTGTCGTGTATCCGGTTTGGTAAGGTTGGCTCACAACGAGACTTGATTTCTAGACTTTCAGGCTGCATATAGTAGCATCCCAGGGCATATTAGCCGGCTGACAAGGCATGTCAGTCGACTGACAGACTTTTCATGACCATTCCAGTGAGTTAGGTATTGGAAAACCTTATTTTGGCCAGCCGAACTTCACCATCGGTCGACCGAAACTCTTTCATCAGTTGGCCGACAGTTAACTTTGAGAAAGTCCCGAGAGCATGAAATTTTGATGGTTGTTTCAGCCGACCGACCCTGTATGTCAGTTGGCTAACGAAGGGTTATCAGCCAGTTGATCTTGCCCCTTTGACTAGTACCTTTGACTTTTCCTCCCAAGTTGTATCTTGAAGTACCTTAGACCTTAGAATGATCTGTGTACCACCTATGAGTCTAGCAAAGGACGGTGTTACCCTTAGTTGAGCTCGAGTTTGGGTAAGGACCCGGTTAACGGTTCGGAACCACGGGTTTAGGTCGTTACAAAGAAATGAAATGCGAAAATGGTTTTTCTCACCGGTGAAGGAGCTCTGTCAGATAGGTGGTGGAGGAGGTTGTGTATTTTGCCAATGAAATTGCCTCCAAGGAAAGGCATGAAGAGAGAGAAAATGAGGCAGAAAAATGATGGTTTTCTGATTTGGCGATGTTATATACCTATTATGGCCGGTACAATGATATTTCACTTGTTATTGATATCAGTTTGGGCTGATTGATGAGTGCTGAAAAGTGCGCAATTAAACCCCTTAAGCTTAGGTATTCTATGACCTTTATCTATCTTATTTTTCCGTCTTAGTCTAATTTCATGTTATTGACCTTTTTAGGTACTTATCCCAAAAATAAGTTAATTCAGCCAAATAAGAGCTTAAAAGAAGCAATCCCAAGCTGAATAGAAGAAATGAGCAAAATGAAGTAAAGCGTGGAAAATCAACAAGTTCGATCGATCTCAACATTCCTTCGATCGATCAGAGCAACATCGATCGGGAGATTTTAAGATGGATCCAAGCAAATGTCCTTATCCAAAGGATCTCACCATCTTTGATCCATTCAACCTTTCTCAAATCAATCAAAAATATTCGATCTTATCCATACCTACCACCCCACCTACCACTCTTGTCTCTTTCTCAAAATATCTCAGAGATTTGTCTTTATTCAAAAAGGCACCGCCAAGGATGATCGATCTCTGCAGCATTCGATGGATCTCACCAATGTTCGATCGATCTCAACACAGTTCGATCGATCGAACCTTCTCAAGTCTGAAAGAAAATAAATTCCAGCTCATTAAAAGTTGGCTCATAGTGCAATCATTGCAAGGACCCTAGTGCACGAATTCAGACCATTAGGTGTGACAGTTGAGCCTCCTATATAAGGATTTTAAGCCATTCATATCAAAAGATTGAACATATCTTCAATACACATATCATATCTCATATCTTGGAGAGGAGGCTAGAGACTAGAGAGCTTTTACACATCTTTGGGAGTTCTTCCATTCTTTTTAGGTTTCCATTAAGAAGGAGGTCAGTCCTACCATGGAGATAGCCTATGAGGGTTGGATGACTACTTCAATGAGTGGCTAGACATCTACTTAGGGATAGAGTAGCCCCTAAGTTTGCTTCCTAGACCTAGTGTTTTGTATATTTTTTGAGATTTGCTTGTAATAAATGTTTTAATCTTGGACTTATATATATATATCTTGTAGTTTTTACTTGATGTGTATGGATTAATGTTTTCAATTGATTATCTATTTCTAACCATATGTCTATGTATGCTAGAATGGATGATTCATGTGCTTTTATCTAAATTTAGTGGAGTTTATGCATGTCTATATGTATGGATGAAGTTAATCTAGAGATGGTCAAAATATAGTGCTTAATTGAACACTCTTGTAATTTATTTGATGGTTCATACTTGTTTCTTGATGGATTGTGCCACACCTTTAGCTTACTTAGTTTAATTTCCATGTCTTTAGTGTAGATGTAGTGTAATTGCTTTAGATTATTAGATAGATGGACTATCTATTCTTGTTCCTTGGTGTTCCATACTTATGAATGCAAATGGTGTATGCTTCTAGATAGTTGTGTGTGCATAAATTGTGGTTTCATTGAATGGATTTTGGTCTCATTTGATAGGTTGTGCTTTCCATTTGAATTGGCTAGACAATCTATACTTATTTTCCATCCATGCCTAGTTTCGATTAATGTCACACACACACACAAGTTACAATTCAATTTTTCCCATTGATATACAATTGCTAGTGTCTAGTGAAGTTAAGCTTAGTGGTGAGCTCTAGTATCCCAAGTCCTATCCTCTATATCTTTTTCCCTACATTTGATAAGCGCCGAATATTGAATATTCAAGCGCCCTTAGCTGCATTAGTTAAATCCATCTTTTGATTATTCTTTATAAATTATCTTTATTTGCACGCTTTTATTTATTTTCAGGTTCATTGGCCAAAAAGGAGCAAAAATGGTGTTTTATCAAATCTTTGAATAGCAATGTGCTCAAAGCTAAGTTCTAGCAGCAGCAGAATCTGACTTTGCTTGCCATTTTTGACCGATCAAACTCGAGAACTGGACTTCCATTTAAACATGAGATATTTAGAGCTTCGATTTAACTTTCAAAATCTTCAAACGGTTCGTCATTTGGAGTTTGGAGCAAAAAGCTATGGCTGTTCTACCAAAGTTGTGCAAAGCAGGTTAAGAGCAAGGAGCTCACTGGACTAACTTCGAGCACTCGAAGTCCTTAGTTCGAGCGCTCGAAGTGTTAGTTTGAGCGCTCGAACTCCGGGCAGTTCCTCTCTGAGAACCATCACTTCAGCCCACTTGTACCTTGTTTCTCTCATCTCTGATTTCCATCTTTATGGATTGGTTGGAGATGTCTTTTGGTGGATTTCTGTGCCTTGTTTGGTGCAGGGAGATGTCTATACAAAGGAGGGGAACCACACAAACAAATCATATCTCATCTTTGCAAGATTTTTGGAGAGAGAAAGAGGAGAAGAAGATAGAGTTCTTGAAGCCAAGGAAAGGGAGCTCGAAAATGGAGGTTCCAACCAAGCTTCTTCCTTCTTCTAAAGCTTCTATGGGTAACTAAACCTCTATCTAGGGAGGTGATGAAGCCCCTCCCTTGTAAGTATGTCTTAGTATAGTTCTATTTTGGGGATTGCAATGTATAATCTTTGGTCTTTTCATGGTCTAGAGCATCTTACCTTGTGTAATGGATCTTCATGTATGTAAATGATTAATGTTGAGTCAATTATCTATCTTTGATGGTTTATTGTTTTAATCATGTTGCTTGCACTCTCATGGTGACAATGGTAGTGAGATCATGGAATTGTTTTAATGGCATGGAGTTGGAGGACTTTAATAGATCATTGCTTAGGTGAAACCTTTGATGATTTATGCTTATTTCTTGCCTTCATGTGCTTCATCATTTTATCTAGGGCTTGATAGTTTTTCATTCAAGTAAATATGGTTAAGCTACACCTTAGTTAGGTAGTCTAAACATGTTAACCTTTGATGGATTATGCTTGCTTCAGATTTAATGAATTTCTTGAGGATATTATAGCAACCAAGTGTGCTATGTATCATGACTATATATATATATTGTTTTCCCCCAATTTAGCTCTAATCTAGCATGTGTATAGGGATGGAGGCGGATTCACTTCCCTAGTCCTCTTTACTTGTATTTTATCTCCCTTAAACTCTTGCAAACTTTTACTTTATGCACTTTAATTTCATAGCTTAAGTGACAACCAACAAATCCTCTATGAATACCTCTATCATTCTAAAAAGACTCTAGACACTTAGGTTGCTATAGATTAACGCAGTCCCAGTGGTTCGACTTACCCGACCAATAGCCCTATTTTACAATGATTCGTGCTATTACGAAGGTTGATTTATAATTGTAATCGACTCAACCGATCAATTTTTGGCGCCGTTGCCTGGGATTGCAAACGTTATAGCAACTGAAGTTCTAGGGTTAATTTTAGTGTGATTGTTAATATCATGAATTGTGAATATTTCTTGTGTAGTTTGACCATCTTTATGTTTTAAGTGTTTGTGAGATTCTAGGAACTCGGGGCTCACTAAGGGAACGCTAGCAAATTTGTAAGTCTAGGGAACTCCAGGTAAGTTTCTTGACCTTCTAGTTTCGAATTTGTAATATATTGTGCATGTGTTAACCTTAGTGATAATTTAGTTTTAAAGCCCTTGTTGAGGCTCTTATCTTGTTTAAATTTTGTGTACAAGCATCGGTCCTTGTCGTGGCCATTTAAATTCTGTTTTGCTAATTGAGGAGAATGGGAACATCGTATGTGGAGTTGGGAATGATGAATAGTAGCATTGATAGCATTATATATTGTTGATGTTTGGCCGTAGATCGCTCTCCCTACCAATTCTTGACTCGCCAGTTGACATAAATTCACTTGAAAGAACGCTTAGACGAAACCTTAGGGAATCTTCTAGCGTAAGAGAGCTTGAAACTGAATTTAACACAATGGCTGAAAATGTGGGAGATGCCCGAAATGAGGGAATTAGGGCCGAAATTCTAAATGAAGAGCCAATGACTCTCAGGGACCATTTCATCCCTACTACATATGCTTTACCTTCATGCATAGTGATGCCAAACATTGATGCGGCTCAATATGAGATCAAATCAAGTACCATTCAAATGCTTCCATCTTTCCATGGCCTTGATAATGAAGATCCGTATAAGCATCTTGATGAATTCCTTGAAATCTGTTCGACCATCCGGTTGAGAGGTTTTCCTGAGAATGCATTCCATCTACATCTTTTTCCATTTTCTTTAAAAGATAGGGCAAAGTATTGGTTAAACTCACTCACTCCAAATTCTATCACTTCTTCGGCTCAATTACAGCAAGAATTCCTTAAGAAGTATTATCCGGTGAGTAAAACCAACCAAATGAGGCGTTCCATTCTTAGCTTTTCTCAAACGGATGGAGAACAACTCTACGAGACTTGGGAAAGGCTACAAGACCTTCTTAGAAAATGTCCGCATCATTTGATCCCAAAATGGCGATTAGTGTAAGTTTTCTATGCTGGCTTAACCGAACCCCATAGATTCATGGTTGACTCTTCTTGTGGCGGAATGTTCATGTCCAAGAATGCAGAGGAGGCTTGGACCCTACTAGAGAATTTAAGCAAAAACTCACTTCAACATAATTCTCGTAGGGCTCCGACCTCAACCAATGCAAAGAACACCAACCCGTGTCAACTAAAATCAATAAGGGAGGAATCATCCCAAGTGGATGCCATAGCTCATAAATTCTATCAATTGATGGCACCACATCTCTCTCCTTCATTATCTCAAAATTCGGCAAGTTCGGTATGCTCATCATGTACTAGTCCATTCCATCTCACGGAAGATTGTCCCACACCGGAGCAATATTCCAATCCAAATGAAGAACAAGCTCATGCCATGTTCTCAAGATCCGGGAATAATCCCAATTCCAATATCTACAATCCGGGATGGCGAGATCACCCTAATTTTTTGTGGCGACAATAAGCCCCACAAAACTCCCAATTCCAAAATCAAGGGCATCAAAATCAGCCCCCTCCTCAATTTCAAAATAGGCAATTTCCAGCCTCCTCAAGCTACCGTCCTCCGTATAATCCAAATGTCTCTAATCAACCTCCGGTCTACCCAACTGATGAAATTGTGGCTGCAAACAAGCAAATGATGGAGTCATTAAACAAGCAAATCATGGACTCCAACAAGCAACTCTTAACATCTTTGCAACCTACTCTTCAAATGGTTCACTCTCATACTCAATCCATAGCTAAGCTCGAAAATCAAGTGGGCCAAATAGCTAACTCTGTGAACCAATTGCTTCAAAAGGACAAGGGTAAGCTTCCCGCTCAACCATTTGAAAATCCTAGAGGGATGCATGCAATTGATGAAACCCTTCCATCGAGTGGGCCGAGTTATGAGCATGTTCAAGCGATTACCACCCTTAGGAGTGGTAGAGTGGTTGACAACAAGGTTGATGGAGACAAAAATGGAAAAGAACCTCCTTTGAGAAATCCAAATTCGAGCTCTTCCAATCAAATTCCAAGCTCTTCTTGTCCAAATACCATTCACAAAAATCCCACACATGTTAACCCAAGTGTGGAAACTACTTATGAGCCAAAAGCTCCGTTTCCGCAACGTCTTCAAGAGTCAACACACATTGGGAACAAGAATAGTAAAATTCAAGACATGTGGGAAGTTTTCAAGCAAGTGAAGATCAACTTGCCCCTCTTGGATGCTATCAAGCAGATTCCTCCCTATGCGAAATTCCTCAAAGACTTGTGTACTCAAAAGCGCACTTCTAAAAGTCATTTGCCAAATAAAGTGAGATTAACTGAAAATGTTAGTGCTATCATTCAACACATCATTCCTCTAAAGTATAAGGATCCGGGTGCCCCCATAATCTTTTGTGTCATTGGTGACAACAAAATCGAGAGGGCCCTCCTTGACTTAGGAGCTAGTGTGAATTTAATTCCATACTCAGTTTACTTACAACTTGGCCTAGGAGATTTAAAGCCGACTTCCGTGGTTTTGCAACTTGCCGATAGATCGGTCAAGCATCCACGAGGCATTCTTGAGGATGTTATCATCCAAGTGGACAAATTCTACTTCCCGGTAGACTTTGTGGTTCTTGACACGGAACCAGTCCACGATCCAAAAAAGCATATTCCAGTGATCCTTGGTAGGCCATTCTTAGCTACGGCTAATGCATCAATTAATTGCCAAACTGGGGTGATGGACATTGCTTTTGGAAACATGCAAGTCAAACTCCATATCTTTCATGGAACTCAACATCCTTCCAATGAAGATGATTGTTTTCTTGTTGATGTCATTGATGAAGTGGTTGAAGAATCTCTCCCCTTCATTCTAAGCAAGGACCCCCTTGAGACTTGCATGTCTCATTTCGACTTCTTAAACTTTGATATTGACCAATCCATCCAAGAAATTAATTATCTGCTAGATGTCGACGCTATCATGGATCTTCCCCCTTGGAAAATTCCAAGAGAGCCGCTTCCTCAGCTTTCCACTACTCCTCCGGTTCCGTCTTTGAAATCTCCACCACTACTTGAGCTTAAGCCGCTCCCGGCCTATCTCAAGTATGTATTCCTTGGTTCAAATCAAACTCTCCCGGTCATCATTGCATCGGATCTTCTAAAGGACCAAGAAACCAACCTTTTAGCGATGCTACAAGAGCACAAAGAAGCTATTGGTTGGGCAGTGGCCGACTTGAAGGGAATTGACCCTTCCATCTGTATGCACCGCATTCATATGGAGGATGATGCAAAGCCTACTAGAGAGGTTCAGCGCCGGTTAAATCCTAACATGAAGGAAGTAGTAATGAAGGAAGTAATAAAATTGTTAGATGTGGGAATCATCTACCCCATCTCTGATAGCAAGTGGGTAAGCCCCACACAAGTTGTTCCCAAGAAATTCGGTCTCACCGTTGTTGAAAATTCAACGGGTGAGCTCATGCCACAACGAACCACCACCGGGTGGCATGTGTGTATTGATTACCGAAAGCTCAACTCGTCAACTAGGACAAATTATTTTCCATTGCCATTTATTGATCAAATCCTAGAAAGGCTAGCCGGCCAAAGTTACTATTATTTTCTCGACGGTTATTCTGGCTATAACCAAGTGGCAATCGCCCCTCAAGATCAAGAGAAAACAACATTCACATGTCCCTTTGGAACTTTTGCATATCAACGCATGCCTTTTGGGCTATGCAATGCTCCTGTAACGTTTCAAAGATGTATGATGTCCATATTTTCCGATATGGTTGAAAAATTCTTGGAAGTTTTCATGGACGATTTTTCTGTCTTCGGCTCCTCCTTTGATTCTTGTCTCAACAACCTACCTCTTGTACTCCAAAGATGTAAGGAGACAAATCTAATTCTAAGCTGGGAGAAGAGCCATTTCATGGTCCAAGAAGGCATTGTTCTAGGTCATGTCATCTCTAAACGGGGAATCGAGGTAGATAAGGCAAAAGTTGAGTTAATTTCTAACCTTCCTCCTCCGAATTCCGTCCGTTAAATCCATTCTTTTCTTGGCCATGCTGGTTTTTATCGTCGTTTCATCAAAGATTTTAGCAAAGTCTCACGGCCCTTGTGCAACCTCTTAGCCAAGGATGTTCCATTCGATTTTGATGAAGCTTGTATGGAAGCTTTCATTAAACTTCGCACTCTCCTCTCATCTGCCCCAATAATGAAACCGCCTAATTGGTCTCTTCCTTTTGAGATCATGTGCGATGCATCCAACTATGCATTAGGCGCGGTTTTGGGCCAACGTATAGACAAACTCCCATACGTCATTTATTATGCTAGTCGAACTCTTTCTGATGCTCAATTAAATTACATAACTACTAAAAAAGAGTTGCTAGCTGTAGTTTATGCCTTGGACAAATTCCGCTCCTATCTTCTAGGTTCCAAGGTCATAGTTTTCTCGGATCATGCCGCCCTTCGGCATTTGCTATCAAAAAAAGAGATAAAACCCCGCTTGATTCGATGGATACTCTTACTTCAAGAGTTTGACATCGAAATTCGGGATAAAAAAGGGGCAGACAATGTTGTCGCCGATCATCTCTCTCCTTACTCATTGAAAAATTGTCCGATTTCGCTATTGTCCGTGATTCTTTTCCGGATGACCAACTCTTCCAGATTTCCCATGCAAATCTTTCATGGTTTGTGGATATTGTTAACTACCTTGCAGTAGGTAAAATTCCAACTCATTGGTCCAAACAAGAGAAGGACCGGTTCTTTTCCCAAGTCAAGCATTTCTTTGGGGAAGATCCGGAGCTATTCAAATACTGCCCGGACCAAATCATCCGGCGATGTATTCCCGAAGTTGAGACTACAAGCATTCTCAATTTCTCTCATACTCTTGCTTGTGGAGGCCATTTCAGTGCCAAAAAGACTGCTCACAAAGTTTTTCAAAGTGGATTCTATTGGCCCTCCTTGTTCCGAGATGCATACAATTTCTGTAAATCATGTGAAAAATGCCAAAGGCTCGGATCCATGTCCCAAAGGGACATGATGCCCCTCAATTCCATATTAATAATTGAAATTTTTGATGTGTGGGGAATCGATTTCATGGGACCATTTCCATCTTCTTATGGCTACGAGTACATCCTTGTAGCGGTGGATTATGTTTCCAAATAGGTGGAAGCCGCGGCCACCAGAACCAGTGATCATACAGTTGTGATCGAGTTCATTCAATCTAACATCTTTAGTCGTTTTGGTACGCCCCGAGCAATCATTAGCGATGGCGGATCACATTTCAGAAATCGTTATCTTAAATCCGTCCTTTCGAAGTATTCCGTCATCCATAAGGTTGCTACACCTTACCATCCTCAAACAAGTGGTCAAGTAGAGGTGTCTAACCGGCAGATAAAGCACATTTTGGAAAAAACGGTTCGCCCGGACCGCAAGGATTGGTCACTAAGACTAGACGATGCACTTTGGGCTTACCGGACGGCTTATAAGACACCCATTGGCATGTCGCCATATCGACTTATCTTTGGCAAAGCGTGTCATCTTCCAGTAGAATTAGAGCACCGTGCTTTTTGGGCCATAAAAAGGCTAAATTTTGATCTCAAACAGGCTGGCTTTAATCGTGCTTTGCAACTAAATGAACTTGAGGAAATCCGAAATGATGCATACGAAAATGCCAAAATCTATAAGGCAAAGACTAAAGCTTTTCATGATAAGCACATTGTTAGCAAGTCTTTCGCCTCGGGACAAAAGGTTTGGCTTTTCAATTCCCGCTTGAAACTCTTTCCCGGTAAACTCTGGTCAAGATGGGATGGTCCATATATCGTCACTACTGTCTTCCCTCATGGAGTAATCGAACTCCAAGATCCGGCAAGAGGATCGCTCTTTAAAGTTAATGGCCAAGGGCTTAAGCCTTGCATTGACGGCATAGTCCCAACCCGAAAAATTAAGGAAGTCCTCTTGACAGACCCAATTTATGAGGATTGATGCCTGTTCTAGCTTCGTCTAGTTATCGACTTTAAATTTAGCACAGCAAGAGAAGCACTTCTTTCTATTTCCAGACTTCTCTTCATTTTCATTGCCTGGGCTTTGAAATTTTCTGGGAAATTGCTAAGGAAAGCCAAAATTTAACCTTATCTGGAATGCTTCACATGTGTATGACCTCTATATTTTTTTTATGCATTATTGGAAAACTAACTCCAAATTCCATTCATGCATTGAAGACATGTTGGCACATAGGCCATTTCAGTCATTTCACCCAAGCTTTGCTTCCTGGTCAAATTTCGAGCACTCAAAGTCCAAGCTTCGAGCCCTTGAAACTTCCAATTTTCAGTTAAGAGCCTACTGTCTCAAGTTCGAGCACTCGAAGTCCTTACTTCGAGCGCTCGAAAGTCCATCGAAGCTCACTGCCTCAACTTCGAGCGCTCGAAGCGTACACTTCGAGCGCTCGAAGGCCTAACTTTGAGCGCTCGAACCCCCTTTCCCCAGCTTTTAAATCTGATCTCTCCCTCTCCCGCGTCTTTCTAACTCCCTAACCCACAACCTCCTCCCTCCATTTCCACCTTTTCTCTCTCCTATTACTTCTCTCCTACCTCCCCCACTCCCTCCATCACCCATAACCTCCACCTTTCTACCTTCCTCTCTTCCTCCATTAACTTCTACCCACATCCCACTCCTCTCCTTCTTCTTCATCCATTATTTATATATGACCATCACCCCCATTAGTCCTCCTCATTCCACCGGTGCCTTTCTCTACTCTTCTTCCAAGTTATGTCTCTTCCCTCTTTCTCTTCAATCTCTGTGTTTTCTTATTACATTTGAGGAGTATGGGCATCAAATCTTTGGAGTTTTATTGTGCTTGTTGCTATGCTCTATCATAGAAAGCATTGTGTCTGAAATTTTTTGGGTTTCTTCATAGATTCCTCTCATTCTCACATCCTTTCTTTCTTTATGCATACCAGGTGTTCGCTGAAATTCCCCAACCAAGTTCGCCTCTCCATATGTCTCATACAGGACCTTCCCGTCATCCTAGACCCTCTGAGGATGTTCCCGTCGTTCCTTATGAGCAGCCCCGAGGCCCTTGGCTCGACAAAGAGCTCAATTATGAGTTTCTCTTCCCGCTCACGGGTGTCTTTGACACTCATCCCACCACTTCATGGGCTATCGTCGAGCTAGTTAACCGGCGTCTTCAGCACACTTGCCAACCTGTTTCCAAGGTCACCTACCCCCGTGTGGTGCGGCTCTTCTTCCAGAATCTTAATTGCCCTGAAGAGCCGCCGGTCACTCTCACCACATCCATTGATGGCATCCCTTTTTCCTTCACTCTTGCGGACATGGTGGCAGTCTCTGGCTGCCCTCTAGAGTGCCCCGATGACATTGTCAATTGTGAGAATCTCCCTTTATATGAGGAGCCGGATACTTTAACTGTGGAGCAGGTTGTCACTGCCATTTGCAACGTGGATGAACCTCATCGCCCTCAGAGCTTTACCCTCAAATCCACCCTTCCGGAGCGAGTTTGGTTCCTTGACTCCGTTCTCAAGCATAATGTTTACCCTTTGGCGCACAGCACCGAGCGCCGAGGCCTGATGTTGCAAGCCTTGTATGCTATGGACCAAGGCAAATGGTTCTCTGTCCCAGAACTCATTTGCGACACATTTATGTGGTTTTGGGACGAGTGTATCAACGCACGGCAGCAACGTCTTAAAAATCGGCCTTTGCCATTACCATTCTTTGTTATCAAGCTCTTGAAGTACAAGGGCTTCATGGTTCCTCCTCATGAACCAAGGGGTAAAAAGATTCAAACTTTTACTCTCCGCCAGTGGACCAATGTTCTAAGCCATTCTCGGAACCCTCGGCTCGTTGCTCCTCCTTTGCCCCACTCTCCATCTCCTCCTTTTTCTGAGGATGACCCCATGGCGGAGGACACTGCAAGGGACGAGCCTCCTGTTGATCTTCTGCCCAACCAAGCCTTCTTCCGAGATAGTCTTGCCCCTCTTCATGAGCGGATGGATCGTTTTGAGCTTTCTTTAGCCGACTACACTCGGACTGTGCGGGAGGACTACTTTCGTGCCGAAGAAGACCGTCGCCTTGCTGCCAACGACCGCCGTGTTGCGGCGGAGGACCGTCGCATGGCACAGGAGGACCGGCGTGAGACTCAATCCTTCCTCAATGCCATCCTCACCCATTTTCCCCCGGCCCCGTAGATAGCTGCTAGTGTTAGACTTTTTCATTTTGTTTCGTAATTGTGTATGTTTCCTTTCTGTTTTTCTTTTACTTTTCAACTTTAGGATTGTGCTATGCACAAGTTGCTCTGGTTCAACATGTTTGCCTCTCAGTTCCTTTTGTAATCATGTTTTTATGAATAAAAATCCTTTAGCATTTCTATTATCTTCTTTCTCGACATTTTCTATCCATATTTTACTATTTGTTACTATTTTTGTCGTTGTTCTGTTTTTTTCTTCATGTCCCATTACAGGTGGCACATTTCAAGTTTGGGGGACGCATTTTGCGCTTTTTTCTTTTTATAGCTGGAAACCTTGGCCTTTGTCGCTCCACTGGGTATTTTTGTTCCTTTTATCCCCTTTGCCCTTTTATTTTTTTTCCATCTTTGTCTCCCACATTGAGGACAATGTGTCCTTCCAGTTTAGGGGTGCAACTTGCATTGTTGGTTCCATATTTTTGCTAAGCAATGACAGTATAATTTGAAACTGGGCGGAGATAAAGCATATGTTTAATACCGTGGATATAGAAGCAATTGTGAATTTTTGAAAATAAAGAAAAAAAAAATGTGATTCTAAAATGATCATGTAGATTCAAATTAGTCTGTATAAATGTCTCAATTTGATTCTCGTTGGATTTTCCACTCTTTTATGCTTCACAATGCACAGATGCACATTGGAAACTTAACCGTGAGGCATGTAACTTGATTAACCGTGATCTTGACCTAGTCAATCTAAATTGATGAACCTAATAGATGGATACCTTTGGTGTGAAAAAAAAAAAAAAAAAAAATTTGACCAGTTTGAGTTTGTAACCTTTCCAACTTGAGCTATTAAGTCCTAAGAGTGCCTCTACACTCAACACCCTAAAGCCATCTGGTTTGGGAGTTGTTGGCCTAACGCTTGCTATATGGGTTGGTCAGAAAGCTTAAAAGACTTAGACATTGCACGGTCATTCAAAAATATTTTTATTAAACATGGTTCGTTGGAATTCGTAGCCTTGCCAATTCGAGCTATTAAGCCCTAGGAGTGTCTCTACACTCAGCACCCTAAAGCCATCTGGTTTGGGAGTTGTTGGCCTAACGCTTGCTATACGGGTTGGTTAGAAAGCTTAAAGGATTTCAGCATTGCACAACCATTTTATGTATCATTTTCGAGTTAAAATAAACTGTCAACAAGCAACAAAGTTGTTTGTAATTTAATTCATGCTTTAGGGACTTCATTTAAAAGGGAATTCAACGATTTGAAGACTTGTGTCTTGAAACTGGAAAAAGAAAGTAAAAGCCGCATGTTGTGAATCCAATCCACTTTCACTGAAGTTAGAGTTGATTCCAGTCAAGAGATGACAATTGAGTTATTTATATAGACTAGGATGTTGATGCGTGTTTATTGAAATGTGTTTAACCAATTCTTTTTTGTATCAATGCTTCATATATGCATAGTAGTCTCCTCAATGACCCCGTCTCCAGTCCTGTGTCTGTTTCGAGTTATATTCGAGCTATGTATATATTTCATTTTGCCATAGTTGATTTTGTGGTAGCATTTCCATTGTTGTCATTTCATTGAGTTTTTCATTTTAGTTTTGCTAAGGGACTAGCAAAATGTAAGTTTGGGGGTGTGATTAGCGCCGAATATTGCATATTCAAGCGCCCTTAGCTGCATTAGTTAAATCCATCTTTTGATTATTCTTTGTAAATTATCTTTATTTGCACGCTTTTATTTATTGTTAGGTTCATTGGCCAAAAAGGAGCAAAAATGATGTTTTATCAAATCTTTGAATAGCAATGTGCTCAAGGCTAAGTTCTGGCAGCAGTGGAATCTGACTTTGCTCGCCATTTTTGACCAATTAAACTCGAGAACTAGACTTCCATTTAAACATGACATATTTAGAGCTTCGATTTAACTTTCAAAATCTTTAAACGGTTCGTCATTTGGAGTTCGGAGCAAAAAGCTATGGCTGTTCTACCAAAGTTGTGCAAAGCAGGTTAAGAGCAAGGAGCTCACTGGACTAACTTCGAGCACTCGAAGTCCTTAGTTCGAGCGCTCGAAGTGCTAGTTCAAGCGCTCGAAGTCCTTAGTTCGAGCGCTCGAACTCCGGGCAGTTCCTCTCTGAGAACCATCACTTCAGCCCATTTGCACATTGTTTCTCTCATCTCTGATTTCCATCTTTATGGGTTGGTTGGAGATGTCTTTTGGTGGATTTCTGTGCCTTGTTTGGTGCAGGGAGATGTCTATACAAAGGAGGGGAACCACACAAACAAATCATATCTCATCTTTGCAAGATTTTTGGAGAGAGAAAGAGGAGGAGAAGATAGAGTTCTTGAAGCCAAGGAAAGGGAGCTCGAAAATGGAGGTTCCAACCAAGCTTCTTCCTTCTTCTAAAGCTTCTATGGGTAACTAAACCTCCATCTAGGGAGGTGATGAAGCCCCTCCCTTGTAAGTATGTCTTAGTATAGTTCTATTTTGGGGATTGCAATGTATAATCTTTGGTCTATTCATGGTCTAGAGCATCTTACCTTGTGTAATGGATCTTCATGTATGTAAATGATTAATGTTGAGTCAATTATCTATCTTTGATGGTTTATTGTTTTAATCATGTTGCTTGCACTCTCATGGTGACAATGGTAGTGAGATCATGGAATTGTTTTAATGGCATGGAGTTGGAGGACTTTGATAGATCATTGCTTAGGTGAAACCTTTGATGATTTATGCTTATTTCTGGCCTTCATGTGCTTCATCATTTTATCTAGGGCTTGATAGTTTTTCATTCAAGTAAATGTGGTTAAGCTACACCTTAGTTAGGTAGTCTAAACATGTTAACCTTTGATGGATTATGCTTGCTTCAGATTTAATGAATTTCTTGAGGATATTATAGCAACCAAGTGTGCTATGTATCATGACTATATATATATATTGTTTTCCCCCAATTTAGCTCTAATCTAGCATGTGTATAGGGATGGAGGCGGATTCACTTCCCTAGTCCTCTTTACTTGTATTTTATCTCCCTTAAACTCTTGCAAACTTTTACTTTATGCACTTTAATTTCATAGCTTAAGTGACAACCAACAAATCCTCTATGAACACCTCTATCATTCTAAAAAGACTCTAGACACTTAGGTTGCCATAGATTAGCGCATTCCCAGTGGTTCGACTTACCCGACCAATAGCCCTATTTTACAATGATTCGTGCTATTGCGAAGGTTGATTTATAATTGTAATCGACTCAACCGATCAACATTCTAAATTGTTACCTTTTATTTGCTTTAATTTCAATTGCATTGTAGTTTAATCAACCAAACAAACCATCTTTTGATCATTTGACCTACTAACCCTACACATTGTTTCTATTGCAAACACGCCCATAATCCCTTAGGACGATCCCTACTCACCCTAGCATTATTTTTAGTTAAAGGTAGTATTGGCTTTTATAAATTTAAAACTTGGCCACATTGCACACTCACACTCTTAATGCATCTTTAAACGTTGGTGCTCGCGATAACCACCAAGTTTTTGGCGCCGTTGCCGGGGATTGAATTGGCAACGCCGTATTGCTTTGGAAACAAATAGGAATTAATATTCTTTTGATCGTGTCTTTACTTTATTTTCTCTTTTGTTACTTATTGTGTTTGTTCTTGATTGGCTAGGTGCATTGAGCTAAGAGAGTCAAACAAAGGGAATTAAAGAGCAAAGGAAGCCAAGTGAAGCTAAGCAAAAGCACAAAATGAGCTAAAATCTAAAAATTTGCAAAGCATAGCAAGACTTGAAACTTGAAAGTTAAATTGAAGTTGTTTAAGGAACCTTTGTGAGATCTTTCTAACTCAATCTCTAGTTAAATCGTCGGCCCGCGTGGTGGCAAGTTTTTCATTTCATAGATAAATCATGAGCCTGTGTGGAGGCAATTTACTTTTCTTTGCATATTGCTCTAACATGGGAGTATTGGACCAATGTATGTGGAGAATGTTTGTTGATTGATTTGTTGTGGGGGCGAAGTGATTGTTATTTGCTTGTTATTTGTTTTGCTAGTGCATGCATAGTCATAGGTCATTAAATCCTACTCTTGTCCCTCCTAATTTGTATCTTGAATCGGTTGTTCGTAATCCTAGGGGAAAAGGTAGTTCGCATCACTTCATTTAACCAATGGAGGAATTGAATGACGACCATGTGGAGGACCTTGGTCATATAGACCAACAAGGCATCCTCCACCCTAATGTGCATCATGAAAATATTCAAGTACCATTAGGCATGCCAAGACCATTCATCCCACCACAACAACAAGGCCAAATTCCATTGGGAATGCCTCGGCTAATTTTTGCTCCACAACCTCCCATTATGCAAGGCAACCAAGGTGCTTGAGTGGCACCACAGGTTGTAAATCCTCCCATTGCTTTAAGAGACCATTATGTGCCTAATGAATACAATGCACCCACTTGCATTCAATTGCCTTCATTTAGAGCACATCACTGTGAGATTAAACCACAAACCATTCAAATACTTCCCAACTATCATGGACTTCCAAGGGAAGAACCTTATAAGTATTTGGATGAGTTTCCTGAAGTGTGTTCCACCGTGAAATACACGGACATGCCAAAAGAAGTGTTAAGACTCAAACTTTTTCCTTTTACCCTTAAGGACAAGGCAAAATATTGGTTCAACAATCTTAGGCCCTTTTTGATAACTTCTTGGGCAGAAATGCAACAAGAGTTCTTGAAGAAGTACTACCCGGTTTTGAAGACCAATGCCATGAGAACTTCCATTCGTGAATTTTCTCAAGGGAATGGGGAAATGTTTCATGAGGCATGGGAAAGGTTTAATGACTTGCTTAGGAAGTGCCCACATCATGACATATCAAAGTGGCAACTAGTTCAACATTTGTTTGAAAGTTTACCGGATAGTCACAAGGGTATGGTTGATGCATCTATGGGTGGTTCTTATCTTGATAAGCATGAGGATGATGTGTGGCAATTTTATGAAAGTATGAGTGAGAATTCAATGCATAGATCTTTATCCTCTAAAAATGGTAGAAATCTAGGTGGACGGAAGAACGTCGGCTTATGTCAAGTTGACAATTCCAAAGATATAGCCGCCGAGATGAAATCTTTATCTCAAAGGTTTGATCAATTTTTTATTAACCAAACTTCAGCGAATCAAATGTCTTCCTCCCCTAACCATTCTCATCGTGCATCTAATGAATTTTGCATGACTTATTCAATTGTTTTACATTCTACTTCCAATTATCTACATGGACATGTGCCTAGTGAAAATCATGAGCAAGTCAATGCTACATTTGTCAACCAAGGGAATAATCCCTATGGTACTCATTATAATTCAAGTTGGAGGAACCATCCAAACTTCTCTTGGAAAAGCCAAGAGGAAGGCTCAAACCCTCTCCAAGGTGGTTTTCAAAACAAGTATGTTCCACCACCGATGCAAAACCAAGGTTCCCAAGGTTGTAGATCTTCTTTTCAATTATCACATGAAAATCAATTCTCTAATTCTCATTTTCCTAACCAATCATCGTATTCTCAAGGAAATTCTAGGAGTCCCGTTTTTGAGGAGAAAGTGTTGACTGCTCTAGGCACTCTAGAGGCGAATACTCAATTGCTTCATTCCCATTTCCAATTCATTGCTAAGCTAGAAATCCAAGTTGGGCAAATAGATAGTACTTTGAATGCTAGAGAGAAGGGGAAAATGCCTTTGAATGCCCCACCAAAGCAACAATGTGTTGTGGAAACTCATTCTTCATCGGAAGGTCACACAATCAAATATGTCAATGCAGTGACAACTTTGAGTAGTGGGAGAATTGTGGACAACCAAGTGAGTATGCCCAATGAAGAGAGTGAACCAGTGCAACCAAAAGTTGACACCCATCCCGTTTCACATCCTATTCCTCATTCATCGCATGTGCATGACCCCTTTGTTTAAAACGTAATGAAAAATGATTTGAACAAAGTTTTGAAAGATGATTTGAAAAATTCTTATGTTGAAGATTCTTCAAAGAAAAAATTTGAAAAAGTTTTTGAGCCTAAAGCTCCATTTTCGGATGCCTTAAAAGGATCCATTTCTCTTGACAAACGAAAGACCAAGACTAATGAAATTATTGATGTGTTTAGGCAAGTGAAAATTAATCTTCTGCTTTTGGATGCAATCAAACAAATTCTGGCTTATGCCAAATTTTTGAAAGATCTTTGCACCCAAAAGAGGAAGAACAAAAGCTAAGCACTAAGGAAAGTAGTCTTGACCGAGTAAGTGAGCTCCATTTTGCAACATAACACTCTCCCAAACTTTAAGGACCCCAGTTCACTTATTACATCTTGCATTATTGGTGACCATGTCATCAATCGGGCTCTCTTAGACTTAGGAGCAAGTGTCAACATTCTTCCATATTTAGTGTACGTCAAATTGAGCTTAGGAGACTTGAAACCGACGTCGGTGGTTTTACAACTTGCCAATCGATCCATCAAAAAGCCCCGGGGTATCATTGAGGATGTTTTGATTAAAATTGATAAGTTCTTCTTTCCCACTGATTTCGTTGTCATAGACATGGAACCGGTTCCGAATCCCAAAAGCCAAATTCCAGTTTTCCTTGGCCGTCCCTTCTTGGCAACCGCAAATGCCAACATCAATTGTAGGACGGGAATAATGAAAATCTCATTTGGCCACATGAAGGTGAAGTTGAACATCTTTAATCTAACCCCGAATTCAATGGATAAACATGAAGAAGTGTGTGTTGTAGAAAAGTGTATTGACAATGAACTTGAAAAACATGAGTTTTTGCTTAAGAATGGAATTTCTAAAAGTTCACCTTCCAGTTTGATTTCCAAGAAAGTGGTTTTGAAACCAAGTGTTCCAAGGGCATGGAAGGCCAAGAGTTGCATAGACCAAGGACCATCAATGTCTTTTGAATCAAATCTAACAAGTTTTCTAAAGAACCATTTGTTGGGTGGGATTCAAAAATCCATTCACCCCATCAAGGAGGGGATGCATAACAAGATATTTGATCCGAGCTAAAAGAGCCCAACGTCTTGCTAGAGACATTAAAGACTAGCAACGCTTCATAGGGTTTACAACCTTATTCCCCCCTAATTTCTATTTTACCTTTCATTTCTTGTGTCGTCTAGATATATTCTGGGTTTATACACATGGCTAGGAATTGTGATGGAGAATGCATGCACTTTCATTCTGAAAATAGGCATTTTGCACTTGTTTGATCGATCTTAAAAGAGGTTCGATCAATCGAACATTCATCCCTGCATCCAATCATCTCTCAGTCCCATCGATCTAGAATTTCCTGCATATTTCAGCTCTCTGTGTATCGAGAGAACTTCAATTCAGATCGATCTTAGTGCTCCAAGATCGATCGAGATTTTCCTCAGATCGACCTTCATTCCATACTTAGAAATTTTTTTGAAACCCATGAAAATCACCTCTGTGTGTATCTAATGAACTTATTTGCAGGTTTTCACCTATTCAATCGATCGAAGTATCTTCCAGATCAATCTTGGAATAATCGATCTGTGTCCTTTTGTTGACTTTGACTTTGACTGCTCTTTTTGAATTTTGAATTTATAAAAATAATAATAATAATAATAAAACAAAAATATTTTCAATTTTTATTTTATTTTATTCTCAAAAATTTCAATATATATATATATATTTATATATAGTTTTTAGGAATTTTTCAAAATTACAAAAATAATTTTCCTTTATCTTTATTTTATTTTAAAAAATATTTTCAAAAAAATCCAAAAACATTTTTTTATTTTTTATTTTCAAAAATCCAAAAAATATTTTTTTAAAAAAAATCCACAAAAAATTTCAAAAATACTGTGTCGTTTTGAGCTTAGATCGATCTATGTTCTTAAAGATCGATCTATGTTCGATTGATTTGAGATTTTTCCAGATCGATCGAACATGTCGGAAACAATTTTTAAAAATAGAAGCCAAGGGTCATTTTGATCGATTTACACATTGATCTCAACCCTAGCTCCCTTTCACCGCTGCACACCTTCTTCCTAACCTTCGGCGAACCTCCGGCGAGCTTCCCAAACTTCAACACTTCATCTCTCGTCTCAGATCTCATCTCTCTCTCTCTCTCTCTCTCTCTCTCTCGATCCACTTCTTTCCCCGATTTGGTAAGTTTCAGTTGTATTTTTGGATTTCGAGCTTCAATCATATGTTTTAGATACTTTCCATGCTTAGATCTTAAGTTTCCATGATTGAATGTTTCCATTTTTGAAGTTGATGAAGCACATGCATATATATGTATATTTGTATATATTTTGATTTCGATTTGGATTTTGAGGGTCACGTGCCTATTCAAGTGACTATTTTTGTGTTGTTGAGGTATAGAGGGACCCACAAGCTTGCTTGGGTACCCCCCGTGTCATCCACGTCACAGATCTATGACTTTTCGAATTTCTCGCAGCAGTTCGATCGATCGAAGTTTTCTCTTATCGATTAGAGATAAATCAATTGAACTTAGTCCTGATCGATCTGAGAAAAATCGATCTCATATTTTCCTGATCAATCGAACTTCACAGATTTGCATATGCACACTTTACACACCATCCATAGTGTTCATGCTAGTTTTTTGATGCCCAATGCTTGTGTTTTCCACATTGGATGCATTCCATACTTACACTGTTTAGCATGTTTCACTTAGTCACTGTTTACTTGGTCGCGTCATCACTTGCATAGATTCATGTACTTTATTCTGAGTTGTCTATCTTACTTGACATACATGTTTCTATATATTGTGCTTCAATTCTCTATTATCTGTTATTAACTTATTTTGCAAGTGTTTCTTTTCTATTTTGTAGGCCATGGCACGGGTTAAGACAGTCGCCCGTCAACAATTTCTAAGGAGAGTACGACAGCGTGTAAAGGAGCCCGCAGAGCCTTCTCATGCCTAGGATCTAGAGCAAGTTGAGCAGGCTAAGCAACATGAGCAGTTACAGGAGTATGAGGAGCCAGCCCCGGCTCAGTCTGACCGCTCTGCCTTTACCGCTTCTGCATCTTCATCCCATTTTGATGAGGATGAGTATATAATTTCTCCTTCTACACCACCGGCACAGCTTGGCCAGGTCCAAGACCGACCTATTTAGAAGTTTAGACGCCTTTTGGTGTCCCATGAGTCCGTATTTGACATAGTTTTCTTCTTCCGGTCAATCTTGACCCGGGCAACTTTTGACGACATTGAGCGGTGCGACATTCTAACCATTCTGGCGCCAGTTACTTATCCTGTTTTCTCGTGGCTTGTTCGGATGTTCTACCAGAACCTCCGGCCGGCCCCGGGTAATCTGTCAGAGCTGCGGACTACCATCGATTACCACCCTATCATCATCACAGTCGACACTTTGGCCATATTTTCTCGGTGCCCACATGTCTACCCTCCAGGTCTTGATTATCCTATTCTGAGGAGGCCTTCTGATGCAGACATGGCCGTTGCTTTGACTGGCCATTACGCAGCTAGCAAGACTTTCACCACCCGGACTTATCTGCTTAATGACCTATAGTTTTTCGATTCGGTCTTGTACCAAAATGTGTTTATGGCGGGGTATAAGATCCAGAGGCGTTCTGATTTTCTGGCATCCCTTTATGCTTTCTACATCGGGCACTGGTTCTCCATTCCTGTACTCTACTGGAGTGTTATGATGAAGTTGTACACAGATTATATCAGCAAGGCCAAGCCCAAGTGGGCTAAGTATCTCCCCTTCGCTCATCTTATTACTCAGATCCTCCGGGACCAGCGCTACCCTTTCCATCCACAGGAGCGTTCTAAGTCAGGGCTTGCCACTACGACAAGAAGGATTGGAACAAGAGCTACAATGCTCTTATCAAGAGCTTGGAGGAGGACGCTATCTTAGCAGCAAATGAGGCTACAGAGGTTGAGGAGACAGAGATGGCAGCAGCAGCAGCAGCAGCGGACAATCTAGCAAACGCACCGGCGGCTGTAGTACATATGGATATAGACCTGGAGCAGCAGCCTCCAGAGGAATTACAACATCTCTCGAGTTGGGTCGCCAGTTTATTCCCAAGAGCAGGGTCAGGAGTTATTATCCCTTTATTATCTGATAAGTTTCATCCAAGTGCCATCTTTTTAGGACCGCAATCAATTCCAAGTTTGGGGGGGTTACACCACCCACTTTGGATATTTGTGTCCCAGCCATTCTTTGCCTTAGTTGTACTAGTATACTCTTTCTTTTTGTTCTCTTTGCACATTGAGGACACTGTGCCATTTAAGTTTGGGGGTAATGGGTGTTAATTGCAGTATTTGCTTTCAATTCAAATTTTTAAGCATGACTTATGTATTTGAGAGATTTTCTATGATTGGTCCATAACTAGCTATGATTTTGATCTTTTGAGGACTATATTGCTTAAAATTTAAAAATTGCTTGACTTGAAAGTCCAATACTCCTTGTATGCCTTGTGTATGCCATTTAGGAGTAAATTTTTCGAAAGATTGATATCTTGCTTGTACTTGTGGCCCACATCATCCTGATTTTGTGATTGTTTTGATATTCACTTTAGGATTCTACACTAGCATTCATTTGTAGGGTACATGCTTTGTTGATTATTGAATTGGTGATATCCCAATTGAGCTAATAGTGCATTGAAAGCTTTCGTTCTTGATAAAGGTAGATAAAACCCTTTTTTATTGAGTAGCCGGGATTCTAGCCTCATCAAGCACAGAATTTCTCGCGCCGAAAGGTGGAGGGCCCAAACTCTAGGTTAATAATTGAACTTCAAAAAAAAAAAAAAAGTTTCAAAAGCAAATAAAAAAGTGAAGACTTCTCCCAAAAGATGAGAAGTGTGAAATGATTAGATAGAGGTTGTTTTGATTTGTAACCTACTTGATTTGAGCTTGTAAGTCCTTAGGGGTGTTTCAATACCTAGTGCCCTGGGAGTCATTGACCTAACGCTCGACCTCATGGATCGCTAAAAAGCTAAATAGATCAACATATTGCACCATGCTTCCATCTTTGATCCTTAAGGATAAAAATAAAAATTAAAAAAAAAAAAGGAAAACGCACCTAGAACAATAAAACTTTAATAAAAGGTCCACTCTTTGTCTTAATGATCGTTACTAGATTTGTGCTAGTTTGAGGGTAAGGATGTGATCATTTCTTTAGTTGGCTTAGATAGCAACATACTTGATGTCGGTCCACTCAAAAAGGATTCTAGAGTTGTTTTGATTTACATGATCATTTTCTTGATGTGTGGAAGACCATACTTGCTTGCTTGATGTTGAAATTTTGGGAGATTGCTTGGAAATGGTTGAAAAATTGAATACTTGAGGTAGTTTTTTCCCAATATTTGTTTACAATATTAGTGCATATTTTGTGATAATAAGCTTAATATTTATGGGTATCATTTCTGAAAACCCTCACGAGACTTCACTTGTCCACTAAGGGTAACCTAGGGGTTTAAAAGGCTTGTTGCATATGCTAAATACAATCGTGTTCCCTACGAAAGTGGCGTTATCCTTTTATTATTATCTAGTTCATAGTTGTATAGTTATATAGTCGTTCATTTCATTCTTTTACTTCGTAGTTCATTGCTAGGGACTAGCAATATTAAAGTTTGGGGGTGTGATGAGCTTTAAAAAGTGTGTAATTAAATCCCTTAAGCTTAGGTATTCTAGGACATTTATCTATTTTATTTTTCCGTCTTACACTAATTTCATATTATTGCCCTTTTTAGGTACTTATCCCAAAAATAAGTTAATTCAACTAAATAAGAGCTTAAAAGAAGCAATCCCAAGCTGAATGGAAGAAATGAGCAAAATGAAGCAAAGTGTGGAAAATCAGCAAATTCGATCGATCTCAACATTCATTCAATTGATCGAGCAACATCGATCTGGACATTTTAAAATGGATCCAAGCAATTGTCCTTATCCAAAAGATCTCACCATCTTTGATCGATCCAACCTTTCTCAGATCGATCAAAAATATTCGATCTTATCCACACCTACCACCCCACTTACCACTCTTGTCTTTTTCCCAAAATATCTCAGAGATTTGTCTTTATTCAAAAAGGCACCGCCAAGGATGATCGATCTCTGCAGCATTCGATGGATCTCACCAATGTTCAATCGATCTTAACACAGTTCGATCGATCGAACCTCATCAAGTCCGAAATAAAATAAATTCCAACTCATTAAAAGTTGGCTCATGGTGCAATCATTGTAAGGACTCTAGTGCACAAATCCAGACCATTAGGTGTGACACTTGAGCCTCCTATATAAGGATTTTGAGCCATTCATATCAAAAGATTGAACATATCTTCAATACACATATCATATCTCATATCTTGGAGAGGAGGCTAGAAACTAGAGAGCTTTTACAGATCTTTGGGAGTTCTTCCATTCTTCTAGGGTTTCCATCAAGAAAGAGGTCATTCCTACCATGGAGATAGCCCTTGAAGGTTGGATGACTACTTCAATGAGTGGCTAGACATTTACTTGGGGCTAGAGTAACCCCTAAGTTTGCTTCCTAGACCTAGTGTTTTGTATATTTTTGGGGATTTGCTTGTAATAAATGTTTTGATCTTGGATTTATATATAAATCTTGTAGTTTTTACTTGATGTGTATGGATTAATGTTTTTAATTGATTATCTACTTCTAACCATATGTCTATGTATGCTAGAATGGATGATTCATGTGGTTTTCTCTAGATTTAGTGGAGTTTATGCATGTCTATGTGTATAGATGAAGTGAATTTAGAGATGGTCAAAACATAGTGCTTAATTGAACACTCTTGTAATTTATTTGATGGTTCACACTTGTTTCTTGATGGATTGTGCCACACCTTAAGCTTACTTAGTTTAATTTCCATGTCTGTAGTATAGATGTAGTATAATTGCTTTAGATTCTTAGATAGGTGGACAATCTATTCTTGTTCCTTGGTGTTCCATACTTATGAATGCAAATGGTGCATGCTTCTAGATAGTTGTGTGTGCATAAATTATGATTTCATTGAATGAATTTTGGTCCCTTTTGATAAGTTGTGCTTTCCATTTGAATTGGCTAGACAATCTATACTTATTTGCATTCATGCCTAGTTTCAATTAATGTCACACACACACACAAGTTACAATTTAATTTCCTCCATTGATATACAATTGCTAGTGTCTAGTAAAGTCAAGCTTAGTGGTGATCTCTAGTACCCCAAGTCCTCTCCTCTATATTTTTTTCCCTACATTCTAAATTGTTACCTTTTACTTGCTTTAATTTCAATTGCATTGTCGTTTAATCAACCAAACAAACCATCTTTTGATCATTTGACCTACTAACCCTATACATTGTTTCCATTGCAAACACGCCCACAATCCCTTGGGACGATCCCTACTTACCCTAGCTATATTTTTAGTTAAAGGTAGCAGTGACTTTTATAAATTTAAAACTTGACCACATTGCACACTCACACTCTTAGTGCATCTTTAAACGTTGGTGCTCACGATAACCACCACTGATATCTCTGCTACAGTTGCGAAAACACCCAATATCACCAAATTGGTGATATGGGTTATAGCCCAATTTTGATATATGTTTTGACACTATTCAATACCACATCTGCCCACTCCAAACATGATATGGATCCAAAAAGAAAAGCAAAACAGTCAAACCAATATCAAACCTCCTTCCAAACACGCCCTTAATATTTATCATCCCAAAATAAGTGTCTAATTTGAAAAGTCAATGGACTGTTTTTTTTTTTTTTTTTTTTTTAATAATTTTATCAATTTAACCTTCTTACATTAAATCCTGTAAATCATTACATCATTGTAAATTTAATAATTTATTCACCATTAATATAATAAAAAATAATAAAAAAAATTTTTCTTAAAAAGTTAGATTTTTAAAAAAGAAGGCTTATTTTAAAAAGAAAAAGAAAGAAGAACTAGAAAATTTGAATTTGTTTAAATAAACATGTTGGAAGAGGAAAGATGGATAAAACCTTTCAACCAGACTTGCTTTTCAACGCACAAAATGGGATTTATTTTATCTATTTACAGATCTCTTATTGATACAAATATCTAAATTTAACACTTTTAGAAACATTTATTATTGTAAAAGTTTATGTGTTTTAAAAAACAAAACAATGCTACTGGCGCCTCCCTCCCCACTCACAGTCATGTTGGGCAAAATACCATTTCCGTTTTAAGAAATAGTTTTTTCTTTTCAATAATTGTTTTAGAATACTAAATTAGATAAACCCAAAAAAGTTTGTTTTGTTAATATAATATATTTTTATTATGGAATAAAATATTTAATTTTAGAATACTAAATTAGATAAACCCAAAAAAGTTTGTTTTGTTAATATAATATATTTTTATTATGGAATAAAATATTTAATTTTTAATAAAATAAAAAAAAAATTCCAAAAATGTTTGAGCCTATCATTTGAGGCCCAGCCCGATCAAGTAGATTTTTTTATGGAGCATTGAGGGTCAGAAACATATGCAATTCATTCATAAAATGCAATTCACTTTTTTAAAAAATAAAGAAATAAATGAAAGTGTATTTAATTCATAGATATTAGTGTTTGTTTTGTTTGTCTGTCAACAAAATAATTCTCAAAAATTCAAAATTATTTTAAAAAAAAACTTTTTTAAAATTGAATTTTTTAAAAACAATTCTACGAAACTATCAGTCTTTTTTAATTATCAATTAATCAAACAAACTCAACTCTGCATATATATTTGTTCGGTCATATGAAGAAAATAAAATCGATTTCTTAATTATGAAGTTATAAACAATAAGTCAAGTGCGATCCTGCAGCCCCTCCTTTTGAAAAAGGAGAGAGATATGGTGTGTGTGTGTGAGAGAGAGAGATGGATATTTAACAGGAGTGGAATATAAATAAAATAAAGATAGGTGGATTGGACTCGTTACTCTTTAGAAGGAGAGAGTTAAAAATTGGTTAAAAAAATTAAAAGGTCGATATCAAAGTGGCAGCTTTACATGTACAAGATTGTCAAATAATGACAAGTATAACATATTGTAACAATTAGAAATAGTACTTCACTGCTTCTCACTTGGAAGTGTAATTTGAGTTGGTCAACTTCAACATAACACAAGCTCGTCCAATTTTTCGTAAGTTTAGATAATTATTTTCATAAATAAAATTGAATTTGGGTTGAAAAATATCAATTCAAATTTAATTAGGGTTGGGCTAAATTGAGGTATTAGCAAGCCGAACAAACCCGTAACCGATATCTAATGTTATTTTCATATATATTTTTAATTTTAAATACATTAAATATAATATTTAAACTATGATTATTTTTTTTTCTTTTAAACTTCATTTGTTAAATCTTAACTTATTATATAATATCATTTAAGACAATTAATTTTTTAAGAATTTGTTTGTAATTTATTCAAAATTTTATCAATGAATTTGTTTGTAATTTATTCAAAATTTTATAAAATGTCTTTAAACTTTTTTTTAAGAGTAATTTAATCTAAAACTAATCAAAAATCATATTAAATTTTTGGTGTGAAAATTACCTATACGAGTAACTCGATTTCATCCCAATTTTTAACATGGAATCTAAGCACGAGTTATAGGTCCGAATTTAAAAGTAGAAGGATGGGTTAAATTAGGGTTGAGTAGTTAGGATAGAGTTGGATTGGGTTTGGGTTTTTATATGATGGGTTGGACTTGAGTTTAGCATTATATATGGTGAGTTAGGCTCAAGTTATATTTCAAACCTATTCAAACTACAGCCCTATTCTCACTCCTTTCGCAAATATATAGTGCTTCTTCTCACTCCTTTCCCAATGAGAAAAGTCGACTCCTTTTGCAATATGAAAATTATTTTTTTGCTTCTCACTCCTTTCCCAACGAGGAAGGTCGACTCCTTTTGCAAAATGGAATTTTATTTTATTTTATTTATTTATTTATTTTTGTTCCTTCTCCCTCCTTTCCAAATAAGGAAAGTCGACACGTTTTGTAATATGGGATTTTTTTTTTGCTTCTCACTCCTTTCCAAATGAGGAAAGTCGGCTCCTTTTGCAATATGGAAATTTTCCTTTTACTTCTCCCTCCTTTCCCAACGAGAAAAGTGACCCTGACCACTTTTGCAATATGGATTTTTTTTTTTTTTGGGAAGTTGAGGGAACTGTTCATAGATTAGGGAAGCACGTTTTACAAGCACATTACTTTAGAAGTCAATTATTAATTTAAAATTTTAAAATATTAATACAACCCTTTCTTATCGTAAAATGACCAAATATTATCCCAAAATACAATTTTAATCTTTATATATTGGACTTCATACTTTCATATAATTTAATATTAAGTATGCATATTTTATTAAATGATATAAAAAATTACTTAACAAAAATTATTTTATGTAAAACATAATTTGAAATTAAACATGTATATAATTTCATATAACTACAATTTATTAATATATTACTCCATAGTATAAATTTAAATTAACAAATTTTAAATATTACTAGAAATAATAAAAATAATTTTTATTTATAATAATAAAATATAATATGATTTGCCCTCCAAAACCAAAAGCACCAAGGAGCACAAAAAAATAGGACACATTTATTTAATATATTTAATTAAATAATTTAATTTAATTATAATAAATAAGTTAGTAAATCAAATACAAACACGTTATACATAATTATCGTATCAATTCTTATTGACACAATCATCGTTATATTTATATTGTGTTGTAACCATGTTAGCGTGTCGGGTTAAAAATTGGAACCCAGTCCATGTAACTTTCGAAAAAAAACAAAAAAACTCTGGGTCCATGCAACCGGGTGGCCCATTAGCATCACCCATTCGAGGCTCACACGACTTGCACGTGCAAGCGTGGCTTGCTTCAAGAACATTGGAACAAACACAAAAACGTCGCCGTAAAGTTCCTTTCCTTTACCTTGGCTAAATAGGATTTTTTAAAAAAAACGAGTAATAGAGAGAAGAGTAGAAGATTCCAGAACCACGATTTCCCTCCTATTTCGGGACCTCTCTGTCCATAAATACCCCAATCCGCAAGCAGATTGCAATTCGTAAGCGAGCTCTGTTTCGAATCCTCTCCCAAAATCCCCTAGTAGCGTTCGTTCTACACAACTTTCTCTCTCTACAGAACCTTCTCTCTAACATTCTTTCAAGCTTTCTTTCTGCATTGCTATGTTGGTTGAAGAATCAGTAGTAATGGCGGATGTTCAGATGGCCGACGCGGAAAGCTTTGCCTTCCAGGCAGAGATCAACCAGCTTCTCAGCCTCATCATCAACACCTTCTACACTAACAAGGAGATTTTCCTTCGGGAACTTATCAGTAACTCCTCTGATGTATGTATTACATATTCTCTCTGTCATATATGAATGTGTGTGATTTGGTGTTGAATTGATTAATTTTGGTGTATGTAGGCTTTGGATAAGATCAGATTCGAGAGTCTGACGGACAAGAGCAAACTCGATGCTCAGCCGGAGCTCTTCATCAAGATCGTCCCCGACAAGGTCAACAAGACCCTCTCTATCATCGACAGTGGTATCGGAATGACCAAAGCAGGTACTATAATCAGTTTGACTCCCAATTTTAAGCTAAAATTTCATGATTGTTTCCCAGGAAAATTTTCATCAGAAAAAATTGAAACTATTGTAGAATGTAGTAGCATTCTAGGGCAAATTTAGGATTATTGTAGTTGTATTTTTTTAATTGTTTTTTGGATGGTCAATAATTGAAAATTGTTTGTGAATGTGTTGTTTTTATTAGATTTGGTGAACAATTTGGGGACAATTGCAAGATCGGGGACCAAAGAATTCATGGAGGCGTTGCAGGCTGGTGCAGATGTGAGCATGATCGGTCAATTCGGTGTTGGGTTCTACTCTGCTTACCTTGTTGCAGAGAAGGTCATTGTGACCACAAAGCACAACGATGATGAACAGTACATCTGGGAATCTCAAGCTGGTGGGTCCTTCACTGTCACTAGGGACGTCAATGGCGAGCAACTAGGCAGAGGGACCAAAATCACTCTCTTCCTCAAGGAAGACCAGGTAAAAATTCCAATTCAATGTTATGTTGCTTTGTTACTGTTGAATTGAACCCGTGCAATGTAATGAATGTAATGTTGGTTTTTGAAACTCCAAATTGTTATATTTGTCTCTCAACCATGGGAAGTTTGAATCCCTCCGTTTTTCTTTGCAACCAAACAGATAAGTTGTCTGGGATTGTTTGAATCCTCAAATTCGGTTGCTTGGTACTTACTTTATGTTGTTGATTTCTTGTAGTTGGAGTACATGGAGGAGAGGAGGATTAAGGACCTTGTGAAAAAGCATTCTGAATTCATTAGCTATCCTATCTATCTATGGACTGAGAAAACCACTGAGAAAGAGATCAGCGACGACGAAGACGATGCACCAAATAAGGAAGAGGAGGGTGATGTTGAGGAGGTTGATGAGGAGAAAGACAAGGACACCAAGAAGAAGAAGAAGATCAAGGAGGTCAGCCATGAGTGGCAGCTCATTAACAAGCAGAAACCCATTTGGTTGCGAAAGCCGGAGGAGATCACCAAGGAAGAATATGCCTCCTTCTACAAGAGCTTGACCAATGATTGGGAGGATCACCTTTCCGTCAAGCACTTCTCTGTTGAAGGACAGCTTGAATTCAAGGTTATCCTTTTTGTACCCAAGAGAGCCCCATTTGATCTTTTCGATACCCGAAAGAAGATGAACAACATCAAGCTCTACGTCCGAAGGGTGTTCATCATGGACAACTGCGAGGGGCTCATCCCGGAGTACCTTGGATTTGTCAAGGGTGTTGTGGATTCTGATGACTTGCCACTCAACATTTCTCGTGAGATGCTGCAACAGAACAAGATTCTCAAGGTGATCAGGAAGAACCTTGTGAAGAAATGCATAGATATGTTCAATGAGATTGCGGAGAACAAGGAGGATTACACTAAGTTCTATGAAGCTTTCTCGAAGAATTTGAAGTTGGGTATTCACGAGGACAGCCAAAACAGGGCGAAATTGGCTGACCTGCTCCGATACCACTCCACGAAGAGTGGTGAAGAGTTGACTAGCTTGAAGGACTATGTCACCAGGATGAAGGAGGGTCAGAAGGACATCTACTACATCACCGGTGAGAGCAAGAAGGCCGTTGAGAACTCTCCATTCTTGGAACGGCTCAAGAAGAAAGGCTACGAGGTTCTTTTCATGATTGATGCCATTGATGAGTACGCTGTTGGGCAGCTGAAGGAATATGATGGGAAGAAATTGGTTTCCGCCACAAAGGAGGGTTTGAAGCTTGACGACGAGAGTGAGGAAGAGAAGAAGAAGAAAGAGGAAAAGAAGAAGTCATTTGAGAGCCTTTGCAAGACCATGAAGGAAATTTTGGGAGACAGAGTTGAGAAAGTGGTTGTATCTGATAGGATTGTGGATTCGCCGTGCTGTTTGGTTACAGGAGAGTATGGGTGGACTGCAAACATGGAAAGGATCATGAAGGCGCAGACTCTGAGAGACAGCAGCATGAGCTCATACATGTCGAGCAAGAAGACCATGGAAATCAACCCAGACAATGGAATCATGGAGGAGCTGAGGAAGAGAGCCGAGGCTGACAAGAATGACAAGTCGGTGAAGGACCTTGTGCTGCTACTATTTGAGACTGCTCTCCTGACTTCTGGCTTCAGTCTTGACGATCCAAACACTTTCGCGGCGAGGATTCACAGGATGTTGAAATTGGGTCTGAGCATCGATGAGGAAGAGGTTGGTGGCGAGGATGCTGACATGCCGGCATTGGAGGAAGATGGTAATGAGGAGAGCAATATGGAGGAAGTGGACTGAGGGCAGAAGCACAGGATGTTAATTTTTATATGACAATTTTCAAATTTACCAAGTCAAAGTTGTAATTTTTTTTTTTTTTTTTTATGCTAAACTAAGAGTTTTAATTACGGACAATCGGATTTTATTAAACAAATATAGTGAGGCACGCCGGAACAGGATGAGGCGCAACCAAGACAAGTGCCTAATAAATATCAGTGAGTCTGGAATTATAACAAGCGTTAAACTTGAGTCTCGAGCCTAGGCGCACCTAGGTGTGACCCTGGGCGCGCCTTTAACAACACCGATGTCATGTAAAATACATTCCGAAGAGTATATGAGAAGTCATGTCAGACACCGTTGGCACAACACATAGAACAAAGTATCCACGCTAAAGGACCGAAACACACTCCGCATAGACAACTCTACAATTCCTTAAGTGGAAAGAGAATTCAAATGGCATAAATCAGAGCCTGCTCATTGAGAGGACAGATTGACAACTATTAAACACCAAGGGTTAGCAATACTTGGATCAAAATTCCAACCTCTCGTAAATAAGTTAATTGAAAGCTTTTGAGATGCTTTCTTCTTGTAGATTCATATGCCTTTTATCATAGCTTCTAATACCAGTTTATTTGCTCAGAAGTACCACAACGAAAGGGCTCCTCGAGCTCAATATCTTGAGGTTTTTAGTTATTTGAGCTATCAAAATTCTAAAAATTTAAACCCATTCAATGAGAACAACTGAAGCATCAGGCCCACTGATTTTAACTTTTGAAACTGATCAAAGTCTGAGAACTATTCGGAAAGTTAGACGTGCAATTAAATTTGTTGAGCATTAGAAACCTATTATGGTGGGTTTATCTTTGAAAGCTCAGGTGGACAGAGAGAGGTGCTTGTTCACGATAATGGAACCCTTATGAAGTCAGTTTGGGGGTTGTAAAAACAATTGTGCCGATTTGGATACACATGAACTAAGGCAGTCTACGGTGAAGATAGAAACAGATTTAAGAATTTAACTCAAATCACTATCAAGACCCTAACAGAAACCTAAGAACAGAGCATAAGCAAACCATGAGAGAGAAAAAAGTTTGTTCTTTCACTTATTCAGCTGATTTATATTTAATGCTGATTTAGAGTTACCATCAAGACAATGCAATAGTGCAGGTAGGAAAAGAAATTCGAAACACATTCATCAATATAAATGGTTGTTGTCATTTTGCTACGGTGTCAAGGAATAAACAGCAAATCATCCCCAAGACAACACTTGGGCACTTCAACCACCTTCAAATATATCGTCTAGCAATTTAAACAAATATAAATGATCAAATCTAGGGAATTTGTTTAGTATGAAAACAAACAAACAAACAAAAAAAAATCCTACTAATTAACATCCCCACTTTCCATTCATTAGTGGTTTGGGTAAATAGAGCAGCTTCGGTTTGACAAATAAATACAAGTCACAAAGGAGTGTTCTGAAATATAAAAGCAGAGATGATTAAAAGGTATAACTTACTATGAGTGAACACACACATCACAAGATCTTTTAGTTAAATTCAAAAGACTAACATCTAACAACTGCCACACACTAGCACAACAGTCCTCTATTTGTAACAGCTTCAATTGAATAACATAACAACCATACCAAACATTTTGAATCATGCATCAATCGTAAAACATTTGGAATCCCTAATAACACAAATCAAATCTACATCAATAAATTATCTATATTTATTTAGTCAATAGAAATTACCCTAAAAGAAGGCTGAAAGTTGGCCGGAGCACCACCCTTTTCGCCACCAAACTCACCGGGAGGGCCCCCTCGAGGACCCCCACGGTATCCATCCCGGTCACCAAACCTCAGCCTGTCACCTTCAAACCGTGGTGGGCCACTGTAATATCAAAATAAATCCACAAAATTAATCACATTTCTACCAAAAATCAAAACTTTGAGAGAAAATGCATAAAAGCCATTATGGAAAATGCAATGCGGATGCTGAATTACCGTGGGCGATCGCCGGATGGGCCGACCAGTGGGCCTTGCCGACTTCTTCAAAGTGGCGGGAACAATCTCCGATGGAAGATTGAGGTAAAAACATAGAACATATTCTTAATTATGAAGTTATAAACAATAAGTAGAGTGCGATCATGCAGCCCCTCATTTTGAAAAAGGAGAGAGACATGGTGTATATATATATATATATATATATATATAGATATAATGAGATGGATATTTAATAGGAGTGGAATATAAAAAAAAAGAGTAATTATACTTGTACCGATTTGTTGCACCGAATATTTTTTATTGGTTATTTATATATAGTACATGTAAGTGGAGGGTTCACTTTTTTATTTATGCGATTTGTTATAATAAATTGTTAGACCTATTTTTTTTAATCGATCTATTTATAAACAATCTCCGATGGAAGATTAAGGTAAAAACATAAATCATATTCTTAATTATGAAGTTATAAACAATAAGTAGAGTGCGATCATGCAGCCCCTCGTTTTGAAAAAGGAGAGAGATATGGTGTGTGTGTGTGTGTGTGTGTGTGTGTGTGTGTGTGTATAATGAGATGGATATTTAACAGGAGTGAAATATAAAGAAACGAGTAATGATACTTGCATCGATTTATCGCACCGAATTGTTGCACCGAATATTTCTGGTTGATTATTTATGCATAGTACATGTAAGTGGAGGGTCCACTTTTTTATTTATGCGATTTGTTGTAATGAATTGTCAGACCTATTTATTTTAATTGATCCATTTATGCATAAATAAATAAGTGAGACCCTCCACTTATATGTACTATGCATAAATAATCAATCAGAAACATTTGGTGCAACAATTCGGTGCAATAAATCAATGCAAGTATCATTACTCGAAAGAAAATTCAAAAATATTTGGTGCAATAAATCGGTGCAAGTATCATTATTCAAAAAAAAAAATAGAGATTGGTGGATTGGACTCGTTACTCTTTAGAATGAAAGAGTTAAAAATTGGTGAAAAAAATTAAAAGGTGGCAGCTTTACATATACAAGATTGCCAAATAATGACAAGTATAAAATATTATATTTAGAGCATTGCTATTGTAAGAGTCATATAAATCCTATATTTAAGAATTTGGGAGAGGGAATTAATTAAGAAATAATCATTTGCAAGTAAGAAAACAAATTAAGTTTTTTCTCTCCTCTTTTCACGTTCTCTCTTTCTCTCTCTTAGTTAACCCTCAACTAATTTGACTTAAAATTTTTGTGATGAGGTTATTCTAAAATTCAAAAACGTGAACAAATAAAAAATAAAAAAAAATCTCAAATAGAATGAAATAGTATCACGAACATAATAAATGAAATTTAACTTACTAGAACCCAGTATGTCACCTTTGAGGATTAACCCATTGACGGAAAGAGACAAATTGGTTGAGAGTATTAACCAATGACTCAACCAATGAGAGAAAAAGAGAACGTTGAGAGAAGAGAGAGAAAAAAGCTTGATTTGTTTCTTTAATTGCGAATGATTCTTTCTTAATTAATTGTCTCTCCCAAATTCTTAAAAATAGAAATTGTATGGCTTATAAGCTCCGAACTTTGTAGACTTTTTGCGATAGCGCTCTCATAATAACACTACTCTTATATTTATTACATTTACAAACATACTTATACTAAATAACACTACTCTTATATTTATTACATTTACAAACATACTTGTACTAAATGATTTTTTTTATTAAAGACATTGTAAATGTACTAGTGACACCAAATAAAGGAATGACTACTTTAATCCACTTCATTTTTATAAATTAATTGAACTATCCTAAAAGGGAACACAAAATCATATGATCTGTATGAGGTACTGTTTTTGTATTATTAAAGCACATTTAAAAGGGTATGGTGTTATCATCAAGAGTAAAAACTTATAATATGTATACTTGCATATATAACTTATATATATGTGTGTGTGTATGTGTGTGTGGGTGTGTGTGAGTTTTTATTCCACACATCTCATACAGTACTGATTTGATCCCAGTGTTGGGTTTATTTCCTTCTATATGGAGGAAAGCCCAAGTAGGTTTTATTAAAGACCAAAGCCCAGCCATTTAGGGTGAATAACCCTAAGGAAGTCAGAATAAAAAGGCAGGAGAGATCAGCCGTAGCTGACACAAAAGAAAGAGAGAAAAATGCAATTTTTTTTCACACTGCCCAGATTTCATCAAACCTCCGATCCTGCTTCGTCCGTAGTCCGATCGAGCTAAAATTTGGAGGAGAGGTTCATGACTCAATGAGTTAAAATATGAACGGTGATGATTGGATTTTGAGCTCAGGAACAGTGATTCGTGCCCATGAACAATAACCGGGTTTATGGTATTTTCTCTCCAATTCTCTTTGTTTTTGCCAAGATTGATGATATCTTGATGAGATGTATTGTAACCTCTAATTACGATTAGAGAAGACTTTGTGTACCCATTATTTGGTTGATAGTGGAGATTTCAACTAGACGAGGTCCCGTGGTTTTTGTTCCTCACACTGGAGAAATTTTCCACGTAAAAAATTGCTTGTGTTCTTGTGGTTTGGTGTGATTGATTTTCTTTTCTATTATTTTCAGCACATATAAAATTAGAAATACACTATATTTGCTTGCATATAGGGAGAAGAGTTATTCTGCTGTATTTATTTATTTCTATCTCTCCCAACAAAGTGGTATCAGAGCTCCAGGTTGACAGATTGTCAGGTTGACAGTTTGAGTTATGAAGCAAATACAAGTAGAATCTCAATGGTTCAAATTATCACATATGGAAAGGAAAAATGGAGAATCTTCTTTATGTGAAAGATTATTACCTACCGGTGTTTAGTGCTGAAAAACCAGAAAACAAGTCTGTTGTGGAATGGACTTTGTTACATCGACAGGTGTGTGGGTATATGAGGCAGTGGGTAGATGATAATGTTTTGAACCATATTAGTGGAGAGACAAATGCACGTTCTCTATGGAGTAAGCTTGAACAGCTATATGCTAGAAAGACTGGAAATAATAAATTGTTTCTGCTTAAGCAGATGATGGCTTTGAGATATCAGGACGGGACTCATTTATCTGATCACCTGAATACATTCCAAGGAATTATTAATCAGCTGGCTAGAATGGGTATTAAGTTTGATGATGAGATACAAGAGTTATGGTTGCTTGGTTTATTACCGGACTCATGGGAGACGCTCAGAACTTCATTGTCTAACTCTGCTCCGGAAGGTGTAATCACAATGGATATGGCCAAGAGTTGTTTGCTAAATAAAGAGATGAGAAGAAAAACACAGGGATCCTCTTCACAGTCAGAGATCTTGGTTACAGAAAAGAGGGGGAGAAGTAAGAGCAGAGGTCCGAAGAACAGAGATAACAGCAGAAGTAAGTCCAACAAGTTTACAAATGTTGAGTGTTATCATTGCGGGAAAAAGGGACACATCAAGAAATATTGCAGGCAATTGAAGAAAGAAAACAAGAATGAGAAAGGGAAGGGAACGAAGAATGGAGATGACAAAGATGGTGATGACAGAGTTGCTACCACCACTCCTGCAGACTTCCTCATTGTTTATGATAATAAGATGATAAATGTTGCATACCATGAGACCAGTTAAGTGATTGACAGTGGTGCCTCTATTCATGCTTCATCTCGAAAGGATTTCTTTATATCCTATAAATCTGGTGATTTTGGAACAGTAAAGATGGGCAACGATGGCTTGGTTAAAGTCATTGGAATTGGGGATGTGTATCTGAAGACGAATAATGGCATGAGGTTAGTTCTCAGAGATGTAAAACATATTCCTGACATTCGTTTGAATTTGATTTCTACAGGTAAACTTGATGATGAAGGGTACTGCAGTACTTTCAGTGATGGCCAGTGGAAGCTCACTAGGGGTGCTATGGTTGTGGCTCGAGGCATGAAGCACTTTGCACTGTACGTTCTGCAAACAAAGATCTCCAACGACATTGTTAATACGATGGAGGATAATGATACAACAGAGTTGTGGCACAAGAGACTGGCTCACATGAGTGAGAAAGGATTAGCTCTACTTGGGAAGAAAAGTCTACTATGTGGACTGAAAAGTACACTTCTGAAAAGGTGTACTCATTATTTGTCAGGGAAGCAGAGCAGAGTCTCCTTCAAGAATTCCCCTCATTCGAGAAAGTCAGAGATACTGGATTTGGTACATTCAGATGTGTGTGGCCCTATGAAGACGAGAACACTTGGTGGCTCCAGATACTTTGTGACCTTCATAGATGATCATTTAAGGAAGTTGTGGGTATATACCTTGAATTCAAAAGACCAAGTGTTAGCAGTGTTTAAGCAATTTCAAGCCTTAGTTGAGAGACAGATTGGGAAGAAACTGAGATGCATTCGTACTGATAACGGCGGAGAGTATTCTGGTCCTTTTGATGAGTATTGTAGACAGCAGGGTATCCAGCATCAAAAGACAACTCCTAAAACTCCTCAGTTGAATAACGTAGCAGAAAGGATAAACAGGACACTGGTTGAGAGAGTGAGATGTTTGCTTTCACAAGCCCGGTTGTCAAAATCCTTTTGAGGGGAGGCATTGAGCACAGTTGTTCATGTGTTGAATCTTATACCCTGTGTTCCTCTACAGTTTGATGTGCCAGACCGAGTTTAGACAGGTTAGGATGTCTCTTATAATCATCTTCGTATTTTTCGGTGCAAAGCATTTGTGCATATTCTAAAAGATGAAAGGTCCAAACTTGATGTGAAAACGCGACAGTGTATATTCCTTGGCTATGGCCAAGATGAGTTTAGGTACAAGCTTTATGATCCAGTTGAGAAGAAAATTGTGAGAAGAAGAGATGTCGTGTTTATAGAAGATCAGACGATTCAGGATATTGAGAAAGCATGGAAATCTATGTCTCAGCAAGGTGATATCTTGACTGATGTAGATCCAGCTCCTCTGAAGAATCTGCCATCTCAGGTTGAGAATGATGTTCAGGATGACCACCAGTGTATAGGTGATGTAGATGTTCCCTTACAGGTTCAGGGAGATGTTGAGATTGATGAGCAATTGACAGCGCCAGAGATTTTACCAGAAATTCCATCCAGGAAGTCTCCCAGAGACCGACGTCCTTCCACTTGGTATTTAGCAGAGCAATATGTGTTATTGACTGACGGGGGAGAGCCCCAATGTTTTGCAGAAGCCATAGAAGATGAACACAAGAAATAGTAGGTTGAGGCCATGCAAGATGAGATGCAATCATTGCATGATAATCACACTTTTGAGTTAGTGAAGCTACATAAAGGAAAAAGAGCTTTTGAAAACAAGTGTATTTACAGGAAGAAGCTAAAGGGGTTCTCTTCACGGCCACGATATAAAACTAGATTGGTTGTCAAAGGGTTCAGTCAGAGAAAAGGTATTAACTTTGATGAGATCTTCTCTCCAGTCGTAAAGATGTCATCGATCCGTATAGCACTCGGCCTAGCAGCTAGTCTTGACTTGGAAGTTGAGCAGATGGATGTGAAAATTGCCTTCCTTCATGGTGATTTGGAGGAAAAGATTTATATGAAGCAACCAGAGGGTTTCAAAGTGAAAGGGAAAGAGGATTATATGTGCAAGCTGAAAAAAAGCCTATATGATTTGAAACAAGCACCGAGACAGTGATATAAGAAGTTTGACTCTGTTATGGGATAGCAAGGCTACAAGAAGACAACTTCTGATCACTGTGTATTTGTTAAAAAATTCTTTGATGATGATTTTATTATTCTACTGCTTTATGTGGATGACATGTTGATTGTTGGCAGGAATGCTTCAAGGATTGACCAGTTGAAGAAGTAATTGAGTAAGTCATTTGCTATGAAGGATTTGGGGCCAGCAAAGAAAATTTTTGGCATAAGAATCAGTCGTGATAGGAGTGCCAAAAAGTTATATTTTTCACAGGAGGAGTACATTGAAAAAGTGCTTTAGAGGTTCAACATGGACAACACTAAAGTGGTTAGCTCTCCTTTTGCTACCCACTTCAGATTGAGTACAAAGCATTGTCCTTCTATAGATAAGGAAAAGAAAGACATGGAAAGAGTTCCTTACACCTCAACAGTAAGAAGTTTGATGTATACAATGATTTGCGCAAGACCAGATATAACCCATGCAGTTGGTGCGTTAGCCGATTCTTGTCAAATCCGGGAAGAGAGCATTGGAATGCAGTGAAGTGGATCATGAGGTATCTTCGAGGCACTTCCAGTTTGAGACTTGGTTTGGGAAACGGACAACCATTGTTAGTTGGCTACACAGATGCAGATATGGCAGGAGATGTGGATACTCGTAAGTCTACTTCGGGTTATTTGATCACTTTTGCAGGTGGGGCTGTAGGTTGGCAATCAAGACTTCAGAAGTGTATTGCTCTTTCTACGACAGAGGCAGAGTTTATTGCAGCAACGGAAGCGACTAAAGAGTTTCTGTTATTAATATTTATTAGTAATTAATAAATAATTACTTTTATTTTATTTTTTAAATGATTTATTTGGATTTAATTGCTTTTATTGTTATTTTTAAATGATTTGTTTTATTTAATTGAGTGCTAGATTAATTGTCTTATTTTAATTAAGTTATATTTCATGATTATGTATGATGACTGATTGAATTGTTGGCGTGTTGATTTTATTGGTATGATGTGACTTAGTTGTACATTCTTATTTGTTTATATGTTTCATGTAATTAGTTATTTTAATTTAAGTGTTTATTTATTTAAATTAATTGGACTGGGCTTAAGGGAAATTGGACCAAAGGATATGGTCTTGGGCTTGAATGAAGCTTTATTGGGTTAATTAATAAAGCCCATGGTATTGTGATTATTTAAATAATCATTTTTGTGTATAATTATAAATATAATTAATTAATTAGTGTTATGGTAGAATATATATATATATATAGATATATATTTATGGATATATATAGGTATATATGATTTAATTAATTCATAATTAATTATGGAAGGAAATATACATATATATATTATACAAAATATGCGTGTCTAGATATTTATATTAGTTAAGGATTATTAGTTTCCTTTTATTTAGTAGTTATTATTGGTATAGGATTAGGTATTAATATGTATAAATATACACTTAAGGTTTTATCGATTAGAGTTTTGTCACGTTAGAAAAATAAGAGAGACAAAGACTGAAGAAGAGAGGGCTGACAAGGAGACAGCCGGGCCTAGGAGAGAGGATGCCGAAATTGAAAGAGACACTCAAGGCTTGAAGCGTCGGTTTCGTTTTGAAACTTTCAAACGAGTTTTCACTATCTTTCCTCTTAGAATTCATAAATATTTCACCTTGAGTATCAATATTTTAATTAAATTTGTTAATTAAATCATAGTTAGATCTGATGAATTAAAAGTATGAAATACTATGTTTTTAATTCTTTTGGAATTTTGGGTTTTAATTTATACATATATGTGTTGTATCTATTTTTAAATCAATCTATAGGTTAATCTTGGACCCAATATGATTAATTAGGGTTTCTAGAGTTTCTAGAATTTTTCTGTAATTTTTGGAATTTTCTAGATATTTTTCTGGATTTATTTTATATTTTTCTGAATTTATTAGAATTAGTTGTATAATTATTTAAGGGCTTAAATTATAACTTTTGTATACTGGAGCCTAATCAGTAAATCTGCGTTTGCATAACGGAGAGGGTTATTGTGCGGCGCGGCTCACAGAGCTACGGTGCGCCCAAATCAGAACCATTAGATGGTCCTAATGGGCAATGGAATGATCCAGTGTGGGCGTGTATGCATGGGAGGGATGTACACCTGATCTGGACCGTAAATGGAGTTGATGGATGGAGGAGGATGATCTTGTACGGTGCGGTCCATGAGGAGTAGTGCACATGCAAGATCTGAATGCTAGATATAGTCAAATGGTGGAAGATGGATTCAGTGTGACGCGGCTCACCAAAGGGGGAAGTATCAACCAACTAGAAGCAGCCACATATGTGCTGAGAGTGGATCAGGCGCGTGCGAGTGCATGGTAGCGCGTGGAAGCGCATGCAGTGAATGTTGAAGAGTTTGGCGGCACGTGGGGGCACGTGAGGCACTCTTTGGGGTTCCGGCAGGTTGCTGTATAGTCCGGGGATGTTCCAGAATTGGTTTTAAGCCTCTTAGGGTTGAAAACAACCATTAGAGGAGGTGTTCATGGTGTCCTGAAAGCCACAAAGTGTTACTTTAATGATTAGTATAATTTATTTTTGCATAAATATAATAACTTATGATATTGGAATGTGGTGTATATATGTATATATATAATTATACATATATATATGTGTATACATGAATTTTATTAAATTATGATTAGTATGGAAGAAATGATATATATATATATATATATATATATATATATATATATATATATATAGGATTTAAATAATTAAGGATTATTAGGGAAAGATTATACACATATATATTCTAATAATATATGTGTATATATATGTATGTGAACTAAGATTATTAGTATTATTTTTCTTATTTTATATATTTAGATAGATTGGTTAGTAAATTAGGGATGTGCTTTATAATCTGCATGAGATATCTATGTATAAATTAGTTGCCGTTGAGCCTACAATTTGTACATGGGATGAGTTGTCATAGGCGTAAATATATTGTCTAAGTATTTGTATGAATAAAATACATACATAGGAAGCATGGATGAGTTGCTAGTTAATTTGTATAAATATATATACTTGTAGAGGCATGGTTGAATTGCTAAAAGTATAAATAAATATACTTAAGAAGGCATGGTTGAGTTGCCAATATATAGATAAATATATTTACAATGGCATGGTTGATTTGCCAAAGTGTAATTATATTGATATGTGTTAGATGATTAAAATATATCATCTATGATTATTGTATGTATAAGTTAGATTAGGATTAGATATTATTAAATTAGATTAGGATTAGATATTATTAAATTAGAATAGTCTAGTACTTACAGGTTAGTGTATTATTTGATACATATTAATAAAATAATACTAGTGGTGACATGGATGATTTGTCAAAGTCTAGATATCGGCTGTGTGATTTAAATACTTAAAATCATTATTGGTTTTGGAATTAAATATAATGTTCTCTTAATTATATTTTATTGTTTAAATTATTAAATTATTTAAAATGGAATTAAGGTTAAAATGTTTCTCTTTAAAAGAGAAGGAGATTGTGAATTGGTTGAGGTAGGATTATGTTTTAATCATGACTTAATGGTTTTGAAAATTAATGAACATATTAAGAGAAGGGAAGGTTATAATGTATATAATTATTTATACATATGTGTATCTTTATTAACCTTAAAATTTTAGTAGGTTTGGTTTTGATCAGAGATGATTTACTTATTGGTTTTCAAAGGTCTGGTAGAGAGAACTTGCTCGTAGGGTTTAATCCACGATTTATTTTTTTCAGGTTATTAGAGATTCCAGTCTCGAGGTTAAGGATCCGCAATTGGGAGACTGTCATTCATCTATTCATCTTGTGTACTTTTAAGTAGTATTGGATTATTGGATAATGTTTTAAGGGGTCCTGGAGTTACCGGATTCTCGAGTTGTAACTGTTGAATAATTACTAATTAATATTTATTTATTAGTTTTCTTCAATGGTTTATTTATTCTTTATTATTCATCTTGTATTCTGTGCTTGTTTAAATACTTTAATTGTTTTGATATCCTTTGGTTTTGTGCGCGGACTTGATCAACCCGTGTTCCGAAATCATGAGGTATCACACAAAGAAGTTCTTGAGAGAACTTGGTTTCATGCAGTAGAGGTATGTGTTGTTTTGTGATAGCCAGAGTGCTATTCATCTTGCTAAGAATTCCAGTTTCCATGTAGGATCTAAGCACATTGATGTACGATACCATTGGATCAGAGATGCGTTGAACAATAAGTTACTTGAACTTGAGAAGGTTCACACTGATGATAATAGTTCTGATATGTTGACAAAGACCCTACCAAGAGAGAAGCTTGAAGTTTGTTGTTCGATCGCCGGGATGGCGATTCTCTCCACATAGTCGGAAAGGGGGAGATTTGTTGGGTTTATTTCCTTATATATGGAGGAAAGCCCAAAGCCCAGCCCTTAGGGTGAATAACCCTAAGGAAGTCAAAATAAAAAGGTAGGAGAGATCAGCCGTAGCTGACACAAAAGAAAGAGAGAAAAACGCAATTTTTTTCACACTGCCCAGATTTTATCAAACCTTTGGTCTCGCTTCGTCTGTGGTCCGATCGAACTGAAATTTGGAGGAGATGTTCACGACTCAATGAGTAAAAATCTGAACGGTGGAGATCGGATTTTGAGCTCAGAAACAGTGATTCATGCCCGTGAACAGTAACCGGGTTTATGGTATTTTCTCTCCAATTCTCTTTGTTTTTGCCAAGATTGATGATATCTTGATGAGATGTATTGTAACCTCTAATTGCGATTAGAGAAGACTTTGTGTACCCATTATTTGGTTGATAGTGGAGATTTCAACTGGACTAAGTCCCGTGGTTTTTGTTCCTCACACTGGGGAAATTTTCCACATAAAAAATTGCTTGTGTTCTTGTGATTTGGTGTGATTGATTTTCTTTTCTATTATTTTTAGTACATATAAAATTAGAGATACACTATATTTGCTCGCATATAGGGAAAAGAGTTATTCCGCTGTATTTGTTTATTCTTATCTCTCCCAACACCCAAGAATAATATTATTTGAAAAAAATCAAGTTATTCTCGAGCTAAGTTGAAATGGGGTTTGCTTAAATGCGTGTTCAGTTCTAACTTTCTAACGAGTTTAAAAATTTGAGTACAGACTGCACACTCGACTTGTCATTATTTAAAAAATTCATTTAAAGTTAATTTGAACTCTTGTTCAATATTATATTCATGAACTTATTCAATCAACCCTGCATAATCTTATATTCGTGATGATGTTCAAGAGTCTATATTTATGAACATATACGAGCCTACAATTTAGTCATTAGTGTGATCACGAGTCAAACCTAATAATATTTGGAATCAATTCCAACCCCAAAAATCTAGTTTGTACTTGCTTCTTTATTGCTAAATGAGCACACATGGAGTTTTAAATGAATCAATTTCAAATGATTCATTTGCTGTCCTAATCCTTAATACCAAAATATTAAGAAAAAAAAAGAAAAAAAGAAAAAAAAAAAGGGGGTAAATCTAGTATGTGATGGTTTATTTTATCTCTTAGAAGATCTCATATGGTATTTTTATTTTTATTTTTTAAATTCACAATTACAATTATGAATTTTTTAAGTGACAAATGCACTCGGCGTTTAATATGAAATGATTTTAAAAAGAACTGGGTCCCGGTTTGAAGTTTGAAGTTTGAATTTTGAAGATTGAACAACTGGACTCTAAACAGTGTCCCTTCGCTTTTTCTCGTGCTCCGTATCAACTTCAAAAAAAAAAAAAAAAAAAGGAAAAATTACATATAAATAGAGTCAAAGTTCCATATTTACTTAGAGGCTGAGTCAAAGTTCTATATTTCTCTAAAATGGATTGCTGAGGTGGCACATGGTTTTTTACTGTTTAGAAATTGTGGTGCCTAAAATACCCTTCCGCGAAGGTATTACTTTTTCTTCGAAGGTACTACTTTTTGGCGTCCAGGTATCATGTTTTTTAAACACCCGCGAAGGTACTACTTTTTTGAATTGGAGGTACTACTTTTTTGTTAGGGAAGGGCATTTTAGGCACCACAATTTTTTAAACAGTAAAAAACCATGTACCACCTTAGCAATCCATTTTAGAGAAATATAGAACTTTGACTAAGTTTAAATATAGAACTTTGACTCCATTTATATGTAATTTTTCCAATAAAAAAAAAAAAAAAAGGGGTTGAATTTTGTTTGTACGTAAAAACTAAAGCAATGCAAATTCCCCAAAAAAAAAAAAAAAAAAAAAAAACAAAATAAACAAAAGGGTAAAGCATTTTGGACTTCTATCTTATCCCTCTAGATTCCAACATGTTCAAGTGAATTTTCTCCGATCCTAACACAATCCCTCGCCCCATGGAAGGTATTGCCTCTAATCTAGTTTTCAAATTTTGGGTTTAGTTTCAGTTTCAATAGAACCAGTTCACCCAAAGTCACGCAGACTATGTGTTTGTATATGTGTCTGTGTGTAGTAGAGTTGATTCAATTGCTGGGCTTTGATTCTTTTTATTGTTCTTCCAAAATCATTGTTTGCTGCACCAGCAAAAACTGTTAATACAGTTGATGATCCATCATCAGCACGCTTCACATGGAGGGTTGACAAATTTTCCACGCTGAAAACACAGAAGCTATACTCTGAAAGTTTCTATGTTGGAGAACACAAATGGTTAATTTTTCATCTCTACCCTCTTTCTAGATTTTGATTTTGATCCTTATGTTTGATTTTTAAGTTTTTTTTTTTTTTGGTCTGGGAAAGGCGGTTGCTTATTTTTCCAAAGGGGAACAATGTGGACCATTTATCGATCTATTTAGATTCTGCAAGTTTAGTAACTTTGCCATCTGGGTGGAGCAAATTCGCGCAATTCAGCTTATCTGTGATCAATCAAATTGATAACAAGTCCACAAAGAAGCAAGGTGTGTGTTTTGCATTTTAATTTACAAATATCTATATATCTTGTACTATATAGTGCTGATCTCTTACTCCCCGTGGAGCAAAAAAATTCATCCGCACTTTCTATAGATTGAATTTGCAAATTCTTTATCTCATTTGTCTCCCTTTAATCCTAAGTTCTGATTCTTACAAAACTCCCACAAACTATTCACCAAGACCTTTTAGCAATTTCGTAATAAATCATAGTCCTAGTCATACATACATCAACCTATTCACATCAGGAAAATCAAACTAATGACATATAAAACATCGACTCAAAAAAATAAAAATAAAAATTATTTTCTCTGCACAACACTTCACCCCATAAATTTCAATGGATTAAAATCTATTTTTTCTAATTATCTTTTCTAATTATTTGTTTGAGAGACATGATTTTCAAAGGTGAAGAGGTTTAAATCTATTTTTTGGGATAATCACCTTTTATTGTTGTAATTAGTGGTATTGGTAAATATTGAATTTAGAAACTAAAATAGTATCAGTGGTTTTGTATTAAAAGGAAATGATGTAAGCGGATTTCTATAATGACAGTTGCATTAGATCTAATGGTCACTATAGAAAGTGCAGATGAATTTTCTTGCTCCACGGGGAGCAAGAGATCACTACTCTCTCTCTCTCTATATATATATATATGTACACATAGGCTTATATGTTGTGTGGAAATATATTATTTATCTTTGCAGAATTTGTGCGTTCTATTGGTATTATGATTCTAATCTGTGTTTTACTACTCTTAATTATATGTTCATTTTAATTTACAATTATTGAATGCCACAGGTGTGGAACTTGGAACTTAGCATAAGTTTTAATTAGAAAAGATGTGGTGAATTGATTTTTTATTTTTGACTAAGTAATTAAATAAGGTGAACCTCTACTTTAGTAATTGGTCATGATGTACTAAATAATTAAATGATAATTATCTCTACATACCACCTGATTGTTACTGTTACTGAGTTCGTTACTGTCACCTATTCATCAACCTTCTCCGTGATGGATACGTCTCCACGACCATTTTTCCAAGAACGCTAAGTTCTCAATTGATCTAATCTTGCCTTGTATATGAAATTTACCTGTTCTATCAGCTTACACTGATACCAAAGGCTCCTCTCCCTTACCAGTGGTAGAAGGCCAAAAATGATACTCAACATTCATCCTAAAGAAGGAGAAGAAATAAGTCTGAATAAGCATCATTAGTTACAGTCAATTAACTGCCACTCAGACAGTAAGAATCTCAATCCTGCAGCCTTTCTTAGAAGTGGTTAATGTGTAAATTGTCTGTAATGAAATGCAATCACATGTTGAATGGCATGGAAATATATCCTTAATTTTATAATTTTCAGGCTAGAATTTGCCCAAATGTAAGGTATATTGGAGACAAAACTGATTTTGTTGATGCATTGACTGTATTCACTGGAGATATTATATGTTTTTTGTTTTGGTGTTGAAAAATATAAACATTTAATTTACTTTAAATGCTTATCAGATTGATATGGCATAATACTTCACTGGATAATCGACCCTAAAATAGATTGATTCTGATAATGTTAAACGGATAAGTTTTTCATGCAAATTATATCTTTACTTCTTTGTATGTATTGGCTGAGCCGCATATATGATAAGGAGGCATAGTCCCCCACCACCAACAAAACAAAGTTTTCAGTGCCATCTTTTAAAAGAAATTAAGGTGGCCCCTGCAAAGTTTTATCTCCAATCCTAAATTCAATTTCTTTTCCATCCTTAATTTGAAGCTGATTTCCCTTAATTTGAAGCTTCCAGAGGTTATCTTGTGAACGATACATGTGTTGTTGAAGCTGATTTCCCTGGCTTCCGTTCAGTTGAACTTACGGTTGAGGCGGCAAAGACTGCCTCAGGCAGAGATGAAACTCCTAATTCTTCTTCTCAAGGGGATATTGATGGGAGGATTAGACAGAATGATTCTGATACTGATACAACCCTGCCTCAGACTGATACCTTGGGCCCTCCTCCTGCCAGTAAATCAGCAACTGAAGTGATCCAGTCTTCGGTCCCACCAGCCACTCCAATTGTTGAAAAGGAATCAATGGTTAATTCCCCTCACGCCCAAGATCCGGTCAGCAGCTTTTCTCTAGTCAATCAACAATGTTCTTTTTTTTCTTTGTTTTTTTAAATCTTTGAGAGAGAGAAAAAAAATAATAATAAAAAAAAAAACACTCTTTGACCTGAGAGTCAGTTGCTAAAAAGAAATTTTCTTTTGTAATATTTGTAGGAAGTTGAGTTGCCAAGGAGTCTTCCAATGGGTTCTCCTCTTGAGTCATCTTCATTTGATGACATGGATGCCTATACCTCCAAGTTGGTGTCTGTAGTAGAGACTGATGCACATTTTGACTCCACTACTGAAGGATCGGTCGTCGCCTCCATTCCTCAATCAACTGTTGATGAAGCCAAAAAATTCTTTATAAAGATGTTATCTCGGGACCTATCAGAAATTCCTGATTTTGCCGCACACATTACAGAATCCATCCGTGTCTTATCAGAGTGTCATGACCTCACTCCAGCCCAGCTTGCACAGCTGAAATCCCTCAAGGTTGAGTTTCCATCAGTTCTCAAAACTTTGACTTCCAACCATTCTTTTAAGGAGGTCGAGGAAAAAATAGCAGAAAAGCGAGGAACACAGAAGTGTTTGGTTGAGCAAGTCAAGATTAATGCTTTCGCGTTCCAAATGCAGAGAGCTATTCACAAAGACTTGATCTCAGAGGAGGCAAAGCTTCAACAAGAGGTTGAGCGGCTGCAGGCTGAACTGGCTAAGATTTCCGAGAAGAAGAAAAGTGCTGGGAAAGAGATGAAGCAACTGCATGGGAAGATGGTTAATCTAGAACAGTCTAGGTCCTCTGTTCTTGAGGAGATCTCAACCCTTGAGACCGAGAAGACCGCGGAGAGCTCTCTGTCATGGGTCCAGCAAATGTGGACTGAGCTTAGAGACACATTCATGATACCAAACAATTAATCTCTTTTTATTTGCAAGATGAAAAACTTTTGTTGGTCTACTGTTATATTTCTCTCTAAGGGCCGGTTACATTCTACCTTAAATTTCATGTTTTTGGATATTTTTAACTTATTTCTGGTCGGTTGGGGTCAATATTCTTATACTTTTAGTCCTGCAATTCTACTTTAAATTGCACTTGTTTCTGGATTAATGAATGTGATTATCCTTTTTACCTTAGACCCATCTTCTTTTATTATTATTATTATTATTATTTTATTTATTTATTTATTTATTTATTTTTATTGGTTCTGCTATTGATCTATATCAAGCCTTTTCATGGGTTGGTTTCTTCAGGTGAGCCTTTTCACAGTAAGAATTATTTTAGTAACTTATATAGTTATATAATTTCTCGTTTAGAAAAGTATTAGCATATATTATATTGTCGTTGATATTGAAATCTCATAATACTTTACTTTATCTTCATTCCTAATATTTATAGGGCTCGCCAATAAACTTTCTTATATAATTCCAAATTTGTTTCTTATAACCACCAAGTAATACAAAAATGTTTGACAAAAATTTTTCTTATATTTTTATAGCTCCACCCACGTACGCGGGTTGAGACCGTGGGATACTACTAGGGGCAGAGCCAAATAAGGCCCAAAGGGGGCATGTGCCCCCCTTACTCCAACCTACTATACATAAGTACGTATTTTTGGTATATATATATATATATATATATATATATATATATATATATATATATACTTACATGGTAATTTTAAATAGTGCCCCCCTCAAATTTTCAAATTCTTTTAATTTCCTTTTGAAAAAAAAAAAAATTACATACCCTTCTTCAAATATACAATATATTTTTCTTTTTCTAATTTTTGTTTCCTTTTTCAAAAAATTTCTTTTTTCACTTATGTATAATTATGTATTTTTCTATTTTTTTAAACTTATTTCTTTTATTGATGACATTTGAGATTGTATTTAATTAAAATATTATTAATTAATATTTTTATTCTTATATTTGTAACTATATTTTTTTTACAGTATTTATTTAATATATTATTTTACAACTATTTTTTTCTTATTTGCCCTTTTGATTTAAAAAAATTATATTGTCATATTTGTTAAAAAAAAAAAAAAAAAATTTAACAAGTACATTGTGCCCCCTCTGAAATAAAATCCTGGCTCTGCCCTTGGATGGTACCTCTCTCTTTGATCAGGTGTGGGAGGGAAAATAATTTTTTTTTTCTTAATTATAAAGTAATAGATAATAATTTCATTTAAAAAATTAAATTGACAGGAGGATGTCAAAGTGGCAGCTCTAAGTATCCAAGATTCACAAAATAATGTGAAAGTGCGACATATAACGTGTTTTATGTATTACATTAACATATTGTTATATACTCCCTCCGTCCCATTATTGTTATCCACTTCGTAAACTGTGACTCACAATTATGTGAGTCACAATTTACGAAGTGAACAATAAAAATGAGATGGAGGTAGTAATTATTATCATTTTTGTCTTTATTTCTTATAAATGGGCCAACCACGTAAACTCCTGGTTTTTTTTTTTTTTTTTTTTTTTTTTTTTTTTTTCACTCTTTCTAAGTCATGTATTCTACTTAGATTTAACATTTTTATAAAAAGTTTTTGGGTTAATTCTACCTACACCTCCTGACGTTTGCCTATATTCCACTTACACCCTTTCTACGTTTCAATATTCCACCTACCTTCCTTGAGGTTTTGGTTTGTGTAGCAAATTATCCCCTAACGTTAAGCAACTCACGGTGTGTGCTGATGTCAGCATCAGCAAATTGTTAAAAAGTCAATTTTGCCCTTCTAATGTCTAAAATGACGTCTTTAACCTCGTTCACCAATATGCAATTACAAAACTGCCCTTAATTTGTTAACTCAAGTGTACAAGAATACCCTTCCTTTCACTTCAATATATATATAGATATCTATTCTAGGGTCAGAGATTGGTTATATCATCGATTTCTCTCTACCCTCGAAGCAATTGTGGAGCCCAAATTGGTCCTTCATTTTGCTGGCTTCAAGCCCTTAATTGTTGTGTTCTTAAAGTGGTTTGTCGATTGAGAGAGGCCAAAGTTTCAGTTTGCCCAAGGGTCGAGGCTTACGTAAGCTAGAAAGTCACGGTCGAGGGTTCCAGCGTCGAGCCTGTAATTCGACGTTCGGTCACCGAGAGACATTAATTGTGATACCGTAAAGGTTGTAATCCGACACCTGCCGCTGACATCAACTTGTTCTTCAGCTTCGTCTTCCGTAATCAACTTCGCCTTCGATTTTTGGCCATTAACGTCCATTTCGGCAGTGGTGGCGGCGGAGGAGCCGACATCAACTTTGTTTTTCTTCACAAGAATGGAATCAGATTCTTGGGGTTGTAATGGTGATGGTTCGGATGGTGACGAAGTTACAGAGCTATGCTGAATTCTTCTACAGAGCTCTGGTGTGTCTATGGCCGTTTTGAATTAGGTTTCACCGAGGTGGGTCGAGGAATCGCTGCTCGCCGGACTAAACTGGGTTTGGTCAAACTTAGTTTGTTTTAGCTTTGAGAACAACTGAATCGCTGAACGGGTTTCGTATGACTGAATCGTTGCTCGCCGGATTGAAAAAGGAAGAATCCTTAGTTCAGTCCAAACGCCGGACTTCAACGCCATCGAATCTACGGCCGCGTAGTCATCTTCGTAACGCTGGACAAGAACGGGGTAAGCCGAATCAAAGACGCCGGCGGCGAAGTTCACAGCTACCTCGACCCAGTTCAGTCTAGCGATCCCAAGTTCGGTGAAGCTCAGTTCAGTCCAGCGAAGCTTCGCAGTTTGTTCACTGCACGTTGGTGGTCTCGTAACGGAGGATGACGGCTGTGATAAGAACCAGCAAACTATCCTTGCAATTGAACGGCGGGCAGTAAGGACTAAAATTTGAACGGCGGTGTGTCCTTGCAATTGAATGGCTGGCAGTAAGGAGAACGCCTCAGCTGTGATAAGAACCATCTTTTTCTGTGCTTACTGTTTGTGTATTCTATTGGTAGCATAGTTTCTTCGTCGCCGACAACAATGAAGAAGAAAGGGAAAAAAAAGAAAAAGAAAAAGAAAAAAGATATATATATATATATATATATATATATATATATATATATATATAGTGCTTGTATATATGTGTGTGTGTGTGTGTGTGAGCAGAGAGAGAAATTTAATGGTGTTAAACAGAGAGTGTTAAAGTCTTTTATTTTAAGTTATGAATTTTAGTAAAACAGTAAAATCACACATTTCCGTTGGTAAACTAAATGGTGGTTACTGGCAGGGGGTGTAGGTGGAATTATGAAACGTAGAGGGGTGTGTGTGGAATATAGGCAAACGTTAGGAGGTGTAGGTGGAATTAACCCAAATTTCTTATCACGTCAGTCAACTGTCTAAGTTGACCTCCGTTTCTTACCTTTCTCTTTCTTACTAGACTACTAGTGAATTTATAGATTGGAGTTAGATATCTCCTACCATCTAGGTCTAAAGTAACATTCTTGTAAAATGAGTTTTTGATCGATCTCCTACCGGTGGTGTAGGTTTTTTCAGCCGATTCGTCCTCGGATCAACCTGCAGCGTTACCTCCGGTTTAACAGCGGAGATCAATCGCAAACTCCATCTCTAGTTGAAACTATCTTGTACTGATTTGGATATTAACAGCCATTCGATTCCGTGAATTATTCCATCTGGACGGACCACATCGTCGGGACGACCACCCTCGCAGTACCGACTAACTTGTGCTTCGAATCTTCATTGAGTCCGACCAGTGGCGTAGCTAGAAATTTTCTTCTTTTGGGGGTAATCTTTAATAGCAATAATATATATATATATATATATATATATATATTATTTGAACCAAAACAATATATGTAAAAATTAAAACATTAATTCATAATATTTCTATTTAATACATTCACAACGATTTTTCAAATTATTCATTATTGTTTCAAAATTGAGTTCATTCAATTAAATGTACTAAAAAAAAATCATATTCAATGAATCAAGAATAAGATATGAAAAAGAAAATAATACAATTACCTAACTGTTCTAATATATCACATATGTGAAAAAAAATAAAAACATAAACTAAAATTTAAAAGGACAACAAGCCCTAAAATAATTTTGGTAGTAATAACTAATAATTTTTCTAATTAAAATTATAATATCAACTAATAATAAATTTAGATGATAAAAAAAATATCAAATTACTTGTCTGCTTACTATTGACTTAGTCTTTGTCTACTGGTAAATGGTTGCTCCGCTTGCTTTGTTTGGATTGTGGAAAATGTTGAAGAGGAAGATGAAGATGTGATGGAAATAATCCATTTGTTTATGGTAAAGTCAAAAAGTGTGGTAGAATATCTTGATGAATTTTTTTTTTTTGGAAAGTGGTAAAGAATATAATATTTTGGGTGGAAAAAATATTATATTTTTTTGGAAAGTATAAATTGATAGATATATTATATATATTTACAATTGTGTCACGATTATATTCCTCTCGTGAATGGGCTTTTGGTTATATATATATAGTATATTATGTGTGAATTGTCAAATTTTAGAGGGGGCAACAATACAAATATAAAAATCTTTCCATATAAAATTTAAAAAAATTAAAAGTTCAGTAGAGGCAGTTGCCCCCACTTGTCCCTTTGTGGCTACGCCATTGAGTCCGACGGTCTGGTGAGCGAGTGTGAAGTGCTGAGTCAGCTCGAAAAATGAGTCGACCCATTCAGTTGAATGAATCATTTTGGGGACGATGTGGTGGAGCAAGAGGGTCTGGAGTAAGCCTGTCAATAGATCAGATCAATCAAATCCATATTCGATTTGTTAAGCAAATAGATTATCGGATTCGGATCACTAACGGGTTCTCGGACCGAAAGTCCCAATCCATATCCTATTTAGCTCAGACGCGGATCGAATCGGATTCGAATTCGGATTAAAATCATATTTACTAACATATATAATTATAAAGTTAGATGAAGCGGAAAATTTCTAATATACTGAATGCTACATAATATAACTATGCAACTAAATGAATATAATCATAAATAATTAATATATATAAATTTAGTAATATATAACTAATATATGTAACATTGATATATAACATATTGTAAATTATTTACTCTTTGTTAATAAATAAAGAGTATGATATTATTAGTATGTATATTAAGAGATTTATTAGCATATGGATGAGAACACCACATTATTGTCTATATAGCATTATGATTTTTTTTTTTGATTTTTGGGTTACCTCTAATACAATTTTAATAGGAGTATTGATATATATATATATATATATATATATATATGTAAAATTATTGATAAATAATTATACATATAATTATTTATATATATAATTTTAATCAGATCGGATCGGATCGGACTATTAACAGATCGGATTAGCATAATCCATATCCGATTTATTAAGTTAACGGATTATCGGATTCAGGATCGTAATTCGATTATCCAATTTTTTTGTTCAATTCATATCCGACTAATCGGATCGGATTCAGATTAGGATCCGCTCCATTGACCGGTCTAGTCTAGAGGGACCTGAGATTGGCGGGTTCTAGGAGGAACCGCTTGAACTCGGGGTCAAGGTTGCGTTCGAGTGCTTCGTTATTTGGCGTGAAGATGGTGATGTTGTGTGGACTCAATGATTCTTTTAGTGTCTGCAACAAGCGAGCCTTCTCGACGAGTTCGGCGAGCTCGGTATAATAGGAGTAAGGTGACGAGGACCGAGTTGGAGCTGATTTAGGCGTGGTTGTGACTTGGGTTTTCCGGCAATGCAGTACTGAGGATACCAAAAATGACTTGGGTCGGGCACGACCTATGTTACTGGAAACGGGTATGGAAAGAAGACTTGGTTCAATAAAATCATCACTTGTTAGGCCCAAAATTGGAGGATCAGTCTGGAAGCCCGATCTCAGAGCAAAAGAAATGGGCCCATATCCAAAATGAGCCCAAAGAATCAGCCCAGCGTGAAGAGTTAGTTAGGAAGCTTCTAGAATGTTGGTAAAGGTCTATAAATAGACTAAAAAAGGAAGGAAAAGGAGTTGGAAATTTTCTTGAAGTGTAAAATTATTCTGTCCAAATTAAGAGAGGATATTTCTTGCATCTTCAATGGCGCTGTCTGTGGTAAATGATCGAGATTGATTCGTAAAGAAGAAGCTTGATCTCTGGAAGTTGGATTCAGATCGGTGAGATCATGATCTGTCTTGTAGAGGCTTAGTTCTAATTGATCTTTGGAAATTGGAGTCGGATCTGCACAATCACGATCTATTTTACGGAGCCAGATCTGATGAGCTCACGGTAGGAAAGATTCAGATCCAACCGAAGGAGATCGGAATTCAGCCAATCCGAGACCAGATGTAGTGCATTCGCATTAGTAGAGTTTAGGTCCGATTAGGAATTCACGGTTGATGACTCTGCTCCGATCAGGAACGATGATAGGAGGTGAAAGTTCTAATCCACAGGAGAATGACCAGCAAATAAAGCTCGACGAATTAATGAGCATGATTGAAGCTCTAAGAAGAGAGAATGCGGAATTGAAAGCTGGAATAGAGTGTCGAGAAGTTTAGATTATTCCACGACCGCCTCTGGTAGGCGAAAAAGTTATGTAAACGAATGTTGTTCACCAAGTTGAACAGGAAAGGAACGTTCACCTGGATTTTCGTCGCGAAGAGATCAGGCACGACGATATTCCGCCAAATGTTCATTATGTAGAAGATTGGGAAGAATCTGTCCATTTGGATCCACATCGGGAACGGATTAGAAGAGAAGAGTTCATGGAGATTGATCACACCGTGAGAAGCTTAGACGAGAAGAAGTCGTGGATTTCGGTCGCAATAAGGCCACACCGTCGTGGCAGAAGGAGTTGATGGAGGAAAGGTCCTTCGATCTTCCTTACCGACTGTCAATGGCCACGTATGACTATAAAAGTTCAGACAAGAGGTCTGCTGATCAAAAGATACTCCCAAGGTTTTCGAGGGAAAATGAAGCCCTCCGTTCGGCAGCACGAACAGTTGATTCACCGTTTACAGACGAGATCCTGAATGCTCCGAATTCGAGAAAGTTTTCCATGCCGGTTTTCATTCTGTTCAACGGAACGAGCCATCCGATCGATCACGTTTACCATATTCAATTGAAAATGGCTCTGAACACGGAGAATGATCTTTTAATGTGCAAGTGCTTTCCTACAAGCTTGATTGGACCGGCGCTCAATTGGTTCAAGAACTTGGCAAGAGGCTCAGTGGATAGCTTCCGAGACCTGTGTGACAAATTCATAAGCCAGTATTACGGGAACAAGCGTCTGGCCAAAGATATTTCAAGTTTGTTCACAATGAAACAACACGAAGATGAACGTCTCTAAGCTTTCCTCACCAGGTTCAACCTCGTTAAGAGCATGGTAATAAAATGCCATCCATCCACGGCGGTTCAAGCATTCAAACTACCAGTGAACCGAGGGACACCGTTCCACACAAGTCTAGTGGTGAATACACCGAGAACCATGGACGAGCTAAATGAAAGAGCTGATGGTTTTGTGTGCTTGGAAGAAGAATAAGTTGCCAACGCAAGGAAGACGTCCGTAGTCGCGATGGAGGAGAAGACCAAAATAAAGATCCTACAAAAATAAGCTCCACCATAGCGTCAGACCTCCTGGAGAGCAGAAAAGAGGCCTAGAGAGGAGGAATCGGTCACTCCACTCAAAGTCACCCTGGCGAGGTTGTATCAAGAAAATAAAGATAAGTTTCATTTCCCCTACTAATCAGACAACCACTCGAATAGAGAGATCAATCTAAACATTGTTCTTTCCATAGTAATTTTGGTCATCAGACTAATGAATGTAGGAACTTGAGAAGGCAAGTGGAGATGCTAATAGCAAAGGGAGAGTATGTAGGATACATTCAAGGGCCGGCAGTAGAGCAGAACCGACTGACTGAGCAAGTGAAAAGAAATCAGAAGCCAAACTACCATAACGCTCAACCTATTTGGATTATAAATGCAATTCATGGCTGACCTGAGCCGACCGAGGAGTCAAAAGAACTGCTCTGAATGCGCCTCCATCAAACACAAATGAAGAGAAGGATAGTAGTATAAATGCTCTGCACCAATAGAGCACATCAGTTCAGATAAAGTTTGACAGAACGGATTTGCTGCGAGTTCAGATCCCTCATGAAGATCCTCTAGTCATTAGCTTGACGGTGGCAAAATGCTTGGTGCAAAGAGTTTTAATTGATTTAGGGAGCAACGGGAATGTCATGCCAAGAATAACGTTTGACCGGCTCGAGATCAAGCCAGAAAAGCTCAAACCCATTGGAAATCCCTTGTTGGGATACAATGGGAAGCAAGTGGAACCTATTGGTATGGTAGAATTACCAGTATGAGATGTTGAAAGAGATCTGATTGAAATCTTTGTGGTTGTCGAGATCCATTCGTCTTACAATCTTCTGATGGGAAGAGGGTGGATTCACAGGGTCTAGGGTGTCCCATCGATTCTGCACCAGGTGATGAGATGCTTGAGTCCGGATGGGAGCAAGGTGATTGATATCCATGGGGACCAGGTCGCAGCCAAGGAGTGTTACTCTGTAACGCTGAAAGCTGCTGGGAAGGGAAAAGCTCCAACCCGATCTGATAGCCCAAGATAGCAATTACTAGGGCCTCCACCCAAAGAGACTAGGGAGGAGGAAGAGCCTTTGGTTCTTACCGAAGATCCCTTCATTGATGTGGAGATAGATCCTCATAGGCCAGACAGAACCACAAGAGTAGGGTCAGGGCTTGCAAAGGAGGAGAAACAACAGTTAGTTGATTTCCTATCTCAGAACGCAGATGTGTTTGCCTGGAGCCATTCAGATATGCCTGGAATCAATCCCTCTGTATCTTGCCATTCCCTCAATGTAGATCCAAACGCCAAGCCTATAAGATAAAAGCAGAGGAGGTACGCCCCAGAGCGCAATCAAATCATACCTGATGAAATTGACAGATTGCTGGAGGCAGGATTCATTAGAGAAGTTCAGTACCCGGTTTGGCTCTCAAATGTGGTTGTAGTATAGAAGAAGAATGGGAAATGGAGAGTTTGTATTGACTTCACCAATCTGAACAAAAGCTTGTCTGAAGGATAGTTTTCTATTACCGAAGATTGATCAAATGGTGAATGCCACTACTGGATACGAATGGTTAACTTTTCTAGATGCTTACTCAGGCTACAATCAAATCCCTATGGATCCAAACGATGAGGAGAAAACTTCCTTTGTCACCGAACAAGGGATCTACTGTTACAGAGTCATGCCGTTCAGATTAAAAAAACACTGGAGCCACTTACCAAAGGCTGGTCAGCAAAATTTTCAAAAGCCAAATGGGTAAGACTGTAGAGGCTTATATTGATGACATGGTGGTGAAGAGTAAAAAGAAGGACTATCATTTGAAACACTTGCAAGATATGTTCTGGGTATTGAGGAAGTACGGTATGAAGCTAAATCCAACCAAATGCTCATTTGGTGTGGGTTTTGGGCAGTTCCTTAGACACGTGATCAATAAAAGAGGGATTGAAGTTAGCCCAACCCAAGCAAAAGCTTTAATAAAAAATGCAGAACCAAGAACAGTAAAGGAGGTGCAAGCACTCACCGGACGAATAACCGCATTAAGTCAATTAATTTCTAAGCTGTCAGATCGCTGCAAACCGTTCTTCGATACAATAAGAGGCCACGGAAGGCAAACCTAGGGGGATGAGCAATGACAGGCACTGAGTAGTTTGAAAGAGTATATGCGGAACCCTCTAGTCTTATCTACCCCAAAACTAGGTGAAAAGTTTTTCATGTACCTTGGCGTGTCCAGCATTGCAACAAGTGCTGTTCTGGTGCGGTGCGAAGAAGGTAAGCAGTTCCCAATGTTCTATGTTAGCAAAACAATGGCTGAGCCGGAAAGAAGGTATTCAAAGGCCGAACGAGTGATCCTATCACTGTTGAATGTGAAAAGGAAACTCAAGCACTATTTTAAATCCTATCTTATCGTCGTTCTAACTACCTTTCCTATAAGGGTTGGTGGTGTCGCCGCACCACAAGCTTAAAGAGTGTACATTAAGGCGAGGGCCAAGTTTTACATTTATAGAAGCCACTACTACCTTCACTAAGAATATAGTTAGGGTGAGTAGGGATCGTCCCAAGGGATTGGATTCGTACTTGATTGTGGAATCGCTATTAGGGTTAGTAGGTCGAGTGATCAAACAAATAGTTGGTTGGTTGATTAAACTAGAGAGCAACTAAATTAAACTAAGTGATAACAAAAGAATGCAACTAAGAGCAAATAAGAGAGAGAAGAGTCTTGGGGTTTAGAGATCACCACTAAGCAATGCATTTTTATACCATTGATAAGTGACTAATGAGGGCAAATGGTGTGTTGCAATATTGGTGTGTGCGTATTTTTGGTTGATTCAACAAGTAAGGATGACTAGTTAAGCATGTATTGTCTAAACATCATGTGAAATGCACAATATATCTAAGCAGTGAAGCATATATTGTCTAAATAACATGTGAAAGATACAATAGATCAAAACAAGTCATTAATCCTTTCATTAAGCTCACAATCTAAATACAACACAAGGTTAGAGACATATGTTACTTGCATTCAAAAGCATGGATCATCAAACAACAAGCATGGATTGTCTTCCCATTTAACACTACATTACAACTATACTACATCTATACTACTAGCATGAAAGTAAACTAAGGGAGAGGCACAATCCATTAAGGAATAAGTATAAACCATCAAGAAAATCACAAGAGCATTCCATTAAGTACTATGTTTTGACAATCTCTAAATCTATAGCATCAATACACATAGATATGCATCAATAATACAAAATCTAAGACAAGCACATGAACATCTATTCTAACATACATAGACATATGGATAGAATGAAATGATCAATTGAAAGTATTTAACCATATAAATCATTGAACAATCAAGATCTGTATATATCAAAGTGTCAAAACTTTAATTACAACACTAATCCCTCAATAATACACGAGTTTTAGATATAAAAAGCATGCTTGGGGGCTAACTCTAGCCCTAAGAGGATGTCTAGCCACTTATGGTGATGTTGCTCCAACCCTCAAGAGCTAACTCCATGGAAGAAATCTGCTCCTTGTTGATGAAGAACTTCAATGGTGTCTCTAGCCTCCTCCTCCTTTACGCTTGCTTTCCAATAGATGATATGATATGATATTAGCTCTCTTTGTAAAAAGCAATCCCTATCCTTATATTGGTAGGTTAAATGACACCCAAAAATGAGCTAGGGTCGTGCACACAATATTCCCTAATGATTGGATAAAGGATAACTTTCAATGAGCTGGAAATTTAACTTTTTCGCACTGGAGGAAGTTCGATCGATCGAACCTTGGACTTGGATCAATCGAACATGGCTGAGATCTATCGAACTTAGGCTGGATCGATCTTCATTGGTGGCGCTTTTTGGATAAAGACAAATCTGAGATATTTTGAAGATATTTTTGGGAAAAGGACAAAAGTGGTTGGAAGGGTGGTACAACTATATAAGATTAATCATTTGGATAAGGACAAAGCAGTTCGATCGATCGTAGAATGGTGTTGGATCGATCGAACTTTTGAGATCTCTGAAAATGTCATCATGGCTCTGATCCATCTTGAAGTGCTGAGATCGATCATGTTAAATCGATTGAACTTTGATCTGAGATCGATCGAAGATGTTGATTTCCACCTTTTTTTTCCTTTTGCTTCCACTTGGCTCCTTTCTTTGATTCATCCCAGAATTGCTTCAATTAAGCTCTTATTTAGCTGAGTTAACTTATTTTCAGGATAAGTGCTTGAAAATGGAAATAATACGAAATCAATCTAAAACGTTAAAGTAAGATAGATAACGGTACTAGAATGTCTAAACTTAAGGGGTTTAAATACGCATTTTTCAGCGCTCATCACACCTCCAAACTTAAATATTGCTAGTCCCTAGCAATGAACTAAAAAGTAAAGGAATGAAATGAACAACTATACAAGTATGAATCTAGAAAACAATAAATGGATAACGCCACTTTCGTAGGGAACACGATTGCACTTAGCACATGCAACAAGGCTTTTAAACCCCTAGGTTACCCCTAGTGGATGAGTGAAGTCTCGTGAGGGTTTCCAGAAATGGTACCCACAAACATTGAGCTCATTCTTTCAAAAGAGGTACCAATATTGCAAACAAGCATTGGGAGAAAACTACCTTAAGTATGCAATTTTTCAACATTTCTAAGCAATCTCCCAAAATCTCAACATCAAGCAAGTAAGTATGGTCATCCACACATCAAGAAAATGATCATGCAAATAAAAACAACTCTAGAATCCTTTTTGAGTGGACCGGCATCAAATGTGTTGTTATCTAAGCCAACTAAAGAATTAATCACATCCTTACCCTCAAAGTAGCACACAAATCTAGTACCAATCATCAAGACAAAAAGTGGATCTTTTATTAAAGCTTTATTCATCTAGGTGCGCTTATTCTTTTCACTCAATTTTTATTTTTATTTTTATTTTTATTTTTATTTTTTATTTTTTATTTTTTATTTTTTTATTTTTATAGGATCAAAGATGGAATCATGGTGTAATGTGTTGATCTCTTAAGCTTTCTAGTGATTCATGAGGTTAAGCGTTAGGTCAATGACTCATAAACCAGACGGCTTTAGGGCATTAGGTGTTCAAACACCCCTACGGACTTACAAGCTCAAATCAACTAGGTTACAAATCAAGATAACCTCCATCTAATCATTTCCCACTTCTCACGATTTGGGAGAAGTCCTCACTTTTTATTGCTTTTGCTTTTGCTCTTTTTTTTTTTTTTTTTTTTTTGAATAAACAAGTTCAGTTATTAACCTAGAGTTTGGGTCCTCCACCTTTCGGCTCGAGAAGTTCAGTTCTTGATGAGGCTAGAATCCCGGCTACTTAGTGAAAAGGGGTTGTTATCCACTTTTATCAAGAATGAAAGCTTTCAATGCACTACTAGCTCAATTGTGATATAACCAATTCAATAATCAATAAATCATGTACCCCACAAATGAATGCTAGTGTGCGCCGGTGCTAGTGTAGAATCCTAGAATGAATCTCAAAACAATCACAAAATTAAGATGATGTGGACCACAAGTGCAAGCAAGATGTCAATCTTTCGAAAAATTTACTCCTAAATGGCTTCCACAAGGCATACAAGGAGTATTGGACTCTCAAGTCAAGCAATTTTTAAATTTTAAGCAATATAGTCCTCAAAAGATCAAAATTATCGCTAGATATGGACCAATCATAGAAAAATCCCTCAAGTACACAAGTTATGCTTAAAATCTTGAAATTTAAAGCTAACACTGCAAAGCACCATTCCCGCCAAACTTAAATGGCACAATGTCCTCAATGTGCAAGAGAACAAAGGAAAGAGTATACCAGTGCAACTAAGGTATAGAATGATCGGGACTGAAGTATCCAAAGTGGGTGGCATGCCCCCCCCCCCCCCCCCCCCCAAACTTGGGATGAACTGTGGGCCTAAAAAGATGGCACTTGGATAAACTCATCAGGTAACAAAATGGGATAATCAGTGCACAGTGGACATGCAAGTGTAAATGTGATAAATAGATAAAGAGATGAGAGAGGTATAAGGGTGGTCCTGAAAATCGGGTACCACTCTCTCACTGAAGTCACTGTGATGCACTTGATGGAGTCAAATATACAGATATGAGAATATAATATATGACATCCATAATAAAAACATGCATAAATAGAAAATAAAGTACTGAAACATCAAAAGATCTAAGCCGACAGACCGGTTGTAAAAATAATAGTACTATACAGTGACAAAAGTAAAGTATCAATAGTAAAGAAGGATCATGAAAAGATAGAAGAATCTGGAATCTCAGGAAGATGAGGCAGGACGGGCAGGTCGAGCTCCGCGGATATCTCTGGATAGATCTCGAAACATAGTCGCGACATCCGTACGGAAGGTAGCAAAATCAGCTCTGTGGGCCGTAAGATCAGCTCGTATAGCAACAACAGCATCCTCAAGAGTCTGCAGGCGTACTCCAAGGCCGGGGGTCTGATCTGGAGCCTCATGTATAGAAGAGTCAGAAGAATAAAAATCTTGAGTCTGTTCCTGCTCGTGAATGGGCAACCCAGCTGGAGAGTACTGCTCTGTGTCATCTACAGGTCGCTCCAAATTAATATCTATATGCTCGGCAGCTGGACTGACTGGTACATCGTCCGCTGCGGGATCTGCTGCTGCTGCCTCTGCTTCCTTAGCCTTTAGCTCTTCTGCAGCCACTATTGCGTGGTCCTGTAGTCTAGTAATGATGGCATTGTAGCTCTTGTCCCAGTTCTTCTGCAAGAAGTGACAGGAACCTCTCTTAGGGTGCTCCCGAGGATGAATAGGGTAGCGCTGGTCGATCAGAATCTGGGTGATGAGGTGGCCAAAAGGGAGAGACTTAGCCTGTCCGGGCTTCTCCTTGCTGATATACTCGTCAAATAACTTCCTCATCACGCTCCAGATGAGCGCAGGAATAGATACCCAGTGGCCTGTGTATAATGCGTAGAGGGCTGTCAGATAGTCTCTTCTCCGCTGGATCTTGTGCCCGGCTATATATATATTCTAAAAGAAAACGGAATCGAAGAACCATAGGTCATCTGGAAGGAATGTGCGGGTGGCGAAAGTTTTGCCATTGGCATGGTGACCTATAAGAAATACTGCCATGTCGGCATAAGAAGGCTTGTATAGCCTCGGATATAACTCCTGTAGCTCCGGAGGGCATCTATGTGGACAATGGCAAGAGCGGGCCAGCGAGTCCACAGTGATAGTAATCTGATGGACATCTATGGTAATGACCAGCTCTGTTGTGGTACGCGGGGATGGTCGGAGGTTCTGGAAGAATAACCGTACCAGCCGCGGGTAGACTGGCTCTGTAACTGGGGCAAGAATAGCTAGGTCCCTCTGAATAATGTCGTGGTAAGCTGATCGGGTCAGCACCGATCTGGAAAAAAAGTCTGTGTCGAACACCGACTCATTGTCTACTGCCATATGTGCATATCTATGCGCGGGCCTATCACGCTCCTGAGTTGGTTGAGCTGGCTGGCGTGATAGAGATGGTATTGGTGAATGCTCAGCTCCAACATGTGGCGGAGATGGTGATGGTGTAAATGCAGGCTGAGCTGCAGAGGTGGATGGAATATGAGCATCCTCAGCCTCATGAGCAAGTGACTGAGGTGGAGTAGGCTGTACTGGCTCCTTCTGTGCATGAGAGGGCTCTGCTGGCTCCTCTATCCGTGGTCTGATATGTCTCTGAGGCCCCTGTTGCCTTTTGGTAACAGTCTTGCGCTTAGTCATAGCCTGAAAAATAATTTAAAAACTTGTAAGGGGAGTTAGTACCAGAATTAAAAATTGAAAGCACAAAATAGAAACATACATGTCAAATAAGATAGACAAAATATATAGATGACATGAATCTATGCAAGTGACAAGATATGAAACATGCTAAATAATGTAAGTATGAAATGCATCCAATGTGGAATATCACAGGCATTGGGCATATATGAGATAGCATGAACATAAGGCATGATGAATGAAGTGTGTGTATGAGATTTGTGAAGTTCGATCGATCATAAAAAGTTTTGAGATCGATCTCAAAACTTCAATCGATCTGAGATATGAGTTCGATCGATCTCTCAAGATCGATTTGAGATTGAAGTTTGATCGATCGAACTGTGTGAAGGTGAAAACTCAAAGGTCACATATCTGTGACTTTGGAAGCATGGGGCCACACGAACAAGGTCGTGGGCCCATCAACACAACACATCTATCAATTCTAGCCACATTACAAAGCCCATACTCCCACAATCAATTCAAAAATAAAAAATATAAAAACATATATATACACATATATACAAACATGCTTCAAGCTCATCAATGGTGGATTTCATCATCATTCATCCTAGATCTAGCATGTAAGCAACATATATTATCAAATTAAAGCTTGAAATGACAAAGTGTGGTTCGGATCTCACCTCTAGTCACGAGAGAAGAGGAGATCAAGATGGTAATGCAAATCCGAGAGGAGAGAGAGAAAATCAAAGGTTGGAACTCGCCGGAGGCTCGCCGAAAATGGAAAGGGTGATTGGGGTTCACGGCGACGATGAGAGAAGCAAGGGTTAGGGTAGGGAGTTGTTGGATCGATCTTTGTAATCGATCTCACAACTCTCGGTTTTATTTTTAAAAATATTTTCGACAGAGTTCGATCGATCGAACCTCAATTGATATCGATCAAACTTTGTCTTTTCTCTTATTTATTTATTTATTTATTAAATTGAATAAACAATAATAATTATAAACTAAATAAACTAAGATATTTTTGTATTTTTGAAAACTTTTTGAAAAATAAAATAAAATGAAATGAAATGAAAATAAAATAAAATAAAATAAAAATGAAAATATTTTTGGATTTTTGAAATTTGAAAAGTCAAAATAATGAAATGAAGAACTGAGATTGATCAGAACAAGAGTTCGATCGATAAGACAGAGAGTAAGAATATGCAGGTTTATGGCTCAGAAAATTGGCTAAGTGTTGGAACTTGAGATCGATCGAACTTGAATATTCGATCGATCGAAGAACTTCAGATCGATCTTGAAATGTTTTCGATCGATGAGTCAAATAACTGAAATATGCAAGTTGATGCAGGCTCAAAATTTTCTAAGTGTTGGAGCACGAGATCGATCAAACTTTGAAGTTAGATCAATCTAATGTCTTCTGATCGATCTGAGAATTAGTTCGAACGATGGGATAGAGAGGTGATTTGGATGCAGGTGGATGCAGGTCGAAAATTTTTCTAAGTGTTGGATGCAGGTGGAAGTTCGATCGATCGAACTCTCATTTGAGATCGATCGAACTTATGCAAAATGCTCAATCACAACATAAAAATCATGCAATCCTAATCAAAGTTCCTATCAATGCGTATGAACCAAAAACAAGTATCTAGATTTCGCAAGAAATGAAATTTAAGATAAAAATGAGGGAGGAATAGGGTTTTGACACCCTACTAAATGTCGTTGCTAGTCTTTAACGTCTCTAGCAAGACATTGGGCTTTTTTAGCCCAGATCGAAGATCTTGTAATGCATCCCCTCTTTGTTGGGGTGATAGATGCTTTGAACTCCACCCAATAAATGGTTCTTTGAAGAACTTATTGGATTAAGCTCAAACGAAACTTTTGTTCAAGTTAACTACCGCAAGTCTCAAAACACCGTTGTCAACCACACCAGTCATGAATCCAAAGCCTGACAAGTCTGTGCCCTCAAGCCAATGGATCGGACCTTACAAAATCAAACAACGTCACCATCGCCCTAGTCACAATGACTCCCAACATGACAATGCACCCCAAAATCCTCCACATCGTCCTAAAGCTGGCCTACTACAAGGCTACGCCTAGGAATCAAGACACCGGATCAAACTCACACTCACAATCCTGTCAACTAAGGTCACACCACCCAAAGCATAGTACAGGAATGATAAAAGGAATGAACTAAATAAGGCAATTAGTCATTAAAACATACACATATATATACACAAGTATACATTCACAAGTATACTACGCAATATTAAAACAGAAACGCAATATATATATATGTACAAGTATACATTCACAAGTTTACTAAGCAGTACTAAATCTATGGTAGACAAGTATACAGGCTTAAGTATACTATACCAAAACGAAATAAAAAAAACAACGTGCAAGCATACTAGGTACAAGTATACTAAACGTAAATCAAATTCTACTCATAATTTCACATAAACTATATCACACCATATAACTAAACATATAGTGTACAAGGGCAATCAAATATGCTACCTATCACACAGGGTTCAAGCAATAGAGACACGCTACACATCACCTATAACGCTAGCATGATAAACAGATATAGTAAATGAAAAATACATCATCTATATCAGCACATAACTACCAAATAGTCACATCCCCTAAACATGTTTCTAAGGTATGCTCAAAATAACAAGGCATATAAACATATAAGAAGGACTATGCAAATAACAACCCCACAAAATCATATGCAATAAGGGGTTAAATGCCTCTAAAAACGACAATCTCACCAAAAGTGAATCTCAAAAACCTGGATGAGTCCGTTCTCTCACCGTGAGGAAATGAATCATCTCCCAGAATGAACAGTAAGGTCCCTAAAACAAAGAGTCTACAAGTCTTTCCCAAGACTAGCTCAAACCCGAGGTGGAATCCTAACGCCATGCAAAACAAAACAATAATGTAATGAATAGTTCTAACACTAGACATTACAAGACATCAACAAGAGAACACCTCTTAAGACACTGATAAGTTTGATGGGAACTTTACAGGATCCTATCGGAACTTTAACACGCAACCCCAAGTCTTCTATGACAAGGGAGAGTAATTAATTGCACCGATGTAATCAATTACACAAAACCATTCACATCCCAACCTATGCTCGTAAGAGCTGTCCAAGGCAAAACGAGAAGAATCCTAGGTCAACGCACCTATCAAATCCCTAACCATCACTCTAAGAAGAAGCGACCTTAGAACCTCGCCACTGAGGCTCGTGAAAACAAACCTCCTAATCCCCAAAAAATAACTCAAGTCAACCCCGACTCATCGTCCCATGACGCTAGAAACAAGACCCCAATGATGTCATCACATCAAGGTCACCATGAAAACCCTAAGAGATGGTATCAACACCCCAGACACTCCCCGACCACATCGTAAAGCAAAAAAATAAATAAATAAATAAAATGGTGCCTCCCAGGCCACATCTCATTCCACCAGACAAGAACTGCGATTCTACGCTTACATGATTCTTACTCGCATCAACCGTCAAACTAAGGTCTCGAAACACCCAAACCAACAAAATAGACAAGAAGGTTCCCGTCGTGGGTTCCTTGTAGAATGAATTTCTCCTACCCAAGGAAGAAACTCCGTAGGACAATAATGTATCTAAGGGATACAATAGACTCCAAGAGACAATGCCCTAGCATCACTCTCTAATAACCAAGCTGGAATAACCCGCAATGCCAAAACAAGACATAGAAATAAACAGCTACTAAGTAACATAGTAACGGACTACATACTCACACAAGTAGTAAGGAATCACATAAGGCATGTTAATGTATGCATCATACAATCATACTAGGGATGACAAACACATACAATACGTTAAAGCAAACAAGCATATCCAACATGCTAAGCAAACAAGCATAAAATAACAAGTTAAGACAGCTAAGCATATATAATGTACTAAAGCCGACAAGCATACACGGTATGCTAAGGCAAAACAAGCACATACAATACGCTAAAGCAAACAGGCATATACAATGTACTCAGGTAGACAACCACATACAATATGCTAAGGCAGTTAAAGTAAATACAACACACTAAAGCAAACAAACATATATATCATGCTGAGACAATTAAAGTAAACTTTTAAACATACGTCCACATAAGCACGTAAACATGTTATCAAATCAAAACATGTTATCAAGAAGCAACTAAAAATATAGAGCATGGCAACATAAGCATGATATGCACCCAAAATCCGTCGTCCTAAGGTTTTCGAACCCGGACGCTCTGATACCACCTGTGACCTGGATTTTTCAAACCCAGTGTGTCTTGTGATGACCCGAAACAGATCCAAAAAGGTAGAAGCAAAGCATAAACAAGTCTACAGAGATGTACGTCATCCCTAAGACATGTGAGTGGCCTTTTTAGGAATCCCATGACTCAACAGAAGTAAGTCCGAATTTAGGGTTTTAAAACCCTCTAAAGGAATGGATTAAGGGTAAAATGGTCATTCCAAACTAAAATGGGTGCCACTTGTACATCATTGGAAAGATAATGAAAAATTAACAAAATTAGACTCAAGAATCACTTGATTCGGAATCCGGATGACAAAGATATGAAAATAGAATGATACGATGTCCTCCAATTAAGAGATACCACAACCCTATCTCACTAAAATTTTCATAACTCTCACTACAGTTGGAGTTTCTGTGTGTAGTTGGTACCATTGGAAATCTGACTTCAAGCTCTTGAGGTTAGACTAAAAAATGACCCAATTTGGACTATAAATAAAGAAGTTTTGACCATTTGAAGTCAGAGAAGCAAAGCTGAAACAAAACCTGAAGGAGAAAAAGAGCTGGGCATTTAGGTCAGCCGAAATGGCATTTTGGTCAGCCAAAATAACCCTAGAATAACCAAAAATCTGGAAAATGAAGGAAAAACATTTCGGTCAGCCGAAATGATGAATCGGTCGACCGGCTGTGGCCAAAACAGTACCTAAGCTACTGGAATATGCACTTAAACTGTTCAAATGAAGTCCTAAAGTCACCGGTCTACTGAAATGACTCAAAAAAATTGCAAAACTACTTGTTACGCACCAGAATTGATAAGGCTTCACCCAAGCCTCAATCCCCATCATGGAATGGTCTAAAAACAAAATTTAGAACTGTGCAGGCATGCCAACAAACCTACTTTACAAATTGAAAGGTGTTACAATGGCCCATGGCCTTAATACATGATAGATTCACAAAATCATATGCCAAACCTCCAATGCTCATAAAAATATCTTTCAATGGTAAAAACAAGAAATTTCATAGCAAGGACGTAAACTATAAGATGATTGGCCCTTGGCCAAAAATCATACATATCAAATGAGTACTAAAAAGAGTGCTTAGACACTTATTACATATCCGAAATTGAAATGACATGTTAAACCAAACATTACATTACAATTTCATAAGAGAAGCTAAACATGCTAACACTTGCATGTTAACAAAAATACATCAAAAGAACTTCAATTCAACGAATCGACCTAGGAATGTTGTGCACCTTAAACCAAGGTATCTGTACCTGAAAAATAACCCGATAACTTTAGGGTGAGTAAACAAGTTACTCGTAGGGAATGAGCATGCATAGACCTAACATTTTACAAGGTTATCACTTTAATGTGAAACAATTCAAAAGGTCATGCCACCTAACATCTATGTTAAAAGTGAGACTAAGGGATCATCTCAAGCTACACTAGCAATTGAAATGAACTACGGCATACAAGTATACATGCTCAAGTATATAAATAATGTTAAAACATGATATACAACATACAAGCATACAATTAATATAGGAAAACTCATAAATCAAGTATACAAGCACAAGTATACTAAGCTAAATGAATTACACGTAAAACAAGTATACACGGCACAAGTATACTAATAGGATTCGATTACACAAAACAAACATACAAGGCGTAAGTACACTGGATAGAGTTTAGATACACAAACAAGGATACAAGTTCAAGTATGCTAAATGAGATCTAAATACACGAAGCAAGTATACAGTTTCAAGTATACTAAATGAGATCTAAATACACGAAGCAAGTATACAGTTCCAAGTATACTAAATGAAATCCAAACCCACAGGATGAGCACCAATTCTCAAGTTACAAGTAATCCATGATTAATAACTTGAAATTAAATGTGAAATCAAATAGTGGAAAGACTAGGACCCATGGTCTCTAACCAAGCAAGTTATTCAGGGTAATTACGATCCACAAGGTACTACCTAGTGCGCACTTATGACTTAGAAGACTCTTGTCTCTGTATTAGAGCCAAACCCTAGCCATCACCTGTATTTTGTCCTTATAAGCCTTCCAAAATCAATAAGTTCAAAACTTATGTAAAATCAATAAGTTAAACCAAACTTATACAAAATCAAATAATGCATAAAAATCATCTTTCATGCACAAGTAAGGTTGAATCCACGCAAACATTGTCCTAGAATTCAAGTCTAAGTGGCAGATGATATGTCAAGTTCTCAATATGCAATTTATACACAAAACAAGAATATTCTACAACAATGGAGCCAAATTACCATCCTAAGCCACAAGTACTAAATAAGTTACAATTTAATAACTAACTTTCAAGGTAATCAATTATAATATTATAAACAAGCTATATATCTATGCAAAATATATTTAAACAAGTTTTGCAAGACAATGATATCCTACATCATGCTAGGTACAATTACCATGACTTAAACCTAGAAACAACTTCTAAGGCATAGTTAAATTCATGGAACAAGTAAATATGATTTAGTTAAATAAAATAATTAAACTCTCTAGATTTAAAATTAATTCCAAATAGCCTCAAATTAATATATGTTAGGGAATATATCGTCATCTTTACATATATCACATTAAATATCCATTTAAGTGATTAAAATACTTAAACTAAAATTAATTAAGCAATTAATTAATTTTCTCTAGATTTTTTATCAACTCCAAATGTCCTCAATTTAACATAGGTTAAAGAACATACCAAGGCCTATTTTAATATCACATTACAAGTTGATTTCATGCTAGTTACAACCATGTGAATTAAATTTTAATAAAAAAAAATTATTAAATAAAAGTTACAATATATGTTCAAATATTCTTAATTTAATATATGTTGACAAACATATCAAGGCATAATTTAATAACATGCCATAATTTAATTCCAAGCTATATACATCCATGGAAATTAAATCTCATACATAGAAAATAATCAAATTAATTTTTAAAACTTGAACAAAGGCATGCTTACAAGTTGTAAATGCTTATAAAACAATCAATACAACATTAATATAAACCTAAGACATCCCCTACCTCGATTTGAGATGCCTCACCGAAATGAAACTGCTCCGAATCTTATGAAACTTTGGGGTTTTGTCGGGGACAACAAGGTGAAATTAAACCCTAAGGAGGTCACACCAAAATCCAAACTTGGCTTCAAACCCGAACTCGAAAAATGGCCAAAACGAGATTCCAATCGATTGGAATTAAAGGCCTCGTCGAGGCGGACATTAAACACTAAGTGGTACGTCGTTGAACCAAAGCCTAAAAATGTGCTAAAAATTGTGAGTGTGCAATGTGACCAAGTTTTAAATTTATAAATTCCACTATTACTTCTAACTAAAAATATAGCTGGGTTGAGCAGGGATCGTTCCAAGGGATTGTGGGCGTGTTTGCAATGGAAACAATAAATAGGGTTAGTAGGTCGAGTGATCAAAAGATGGTTTATTTGGTTAATTAAACTACAATGCAATTGAAATTAAAGCAAGCAAAATACAATAATTTTAGACGATAGGGAAAAGATATAGAGAGGTGAGGACTTGGGGTACTAGAGCTCACCACTAAGCTTGACTTCACTAGACACTAGCAATTATATATCAATGGGAAAATTGAATTGTAACTTGTGTGTGTGTGACATTAATTGAAACTAGGCATGGATGGCAAATAAGTATAGATTGTCTAGCCAATTCAAATGGAAAGCACAACCTATCAAATGAGACCAAAATCCATTCAATGAAACCACAATTTGTGCACACACAACTATCTAGAAACATACACCCTTTGCTGGAACACCAAGGAACAGGAATAGATTGTCCACCTATCTATGAATCTAAAGCAACTACACTACATCTACACTAAAGACATGAAAATTAAACTAAGTAAGCTAAAGATGTGACACAATCCATCAAGAAACAAGTGTGAACCATCAAATAAATTACAAGAGTGTTCAATTAAGCACTATGTTTTGATCATCACTAGATTAACTTCATCCATACACATAGACATGCATAAAGTCCACTAAATCTAGAGAAAAACACATGAATCATCCATTCTAGCATACATAGACATATGGTTAGGGATGGATAATCAATTTAAAGCATTAATCCATACACATCAAGTAGAAATCACAAGATATATATATATATCCAAGATCAAAACATTCATTACAAATAAATCCCCAAGAATATACAAAGCACTAGGTCTAGGAAGCAAACTTAGGGGCTACTCTAACCCCAAGTAGATGTCTAGCCACTCATTGAAGTAGTCATCCAACCCTCAAGGGCTATCTCCATGGTAGGAATGACCTCCTTCTTGATGGAAACCCTAGAAGAATGACCTCCTTCTTGATAAGAACTCCCAAAGATGTGTAAAAGCTCTGTAGTCTCTATCCTCCTCTCCAAGATATGTGATGTGTAAGTTATGATAAGAGATATATAATGTAAAAATGGCTCAAAATCCTTATATAGGTAGCTCAAGTGTCACACCTAATGGTCTGGACTCATGCACTAGGGCCCTTGCAATGATTGCATCACGAGCCATCTTTTAATGAGCTGGACTCTATTTTATTTCGAACTTGAGGAGGTTCGATTGATCGAACTGTGGTGAGATCGATCGAACTTAGGTAAGATCCATCGAATGCTGTAGAGATCGATCGTCCTTGGCAGTGCCTTTTTGAATAAAAACAAATCTCTGAGATATTTTAGGGTATTTTGGGAAAAAGACAAAAGTGGTAGGTGGGGTGGTAGGTGTGGATAAGATCGAATAATTTCGATCGATCTGAGAAAGGTTGGATTGATCGAAGATGTTGAGATCTTTTGGATAAGGACAAATGCTTGGATCCATCTTGATGAGGCCAGATCGATCTTTCTCTGATCGATCGAAGGAATATTGAGATCGATAGAACTTGCTGTTTTTCCACACTATGCTTCTACTTTGCTCATTTCTTCCATTCAGCTTGAAATAGCTTCTTTAATGTTCTTATTTAGCTGAATTAACTTATTTTTGGGATAAACACCTAAAAAGGGCAATAACATGAAATTAGTCTAAGACGAAAAAATAAAATAGATAAATGTCCTACAATGCTCAAGCTTAGGGGGTTTAAATGCGTACTTTTCAACGCTTATCACTAAGGCACTACGGCATTTTACTCAAGGGAAGTGGCCGAAAAAGGAAGAAGAAGGGTGGCAACCCCTTAGGCTCCCATGGCTGCCAGTCAAGAGGGGAAAGAGATGGAAAAGTTTGACTTTTCCTTATGACATTCCCTATTTATAAAAAAAAATCCTAAAAGTGCTCCGAATGGGTCCCGCCGGGTTCGGAAAAGTGGAATTTGAGCAGACGTGCTCAAATGGCAAAACTCTATGAATGAAAAAGAACCAAAATGAGAAAAAATGAACAACGGAAGAAACGACATCGAAAATTGAGTCCCGAGCAGAGAGATATGTCCTAAATAAGTTCAGCGGCAATAGGGATCAAAAACCCGAAAACTGAGGAGATCGACCGCAAGACAATTCTAAGAGTACACGACTTGATGAAATGTGAAAATGAATCCCGTACGAAGATCCAAGCCCCAAGAAAACACTTTGCAATTAACTTTCATTAATTACACAAAGGCACCTACACAAAAGGATAACTGCGTAACTGGCCAGAATGAAGATATTTTCTTAAAAACCCCTAAAATAAATATCTTTTGAAGATATTTACGAAAAATACCCGATGAAATATCAATGTTTTTGAAGAATCCTTTTATCCACGCCCTTGCGAGAAAAAGAAATAACCTGCGAGCTTTTCTCCGAAAGTAAAGTTACGCATTTCGAGAAAAACAACTAGAATGAAAACTCATGAAGTCAAAACTCAACCCCGAACATGAAAAGTGAGGTTGTGCCAACAAAGTGACACACGGGGAAAAAGACGAAAAGTGAATAGTATCGAAAAAATGAAAAATGTGGAAATGACTTGGTCCTTTAAGAAAGTTGTCAATGCAAAGAAAAGAGTCTCGGAAACCATTCTCGAACACTCGAGACGACACTAAGTGACGAGAAACTGAACTCATAAGAGAGAATTCAACGAAAAAAATTCATTCGTAAAATTCTGAGAAAAAAGAAAGGAAGGAAAATGACCGGGTCATTACAATTGATTTAAGGAGAAAAGACTCATAGTATGTGGATGTTTTGGTGGTGAAATTGTTACGTTTTGATAATGTGCTTTGGTATGGTGTATGTTCGATAAAATGTCTCTTCATAATCGTCTTATTCCCATCGACCAAGAAATCGAATCTACTCTTAGGGAACTTAGAAGACATGAAAGGAAACCTCCTTCCTTTAGCATTCACTCATTTGATATCATGGATAATAATGATAAACCTCAACCTCAACCTCAACCTTATCATGGACCACATCTATTGCCCCATCCTCCACTTAGGGTTCTTATAGACCATTTGCAATGACCCAAATCGAGTGGATCCGGATCGCTAAACGGGTCTTTATCCGAACTAGAGGACATGCAAAGGTAATACGGTCATTCCATATTAATTTAATACTTTAGGGCCCAATAAGGAAAAAAATAGTCTTTTAGTTCAATCATAATAATTTAAGACCCATAAAGGGTAAAATAGTCATTTACTAAAGCCATCCAATAATTATATTGAAGCTCAGGGGAAATTATATAATTATACCAAAGTTTGGGGTCAATGTGTGAATACTAGTTCATCTAACCGGTTACATGATTCATCTAAACGGTTAAATGGTCTAATCCAGTGGCATGCAATCTGCCAAGACGAACTGATCGGTTAGATGTCTCATCTAACTGGTTACATAGCTCATCTAACCGATTACATGGAATCATCTTACCGATTACTTGGTTTGGCCAATGAACGTGCAGATCGGTAAAAATTCAACTAATCAATTACATAGCCCCATCTAATCGTTTACATGGCTTACACCAAAAAGTGTGACTTTTGTGAATCCCATAAACCTACGAGATTGATCAAAACTCATCTCTAACCATTTTCTCAACATAATTCAACATACTAAACAACCCGTATATGAAATCACACACCTAACTACATCAAAAAAACGTTATATACATTAAAATATAGCATTTATACATTATTTTAAAATCGAAGTCATACATGTTCCATTATATACAAGTCCAAAAGAAATTTGATTACAAAATAAGGCTGACAGGGCCATAAATACATTTCTTTTACGAAACGATCATCAACTAAACTAAAAGTCTAAAATATACAGATATAAATATGATATCCTAATCTTGTTTAAGGCTGTAAAGATACGCCATTCATCAATTTATTTCCTTTCTCCTGAAAATGTTAAATAATAGGTAGAGCTCAACAGCTCAATAGAGATATCCTAAAATATAATCTTAGTAATCTCGTGAGCTACAACCAAAAAAGAGGGAATCAAGGAAACGGGATCATAGGGATATCAACAATATCATTATACATGAATTTTATAATTTCACAAACAATGCAATGTATATAGAATGGAACACCTTCTCTTTCTTTTCCAACCCAAATTTCAATCATCAACTCAATTTTCACTTGCCTAACCCATACCGTAACTTCACCTTCTCAAACTCACCTCATGCTAATAATGTGCATGACATACAACTACTCATGAAAACACAATTCATGAAACATCCATCTTATACCTCACATCATAACATATAAGATATGAAATCCACAACATGGAATTGATCATACAAATTATTTCTCAAACATTTCATCTTAAAAAGAATTAGCATGTTTTGCAACAAATAACTAAATCACTTTATCCACAACATGGATCATGTAAATTAACAACATCTCATGCTTAAACATCTCAAATAATACTTTGTCAAAACTTAAACATGTTAGATAAAACATGTAACGCATCATTAAGATTTTATGCAAGAAACAAATAGAAACTCATAAAAACCATAGGACTCCATGATCCAAATTCGAATCCCACTAAAAGGTTGTACGACCAGAACCAAAACGTAGCCCTTAAAGAGATCTACAACCTTGCTAACAATGGCTTGGATCAAATTTACCTCAACCTAGAGGAAATCAAGAGAGAAGAGAGAGGAATATAGAGAAAGATAGAAATGTAGAGAAAAACACACACCCGGATGAGGAAGAAGAAAATTGAGGCTCAAAATGGCCTTTGTCACCTCTAAATGAGTGGCCAACAATTGGGTCTCCATTTGACCCTCCAATTTACTAAAATAACCCCATTACAAATCTTAACCATCATCATGTCATAAAATATCCTCTCACATAGCTAAATACATTATCACACACATATATATACTCACACACAATTACATGGAAATGCCATAATGCAATATATAACGACCCAAGTTTTTATCAACTCAGTGCGTCAGTGATGACCCGAAAGTTAACCCGGTAATGGATCCAAAATGCGGAAGTGAAAGATAAACCAAAGTCTCTAGAGATAGAAGTCATCCCTAAGACACCAATGTGACCTTCCATGAAATCACAAAACTTAAAGAGAGTGAAAGAGGAAACTAGAGTTAAAACGAGCAAAATCCATTAATTAAGGGCAAAATGGTCAATTTACAACTAAGAATGGAAATTTGACTCCAAGTAAGTCAAATAAGGTTCACACAACCTAAACTAATCATTTCACAACATTCCAAGAGGTTCTAAGAATTTTGGACAAGAATCCCACAAAACGCCCTTTCCGGTTTAAGCGAAAACTGACACCATCTCACTAAAATATAGATAACTCCCACTATGATTTGAATCTGAGAATGGCATTGGTACCATTGGAAAGCTAACTCAAAATTTTTCAGTTTAGGCTCAAGAATTAGCCCGTTTGGATTAGAAATGAAGAAATTATGATCGTTTGAAGTCGGAGCAATAATGTTGTCCCTAAAACTGAAAAATGAAGAGTTGAGCCATTTAGGTCGACCGAAATGGCATTTCGGTCAACCAAAATGAACAGAAAATGGCCAAAATTTTTAGAAAATGAAGGAAATCATTTAGGTCGACTGAAATAACCCTGAATAGTACTTTTAGCTACTAAAAAGTGATTTTTTTGGTGCAATGAAATTTCCAAAAGCCATCGGTCGACCGAAATGGCATTTCAGTGGGATTGAAACACCTGTTATGTGCTAAAAGTGGTGAGGTTTAAGCCAAGCTTCAAATCCCATCATGAATTGATTAAAAAACAAAGATTAAAAGTTGATTTTCAAGAGGATAAGAGTATGTGAACATGCTAACATACCCAATATGAATATTTGAATGTAATACAATGTCTTACGGCCTCATACATGTCAATTATGAGAATTTCATATGCCAAACCTCCAAAGTTGGTTAAAATACACTTTTAAAGCAAAATATAGTACCAAGTGAGTACAAATATTAAAGTAAGCATGCTTGGCCCTTGGCCTCATGTCATACATACAACATAAGCATCAAAAAGTGTACTTAGGTACACATTATATATTTCAAGGCAAAAATAGCATTTTTCACCAAAATGATACTACATGCTAACACTTGCATGTTTTCCAAAATACAACAAAATACATCAAGGCGTCAAAGCAACTTAGGGATGTGATGCTCCCAAAACAAAGTCTCTTTACCTGCAAAACAACCCGGTAACTTTGAGGTGAGTAAACAAGTTTACTCGTAGGGAATGAGCATGCTTAAGCTTAATTTAATACAACTTACAATTCAATATAATTTAATCCAAAGTGTTTAACCGACATTGAAACTTCTAACACAACGAAACAAGATGCAAACTCACAAGATTATCAACTAGGAATTTAAATGCGAAATCAAACCAAAATGGATACTTGGATATTGCCCGGATTAAAATCGTACTCTTGGGATCACTTTAGGGCTATTAACCCATGGGTACCTTCCCCTAATGCGCACTATAGTGTAGAGAGCTCTCTATCTCCCGTACTAGAACCAAGTCCTAGCCAAGTCAAGTTATTGATAATATCATAAGTTTTCAAAATCAACAAGTTGAGCAACAAGCCATAATATATGTTACAAACACAAAAGCCCCATGAAATAAATGACTAAATCATTAGAACAATGAAATAAAAATTAATTAAACTAATTAATTAATTTCTCTAGATTTCAAGAGTTAATCAAATAATCCCAAATGAATATATATAACAAGAACTGAGGCATGGCCATGCCATATATCAAGTCTAAAATGAAATACAAGCATAGTACAATTAAGTAGAATTTAAATCAATTTAAATTAATTAAATCTCTTGATTTAAAAGCTCATTTAAATCATGTTAATTCAATATACAATAAAGATCAAGTCATGGCCATGTCATTTACCAAGTCTAACAGTCTAAAGTGTGTTATATGCAAACTACTATTAATCATAATTTCTCAAATTAGTAAGAGTCATGCATACAACTTGAATATTACTACAAAAGCAATTTATTCACTTAGATAATAAACTAGAACACCTCCTACCTCAATAGAGAATAGAATCTCTATAATCCAAAGCAATCAAGTCCAAAAAGGAAAACCAAACTAGGGTTTTGTAGAGGAGAGTGAGAGGAAGCTAAAGTATTCCAAGCTCAAAGGTCTAAGGTGAGTGGAAGGAGGCCAAAAATGAAGTCAAAATTCTAAGTCAAGTTTTTCCTTCGATGGAGGCTAGGTTAGAGTTTGAGAGTAAAGTGGTGAGGAAGATACAATAAAGTGAGGTGAGTGGAGGATTTAGCATTCTTCCACTCACTATGTGCTCTTACACTACCTCTCACACACACACATAATGCAAGACTTAATTTGGTACCTACACTTGTCACAAATCCATGGCTCCTTCCTAGGCTTAATCCTAAGCCTACACTTGTTAACCATCCAAGCCAACAAGTGCTCCAATTCTAAGCCAACAAACGGGTGAATTTACACCCTCCATGTGTCAAGAGATGAAGCTTCCAACCTACTCCACCCCAATGCTAACAAGTGGCTCCATGAGAGTGTGACACTTATCACACTTTCCAAAAATTGCAAAAAGGTCATTTTCCAAAATATCTTCCAAATTAAATTACAAAATGGTCTCTAAGACATAAAATAATTACTTTATTTAATTACACTTAAAACCCCAAAAGTCAAGAATATTTCCAAGAAGTTATGGATCCGTACCATTTACAAGAAAAGTAAACATCTAGCATGCTTTTCTACAAAAGTAAAAATGTAAATATCATGGAAATTAAATATTATGGATGTATGCAAATTTGGAATCAAATCCGAGTACAAAAAGTGAGGTTTTGCAAGGAAAAAGATAAAAGGGAAAAAGATGAAATAGGGAAAAAGATGAAAAAAAGAAATTACTGAAAAAAGAAAAGAAGGAAAATGACCGGGTTATTACACAATATCAATGAAGAGTATCGGAACCCACATGGAGTGTAAATCAAAGGCACATCAAAAATAATAAACAAAAAATTTAGGAAAGTCTATAAAATACGAAACGTTACACCATTACACTCCAAATGCTTACAATTCTCCAATTTGCTACCAATTTCCCAATGTTTTGGCAAATCATTATGAAATCAAGTTCAAAATCATTCAAATGTTGCCATTTTTTTTTATGGTAAATCGAATGAGGATCCTTATCGGCATTTGGATGAGTTCTTGGAAATATGCTCAACAGTAACAATCACCGGTTTACCAGAAGAAGCTTTGAAAATGAAACTCTTTCCTTTTTCCGTTAAAGATAAAGCAAAGTATTTGTTCAATACTTTAGGGGCAAATACCATTACTTCTTGGGCTCACATACAACAGAAGTTCCTTAAGAAACATTTTCCCACAATTAAGACCAATCAAATGAGAACGCCCATCATAGGATTCTCTCAAAGCGATGGGGAACAATTCCATGAGGCTTGGGAGAAATTGAATGATTTGCTAAGAAAAATGTCCACATCATGATTTTCCAAAATAGTAATTAGTGCGATGTTTTTATGAAAGCTTGTCGGACACACACAAACAAATGGTGGATGCCTCATGTGGAGGTACATTCATGCTTAAAAATGAGGATGAAATTTAGACTTTATTTGAAATTTTGAGTGAAAATTTAGTGCATTGTGCCATTTCCACTCGATCGGGCCGGATGTCAGTGTTAGGTGGAAGGAGAGTTAAAAATCTTAATTTCATTGATAATTCCTTAGAGGTCACCGCTCAAGTCAAAACCCTTACTCAAAGGTTTGATCAATTTTTGCTAAGAAATTCTTTTGCACCTCAATCATTCTCTTCTACTCCCACTCCAAGTGAAGTGTACATGATTTGCTCTAATCCTTGTCATAATACTCGGGATTGTCCCATTGGAGAACCAACTTCAAGTGAACCTAAAGAGAAAGTTAATGCCGTATTTTCTCGCCCGGCCAATAATCTATACTCCAATGCTTATAATGCCGGGTGGATAAATCATCCAAATTTCTCATGTAAAAATCAAGGTGCAAATGCTAATCCTTCTCAAGGAAAGTATGTACCACCTCATCTAGTATTTAATCAAAATGCTTATCCTCAATCCTATCATCCATCGCAATACTCTCGTCATCCTTCTAGTCATTCTTTAAGTTCTTATCATCAAGCATCTCTCACTTATAATTCACATTCTCATCCTTCTCAGGTGCCTCCTAAGAATTCTGCTTTTGAAGATAAAGTGGTGGCCGCTTTGGGTAATCTTGAGTTAAACACATAATTGCTCCATTCTCATTCCTAATCCATTGCCAAGCTTGAGCTCAAATCGGGCAAATCGCAAATGCAATAAGTGTAAGAGAAAAATAGAAAGCTTCTTAACCAACTAGAACTAAACCCAAAGGCACACTACATGGTGGAAGCTAATCCCTCACCGGGACTTTTTACACATGAACAATTCCAAGCCATTACGACCTTGAAAAATGAGAAAGGTTATGACAATAAAGTCTGTGAGATGCTAAGTGAGGAAAGTGAACCAATTCGAAATGTTGAGTATCATTTGCTTACTCCTCCATCCATTAATTCCAAAATCCCTTCCATCTCATGAAATTGAGAATGAAAAAGAAGAGAATCCATTATTATCATATTTGCCTCCTCTACAAGGGAACCCATATGAGCATAGGGCTCCATTCCCTCAAGCCTTTAGAGAACTTTCCTCCTCAGGAAAACAAAAAGAAAAGATCAATGATATGATAAAAGTTTTTAAACAAGTCAAAATCAATCTTCCTCTTCTTGATGTTATTATTCAAATTCCACCATATGCCAAATTCTTGAAAGACTTGTGTATCCAAAAGAGGAAATCTCGAGGTCAAGTTCCTAAAAAGGTGGTTCTTGCTGAGTAAGTGAGCTCAATAATCCAACACAACACTCTTCTTAAGTTTAAGGATTCCGGTGCCCCTACCATTTCTTGCATCATTGGAAAGAATGGAAAGAATCATGTTTGAGTTGGCCACATCATATTTTTATGTTAGCTGGTTTTTGTCGGGGACATTATAGATGTCAATTCTATCATTTTCCAAATGTTAATTAGGGAGAGGGGAGACGAAGATATCTTTCCATAGTTGAAAGGTTAATTGTGGTATTTGAAAAAATAGTTATGTATTTATAAAATTAGGGATAGAAATGTCTTTTCCTTTAAGAATGGAGTGCAATCATAAAAAAGGACCAATACCAAAATGTTGTTGGCCTAAAATGCAAATGATTAAATTTTTTATTTTCCATTGGCAAAGAACATCCCGGATACCCAAACTTTCTACCTTTTACTTTAAAAGGAGATGGAATATTAAAATTTAAATTAACAATAATTAATTTGATGATGTAGATAAAAGCTCATAACTAGGGGTGCATATGGTTGGGATTGGACCGGTTTGCTAATATTTTAGAACCAAACCATTCCTAACGGTTGCATAAAAATTGGAACTCCGTGAAACCAATGGAACTGAACCAAACCGAAATGTGAGAAAATGATTTAGTTCATTTTTTTTTTTTTTTTTTCGGTAAGTAATTTGGTTCAGTTTGGTTCCACGGTTCTAGACTTTTTTTATAATTCATTCTAAAATTTATATAAAATAAAAATATGTAATATATGATATAATTCTATAATAAAATATTATGACATATAGTTGAGTGTTTAAAAGGCTAATCTTATTAATCTATTGTTTATACTTATAATACAATATATAAAAATATATATATACAATTTAGTAAACTTTTTAGTTCGATTCAATTAACATTTATAAACGGTTCTATGTTTTTGGAACCAGAATCGAACCGAACCATGAAAAAAAGATTCAAACCCTAAGTCACATAAAGCGTAAATGGAAGTGAGAGCGTGAAAGTGACAAAATTTAAGTCACATAGAATAGAAATGGGAGCAAGAGCGAGAACGCGCTCGGAGTGTAAAAGCGACACCCGATAAAAAGGATTGTGTAATTTAGATCAAACCTATCAATTCAGTTTTGTCTGGTTCAGTTTATCGGTTCAATAAAAATTTTGTGCATCCTTCCTCATAACACATTAATGCAACTAAGACGGGCTGGGCTGGGCTGGCTGGGCTTGGCGTGGTAGTTCGCCTAGCTTGATTGTTAGGTTGGGTTCGGCTAAGTATCTACTCCTAACCGACTTTTGGAATTAAAAAATTTGATTACACTTGCTAAGGCCTTATTTGGTAAAGATGTGGTTTTCATTTTGTTGTTGTGCTTATGTGAAAAATGGCAAGTTTTGAAAGGTCGTGCTGATATTTTTGTCAAAACCAAAACAGTTTGGTAACATAAATCTGCTATTGAATTTTTTAAAAGATAAAAGAGAAAATATGTTTGGTAATTATTATTATTATTTTAAATTGAATCTTTTATTTACTATTCAAGTATACTTGAAGAATAATAAAATAACATTTTTAATTTTACTATTTGAGTATAATAATATATATATATATTTTAATTTTATTTACTACTTGAGTATAATTGAAAAATAATAAAATAATATTTATTTACTATTCGAGTATAATTAAAAATTAATAAATTAATAAAAGAATAAAATTACATTTTTAATTTTACCATTCTGAGTATAATAAAATAAATTTTTAGTTTTTATTTACTATTCGAGTATAATTGAAAAATAATAAAATAAAATTTTATTTACTATTTGACTATAATTAAAAAATAATATTTTTAATTTTACCATTGAGCATAATGAAATACATATTTAATTTTATTTACTATTTGAGTATAATTGAATAATAAAATAATAAATAATAGTTTTTGAAAATCAAAACTAAAAACAAAGCTTCATTTTGGAGTTGTGGGAATTGTGAAGGAAATGATAACTAATATTCAAAAATTTTGAAATGTGAAAAATCAATATAGAATTATTAAACGGATTTTGTTGCCCTTTTTAAGAAAAATGAAAACCACAACAGAAAACCAAATTTGATAACTTTATCAAACATCTTGTTTTGCATTTTATTTGAAATGAAAATCGTTTATAAATATAGTATTCTTATTGACAACTTAAGAAAATATAATTAAAAATATATATATCAATCAAGTCAGAAATTATTAAAGAAATGAAGTGAGTGTGTCAATTTCTTATAAAAAAAAAAAAAATTATTAGAAGTGTCAAGTGACATTTAAAATTAACAGTGGTATAAATATAGATTTAGCCCATATGAGCCATTATTAAAGCTCATAGAGTTTGACCCAAAATCCAAATTCAGTCTGACCCGTTTATTTAGATAAACCCTGTAACTAAAAATCTCCAGCAGCCGCCCGTCCTCTTCCGCTCCACACCGTGAGCGGCTCTCTACATGCTACACAGAGTAATCCGAGTCGCTAAAACCATGGAAGGTTTGATTTCGTCTGGAAACTTGTTTCGGAAGCACCGAATCTGTGATTTGGAGTTGAAATTGATTGAAATTTTGTCAAAAATTTCAATTAAATTTTCCTCTAATTTCAAATCCAAGTCATTGATTGGTGCTCCAAATGCAACAACTTTGTGGTGGAGGCAACTTCTTTTTCTTTCTTGTCTATGGAAATCGGATTTCATAGCTGGGTATGTAACGGAGTCCAAGCTTAGCCCGAGCACGAGCAAGAAATACCCATAGTTTGGTTCAGTTTCGTTTACCCTAGATTTTATAGTTACTAATACTACTACTAATCATTCAATGCTATTGAGTTTTTGTAATTGAACCGTCATTGTAGACCAAAGATTGATCATAATAGGTGTCATCTTTCCTCCAACAGTGCTTTGAGAAGAAGAATGAGTGACCTTGAGGCTGGAGGCAGCCGCTCCGGCTTGATGACCAATAATACTAAGCAAGACCGTCAAAGATTGAGAGTATGTTCAATTATTCTACCTTTTTATTTATTTATTGATTATTTTTATATATGTAAGTCTGCTAGTTCATCTTCGCACAACCTAAATCGCTTTGCCAAATTTTCTTACAAATTTTGAGTCATTTAATAAAAAATTTAAATCAATGGTTCTTGCTCCTTAGGCTACTCATCTTTCCGAATCTGCTAGGAAAGAAGAAAATGGTACTGCCCTTTCTATATTTTCTTGTTTTAATTTACTACAGTTTTAATTTATTTATTATTAATTACGGCATGGTATGTCATTTTTAGGTTCCATTTATGATGGACATCTTCTTCTTCTTCCCTCTCCCTCTCTTTTATTTTTCTTTGATTATTAAACTCATCAATCTTTTACATGTTTCTGTGGATTTACTTAGTTCTGTCACCTGGTCCTTATGATATTGGACAAGAGGCACTTTTGTCATTGACGAGGGAATATGATTTGTCTGCTTTGCAGCAATATGGAGGGGCAAGTGTTATATATATATATATATATATATATATATATATATATGTATGTATGTATGTATGTATGTATGTATTCTTTATATTAATTGTCATTTAGTTCTAGATCATCGTTCTAAATCCAAGCCGTATTTCTTTTACATTAGGTTAAAGGACTGGCAGCTATGTTAAAGACAGATCTAGAGAAGGGAATCCCTGGTAATGATGATGATATATTAGAGAGAGAATTTTTTTTTGGATCCAACACATATCCTCGGAAAAAAAGACGGAGTTTTTGGGTTTATATTGTAATTAAATTCAACATTTGGCATTGCATTCCTCCTACTGATTTTAAATAAGCAAAATATGCTGTCTTTCTATAAGTAAAAAAATTGTGCTATTGAATTTATTTGGCTGTTATATGTTTCATAGAGGTTTCTTTGGGAAGCTTGCCTAGATATAACCCTGATCATCTTGATGATAGCTGCAGCTGCTTCTTTGGGGCTAGGTATAAAGACACAGGTGAGATTAAATGGAGCTTAGCCATTAGGAGTATTTATTGTTGTAGTATGTTCCTAGTTTTTTCCTGAGTTATCATCTTGTTGTCTGTTGGCTGTCCATAATTGGTAAATTTTGGTCCATTATAGTTCTTTGAGTTAAGCATTAACTTACAATATGATCCCCTAATTGCAAATTTGAGCATCTCCAGTCATAGTATATAATTATTGTTCTATACCAATATTCAATGTGGTATTGGATCTAAATACGATTTTGTTTTTGTTTATATTTTTTAAAATGAATTGTTCTTCATTGACTTTATATATGAATAATTGCTGGTCCATATTTCTTTTATAAGTAAATGGTGGCAGAATGGATCCCCTCCCCCTCCTTCCTCCCTTCTCTTCATTTTACAGCTTAAACAAAGCCCCATATGGTTCTGTATGATCTGTTGTGTGGGAGGAGTTCATATATTTTGTATTTTTCATAAAAGAAAACTTGATAGAAAGGAGTGCAATTTTTCAAAACTTAAGATTATTGTTTAAGTGTCGCTCTGGAAAGGGCATAAAACAGTAGGCCTATCTAAAAAATTTAAAAAAATTGGACATAATTTTGGTATGGGTTCAGTGGAGATCCAGTTTGACTATAATTCTTATAGGTTTTTAGCTACTCCATTGAAGTTCTTTGAGAATCATGGTTTTGGTTCAAGAACTCATATGACACTTCTCTTGTAAAAAGATGAGAAGTTACTGGATTTGGTGTATTATTCCACTGAGAACCTATTTCTTTGGAATATTACTTATCAAAAAAAAAAGAAAAAGTAAAAAAAAGAAAAAAAGAAAAAAGAGAACCTATTTCTTTTTAAAGTGTTTTGTAGTAAAACTTGAATCATAATATTGGTTGCGTCTCATTTTCTGAGTTAAAAATTTCGATGCTAAAAAATTGTTGATTACTTGATAATTCCTTATATTTTTCATATATCCAATGGATTTTCTTAAAAGTAGGCTTTAGCTGATAATTTTAGTAAGTGTTTTCAATTACATCATGTGAGATCCATTTCTGTTTTGTTATTTTGTTTGGCATCATGGATCTTTCAATGTCTCACAAAGTGAGCATGAATCCTTGAATTGCTTACCAAAGAGAACATTTGTACTGAAGCATGGGTAGTCCTCTTCTTTATTTTATTGTTTCTTTTCTTTTAGGGTATTATCGTTTGTCTACGACTTTAAAATCAAACGGGGCTGTTTTGTTTCAGTGGAGTTGGAATTTCTTTGAAGTCTCAGAATGATCTTATTCGGTACATGTCGTTTTGTGTCTTTCAGTCCTTTGTTTTAGTTTTATTCCCATTTTAGTGTTTCAATGTCCTTTGTTCCTCCTTACCCCAAAAATAGTCTCTTGTCCTTTAGGATACCTAACATTGCAGTCACTGCCCACAGAGCATAAATGTCATTATTCATGCTTTATTACCCTCTTCCTTTAAAAGAAAAGTATGTTCTCACGAGACGCATAAAATTTTTGTTCTAGTCACTCCTTTTAAAGCTTATGACAGTGTTATTAGAAAGTGACACTGGACAACCTGCCGGACTGGTGAATCGGTGGACCAATAAGTGAACCAATTTGGTTAGTGAAAATTCCGGAGTAGAATCCAGGGCTGGGATTTCTGTCAAACCAGAGTGAATTAATTGGCTTGAAGTGATTGCTCCTTCCTGTTTTCCATTGTAAAAAATATGGCTTGGCGTCCTTAGTTGCGTGCAGAATTTTTACCCACTAACTACCACTCTTTTGTTGACATGTTTTACCACAATCAGTACTCATATGCATTTTACATATATTAATAATCAAGCTGTGCAACTGACCAGTCTGACACAATGGTTGTACTGGTTACCCAGTGAATTGCTCCATCATCGGGTTAATGTCAAGTCTGATTCTGATAACCATGGTCTGTGGGCAGATTCTTTATTAAATTCTGTTGTTAGGTCAAGTACAAAATCTTTGTAGAAACCATACACCGAAGAAAAGTTTGATTTGGTAAATAAGTGGCGTTAAAGAAATTTCATCTTTGCAATATTTGAAAATTGATGTAGTTCAAGTATAATTATTTTCTTACTGGTATCAAAGAAAATAAAAGTAGGGTTTTTTTTTTTTTTTTTTTCATTCTAGAAATGCTAATTTTAGATGCTAGTCGTCACATGGTTGCAATTAATGGGCAAAATAAAATGAAAAAACAAACCACGTGTTCGAGTTTTTCAATGTGTTCTTAATTCAAAATTTCAAATATAAACGTGGGAGATTGTTTTACTTTATCTCTGAAGTAATTGGCCAACAATTTATAGTGTGCTTAGTTAAACATTTACTTAGGAGCTTCCAACCTTTTTTTTATGAGTTATTGTTCACACACACACACACACACACACACATATATAAAATAAGGGAATTGCTTGTTTTTCTCTCTCTTTTTAATCCACTATATTGTGCAAGGTTTCTTTTTGTGTATTTAAACAATGATTATTTTAATTTAGGGTTAATTTCACTCACACCCCCTCAGGTTTGGCCATTTTTCACTCTTAAATCTCTTTCGAAAATAACTATCACTCACATTACAAACTAATGAACCGTTTTTCATTCACACCCCAACCGTTAGTTGAACAGTTCTGACACGATGTTAAATGACTTAAATACCCTTTGCTTTTGTCAAAATAACTCTTTAGCCTAAAGAATTAGATTAAAAGACTAAATATATCCCTCTAAATTTTGTAATTACAAATTATATATAGATACATATATATACGAACACAGACACACACACACACACACACACATATATATATATACACACAAGCACAACACCACCACCAACATCGGCGAGGATCTCGGCGCAACAAACGATGGCGGGGAAGGTGAGCCATCGTGGTGACGAGCTCCCGGGTAGCGATGGCGATAATTTCGGCGCAGGAGACGACGGTAGGGTAGGCGAGCTCGAGGGTAGTCTTGGTGCAGACGACGACATCGAAGGCGTTGCTGAGGAGGGAGAGGTTGATGTTGGCGTTGCACTCGGCCTTGTTGATGGGAGTGGAGGAGATGAGGACGGAGGCGTCGCAGCCCTCTGGTTCATCGTCTTCCTTCACACCAATGGTGCCGACGTGATAGTCTTGCTGTCATTCAATTCTGATATGGGTTCGGTAGAATTTGGGGACATGGTGGAATCTGGGGTGGCCGTGAAATTTTGGTGGTGGTGAGAGATGAGATTGAATAGAAATTGAGTTGGCTGTGGGGTTACAGTGATGCCATGGCTGTAATTGTGAAATTGAGGTCCAGTAAGGTCTGTAACAATGGCGTAGTACTCGATTCTGGTGGGTGATGCATCCAAGGGTGATGAAGCCACTAGATGGAGTTGCAATTGCGAACTAAGAAACTGTGATTGCAAATGGAAAGCGAGAACCTAAGTCGGTGACGTCATTTCTGGCGAGCCCTTCTCCCGTGGAGGGTGTGTGGGTTGTGGTGGTTGGTAGATGTAATGATAAGGGGTATATTAGTGATTCATGTAATATGATATTTGGGAATAAAAGAGATTAAAAAATTAAGGGTAAAATTGTCTTTTTACATATTTTTAACGAAAATTGTAACGGAAAAGTGAGAATGGACCTATGTAATAGTTATTTTCGAAAGATGTTTGAGGGTGAAAAATGGCCAAACCTAAGGGGGTGTGAGTGAAATTAACCCTTTAATTTATATCAGTTCATGTCTCTGAATTAAGTTTTCCCTTGTAGGGTATTAAGGAAGGATGGTATGATGGGGGAAGCATTGTGTTAGCAGTCACCCTTGTTATAATTGTTACAGGTATTGGTCACGTTAAATTGAATAGTATAACTCTTGTATGCTTCGACCTTTATTTTTTTCGATCTATTGTAATAATTTCTTTTGGCTTTAATAATTAGCTTCATAATTATATTGAATGTGAGGTTTATGCAGTTATAGTTGGTTTCATTATCCATCTCCATCTCTTTTGGCTAAAGAATAAAGTGTTTTGCTACATATTTAGGCGTTGTGTTGCGTAACAGTTCTACCATACATTGTTCCTGTAATGCGATAATTAGTCAAGTACATATATTAGTATTCACTGAAAAAAGGTTCATCATCATCATTGTCTAACCTTAACTGGTTGACGGGCATCATAATCATGGGATGCTGTTTATGGTCCCAAAAGTGCTACCCACGTCCCACAAAATTCCTATCCTACAACCTCTAATAACAAAAACATGTTTGAAAATCTAGCAACCTGTCACTTTGAAACTGTAAATCCGAGCTAAATGTGATTCTTTTCAGTCTAATTTTTTTTTTTTTTTTGATGAGTAAAAATGTATTAAGAAGCATTCAAAAGGGGAATGCATCCCAATGAACTACACAAGGCTAAAAAGCCAAACTCTCAAAGAGTCCAAATAATCAACAATCTCCTCCATGTATTTACAATTTATCCCCAAAACCCAACAAAAAGAGAACAAAGAATAGAGAACTTAAGCGCTCCAACAGGAGTCTCCATTCCATCGAAGGATCTCTTATTCCTTTCTGGCCATAAACATCACCAAAGACATAGAGGCATTACAAAAGTGCCTGTATGCTTATTGTACTCCAACCCTGGCGTTGTGCTCTTCCAAGTCCTACCACACGCATTATTGTTACTTCCTTTAGGGTACACTCATCTCACTCCAATAGTTCTCTTCCGCCATAGACTCCATGTCTATTCTCGTCTTTGGCTTAAATATTATGTTGGCTTTATATTATATGTATGTCTGACTACTGGCCTTCGTACATAATATGGTGCTTTTGAGCTAATCGTACCACTAGTAAATTTTCACTCAGCTTGTTCTTACTCCATGCTCTTTTCTGTTTGTATTTTTTCTAGACATTTTCTCTAGCATACTGAAATCGGCATTTGGCAGTCACTATTATTATTTTTTTCTTACTGGTAAAAATTAAATTTTCTACGGAAATTTTGTTGTGTGATTTGTACTTCAAATTGAGGGCCTGTTGTCTCTGGTGGTCATAAAGAAACTCCAAACACGAGTTGGCTTGCACAAAATACTACCATCATTGCATATTTGATTCATTACCGTTATCCTTGTAGATTCCATTAGTAACATGTTAACATGTTCTCCATGCTTGCATCTTGAATTGTATTTGCCATGACGCCGTGTAAATGATGGTTTAGTGGTTCACAGTTGGATGCATAAATCTGGCTTTCTCTGATTACTATATTTGATGTATTTAATGCATATCTGCATCATACTAAGTCATGCTTTTGCACAACTATAGGTTGTAATGAAAAACATGTATATTTGTTTCATTGTGCTGAATTCTTGACTTCTTTCATTTTTCATTTTCTCCATCCTAAAGCTACAAGTTATTGTGGACAATCCCTTCAGTTCCAAACTATAAATGAGGAGAAGCAGAATATACATTTGGAGGTACGATATCTGCTGTTTGGCAATGTCCTTGACCTACAATGTTTTTCTTTTTCCTCACTGTTGAAGATATGCATACACAGGTCATTAGAGGTGGTAGCAGAGTTGTAGTTTCGTTATTTGATCTTCTTGTAGGTGATGTGGTGCCTCTAAAAATTGGTGATCAGGTGAATGACATAGTTCCTGTTTTTGCTGTGTTTGACCCTTGCATTTTCAGTGTTTTTACTTTTCTACTTCACTCCTACCCCAGGTCCCTGCTGATGGTGTTCTAATTTCTGGTCACTCTCTTGCAATTGATGAATCTAGCATTACTAGACAGAGCAAGATTGTAAGCTTTATAACCTATTATATTGTGCTATGTTATTATTGCAATTTTTCTTTTCTTAGATCACTAGCATGATCTCCTTTTCGGTAGGTTCAAAAGAGTTTGAAGGCACGACTTTTAATGTCTGGCTGCAAAGTTGCAGATGGTTATGGATTTATGCTGGTAAAATTTCTTATGAAGTTTCGTTTCCTTTGTTGTTTCTTTCTTCCTCTTGCTCCTAATATTGTGATCACCATTGACCTTTTATAAAGTTCAAATGTTTTCTAACTTTAAGATAGTGTTGCAAATGCATTTCTGAAGGTTATGACTGCTGTAGAAATTGATTAATATGCAAAAATATAGTTGTGTCCAAGTTAACCTGAATCAAGACTTCTCATTGTATTATCCAAAAGCAAAATTATAGCCTATAATTATATAATGTGAAAAACCTGTACTGGGAACTTAGGAACCGCTGGTACCTGCATAAGATATGTATTTGATACAAAAAGCAGTCCAGTTTAGAGGTTATACATCATCATCCTTTCCTTTATCCCGTACAAACGGGTCGGCCACATGGATTCTTTCACTCTTTTCTGTTAGAAGCCATATGTTGTATTAGATTTAATTTTTTAAAATAATTTCTTATCACTTCATTCCATGTGATTTTAGAGGTTATACATCATGATCAATAATACACAGAGAAGATTAGCATGGCCCCTGGCAAGGATGACACGGACAAATTGAGAAATGGTCCAAAAATTTGTGTAAAAAGCCAAGGAGTCTGGTAGTGAGAGATGTTTGGGCTACGTTTTTATTTTATTTTGATAAGTAATATTTGTTATAGAAAGCGTTCCAGGGGGGAACACGGCCCAAGAAACTAAAGAAGAGCCACATCGGGCCCCTAGTTTCTCAATATGTCCAAAAAATCAACTATCAGCCCCAAGGATTTACAATTCCTCCAGGCAGCCCAACAGAAAAGAGAACTCAGGATAGAATATTTCAGCTCCCCAATAGGAGTCTCCTCACCATCGAAGGATCTCCTATTGCGTTCTCTCCATAAGCCCCACTAAATACACAAAGGTGCCACCCTCCAAAGGACGCGGGCTTGAGAGCCCACTATACAACGTCTCCAAGCCTCAGTCAATTCTAATGAGGTCCGAGGCATAACCCAGTGGACCCCAAACAAAGACAAAATCAAACCCCACATGTCCCTAGCGACCGGGCAATGCAACAAAAGGTGATCAACTGTCTCGTTGTCTCCCTTGCACATGCAACATCAGTTGACAACAACCTGTCTCCTCCTTCTCAAATTGTCACAGGTCAGAATCCTTTCCGAGAACCGCCGTCCAACAAAAGATAACCCTCTTTAAGGGTGCCTTGGTGCGCCATACAGCCTTCCAGGGGAAAGCAGCCCCTTAATCATCTGAAATCTTCCCAAAGGAGGAGCAAACATCAAACCTCACCCACAGCAAAGAAGAAGGGGTCCATACCAAAGAATCAGCCTCACCCACAACAACTACCTGGCACTACAACAAAGACAAAAGCTCATGAATGTCATCCAACTCCCAATCCTGGAAATGCCTCACAAACCGCACATCCCAAGTCGTCCTCTTACCATCAAAGCAATAGGCGACGACAACCAGAGCATGCCTATTTGTAGCAATCCTAAAAAGCCTAGGAAAAATCCACGCCAGTGTACGATCCCCACACCAGCTATCTTCCCAAAAGCGGATGAATGTGCCCCCTCGAACCTTGAACCTTATGTGTTTAGAGAATTCATCCCACACCTTCCTGATGAATTTGCAAATACCCACCCCGCCTGGGATCCTCACCTCAAGAGAGCACCACCCACCTCTCTCCTCCCCGGATCTCTAGGCAATGACTCTCCTCCATAACCTGTCCCTCTCATCACCGAATCTCCAAAGCCACTTGCCCAGAAGAGCCTTATTAAAAGGTTCTAGTCTTCTAATCCCAAATCTGCCTATCTGGATTGATCTACAAACATGCTCCCAATGGACAAGATGGTACTTGAACTCCTCTACCAAACCACCCCAAAGGAAGTACCGCTGAAGCCTCTCTATCCTCATAGCCACAGAGTTGGGAATCTGAAAAAGGGACAAAAAGTAGGTAGGGAGGCTCAATTACTTGATCTTCAAAAGGGTAATCTTCCCACCCTTCGAGAGATACTGCTTCTTCTACTCCGCCAGTTCCTCTCATGATTGTTTAGAGAATTCATCGCATGAATGATTGGACCGTGTTTTTGGTTGCGTTCGGTATGTTTTGGGTGTCCCCTCAGTCCACAGTGGACACGATTGAGGCTTGAAGAGGGTGTATAGTGGATAGCTAAGCCATAGATATTTGGAGGGTCACTCCCCTTTGTTTATTATGGCGGGGCTTGTGGCGTGAGAGAAATAGGAGATCCTTTGATGGCAAAGAAACACGTATTCGGTCTCTCAAATACTCTATTTTGAGTTCCTTAATCTTGTGAGTCAATGGGCAAAATTGTAGATATGTGGGGAATGAACCTTTACTTACCCTAAAAAAAAAAAATTTGATTATTGGTTTCTCTAGCGAAGGACAGTCTAATTCCTGCGATTAGTAAAAGATTGCTGAATAAAGGAAGTTGGAAGGATTCAGAATGACACCATTTGGTGTCTTCTGTTTTAACTTCCCTCTTTTTTTCTCTTTCCCACCCCCCACCCAACATCGAAACTCAAATTGTTACTCTCTTTGACACCTCTTCTGTTTGTTTCTTTGATAGCCGACCATGTTGTTTATTGTCCAATTTTTTTTCTGTCTACGGTCAGAATTTCAAGTAATTGGAAGAATTCTTATAATACTAGTCTGGTGAGGCGTAGGCCCTACTAGTCTGTATCTGCAAAGCTGGCAGATTCAAACTCAGCTTGTCAGGTCTATGCTCATTTTCAAAATAATGTCTTTCCTAAAAAAAGCTAAGGACTTTAAACCCAGACAGGAAGTTGGCCTCAAATATTATTTTATATATTTTAGGTGTGATGCTCAATCGATATCAGACAAAATAGTTAACAATGTACCTATGCATTGGATATTAATTACATAGATGAACCAATGGGCCTGTGGCCTAGCGGTACGAGGCTCCTACTTTCCAAAGGGAGGTAAGGGGTTCGAACCTCGGTGGAGGCATGTGTGTGTGAGTACCAACTAGGGAAAAAAAAAAAAAATTACATAGATGACAATTTAAAAATAAATTATAGTTTTTTTTATGTTTGGTGTGTATAGCTTGCTTCATTTGCTAAATTATGCTAACTTACAGGTTTTCAAATTTTTTTTAGGTAACAAGTGTTGGAATAAATACAGATTGGGGGTTGCTAATGGCAAGTATGTCAGCAGATTCTGGTGAAGAAACGCCATTGCAGGTTTGGCCTTTTAAATTATCGTTATCATCCTTGATTTTTTATTTCTATGAACGGGGTTGGCCACACAGATTCTTTTTTCTTTTTCTTTTTCTTCACACTCTTATATTATAAGCTATTTCTATCATTAAATTAATTGTTTAAAATAATTTATTTTTACTTCATTCAATGTTAGTTTTGGTTGACCTCCTTGTTTCTTACTGCTATACAAACAAATCTTCATTTTCTCACTGGCCATCTACTGGTTTGTGTTGAATATTTTTATAGTAGCTGAATTTACTCTCTTATGTTCACACTAATAGGCCAACACTTCTAATGTCTCTCTTTCACATTGATTTTTAACCTCTCTCTTCTTGTTACACCTATATAAGATAGCCTGTCAAATAACTGTCCTATATACTTTACCTTTTCACTTTTTTGATATTTGTCTTGTTAAATATTCAACTTTTTAAATTGTTAAGACTGGAGCTTGTCACTACACTTTATGAAGCATCTCTGAGTGACTGACTAGAAATGACTATTTGTGAATAACTTATGATAGGTACGTTTAAAGAGTGTTGCAACATATATTTATATCGTTGGACTGGTTGTAGCTTTCCTTGTTTTTGTTGTCCTCCTTGCCAGGTAAATCGAATCTTATTTGATGAGTTCCCTGTCACCTGCCTCCCCACGGAGAGGAATAACCTTCTTCCCTCCCTCCCTCCTATAAAGTGTTTGTTATGTGAAGCTTATAAATGTGAGTCTCTGCAGATACTTTACTGGAAATACTAAAAATCCAGATGGAACTGTTCAATTTACGAGTGGCAAGACTAAACACAGTGATGCCATATATGCTGCTATAAAGATTTTCACTGTTGCAGTATGTTCCCTTTTAAAATTAAAATTTGATATATATATTTGTGTGTTGGTTTTAATTTTATTTGAGTTTATGACTAATTCCAGAAGAACTTTATAGGTCATGATTGTGGTGGTTGCAGCGCCTAGGAGGTTTCAATCAGTTGTTACCTTAATGTAAGTCTGACAACAACCCCAACCAACCCCATTCTCCCCACACCCCCCCCTCCCTGAATCCTTGGTGAACTTTAGGTATATAAATAAGGTAAAGTCAGGGTCGACACCCCTTTCTCTCCCCCTTCCCCCCCCCCCCCCCCCCCACAACAACACACACACACATTTGTTTTATTCTATTTCATTTTATTAGTTTAGCTGACCATAATTCATACTTCAGCATTGTAAGTCTCTGGGTTTGTTTACCCAAATAGGCTTTTTATGTATAGATAATTTTTTTTTTTTGAAGAAAATATCACCCGTCTCTTTTGTTGATAAACTTTCTATGCACATTTCATTTGAACTTCCTTTAGTTCTTGTAGCATTTCAAAGATATTCTACTGGCGCCATCATTTGTTTCTTTTGCACATGCACAACTCATCTCAGCATGCTCTTCCCAAATTCTCAGATTATGCTACCTCTTAACATCTCAAGATTCATCTTCCTACTTTCTCAGATTATGCTACCTCTAACATCTCAAGATGCATTCTTTGTGTTTGTTTGTCCATGTGTATGTTTCATTCTTAACAATTTTCTTTAACTTACATTATCTGTATTTACAATTGTATTACAGACTTGCCTACTCAATGAGAAAAATGATGGCAGACAAGGCCTTGGCATGCATGACTTTTTCTTTTTCTTTTTTTTCCCCCAGGCTTTCTGGTAGTGACATGATACGTACATGCATTTGTTTTATGGTTTTACAACTACTGAACTGCAGGTCAGGAGGCTTTCTGGTTGTGAAACCATGGGCTTTGCTACTACAATTTGTATCAATAAAACTGGGACATTGACCTCAAATCAGGTTATTATTCTGTGGTTTCTCGAGTATGCATTTTGTTTCTCTACTATTCCAATTATTCTTTTAGTGGTCAATTCATGGTTTTGTGGAGTTCACTTGGAGAAGGATCTTTGCAACATGTAATTGTCGTCTTCGTTAGGAACTGCTCTAGTGCTTTGGCTTGAAGAAATTGGGAGGTCCCAAGAAGAAGGTATTTAATATCAGCTCTATATAGGTCTTAGTGGTTAATTGGAGGTTCATGTTAATTGAATGTTTAGAAACTAGGAAAAAAAAAAAAAAAAGGATGTTTAGACATTCTATGTTTACTTTTCTTTCTTTCTATTTTTTTTCTTTTTTGTCCGTTGATGTTTAGTTGGTTTGTATGACATAAAACTGAATGCAAGTGGGTGTTTTGGAGGATGTGGAATTTTTTTCTTTTTTTGGTTTGCAATTTTTTGTTTGGATAGGAGAGTGTAAGTGGCAAGAAGATTAAGAGAAATGCCATTTTTTCTAATTCTCACAAACTTTCTTCTGTTACAGATGACAGTGGTGGAAGCCTATGTTGGTGGAAGTAAACTTGACTCTCCGGAAGATGGGTCACTATTTCCTCCTACCGTTAAGTCCCTGCTTATTGAAGGTGTAGCACAGAATACAACTGGGAGTGTCTTTATGACTAAGGTGGGTGATTTTGTTTAATTTGAGTTTATTGTCATTTAGCTTGAAACTTCTGCATTAATATTTAGAGATTTCAAGTTGAAAATTGTAATATTAGTACATCATCCCACATTGACAAATTTCCCTTTACATGGATTGTGATTAATGATTTGATATTTGTATTGGCATATCTTAGAGCAGGTTGAAATGATAGTTCCTTGGACAGGTTTTTTTGGTCTTAATTATTGCGGCAATTTTTCTAAGTTCGTTTGAAATTGACGCGGCTTATACAAAAGCACTTGAAGAATCCCATTCAACATTTTGACCATTAAAGTATTTGGAAAGTGTATATAATTTTTCTCCCAAAAATACAGATTTTGACCTTTCTTGGAATTATTGATATGCGGCTTTAACAAAAAAATAGTTTGAAAATGTGCTGAACTCTTGATTTGGACTTGGATAGGATAAATGATGCAGTTAATTTTGTTACTAAATTAAAGTCTGTGGAGAACCAACATTTAAGATTCTAATGCATTATCTAGGGGAAAAAAAAAAAGATTCTAATGCATTTTATCGTGTCCAAAATTTTCAGCAATCTGAAATGTGTTCCAGTTCATTTTAGAAGTTTATAAGATAACTGAGTAAGAACAATTGTTCTTTGATTTTTGAGACTTTATTGGAACTCAAGGAAAATAGACAGCGTTGCTCTGAAAATTTGTGTTGCTGTAGAATACAGAGGAGAATTCGGTGGGAAACAATGTTATACAATTTTATTGAATTTGAGTGCATCACAACATATAACTTGAGATATGTCTACAATGTAGGTCAGTGTTTTGGGATTATGGAAAATATGACTTACACTAAGCAGGTCATAAAAGTAATGCTAATGCACACTGTTGACATAATGCAGCAACACAAATTTTCAGAGCACCCAGAAAAGGCATATAATGCACCCTGTTGACTTAGCCTTGGCTTATGAGTTTTATGTTGGTGAGATTACTTGTTTAATGTAAATCCATGGAGGAGATGGTTGATCTTTTGACTCTTTGAGAGTTTAGTGGCCCTATTGGTCTTGTGTTTCTTTTAGGGTTGCGCTCCCTTCTTAGCGCCTTTTAATACAAATCTTACTTACCAAAAAAATAAAAAATAAAAAAGAGATTACTTGTTTAATGTAAAAAGCCTCCTTGGATTATCCTTCTTATATGAGTAGGATTTCCACCTATTTTCTTCACTTTGTTGGTATAAGAAAATTTCCCCCATTTTGGTGGGAAAGATGGAAAAATAAGTGGAATGGAAAGGATAAGGGACGGAATAGGCTAGGGGTATGAGAATGTCCATCCTTCTTTTTGTTTGGTTTAGTGGAAGGGAAGGAAAGAGAGATATTCAACAAATATACTTCCAAATATATAAATTAATACACGTAATTGAATTTTTTTCAATACTATTGAAAAAATATATATATTTTCTCTCCTATTTCCTCCCAATTTTGGATGCACCTAAAATGGTGGTCTAGAAGGGATACCTTATCCACCCTTTCATAGCTTCTCTCGTCCCTCCCTCTATCCAACAATAGAACCCTGCTCCCCCCTTCCTTTTCTGTCATACCAAATGTAGGATAAAGATTGCTTGGAAGGCTTATATAGCAAAGGCTGGGAATGTCCCCTTGGGAAGTTGAAGATTTGCTTTTATAATAAAAATGTTTTTCAGCAGGATGATGACTGTTAATTTATTTATTCTATTTATCCTTTTGTCTTGCATTACACTTTATTATAGCTCATATATATAAATATTTGTTAGAGTTTCTTAAGAATATGAGTCTACTATTCCACATATGTTGTTCCTTCAATTACAAAATATCGTTTAGGTGATGTTGCATGCATATTTGCTGTGTGTATTTGGTTAATTAGTTATATGGTCTTGCATGTTTCAAGGGACCAAATATTAGGTGTAATTATCTGGTCCTTATCAGTCATTCTTACCCGATTTTTTCTTAGCTATTCCGATGGCTTTTTTAACCAAGGCCCCATCCAGCTATTAGAGCATGTAGTTGAGGTCCAGTTGTACTGTGAACTTAACCCCAAGGGGTTGGCTCAAGTGGGTTAGTCACTTGGCCCTAGTGCCTCAGGAAGAATTGGGTCTCATGTTCGACTCGTCTTGGGTGCAAACAATTCCTTGAAGAAGAGCGAGGGGGTGGGGTTTTACCAACTAGGAAAAAAAAAATACTGTGAACTTGGAACTGTTGTGTGATTGTTTGGTGTTGTCCTGTTTTATTGTATGGTTTGTTAATCTTTTCTTATCATTAATCATTTTGGTAGAGTAGAAGGTTGGGTGTTGCAGCATTTGATTTGATTCTATCATCAATTTCTCTGGATATGTGGAGGTTTCTGGATCACCAACAGAAAAGGCCATTCTCCAGTGGGGGGTCAATGTACCTTCGCTAATTTTTCTACTTCATTGCTCTTTTTCTTTTTTAATATAAAAAATTGATCAAGTCAATATCTTATTTATTTATTTTTTAATTTTATCATTGTTTCTTTTGTAGCTTGGAATGAATTTTGATGCTGTCAGATCAGAGTCTTCCATTGTCCATGTTCTCCCCTTCAACTCAGAGAAAAAACATGGGGGTGTTGCACTTAAACTGGTAAATGAATTGCTCTCGTTACACAAAAATGATCACCTTGGTTGATTTCTTGCTTGTCCTTTCACTTTGATCATAGTGTTTCATCATGGCACATGTATTTTTCTTTTGTTGTCACATTGGAAATACGATCTATTAATTGCTTGCTTATGATTTCATTATTTCTAACTCTGGGATGACTAGGAGAGAAAAATAAAAAAATAGTTCAAGAGGAACTAAGATTTTTTGAGTGAAATTTTTTTCAGGTAATCAATGAGTGAAAAGAAAGTCATGAATCAAATATAGTTGGTTTTATCTCACGATTATTGAATTTATTTATCAGATGATTGCTTGGAGCAGATATAGATTATTTATTTTATGTTTTTTAAATTTATGGCTAACACTGAAATAATTATACACAAGATTGGTAGTACGGGAATGTATTGGGCAACAGTAAAATAAGTAAACTATAAAAGAGTACTTGTTGCATTTCTCAACAAACTAGTTTCTGGATGCATATGTTTTTCCCCATTCTGAAATTCCAGAAACTAAAACTCATGTAAGATACTTTGTTTAATAACACTGTTATCATAAAACCAATAATGGAAGCCTCAGAAAACCTTGCGCATTAGATGACACGATCCCCGCTAGACCACATGCATTAGAAAAGTGACAAGTATGGGAGAAATTTGAACCTGAAATGTTTGTTTCTTAATCCATTGTCTTGACCAACTCATCTAGCTTTGTAGTTTAGATAACTGGGTAACTGCTGAGTTCTGACACTACTACCTTAGATATTTTAGAATAGTGTCAGACTGTCAGAGTTATTGTATTTTTGCATTTAAATTTTAGGTAACCATCTTGAATGTGAAAGTAAGATTATTGACAAGTGTTACAAATTGTCGTTCACGTTGAAACTCCTAATGTTAAGTTATTATAGAGATTGTAGTTGTATTAGAAAATTAGCCTGGCTGAATACCAGATGTTTTATTGCAATGAATCTATGGTGTCATGCATTGTGTTAAACACAATCGTATTAAATGCTGTAAAATGGATACTGTGGTCTGATAAGAAATATTTATGATGATATATTATAACGAAGTTATGGAATTCGAAAGATATTCATACCAGTCATACTCTGCCCTTGCAACAATACAATTATGTTGTTACTCATAATTCCTCCTATTTCTGTAATGTTTACAGCCTGATTCTGAAGTTCATATTCATTGGAAAGGTGCTGCAGATATAGTTTTGGCTAAATGTACAAGATACATTGATGCAAACGATTGCATTGTTCCAATGGATGGGGACAAGGTTGGAAAAAGCAGACTCTTTTTGAGATTAAATTGTGTTTGCCAGTAATGGTTAAGAATTTGAAGCTTTCTTGGACTTGAAATGAATTTTGGATTCCATTTGTTTTATGTTATCAAAGAGTTTTAAACTATTTATCTCTTTTTTGCCTTTTATTTTGGTTAAAGGTATTTCTTTTACTTTCCTAAAAAATAATTTATATTCACTTACTTAAAAGAGGAAAGGTGATTGTTCTGTTAGTTGATTTTATATAGGTAAGATTTTTAATCAGTTAATAAAATGTATTTTGAAAAATCATAAAAATATAATGGTGCTTGAATCTTGTTTTACAGATTGTCCTTTAATGAATGATATATAGCTGTCTTCCCCTAAAGTTCCTGATGTTGAAATTTGTGTTTATCTATAGGTGATTTTATTTCAAAAAGCTATTGAAGATATGGCTGCTCGAAGTTTGCGTTGTGTTGCTATTGCTTATAGATCATACGAGGTGGAAAAAGTTCCAACTGCTGATGAAGAACTGACTAGTTGGAAAATACCTGAGGATGAGCTTGTGGTGTTAGCCATTGTTGGTTTGAAGGTATTATTCTTCATTTGTTTGATATGTATTTTTTTTTTTGATAAGTAAGAATTTTATAAAAAAAGCGCTCAAAGGGGAGCGAAACCCAAGGATACAAGAAGAACAAACCAAAAAGAGCCTCAAGCCTTCAAAGAGGCCAAAAACATAACAATCTCCTTAACAGAACGATAATCTCTCCCTGAGACCCAACAAAAGAGAGTAGAAATAATAGAAAACTTAAGCATAGAAATGGGTTTCTCCTTGCCATCAAAGTATCTTCGATTCCTCTCGAGCCAAATGCACCACCAAACACAGAGAGGGGTAGCCCTCCAAGCATCACGGATGAGCGCCCCAACAGAGACACCTCTCCAAGCCTCAATCAACCCTCTAGAGGAACAGGGCATAACCCAGGGAGCCCCAAACAACCCAATCATCAAATCCCAACAATCTCTGGCCATACTGCAATGCAACAGAAGGTGATCCACTGTCTCCTCATCACAACGACACAAGTAACAGCGATTAATAACCACCTGTATTCTCCTCCTCAAATTACCCTGGGTTAAAATCCTACCCAAGACAGACGTCCAAGCAAAAAAGGCCACCTTAAGGGGAGCCTTGGAACGCCAAATAGCCTTCCAAGGGAAAGTGCCACCCTCCCCATCAGAAAGGCACCTGAAAAAGGATCTTACATTGAAACGACCCTGAGAGTGTGGACTCCAAAGCCAACAATCAGCCTCCTCATGAGATATTACCTGACGATAGAATAACTCCAAAAAACGAGTGACCTCCTCAATTTCCCAATCCTGAAAATGCCTCCTAAACTGAACGTCCCAAATTAGTCTTTCGTTATCAAGGTGATAACAGTCAACCACCAAGGCTTGCCTGTCAGAAGCAATCCTGTAAAGCCGAGGGAAAGAAAGAGCAAGGGGAAGATCCCCACACCAAAGGTCCTCCCAAAATCTGATCCTCCTACCATCCCTGATCCTAAAGCGAACATGATTACGAAAAACGTCCCATCCCTTTCGAATGCAAGTCCAAACCCCCACACCCCTAGGACCACGCCCCTCAAGAGAACACCACCCACCACTGATTTCCCCAAACTTGCTGGCAATAACTTTCCTCCAAAGCCAAAGTCTCTTAACCCCAAATCTCCAAAGCCATTTCCCAAGAAGAGCCTTATTGAAAGGCAACAACCTTCGAATCCCTAATCCTCCACTCCGAAGGGGCCGACACGCTTGCTCCCAACGAACCAGATAATATTTGAACTCCTCTCCTCTCCCTCCCCAAAGAAAATTCCGCTGCAAACTCTCAATTCTCTCCGCCACCGAAGAAGGAATCTGAAAAAGGGAGATAAAATAGGTGGGAAGGCAAGAGAGAGTGCTCTTGATTAGAGTGACCCGCCCCCCTTTGGAAAGGTACTACTTCTTCCAACCTGCCAGTCTCTTCTCAAATCTATCCACCACCGGATCCCAACTCCCCACACATCTCAAAGGAGCACCCAGAGGCAAACCTAAATAAGAAATAGGAAATGAGCCAGTGCCACATCCGAGGATCTGAGCAAACATCTCAATATCAGGAACATCCCCGACCGGCACTAAAACACTCTTTCCAACATTCACTTTAAGCCCAAAGACGACTTGGAACCAAATCAAAACACATCTCAAATGTCTTAGCTGGGATGCATCAGCATCACAAAGAAGCAAGGTATCATCAGCAAACATCAAGTGAGAAATCTCTAACTGACTAGCGACATCTCTACCCACCCGAAAGCCTCTCAACAATCCCAGATCAACAGCCTTTTTCAACAACCTACTAAGAGCCTTCATCACAAAAAGAAAAAGGAAAGGAGAAAGCGGATCCCCCTGTCTCAAGCCCCTCGAACTAGAGAAAAACCCCGTCGGAGTTCCATTTACAAGGACAGAAAAATGCGCATTAGAGATACAAAACAGAATCCATCTTCTCCAACGCTCCCCGAAACCCATCCTCTCCATCAAGTAGATGAGGAAACTCCAACACACATGGTCGTAAGCCTTCTCAATGTCCAACTTACACAAAACACCCGGAACCCCACTACTCAGCCTGGAGTCCACACATTCACTAGCAATAAGAACCGAATCCAAAATATGACGTCCTCCCACAAAAGCATTTTGAGAATCAGAAATGACACCATCCAGAACCTTCCTCAGCCTAGTGGCTAAGACTTTGGCAAGTATCTTGTAAAAACAACCCACCAAACAAATAGGACGAAAATCCCTAACATTCAGCGCTCCTCCCTTTTTCGGAACAAGGGCAATGAAAGTGGCATTCAAGCTCTTTTCAAAAGAGCCATGAGCATGGAAAGCATGAAAAGAGCCCATCACATCATCTCGGACCACTTCCCAACACTCCAAAAGAAAACGCAAAGAAAAGCCATCTGGACCTGGGGCTTTATCCCCATTACAGTTCTTCAAAGCAGACAAAACTTCCTCTTTAGAGAAAGGGACCTCCAAAAGAGAACAATCCTCATCCGAAATAGAGTCAAAATGAAGCCCAGCCAGTAAAGGTCTCCACTCAACTGGTTCAGAGAACAAAACTGAAAAGTAATCAGCAAAACTCTTACAAATCTCATCTTCCTTGCAAAACATCTCCCTTTCCACCCGAATCCTCCCGATATGATTGCCTTGTTTGTGAACATTAGCAAGTCTATGAAAAAATTTCGTGTTGTTGTCACTTTCCTTGAGCCACAAAGCTCTAGACTTTTGCTTCCAAGAAATTTCCTCCATGACCGCAATCTCAGCAAACTCCGCCCGACACCTGTGTTACCTGGACTCGTCGTTTCCGGCGAGGGTGTCCGTGTCGACACGACACGACACCGACACGGACTCGGGATATGCGTCCGACCTTGTACGGTCAAGATCGGACACGGCCGTTGAAGAAAACCCTTGTTTCAGTGGTCGGAAATTATGGTCGGAAATTTCTGGTTTCATCGTGTTTTCAGGAAGAGTTTTGGAGAAGACGAGGGTTCTTCACGCGTTGGTTTTGTATAGAAACCTACCCTATTTGGAGCATCCCACTCACGCGTAAACTTGACACCACTCACGCGTAAACTTGACAGCCTGTCATTGTCGAGAAACGTAATAGTGTGTGTGTATATATATATATATATATATATATATATATATATATATATATATATGATTGTAGCATAAATATCTATATATGTATAATCATTTAGTGGGTTACTAGCATGTTGACCGACATAAAAAAAACAGGTGTAATTTTACATTTTTGACCTTATAATTTATGATGGAAAAATTAGAAAAGATTGGGCAGGATTCAGTTACGGGATTTCTGTTCTTTCTTCCTCTTGTGTGTGACTGTGTGTATACACATATATGGTTTTTTTTTTTTTTCGGTTTTTTTTTTGGCAAGAATAACCTAAATTATTACTCTTCTTATATTTGTAAGTTAATACAATTATGTAATTTTGTACTTATGAAAAATCTTTTCCCCAGTTTTATTTTATTTTTTGTTTTTCCCTCTATGTTTTTTCAGAGTTCGTATTGCCGGCCAACAGTGCAAGAAACACTGTGAGATCACCATTGCCCAGGGAGCATTGTAAGAGGGATTCATTGGATTCAGCCGGACTCAATATTTTAATTCTGACTTCTCACCGGAATCATTCTTATTAAACATGGAGTAGTAAAATAAACTATGAGAAATTTGAGTTCCATTGATTCCAATTTGAATCCATGATTAATTTAGTTTGATTTTGAAATTATTGAGTTCATAAAATTACAACAATGAAAAAAAAAATAAAAAAAATAAAAAAAATTATGATTTAATTGACTAAAGGGAAATAGGAATATAACTTTTTTTTTTTAAGAAAAAAGGAAATTATAGGAATTTGAAGAGTAAAAGAAGGAAAAAAAAAAAGAAAAAGGAAATAAGAAATAATTTTAGTAAATGAAGATTTTAGATATAAAGGACCATAAGTAAAAGATCAAATTATGATTTGATTGACGAAAGGGAAATAGGAATGTAACTTTTTTTTTTTAAGAAAAAAGGAAATTATAGGAATTTGAAGAGTAAAAGAAGGGAAAAAACAAAAAAAAAAAAAAAAAAAAAAAAAAGAAAAGAAAAGGAAATAAGAAATAATTTTAGTAGATGAAGATTTTAGATATAAAGGACAATAATTAAAAGATCAAATTATGATTTAATTGACCAAAGGGAAATAGGAATGTAACTTTTTTTTTTTTTTTTTTAAAAGAAAAAAGGAAATTATAGGAATTTGAAGAGTAAAAGAAGAGGAAAAAAAAAAAAAAAGGAAATAAGAAATAATTTTAGTAAATGAAGATTTTAGATATAAAGGACAATAATTAAAAGAACAAATTATGATTTAATTGACGAAAGGGAAATAGGAATGTGACCCTTTTTTTTTTAAGAAAAAAGGAAATTATAGGGATTTGAAGAGTAAAAGAAGGGGGAAAAAAAAAAAAGGAAATATGAAATAATTTTAGTAAATGAAGATTTTAGATATAAAGGATAATAATTAAAAGATCAGACTTATTTGCTTTGACTTTTCAAAATGGATGACTAATATAGGAAATCTAAAAATAATATTGTCTAAAATAATAAAAGGTTTTTCCCATAATTAAATCTCATAAATCCATTAAAAAGGGTAAATAAATACTTATGCATTTTTTATATAACTTTCATATAAAAAATATTGAAAGTAAACTAATTTCACATTAATTACTAATCATGTTTGAGGTTTATAAATATTCTAAAAAATATTATATACATTATATTTAAATTAATTAACTTTTTATCCCATATTTAAAGCTCATATCTTACACACTCACTTATTGCTAAGAAAATTATATAATTTTCTTATTACTCATTAATCATGTTTAAGGGTATAAATATCCTACAAAAAAATTTAAATTTATATTACTTAAATTTCTTTTCTATTTAAATCTCACATACCCATTTATTCGTAAGATAATTATATAAATAATTACACATTAAATTATTTATTTTGTTTACAAAAATATTAGAATAAAATCAAGTATTTAACTAAAAAAAAGCTTATATTTAAGTATTTAACTATATAATTCACATTGAATTATATTTGTCCTAATTAAACACATTGAATTAAGGAAGCTTTGGGAAAAAAATAAAAAAATTAAGGAGGTTATAATAGTATAGTAATCCTACATGACTATATAATTAAGGATAGTGATAGATGGGCCGATAATTTTGGCAGAATATACATGGCAATCCAATTAAGCAACTTTAACAATTAAAAAAAGGAAAGAAAATGAAAGGGGAAACAATATATGCATCTGCACATTCATCTTTCCCAGGCTGTCAAATTCTAGGTTAAGTATCTGATAGTTATCAAATCTCTCCCTCTTTGTTTCGTCTCTTCAAACAATATTTCTTACCTTTTGAAATTAAGAAGGCTACACTAATATAGTGATCCTATTACCTATATAACTATATAATTTAACACGTGTAATTAAAAATCTCACACTAATATAGTGATCTATATATAACTATATAATTAAACGCTTTGAATTATGGAGGCTATATATACTAGTATAGTGATTCTATATAATTATATAATTTAACACATGTAATTATATGATTTATATTTATATAATCAAACACATTGAATTAAGGAGGCTATACTATTAGTATAGTAATTCTGTATAACTATATAATTAAACACATTAAATTAAGGAGGCTATATATATATATATATATATATATATATATATATATAATGATCAATCCTATATAACTATGTAATTAAATAAGGCTTAATTTAATTACTAATTAATTATAACTATGTAGTCACTTTCATAAGAACTAGTAATTCAATACGAACTAGTAGTTCCATAGCAACTAATTACAACCTTGGGTAGTCACATCATTAAATTGGAGGCTGAGAAGATTTTTTTGCATACAATGATACAAGTTATGTACAAGTGTACAACTGACAAGGTTTTATATATTGCAAAAAATAATATATTGGAGGCGGGAGTTTCTTTTGCATTTAATGCATACAAAACAAGGGTTTGAAAAGTTGAAATCCAATGTATATGTGGCTGTGGCCCGTGGGTTCGGTGGAGTGCATGGAGATTGGAGACGGTGGAGTGTTAGACTCATTATACTCTACCAAACTCTTATTTCTCGGACACCACATCTCTCTCATTTGCCGAAAGTCAGATAGACATTGAGCTTCAACAATAATCTCATCTGCAAATACGGAAGAAGAACAGGTATATACTCAAATCAAATGGTTGGTTTTTTATTCCTCTAAGTATTTTTTGATTTCAACAATAATCTCATCTTCAAATAGGGAACAAAAACACGTTTATACTCAAATCAATTGGTTGGTTTTTATTCCTCAAACTTTGAGCTTCAACAAAAATCTCATCTACAAATAGGGAACAAGAACAGGTACATACTCAAATCTATTGGCTGGTTTTTATTCCTCAAGTATTTTTTGATTTTAAGTTTCAAAGTAATGGCCGGACTGCCAAGTTGGTGCTGCTAAGTTGTTAACATACATCTTAAGTATTTCGTATTTTCTCATTCTCTTGTTGGTGATGCTAAGTTGTTGCTCCCTTAATGCATCAGTAATGTACTAACAAATTAAAAATTACATTTAGTGTGTAGAATTATATTTTTTGCTTATGTGTACTTTGTTTATTTTTTTTATTACTTTGTATACATTCTTTATTTTCTAGATGTCTGCCAAAAGGAAAGGGAAGGCAAACCTAAGACCATCAAAAGCTCAAAGAACTGAATTTGATGACAAACCACTATGGAATCATGTGACAGTACTTAGCCTACCAACACGTGGAGGTGGAAATAGAAATTGGTGTTGCAATTATTGCAACAAAAAGGTTATAGGATCATATTCAGAAGTCAAGGGTCATTTATTGAAGATTCCTAATCAAGGGGTTGAAGCTTGCAAGTCTATAAGCAATGATGTATTTGAAGCACTAAAGAAGGAACGTGTGCAATCTGAAAGCAAAAGGGCACAACAGGAATTGAATGTGAGAAAGAAGGAAGAGTATTTATCATTGTCTGAAGGATCAGATTTATTGCAATGCAAAAAAAGAAAGAGATTAGCTCCAGGAGCTCTAAAAAATTCATTTAATGTAGCACAAAGAGATGAAGCAGATAAACAGGCTGCCCGCATGTTCTACGCATCTGCCTTATCCTTCAACTTCGCAAGGTGCCCTCACTTTAGAAAATATTCACTCACATTAGCCAATAGCAAGTTATCTGGCTATACACCTCCAACATTCGACAGATTACGAACAACATTGCTGGCCCAAGAGAAGGCACATATTAATCGAAAGCTCCAACCGATAAAAGATAGCTGGAAAAAGAAAGGCATGTCCCTTTGTTCAGATGGGTGGTCAGATAGACAAAGGAGGCCACTAATAAATGTAATGGCTGCATCAGTAGGTGGTGTTATGTTCTTGAAGGCAGTCGATGCAAGTGGCAACATAAAAGATGCTGAGTATGTAGCAAATTTGTTTATACCAGTGATCAAAGATGTGGGAGAACACAATGTTGTTTAGATCATTACTGATAATGGGAGTAACTTTAAGGCTGCTGGGGGTATAATTGAGAGTACATATCCTCACATCTTTTGGACTCCATGTGTTGTGCATTGCCTAAATTTGGCATTAAAAAGCATTTGTGAACCATCTGAAACCTCACCTCAATATACTCATTGTAAATGGATTATTGATTTGGTGAGTAGTGTTCAAAATATAAGAAATTTCATTGTTAACCATGGCATAGTACTCTCAATTTTCAATACTTACTCGGAATTGGGTTTACTAAGGATAGTGGAAACAAGATTTGCATCAAGCATAATCATGGCAAAACGTTTGAAAGAAGTGAAGGATGCACTTGAGAAGATGGTGATGGATCCAACTTGGAGAAGGCTTCTAAAAGGAGATGGAAAGTCAGCAATTGAAATCAAGGCTAGGGAAGTTAAAAAATGCATTGTGAGTGACAGTTGGTGGGATGACTTGGAATATCTCTTGGAATTTACTGAACCTATTGTTGATTTTTTGAGGTTAGCAGACACTGATGCCCCTGTTCTCCATTTGATTTATGATATGTGGGACACAATGATTGAGAAAGTTAAATTCAGAATATTTGCTCATGATAAACAAGATATGCTGACTGGCCAATCAAATTTCTTTGATGTCATTCACAATATATTGGAAACAAGATGGAATAAAAGCAACAATCCACTGCATTGTCTGGTTCATTCATTGGTTCCTAAATACTACACTGAAGCTTGGATTAGAGGTGGAAGTGATGGAGTTCCATGGCTCTCACCACATGAAGATCAAGAGGTCTCTTTGAATAGAAGTAAATGTTTCAAACAATTATTTAGCAATCAAGATGATCTTCGGAAAGTTTATATTGAATATGGAGCTTTTTCAAGTGGATCCGGTTACTTCAATGAGCCTCATGTTATTGATGCAAAATTGTATGAGGAACCAATTTCATGGTGGGCAAATCATGGTTCTTCAACACCAATGTTACAAGCTTTAGCATTCAAGCTTCTTTCACAGCCTGCATCATCATCTTGTTGTGAAATAAATTGGAGTACATATTCTCTTATTCAAAGCATCAAAAGAAATAGATTGACTACAAGTAGAGCTGAGGATTTGGTCTTTGTACATTGCAACCTCCGTCTTATGTCAAGAAAGAAGAACGAATACAAAGAAAGGCCGACAAAGTATTGGGACTTATGTAAGTTCACTAACTAACTACTTTTAAATTTTAATATCTTCAATAAACTTCTAAAAATATTCTTCTTCTGCTTAATGATTTTTTTTTTTTTTTACATCAATGTTAATTTATTTTGTTTAATAGGTGGTGATAAGTTTGATATTGATGGTAATACTCTTGGGGAACTTGCTGAACTTTCCATCAACGAGCCAGAGTTAGAGCTTATAACATTTGATGATGCATTTGAAGAAAGGCAAGAGGCTGCCTTAGGGGCTGAAGTTGAACCACTTGAAGAATTCCAACAAGGAATGATGGATTGAAGAAAAAGAAATGAAGCAGTTCAAAGATAAAAAACCATACCTTGGCTTTTGAGTTTTGATTTTTGCTTTTCTAGTTTAATTTTTTGAGTTGTTGAACTTAAATGTTGTCTTGTTTCCAAGTAGCCAACTTGTCTGTTACTCTGTTAGTAACTTAGTACTTGGTTTAGTGCTTGGTAATGCTGTAATAGTATACTTTGAATGTGTCTATGACTTTATGATATAAATTATATAATTGTAGTTTAAACTTTGAACTTTTAAAGTCTTCAATTTACTCTTAACTTAAGTTCTTAACTTCTCAAGTCTTTAACAGGTGAAAGTGAATGATATACTCATTTAGGCATTTAGGCTATTTAGCAACCAGCAGGTATGCTTCTCTATCCTTATGCTTAACAATTTAGCATATGTTTATTTTTTTTAATAAGTTCACAACATAAGATAAATTTCAATTTAATATTTCAGGTGCAAACTTGCAAAGTGCGGATTGTGCAAGTGTGATCAGTGGTGATATACTGATATGTAATTGAAGGCTAAAGTCACTAAAGTATTATGGTGCAGTGCAACTGTACAAGTGCAAGTGTGGGAATTCAGTATTCACAGAATCACAATAAAGTGATAAACCAATAAGGTACTTATAAGTTATAATTATATAATTTATATCATACTAAATTACTAATATACTGTCATGTATCATGCATTCATGTATGGTTGTATGCCTAACTGCTTATATATATGTCTTTAGACTCTTTAATACTCCAATATACTATTTTCTATGCCGTGTCCAAGTACCCGTGTTCGAGTTTTGGACACTTTTATTCCGTGTCCCCGTGTCCTATAATTTAATAGATAGATGGATCTGACCTCTAGACACGTACCCCAGTCTGACACCCGTACCCGAGTCCGGGTAACATAGCCTGACACTCCACCCTCATAAGCTTCAAGGAATCTGACAAAGATCCTTGACCCTCCAATCTATTAATGTCTGCAATATCAGAAAAAACCCGATTCTTCCTTCACGCAAGATTACCGAAAATCTCTTTGTTCCAGACTTTGAGGTCATTTTTTAAAAACCGCAGCTTACCTGTAAAGGAATGACTAGGGGTGCCAGCAACAACATACCCCACCCACCAAGATCGGACACGATCCAAAAAACCTTCAGCCCGAAGCCACATATTCTCAAACCTGAAAGGGGATCTTCTACTGCGTAACCCACCACAGTCCAACATCAAAGGAACATGGTCAGACAAAGGACGAGCTAAAGTGGTCTGGATAACATCCGAAAAGTGCTCTTCCCAATCACTCGACACCAGGAATCTGTCAAGTCTAGAGAAGGTAGGGGGAGAACGACCACTCGACCAAGTGAAGTGCCCACCCACCAAAGGCAGATCAATCAAACCAAAAACATCAATAAACTCCGAGAAAGCCTCCATCTTGACCGTCCACCTACCACCTGACGATCTCTCAAACGGAGAACGAACAATATTGAAATCCCCACCAATACACCAAGGCAAAGACCATCTCCTATGAACCTCTCCCAGCTCCGCCCAAAGCAAATGACGCACACAATTCTTAGTAGGGCCATAAATACCAGAAAAAATCCAACGAAAATCATCCTCCAATACAGAGAAAATGCAGGAAGCAGAGAAATGCCCAACCTGAGAATCCATCATAGAGACCCACCGATTATCCCACATCACAAGAACACCACCGGCAGAACCACTAACATCTAGAGCAAACCACTCCACAAATCTACCTCCCCATAAACTACGCACCAACAAATCCGTCATCGTCTCAATCTTTGTTTCTTGCAAACACACAACATGCCCACCCTCTTTACGAATCACCGCCTTCACCACTTTTCTTCTAACCGGATCATTGAGACCCTGTACATTCCAAAAAAGGATTTGTAGCTTCATAAAGAAACAACAGATTGGATAGACACATCCCTCCCTCCACCACCCTTTTCCTTACACCCTTTGTTCCTTCTCTCATAAGTGACAAGAGCCGTTGGGCTCAACACTCCCCTCTCCTCAACCTCCAACTCCCCCGGCATGCTCCCCCTACTCTCCCTACCACCCATTCTATCCAAATTCTGAGAAGACAGAACCTCCAAAAACATATTCGTCGCCTCCTCCATTCGTCCTTCAAAAGAAACTCCCAACAAAGAGCCAATTTCAATTCCTTTCTCCCTCACCCAATTGTCCTCCATAACAACCCTTCCTGAATCAGAACCAGCCCCATCCACAAAGACCTCATCCGGATGAACAACCGCCAAAGGAGCAAAGAAATCAAAATTCGTCTCATTGCCATTCCACTGACCTGACCCCCAATCCTCAAAAAAAGAGCATGACCCACCATCCCAGTCCTCAAAGATTGATGAGGGAGGAGAATGACCATCCAGTAGAGTCCTATTAACCTCAGCAGCCAAAAACCCACTCGTCCCACACTGAAAGCCTTTTAAAGCTAAATGAGTCCGCAACTCACTCAGCACCATAGTCGCTGAAGCATCATCCAAACAAATCTTCATATCACGTCCCACACAAACTGGCAAACCCCAACACCATCCTTTCGCCCGTTCTCCAAACTATCCTTCAAATTAGAGGAAAAACTCGACCCCCCTTGAGAAGGAGAAGGAGCAGAGGGAGAGAAGAAACAAGAAGGAGGTGCCTTAGAAACGACAGTGGACTTACCCGGATCCAAATCCGACTGCACAGACGTCACCCATTTCTGCTTATCCTTTTGTGTCCAACGTTTGCGAAAAGCAGGAAGACGGATCTTTTTCTTAGGAAGACGTATTCACTGCACCCGATCCCTAGCACGCCGATCCTCCTTGACTCTTCCAGAAAGTTGCAAGTCACTACCAACCGAAGCGGAAGTCAATGGCTCAAAACAATTCTTCAACTCAGGCCCATAGCAAGAAGACCCACTAACCTGCCCAGTATTCAACCCAGCTGACCCATCAAGCGAATGGGCACCGGACCTGCCAACCAACCCATCTTTAAATGACTGAGTAACCGGTCCACCATCCAACCTCAAATCACAAACGGCCTTGCCAATAATTGGATGCCTCTGAACAGGCCCACAAGAAGAAGTACAGCCCTCACTAACAACTAAAGCCCCAATCCCCAGCCCAACATCAGGCCCGTCATCGCGTATGGTCTTTGTATTCTTACCAGCCCACTTAGCGGAATTTGAAAAATTCGTGGAAATTCCACTGTGAACGGGCAACTCCTGGGAGCCAACCATGTGGCAATTCTTCCCTTCCCACTCCCACGCGCTTGTTGCGCGTGAACACCACCATGACGAGACCCTTTCTGTTCCCACCGCTGTAAAAATGGCCGACGACTAATCCCGGTGGATCCTCCATTCCACTACATCTTCCGAAAATCAACTAGCTGACACCGATTCAAACCAGACGAGAGCCCATCCCTACGTTTCTGAACAAAAAGCCTCCGGAAACATTCCTTATTACGAATCCACAACGCATCTCTCTAATTCTTCCATCTTTGGAACTCTGCCATTCCATTTTTCCTCATAGATTCCCACCTCAACCATTCTTTTTCCTTAAGCAGTTGTGAACCATCACCTCCTTCCAAGCAATTTGTCGTCAGAACAAGCTTGGGGTGCTTCTCCTCCCACACTGCCACCTTGTAACAGTACCAATCGTCATGAACGAACACAAAAGGTGGACAAACCTTTCCATCAGCGACTGTAATACGAACTCTTTCAGCATAAATAGCCTCATCAGCCTCTACCCAGATAAACCCACTGCATAAATTGCCTACTGTCACAAACAAAGCATGACTCCACAGGTGAAGTGGAAGGCCAAAAATCGTCACCTTCTTCAACCCCTTCTCTTTCAAGATCTCCGAACACCCGACCCTGAAATTCCAAGCATCCACATGAAGAGTTGCCTTCCCCCAGTCACGTCGACCTTCTTTAAGAACTCGAGATGCTTCGACTGCCGAGGGAAATCGAAACAAAAGAAGCGAGTCAGGCAATGGCGAGACTGACACACCAGTGGAGATCTTCCAAGCTCTTGAAGCCCACGCTGCAATCTGTGCTCCATCGCCTACTTCTTTATCAAAAAAGCCCACCAAACACGACCTAAGGTCCTCTTTTCTCCTATCAACCGAGTCATCATCCAAATAAATCGATGGTCCCCTATACGGATTTGCAGATCTCGCAACACCACCTTGAAACAGTCGAGGCAATCTTGCAACTTCCAAGAACGAGCGCATGACAAAGATGAAACGAACACTCACAAAAACACTCCAGAAACAACAAATCACTCAAACAAAAGGAAATAGAAGAAAAGCAGTTGAGAATTTCACCGGAGTTAATGACTTCGGGGACTAGTCGGAGTAGAGGACTCCTACCGCATCCCTACCACGCCTCTCATCGCACAGTGCAATATCTTTAATTGGATTGCAATTTGTTATTATTTCAAAATTGGATGACGATCTTGATTTTTTACTTTTTCTTTTAAAGAATTATCTTCATATGTATGTATATATTTTATTATTAAGTGATTTTCATATTTGTGTACCTAGGAACTTTTCTTTTGGACTTCTTTTTTTTCATTGGGAAGAAACTCACACACCCATTGTCTTTTTGGAGTCTCGAACCGTCACCTTCCACATTGTGGCCTAGTGGTATCACTTATACTTTGATTTATTATGAATTATGCTAATGCATTTATAATTCTCAAGGCTCAGAATTGAAAAAAGTAAACCATTCCTAATTCGTTTTCTGTGTTATATATTAACCATAACATTGTGGGCAGTATTACATGAAAGCATGTCTCTGTGTATGTGTGCGAGTGATATATATATAATTTTTTTTTTTTTTTTTTTTTTTTTTTCAAAATGTATCTCTTTTTCAATATACTGGTATAATTTTGAGTCACAATCATGCAATTCATGTAAGAAAGAATGCTATAAAGCTTGAGTTGACAATATGGTCTCTCTCTGTAATACAATAGTTACAATAAGTTTTGTTCGTTACTTTTTCTACGAAAGAAATACCTCCACTATTTCCTGTTCCTAGCCTTCACTGACAAAGATGGTTGTTGTGCTTTGAAGGTTCAGAAGTCTAATGCGTTACTTGGAATACATGTGGTTTTGGTCATGTTTCCAACTTTTGATGTTTAGACACATTTTTGTTTGGATCTGTTTCCTACTTGGAATGTGTCATGATGACATAGAAATTGTACAGTTTGTTTCGATAAATTTGAGAAATCGTATGAATAAAAGAAACAGCTTTCACTGCTTTCTTCATTTCATTACTCCATTTCTTGCAAATCAATATTTGTTGATGCGTAAATGTAATAAATTTGTCCAACATCCTTTGTAAGCTTTATTTTGTTTCAATTTGTTACTGTATGGATATTCGCACTTGTTTAACTGCACTTGACAACATTTTTAATAAAGCCCACACAAGTCTTGCTCCAAATGTTCTTTTAGTTTATGCCATGTGAGTGATAGTGCTCTCTTCTATCCAGTGTGTTACTGGAACTTTATACTCTTTATTCCATTGATATTATTGTTTGAATAAACACTTCACTTTCAAGTTACCCAATAAAAGACAAAAAGAGTTGTGTTCACATGAATGTATATATTTTATACACAGGATCCATGTCTGCCAGATGTGAGAGAGGCAGTTCAATTATGCACCAATGCTGGTGTTAAGGTATTTTTTGTACTTTCGATTTATGATACTAATCACATATAGAAATTGTGAAGGTGAATGATTTTGTGCTTTTATATACTTTATGATTATTTGAATGATAATGTACTTCATCATGGGGTACTAACAAATTTTTCTTCTCAAAAAATTTGATATGGTCTATCGATTATGTTCTACACTCTATAAACCACTATCCTAATTCCCTCGCCACCCTTAATCTGAGGATTGTTGTACCTAAAGGATCTACACTGGTTTAGATCCTCAAAAAGGATATATGCAGGTATAGATCTTCAAAGTGCAGGGGATCTCTTCCCCTATTGAGTCATATTGTCCTGCCATTGCTTTGCATAAGGCCTTGTTTGGATTGACGGAATGAGAGAAAAGAAATGAGAAGATAAGGAGGGATAACTTATCTTGTATATGTTCTACAAATGCCGAGAGAAGGGAGAGGGTATGCAAGGATGACGAGGGATAGCCTAACCCTCTTTTGATAACTCAACTCAGCGCTTAATTCTGAATGGATTAAGTGCTTATCCAATTAAGTGCGTTTAATACCGCAATTTGAATATCATTGAAAATGGCAAGCACCACTTGAAATGTGGAAAATTTTTTAGTGACAGAAACATCACTTTATCACTGAATGCTGAAAGCTGAAAATTAAAAAAAGATATAAAAATATTATTTTTAATTACCACTTAAAAACTTCGGCACTTAAAATTCTGCTCTTAAAATCTCAGTACTTAATTTTCAGTTTTGTCAAACAGCGCCAGCTTTGACCCATTTTGCCCCTATTTCTTATAGCAAGTGAATTTCTGTTTTGTCCTAGCAACTCATAGAATAAAACAATCATTTCCTTTCGCTTCACTATCTTTTCCAAACATGATGAAGGGCTACCTCTATGCTATCAGGAAAAGTCTTGTGTTACCGGTTGTGTGAACCTTTATAGCTGTGGATGCAATTCGAAGGATGTAATTAGCATGTAATGGCAAAAGAGGCAGTAGCACTTTAACATGATTCTCCACATGTTAGGAATTTAGAAACAACTCATTGTATTATACTGTCCATTCTCTCGTGGACTAAAGGCAAGTGTATCAACTATTTTTGGAGAACTCTTTACTTCTAAGACGGTTCATGTATCATGACAGTTAGGAATAAGTTCCCTGACTCTTTCTTCACTAGGACATGTCCTCCGTAGAGGATTAATCGACAAGCCATTTACTTTTTTTTTGGTACTGAATTTAGGTGGTCCTCAATGCGTCACTCAAAACTGAGGGAATAAACTCTGTGAACAACTTTCTTCACCTTGAATGGTATTAACCTTGCAAGAAATGCCCCGCCTGTCAACTCCATGACAACCTTGCCTATGTCTCCATGGTAGCCTTATGTGCTCTCTCTATGGTAAACCGTCTTACTTTTGGACGTTGCATCTTACTGGCTCAAGCTCATCAGCTGTGAAAGGTAATGTCTGGGTTATCAACTTTGAGATGAGCAGCTGGGTCAACATTTTCTCATTTTGTGTCTGAAAATATAATATATATATATATATATATATATATATATATATATATATATTATTATTTTGTCTTTCTTGTATCTCAAGGGTGATTCTCTCTCATAACGATACCCATCATACCCTTTCTTGACCAGACTTGCCAGGTAAACTTCTTGCATCTTAAAAAATTACTCATTATAGCTCTACACCCTATTATTATCTTCGAGAGAATGGACAGGCAGAAACTACTTACATAACTTTGCTAAAAGTATTTGTAATACCTTCTTGAACTTCCCTTGATCTTGTAGTTTAGGCGAAGATCAACAAGTCTCAATCCAAAGAACAAGAGAAGATGTGAGTGAAAATGATAGTTTTGTGCTAAAAATAACCTTATTCAAGGTACCTTTTAAGTCACGAGAGTGTTTTGAACTTTTGATGTAAAAAGTTAGAAATTGTGAGTGAAAAATGAGAGTTTTGAGTTGAAGATGACCTTATTCAAGGTACCTTTGAAGGAATGAGTGTGTTTTAATGTATAAAATTAGAAACTTTGAGTGAACAAAATAAGCAAATGAAAAAAATAATTATAAGGCATCCTCAATACGCTCACCTGCGATGCCTCATGCCAGTATTTTTGTGTTGTAGTGCCAGATCCCAATCCATTATTTGGATGTTAATTGCAAGGCTATCAGCCACGGATCAAATCTTGACTAGTTTCTTCTTTACCCAATCAGCCTGAGCATAAGTTGTGAGGTTCATCTAGTTAATTGCTTAACCAATTTCTCATTGACCCAGTCAACTAACCAGCGTGCATTTGGTAATGGGTTTATTAAACATCACTAAAAGGGAGGAAGTGTCCACAAACTTCTCCCAGTTCTCTACCTCATCTCTCTTTTCCCCTAAGGTCGCTTTGGTTTTCACTCTAATACATCTTCCAAGTTTTCCTAGGGATGTTCCGCAACAGAACCCTGTTACCCACAGGTAGACATTTTTTTTTTAGTCTTCAAGATTGAATTTAGTATTATTGTTTCTCTATAACCAAGTAAATTTTACCATTTCTCAAAGGCTTTGTTTGGTTAGGTAGAAATAGCTAGAAAAGAAAGGAAAGAGAAAGTTTTGAATTTTTTTTAAAAAGTTTGGATAGATAGAAAGAGAATCGTAATGGAAAATTTAGTTTCCCTTTTTAAATTTTTTCTCCCAAAATTTTTCCCTCAAAAAACATGCGAAAATTTTATTTTCGCGTGAAAGAATCCCTTATTTATTTGCCGTTCCAATTTTACCCATAACTTAATCGTTGCAAAGTTCTCTCCAAAGGTAAGTTCTCTCTCAACATTTATCTGGCAACGCAAATTATACATTTAATAAGAATATCAATGATAATTTGTGTAAAATTGCTCCTTCTAAATAGATTTTTTTTTTTTAATTGTCTGTTCTATATTGCAATTCTAGCCACTCATAATCCCAAATCATACTTAAAATAACGAGTTTAATAGTCTTAGATCACTATTATATCTACAGTTTCAGAATTTATTATATCTACAGTTTCAGAATTTTTGATAATTATGGACGCTATTTTAACGATTTTTTCGTTCCAAATATATACACAATATCCAATATCATACTATGTGTTGTCTGTTTGTGCTTTTCCCTTTCAATCTGTAAAGAGCATCCACCTGTACGTGTAGATCACTAATATATCTATATATATATACACACTCATATACCTCTCCCTCTCTATATAAGCGAATATACAATAGAAGTAGATCTACTACTATTTAAATTTTGATGGAAAAACTTTGTTCCATGAATGTTTTATTGAAAGACCATATTGAACTTTTAATTTGGTATATGAATGCAAGTCATTTCTGTATGGGTATGGATATGTATGTGTGTGTGTGTGTGTATATATATATATAGTTATATGGTGAAATATTTGATTTTTCTCTCAAAAGGTTTTGGTATGTATAATTACTTTCTTTTCACTTTCATGTTATCCAAACCAACAAACTAATATTTTTTTACAATTTTCTTGATAAATTTTTCATGCTAACCAAATACATGCTAGAAAATCTCTTTCACTTTTCATTCACTTCACTTTTCATTCATATTCTATATCTTTTCTTTTCTTGCTTATTTCCATCTAACCAAACGGAGCCAGAAAGTTACTGACAGCACTAGGCAATTAAACTTTTGATAAGAGGACTTCTAACTCATTGAGGTTTTGATGCTTTTTCAATTACCTGAACATGTTGTTCTCAAGCATTTGAGTAGATGCTTTCTTGGGCACCATATGTTGATTTTCATCACATATCTTTGATGACTAGAAATGTATTCTTATTTATTTATTGGCGTTGGAGGTTTCTTCAAGTTTTTAGCATGCTCATATTAAATAAGTTATTGAATTTGGTGATATATGCAATATGTAATAATAGTATTTTTTATTTTATCATCTAATACAGTTGGTTGGAAAAAATTTCCATGTACGGTATGGATGGTCACTGGTGACAATCTTCAGACAGCTAGAGCATTTGCTCTAGAATGCGGGATACTCAGGTCAGATGCAGATGCTTCTGAGGAAAATCTCATTGAAGGGGTGGCGTTTCGTGCCTTGTCAGAAGTGCGAAGACGAGATATTGCTGAGAAAATATTGGTAGAACCTCAATTTGTACTGCAATATCTGTAAACTATTATCTGTGTGCCATTGACTTGAAGCTGAAGTGAAATGTGTCCAGAAAACAAATAATAATAATAATAATTAAAGAAATAAATAATTGTCATTTGATGCATAGGTAATGGGAAGGTCTTCTCCTAACGACAAGCTCTTGCTTGTGCAAGCATTGAGGGAAAAGGGACATGTTGTTGCTGTAACTGGTGATGACACTAATGATGCTGATGCACTACATGAGGTATGATAGGATCATTATGGACTTGTTGGATGATGGTAGAAGTCTGTAAATCTGATATGTGCAATTAGATGAGGTATATTTTTTTAAATGCAGGTTTCATTGTTTATGTGTTCCATTTACATTTTCACTAATCTTGCAAACAATATTACTCATCCAATTTGAAACATTAAAACTTATATGTTCAACTACTACAGCTTAGGGAACTCCTTTTCTTGTTTGTCAGCCATAAGAATTGTTAAATTGTACCCCATTATCCTCTCCTCATTTTGGATGTCTTTCAAAAAGTTTCCACTTTTCACCCAAGGTTTCTTTAATAAATTTCCTATGGAACATTGTTTGCTTTGATAAAAAATAAAAAATAAAAAAATTCTATGGAACACATAAATGGTGAGTCTTTACAGGCTTTACAAATGTGCAACACCTGGTCAGGGTGTTCTGGTAATTTTTTTTCTGCTTATTAGTTTCATCTGTATTTCAAAAATCTATTTACTTTATTTCTGATATATTCACATAAATTGGGTTGCAACTGTTTTGGAGTTTAGGCTGATATTGGCCTTGCCATGGGTATCCACGGAGCGGAAGTAGCCAAGGAGAGTTCAGACGTCATTATATTGGATGACAACTTTGGTTCTGTTGTAAAGGTTAGTATGATGTAATTAGATTGGTAGGGATCACTTTGATGAATCTTGTTCATGTGAGAAGCATTTGGTATGCCTCTTTATCTTTTCTTGAAAGGGGAACAAACCCAAGTTTTGCCTCTTGAACGAGAGTTTCCAACAATAGCATCAACGAGGTAGTGATTTCTACCCTGTTGGACATAAACAAGGTAACCTTTTTCTTTTTTCTTTTCACTAGCACAAAGGCATACAGTACCACTCAAGGATCAATACTAGGACCTACTGAAACTTAATTGCACCCATATATCTATTCAAGTTGTCTCTAAGCATTATGGTCAGTCGGTAGAAGAAATATCTTTAAAGAATTATTTTATTTCATATTTTGTAGCATTGATCCTTTAGAGATGTGATATTTATGGAAGGTTGGTGGTTCAGATCCTAGAAATTATCCTTCAACCTCCTAGACATTATCCTTCAACCTTTTTCTTTGTTCTTCTTACTGACATGCACATGAGTGGAATTTAGACCCAGGATATTGCTTGTCTGGGCCATTTTTTATTATTATTATTATTATTATTATTATTATTAGTATTATTTTTCTCTCTATATGTTGTTTTCTAGTGTCTCAATCTATTTGAATAAGTTGGAGGCTAAAAATTAAATAATCAGAAGTTAGGAATGTCAATAAGTGATTCTGTCTGTCAAATGCAGGTTGTCCGATGGGGCCGATCTGTTTATGCGAATATTCAAAAGTTCATTCAGTTTCAGCTCACAGTTAATATTTCTGCTCTAATAATTATTGTTGTGGCTGCTGTTTCCTCTGGTGATGTCCCATTAAATGCGGTGCAGGTATCCTCTCTCTCTCTCTCTCTCTCCCTCTCTCTCCTTGTATGTGTGTGTGTGTGTGTGACTGTGTGCATGTATGGCTAGGTCGTTGCCTTAGTTTGTCCTTTTCTTTTTGTCCGCTTCTTTGGGTTAATCTTATTATGGATACTATTGGAGCACTAGCGCTGGCCACTGAACCACCAACGGATCACCTGTTACACGGGCCTGTAGTCGGTCGAAGGTTAGAAGACATCTTTAGATTGTGGAAATTGCTGGAATATATGTTGTTATCGACATGTGAAACATTTTGCCCTTTTTTATTTTTTATTTTATTTTAGTTTAGTTTTTTATAATACATGCACCCAACAGACTTTTGCCACTATGTTACATAGTTCGAGTCTCAATCTCATGCTTGCAGAAGTATATGAAAAGGAGGTGAAAATAGATAGTTTTAGTCATTGCTCGCTGACCGGTCTATTAAATTCTCATAGTATAATGTATTATTTTATTAGTGGTATAATTTATGACATTTGAGTCATTGCTGAACCGCTCTCTTCAGTAAGTTAATAAATTGATGCCGTGTTCTTCCCTAGAATAATTCCTAATTGATTTGCTTTCAAAATCTAATCATTTCTCAACTGCTCTCTTAAAGTCTCATAGTCTAATGTATCAATTTTATAGTGCTATAATTTCTTCGATAATGAATATTCCTTTAATTGTTTTATATATTTGTACTGGATTTTTTTTTACACACTTATTAGACTTTCTTTATTTGTTATTATGATATTATTAAACAATTTTGTTGTCCAAGGCACACAATCATCCTATAAAAAGGATGATTTTAAAGCTCTTTTTATTTTCTTTCTTTTTACCTAGCACATCCTGATTTTATGAAAAAATAATTTTTTATTTTTATTTTTTTTCTCTTCCGGAGATAATAACCTGCAGTAGCAACAAGTGAAATAAAAAAAGAAAAAATTACGGTACCAATAATTAATAAATTAAAATTATAATGTTGTTTAAGTACATTTGCTTCCTTCAGATGTAAACGGTTAAAAGGGGCTTCGTAACCGGTTACATGTGTATGGGCAGTGCTTTGGTCGACCAGAGATCATTGATGCATGACATGGAGGATCCTTGAGATAATTTTTTTCTTTTCTTCTAAGCATAAATTTCTTATTTAATTTTCATTTATAAAACTTCTATATAATTTTCATTTAACAACTTAAAGTAATTTTTCCACATCTATCTATTTTAATAAATTTTCATCAAGATCCTTGGATCATTCCCATGACACTCTTAATATTCTAAACTCAAGATTTCTCTTTACTTAGCAAGTCTGTATGTTTTCTTCTCCGCATTATCTGTACACATTTTAGAATAAGATTGGCACATATTCTAGAACTGCTGCACTTAATTAATTAATTAATTTTTTATTATTATTATTTTTTTGCATATTTGAATTTTTTAGAACTTTTGTCATCTGTATTTTTTTTGGCCAAATTTTAATTGAAACTTTCTCCTGCTGTCCAATTTTTACTTTTAATTTTTTGATGTTTTATTTGACATGCCCATTTGTTCACTGGTTGACTACACTGATCACTTTGCTTTTTGATCTTTCTCAGGGAACCTCTGATAACAAATATCATGTGGTGGAACTTACTAATACAGGTATTCTCTGTTTCCAATCCAACATTAGCAAATAATGTGTAATCTCTAATTTTGAAAAGTGTATAAAGAAGGAACATCTATGTTTCCTTTAAATCTATGGCAATTCTCATTCCCCTCCCTTTAGGGAGGTGGTGGTCATGCCACCTTGGCCAAGGGCCCAGTGCTTTATAATAACTATTCATTGCTATAGAAATTTCATAATTAGAGGAAGCAAAAATTAGATGTTTTTGGTTACATTATTCTTTATGGTTGACTAAATTGGTGGTGGTTGAGTTATTACAGGCTTTGTATCAAGCGATTGTCTTACTTATCGTCTACTTTGGAGGTAAAAGCCTCCTAAATTTAGAGCATGATGACAGTGTGCATGCCACCAAAGTGAAGAATACACTGATATTCAATGCTTTTGTCCTTTGTCAGGTAAGTTTATTGACCTGAATAAAAAGAAATGAAAATCGAAAATGACTAGTTTACTAGTCATTTATTGGTATTCAGTGCTGCATAAATTTTGGAATATCCTGCCTTCTGGTTCTGTTCAAAATCTTATATGGATTGTTCCATCATTTGGGCTCCAGTTGAGCTATCAATGTTTGATCTGAGTCTTTTTATTTTTATTTTTATTTTTATTTTATTTTTATTTTTTTATTTTTTTAATGAGTGATGCTTTACCCATTCTGGCACTGTAAGCAAATCGAGCTCCCATGAGTTACATGTAGCTTATCTCTTTTTCAGATACTAAAGGGTCACTGCATCAAAGTTCTTATTACAATGATGGATGTCCCATAAAAAGCTAGTTTATTTAAAAATTAGCCAGCAATCTATTCGTTTCATGTCCACTGAGTCAAGCCTGAGATATAAAAGCTCTCTGGGAGCAGATGCCATGGTCAATTAATGAAAGCTTATTATGAGTCTGTCACACTGTGAATGTCTTGTCGGTAAAATTTAATTGGGCTCAGGTGTTCTGAAACTTCTATATTTAAACATGAAGTTCTTGATAGAATTTCCTGGGATATGCTATATCACAAAATTTTCCCCCTTCTTCTGCTGGAGAACTTTCTAACAATTGATTTTGCAGATTTTCAATGCACTTAATGCTCGGAAGCCTAATCTAGTAAATATATTCAACGGAGTCACTAGAAACCATCTCTTCATGGCCATAGTGGGCCTAACTCTTGTAATTCAGGTCTCTCTCTCTCTCTCTCTCTCTCTTACTTGCATGGTTTAACATATCTTCTTGTCTTTATTTATCAGGTCATTATTATGTTCCTTGGAAAATTTACCTCAACAGTTCGGCTTAGCAGGGAACAGTGGGTTATTTCCTTTGCAATTGGCCTTTGCAGGTTAGTTGTTACTGGTAATTTTGATATGTTAAAGTTATTTATTGACATTCTTCTAGTCATCTGAGATGTGTACTTAGTGCATGCTGCATACAAATTCTAGATAACACCCCCCTACCCCTTGTTTCTTTCTGGATTCACGTATCCATACTTGGGATGTATTAATATTGCTCATGTTTAATTTTCTAATTTGGACTGCAATAGGGATATAGATAAGTGAATACATTGCAAAGGTATTGCAGATATCAGCTTTTGTTCTACTGCTACTCTCAACCAAAATAATAATATTGCACTTTTACTTTTAAAATAAACATTCCAACAGTGTTGATCGTAATTGAGTAGCATTTTTTTTTTCCACTTGAACCAGTTTGCCTGTTGCGATAATTGGGAAATTGATGCCTATGCCAAATATGCCTGCCCTTGAACTTATCAAAAATTATTTTGGTGGCAAAGATCCTCTTGAGGTATAAACCTTCTATACTGTATGTAGGTTATTGAGAATCAATTGATATACTTGTGTTTGAGTGATTAACATATCCTTCTGCTTTTTTCCTTTTCTTTAGGATCGGTCAAGAGGAGAAGAAATGAGGCTGCTGAGTGCTCGGTGACATCTCCATGTTAAATATCTAACTACTCATAGATTTCCCCACTTACTGGTACAGGATAACGTAGATTATATATTACATCTTTCCAAATTCACTTGGTAAAAATTAAACTACTGAATACTGAGAGGTCAGTTTTACTCTCATTTTCATGTGATTGAGTAAAAATTAGTTGATTTCATGGTTTTTGTCAATTTATATTTTTGTGCTTCCTTTGAACAAAAAAAGGGTATGGTACTTGAGAGAAATTATTTAGTACCCTAAGCGTAGCCGGTCATCATGCGTAGGTGGTACACCATCCAATTAAAACATGACATCTAATTAAATTTCCATGTCAGCAGCAACCTCTAGAAGGCAGGAAGCTAACTGACCAAAAAGTTAGCTCTGTGTGAAAAATTTCGTAGTCCCCGCCCAAATCCCCGTCCTTTTGCCTTTTGTTTTGGAAACCCAGGTCATTCTCCATTCTCTTTATATTAAAAAAAAAAAAAAATAGAAATAAATAAAAGAAAAGAAAACCTAGACAAAAATTCACGTCCTTTTTTTTTTTCCCTCCCTCTCTACTCAATCTCACGATTCAATATTCTAATCCTACCAAAACTATCATCCGTCAACGGAACACCACCACAAATCTTCCAGAGGAGATTTGCAAAGCATAATGAATCTCTTTAAACATTGTCAATTTGAAGATTGTATATTCTTTCACATTGAGGAATTTGATGTAGAAAGTCGTTTGCCAATTTTTTACTACGATTGTTCTGGGGATGACAATGTTTTTTATGCCACGAATAAATTGGTATGATTTGATCTTTGCTACATTCCTATGAGTAAATCATCATAGGAGAATCTATGATGACTATTTTATTTGGTTGTGCATTTATCATAAATGAGGTTACAGATTGATTTGTTTGGTTGTTTGAGGCATTTTTAGAGGCAATGGAGAATAAAGGACGAAAGCGATGCTTACTGATCAATGTCAATCAATGGCAAATGAATTTAAGAATGCCTTCTTTTTTGTTTGGCATATTTTGAAAATTGCCACTCAAAAATTTGGGACCTTGTATGCAATTATTAGTTAAAATATTTGTTTGATGAGTGTCTAAATTGTGAAACACAAAACGATTTTCAAACAACATGGGTTCTGATGATAATGAAGTTTGGCATTGGGACAACAAATGGATTCGGTAACTTTATGAACCAGGAGAAAAGTGGTGTCTGGCTTTTTGGACTTGGTCTCGACACTTCACTCTCCTTGCGAAATCAACACAAAGAATGAGAGTAGGAATAATGTTTTGCATAAAATGCCCGGAGTTTAATGGAACTTTTGTAGTATTATGAAAAACAAAGTCGGAATTTATTCGTTGAAGCTAATGAAGATTATCAAAATAAAACATGACACAATACAAATAAAAGTAAAGGATTGCAAAATATTGAAATAAACCTATGGTGTTTACACAATTAGTATTTAATGTGATTTTTCTAGAGTCAATAATACATTAAGGGTCCGTTTGGATGGCGATAACGTTATATGTTATGATTTGGTATGATATGAAAACAACCGTTTTGGTATTGGTATTGGTATGTTTTTAGTAGAAATTGGATCCATGTTTGGTAACAATTGTTTTGTTTTTGATAATTGTATATCAGAAACATGATAACGCGTTTGGTATTGTCATGCGTTTTAAGGAATCCGAAAACAAAACACGTTTGGGAATAGTGTTTTGTTATTAAAAATTCTGAATCAATAACAGAATACCTGTTTGGTAAAGACTGTTTTGTTTTGTTTTGAAAAATTATATATATGAATACAATTATAAGTTTATATGTAAAATAGTTCATTTTTCTTTATGATTTGAGATAATTTGTGGAAAAAAAAAAAAAAATTTCTGCATTAGAGTTGGGAAATTTTTTTTTTGTTAAATTTACATGTATAATGGCAACCAAACTACTTTGTAATAATGAATAAATCTGCATAAACATGATTAATGGCAACCAAATTACAAATCTAACTTTGTAATAATCTTTCAATGAGAGTAGATCTTTGCACTCCATTTATCTTTTTCTTTTGGCTTGCATTCCATTTAACTTTGTTTTGTTTCATATATATATATATATATATATATATATATATATATATATTCATGATGAATGTAAGAGAGAGAGAGATCCTTGTAGTTGAAACAAACAAGAAACAAAGCCAAAACGTTAATCGTCTTGAATTGGTCAGAGTTGAAATTTGGTGAACATTGAAGCTTGTGAATAGTTCTACTTCACTTAGATTAGTTTGAAATTTTGTAGTGGAGGTCCTTCAAATTGGTAATATTTTTTTTTGTTTAGTCATAAGACCATTTCCCCTTTTGTTGAGTATTTATTTTGATAACGGACTTGTGAATATTTCATACAATATCCAACCATAAGCAGAATTGATAAATATGAATAAAGATTAAAAGCAAGCAATCAAAGAAGATCCCTCTTACAAGACTGAACAACATTCACATATATAATAATTGTATAGTTTTGCTTTATACATCACAATCTTAAGAACTTGAGTGTTGCACCATTCACATATATACTTCCATATATAAGGAGCTAGACATTCCTTTAAAATAGTATGTGCGTACACACACACTTCATTACACTTACATAAAATGTACACATAACTGGAGATCACTAATATTCATTCCATAAAATGTACACCCATTTTTTTATACCTGCATAGGCCTCCATTTGATTAACTTAGAGATCACTAGCTTTCTGGAGTTGCAACAACTGGAGAATGCTTCCTATCAATCCCATTGGTGCCACTGCCTACAACTTACTGCCATGTCCTTCAATGTAGTAGCAAAAAATGAATTTGAATGTAAAACAAGACATTACCTATAGTAGCAAAATATAAAGCAGAGTTAAATTCAATTTTTATTATTTTTTTTAAAAAAATCCGGCATGACTTCCCCTTAAAAATGGACATTTCCAAAATTTCAAAACACAATAAACCCAAGGAACACCGCCCACAAAATTAATTCAATAAGGGACACCGCCCACAAAATTCATTTAACAAGGGACACCGCCCACAAAATTATTTTAACAAGGGACACCGCCCACAAAATTCAATTAACAAGGGACACCGTCCACAAATTTAATTCAAGCAAGATATATCTAACCTTCTTTCAGGCTAAGCTACAAATTTGGAGTGTAAATGACCTCATGCAAAACAAAACACATGAAGAACATTAGAGAAAAACAAAATAACACACGGTAGGAATGAAATAATTAGAAATAGTAAACAAGATATATCTAACCTTTTTTCAGGCTAAGCTGCAAATTTGGAGTGTAAATGACCTCATGCAAAACAAAACACATGAACAACATTAGATAAGAACAAAATAACACACGGTAGGAATGAAATAATTAGAAGTAGTAAACAAGATATATCTAACCTTTTTTCAGGCTTAGTTGTAAATTTAAAGTGTAAATGACCTCATGCAAAACTAAACACATGAATAACATTAGAGAAAAACAAAATAACACGCGGTAGGAATGAAATAATTAGAAGTAGTAAATAAGATATATCTAACCTTTTTTCAGGCTTAGTTGTAAATTTAAAGTGTAAATGACTTCATGCAAAACAAAAGACTTGAATAACATTAGAGAAAAACAAAATAACACACGGTAGGAATGAAATAATTAGAAGTAGTAAATAAGATATATCTAACCTTTTTTCAAGCTTAGTTGTAAATTTAAAGTGTAAATGACCTCATGCAAAACAAAAGACATGAACAACATTAGAGAAAAACAAAATAACACACGGTAGGAATGAAATAATTAGAAGTAGTAAACAAGATATATCTAACCTTTTTTTTTTTCTCTAATGTTGCAAATAGAGTGTAAATGACCTCAGTAGCAAATTTTACAAATACCCTAAAGCTCACTCCCAAAATGACAGAGAAGATAACACAACAGCAACAAATACGCAGTTCAAAATATACCATTTAAGTATATATTACATACCAAATGAAACACAGGAAATTAACTAAATACGTATTACATGTCATATATTACAAAAGATGGAAGTTTATCTAACTTCATCTTTCAATAACAACGATAATGAGCAACAAGAGGACAATCACAATAAACATGATTGTGATAGCAAGACATCCACAACCTAGGAAGAGCATGTATTTCTGTCTACATTGCTCATTTTGAATCATTGCAATGACTCTGTCCAAGTCAGATTGAACCTGTTCTTCAACTTGTGCACCTTGGTGCAACTCATCCACCCACATAAATGCATTCATATGTGACTACAAGAAATATAAATTATACAATTAGGAAACAGTAACAGAAATAGCACCTAAAAGTAAATGACCATACCTCCCGAGCTGGACACCTATAGAATTGTTGACCATCATTTTTTGGAGTTCGAGCCCTATACAGATGCATAGGACCTCTATCACATGCACATTGTGGTCGCTCACCTTCAAGCCTATACATAAGTGCGCCTACAAGTACTAAAGCATTTAATATTTGATATCCTAAGGGCCTGTTTGGAGGCCCATAACTGTTATTGTTTTCATGTTTTGGTTTCATTTTTGGGCCAATATCATGTTTGGAGTGGGTTAATGTGGTATTGAACAGTGTAAAAACATTATAAAATTTGGGCCAAAACCCATATCAAAGAATTGGTGATATTGGGTGATATGGTTTACTGTAGCGGAAATACCAACCCAAACCAAAACCATATTAATCCTCATTTAACTGTAGCGGTGATATCAAGTATAAAAAATCGCATATCAGAACCGAGCCATTTTTCATTGTCATTTTCTCTCTCATCGCGCAGCTCCTTTGGAGGCGATTTCATGGGCGATTGTTCTTCGTTTTCGTCACACCTTCGTTCCTAGGCTACAGATCAATCAATCCTCCCATACTTGGTTTTCAGCTCAATCGTCTCTCTATTATGTATTTGTGTGACCCCGAATCTGAAACCCTAGATTGTTCTTCATCATCATTTTCTCTCTCATCGCGCAACTCCTTTGGAAGCGATTTCTGAAGCCGATTGTTCTTCATTTTCGTTACACCTTCGTTGCTAGGCTACAGATCGATCAATCCTCCCGTACTTGGTTTTCAGCTCAATCGTCTCTCTGTTAAATGGAGTGTGACCCGAATCTGAAACCCTAGAGTTCTTCGCAACCACAGATCGACGCTTCTTCTCTGGAAATTTCTGTTGTTTGCTACTGAGAAAGCGAACGCGCTAAGGTTCAAGACTTTTAGCCGAGCGTTAGCAAAACGGAACGAAGCGTCGGTAGGTCATACATTCTATGTATCGATTTCGTCAAGGGCGATTCTTTCAGGTGCTCTTTCTCTCTCTCTCTCTATATATATATACACTAACAAAATTCCAGATTTAGTTCCATAACTATAGTTCCACAATTCCATATTCTTTCAGTAGCAAATACAGTAGCATAATCCAGATTTAGATATAGTTTTATTCTCTGCAAAGTGATGAATAATTCTGTGTATATAGAAATGGGAGTGCATAATTTCATAACTCAATTTTAGTTTTATAGCTAAAAAGTAAAGCCTATTTCAGCAACTTATGAAAATTTATAAAGTATCATTCAAACCAATTATTTGGAAATTTAGCCTTCATTAGTAACTGAGATCATATGAGATGTTTAGAAATATAAATTGTCTGATTCAATTAAATTAATAAATTAGAAATAAGCATGAGATTAAAAATAAAATACCTAACTTTATGTCATACAATCCCTATCCGGCCTTATTATATTGTAATTAGATGTGAGATTTTAGTATCCTCATATTTTATGCAATTACCAGGCACAATAAAATGTGAGATTATAAGTTGCATTACCTTGAATCTGATACGTTGAGAGAGTTTTAAGATTTGAAATCATATACTTTGACAGATATGGGCCTTCGAGATCACTGCTCTTCTCAACCTTTAGGAGAACATCAACTAGAGAAATGGAAACTTATCCAATTTGAATCACCTAGCTTATATAGAAATTGCCCTTGAAATTGAGGAAGGAGACTGATTTTTAAGAAAATCATGTGGTTGATTTAATTGATTTTGACAAATAAAATTTGAACTGAAGAAAATGGTGAGAATTTGAATTGAAGAAAATGGAAGGAGACTAATTTTTATCACATTTTTACTTCATTTTTTCTTCTTTTTAGCCCCTTATTGAAGTGTTTTATAGACAGTACCTTTTTTACTTATCATTGACGTGTTGAATTATGAGTCAAAACACAATTCAATGTACTAAACTGTTCAATTACTTAATAATAATCAGATGGACATGAACAATGACAATGTTGAGCAATACCCATCAAGAGACATTCATTCTCTTGATGGTGACAATGGTGAGGATGTTGTAGTTGTTGAACAGGCCGATGCTGCTGTTTGGTGTGATGCCCATCAAGAGAAATTCATGCTTTTGATGGAGGAAGAGGTTGGAAAAGGAAATCGTACAGGCACGACTTTTAATCCAAATGGGTGGACACATATTGTGGACGCAATGTTATTGGAAACTGGAAAGAAGTACACGAAGGACCAATGTAGACAAAAATTCAATAATATAAGAGCATTGTACAAAGATTGCAAACAAATATTATCTGAGACTGGTGTAGGGTACAACAGTGAAACTGGAATAATTGAGTTGGAAGCTTAAAGATGGGTTCGATTGTGCAAGGTTAGTATTTCAATACGTGTCTATTTACCATACATATAGTAAGTAATTAGTGATTTAGTATTAAAAGGGTTTGATGAACAATAATTGTAAGCTGATAACGTGTAGGTTCTCAAGCATGGAAAAAAAATAAAAAAACAGGGGTGTAAGAATTATGAGTAGATGGTAAGGATTTTTGGCAATACACATGCTTCTGGCAAGCATGTTCATCCTTCTACAAAGCCACCCAGACCTCACCAAGTGCTAACAATGCCTCAAGTGGCAACACATGAAGCTCAAATTCATAACACTGAGGGCAATGTGGGCATGACTGATATAAAACGACCTAATGTAGAAGGACCTACTGACCTCAGTCCTACTCCCAAACCTGTAGCTAAGAAATAGAAGAAAGAAACTTTTTCCGAAACAATGTCTTTAGTGATGGAATGTTTGACTAATATTGGGAACGCGAAAGCTGATAAAATTGCAAAAGCCATAGCAGAATCATCTTCTAGTTGTCAACCATCTCGATTTACCGAAATGCCTGAAGTGACATCTCATAGTAAAAAAGAAAAAGAAATGGATCCCCAGCTTGAAGAGTGCGTTAAGATCTTCAACACATTAGTGGGGATTGATGATACCCATTATGCTAAGATCATAAGGATGTTTGGTGAGGACAAGGTGTGGAGGGACATATTTCTTCACATTCCTGATGAAAGGAAGGTTGGGTGGGTGATGAATCAGCCTCTATGATTTCTTCGGTATCTTACTTTTATATGCTTTTGGATGACTGTTTTATAACTGTTTTTACATTACTGTTGGATGACAGTAGTGAATTTTTCTTATCTACTGCTTTTACATTATTGTTGGAAGACTGTATTTAATTCCTCTATCTACTGCTTTTAAATTAATGCTGGAAAACTATTTATGTTCTACATTTATTGCTTTTATATAGAGAAAGAGCACTTGAAAGAATCGCCCTTGACGAAATCGATACATAGAATGTATGACCTACCGACGCTTCATTCCGCTTTGCTAACGCTCGGCTAAAAGTCTTGAACCTTAGCGCGTTCGCTTTCTCAGTAGCAAACAACAGAAATTTCCAGAGAAGAAGTGTCGATCTGTGGTTGCGAAGAACTCTAGGGTTTCAGATTCGGGTCACACTCCATTTAACAGAGAGACGATTGAGCTGAAAACTAAGTACGGGAGGATTGATCGATCTGTAGCCTAGCAACGAAGGTGTAACGAAAACGAAGAACAATCGACTTCAGAAATCGCCTCCAAAGGAGTTGCGCGATGAGAGAGAAAATGATGATGAAGAACAATCTAGGGTTTCAGATTCGGGGTCACACAAATACATAACAGAGAGGCGATTGAGCTGAAAACCAAGTATGGGAGGATTGATTGATCTGTAGCCTAGGAACGAAGGTGTAACGAAAACGAAGAACAATCGCCCATGAAATCGCCTCCAAAGGAGCTGCACGATGAGAGAGAAAATGACGATGAATAATGGCTCGGTTCTGATATGCGATTATTTATACTTGATATCACCGCTACAGTTAAATGAGGATTGATATGGTTTTGGTTTGGGTTGGTATGACCGCTACAGTAAACCATATCACCCAATATCACCAATTCTTTGATATGGGTTTTGGCCCAAATTTCATAATGTTTTTACACTGTTCAATACCACATCAACCCACTCCAAACATGATATTGGCCCAAAAATGAAACCAAAACATGAAAACAATAACAGATATGGGCCTCCAAACAGGCCCTATCGTTCAGTGTAACTTTTGCTTTTGCTTTCACACAGAAGAAAAAAGAGAAGTGGAAGCTATCACTTCCATTTGACTTCTACGTCTTGGAACCATAATTTAAAAGAGCTTTTAATGTCCAAAGAGTTTTTGTTACCTTTTTGGCAAAATATTTGCCGAAACTTTTTTACTAATGGTATAACTATTTTGCCTTTACTATCCGGATGAGAGTCCTAAATATTTGTCTTCTGGTACTATTTCTATTACCAACTTTCACTTCTTCATTTTACCTTTGCCAATCGTCTAATTTATAATAAAAGATAGTTAACCGGAAGTAAATGAAAGTTGCTAGCCGCGGTAATTGAAATGTTTATTTATTTATTATTATTTTGTTTTTTTGAATGGATTTGTTTTATTAAAAAAATGAAATAAAAGTACACATAACATGGCATTAGCTCTCACAGAACCAACAAAGCAAATACAAGTAAGAGTGGACATGACTACTCAAATAAAAGAAGCCACACTCGAACAATAACATCTTCTACGGAAGAGGACATTCCTTGGAAAGATCAAATGCTTCCGTCCTTGAAGCTCCATGCATCCTTTGGTTCCTATCTAGTCATGTAGCTAAGCTTGCACAATAGCAGTAAACAACATTTTGCTCAGCTTGCTCGATCCTCAGAGGTTTACCTCTCAAATTATTAGAAAACCAATCAACAAGTGCATGAAATCTAAACTGAAGGGAGGAACTCCACTTTATAAGATTGTGAAATCATTTCCCGCCGCATATATACTTGTTTCCGAAAACTAGCAATGTAACCATGGATGTACACGATTTTTGAGAAATTAATTTTTTTAATTAAATAATAATCAACATATTGTACATATAAATTAGCATACATCATATAGAAACTCTATTCTTTTCAACAAACATAAGGAAAATTAAGGATTATAAGTAGTTGTCAATTTCAGACGTTGAATGCCATCTATTAAACAACTTCCATTATATACAACTGAACCCTATTGCTTAAAATCTCAACAAAATCAAATCTATGTCTGGGATAATGAAAAAAAGAAAAAAATTTGAAACAAAAACCCAATTACAATATCACAAAAAAGATTAAGAGATAATAATATACGTTTTTCATGAAAAACAGGTTTTATTTTCATTTCATTAGCAATTTATTTAGCTGAAATGATAGTGGATGTAAATCCCTTTTCTTTATATTTTGTGAAAAAGTAAATAAAACCTTTTAATTGATCTATGGCAACATCAATATGCATATCTTGAGATTGTAATGAGAGAGGACTGAGAAGGGAGATGACTTGTAACTTGTAAGTAACTTGTGGAGTTTGCTGAGAGAGGAGAGAAATCATAATGAACGTGAGGATTAGGAATAATAAAAAATAAATAAATAAAAATAAAAATCTAGAAAAAGAGAATATGGAAAGTTTCTTTGCTTCCCCATACAACAGCTAAATATATGTTGTTATGCAAGTTACCAAAAATATATTAAATATATATAGTGCTAGTGTTAAAAAAAAATGTGTATAAGATAGACAAAGAAAAAAAAATATTAATGAGATATTTTAGGAGATAAATAAAAAAATTGAGATATTTTAGGAGATAAATTTTTTAAAATTAGTATTCAATAAGGAAACAATTACAATATATTATACATAAGGCAACTAAAATATTTTGGGGCCTTTTTATTGGCCGGGGTCTTAGGCGGCCGCCTAATTCACCTAAGGCTTGAGCCGCCCTTGAGCATGTGTACAAGCAAAAAAGCGATGTGTGGATAAGTGTAACGTATAAGTGCTTGCCAATTTACCCAAAAACTTAATTTATTAGGTAGTACTGTGGTGCGCATCGTCGTCAATGCCCAAAGTTGCAATAAAAGTGTTTAGTGTGGGCAAGATTAAATTTAGAGAATGCCACTATCACTACTAACTATAAATGTAACTAGAGTGAGTAAGGATCGTCCTAAGGGATATGTAGTGTATTTTGCTCGGAAATCAATGTCGGATTAGTAGGTCGAATGATCAAAGATGGTTTGATTGGTTAATTAAACTATAATTTAAATTAAATAAATGAAATGTAAGGCAATTAAAGTAAAATGAGGTGTAGAGAATATGAGAGAGGAGTTTTAGGACTTAGAGTTCACCACTAAGCATTACCTTCCTAGACATTCAATGGTTGATGGATTAGGGGAATTATATGTTGTAAATAAAAGTGTGTGCCAAGTAAGTATACATTGTCTAGTCAAACTAGTGAATATCACAACCTATCAAATCAAGCCATTATTCCTTCCTTTAAGTCCACAATTAATGCACATCATCAAATTAAAGAAATATACTACTTGCATTAATGAGCATGGAACATCAAACAACAAGTATGGATTGTCTTCCTATCTAAGAAAGTAAGGCAACTACACTACAACTAAGTTAGTGACATGAAAATTAAACTAATTAAACTAAGGAGGAGGCACAATCCATCAAGAAATAAGTATGAACCATTAAACAAACCACAAGAGTAATTTATTTAAACACCATGTCTTGACCATCACTAGATTCATAGTACCAACACACATAGACATGCATCAATATCACAAAATCTAGAAACAAACACATGAACATTCATCCTATCATACATAGACATATGGATAGAATTAAATGATCAATTGAAAGTATTAAACTACACAAATCATTGTAAAAACAAGATTCATATATAAAAGATGTCAAGACAAACATTGATGTGTCAATACTAAATAACCATTCGCAATAGAACAAATCCTTGTAGGATAAGGCTATGTTGAGGGTGTCAAACCCAAGGACTGTGGTGGTTTATCAAGTCTTCAATTAATACTATTTTAATTTAGAAAGATGATTTGATTTTGTGTGTTGTGTTGCAATTATACAAACAGAAAATAAATAAAGTAAAAAAAAAAAGATCAAGGGTAGAGAAACTTAGGGATTGACTTCACCACGAACCTCATACTATAGTCAACTGTTCAACTTTGGAATTTCTACAATTTATATATCATATGGAATTAAACTCAATAACATTCGTTTAATTCAAATTAAAAGAAAGATATTCCATGAATTTTAATTAACTATAACCTATCTTTGGTTGGCACGAATTATATACCTACCTACTTCTAACTAATTTTGCAGTATAACTCGTCTTCCCTAGGTATAAACTATGAAAACATTCATTCATGAAAAACGTTTGAACACCATTGCATAAATCTCTATTCTTATGTCCGATAGGGCTTCGCCAGATATCGTCTAATAAGAATGGGTTGAATATAATTTAAGAGTAATTAAATCTAAGACAAGGTAATAATCATTCAAAAACTATTTAATAATTAAAACACCAATTGAATTAAGTAATTGCCCAAAATCATGCAATCAAAATACATAATATATTAAATTCCCAAAGTATAGAACAATCAAACCATAATATTCGGATTCGGGTTATATCAATGCTCTAAGAGAGGAATTAGCCACTCATGACGACGCTAGATATCATTTGTGTTGGTGTAGTCTTCATTGTCAAGGTCTGCACTTTTCTCTTGGGGACTTCCTTTCAAAACCCTAAAAGCCGCCGTGAGAAAGAGGAATTATAACTAAAAAAGAGATAGATATATGATTGATGGATTTTCTGTGGCCTTCTCCTCTTCTTTTATAGTGGAGAACAAGTCCCAATCCCCTTTGGATTGGTTTTCTAGCTTTTGGTAATAATTGGGCTCTTAAAGAAATAAGGAAAGATGATTTTTGGTAATTCTCGCATGTATTTTCGACTTCTAGGACGTCCAGGCTTGAGCTTTGGAGTTCAGGCTCGAGCTATGAGGTTCAGGCTCGAGCTTCACCTGCTAGCAACTTGTTATGACTTTGTAACACGATTTTGACTAATTTATAATGCGAATCTCGAGATGGCTATTAGAGACAAAAACGTCAAGTTTCGAGTCTTCTTTCCGGAACCACTAAGTTTGCTCAATTTGGAGTTCTAAGTCAAAAGTTATGTCCAAAATACTAAAATGGTTTTAGAGTTTTTAGCCATGCTCGAGCCCGAAGTGGTGGTGCTCGAGCTCTAGGAGCAAAATTTGTCTGGAACGTCTTTGTATTGATGGTGCTCGATCCCAAGGTGTTGGCCTTGAGCTTTGGGGTTGTAGGCTCGAGCTTTAGGTGTTAGTGCTCAATCCCTAAGGCTTGGCACGAGGTCTCGGGAGCTTGGATCAACTTTTCACATTCCGACGCATCATGTGCTCGAGCTATTAGGCAAAGGCTCGAGCACTCTTCCAAAATTCACCATTTTGACTCTTGGCTTGCTTCGAATGACCGGTAACGGCGCGGTAAACTTCATTGTCAATTTTTTCATTATAAAAGCTCAGTTTTAATCGTTTCTTTGCGAAATCACCTAAAAACACGAAATAAACATAAATCAGTATAAAGCAGGATAGATATATCACGTTAGGTCTTAACATATGCGTATTTAGGGGCTCGAATATGCAATATTCAGCGCTCATCAAACATTACAACACAAATCCCTTTTAATTATAAAGCATCAAAGTCTAGGAGGCATGCTTAGGGCTATCTCTAGCCCCAAGAGAATGGTTTAGCCACTCATTGATGTTGTCATCCAACCCTCAAGGGCTATCTCCGTGGTAAAAATGATCTTCTTCTCCTTGGTGGAAACCCTAGATGAGTAGAAGAGCCCTCTTAAATGGTGTGTATCTCTCTCCCTTTAATCTCTAGACTCCTCTAACCTCTATGTTCTATCTAATTGTATCTATAGTTGTCTATTTGGTTCCAAATGGCTAAAATCCTGATATAAGTAGCTCAAATGTCACACCCAATGGTCAAACCTCGTGCACTAGGACCTCCAAATGATTGCACCACGAGCACACCTTTTAATTAGTTGGAACTCTATTTTTCTCGCACTTGAGGAGGTTTGATCAATCACAAGGTTGCTTCGATCGATCGAACTATGGCGGCGCCTTTTTGAATAATGACAAAGTTGAGATATTTTTGGAATATTTTAGGAAAAGGACAAAAGTGATAGGTGGGGATAAGATAAAAAATGTTTGATCGATTGAAAAGGGAAATATTCTGAGGATAAGGACAAAAGGCTCGATCCATCTTGGTATGGTTGGAACGATCATTATGTGATCGATCGGAGCTTGGTTTGATTAATCGAAGAATGTTGTTTTTCATCACTTTGCCTCCACTTTACTCCTTTCTTCCACTTAGCTTGAAATTGCATCTTTTATGCTCTAATTCAGCTGAATTGACTTATTTTGGGGATAAGTACCTGAAAAGGGAAAAAACATGAAATTAAACTAAAACGGGAAAATAAGATAGAATAAGGTCCTAGAACGTTCAAGCTTAAGGGGTTTAAATGCGTACTTTTCAGCGCTTATCACACCCCCAAACTTAAATATTGCTAGTCCATAGCAATGAACTACAAGAAAAATAAAGAAATGAACAACTATGAACTTGAAAGCAATAAATGGATAATGCCACTTTCGTAGGGAACACGGTTACATTTAACATATGCAACAAGCCTTTTAAAACCTTAGGTTACCCCTAGTGGACGAGTGAAGTCTTGTGAGGGTTTTCAGAAATGATACCCACAAACATTAAGCTCTTTCTCTCTAAAGAGGCACCAATATTCCAAACAAACATTGGGAGAAAACTACCTCAAGTATGCAATTTTTCAACTATTTCCAACCAATCTCCCAAAATTTCAACATAAAACAAGCAAATATGGTCCTCTACACATTAAGACAATGATCATGCAAATCGAAACAACTCTAAAATCCTTTTTAAGTGAACCGGCATCAAATATGTTGCTATCTAAGCCAACTAAAGAAATGATCACATCCTTACCCTCAAACTAGCACACAAATCTAGTACCAATCATCAAGACAAAAAATGGACCTTTTGTTAAAGCTTTATTGATCTAGGTACGCTTATTCTTTTCACTCGATTTTTATTTTTATTTTTTTTTTTATATCCTAAGGATCAAAGATGGAAACATAGTGCAATGTGTTGATCTATTAAGCTTTCTAGCGATCCATGAGGTAGAGCGTTAGGTCAATGACTCCCAAACCGGACAGCTTTAGGGCATTAGGTGTTTAAACACCCCTAAGAACTTACAAGTTCAAATCAACTAGGTTACAAATCAAAACAACCTCTGTGGTGACCCAATGTGGGTGGGTGTGCATGGGCAGGTGCGAGGCACTGACAGGTTACCACACTGGGCGAGCTACAGGTGCACAATCCCACATTGCTTGGGTGTGGATGGGGCAAGTTCTATATGTAGATTCAATACTCTTCTATGACACAACGCGTTTTAAAGCCGTGCTAGCCGTGAACTTACCAGAACTGCAGAGTTAAGCGTGCTTTACTTGGAGTAGTACCAGGATGGGTGACCCCTTGGGAAGTCTCTGGTCCGGGGGAGCCAAAAATGGACAATATTGTGTTTGGCTAGGGTGAGGATCGTTACAACCTCCATTTAATCATTTTCCACTTCTCACCTTTTGGAATAAGTCTTCACATTTTTTTTTTTCAAGTTATTAACCTAGAGTTTAGGCCCTCCACCTTTCGGCACGAGAAATTCAGTGCTTGATGAGGCTAGAATCCCGGCTACTTAGTGAGAAGTGTTTGTTATCCACCTTTATCAAGAATGAAAGTTTTCAATGTACTACTAGCTCAATTGGGATATAACCAAATCAATAATCAACAAAAGCATGTACCCTACAAATGAATGTTAGTGTGCGCCTGTGCTAGTGTAGAATGCTAGAGTGATTCTCAAAACAATCATAAAATCAAGATGATGTGGACCACAAATGCAAACATGATATCAATCTTTTAAAAAATTTACTCCTAAATGACATCCACAAGGCATACAAGGAGCATTGAACTATCAAGTCAATCAATTTTTAAATTCTAAGCAATATAGTCGTCAAAAGATCAAAAATATAGCTAGTCATGGACCAATCATAGAAAATCCCTCAAATACATAAGTTATGCTTAGAATTTTGAATTGAATGCAAATACTGCAAATAACACACATTACCCCCAAACTTAAATGGCACAGTTTCCTCAATGTGAAAAGAGAACAAAAGAAAGAGGAAAGAGTATACCAGTGTAGCTATGGCAAAGAATGGCCAGGACACAAGTATCCGAAGTGGGTGGTATAACCCCCCTAAACTTGGGATTAATTATGGTCCTGAAAAGATGGCACTGGGATAAAACCTCATCAGATAACAAAGGGGATAATAATAGTGCACAGTGGGCATGCAAGTGTAAATGTGATAGTAAATGAAATAAATAGAGAGGAATAAGGGTGCTCCCGAAAAATTATGGGGTGCACTCTCTCACTGAAGTCACTCGGATGCACCTGAGAATGGAGTCAAGCATCAACAGATATATCAATATAAAAGTGAGACATCCGAAATATCATGAATAAATAAGAAAAATAAAAATAGTATAAGGTACATCACAGTAGTCAAGCCAACATACTGGCCACAAAAATGGAATAATAGTATCAAAGTATCAGTCAAAACACAATCATATATGAATGATAAAGAAAGATATAGAGGTCAGGCAAATGAAGTCAGTCTGGTAGGGCGTGAACCCCGGATATCTCTGGAAATACTCTGCAGCGCAGTCAGCACATCCGTGCGGAGAGTAGTCACATCGGTGCTGAGAGAGGCCACATCTGCTCAGAGGGAGACGACCGTATCCTCTAGTGTCTGGATACGCTCCCTCAAGCTAGGTGTTTAAGCTGGAGCGTTAGGAATGGTGGGATCAGAAAACTGATACTCGCCCTGACTCAACTCCTGAAAATGAAGTGGTGACCCCTCTAGAAAGTGATGTGGTGACTCCGCTGGAGGCTTTTGCTTCAAGTCAATGTCTATGAAAGCACCTTCTGCTGCCAGTGCGTCTGTCGGATCCTCGGCTACTACTGCTACTGCTGTTGCTGCTGCCTCCTCCTCTGCATCCCTGGCCGCCAAGACTGCCTCCTCCTTGAGACTCTTAATAAGAGTATTATAGCTCTTATTCCAGTCCTTCTTGCTATAGTGGCAAGTCCCAGTCTCAGGATACTCCTCCGGGTGAAAAGGATAATGCTGGTCCCGGAGAATCTGAGTGATCAAATGTGCGAAGGGGAGGAACTTAGCCCGCTTGGGCCGACTCTTGCTGATGTAATCTATGTAAAGTTTCATCATTACACTCCAATAAAGTGCTGGGACTGAGAACTAGTAGCCTGTGAAGAAGGCATAAAGGGCTGTCAAAAAGTCTGCTCGCCTTTGAATCTTGTGCCTCGCCATAAAAATATTTTGGTATAAAACCGAATCAAAGAACCATAGGCTGTCAGGCAAGTGGGTCCTAGTGGCAAAAATGTCGCCGGCACTGGTAGGACCATTAAGAGCTGTGGCCATGTCTGCATCTGATGGCCTCTAAAGGATAGGGTAGTCGATGCCTGGAGGGCAGACATGTGGGCACTGGGAGGTTGTAGCCAATGTCTCAACTCTAACACGGATGAGATGCCCATCAATAGTGGTCTGCAACTCTGCCAGGTTACTTGGGGCCTGCCGGAGGTTCTGGTAGAACAACCGGACGAGCCTCGGGTAAACTGGATTGGCCACTAGGGCCAGGATAAGAGAAATGTTGCACCGGTAAATCTTGTCATAGGCCCACTTGGTCGTGGCTGACCGGGCAAAGAATGTCTCATCAAAAACTGACTCGTGTGCCACAGAAAGGCACGAATATGTACTCTCAACCCTATCACGGACCATGCCTGGCTGTACCAGTGGTGGTACTGTAATGGGTGAAGGAGGTGGGGTGTGCTCAGCCTCCTGAGATGATGATGAAGAAGCAGATGTAGAAGAGGAGGAGCGCTCGGACTGAGCTGGGGCTGGCTCTTCTACTCGCTACCGGACCCGACGGTCATATGTCCGGTGGGCCGTGGTCTTGAACCGAGTCATGGTCTGCAGAAAGAAAGAAACACTTGCAAATGAAGTCAGTAATAGGAAACATTATATGAGATACAGAATTGAAAGCACAACCGACAGAAATATGGTTGTCAGATGAAGATAGACAATGCAGGATAAATGCACATGAACCTATCTGTATAAGTGGTAATGCAACCAAGTATAGACAATGAATGGTCAAATATGTGAAACATGCTAGACATGATAAATATGTCAAATATGTAAAACAGGCATTGGGCATAAACATAATAGCATGAACACAAATGAGGGTGCAAGGGCATCAATATGCAAAAATAGTGAAGTTCGAACGATCATAGGAAAATGTGATCGATTGAAGTTGGATTGATCATGACATGTATTGGATCGATCGTGCTTTGATCGATTAGAGCACTGGTGTGATGAATCAAACCTGTTGAGAATTGAAAAGTCACCCGTTCATGACGTGAAATACACGGGGCGAGTCCAAATGGTCACTTCAAGGCTCATAACCCCCTATACACCTCAACAATGCAACAATAGTCACTTGAAACGGCACGTGATCCCTGAAATCAAATTTAGAAAAAAAATATATATATATATACACATATATACATACATATACACATGCTTGAAAGCTTAAAAATGGAAACAAAATCAAATATGGAAGCTTAAAATTGAAGCATGGCAACATAAAAACACTTGAAGCAACATAAAAAAAAATAATGATGAACTTACCTAAACCCAAGAAGAGAAGATGAGAGAGACGAAATATGAGAACGAAGATGGATGAAATCGACCTTTGGAGACACAGGAGTTTTGCCGGAGGTGAGGAAGATGAAGGAAAGATGCCGGGAGAGAGAAAGGGTTTTAGATCAATGTAGATTTCGATCCAAATGACCCTTAGGTCTTTTTTTAAAAAAAATGTTCCCAACATGTTCGATCGATCACATGGATCAATGGATCGATCGAACACAGATCGATCATGAAGGTGTTCAGATCGATCGAACCTGCAAAACGACAAAATATTTTTGAATTTTTTTTTTCAAAATTTTGGAGATTAAAAATATTTTTGGATTTTTTTGGGAAATTTTACTAATGAATGTTTGAAAATTTATATATATATATATATATATATATATATATATATATATATTTGAAATAATAAAATTTGAATTTTGAAATTTAAAAAGTCAAAGTCAAATGGAAGCATGCAGATCGATAAAAGATTGATCAATCGAGTCGATCGATCAAACAGGTGAAAACCTGCAGAAATCTTTGAACGATACACAGAGAAGTGATTTTTCAAAGTTTCAAAATTTTTTCTTAGTATAGAATTGAGATCAATCCAAGGGAAAACTGGATCGATTGAGGAATTCTTAGATTGATCTGGAAGAAAGTTCGCATGATACACAGAGAGATAAAATATGCAGAGAATCTTCGCATGATGGATCAGAGAGATGATTGTATGCAAAGATAATGTTCGATTGATCGAACTTCTTTTGTGATCGATCGAACAGGCACTAGATGCCTAATTAGAAGATGAAAGCGCATGCATTCCCTATCAAGGTCTCAAACAATGTTTATGATCCCAAAATATATCTAGACGATGCAAGAAATGAAAGTAAAATAGAAATGAGGGAGGAATATGGTTATAAACCCTACGAATGCTAGTGTTTAACATCTCTAGTAAGACATTGGGCTTTTTTAGACCAGATTAAAAATCTTGTTATGCATCCCCTCCTTAATGGGGTGAATTGAACTTTAAACCCCACCCAACAAATTATTTACTAGGGAACTTGTTGGATTTGATACAAACGAGCTTGATGGTCATTTGTCAATAAAATCTTTAGGCTTCCATGCCCTTTTAACACTTGGTTTAAAAACAACATCTTTTAAAATTCTTTTAGAAGATAACCCCTTTGAAGTTTTAACATTAAGTAAAGACTTATTCTTGGTAAACTTATTTTCAAGACATTTTCGATAACACACACTTCTTCATGCTTGTCCAAAGAATTGGGGGTTGGATTGAAAATATTCAACTTCACCTTTATATGCCCAAATGGAATTTTCATTATCCCCGTCTTGCAATTAATGTTGGCATTAGCGGTTACCAAGAAGTGAGATACCCCTTGGATCTGAGACGCGGGTTGATCAGGCCCAGGCCCAAACCCGAGGCATATCAGACAATTAAAGTATTTTAAAACGAACACGGATTACAAAATAATGAAGAAAATAAATAATAGCGCTAAAAGAATTCTAAATTAAAAATCCTCAAACTATAATTATTAAAATCCAAAAATTCAAAACTCCATAAGTTTAACAACTCGGGAATCCATCCTTGTGGACCCCTAATAAAATCCCAAACTGAAACTGAAATAACTGAAATGAAACATAAAGCTAAACATAGAGAGTAGTCCTACGTAAATGGAGGAGTGAGTGTCTGTATCTGCTCTACAAGTCCAAGCTCTAACCCTGGAACTGACGAACACCTGAAAAATAAAGAGTGGGTCAGGCCCACATGCAAGTCCTATTCTACTACAATCCAAACAATAATCCGATACGCAAATACATCCTAGATAGCTCAACAATATCTATCTAGTCCATACATATATATATCCACACTGAGGGACATTCACTGGACTACAGTATGGGTCTCAACCTGAATAGAAGGCAACATGCGAAAACGCACCCAAATGTGGGCATGAGTACCTAGACCTAACAGGGTACACCTCAACCTACTTTAACCAGCTACGCATCCACTGCATATACGCACCCTAACCAATGAGTCTGAGACTCAAGCTCATCTCGTGGTACCATAAACATATATATAAAGTCCGTCCAAAACCAGGGTATGTCATTCAAATACTTATTAAGATGACATACAATATACAAACTAGTTAGTCACTCAACTTATTCAGTTGATATGACTTAACTACCATCCATTAATCCAAGAAGCCATTCAACTTAGTCGCAGTTGATCTGACTTAGTCACAATTAGGATTCAATATTTTTCAATCCATTCCTTTAATCCAATAGATTAGGTTTAAGCGTTTTGAGCTAAACCATCCCTAGTATGCCACCATCCCATACCGGTGCATACAATCCTCCATATCCTTATAAATTATAACACATGCATAATAAGCTAGTAATTTACAATCCAAACCATTATCCATATCAATGCAGAAAAGTATTTAAAATTTCAGCAATATAAATCCCAGCATTAATTCATGTAATTGCACTAGAGAATTTGATATTCCAACAATTAACATCCAGAGCATGCATAGTTCAAACTTTAAACATAAAATGATCTATCATGCATCAAATATAAGCTTTATAATCTTATTTACAATTCATCATGTTACCCAAAATTTAACTAAACAATTTGGTTCTTTCCATCCATTATCAGTATGCTAAGTTGTGTGCTTTTATACTGATTCATCCTTTAAATAATTTATAGAAATTATTTTCAAATCTATTTTGTTCAATTCCTTAGGCCTAAGAGTTGTATTATACACTCTAGAACCTTCCCTAGTCCATTTAACCCATTAGATTTAATTAAAATAGGTTTTAAAACAAATCTGGGCATTTAAAACCAAAACCCCAACTGAGCAAGCTAAGTTACAACTGAGCAGCCTTAGTTGCCAACTTAGGGGGCTGAATTGCTAACTTAAGGGGCTAAATTGCTAACTTAGGCGCCTCAGTTGCGAACTTAGGCACCTCAGTTAGTGCTGGGGTCTTCTTCTTCATCCGTTCAGCCTCTGTAAACCCTAAACCTTCATTGTTAAGGCCCCTAAGCTTCAACCTAAGTCCCATACGTCCATACTAAATTATTTTAAGTGTTTTAGTAGGCAAAGTTTCAAATCAAACCACAGTTCATGCATAAAGATCACATAAATAACGAAATCATGAAGAAGCATATAAAATCATGACACCCTCTATTTAAATCCAATTAAGCATGCATGACTATTTTGTTTTATCATTAGTTAAACTCCTGAAGTCTAGCTAGGCATGCACAGAATACAGATTAAAGGAAAAGAGTAGAACAGAGACTTGCCTTTGAGTTTTAAATTTTAAACTCTAATCCATGTCTCTGAACTTTTTGTCAATGTCCTAGGCTATAGTTCTATACCTCCAGTGCTTTAGTTTCACTCAGAAACAACCACGTTCCTTCCTCCTTGAATTGCTTTGTTAATTACCCAAGTTCCACTCTCGGTTCCTCTCTGCCTTTCACAACCTTACTCTGTTTTCTCTCAATATACTAAGTACGTGAATAGGGTTTTCTCTAACCCTAGCAGACTTATACAAGCTTATATATAAGCCCCAATGAAAACCTAATCCTAATCCCAAGCTAATTAAAAGTCGGCTATACAAAAACGTGATATCTAAAACGAAACCCTAAAACAATTAAAACATTTAATTCATCTAAATTAAATAAAGAATATAATAAACCATTAACTAAAAAAAACACATAATTTAATTAAATAACACAAATATCATTAAGCAAATAAATTATTCAATTAACTAACACAATTAACACAATTCACTCAACTAAGCAAATAAATAAGCAAATACACAATTAAACAATTAAAACAAAACAATTAAACAATTAAAAATACAATTAAACAATTAATTAAATATCAGGACTATCCTTTTAAAATTAGGGGTATTACAAGAAGGGACGGCCAAGGATAACGGGAATTTGGCTTTTGGGATTTGTGATCGGTTCCGTGTCAATGACTACAAAATCGACCGGGAAGAAGAACTTATCAATTTTGATCAATACATGCTCAATTATACCTCGGGGCTTTTTGATGGTCAGTCAGCTAGTTCCAAAACTACTGACATTGGTTTTAAATCACCTAAGCCTAATTGAACATACACCGAATATGGAAGAAGGTTCACACTCGCTCCTAAATCAAGAAGAGCCCGGTTAATGACTTGGTCACTAATAATACAAAAAGTAGTGGGTGAACCAGGGTCTTTGAATTTCGGGAGAGTGTTGTGTTACAAGACGGAGTTTACTTGCTTGGTCAAAAGAACTCTTTTTGGTACTTGGCTCTTGTTCTTCCTCTTAAGGGTGCAAAGATTTTTCAAGAATTTAGCTTACGCTGGAATTTGTCTAATTACATCCAAGAGAGGAAGATTGATCTTCACTTGCCTAAACACTTCAATTATCTCATTAACTTTGCCTTGTTGCTTTTCAAGAGAATTGGATCTTTTTAAGGCATCTGGAAATGGAGCCTTTGGCTCAAAACCTTTGTCAACTTCCTTTTTTAAAACATTTTTAATACAAGAATTTTTCAAATTATTTCTCAAATCTTTCTTAATAAAAGGATCATGCACATGCAATGAATGAGGAATAGGATGTGAGACGGGACGGGTGTCAACTTTTGGTTACACTGGTTTACTCTCTTTATTTTGAATACCAACTTGATTGTCCATAATTTTTTCACTTCTCAAGGTTGTCACCGCAGTGACATGCTTAATTGTGTGACTTTCCGAGGAGGAATTGGTCTCCACAACAAATTGTTGCTTGGGTGGTAGATTCAAAGGCATCTTCCCCTTTTCCCTAGCATTCAAGGTACTAGCTATTTGCCCAACTTGGGTTTCTAGCTTCGCTATGGATTAGGAATGGGAATAAAGTAATTAGGTATTTGCCTCTAAAGTACCCAAAGCGGTTAAAACTTTTTCCTCAAATGCGGGACTCCTTGAATTCCCTTGAGAATATGAAGATTGATTTGGAAAGTGAGTGTTTGAAAATTGGTTTCCATGTGGTGCTTGGTATGATGATCTATAACCTTGGGAACCTTGGCTTTGCATTGGGAGCGGAACATACTTTCTATGAAAATCACCTTGGGGAGGGTTTGACCCTTCCCCTGGGTTTTTCCAAGAGAAGTTTGGATGGTTCTTCCACCCTGCATTGTAATGAGTGCCATAGGGATTATTCTCTTGGTTGACAAATGCGGCATTCACTTGTTCATGGTGCTCACTTTGCATATGCCCATAGGGACAATTGGAAGTAGGATGTAAGACATTAGAAAAAGTCATGCAAGCTTCATTGGAATTATGACAAGAATGGTTAGGGGAGGAAGACACTTGATTCACCGAATTTTGGTTGTTCAAAAATTGATTAAACTTTTGAGATAAAGACTTGACTTCGGCGACTATGTCATTGGAATTATCAACTTGGTACAAGTCGACATTCTTCCTTCCACCTAGATTTCTACCATAGAATATAAGGATCGATGCATTGAATTCCCACTCATGCTCTCATAAAGATGCCATACATCGTCCTCATGCCTATCAAGATATGAACTACCTATGGAAGCATCTACCATTCCTTTATGATTATCCGACAAACTTTCAAAAAAAAATTGGACTAATTGCCATTTAGGAATGTCGTGATGTGGACACTTCCTAAGCAAGTCATTTAGGCTCTCCCATGCCTCATGAAACATTTCCTCTTCCCCTTGAGAAAACTCTCGAATTGAGGTTTTCATTGCATTGGTCTTTGAACTTAGATAATACTTTTTCAAGAACTCTTGTTGCATCTCTGCCCAAGAAGTTATCGAAAAAGGGCTTAGATTGTTGAATCAATATTTTGCTTTATCTTTAAGGGTGAAAGGAAAGAGTTTTAATCACAAAACCTCTTCTGGCATGTCCGTGTATTTTACAGTGGAACATACTTTAAGAAACTCATCTAAATGCTTGTAGGGTTATTCACTTAGAAGTCCATGATAATTGGGAAGCATTTGAATAGTTTGTGGTTTGATTTCATAATGGTGTGCTCTAAATGGAGGTAATTGAATGCATGTCGGTGCATTATACTCATTTGGCACGTAATAATCTCTCAAAGCAAGAGGGGGATTCACAACCAGTGGTGCTACACGAGCACCAAGATTTCCTTGAACTATGGGAGGTTGTGGTGGAACAAGAATTGGCTAAGGCATTCCCAATGAAACATGGCCTTGTTGTAATGGAATGAAAGGCCTTGGCATGCCTAATGGTACTTGAATGTTGTCATGATGCACATTAGGGTGGAGGATACCTTGTTGGTCAATGTGACCAAGGTCCTCCATATGGTCCTCACTGGTCCTCATTAATGTCCTCCATTGATGAAATGGAGTGATAAGAGCTACCCCTTCCCCTAGGATTGTGAACAAAGGATTCAAGGTTCAAATTAAGTGGGACAAGAGTTGGATTTAATGACCTACGACCATGCATGCATAAACAAAACAACAACTAGCAACAAGCAAGTAACAATCACTTCTCCTCCACAACAAATCAATCAACAACAATCCTCCACATACATTAATCCCATACTCCCATGCTTTCAACAAGATGTAAGAAAAGTAAATTGCCTCCACGTGGGCTCGCAATTTATCTAAGAATTTAAAGACTAGCCTCTACGCATGCCGATGATTTAACTAGAGATAGAGTTAGAAAAGCTCACAAATGGTCCTTAAGCAATTTCAAGTTATTTTTCAATTTTTGTCTTGCCTTGTTTTGCTTTGCAATTTTTTTAGATATTTAGCTTTTTATGCTTAGCTTAGCTTGCTCCTTTGCTTTAAATTTCCCTTTGCTTCACTTCTTTGGCTCAATGCACCTAGCCAATCAAGAACAAACACAATAAGTAACTAAAATAAAGTAAAATAAAGACAAGATCAAAAGAGTACTAATTCCTAATTGATTTAGAAAATACGATGTTGCCAAAATCCCAAGCAACGACGCCAAAACTTGGTGCGCATCATCGTCAATGCCCAAAGTTGCAATAAAAGTATGTAGTATGGCCAAGTTTAAATTTAGAGAATACCATTACCACTACTAACTATAAATGTAGCTAGAGTGAGTAGGGGTCATCCCAAGGGATATGGAGTGTATTTTGCTTAGAAATCAATGTCGAATTAATAAGTCGAATGATCAAAGATGGTTTGATTGGTTAATTAAAATACAATTTAAACTGAATAAATGCAATGTAAGGCAATTAAAGTAAAATGAGGTGTAGAGAATATAAGAGAGGAGTTTTGGGACTTTGAGTTCACCACTAAACATCGCCTTCCTAGACATTCAATGGTAGATAGATTAGGGGGATTATATGCTGTAAATGAAAGTGTGTGCCATTAATTAAATTCTCAAATATGGATGGCCAAGCAAGTATACATTGTCTAGCCAAACTAGTGAATAACACAACATATCAAATCAAGCCATTATTACTTCCTCTAAGTCCATAATTAATGCACATCATCAAATTAGAGAAATATACTACTTGCATTCATGAGCATGGAACATCAAACAACAAGTATGGATTATCTTCCTATCTAAGAAAGTAAGACAACTACACTACAACTAAGCTAGTGACATGAAAATTAAAATAATTAAATTAAGGAGGAGGCATAATCCATCAAGAAATAAGTATGAACCATCAAACAAACCACAAGAGTAATCTATTTAAGCACCATGCCTTGACCATCACTAGATTCATAGTACCAACACACATACACATGCATCAATATCACAAAATCTAGAAATAAACACATGAACATTCATCCTAACATACATAGACATATGAATAGAATTAAATGATCAATTGAAAGTATTAAACCACACAAATCATTGTAGAAACATGTTTCATATATAAAAGATGTCAAGACAAACATTACAACACAAATCCCCTTTAATTACAAAGCATCAAAGTCTAGGAGGAGTGCTTAAGGCTATCTCTAGCCCCAAGAGAATGGTTTAGTCACTCATTAATGTTGTCATCCAACCCTCAAGGGCTATCTCCATGCTAGAAATGATCTTCTTCTCCTTGGTGAAAACCCTAGATGAGTGGAAGAACCCTTTTAAATGGTGTGTATCTCTCTCCCTCTAATCTCTAGACTCCTCAAACCTCTATGTTCTATCTAATTGTATCTATGGTTGTCTATATGGTTCCAAATGGCTAAAATCCTTATATAAGTAGCTCAAATGTCATACCCAATGGCCAGACCTCGTGCACTAAGACCTCCAAATGATTGCACCACGAGCATACCTTTTAATTGGCTAAAACTCTGTTTTTCTCACACTTGAGGAGGTTCGATCGATCACAAGGTTTCTTCGATCAATCGAACTATGGCGCCACCTTTTTGAATAATGACAAAGCTGAGATATTTTTAGGATATTTTGAGAAAATGACAAAAGTGGTAGATAGGGATAAGATCAAAAATGTTTGATCGATCGAAGGAATGTTGGATCAATCGAAAAGGAAATTTTTTTGAGAATAAGGACAAAAGGCTCGATCCATCTTGGCATGGTTGGAATGATCACTGTGTGATCGATCGAAGCTTGGTTCGATTGATCAAAGAATGCTATTTTTCACCACTTTGACTCCACTTTACTCCTTTCTTTCACTAAGCTTGAGATTGCATCTTTTATGCTCTAATTCAGCTGAATTGACTTATTTTGGGGGATAAGTGCCTAAAAAGAAAAATAACATGAAATTAGACTAAAATGGAAAAATAAGATAGAATAAGGTCCTAGAACGTTCAAGCTTAAGGGGTTTATATGCGCACTTTTCAGCGTTTATCATACTGCATACCCACCCATTTATACCCCTTACACTTTCCATCCGTATCTGATGCGGGACAAAGTACCCCTTATAACATTCTCCCCCACATAAACTCAAAATGCCTTCGTTGTGGTCAGGCACCCTGCCTACCGGGTGGCTCACTTGAATGCTTTTCATGCTATTGGGCCACCCTGCCTACCCGGGTAGCTCCCCTACACAAACTCACAACACCTGTCATTTGCCTCTCGAACTGGAACATCATGCTTATTGGCCATCAAGGCCTTGAATTTTAACTATGATCAAGCCGGTGAGCGTAGGACACTTCAACTCACTGAGTTGGAAAAAATTAAAAATGATGTCTATGAGAGTTCGAGGATTTCTAAAGCTAAGACTAAGTTGGAATATAATAAATAAATTTTAAGAAATGAGTTTTTCTAAGGACAAAAGGTTCTTTTATATAACTCTCGTCTTGCATTATTTCTTGGGAAGTTGAGGTCACGATGGTCTGGTCCATATTATGTACACCATGTTGCTAGTCATAATGCCATTAAGGTACAAGATCCTAAAACTGGAAAGTTGTTTAAAGTCCATGCTTATCGTTTAAAGCTTTTCCTTGAGCTTGAGGCTCACATAATTGAGGACATTTTTCTCGTCGATCTGGTCTATTCGGGTTAATCTCTAATGGGGGCATTTCCCCCATTGCGTCTAGTTGAAGACATTGAACTTAGCCCTTTTGGGAGCCAACCTAGCCAATTGTATCTATTTATGTGACGACCCTGGTTTTTCAAGCCGGTGTGTCCTGTGATGAACCGAAGGTTGACACGATAACGGATCCAGATGTGGAAGCAAGAAACAAGATGACGGTCTTCCAAGGCACAACACCCCTCTAAGACCCTAAGATGACATTTTATGAGGTCACGAAATCCAAAGGAATAAAGTGCGGAAGTAAGAGATCGAAAAAATAACAATTAAGCCCCCAGGGACAAAATAGTCATTTATAAAAATATGAATTTGGGTGCCACCGAGCACACCGCTGGAAATACAATGAAAAACTAATCATGATGGACTCAAGAATCGCATGATTTGGAGTCTGGACGAAGGAGAAACGACAAGACGAAGAAAAATGAGCACTTAAGGCTAAAAGGGTGAACTGGTAATTATCCAGGAATATCCGGGTGTAACTGAGCATAACGTTGGATAGACGATAAAAAAGTAGTCAAGTTCAAAAAAAAATTCATCTTATTTGGAATCCGGACGAAGGAGAACGAGTGAAAACAAAAATCGACGTCAGAGCGTCGAGACGGGACACCATGGACGCCCGCGAGCAACCCCACGAGCATCCTGCCAAGCACTCGGACATGCTAGAAAAAGAAAAGGTTTTCCAGAACTGACGCTTGAAACGGAAGCTGAAACGAATTTTTCTGGAAAAACACGAAGAAGAAACCCCCCCTAAAATCGAGTTTTCTACCTGGCCACACAAAAGAAAACCAAAAAAAAAACAAGCTGTGAAATCCCCAAAATGCGCCTAGATCAAAATAGGTCAAGAGGGTCAAAAAGCTCTTACATAGGCTTTTCTGAAATATGCCAGAATAGAGTGCAAAAACGGGACCCTTAACGACATTTTCTGGAAAAACACGAAGAAGAACACCGGCTAAAATCTAGTTTTCTACGCAGCTGCGTGGAAGAAAAAAAAAAAAAAAAAAAAAAAAAAAAAAAAAACACTATGCAATACCAAGAATGCCCATACATCAGAAAAGGGCAAAAACTCAAAAAATGCAACTTTGCACCAAGTATGCATTTGACCCTAAATATATTTCTAGGTCAAAACGAATGTGCACAGAAGCGTCATAAATGATTTCAAGCTCGTGGGAATGGTCCGCGGCTCCCGAGAAGACCCGATGCAAAATCCGACCCCCCGATGGCCAAAAAAGGCGAAAATGCACATGAAAAGGTAATTTTGAAACTTAAAATTTTAAAATGGTTTCAAATTACCGTTTGCCCTTGGCCACACTTCATTCATGATTAATGAGACCATATGGAAGAATAAAAATGGAATTCCCACACCCGATGCATACATGGTGAAGCAATGACTTGGCTTTTTTCAATATTTTCATAATATTTCATGAAGTTAAAAATTACATAGGATACAAGATACACGTCATTGGCCTCCGGCCTCATCTCATACAGGTCAAATACATCGTAAAAGGTGTACTTATGTACACGTTACATATATGGAATCAGAGATACAAGTTTTGACATATAAAGCTAAAAAATGACATTTCATGCTAACATTTGCATGAAATGGAAACTTAAAAGCTACAAGTCATCCAAGGAATAATGAACATCATGAACCAAGTCTTCATACCTGAAACAGGTCGCATTTAGAGAGGGGTGAGTATCCTATGGTACTTGTAGAGAATGAGCATGGATAGACTTAGCATTTTACAATATCATCACCTTAAGGTGAAACATGTTATAGGGACTCATGCCAACTAAGGTCTATGTCAAAGTGAGACTCAAGGATCATCCTAAGTTACATAGGCGATTGAAATGAAATACACAACATGCAATCATACTGGGTACAAGTGTACTAAACGAAATTGAAAACATACGAGGCAAATATACAAAACACAAGTATACTAAACGGGATCGGAAACACACAAAGCAAATATACGAGACACAAGTATAGTAAATAGAATCTAGATAGAAGAAGCAAGTGCACAATTTCAACTATGCTAAATGAGATTTAAATACACGAAGTAAGCATAATGTCTTTGCAATTAAACAAGGTAGGAAATACTCCATATAACACGACAAGGTTCTTATATCTTCAAGAGATTACACTTGAAATCTAAGGGTTTAAAGATTTTGCATGTTGATATAAATTATTACATGTGATCCACCTAGAATCTACGTCAAGTTACATATATATAATCATTCCTAAGTCACGATAGCATAAAGTAACATGAAACGAAATAACTAAGAAAATTAACAAGATTGAAACAATTCAATTAATAGGACAAGGATAAGGCATGACATCAAGGATAATGCATAATATCTATGAAATTAACAAGATAGGAACATTCCATATAACACGATAAGATTCTTATAACTTCAAGGAATACACTTGAAATCTAAGGGTTTAAATCAAACAATGTGGATACTCGGATATCGCCCGGATTAGAACTGTACTCTTGGGATCACTTTAGGGCTACTAACCCATGGGTACCTTCCCCTAGTGCGCACTCTATTGTAGGGGACTCTCTATCCCCCGTACTAGAACCAAGTCCTAGCCATGTCAAGTCATGATTGATATCACCGAGTTTCCAAAATTAACAAGTTGTGCAAGTCAAGATAGTATCAAGAGACAAGTAATGCATTAAACCAAATTCCATGCACGGCCAAGATTATGGAAACACATAAGTTATGCCCTTAGTCCTCAACTATAATGGCATGTAAAATGTCAAGAAATCATAGTGTGTATCTATATAGACTACAACTAAGATATATAGCACATAGAATCCATTGAAATAAATTTACCATAAGTATAAGACACATGATTTAATTATTTGTTAAATAGCACATGAATAATTAAACCATTCTAAGATAATTATGCAAGTCCATTAACTACATTAATGAAATCAAGATACAAGAGATCATGATGCATGATAAAAAGGTAGAAGCCCCATGAAATACAAGTCAAATTCATAAGTTTAACAAGGGTTCAATATCAAAGCATAATTAACTCGATGGAAGCATAAAAGGGGATTTAATCAACTTAAAGGATTAAATTCTCAAGATTACAAGGCAACTTTAAATATTCTACGAACAAGATATGTCAAGGATCATATCAAAGGCAAGCTTAATATCAAGTTACAAGTTTATTCCATACAAGATGCAACCATGTGAATTAAATTCCATACAAAGAAAATAATTAAATATATGTCTCAAAACTTATCCAATTATTCTCTATTTGATACACGTGAAAGAATTTGTCAAAGAAATCATGAATACCAAGTTAGAAACTTAATCAAGCCCATGAAACCATTGAAAATATTTTAATTAATTCATTTAATTAAATCTCTAGATTTTAAAACTCATCCAAATGCTTCCAAATTAAAGTATGTTAGAAACCATGTCAAGACTTGATTTAATAGCATAATACAATAAATTTCCATGCAAGATACAACCATGATGATTATACCTTCATACAAGAAATTAATAAAATGAAAGGTTTCAAAACCTTATCAAATATTTTCGATTTAATATATGTGAGAGTATATGGAATGCTCATCAACAATATCAAGTCGAAAATCCAATAAAGTGAATAGTACACTTGGAATAAATTAATTTATCTAATTAATTAATTATCTCTAGATTTGAAAATATCTCCGAATACTCTCAAATTCACATATGTTGAAGAGTATGCTAGGGGCTAATATAATATGAAGTCACATATTGATTTCAAGCTAGATACAGCCACATGAATTAAATTTTCATTCAAGAAAATAATTAAATAAAGTTTTAATACTTGTCCAAATGCTCTCAATTTAATATATGTCAATGAACATATCAAGGTGTAATTTAATAGCAGGCCACAAGTTTAAATCAAGTTATTACCAACCGGGAGAATTAAATCTCACACAAGAAAATAAATAAATAAAGTTTCTAGATTTAATACAATGGCATATGATTAAGTTGTGTAAGCATGGAATACACTCAATATAACCAAGATATAAACCTAAGAAATCCCCTACCTCAATTTGAGATGAAATCTCAAATCCCCACCGAAAGAAAAGTGCTTCGAATCCGACGATACTCCTAGGTTTTGTCGGGGATAACGAAAATAGAACTTTAACCTTTGTTGTACCATGAAAATCCAAACCCGAACTCGAACTGAACTCAAAAATGGTCATAAATGGATTCTAATAAAGGGGAATGGAAGAGTACGTCAAGGCCTACGATAAATGTTAAGGCACGAGAAAAATAACAAAGGAAATCAAGTAGAGAAGAAGAAAGAGTGGTGGCAGCCCCTTGGGCTGCCATGGCTGCCGGCCAAAGGGGGGAAGAAGATGGTGAAAATCTGATTTTTCACTTTAAGTCATTCTATTTATAGTAAAACCCTAAAAGTGCACCGTCGGATCTAGAAAAGTGGAATTTGCACAGACGCGCTCAAACAGTAAAACACCATGAACGAAAAAGAACCGAAAAAAAAAATGAATAACGGAAGAAACAGCGTCGAAAACTGAGTCCCGAACATAAAGATATGCCCCGAACAAGTTCGACGCTAACTGGGGTTGAAAACCCTAAAACTAGGGAAAACGAGTAGAAGGATATTCTAAGAGTACCCGACTCGACGAAATGTGAAAATGAATCCCGTACGAGGATTCAGGCTCAAAATGAGACATTTTGCAAATAACTTCCGTTAATTGCACAATGGACTCTCCAAGAAAGGATAACTGCAAAAATGACCCAGAAAGAAAATACTTTCTAAAAATATTTTCTTAAAAACCCCTAAAATGAAATATCTTCAAAAGAAATTTACGAAAAACACCCCAAGAAAAGAAAATGTTTCCGAAGAAACTATGCATCAATACCCCTGGATACGGGGAATAACCAGAGTACTTTTCTGCAAAAGTAAAGATACGTATTTCATGGAAACCACTTATAATGAAGGTACATGAAGTTAGAAATCAACTCTGAGCACGATAAGTGAGGTTGTGCCAAAAAGTGACAAACAGGAAAAAAGATGAGAAGTGAACAGTGTCCAAAAAGTGAAAATGTGGAAATGACTCGGTCCTTAAAGGAAATTGTCAATCCAAAGGAAAGAGTCTTAGAAACCATTTTCAAGCACTCGAGATGACACCAAGTGATGAGAAACAGAACTCAAAAAGGAAAATTAAAAGGGAAAATTTTATTAGTAAAATTTGAGAAAAAGGAAAGGAAGGAAAATGACTGGGTCATTACAACTTACCCTCCTTAAAGGAATTTCGTCCCCGAAATTAGGAGCATACCGAAAAAAGAACAGAATAAGGACCGAACACAAGGTCAAACCAAAGGACAGCTCATAAAGCACTGAAGGACAACTCCAGAAGTCTCAAGATCAACTGAAGGATCGTGAAACCATGAACTGAGATAACACCTCATACGAATCGGCATGTTAACTCAATGCCAAACGTTGAAACACGATAAAAGAAGAGAGTGACAAGGCAACATGAACAGTGACTAGAACCCGCCCATAACGTACTCAAATGTGTGGTAGGAAAGATAGTGCCTAGCGCTCGCCCACACTTACTCGTCAGTAAGGTAGCATCGACGGCGACTAGTGCCCGCCCACAACGCACAATTTGGTATGGTAGCATGACAGTATAAGGCACTAGTTCATAACCTACCCCCAACTAGGTTAACTCAGAAAAACCTATCGATACGGATGACATCAGTATATGTCATAAACGATCATTATTGATGAGCGCTGAAAAGTGCACATTTAAACCCCTTAAGCTTGGGTATTCTAGAACCTTTATCCATCTTATTTTCTCGCTTTACATTGATTTCGTATCATTTCCATTTTTAGGTACTTATCCCCAAAATAAGCTAACTCAGCTAAATAAGAGCATAATTGAAGCAATCTTGAGATCAATCAAAGAAAGGAGCAAAGTGGGAGCAAAATGAAACAAGTGGGGGAAATTCAGTATGTTCGATCGATCTCATAATATATTTGATCGATCAAAAGTTCATCGATCTCACTATTCCAAGATGGATTCAAGCTCTATTGTCCTTGTCCAAGATCCCACAAAGTTCGATCGATCCAACTTTCTTCCGATCGATCGAAAAGATTCCATCTTATCCACTTGTACCACCCTACCTACCACATCTGTCTTTTTTCCCAAAAATATCTTCAAAATATCTCAGATTTGTTTTTATCCAAAAAGCCACCGCCATAGAGGATCGATCTAGCTTCAATTCGATAGATCTCAGCCATGTTCGATCGATCTCACCACAAGTTCGATCGATCGAACTTCCCAAATCCCGAGAAAATCCAAATTCCAACTCATTAAAAGTTGTCTCATATCCAATCATTGGAGGAATATTGGTGTACGAGCCCAGCTCATTTGGGGTGATATTTGACCTACCTATATAAGGAATATGAGCCACTTTTTGAGGGAGACTTTTGATATACTTGAGAGGCACAATATTGATATTTTTAGTGAAGAAGAAAAGAAAGGAGGAGGCTAGAGACACAAACTTGGAGTTCTTCCATCAACCAATAAGAGGAGCAATCTCTACCATGGAGTTAGCCCTTGAGGGTTGGAGGACACCATCCATGAGTGGCTAGACATCCTCTTGGGGCTAGAGTTAGCCCTAAGCATGCTTTCTACATCTTGATTTATGTATTTTTGAGGGGATTTGTATTGTGATACATGTTTTGACACTTTTATATATATAGATCTTGTTTATTCAATGATTTATATGATTTAATGCTTCCAATTGATCATTTCATTCTATCCATATGTCTATGTATGCTAGAATAGATGTTCATGTGTTTGTCTCTATTTCTTGAGTTATTGATGCATGTCTATGTGTATTAATGCTATAGATCTAGAGATTGTCAAGACATAGTGCTTAATGGAATGTTCTTGTGGTTTATTTGATGGTTTATACTCATTTCTTAATGGATTGTACCTCTCCTTTAGTTTAATTAGTTTAATTTCATGTCATTAGCTTAATTGTAGTGTAGTTGTAGTTTAGATGTTAAATGGGAGGACAATCCATGCTTGTTGTTTGATGTTCCATACTTATGAAAGCAAGTAACATATATCTCTAACCTTGTGATGTATTTGGATTGTGAGCTTAAAGAACGGATTATTGACTTAGTTTGATATGTTATGCTATCCACCATGTTGCTTAGACAATGGATGCTTAATTTGCCATCCATGCTTGTTGAAACAACCACACACACACACACTTTGTTGCAATACATGTTTTTCCCCCTCATAAATCGTTTATTAAGGGTGTAGAAAAGTTATGCTTAGTGGTAATCTCTAAACCCCAAAATCTCTCTCTTATTTTCTCTCATTTACATTTAATTGCCTACTTTAGTTTAAATTGCATCTTAGTGTAATTCAACGACCAACCAATCTTTTGATCACTCGACCTACTAACCCTATTCTTGATTCTTCAACCTAGTATGACCCACCAATCCCTTGGGACGATCCCTACTTGCCCTAGCTATATTTTTAGTGAAAGGTAGTAGTGGTAATTTTTAAATGTAAAACTTGGCCACATTCATCATAGTTCTACACCACTATCTTTTAGTGCACAAACTTTGGGTTGGAGTGCAACAAACCACCAATTACTAAAAGCCTATGAGAACCAGGCATTTTGCGAGAGTGGAGTATGGTCTAATAATGTTTGGCCAGACTATCTTGGCAATGTCATAGGCACCGCTACGCTTAAGGCCTTAAATCCTCAGTGCAAGTATAGCTAACAACTCCTACATTGCAAAACACCCTTGACACTCTCCGACCACGTCGAGAAGCCACGAAGGAAAAGGAATGAAACGGTGCCTCCCTAGCCCACATCTCACTCCTCCAGACAAGGATTGCGATTCTACGCTCACATGAGCCTTACTCGCATCAACCGTCAGACTAAGGTCTCGAAACACCCAACCAACAAAACAAATAAGAAAATTCCCGACATGGGTCCTTGCGGAATGAATTTCTCCTATCCAAGGAAGAAACTTGTAAAACAAGAATGCATCCAAGGGATGCGACAGACCCCAAGTGACAATGTCAAAACCAGATATAAAAGTAAACATCTAGCATGCAACATGGCAACGGATTATCTACTCACACAAGTAGTAAGATCACATAAAGTATGTCAGTGTATACAGGAAAAGATCGCAAAGCATGACGATATGCTGCATATAATCATATCAAGATGAACAAGCGTATACAATGTACTCAGACAGATGAGCATATACTATATGCTAAGATAACAAGTGTACACCATGTGCTAAGGCAAATGAGCATATATTATACACTAAGACAGTCAAAGTAAGCTTCTAAACAAGTTACCACATAAGCAAACAGACATGTTATCAAATCAAAATATGTTATCAAGAAGCATTTAAACACATAGAGTAGGGCAATACAAACATGATATGCACCCCAAACCCGTCATCCAAGGTATTCGAACCCGGACGCTCTGATACCACCTATGACGGCTCAGGTTTTTCAAGCCAGTGCGTCTTATGATGAACCGAAGGTTAGCCCGATAACGGATCCAGATGCGGAAGTAAGAAATAAGACAACAGTCTCCCAAGGCACAATATGTAACGACCCGGTCATTTACCTCCCTTTCCTTTTTCCTAAAATTTTACGGATAAATTTTTTTCCGTTTAATTCTCTTTTCTGAGATCTATTTCTCGTCGTTTAGTGTCATCTCGAGTGCTTAAAATTGGCTTCTAAGACTCTTTCGCGTGGATTGACAACTTCCTTTGAGGAGCGAGTCATTTTCGCATTTTCACTTTTCGGATACTATTCACTTTTCGTCCTTTTCCTTATTCTGTCTTTTCCTCGTTTGCCAGTTTTTGGCACAACCTCACTTTTCATGCTTGATGTTGGTTTTTGACTTCACGTGTCTTCATCTTCAGTGGTTTCCTCGAAATACGTATCTTTACTTTTGCAAAAAAGTACTCTGGTTGCTCCCAGTGTCCGTAGGGGCATGGATGCACAATTCTTCAGAATCTTTTTCATTTCCTGGGGTGTTTTTCATAAATATATTTTGAAGATATTTTATTTCAGGGGTAACTAAGAAAATATCTTTTGGAAGATATTTTCATTCTGGGGCAGTTTCGCAGTTAACCCTTTTTGTAGGGGCCATTGTGCAATTAACAAAAGTTATTGCAAAATACCTCGTCTAGAGCCTGGATCCTCATACGGGATTCATTTTCACATTTCATCAAGTAATGGACTCTTGGAATTCTGTTCTGGTCATTTTTCTCCAGTTTCAGGGTTTCCGGACCTAGTTGCTGCCAAACTTGTTCGGGGCATATCTCTCTGCTCGGGACTCAGTTTTTGACTATATTTCTTCCGTTGTTCATATTTTCTCATTTTGAATCTTTTTTGTTCACGGAGTTTTGCCGTTTGAGCGCGTTTGCTCAAAATCCACTTTTCCGGACCTCTCGGGGCACTTTTTGAGATTTCTATAAAAAGGGGATGAGATATTTCATTTTTCATCTTCCCCACTCCTCTTACACGACCTGAAGCAGCCATGGATGTCCATGGAGCTGCCACCTTCTCTCTCCTCCTTTGATTTACTTTTCCTAAGTGAAAAGTCTTCGACCTTCACTTTTTTGTTCCCTCGACATGTTCTACCATTCCCCCTTATTAGAATTCATTTTTGACCATTTCTTGAGTTTGGATTTGAAATCAAGTTGTGATTTTCATGGAGCTTCCTTCGGATTCATGTAGATCGTGTTGTCCCCGACAAAACCCTTCAGTTTCGGCGAATTCGGAACACTTTTCTTCCGGTGGGGATTTAGGATTTTCATCTCAAATAGAGGTAGGGGGTGTTATAATTTACTTTCTTACTATATTACATGCTTGTGATGCTTATAAAACTTGATTACATGCTTGGATATAAAATCTAGATATTTTATTATTTATTTTTTCTTGTGAAGGAATTAATTTTTCCGGTTGTCCATAGCTTCGTTTAATCATGTGGTATGATAGAATATTACCCCTTGATATGTTGATTGACATATATTAAATCTAGATCATTTGGACAAGTATTGAAGATTTTATTTAATATTTATCTTGAATAAAATATTAAATCATGTGGCCTTAACTAGCTTGAAATCAATATGTGTTAGCATATTATATTACTCCTTAGCATGCTCTTCAACATAGGTGAATTTGAGAGAAATCGGAAGTGCTTTGAAATCTAGTAATATTTAATTAATTAAATTGCTCCAAGTGTACCATTCATCCTGTTGGAATTTTGACTTGAAATTCTTGATGTGCATGACATGTAGTTTCATATATATTAAATCTAGAATATTTGATTAGGTTTTGAAACCTTTCAATTATTATTTTTCTAGTATTAAAGTTTAATACTCAAGGTAGTATTTTGCTTAGAACTTACTTGTATCATGGTTTTAAAACAAGTCTTGACATGTTGTATAATATACTTTAATTTGAGAACATTTGGATGACTTCTAAAATCTAGAGATTTTAATTAAATGAATTAATTAAAATCCATTCAATGGTTGCATGAGTTAGATTAAGTTTCTAACCTTGTATTCATGATTTCCTTGGCAAGTTCCTTCACGTGTATCAAATCAAGAATAATTGGATAAGTCTTCAAATTTATATTTAATTAATTCCCTTGTATGGAATTTAATTCACATGGTTGCATCTTGTATGTAATGGACTTGTAACTTGACAATGAATTTGGCCTTGACATGACCCTTGAAATAACTTATTCGTAGAACGTTTTGATTTACCTTGAAATCTTGTTAATTTAATCCTTGAGTAGATTAAATTTCCTTATATACTTCCATCGAGTTAATCATGCCTTGTTAGTGAATTCTTGTTAGACTTGTGAATTTGACTTGAATTCCATGGACTTTATTCTTTTTATCAAGCATCGTGAACACTTGTATCTTGATCTCATTAATGTACTTAACGAACATGCACATTTGTCTTGGAATGGTTTAATTACACATGTGTTGCTTAGAAAGTAATTAAATCATGTATCTTATACTTGTGGTATATTTACTTCAATGTACTCCATGTGCTATGTATCTTGGTTGTTGTCTATATAGTTGCACACTATAATTTCTTAACATTTCACATGCCATGATAATTGATGAACTTAGGGCATGACTTGTGTGTTCCAAAATCTTGGTTGTGCATGAAATATGGTTAATGCATTTATTGTATTTGATACAATCTTGGGTGCACAACTTATTGATTTTGGGACTTGGGATATCAATCAAGAATTGTCATGGCTAGGACTTGGTTCTAGTATGGGGGATTATCCTCCTACACTATAGTGCGCACTAGGGGAAAGGTACCCATGGGTTAGTAGCCCTAAAGTGATTTCAAGAGTACGGTTTTAATCCGAGCGATATCCGAGTTTCCACATTGGTTGATTTCACTCTTTAAATTTTAAGTTGCTATTCCTTGAAGATTTAAACTTATCGTGTATGTGAAATGCTCCAATCTTGTTTACTTGCATAGATGTAATACCCCTAATTTTCAAAAGGATAGTCTCGGTATTTTGTTTAATTGTTTTCTTTTCATTAATTGTTTTATTTAATGTTTTAATTGGTTTAATTGTGTTCTGTAAATTCTTTGATTATTGTTTTATTTTAATTTTTAAAAAGATATTCTCGGTCTTTTGTTTAATTGTTTTCTTTTCATTAATTGTTTTATTTAATGTTTTATTTGGTTAATTGGTATAAAGTTTAATTGGTTTAATTATAATTCGTTGATAGTTTGACCTGGTTGTTGACTTTGTTTAATTTTATTTTCTTACGTGTGTTATTTAATTTTTAATTATTTGTTAAATGTTTTACTTAGTTTTATTTGGTTAATTGGTATAAAGTTTAATTGGTAATTAAAGTAACCGTGACTGTTGTATCATTCCATTAGGTATACACAGTAACCGTCATGGTATAAACTTGAAACTTCTGTATGGGCCGAGCAAATCCGATTAGGGTTGAGGGAACTTAGGATTTGTGTGGCCTATAAATACTCACTTAGGGGTTTGCCTAGGGTTTTAAGAAGAGGATTACAACATCGTAAGTCTAAGGCAGTTTTAGAGACGGCAGGAAAACAGAGAGCAAATAGAGGAGAGTTTCGCCGGAAAATATAAACGAACGTCGGTGGGAGGCAAGTTCTATCCTTACTCTCTCCCTTAGGTAATGTGTTCTTTGCATTCTTAAATAATTCTAGGACTAAATTGAATCAATTAAAACAAAAGATGCTTTGTTCGTGCTAAAAAAAAAACTGAAACATATCAGTATGTGTTGTGTGCATGGAAACTTGTTAAAACATGAGTTATACTTGCATGATTGTTTATATAAATTCCTGTTGGTGATGTAATAAGGGCTTAAACATAGACTGGGAATGTTTAGAGGTTTAGTTTCAACCTCTGGAAACCATAGTAGAAGGATATAGAGGGTGCAGAAGACGTCGGGATCGGAGAAGACGGGGCATAAAGGGAGAGAGCCGGCTCTCCCTAAGAGGGAGCCGGCTCCCTTTTAATTTGGAGGCGGCTCCTTTTAGTTGGAGCCGGCTCCAATGCTAAAGGAGACAGCTCCAACTTTAGGGAGCCGGCTCCTTTATGCAATTTTTAATTTTTTTTCGTTTTCAGGCAGTTTTAGTTGCAGTGGTAGGTTCTCTATGGTTCCAGTTGGGTTTAGGGCTGTGCGTGAGGTGTATGGATGGTACTTGGAGACAATTCTAAGACTTCAGGAGGCATGTTAATAACCTAACTATGGTTGTCACTTGAACAGTATATGTTTTAAACAATTTAAAACACTGTAGTTGGAGTCGAAAGAGTTAGATTGGTTTAATCCTTTATGTTTTGTATTCTTCAGAGACAAATAATATAATTAATACATGTGTCACCATATAACATGATCATGTGTCTGAATTATATTGGTTTTGGATGCATTGGAGTTGAGTGATATTAAGATTTAAACATACTTAGCACTCTACTGAGTGTGTGAAACATTAGAGATTAAGCATGCCTATGTATATGCTGAAGTTTTGTTTTGATGCTTTCATTAGTACTGCTAGTATCAATTTTTAGAGCATGGACCTGGTTGATATTTACCCCAAATGTCTGTGATATCAACTGCTGGATGTGGACTCTACTGAGTCTGTGAAACATTAGAGATTAAGCGTGCCTATGTATATGCTAAAGTTTTGTTTTGATGCTTTCATTAGTACTGCTAGTATCAATTTTTTGAGCATGGACCTTGTTGATATTTACCCCAAATGTCTGTGATATCAACTACTAGATGTGGAATACTATTAATATTTAAACTTAGTATTATATCGGATTTTGTGTAACAGTATGTACTGACTATGTTTACTCTACTTATTGATGCTCATATCACTACTTTTGTTGTCAATTATTAGATGTATGGAATTAGTTGATATTCGCTTCAGTTGCCGATATTATCAACTGCTGGATGGTTGGATAGTATACACCGGTATGGGACGGTGGTATACTAGGGACGGTTTGGTTTCAAAATACCAAAACCTACCTATTCTGGATTAATGAATGGATTAACTAAAAGTTAAATCCTATGGATTTGTAGTGTCATGGCAACAACTAGTTGAGCGGCACTACTATGGATTTTGAATGGATTTTAAATATATTACTATTATGGTAGCTTGATATGAGCTTGAGTCTCAGGATCGATGGTTAGGGAGCATATTTGCATTGGGATGCATAGCTGGATACGATGGTTAGAGGTGTACCCTGTTTAGGTTTAGGTACACATGCCCACTTCATATACGTTTTAACATATTACCTCTATTCAGGTTGAGACCGGCCTGTAGTCCAGTGAGAGTCCTTTAGTGTGACTATATATATAATTACGGACTATTAGCTATTGTTGAATTGTTTAGGATGTACATGCGTATCGGGTCTCTATTTGGATTGTAGTAATATAGAACTTGCGCGTGGGCCTGACCCACTTCTATTTTTCAGGTACATGACAGTTCCAGGCTTAGACGTGTTCGTGCTAAGCAGAGGTCTCTATTCACTCTTCTGACGATGTAGGGCTCTCTCCATAGTTTTATTTCTGGACGTTTATTACAGTTGTTTTATCTTGCGTTTGGATGTTTAATAGGGGTCCACTAGAGATGGATTCCCGAGTTGTAAACTGAGGGAGTTTTAGAGTTTGGGTTTGATGGATTTTAATAATTATAATATTTTGCGGATTCTATTTTTAGTTCCTTTCAGCTTTAATTTCATTTCTTAATTCATTTTGTATTCAGTGTTCATTATAAAATATTAATTGTTAGATATTCCCTCGGGTTTGGGCCTGGGCCTGATCAACCCGTGTCTCGGATCCGAGGGGTATCACAATAGATATTATGCCTTGTTGTTGATTCATGTATAACTCTTTTCGTGTTTCATGGAATGTTCCATTCTTGTTTAATTGCATAGATGTTATGTCTTGCTCTTCATTTCGTGTATTACTTCTATCGCGTTAATTGGAATGCTCCAATCATGTAAATTGCATTGATAATGTAATTCGTATTAACTTGTATTGGAGTATACTTCTTGTCGTGTTAATTGGTATGTTCCAAACCTTGTTCAATTCCATTAATAATGTGATACTTGTATTCTAGTACTTTCTTGTTGTGTTGTATGGAATTATTCTAAACCTTGCTTAATTGTATTGATAATGCAATTCATGTTAACCTATGTTCAAGTATCCTTCTCATCGTGTTTTTGGATTATCCCAACTTGACTTGTTTCATATGTGTATATATATCATGATTCTTGTTGCTATTACTCCATGGTAGCTTAGGATGATCCCTGAGTCTAATCTTTGACATAGACGTTAGGTGGCATGATCCCTTTTGAATTATATCATGTTAGTCCTAAAAATCTCTAAAGAAATCGAGTCGATGCATGCTCATTCTCTACGAGTAAACTTGTTTACTCACCCCGAAGTTACTGGGGGATTTGATCAGGTACAAAAGCTTGGTTCGTGATGCTTGCTGTTCAGTGGGATGGCTTCTACCTTTTCAGTTTCCATTCATGCAAATGTTAGCATGAACTATCATTTCATAACCTAATGTATGTAACTTGTATTCTTTGATTCTAAATATGTAAAGTGTACATAAGTACACTCCTTTTCATTGTATTCAACATGTATATGATGAGGCCAGAGGCCAGTGTCATGTAACTTGTATTCTATGTACTTTTATTCTCAAAGTTATTATGAAAACATTGAAAATTCATAAGTCTTTTCTTCATAACTTTTACATTGGGTGTGGGAATTCCATTCTTTCTTTTTCATAGGGTCTCTATGATCATGCATGAGGTGTGGCAAAGGGCTAAACACCATTTCATTCTAGGTTTTGCATTGAGGTTCCATTTATTCCATTTTTAGCCATTTTTGGCCGTTGAGAGGTCATATTTTGCATTCTTGACATTCTGAAGTCGCGGGCCAATGGAATGCATCTTAAAGGTCTTTTTACGTTTGTTTTCATGTCCACATTTCACAAAACTCTCAATTTTCAACTTTTGAACTATTTTTGGGCAATTTATTGAATTTTTATGAAAAATTCCTCCACGGGGTGTCATTTTGAGTTTCCCCTTGTTTTAGCATGTTTTGAATGCTTCAATGATGTTAAGAGATGTTTTCAAAATTGTCCAGATCATGTTTAAAGCTTAGAGAGCCTTAGAAAAGAACCTAGCATCACATACACCATTACAGCAGTTTTTCATAGCAGCAGCAGGAGTTTCGGTCGGCTGATGAAGCTCAATCGGTCGGCTGACGATTCCCTCGAGACCATTCCAGTAGGCTTTCTAGGAACAACCCTTGTTTTGGCCGGCTGACGATTGGGGTTTGGCCGACCGACGGTCGAGTTTCAATCGGCTGACCATTGCATTTTAGTTGACCGATCCTCCCTGGAACCCTCTCCTTCTCAGCATCTATTGGACAGCTTTGTTGTTCCAACTTTGGGAGATCATATCTCTTTCATTTCGAATCCGATTTGGGTCATTCTTGACTCTAAATTCAAGAACTCGGAGTTAGCTATCCAATGGTACCAACCACACATCGTAAATCCATCTATGATGAGAGTTATTCCAGTTTTAGTAAGATAGGTTCATGGTGATTCTTAAACGGCGAAGGCCACCTTGTTTTAAATTCTTATCTTTTCCGTCCGGACTCCGAATCAAGCGATTCTTGAGTCTAACTTGGTTCATTTTTTGTTGTCTTTTCAGTGGTGTACTCAGTGGCACCCATTTTAGTTTGGAATGACCATTTTGCCCTTGGTTTATTTCCTTTCGGGTTAGGCATTCTTGCTTTATTTGCTTGGCTCATTTGAGTTCTGTGGGTTAACAGAGAGTCATCTTGATGTCTTCGGGATAACGTACGTCCCTTAAGGCCATTTTTCTTCTTCTGCTCCCGCATCTTGGACCTGTTTTGGGTCATCATAAGTGATTCACTAGGGTAAAAAAATCCTGGGTCGTCACACAATACACCTCTAAGACCCTAAGATGACCTTCTATGTGGTCACGGAACCCAAAGGAATAAAGTGCGGAAGCAAGAGATCGAAAAAATAACAATTTAGCCCCTAGGGACAAAATAGTCATTTCTAAAAATATGGATTTTGGTGGCACCGAGCACACCGCTAGAAAGACAATGAAAAACTAATCAAGATGGACTCAAGAATTACATGATTCGGAGTCTGGAAGACGGAGAAATGACAAGACGAAGAAAAACGAGCACTTAAGGCTAAAAGGGTAAACTGGTAATTATTCAGGAATATTTGGATGCAACTGAGTACATAGTTGGATAGATGTTGAAAAATTAGTCACGTTCAAAAAAAAATTCATCTTATTGGGAGTCCGAACGAAGAAGAATGAGCGAAAACAAAAATCGACGTTAAGATGTCGAGATGGGACACCATGGGCGCCCACGAGCAACCCCATGAGCATCCTGACAAGCACCCAGACATGTTAGGAAAAAAAAAAAAAAAAGATTTTCTAGAACTAAGGCTTGAAACAGAGGCCGAAATGAATTTTTATGGAAAAAACGAAGAAGAAACCCTCCCTAAAATTGAGTTTTCTACCCGGCTAAATGGAAGCAAATAAAAAAAACATGCTGTGAAATCCCCAAAATGCACCTAGATCAGAAAAGGTCAACAGGGTCAAAAAGCTGTTACATGGGCTTTTCTGAAATCTGCCAGAACAGAGAGCAAAAACGGGGCCCTTAACGACATTTTTTTGGAAAAATATGAAGAAAAAACCCCCCCTAAAATCGAGTTTTCTACCTGCGCTCGTGAAGAAAAATGAAAAAAAACACATTGTGAAATACACAGAATGCCCCTAGATCAGAAAAGAGCAAAAACTTATAAAATGCAACTTTGCATCAAGTACGCATTTAACCCTAAATGCATTTCTAAGTTGAAACGAACGTGCACGCAAGCGTAATAAATGATTTTAAGTGCGCAAGAATGGTCCACGACTCCCGAGAAGACCCGATGCAAAATCCTACCCCCCGATGGCCAAAAAAGGCAAAAATGCATATGAAAAGGGAATTTTGAAACTTAAAATTTTAAAATGGTTTCAAATTATTGTTTGGCCCTTGGCTACACTTCATTCATGATTAATGAGACCCTATGGAAGAATAAAAATGGAATTTTCACACCTGATGTAAACATGGTGAAGCAATGACTTGGCATTTTTCAATATTTTCATAATATTTCATGAAGTTAAAAGTTATATAGGATACAAGATACATGTCATTGGCCTCTAGCCTCATCTCATACATGTCAGATATATCATAAAAGGTGTACTTATGTACTCGTTACATATATGGAATCAAAGATACAAGTTTTGACATATAAGGCTAAAGAATGACATTTCATGCTAACATTTGCATGAAATGGAAACTTAAAAGCTACAAGTCATCCAAGGAATGATGAACATCACGAACCAAGTCTTCATACCTGAAACAGGTCATATTCAGCATGGGGTGAGTGTCCTATGGTACTCGTAGGGAATGAGCATGCATAGACCCAACATTTTACAATATCATCACTTTAAGGTGAAACATGTTAAAGGGGCTCATGCCACTTAACGTCTATGTCAAAGTAAGACTCAGGGATCATCCTAAGTTACATAGGTGATTGAAATGAAATACACAACATGCAAGCATACTGGGTACAAGTGTACTAAACGAAATTGAAAACATACGAGGCAAGTATAAAAAACACAAGTATACTAAACGGGATTTGAAACACACAAAGCAAGTATATGAGACACGAGTATACTAAATAGAATCTAGATACAAGAAGCAAATGCACAGTTTCAAGTATGCTAAATGAGATTTAAATACACGAAGTAAGCATAATGTCTAAGCAATTAAACAAGGTAGGAAATACTCCATATAACACGACAATGTTCTTATATCTTCAAGAGATTACACTTGAAATCTAAGGGTTTAAAGATTTTGCATGTTGATATAAATCATTACATGTGGTCCATGCCACCTAGAATCTAAGTCAAGTTACATGTATAGGATCATTCCTAAGTCGCGATAGCATAAAGTAACATGGAACGAAATAACTAAGAAAATTAACAAGATTGAAACAATTCAATTAACACGATAAGGATAAGGCATGAAATTAAGGATAATGCATAATATCTATACAATTAACATGATAGAAACATTCCATATAACACGACAAGATTCTTAGAACTTCAAGGAATACACTTGAAATCTAAGAGTTTAAATCAAACAATGTGGATATTCGGATATCGCCCGGATTAGAACCGTACTCTTAGGATCACTTTAGGGCTACTAACCCATGGATACCTTCCCCTAGTGCGCATTCTATTGTAGGGGGCTCTCTATCCCCCATACTAGAACCAAGTCCTAGCTATGTCAAGTCTTGATTGATATCATCGAGTTTCCAAAATCAACAAGTTATGCAAGTCAAGATAGTATCAATATACAAGTAATGCATTAAACCACATTCTATGCACAACCAAGATTATGGAAACACACAAGTCATGCCCTCAGTCTTCAACTATAATGGCTTATGAAATGTCAAGAAATCATAGTGTGCATCTATATAGACTACAATTAAGATATATAGTACATGGAATCCATTGATGTAAATATACCACAAGTATAAGACACATGATTTAATTATTTGTTAAACAACACATGAATAAATAAACCATTCTAAAACAATTGTGCAAGTCCATTAACTACATTAATGAAACCAAGATACAAGAGGTCATAATGCATGATAAAAAGGTAAAAGCCCCATGAAATACAAGTCTAATTCATAAGTTTGACAAGGGTTCAATATCAAAGCATAATTAACTCGATGAAAGCATAAAATGGGATTTAATCAACTTAAATGATTAAATTCTAAAGACTACAAGATGACTCTAAATATTTTACGAACACGATATGTCAAGGATCAAGTCAAGGACAAGTTTAATATCAAGTTACAAGTTCATTCCATACCAGATGCAACCATGAATAATTTCCATACAAAGGAAATAATTAAATATATGTCTCAAAACTTATCTGATTATTCTCTATTTGATACACGTGAAAGAACTTGTCAAGAAAATCATGAATACCTAGTTAGAAACTTAATCAAGCCTATGGAACCATTGAATATATTTTAATTAATTCATTTAATTAAAATATCTAGATTTTAAAACTCATTTAAATGCTCTCAAAGTAAAGTATGTTATAAAACATGTCAAGACTTGATTTAATAACATAATACAATAAATTTTCATGCAAGATACAACCATGATGATTAAACATTCATACAAGAAAATAATAAAATGAAAAGGTTTAAAACCTAATCAAATATTCCCGATTTAATATATAAGAAAATATATGGCATGCTCATCAATAATATCAAGTCAAAAATTCAATGAAGTGAATAATACCTTGGAATAAATTAATTAATCTAATTAATTAATTATCTCTAGATTTTAAAACATCTCCGATTACTTTCAAATTCACATATGTTAAAGAGTATGTTAGGGCCTAATATAATATGACGTCACATATTGATTTGAATTTAGATACGGCTACATGAATTAAATTTTCATTCAAGAAAATAATTAAATAAAAGTTTCAAAGCTTGTCCAAATGCTCTCAATTTAATATATATTAATGAACATATCAAGGTGTAATTTAATAGCATGCCACAAGTTTAAACCAAGCTATAACCAACTGGGAGAATTAAATCTCATACAAGAAAATAAATAAATAAATAAAGTTTCTAGATTTAATACAAAGACATGTGATTAAGTTGTGTAAGCATGGAATACACTCAATATAACCAAGATATAAACCTAAGACATCCTCTACCTCAATTTGAGATGAAATCTCAAATCCCCACCGAAAGAAAAATACTCCGAATCTGACGATACTACTAGGTTATGTAGGGGATAACGAGAGGATCAACTTTAACCTTTGTGATACCATGAAAATTCAAACCTGAACTCGAAACCCGAACTTAAAAATGGTTAGAAATGGATTCTAATATGGGGGAAAGGAAGAGCATGTCAAGACCAACGATAAATGTTAAGGCACTAGACAAATAACAAAGGAAATCAAGTGGAGAAGAAGAAAGAGTGGTGGTAGCCCAAGGGGCTGCCATGGCTGCTGGCCAAAGAGGGGAAGAAGATGGTGAAAATATAATTTTTCACTTTAAGTCATTCTATTTATAGTAAAACCCTAAAAGTGCCCCTAGCGGGCCCCGCCGGGTCCAGAAAAGTGGAATTTGCGCAGACGCGCTCAAATGGTAGAACACCATGAATGAAAAAGAACAAAAATGAAAAAAAAAAAATGAATAACGGAAGAAACGACGTCAAAAACTGAGTCCCGAGTAAAAATATATGCCCCGAACTAGTTTGGCACTGATCGGGGCTGAAAACCCTAAAACTAGGAAAAACAACCGGAAGGAAATTCTAAGAGTACTCGACTCGAGAAAATGTAAAAATGAATCCCGTACGAGGATTTAGGCTCAAAATGAGGCATTTTGCAATAACTTTCATTAATTACACAGTGGCCCCCAAAAAAGGATAACTACAAAAATAACCTAGAAAGAAAATATCTTCTAAAAATATTTTCTTAAAAACTCCTAAAATAAAATATTTTTAAAAGATATTTACGAAAAATACCCCAAGAAAAGAAAATGCTTCCGAAGAAACTATACATCCATACCCCTATAGACACGGGGAGCAACCAGAGTATTTTTCTACAAAAGTAAAGATACGTATTTCATGAAAACCACTTAGAATGAAGGTACGTGAAGTCAAAAATCTACTCCGAGCACGAATAGTGAGGTTGTGCCAAAAAGTGAAAATGTGAAAATGACTCGATCCTTAAAGGAAGTTGTCAATCCAAAGGAAAGAGTCTCAGAAACCATTTCCAAGCACTCAGGACGACACTAAGTGACGAAAAATAGAACTTGGAAAAGAAAATTAAATGAAAGAAATTTATCCATAAAATTTGAAAAAAATGAAAGGAAGGAAAATGACCGGGTCATTACAATTTAGTTACTTTGGATTGATTTTCGAGTCTTAGTCATTCTATCTCACTTCTACTCGTTAGCTCCGTAACTATTTAGTATTTCAATATGGTTATATTTTGTTTGAGGGTAAAACATTGGTTTGATATGGTTTTTGATTGTTTTAATTTCCATAATATCTTTGCAGAGATTGTACTTTCACATCGAAACAAGTGAGGTAATACGTTCCAATATTTCCCTATGTCTCCACCTATACTTGTCAATTTAGTTTCCATATTCTTTGGTACCAACACTAGGGACAGTGTTGTCTTTTGTTTGGGGGTAGGACAATGATTTTACTTCTATAGAAATTACAAGTTGAATTGCATGTCATGTTAAAATTGGGTAAATTATTGTTCATATAGGATTGAGAATTGGTATTTTGGGTAGTTTTGAATCTTTAATTTATGTTTTGGTATATGTGGTCCACATCATTGTCTAGTTTGACTGTTGTTAATGATAATTAGTCTCTAGTGTACTTCACTTCTCATAGATGCAAACTAGTATCTTTTTGTGGGGTATAGGCTTAACCTTATGTGATATATTACATGTGTTAAATACGAGTTAGTAGACCTAGAAAAGTAGATGTCCTTGGCATGTTGATATTGAAATATCTATGATTAGTTAATGCTTTTCAACAAGTAACTGGGCCTCTTGCTTCAGTAAGCAGTGAGTGTTCGCGTCAAAAAGTGGAGGGTTAGGAAAAAACTGAAACTATTAGTAATGTTAGTTTAGGTTCGAAGTCTAATTGACTTGAGTTAATAAGATCTTTATACCTAATGCCCTAAAACTGTCTGATTGGGAGTCATTAGCCTAAAACTCGTTACATGGGTCATCTAGAAAACTTAAGGGACTTAAACATTGCATAACTTGCCATCTTTGAAAAAAAAAATTCGCATGCATATGTAAAGTCATAAATTCATGCCTTGGGTACTCTAACTTGGAAGGGAATATTAATGAGTTGAAGATCTTATGATGTTATAATATAAGGATAAAAAGGGTAAAACACATAAATGTTAGTTCACTTCAAAAGGAAACTAGGGATTGATTACTGTTGGAAACATGTTGAATTGAACTTTATGTGGGGATCATAGTATTATTGCATGTAATTAGAGGTTAGGGATTGCTTGGGAATATTAATCTTTTTTATATTTGACATAATAGTTAATTTGATGATGATGTGTATGCAATTGTTTCTGATTCTGGTGAAGTAATTGAGTTAAGTGTAATGTGTGCACAATTTTGGATGTTTGTGGGTATCATATCTGGAAACCCTCACGAGGCTATAGCTCATCCACTAGGGTAACCTAGGGGTTTAAGGCCTTATTGCATATGGTAAATGCAATCGAAAGTAGCCTGCAAAAGTGGCATATCTTTAGTTAGGAGTCGGTTAAAGTAGCAATTTTATAAAGTTATCTCTTTTTGCCTTTATTTGCTAGAGTACTAGTAAAAGCTTGTTTGGGGGTAATTTGATAAGTGGACAAAACTTCCTGTTTTATACTCAATAATAAATGTTTAATTAATATTTTCTATAAACAAATATGTTTATCCCTGCTTTTCATGTTTTATAGGGGCTGATTTCGGAATAAGAAGAAAAGAGATAAAAATAGCAAAAATGTGAGATTACACAATTAGTCAAAGTCAAATTCAAAATTGGTTTTTCCATCAAATCAGCAGAGATTAAGCCAAATTGGAAAGCACATCAAATCAAAGATATCAAGCCAAATTGGAAAGCATATAATTCCAAATTGGAAAACAGCAAGATTTTAGGAAGATTTTATATATTTTATTTTATTTTATTTTATTTTCACTTCTGTAATTAGAATTTTTCACTGCCAATCTTTCCATTCTAAACTCTATAAATATGGACATATGTAGGGGAGGTTTGATGTACAAAGTTAGTGAGAGAAAATAATAAAAGTTGAGAATTTTTGTCTTCAATTTCTTTCTTATAATTTTATTTTATTTTTTTATTTTTATGAAGAGCATTTTTATTTTTATGTTTTATTTTTTTGTTAATATGCTAGCTTAAACACCCCTTCTAAAAGGAGTGATGAAGCCACCATGGTTGAAATATAAATAGTTGTATCCTTCATGATGTGTAAGTTTTTCTCTTTAGAATATTATTTTACTCTTCTATTATGTGTTCTTATATTAATAAAAAAAGTAGATGGAGGATTCTTCGTGTTTGTCGATCAATGGTAATTCAGATAATGTCTACTTCTATTTATCTAAGATATATCAGATTAAGTAAAATTACGTTCTCTCATATATAAGCAAATGTTATTTAATGCTATAATTTTCTTTCATCTTTCCAAGTTGTAATTGGACTGGTGAAGTGATTTGCTTATCATAGGAAAATTTACATAAAAAATATACAAATTTATTTATATTGAGCAGTGGTGATGGATTCTTTCCCTTGAGATTTTTTTTATTTTTTATTATTTTATCAGAAATTATTTAGTCTTATTTATTTATTTATTTTCTTTTTAGTTCATTATTCAAAAATCATCAAATTGTTTTAAAAATTCTTTCACTATCCCTTTTAATTGATGTTTTGAATCTATGTTCGGAATATAATTTGAGAGTGGTTCGACCCTGTTTATCACTATATCATTTTTAGTTTAGTCTTTGCAGATTTTTCTTTATTTTTGCACAAAGTGTAGAAAAGCAACGATGATATCTACAAATCTACGCTCGTCAAAAGGACCATTCCTGGTGCACAAAGTACTAAGTAAAGGTGCATACCTGTTGAAGGATTTAGATAGGGAGATGCACTCAAAACCCATCAATGGCAGATATCTTAAACGTTGTTGACCAACTGTCTATGAAGTCGAGGAAGAAAGGAAAGAAAACCAAGATCAACCTATTTCCTGAGGCTGGTTTGGTAGAATAAAGCCATCCTTTTAGATGGTCCAAAATAAGGCAATCATATTATAAGATGAATGCCGTTATAATAAAGTACATATAGAAGAAAAGCAATCATCAAAAAGGGCCAATTATTTATTACAATATTAGAAGATTGTCACATGGCCAAAAGATTGACCCAAACATAGTAAAAGGGATCATGTTTAAAATATTACGAACCCACAAATTTATTTTTAAAGTCAGTCCAGACAAGTTTAGACTGATTCAAAGAGGCCACAACTTGCAGTTTTAAGTCTTCCAGCTTAAGAAGTACACATAGAACTTCTGAAAACTGCTGTTTATAGCCTTCAGTTTCCTTCTTTATTCCATCCAGTCTAAAATTAAGCGTTTGCTGCTCAATTTGGATTTGAGCCAAGGCTTGCTTTAGTTCAAGTTCTCTAGCTTGAAGGTTATCTATTTTCAGCTTGAGGGATTTGAAAGCAACGACACTGCTTCTGAGCTTTCCTGCAAGAAAAATCTTCCTTCTTGTTCTTCTCTTCCACCTATGAGATAATAGCCCTAGGAATCCTGGACAGACTTGGATAAGTGTGGAAGATGGGCTTTTAATGAAGAAATTGTTGATTGAACTTCCACTGGGAAGCCTTGGTGTTGGCTAAGTTTGATCAGAGCCATGTTAAGTTCATTTTTTATAAATGGAAGGTCAGCAGAGTCATGTTGAAGAAGGGTCATCAGAGCCTGTTTATCTTACTCAAAAGTTTGTGTAGTACTGGAAACGAGAGTTGGAACACTGTTGGAAGAAGTCATACTCTCCTCTACTAAGGGTTTAACAGCTTGGAAATAGTCACTAAAAGCTGAAAAAGATCCCATGGAAGTCACAACCATGGAAGACACCCTGCGGAGATAAAAAAAAGTGTTAAGTGGGTTGAAAAAATATTAAAAGATATCTTAACAAGGGATTACCTCTTTTATGGGAAAAGGAGATTCAGCCACATCCTCGATTGCAGAAACTCCCATTTGAGCAGACATTCCAATTGGTGGTGTTGGAGGATCATTTGAAAGGGCCACAATGAGAGATTGTTGTTTTTTTAGCGGTGGCCTTGATGCACTTGGCAACGTGGGATCATTAGGGCTTCTGGAAGATGTATCCTGTTTAGAAATGATGTCAGTAACAACGATAAAGCCCAAATAGGAGAAAATTAAAATGCCCAAGTATACCTTAATATAAGATTCATTATCTTCTAAATCTTCATTCTTCTGTTCTTAGCCAATCTCTCCAATGTTTTCTTCTTCAGATCCATTTTTCTCTTATTCAGTTTTTTCTTCTTCTGTTTCATCTTTCTCACTCTCTGATTTCTTTCCCTCAATATTCTCTATTCTATTTGTTTTATCTTTCCCATTTACTGGGTCATCACTTAAACTTTACTGAGAACCTCTGGAAGAAGATCTTTGAGGAAAACCCTGCAGGATGAAAGAGGTAAGAACTTCCAGAATCGAAAAAAGTGCAAAAGTAAAGATATACCTTTTTGGTAGAAGGAGCCTTCACTTTGGTTGATTCTGATCCCACCGTTTAACTGTGACTGGTGGAAGAATCAATTTTCTATGTGGAGGGAAGGTCGGATGCAGTTAGGGTTGTCTTCAGAATCGACAAGTAAGGCTGCCACCAAAGGAAGAGAAAATAATATAAACAGGCGAAATAAATTATATTTGTCGCTTAAATTTTACCTTTTGAAGTGGAAGTTCCTTTTTTAACCTTCTTTACTGGTGAAATGGGGGAGTTTTTGGCCTTTGCTGGCTGTTTTCTTTTCTTTGCACCTCATTTTGGACTTCTTCCATGAACAATAGGATCAGTTCCTTGGAAGGTGATGTTCACATACTTAAATGAACTAAGTTGTGATGTGATAAGGAAAGACAGTCTGTTTCCCCAGTTTTGACAATATGAGATGCACACCATTTGTCAAAAGAAGGGTCTGAATAGGGGTTCTCAATGAATGGATTAAATTGAAAATTCCTCTTTAAAGTTTCGAACCTTTTGCTCACATCCTTGAAAATTCATCATCATTGAATTTAATATGAAGATGGAAAATACTGTTATGAAAAGAATAGGGTGGTTGAGGAATCATTTACTGTAGTCCAAATTGTCTTGCAAGCTGGGCTGGGCTGGGTTGTAGAATTCAACCCCAACCCTACTATTTTTTTAGGCACATGGGGCAGTACTGTACTGAAGATCTCTGGCCACGAGGGAACTGGCCCACATGGACTTTTACTCTTCAATCATAAGTTTGGCAGAAACTGCAACGAGGAAAGCCATTGTGAGACTTGTTTATAGGAAGAAAATGGGAGGAATTGTTGGAGAGTTATGTTTTTGCATCCATGGTAGAAGAAAGTAAAACAATCCTTAATAGATTGAGGTTTTGGCATGACAGAGGCATAGCTGAAGGAAATTAAAGAATCATCGGCCGATGGTCTCACTATCGACCCTAATTCTAGAAAGTAAATCCGAAGCCAAAGTTGGGAAATCCAAAAAGGGCCACCAAATCGAAAAAAATTCGAGGCAATGATGTCATGAAGGCCTTTGTAAGATGAGCTAAAACTAATGGAGCTAAACCTAATTGGGGGTACCTTTGGCTAAGGCAATGGAAACTTCTAAAAGGTTTAAAAAATGAGAAAATTATAGCATCGCTATTTCATTGAGTAAATTCATATGCATATAGCGTATAACTGAAATCATATTTCAAGTAAGTCAAATTTACACTAAGGAAACTAGATAACAATCAGAATACTACCTATTCTAAGTAAGTCAAATTTACGGAAAGTAAATAAAAATCAGAATATTACCTATTCTAAGTAAGTCAAATTTACAATAAGGAAACTAAATAACAATCAAACTAAGAAATCATAAGAATCCGAGATTATTGATTTTCTCTATCATGCCCCCGCAAGATGGAGTGCCAAGAGGAGAGTCCAATCTTGGTCTTCAAAAATAAAAATTGAGTACACGGAAGTGGTTTGGTGAGAGCATCAACTAACTGATCAGTAGAGGAGACATGAGCCACCCGAAGAGCGCCACTTTGAACTTGTTCATGGATGAAGTGATAATCTAAAGCAACATGCTTCATGCGGGAATGAAAAACCGAATTGAGCACAAACTCGTAACACCGACATTATCACAATCGATCACTAGTTGCGAAGAGAGAGAAACACCATGTTTAGTAAGAAGAGAGCAGAGCCAATGGAGTTTAGCAGCAGTAGTTGCAACGGAGTGATATTCAACTTCAGTAGAAGAGCGAGCCACGGTACGTTGCTTCTTGGAACTCCAAGAAATAGGATTGCGACCAAGGTACACAAGATAGGCACTGGTGGAAGTGAAATCATCTTTGTTACCTGCCCAATTGGCATCAGAAAATGCATGGAGAGACAAGGAGGAGTGTCGATAGAGGACAACACCATGATCCAAAGTCCCACAAATATAGCGCAGTAATCATTTAATAACATTTTAGTGGTCACTAGTAGGTTGATTCATAAACTGAGACGGTTTATTCACCGTAAAAGCAATATCAGGGCACGTAAGTGACAAGTATTGGAGACTTCCAACAATAGCCCGATACTCAAAGGGATCGGAGAGTGCCGTGCCAGAGTAAAGTGTAAGGATAGGGGCATTGGCAAGAGGTGTAGCTACAGGCTTTGCATCTGTCATGCGTGTGCGAGCTAGTAGATCCGTTATGTATCGACGTTGAGATAGAAGGAAGCCTTGAGAATGGGGAACGCAACTCATGATACCAAGCGCGGGGAGCTTGTTTAAGGCCATAAATAGCCTTGCGAAGTTTACAGAAATGATGAGGATGATCATGATCAATGAAGCCCTGTGGTTGCGTTATAAATACATCCTCAGTAAGAATACCATGGAGAAAAGCATTATTGACATCAAGTTGCCAAAGAGACCAGCCACGACTAATTGCAATACTAAGAATAAAACGAATAGTGGTAGGCTTGACAATGGGACTGAAAGTGTCATGATAATCAACTCCAGGGCACTGATGGAACCCCTTGGTTACTAATCGAGCCTTGCACCTATCAACAGATCCATAAGGGAAATGTTTAGTATGAAAATTCACTTACAACAAACCAAATTCTGTGTTGGGTCAGAGGGAACAAGTTCTCGTGTCCCATTCCGAAGAAGAGAATCATACTTATTAAACATAGCATGACGCCATTTGGGATCCTTGATGGCTTGAGTTACGGATGTTGGTTCACGGTCATCTGAGGTTGTGAGTTAAGCAGTAAGATTTAATTTATGAATGGGCTTATGAATATTATTTTTGGATCTGGTGACAATAACTCGGGGAGGGGAGGTGAGAGGCGAGGCAGAAGTGAGGGTGGTGAGTGGGGTTCGGCGGAATAAGGCGGTGTGGGTAGAGTTAGCGTAGGTGGGGTTGGTCCAACGATGGCCAAAATGGGATTTACGGGGGGCGCAGACGTCGAAGCAGTGGATGATGAGCCGGTAACCGGAAGAAACGACACAGTAAGACACCAGTGAGAGAGTGTGTCAGAGGAAGGACGGTCGAGGTGAGACTAAAGAGAAGTAAAAGGGAAGATAAACTCTACAAATTTGACATGACGCGATGTGAAAATACGAAAGGAGGTGGGATCAAGACATTTGTAAGCACTTTGAGTGGAAGAGTAACCAATAAAGACACAAGGAGAAGAACAGGGAGCAAGTTTGTGAGATGAGTATGGTCAGAGCCACGGATAACAGAGACATCCAAAACTAAGGAGTTTATAGTAGTTCGGAGGAGCACTAAAAAGTTTGGCATATGGTGAAAGAAGATTAAGTGTGGGTGTAGGTAGGTGATTAATGAGATAGACAGCAGTGGAGAAGGCATAAGACCAGTATAAGAGAGGCATGGATGCATGAAAGAGAAGAGATATACCTATTTCAACAATATGACGATGACGATGTTCAGAATACCCATTGTATTCTGGTGTGTATGGAGGAGAAGTGAGATGAGAGATGTCGTTGGTAGCTAAAAAAGAGGAAAGTGCTTGATATTCCCCCCCACTATCAGTATAAAGTGTGATAATTTTTCGGTTAAAGAAGTTTTCAACAAGCAACTTAAACCGGAAAAATATATCAGAAACATGAGATTTGCGTTTGAGTGGGTAAAACCAAATATACTTTGTAAAGTGATCAACAAAAATACCATAGTATTTAAAATCATCAACAGAATGAATAGGAGATGTCCACACATCAGAGAAGATAATTTCCAGGGGAGAGGAAGTAACAAGAGAAGAAATTGAAAAAGGTAACTTGTGACTTTTATTGCATTGACAAGAATTACAATTGAAATTTAAACTTAAATAACTCGATAATTCTAAGTGAAAATTAGAAACAAGATGCTAAAGAATTTTAGATGACAGATGACCTAATCTATGATGCCACTTGGACGAAGTGGTCTTGACACTGGAGAAAGCAATCAAAGGAGAAGACTTGACAGAGAGAGCTGGCCATTCGTACACACCATCCTTAATCCAACCGTGCAAAAGGGTTGCCCCCGTGCAGAGATCCTTCACAAGAAAAGAAGTAGGTAAGAATTCAATTGAAGTATTATTGGATTGACAAAACTTAGAGATAGAAATAAGATTTTTTTCATTGTAGGTACACAAAGAACGTTATTTAAAGAAAAAGTGTGCGAGGGAGTATAGAGAGATTTTGAACCGATATGGGTAATAAGGAGGCTCGTGCCATCACCAATCATAATGTCGTCAGATCCATCATAAGGAGTGTGAAATGAGAGATTACTCAGGTCAGTGGTAACATGGTACGATGCACCACTATCAAGAAGCCAACTAGAATTATCAAGAGTGTTGGCAGTTGCAAGATTGGCTCGTGGTTGCCATGGAGCCGGAGGGCATGGTTCCCATGGAGGACTTTGATGAGAAGTCGGAGGTGGTGGTAAGGTTGGCTGTATCTTATGAAACATGGGACACTGTGGAACAGTGTGACCCTAAACACGGCACCACTGGCAACGACCTAGGTATGGCCGAGGAGGGGGACGACCATTTCGGGTTGCAGTGTTGGAAGAGCCCGAGGTAGGAGCACTCGTCGGAGGGGAGAAGGAGGGCGCCCACTGTGGATGGTGAGTACGGTTGCCAAAGTTTCCCAAATTGACCAGAGAATTAGCCAGATTTGCAGAAGCTAGAAGTAGAGAAGAGTTGGAAAGATGGAGACGCAGCGAGAGTTCCTTATTGATTAATTTTTCATGCAATTCATCAAAGGAAATCGGCGTGTCATGGCCATTAATGACGTTAATAATAGGCTTGTAATCATCATCAAGGCCATCAATAATTTTCTCAATGAGGTCCTCATTGTCCATAGGCTTGCCGAGGGCCGCAAGTTCATCAGCACGAGTTTTAATAAACTGCATATAATCAGAAATCATTTGGGAGCCCTTGTTGGCTTGCTTGATTTGTTCCTTGATCTGCTTGATGTGAGCGCGAGAAGGCCGGTTGTAGGTATTGGCTAGAACATTCCAAGCTTCACGGGAGGTTTGCGATTGAGTGATAAGGGGGGTGAGAGACGATGTGAGGGTGCCAACGAGGGCACCAAAAATCAGTTTATCTTGGTGAAGCCATGTTTGGTACATTGGATTGGGAGCGGTGATATTATTTGCAGTAGTTGTAGCAAGAGGAGCAGGATGAGAGCCATTAATAAATTTTTGAAGATCGTAACCATTTAGAATTGCTTCCATCTGTATTTTCTAGGAGAAATAATTGGTGGAGGTGAGTTTTACTGAATTGTTGGTGTTGAAAATGACAAGGGGTTTGGTGGGTTCCTGTGTATTTGGGATTATGGCTTGATTATTTTCGTTGGCCATGGTTGGTGCTGGAGATTAGGATTTTGCAGTTCCTGGAGGAGAGTGCTCTGATACCATAAAAGGTTTAAAGAATGAGAAAATTATGGCATCGTTTTTTCATTGAGTAAAATCATATACATATAGCGTATAACTGAAATCATATTCTAAGTAAGTCAAATTTACACTAAGGAAACTAAATAACAATCAGAATACTACCTATATTAAGTAAGTCAAATTTACACTAAGGAAAGTAAATAAAAATCAGAATACTACCTATTCTAAGTAAGTCAAATTTACAATAAGGAAATTAAATAACAATTAAACTAAGAAATCCTAAGAATTCGAGATTATTGATTTTCTCTATCAACTTCCACTAAACCTTTGGTAACTTGTGAATTTGGAACGCATAAAAGGTACCAGTTAAGCCATACAAGTAGGAAAGTTATGTGCTTTTCTTCTTTGGCCTAAGGGGTATGCTTCATATAGGCCTGAAGAAATGGGCCATAAGCCACTTTGTGGATCGGGTGCAGGCATCTCAATGGGACTATTAGTGCACCACGCTTAGTCTTGGCCTGGGACTTGGGTGCTAATAGGGGATTTTAATGATATTCTTTATGATTCTGAAAAATTTGGTGGCCGACTTCAACAGGGATGGCAACTTAAATCATTCCGATCACTGTTGGCTCGCTGTGCTTTAGTGGACATTGGTTTTGTGGGTTTTCCTTTCACTTGGTCTAATTAACGGGATGGCCAAGCTTATATTCAGGAACGGCTTGATCGGGCGGTGGCAAAAAAGGACTGGCTTTTGGCTTTCCCTAAAGCTCAATTATCTGACCTTACAGTGTTGGAATCTGATCATGATGCTTTACTGTTGGAACTTTAACCTGTGATGCAACAACAAAAACGTCAGTTCCATTGATAAGTACACAAAATCTATTATTTCATGCACCAAAACAAGTTTTTAATTAGACTTTTATATTATTTAAATATTCTTATATACTTGTTTTGTGTTTTGTAGGTGTTAATGTATGAATGGGAAGAATGCAAGCAAAAATGGAAAACACAATATAGAAGATTATATATTTTACTGAGCAAAAGAAAACACAAGGAGTATTGTAGATGAGATGGAATTGTGTTCAAATGTCTTTCATAAGTTCCCAAGTTTGAATCCTTCCAGAGACAAGAAGCATTGTCTTTTTGGTCCTCCATCTAGTCAGCATGCCACATCATCATCTGCAATATATATATATATATATATATATATATATATATATTATATTTTGAAAGAAGAAAGAAGGAAGCCACGTGAAGAAGCTAAAAAGGAGGAGGGAGAAGAAGAAAAGAAAAGAAAAAGAGAAAGATGATGAGAGAAAAAGAGAAAGATGATGAGAGAGAAAGAAGAAAAGAAAAAAAAAAAAAGAAAAGTCAACAAAAGTAGTTGAAATAGAAGTTAGGAAGAAAAGGTGAATAAGTAGTTGATATGTGAAGTGGTTAGTGAAGTGAAGGTGGCGTGAGGAAATGAAGAAACAGTTTGGGAAAGCCATCATCACAGCCTACAAGTGGGAAGCATTGTTCTAATTGTAACTTTCTTCTTAATTAATTCATTATTGTCTTATTACTCATCATTTTCTTGCTCTCAATTTATAAACTTGAATTTTCTTGTTTTAATATTGCTTTAAATATTTGTTTTCCAATCTTCATTTCTAGTTAGTGTCAAATTTCAAAATCAATGTTTTAAAATCTCATTGTCCGGAAACAAAAACTTACTTGAATGCGTTGTTCGACCCTATTTACCATTAGACATTTTTAGTTAAATGGTTGTAGGTATTTTATGTTGATATGGAGTGTATTTGATAACAATAAATCCGTAAATACACACCTATCAAATGGCGCCGTTGCCGCTTCAAATTTGAGTTTCTAATTTTAGACCAACCTTTTTTTTATCCTTTATCTATTTTCTATTTCTATTTCTATTTCTATTTCTATTTGATAATTTTTGTAATTTTATTTTATTTTATTTTTTGTTTGATCCTACACTGTTTAAAAAAAATTGGTCACTATTACTGGTGTTTTATTATTCAAACCAACATGTCCACTGTTCAGTTCAAGCATTCTTCAAACTGAAAGTCAATCAAGTGACGGAAAAAAAAAAAATAAATAAATAAATAAATAAATTCAAACCCAGTTTGAGAGACATTGAAGTTCTATTGCCGGCAGTTCCTCCGAACTCATTCTGTTTTGTTATTTATTATTCTCTATATATACATATTAAAAAAAAAAAAACTCACTGTTAAAAGAAAAGAACAACAGAGAGCACCCATTTACAGTCCTCTTCACCTGCAATCAGCCGAGCCCGGAGCTCACCGCCGACCTCGCCGTTGCCATTGTCTCCACCGGTAGTACCCAAACCCATAATCCAGCAGCCGATTCATCCACAGCCGCTGCCCATCTCCGTTCAAGGCAGGTTCTGGCCGTCTTGCCTCGCCGGTGCAGCACCACAGTCCTCTATTCTCACCAGGTTCGCGACTTCTCTGGTCGCAGATGAAAGAAAAAAAAAAAACAGCAGCAAATTTAGGCTAGGCACACCCTACACTGTTGCTACATAGCTCATTCATTCTACTTTGGTACATTTTGCGAGCATGTAGCATAGTGAGTAAGACCCAAAAGATGAAGCAGAGGGCTATGGAAACCGCAACCAAAACTGAGGCCTCCACGTTGTTTGAATGTTTGATATCTTGGACGGCAATTATCAGTCGAAGCAGAAGTAAAACAGCCATTGCCCCAGCGGATTTTGTCATGTGGACCACTGCCTTGCAATCTCGGAACGACTTGTCCAACTCCATCCTCTTAGCGTTGTCAAACCCCGGGAAGTTCTCACCACCGCTCAAGCAATTAATGAGGTCTACAACGATTTTATAACCAATGTGAACAGTTGCAATTGCAAAGAAAACGAGCAAATAATGACTCCAAACCATATGGCATGAACTTTTGTTGCACGTTCAAGGTCTACCGCGGCGCCAACCAATTGAGGTACCAAAAAAACAAGAAGCACTGTCACCAATATGCCCAAACTCCATGGCACTACATACATCTCCCAACTGCCATACTTGTTCTTCCCTTTAGCATTATCATCATGATCCATACCTACTCAATGGACAAACAAAAATCATAAATAAAAAATAAAAATGCACTTTAAAAAATATTTTATATATAGAGAGAGAGAGAGAGAGAGAGAGAGAGTTGGTAAAGGCGAATCCATATCTAACTCGAATGAAAGGATAAGACTTACGAGTACTTGAGTATTAACTTAAGTGGGCCTTTGAAAATACTACATAGGCCCAAGTTTTCAACCTTCACGATGTGGGCCTATAAATATTACTATTATTCTTCTTTTTATCTTCAAGAAATATATATATATATATATGTCCAGTTTGAAAACGTGAGTTTCTTTTTTGGAAACTATTAAAATATGTCAACTTAACCCGCTAATTTGGTTCTTATCAAAAGGGATTTGAAATCATCCGGAGAATTACTAGGGAATTTCAAAAAATAGTTTAAAATTTGAACAGTTCAGTCCTGACTAATAATTAATATAAAAATAGTATTATTTTTGAATTTTTGATATCGTAAGACGAGTGTCTTCAAAGCATTAGGTTCTAAGGTTCAATATAAAAAGATGATTGAATTAAATTGAAACATTATCTTGTATTTTATTATAATCTATTTCTAAGAAAATAGTTTCACATCTTGAAAGGTGTCACGGGCTACATGTGTCGGGTGGTTTATCAAATGGATGTGAAGTGGATTCATTAAATATGTGTTATTGTAAACAAAAACTTTAGTAATGAGAGAAGCAATCCATGTTGTTGGGTGTGAAATATTTCTATATCATCTTGTTTGAAAGCTATTGTTCCTCAGACTGAATATCAATTACGAAAAAAAAGCAGTCTATATATATAATATCGTATCATCTTGTTTGAAAGCTATTATAATATCTTGTTGAATATCAATTACGAAAAAAGGGGACGAGTGCATGGGCACAAAAAGCAGCTCCCGTCCGGATCCGGATGAAACGGAAGTAATATTATACTATTTTTTAAAAATAATAATAAAAAAATCCCTAATTTTATAGCTAGCTTATATCTATATAAGTATCCTACCTAACTACCAAAAGAAACTATTGAAAAAAATAGTATTATTAGTTTCTGAAAGAACTACGCACCCTACCTACCACATGTTGGTGAATGGTGACACTAAACATGTTGCTTATAGATCATATATATATATATACACACATACGTATATGTATATCCATCATATGCATACTTAGGTATTTTGTATTCAATTAGTACACAAACATATTAAATGCAAAAGAATGAAGAAAAACATATTATCACTTACCAGAAAATTAAACGTTTTGGGACGAGATTAAACCGTCTTAAATCACTCAATCCGATAAAAAAAAAAGATTAATAAAAAAAAAAAAAACACACACACACTTCAATCTCTCGCAAATAATACAACGAAGTTACTTGTTTATTTATAGAGAGGGAGAGGGGTGAATCCAAATCCCAATCCAAGTCCAACTTGGGATTCTTGGAATTTTAAAGGAGTTGGGAGCGCATGAGGATTAAGGTACGTACGACACGTGGGCCTTTGAAGTAATATTATAAGTATATACTAAAAAGGCCCAAGCCTTCCTTCAACCTTTAAGACTTGCTAGTAATTAATTGGGCCTATAATTCTCTTTAATTCTTCCTTTTACCTTCACGTGCAACTCAGCACGTGAACTTGCGTGCCGTCCGTTTTGGTCTGACTTTTTCATTTTATTATCCAACATACCCTTCATTCCATCCTTTATTTTCTTCAACACGCCTCTTTTATCTTAAACCAAAAATGTAAATTACACTCAAAATCTATCCCAAGTTCCAAAATACCCTTGAAATGTCATATTTGCCCTCTCTATATTGCAATGGCATTCTTTTTATTTTCAAAACCAATAATTTTTCATCTATTATCTATCACTCATTAAACTATTTTATCTTTAAAATGCGACTATATCATCACCACTACACTTCTCTCTTACTATTTACAAAGTCATTCACATTTATCATTTATAAATAATAAAAACTCAATTATACAACTTTACTTTAACTAAAATTCAATAAGTATGATTATTCCATCACCATTATACTTCTCGATCTCTCCCTCTATCTTTATTAAATCATTCACTTCTTTCTTTTACAAATCTATATCTATACTATTATTAAATATGCAAAGTGTTTCAGTATTTCAGTATTTATTTATTTATATAAAAAATATTTATTAATTGAGTTGAATTTCAGAGTAAATACAAAAGCTCTGTCAAGAGTTTTCAGTATTTATTTATTTATATAAAAAAATATTTATTAAATGATATGAAAAGAGTTTTTACTAAAACAAAAAAAAATCTATAAAACAATAAAATCTACATAATAAAATTTAAATTAACCTATTTATCTATTTATTATTATCCATTTTTAATAAAAGAAAATCTAATTAGACAAGATTTATTAATATAAAAAATATTTATTAATGATATATAAAATAAAATAATTTTTATAAAACTTTACCACAAATTAGCTTTTATTATGAATATCTTAATAAAATTAAAATTAATTAGACAAGTATATACTTAAAGAAAATAAAATAATTTCAATAAAACTCTATTACAAATTACCTATTTTATTATCAATAAAACTCTATCAGCAAAGATATATTTAAAGAGTTTGTATAAAACTCTAACACAAATCACCAATTTATTAATTTATCATGAGTTTTTTAATAAAAGGAAACCTAATACAAAAGGAGGTTTTTAAAGAGTTTTTTAAAACACAAATTACCTATTTATCTATTTATTTTGAGTTTTTTTACTAAAAGTAAATCTAATTAGACAAGAATTATTAAAATAAAAAATATTTATTAATTGATATAAAAAGTGTTTTTAAAAGAGTTTATATTAAACTCTAACACAAATTACCTATTTATTATAAGTTTTTTAATAAAAGAAAATCTAATTTACCTAATAAAACCAATCACATCTTATATGAAACTCTTATTTTTAGTTTTTTTTTATGGATAATTATAGTTTTTATAAAAATCTAAAAATTATCTAATAAAATCAATCAGATTCTATATAAAACTCTTATTTTTAGTTATTTTTTTATTTATAATTATCACAATATAACGGGCCCGGCCCAGTTATGATTATGTCATTATCAGAAAAAGACACATGTCATTATCCTATTCATCCAAGAAGCCTATACATAGAGACATGGAGGAAGAATGAAGGAGTACAGAAATTTAGAATTTCAGAGTAAAATACAAAGTTCTGCCAAAGAGTTTCAGTATTTATTTATTAATATAAAAAAATTATATATTAATTGATATAAAAAGAGTTGAATTCCTGAGGAAAATACAGAAACTCTACCAAAGTATTTCAGTATTTATTTAATTATATAAAAAAATATTTATTAATTAATATAAAAAACATTTTATCTATACTACTATTAAATGTGCAAAGAGTTTCAGTATTTCACTATCTATTTATAAATTAAAAAAATTATTAATTGATATGAAAAGTTTTTTTTTTTTTTTTTTTAAAAAAAAAAAAACACTCTATCAAACTCCAAAATCTATCTAATAAAATTTAAATTAACCTATTTATCTATTTATTACTATGAATTTTTTAACAAAAGAAAATTGAATTAGACAAGAATTATTAACATAAAAAATACATATTAATTAATATATAAAATAAAATACTTTTTCTAAAACTCTACCACAAATTAACTTTTATTATGAGTTTCTTAATAAAATTAAATTTAATTAGACAAGGATATATTTAAAGAAAATAAAACATCAAATGTACAAAAAGTTTCAGTATTTCAGTATTTATTTATTTATATAAAAAAGTATTTATTAATTAATATGAAAAGAGTTTTTATAAAAAATTAAATAAATAAAAGAAAAAAAAAACTCTATAAAACTCTAAAATTTACCTAATAAAATTCAAATTAACCTATTTATTTATTTATTATTATGAATTTTTTGATAAAAGAAAATCTAAAGTTTCCGTATTTATTTTTTTATTTAAAAAATATTTATTAAATGTGGAATGAGTTTCAATATTTCAGTATTTATTTATTTATATAAAAAAATATTTATTAATTGATATAAAAAGAGTTTTTATAGAAAAAAAACTTCTATAAAACTCTAAAATTTACCTAATAAAATTCAAATTAACCTATTTATAATTATGAATTTTATAATAAAAGAAAACCTAATTTTCTAAGTAAAATACAGAAGTTGTGCCAAGGTGTTTAAGTATTTATTTATTTATATAAAAAAATATTTATTAATTGATATAAAAAAAGTTTTTATCTATAGTATTATTACATGTGCAAAGAGTTTCAGTATTTAACTATGTATTTTTATAAAAAAAAATATTTATTAATTGATATACAAAGAGTTTTTATAAAAAAAAAAATGTCAATCAAACTCTAAAATCTATCTAATAAAATTTAAGTTAATCTATTTATCTATTTATTTTTATGAATTTTTTAATAAAAGAAAATCTAAATAGACTAGAATTATTAATATAAAAAATATTTATTAATTCATATATAAAATAAAACAATTTTTCTAAAACTCTACCATAAATTAACTTTTATTATAAGTTTCTTAATAAAATTAATTTTAATTAAACAAGGATATATTGAAAGAAAATAAAATAATTTTTATAAAACTCTATTACAATAGACAAAGATATAACATTTAAAGAGTTTCTATAAAATTTTAACTCAAATTTTCTATTTATATATTTATTAAGTGTTTTTTAGTAAAAGAAGATCTAATTTGACAAGTATTATTAGTATAAATAATTATTTATTAATTGATGTAAAAAGAGTTTTTAAAAGAGTTTCTATAAAACTATATCACAAATTACCTATTTATTATGAGTTTTTTAATAAAAGAAAATCTAATTAGACAAGCATTATTAAGAAAAAAAAATATTTATTAATTAATATAAAAAGAGGTTTGAAAAGAGTTTCTATAAAACTCTAACACAAATTACTTATTTATCTATTTATTATGAGTTTTTTTAATAAAATGAAATCTAATTAGACAAAAATTATTAATATAAAAAAATATTTATTAATTGATATAAAAAGTGTTTTTTAAAGAATTTCTGTTAAACTGTAACATAAATTACCTGTTTATTTATTTGTTATAAATAAATTTTCAGAAAATATAATAATTTCTATAAAACACTACCACAAATTATCTATTTTATTTTCTTTAAAACTCTATCACATATAACTTGTTTTTATCTATTTATTGTGAGTTTTTTGAAGAAGGAAATCTAATTAGACAATGATATATTTATAGAAAATAAAATATTTTTTAAAAGAGTTTATATAAAATTCTAATAAAAATTACCTATTTGTGTATTTGTTATGAATTTTTTAATAAAATATAATATAACTAGACAAGAATTATTAATATAAAAAATATTTAATAATTGGTATAAAAAATAAAATAATTTTTCTAAAACTCTACCACAAATTATCTTTTATTATGAGTTTTTTAATAAAAAAAATATAATTAGACAAGGATATATATATTTAAAGAAAATAAATAATTTATATAAAATTCTACCACAAATTACCTATTTTATTTGCAATGAAACTCTATCACATTAAATAAGGATATATTTAAATAGTTTTTATAAAACTCTAATACAAATTACCAAAACTTTACCACAAATTAAGTATTTTATTTTCTTTAAAACTCTATCACATGTAACCTATATTTATCTATTTATTATAAGTTTTCTAATAAAATAAAATCTAATTAAATAAGGCTATATTTAAAGAAAATAAAACAATTTCTATAATTCTATCACATTAGACAAGGATATATTTAAAGAAAATATATAATAATATAATAATACATATAAATAAAATATAAATGTTAAAAAATTTGAACATTTCAGTATTTATTTTTTAATATAAAAATATTTATTAATTAATACAAAAAGAGAACTCTATCACATATAAGTATATAACCCTTGTATTTATCTATTTTTTATGAGTTTTTTAATAAAAGAAAATCTAATTTTACTAAGATATATCTTAATAAAATAAAATAATTTCTATAAAATTCTACCACAAATTACATATTTAAAGAAAATAAAATATAACCTAGGGTCTTCCAAAAACCACAAACTCCATATAATAAATTTTTATATCAATTTCAATCTAATGTATAATTAGTATATTTGAATTTCTATTTTAAAATTTAATTAAAGATTAATATAATTGAATTTATATTGTAAATTAAAAATTATACTAAATTTCAAATTATCTAATAAAATTCAAATTACAAATTACCTAATAAAATTAAAATTAACTAAAAAAATTTGTTACTTTGCAAAACTCAAATATTTCACTATTAAATTAAAAAAATATTATTTAATAAAAAATAAAATATGCATAGTTAGAATTAATATAAAAACATAAAAGAATTTATTAATTTACGAAACTTAAACTCTATCACCAATTTCAAAATATTTCAGTATTTATTTATTAATATAAAATAAATTTTTATTAATCAATATGAAGACAAAAATTTTATAAGTTATAAAATATTCACCATGTGCATCGCACGTGCCTTTTCCTAGTAAACTAAAAACTCTATTATACAATTTTACCTCAAAGAAAATTTAATTCTATAATTTACTTCAATTAAATTTTACAATCTTGAAAATAATGCACTTACAGAAGATTAGCTATATGTATATCTATATCTATCTATTATTATCTGTGCAAAACGTTTCAGTGTTTCAGTATTTTCAGTATTTATATCTATATCTATACTATTATTAAATGTGCAAAGGGTTTCAGTGTTTCAGTACTTCAATATTATTATTTATTAATATAAAAAATTATTTATTAATTGCTTCAGTAGTTCAGTATATATTTATTAATATAAAAAATATTTATTAATGGATATAAAAAAAGTTTTTATAAAAAGAGTTTTATTAAATGTGCAAAGGGTTTTAGTGTTTCAGTATTTATTTATTAATATAAAAAAATATTTATTAATTGCTTCAGTAGTTCAATATTTATTTATTAATATAAAAAAATATTTATTAATTGATATAAAAAAAGTTTTTCTAAAAAGAGTTTCTATGAAACTCTAACACAAATTACCTAATAAAATTTCAGTTACCTATTTTATATTCTATAAAACTCTATCACATATAACCTATATATATATATATATATATTAGGTCCAGCTTGTGGTGTTCATATTTTTTCTTTTCTCTTTATAATTGGTCTCGTAACTTTTTTCTTTACTTTTTCTTTTTATATATAAGCATTATTATTATGTTATTATTATTATTTTTCTCTTTCAAAGTGATGTTTATGCTTAGAAGTAGTTGATTTTTTTTTTTTTTTTTATTTTCTCATTCTAATTGATATTTTTAATTGATGTTTAGAAGTGGTTGATTTTTTTTCTTCATTTTTTTATTTTATTATTTTTGGTTCATTCTTAATTTATTATTATTTTGAGTCATTATTAATTTTTTTTTTCTTTTTCAAAAGTATCATTTTTTTTCTTTAGTTTTTATTTTTATTTTACTCTTTGTAATTATACTTTGGATGGTTCAAAATTTGTTATTCTTAATTGTTGTATTGAGAAAGTTCGATTCTTAATTTTTTTCTTTTTAGTAGCATTATTATAATTTTTTTAAAACTCTACCACAAATTATCTTTTATTTTGAGTTTTTTAATAAAAGAAAATCTAATTAGAGAATAATTATTAATATAAAAATAAATATTTATTAATTGATATAAAAAGAGTTTTTAAAATATATTCTATAAAACTCTACCACATTTATCTATTTATTATGAGTTTTTTTAATAAAAGAAAATCTAATTAGACAAGAATATATTTAAAGAAAATACAAAAATTTCTATAAAATTTACCACAAATTAGTTTCTATAAAACTCTATGACATTATCTATTTATTATAAATTATCTATTTATCTATTTATTATCTCTTTTTTAATGAAAGAAAATCTATTTAGACAAAAAATATTAATACAAAAAAATATTTATTAATTGGTATAAAAAGAGATTTTAAAAGAGTTTCTTGCGTATTTATCAATTTATTATGTGTGTTTTAATAAAAAGAAAGTCTAATTAGACAAAAATTATTAATATAAAAAATATTTATTAATTGGTATAAAAAATAAAATAATTTTTCTAAAACTCTACCACAAGTTACTTTTTATTTTGAGGTTTTTTTAATAAAATAAAATCTAATTAGAGAATAATTATTAATATAAAAAGAAATATTTATTAATTGATATAAAAAGAGTTTTTAAAAGAGTTTCTATAAAACTCTAACACATTTTACTTATGTATCTATTTATTATGAGTTTTTTTAATTAAAAAAAATCTAATTAGACAAGAATATAGTCAAAGAAAATACAAAAATTTCTATAAAACATACCACAAATTATTTTCTATAAAAGTCTATGACATTATCTATCTATTATGAGTTTTTTAATAAAGTAAAATCTAATTAAACAGGAACATATTTAAAAAAATAAAATAAATTCTATAAAACTCAACTACAAATTAGCTATTTTATTTTTTCTATAAAACTTGATCACATGTGACCTGTATTTACATATTTATAATGAATATATTTAAATAAAATAAAATAATTTCTATAAAAGTCCACCCCTGTATTTATCTATTTATTATGAGTTTTTAATAAAAGGAATCTAATTAAACAGGATATATTTAAAGAAAATCAAATAATTTTTTAACAGAGTTTCTATAAAATTCTAACACAATTTCCTATTTATCCATTTATTATGAATTTTTTTAATAAAAGGAAATCTAATCCAAGCATATGGATCCAACCAACAAAGGATCAGAGGATTGCTCTCAATTTTTATAAATTAATTATTATTTGCTTCATATGCAAAGAATACATCATGCATAATAAAATATTTAATAAATCAATTGGTGCATAAAATATTGAAATAAATCAATTGGTGCATAAATAATTAATTCACAACATATTCTCCTCTATTTTTTATTATTTATTTTTACATCCTAATGGTAAGGTAATATATAAAACAATAAAACATTAAATAGGTAAAATAAAATAATTTCTCTAAAACTCAAACACAAACACATATTACCTACTTATCTATTTATTATGAGTTTTTTTTTAATAAAAGAAAATATAATTAAACAATAATATATTTAAAGAAAATAAAATGATTTCTATAAAATCTACCCCACAAATTAGCGGTTTTATTTTCTCACTCAACTTCCTTATCGTTGTAAACATCCTTATCATAAACAGTTATAACTCTAAGAACAAACATGCAGTGTGACAAATAACAAACATACCTAAATATTGAGCATTTAATTGTACAAATACGTGCTGGTAAATTCATAAAATTGCTTGATATTCTCAAAAAATAAAATAAAATAAATCATTTGGTTTAATTTATTTTGAAAGCTAAGTTAGGAAAAAGTTGCATTCTATCTTTAGAGTTCGTGAAATCTACACCAGACATGCCATTTATCATTATTTGCTGAATTATCAATAGAAGGGAACATAGAGTTCTTATAACCTGAATGGGACTTATAATTCTATAAATAATTTATTCAAGTTTAACTAACCAAACATGCCCTTGCAATTTTGTTCAACCAGTCCTTAGACATTATTTTGTGATAGAGTTTTATAGAAACTCTTTTAATAATAGTATATATTTATTACCTATTTTATTTAATTTAAAACTCTATCACATGTAACCTGTATTTATCTATTTATTATGAGTTTTTTAATAAAAGGAAATTTAATTAGACAAGGATATATTTGAAGAAAATAAAATAATTTCTTTAAAACTCTACCACAAATTACCTATTTTATTTTCAATAAAACTATATCATATTAGATAAGGATATATTTAAAGAATTTCTATAAAACTCTAACACAAATTACCTATTTATCTATTTATTATTTTGATTTAAAATAAAAGAAAATCTAATTAGACAAGAATTATTAATATAAAAAAAATTTATTAATTGATATATAAAACAAAATAATTTTTCTAAAATTCTACCACAGATTACCTTTTATTATAATTTTTTAATAATAAAAAAAATCTAATTAGAAAGGATATATTTAAAGAAAATGAAATAATTTCTATAAAAGTCTACCACAAATTACTTATTTTTTTTTCAAGATAAAGATATATTTAAAGAGTTTCTATAAAACTCTAACACAAATTATATATTTATTATTAGTTTTTTTAATAAAGGAAAACTAATTATACGAGTATTATTAATATAAAAAAACATTTATTAATTGATATAAAAAAGAGGATTTAAAAGAGTTTCTATAAAACTCTTACACAATTTACCTATTTATCTATTTATTATGAGTTTTTTAATAAAAGGAAATCTAATTAGACAAGAATTATTAATATAAAAAAATATTTATTAATTGATTTAAAAAGAGTTTTTAAAAAAGTTTTTATATAAACTCGATCACAAATTACCTATTTATTTATTTATTATGAGTTTTTAATAAAAGAAAATCTAATTAGACAAGAATTATTAATATAAAAAATATTTATTAATCAATATAAAAAATAAAATAATTTTTCTAAAACTCTACCACAAACTATCTTTTATTTTGAGTTTTTTAATAAAAGGTAATCTAATTAGACAAGAATTATTATTATAAAAAAATATTTATTAATTGATATAAAAAGAGTTTTTAAAATAAATACTGTAACACATATTACCAATTTCTATAAAATTGTTTCACAAATTACCTATTTTATTTTCCATAAAACTCTATCACATTAAATAAGGATATATTAAAAGAGTTTTTATAAATCACTAACACAAATTACCTAAACTCTACCATCTTTAAAACTCTATCACATATAACATGTATTTATCTCTTTATTATGAGTTTTTTTAATAAAAAGAAATCTAATTAGACAAGGATATATTTAAAGAAAATAAAATAATTTCTATAAAACTTTACCACACAAATGACAAATTATTTTATAAAACTCTACCACAAATTACCTATTTTATTTTTTATAAAACTCTATCACATCAGACAATGATATATTTAAAGAAAATATATAATAATATAATAATACATATAAATAAAATGTAAAAGAGTAAAGAGTTTTATCATTTCAGTATTTATTTTTTAATATAAAAAAATATTTATGAATTAATTTTAAAATAGAACTTTATCACATATAACCTATGTATTTACTTATTTATTAGGAGTTTTTTAATAAAGAAAAATCTAATTAGACAAGGATATATAAAAATAAAATAAAATAAATTCCATAAAATAATTAAAATATATATAAAAGGAAAAATTCGATAAGTTACAAAACATTCATCATGTAATGACCCGGTTATTTCCCTTCTTTTCTTTTTTTTGGTGAATTTTTTTTTTGTCTTTTCCCTATTTCGTCCTTTTGTCGTTTTTCATTTTTCCTTACATTACCTCACTTTTTGTGTTTGAATTTGATTCCGGCTTTGCATACATCCATGATATTCAAATTCCATGATATCTATATTTTCACTTTTGTAGAAAAGCATGTTAAATGTTTACTTTTCTTGTAACGGGCATAAATGCATCACTTTTGGTAATTACTCTAAACTTAAGGGGTTTTTGAATAATTAAATAAATTAATTATTTTTCGTCTTAGGGACTATTTTGTAATTTAATTTGGAAGATATTTTCAAAAAGAACCTTTTTGCAAATTCTGAAAAATGTGATAAGTGTCACATTCCTAAGGTGCCACTTGTTGGTTTTATGGTGGAACCACTTGGGGGCATAATCTCTTGACACGTTGAGGGTGGAGATTAACCCATTTGTTGGCTTAGGATTGAACCACATGTTGGCTTGGATGGTTGACAAGTGTAAGCTAGGGATTTAGTGTAGGAAGGAACCTTAGATTCATAACAAGTGTAGGACTCACCTTTAGTCTTGCAAGTGTGTGTGTGAGCAGTAGTGCAAGAGTACTTAGTGAGTGGAGAACCCCATCACTTTTAACTTAGGGTTTCATCTCACTTTACTCATTTCATCTCTTCCTCTCAAGAACCCTAACTTGGCCACCATTGAAGACAAGCTTGGTACAAGGCTTTGACTTCATTTTTGACCACCTTCCACTCACCTTAGATCATTGAGCTTGGAATAAAAAAGTCTTACCTCATCTTCCTCTTCATAACCCTAGAAGGAAAACTTGAAATTCCTTTGCTTTCCTTGGATTCAAGAGGAATAATCCTCTTGTGAGGTATGGGGTGTTGTCATTTATCTTCCAAGTGATTTAATTGTTCTTATAGTGATATCCAAGTTATATGTATGTCTTGTATTGAAATAAGAAATAAATGATTAATTGTAACTTGTATGTAATTCACCTTAGACTTGATAAATGGTATGGCCATGACTTGATCCATGTTATGTATTAATTTGGTATGATTTAAATGAGTTTTTAAATCTAGAGGATTAATTGATTTATGTTGATTTAAATTCAAATTAATTATACCATGCTCGTAATTCATTTATGACTTGATATAAAGCATGGCCATGAATTACTCCTTGTCATATATTAAAGTGGAATCATTTGGACAATTCTTGAAATCTAGAGAAATTACTTAGTTGGTCGACTTAATTTCCACCATGTTAAACTAATGATTTAGTTATGAAATCCATGGAACTCATTGTGTTTTACCACATAGCATGACTTGTTGCTCAACTTGTTGATTTTGAAAACTTAGGATATTATCAAGAACATGACTAGGCTAGGACTTGGTTCTAGTACAGGGGATTGTCCCTCTACAACTATAGTGCGCACTAGGAGAAAGGTACCCATGGGTTAGTAGCCCTAAAGTGATCTCAAGAGTACGGTTTTAATCCAGGCAATATCCAAGTATCCACTTTGGTTTGATTTCACATTTAAATTCCAAGTTGTTAACTTTGTGAATTTACATCTCATTGTACTATGTTAAAAGTTCTAATGTCATTTGATATCATGAATTAAATTGTATTGAATTGCAAACTTGGTACAAAGATAAACCTATGCATTCCCTAGGAGTAAACTTGTTTACTCACCCCAATGTTATTGGGTGTTTTTCAGGAAAAGTGATGAGCACTGAAAAGTTTAAACCCGTTAAGCTTAAGAATTCTAGTACCTTTATCTATCTTACTTTGCCGTTTTAGACTTATTACGTGTTATTTATATTTTCAGGCACTAATCTCAAAATTTAGCTAACTCAGCCAAATAAGAGCTTAATTGAAGCAATCCTGAGATAAACCAAAGGAGGGAGCAAAGTGGAGAAAGAAAGGAGCAAAAATGAATCAAGTTGTGCAGCTGAAAAGTTCGATCGATCCAACTTAGAGTTCGATCGATCGAACATCTATAATCGATCACAGTACTTCTCGATAGATCCAACCTTGGCCTTTGCTGAAATTCCAAGTTCAATCGATCGAACATCACCTTCGATCGAACCCTATTTTGTCCTATTCAAATGATTGATCTTATCCACAGCTGTACGCCTACCAACCACTTTTGTCTTTTTCCCCATAAATATCTTGAAAATATCCCAGCCTTGTCATTTTCCGGAGGAGTCAGACCACTTCGATCGATCCAAGATGCAGTTCGATCGATCGAACCCATCTTCGATCGATCCAAGTTAAGGTTCGATCGATCAAACTTCCTTCAGTGAGAAAAAGTTAAAGTCCAGCTCATTTATTCCGTCCTTCATCCAATCATTGGAGAATATGCCTTGCACGACCACAGCTCATCATGGGGTGTATTTGACATACCTATATAAGGAATATGATACACTTTTTGAGTAAGTCTCTTGTCACACATTGAAAATCATCTTGGAGGCTATTCTTGGAGAGGAAGAAGGGAGGAAGCTAGAGCAACCATTGGAGGAGATCTTCACCAACAAGGAGCAGCCATGGAGTTAGCCCTTGAGGGTTGGATCATCACTACCATGAGTGGCTAGACATCCTTTTGGGGCTAGAGTTAGCCCTAAGCATACTTTCTATACTCTAATCTTGTGTATTATTGAGGGATTAGTGTTGTATGATACATCTTGATATTCATGTATATATAAATCTTGATTATTTCATGGTTTGTATGGTTTAATGCTTCCAATTGACTATTCTATTCTATCCATATGTCTATGTATGCTAGAGTAGGATATTCATGTGCTTATCCCTAGATTTAGTGTTTTTGATGCATGTCTATGTGTATTGATGCTATAGATCTAGAGAATGTCAAGATGAAATGTTTATGAATACTATTTTGGTTCATTTGATGGTTTATGCCTATTCTTGATGGTTTGTGCCTCTCCCCTAGTCTTTTCGGTAATTTCTTTTTTTGTCTTTTTCCTATTTCATCTTTTTCTCATTTACCATTTTCCCTTGCATAACCTCACCTTTTATGCTCGTATGTAGCGACCCTGGATTTTTCAACCCAATGTGTACAGCGATGAACCAAAGATTGACCCGATAACGGATCCAGATGCGGAAGCAAGAATCAAGGCATTGGTTTCATAAGGCACAACACACCTCTAATACCCCAAGATGACCTTCCATGAGGTCACGGAACCCAAAGGAATAACTAGAAGCAGAAGCGACGTTTCAAAAACGAACAAGAATGAACCTGAGGTTAGAAAGATCATTTCATAATGTACGGATTCAGGTGCCACTGAACACACCACTGGAAAGACAACGAAAAATAAATCATGATGGACACAAGAATTGCATGGTTTCGAGTCCGAACAAAGGAGAAACGTCAAGATGAAGAAAAATGAGCGAACCCCGTTACTCAAGGACAAAATGGTCAATTTACAATTAAGAAGGGAGATTTGACTCTAAATAAGTCAAATAAGCCCCACACAACCTAAACAACTCATTTTACAGCATTCCAAGAGGTTCTAAGAACTTTGGACATGAATCCACAAAATGCCCTTTTCCCGGTTTAAGCGAAAACTGATACCCTCTCACTAAAACATGAATAACTCTCTCCACAATTAGGGTTTAAATGCATGGTTGTTGTTATTGGAAACTTGACTTCAAGCTCATGAATTTAGGCTCAAGAATCACCGCACTTGGGTTAGAAACAAAGAAGTTATGGCCATTCGAATTTGGAAGTTTAGTGCTGAAACTCAACAGAGGCTAGTCTCGGGATCTAGCTATTTCGGTCGACCAAAATAACCTACTGGATGACTGAAATGAACACAAGTCATGCTGAAAACAAGTTTTTAAGGCATAGTTGGTTCGGTAGACCGATATAACCTATCAGTCGACCGAAATAGGTCCAAACAGTGCAAAAGGCTACTGGAAAAGATGGTTTAATGAACTTTAGAAACCAAAGGAGAATCTGTCGACCGAACTAGCATTTCAGTAGATCGAAATGGCTCAATAATGTGCATATGGACCTGTTATGTACCTAAGGCTAAAAGTCTATTTGGAATCCCCCATGGCATGTTCAATTTACATTGTAAGCTTATGTATGATGATGTGAACGTGCACGCAAGTATAATATTGCATTTTAGACATGTTACAATGGCCTCCAGCCTCATTACATTTCATTTACAAAATTTGACATGTCAAACCTCTTAAGTTGGAAAAGTTTGCATTTCAAAGGCAAAACTTTATGTTTACATACATACACTTGAAGTTTAAAGTCTATGGCCCTTGGCCTCATGTCATACATGTCAAATACATTGAAAAGAGTGTACTTATGTACACTTTACATACATAGAATCAAGAATACAAGTTTTGTCAAAATAAACAAAGGCAAACATGATATGCTAACATGTGCATATTCAATGTTATCAAAATACTTCAAGACTTCTAGCATGTCTAGGAGTGTTGTGTATCCCACAACAAGGCTTCATTACTTGCAAAACACCCAGTAACTTCGGGGTGAATAAACAAGAATAACAAGTTTATTCATCGGGAATGAGAATGCATGACTCGATTTCTTTAAGATTTTTAGACAACATGAATCATTTCAAAAGAGATTATGTCACCTAACGTCTATGTCAAAGGTTAGACTCAGGGAGCATCTTAAGCTACCTATGCAATTGAATTAAGCCATGGCCTACAAGTATACATGCTCAAGTATGCAAATCATTATCAAAACAGGGTATACGATATATAAGCATACATTTATAAGTATACTAAACCATAGTAAAACATAATACACGATTTACAAGTACACATGCTCACAAGTATACTGAATCATATTAAACGGGATAAGCAATATCTAGCACACATACACGAGTATGAGATATATATAGAGAACTCATAAATCAAGTATACAAACACAAGTATACTAAGCTAAACGAGATACGCATAAGACAAGTATACATGGCACAATACACTAAATGCAATCTAAACTCAGGGAGCAAGTGCACAAGTTCAAGTACACTAAAATACGCTTGAATACATAAACAAGTATACTAGTCCAAGCATACTAAGTGAGATCAAAATACACGAAGCAAGTATACAATTCCAAGTATACTAAATGAAGTCAAACACACGAAATAAGTATATAATCCCAAGTATACTAAATAAGATCAACATACACGAAACAAGCACCAATTCACAAGTTACAAGTAATCTATGATTAGCTACTTAGAATTGAATGCGAAAGCAAATAGTGGAAAGACTAGGACATGCGGTCACTAGACTAAACAAGTGTTTCTGGGTAATTATGACCCATAAGGCACTACCTATTGCGCACGTGCATAAGTTATTCCGAGCTATTACGACCCACAAGGTACCACCTAGTGCGCACTTATGACTTATAAGACTCTTGTCTCCGTACTAGAGCCAAACCCTAGCCGTCACATAAATTATGTCCTCACAAGACTTCCAAAACCAATAAGTTCAAAACTTATACAAAATCAAATGCAAGTTACCACGTTCCATGCACAAGTAAGGTTGAATTCACACAATTCATGTCCTAGAATTTAAGTCTAGATAGCATATGACATGTCATGTCTCCAATATGTAATTTATACATATAGCAAGAATATATTTTCAACAATTGAACCACATTACCATCCTAAGCCACAAGTACTAAATAAGTCCCAATTTAGTAACTAGCTTCCAAGGTAAACAATTATAATATTCTAACAAGTTATATACCTATACAAGATATATTTAAACAAGCTATTCAAGTCAATGATATTCCATATCATGCTAAGTCCAATTACCATTCTAAGATGCCTCAAATACAAATTCTACATCAAATTAGTAATATGTTCACAAGGTGATTAAACGGACTACATCTCAAGGGATTATCAACCTATTACATCCAATATCAATTTAAGTGACCAGCATACTTAAAATAAAATTAATTAAGCTCATTAATTAATTTTTCTCCAGATTTTCAATCAACTCCAAATGTCCTCAATTTAACATAGGTTAAAGAACTCATCAAGGCCTACTTCAATATCACATTACAAATTGATTTCACGCTTGTTTCAGCTATGTGAAATAAACTTTCATAAAAGATAAATATTAAATAAATCTTGCAATTCTTATTTAAATGCTCCAAATTTAATATATACTAACAAGTATACTAAGGCCTAAATTACTAGCATGTCACACTTTAATTCCAAGTTGCATATCATCATGAGGATTAAATCTTAAACAAAGAAAATAATTAAATGAAAGGTTTCAAAACCTAATTAAATATTCAAGATTTAATATATATGAAACTACATGCCATGCACATCAAGAATTTCTAGTCGGAATTCCAACGGGATGAATAGTACACTTGGGGCAATTTAATTAATCTAATTAATTAAATTTTACTAGATTTCAAAACACTTCCAATTTCTCTCAAATTCACTTATGTTGAAAAGAATGCCAAGGCCTAATATAATATGTTAACACACATTGATTTCAAGCTAGTTAAGGCCACATGAATTAATATTTTATTCAAGATAAATATCAAATAAAATCTTCATTTCTTATCCAAATGCTCTAATTTTAATATATGTTAATCAACATATCAAGGTGTAAGATAATGTCAGGCCACAAGTTTAAAACATGCTATAACTCACCGGGAAAATTAAATTTCAAACTAGAAAATAAATAATCAAAAATTCTAGATTTAATATCCAAGCATGCAATTGAGTTGAATAAGCATCACAAGCATGTAATAGAGTAAGAAAGTAAATTATAACACCCCCTACCTCAATTTGAGATGAAAACCTCAAAGGCCCATCGAAAAAAAAGTAGTCCGAATCCGGCGAAACCGAAGGGTTTTGTCGGAGACAACACGATCTACATGAATCCGAAGGAAGCCCCATGAAAATCACAACTTGACCTCAAACCCAAACTCAAGAAATGGTTGGAAATGAATTCTAATAAGGGGGAATGGTAGAACACGTCGAGGGAAACAAAAAATGTGAAGGCCGAATACTTTTTACTTAGGAATACAAGTGGAGGAGAAGGTCAAAGGGTGGCAGCCAAGGAGCTCCCATGGCTGCCTGCCAAGGGTAGGAAGAAGATGAAGAAAATTCTGATTTTCTTCTTTAGGGCACCTATTTATATTAAGTCTCAAAAAGTGCCTCGAAAGGGTCCCGCCGGGTCTGGAAAAATGAATTTTGAGCAAACGCGCTCAAATGGCAAAACTCCATGAACAAAAAAAATTTAAAATAAGAAAATATGAACAATGAAAGAAACAGCGTTAAAAACCAAGTCCCGAGCAGAGAGTTATGCCCCGAACAAGTTCGGCAGCAACTAGGGCCAAAAACCTTGAAACTGGAGAAAAACGACTAGAACGGAATTCTAGGAGTACATGACTCGACGAAATGTGAAAATGAATCCCGTAAGAGGATCTAGGCTCTAGATGAGATATTTTGCAATAACTTTCGTTAATTGCACAATGGCCCCTACAAAAAGGGTTAACTGCGAAACTGCCCCAAAATGAAAATATCTTCCAAGAGATATTTTCTTAGATACCCCTGAAATAAAATATTTTCAAAATATATTTACAAAAAACACCCCAAGAAAAGAAAATAATTCCAAAGAATTGTGCATCCATGCCCCTATGGACACCGGGAGCAACCAGAATATTTTCTTACAAAAGTAAAGATACGTATTTCGAGGAAACCACTGAAGATGAAGACACGTGAAGTCAAAAACCAACTCTGAGCACGAAAAGTGAGGTTGTGCCAAAAAACTGGCAAACAGGGAAAAGACAAAATAGGGAAAAAGACGAAATAGGGAAAAGGACAAAAGTGAATAGTGTCCCGAAAAGTGAAAATGCGAAAATGACTCGTTCCTCAAAGGAAGTTGTCAATCCACACGAAAGAGTCTCAGAAGCCAATTCTAAGCACTCGAGATGACACTAAACGATAAGAAACAGATCTCAGAAAAGAGAATTAAACGGAAAAAATTTATTCGTAAAATTTCAGGAAAAATGAAAGGAAGGCAAATGACCGGGTCATTACAACCTACCCTCCTTAAAGGAATTTCATCCCCGAAATTAGGAACATACCAGAGAGAACAGAATAATGACCGAACAAAAGGTCAAATCAAAAGACAGCTCACAACGCACTGAAGGACAAATCCTGAAGTCTAAAGATCAACTGAAGGAACGCGAAACCAAGAACTTAGGCAACACCTCATACGAATCAGCACGTTAACTTAACGTCAACCACCGAGAGAATCCCAAGACAATGAAATGTCAAATGCGGTGAAAGAAGAGAGTGACAAGGCAGTACGAACAGTAACCAGAACCCGCCCACACTTACTCGTCAGTAAGGTAGCATGACAGTATAAGGCACTAGTTCATAACGTGCCCTAGAAGGGAACTTTTCGATACAAATGACATCAATGTCAGAAACGATCATTACCAAAAGCTCTGCGGGAACCAGGCATCTGCGAGAGTTGGGGTAGCTAATCCCAAAACTCTGACAACAATGACACTGGCACCATTACACTTAAGGCCTTAGATCTAGAAGCCACGAAGGAAAAGAAAATGAAACGGTGCCTCCCTGGCCTACGTCTCACTCAACCACACAAGGAAAAAGAAATGAATCGCAGTCCTCTACGCTCACATGGGCTTTACTCGCATCAACCAACAGAACAGACTATGGTCTCAAAACACCCAACCAAGAAAACAGACAAGAAGGTTCCCGACATGGGTCCTTACAGAATGAATTTCTCCTATCCAAAGAGGAAACTCGTGAAACAAGAATGCATCCAAGGGATACGACAAATCCTAAGAGACAATGCCAAAACCAGACATAAAAGTAAACAGCTAGCATACAACATCGCATAGACTATCTACCCAAGGTGCCACATAAGCAAATAGACATGTTATCAAATCAAAACATGTTATCAAGAGCATATATACACATAAAGTATGCTTAACAAATAATAGATGTCTCAAAACACCTAAGCATGTGAACATATTATCATACAAGACATGTTATCAAACAAAGTATGTTATCAAGATATAAATGATACATCAAAGCAAAACAACGTGAGCATGATATGCACCCAAAACCCATCGTCCAAGGTATTCGGACTCGGACGCTCTGATACCACTTGTAGCGACCCTGGATTTTTCAACCCAGTGTGTACAGCGATGAACCAAAGATTGACCCGATAACGGATCCAGATGCGGAAGCAAGAATCAAGGCATTGGTCTCACAAGGCACAACACACCTCTAACACCCCAAGATGACTTTCCAGAAGGTTACGGAACTCAAAAGAATAACTAAAAGTTGAAGCGACGTTTCAAAAATGAACAAGAATGAACATGAGGTTAGAAAGGTCATTTCATAATGTATGGATTCAGGTGCCACCGAGCACACCATTGGAAAGACAACAAAAAATAAATAATGATGGACTCAAGAAATGCATGGTTCCGAGTCCGAACGAAGGAGAAACGTTAAGGTGAAGAAAAATAAGCGAAACTCGTTACTCAAGGGCAAAATGGTCAATTTACAAGTCAGAAGGGAGATTTGACTTTAAATAAGTCAAATAAGGTCCACACAATCTAAACAACTCATTTTACAGCATTCCAAGAGGTTCTAAGAACTTTGGACATGAATCCCACAAAACGCCCTTTCCCGGTTTAAGCAAAAACTGACACCCTCTCACTAAAACATGAATAACTCTCGCCACAATTGGAGTTTGAATATATAGTTGATGTCACTAGAAAGCTGACTTCAAGCTTATGAATTTAGACTCAAGAATCACCCCATTTGGGTTAGAAACAAAGAAGTTATGGCCATTCGAAGTTGGAAGTTCAGTGCTGAAACTCAGAGGCTAGTCTCGGGATCTAGCTATTTCGGTTGACCGAAATAACCCATTGGACGACCGAAATGAACATAACTCATACAGAAAACAAGTTATTAAGGCTTGGTTGGTTTGGTAGACCGATATAACCCATTGGTCGACCGAAATAGGTCCAAACAGTGCAAAAGCCTACTGGAAAAGATGGTTTGATGAACATAAGAAACAAAAGGAGAATCAGTTGACCAAACTAGCATTTCAGTCGACCAAAATGGCTCAATAATGTGTATATGAACCGGTTATACACCTAAGGCTGAAAGCCTATTTGGAATTCCCCATGGCATATTCAATTTACATTTTAAACTAATGTGTGATGATGTGAACGTGCACGCAAGTATAGTATTGCATTTTACATATACTACAATGGCCTACGGCCTTATTACATTTCATTTACAAAATTTGACATGCCAAACCTTTAAAGTTGTAAAATTTTGCATTTCAAAGTCAAAACTTGAGGGTTACATACATACACTTGAAGTTTAAAATTTATGGCCCTTGGCCTCATGTCATACATGTCAAATACATTGAAAATAGTGTACTTATGTACACTTTACATACATAGAATCAAGAATACAAGTTTTGTCTAAATAAACAAAGGCAAACATGATATGCTAACATGTGCATATTCAATATCATCAAAATACTTCAAGACTTCTAGCATGTCTAGGAGTGTTGTGTATCCCACAACAAGGCTTCTTTACCTGCAAAACACCCAGTAACTTCGGGGTGAATAAACAAGACTAACAAGTTTATTCGTAGGGAATGAGCATGCATGACTCGATTTATTTAAGATTTTTAGACAATATGAATCATTTCAAAAAGGATCATGTCACCTAACGTCTATGTCAAAGATTAGACTCAGGGAGCATCCTAAGCTACCTATGCAATTGAATTAAACCATGGCCTACAAGTATACATGCTCAAGTATGCAAATCAATATCAAAATAGGGTATACGATATACAAGCATACATTTACAAGTATACTAAACCATAGTAAAACATGATACACGATTTACAAGTACACATGCTCACAAGTATACTGAATCATATTAAGCGGGATAAGCAATATCTAGCACACATACACGAGTATGAGATATATATAGAGAACTCATAAATCAAGTATACAAACACAAGTATACTAAGCTAAATGAGATACGCATAAGACAAGTATACATGGCACAATTCACTAAATACGATCTAAACTCACGAAGCAAGTATACAAGTTCAAGTACACTAAAATAGGCTTGAATACATAAACAAGTATACTAGTCCAAGCATACTAAGTGAGATCAAAATACACGAAGCAAGTATACAGTTCTAAGTATACTAAATGAAGTCAAATATATGAAACAAGTATACAGTCCCAAGTATACTAAATGAGATCAACATACACGAAGCAAGCACTAATTCACAAGTTACAAATAATCTATGATTAACTACTTGGAATTGACTGTGAAAGCAAATAGTGGAAAGACTAGGACATGCGGTCACTAGACCAAGCAAGTGTTTCCGGGTAATTACAACCCATAAGGCACTACCTAGTGCGCACGTGCATAAGTTATTCCATTTTGCAATTTATTTTGGAAGATATTTTCAAAAAGGACCTTTTTGCAATTTTTGGAAAATGTGATAAGTGTCACATTCTCATGGTGCCACTTGTTGGCAATGGGTTGAAGTGACTTGGATGTGTAATCTCTTGACATTTAGAGGGTGGAGATTCACCCACTTGTTGGCCTAGGATTGGTGCACTTGTTGGCTTAGATGGTTGACAAGGGTAGGCTTAGGATTAAGCCTAGGAAGGAGCCTTAGATTTGTGACAAGTGTAGGATCACAATTAAGTCTTGCATTGTGTGTGTGTGTGAGGTAGTGTAAGAACACACAGTGAGTGGAGGATTTCTAGACTTTCCACTCACCATTTTCACGTTGTCTCTTTCATTTTCACTTGTTCTCTAAGAACCCTAACCTAGCCACCATTGGAGAAAAGCTTGGTTCATGGCTTTGACTTCATTTTTGGCTTCCTTCCACTCACCTTAGACCAAAAACCTTGGAACATAAAAGTTTCCCCTCACACTCCTCTTCATTTACCCTAAACTAGTTTTCCATTTAGAGCTTGGTTGCTTAGATTATAGAGATTCAATTCTCTATTGAGGTAGAGGTGGTAGTATGTTTATATTTTAAGTGTTTTATAATCCTCAGGGTTTAATATATATTGTATACATGTTTTTAATATGATAGTATTGCATATTATAGGAAACCCTCACATCTTGACTTAGGGTTTATTGATTTAAGCATGTATGATATGTATAAACCATGTATAGAAGGATTATATACTTTAGCAGTATGCTAAATTCTAGTAAATACACGTGTTGTGATATAGAACCCTTGTAGAATTATTAATGTTATATGCAAATTCTATTGACTTGAATTGTTATATTGTTGTGATAATAATTCTATGTTCTTGTGGATTACTAATTGTAATTATTATAGAAGCTTATTGCTTTAAATGTTGATATTTAGTGTATAAAGCATATTGTTGAGGCATGATTGAAATTGATAAGTTGGTGGTATTGTATTGTGCATAATATCATGATGAGGACTTGTCATTTAGCATGCCATTATAGACTTGGAACCCTAAGACATGGTTTGTGTGGTTTCAAAGTACTTGTGCTTGTAAGGTGGTTGATATGCCTTATTATCTATGTATAAGTTTTGAACTTGATATATTTTGGATTCTCTTGGGACATTGTTACAAGTGACATGACTAGAGTTTAACTCTAGTGCGGGAGGTATGAGTTCTCCCCAATTGAGATAGTGCGCACTAGGGTGGTCTTCCCAACAGGTTAATGCCCAGAACAACCATTGAGGTCTCAGCAGAATTCCGAGCTTAGATGTCCAAGGATTCCACTTTTTTATTTCGCATTCAATTCCAAGTTGACAATTAATGTTTAAGTTGTAACTTGTAATTTTAGTTTCATGCGATTTGATGTTGTTAAGTACATCCATTTTGATATTGTGTTGCTAGATTCATTTAAGTTAGCTTAAGATGATTCCTTAATACACCTTGAACGTAGACTTTAAGTGGAATGCTCCCTTGTATTCGTCTATATTGATCTTGCAATGATATTGAAACTTTAGGGTATACGAATATACTTCTACCTACGAGTAACTTGATTACTCACCCTAGTGGTTTGAGTTATTTTACAGGTAAGGAGACTATGTTCTTGGATGCTCATCACCCTTAGAGGCCTATGAGCTATTTGAAGCATTTTTGTATATTGACATGCAAGTGTTTAGCATGCTTAACTTTGATGTCATATTTTGTATACCATGGGTGTATGGTATTTTAGAAGATTATGTAGCTTTCTTGACATGTAATGATACTTAAGTATTTACATTTGACATTATAAGTATGTATGTAAAGAGGCCAAGGGCCAAGCATGTTCACTTTTGTAGTTGTACTCTCTTGACATCAAATTTTTGCTTCAAAATGCCTTTTACCAAATTTTGGAGGTTTGACATATGAAAATCTTGTAATTGATATGTATGAGGCCATGGGCCATTGTTTTACATTCAAGTATTCATATCAAAGTTGTTGGCATGTCCACACATTTGAATTTCAATGAAAAATCAGTTTTACACATTCATTTTGAACCAAATTGTCATGGGATTCAAAGTATAGGTTGAACCTTAACACCTTGGACTTATAACAGGTTTTCTAATAGCATTTTGAGGTATTTCGGTCGACCGATGGCAATTGGATTTGTCTATGCACAGCAACTCATCATTCCAGTAGCCAATTCTATTATTCAAGGCCTATTTCGGTCGACCAAAACTCTATTTCAGTCTACCGAAACAACTAACACTTAAATTCATGATTTCAGCAAGTTTTTTGTTCATTTTGGTCGTCCGAAGCTCTATCTCGGTCGACCGAAATAGCTTTTATATGCACAACTTCCAGGTTTCGGTTCAGCATTGATCATCCAACTTCAAAGGGTCATAACTTCTTTGTTTCTAATCCAAATAGGGTGATTCTTGAGCCTAAACTTAAGGATTTTAAGTCAGCTTTCCAATGGTAATAATCCCATTGTCAGATTCATAGTAGGAGTTTTTCATGTTTTAGTAAAGTAGTGTCAGTTTTCACTTCAACCGGGAAAGGGCATTTTTGTGGGATTTTTGGCCAATGTTCTTCAAACCCCTTGGAATGCTGGAAAATGATTAGATTAGGTTGTATTCACCTTGTTTGACTTGTTTAGAGTTAAGTTTCTCTCTTTAATTATGAATTGACCATTTTGCCCCTTGGATAACGAATTTTGTCCCTTTTGACCATTGTTTCCGTTTTTGCTCTCTCTCTAAGTTCCGTGACCTCATGGAAGGTCACATTGGTGTCTTAAGGGTGACTTCTATCTGTTGAGACTTTGGTTTACCTTTTGCTTTCGCATATCGGATCCATTATCGGATTAACTTTCGGTTCATCACTGACGCACCGGGTTAAAAAACTTGGGCCGTCACAAGTGGTATCAGAGCTCCTATGTTTGAATACCTTAGGGCGATGGGTTTTGGGTGCATATCATGCTTTTATTGATTTACTTTGATATGTTCACAAGCTTTTGATAACATGTTTTGGCTTTATAACATGTTTACTTGTTTCGTTATAACACACTTGGTAGTATGACATGTCTTCAGGCTTATATCCTTATATGTTTAAAAGCAGCCTTATTTGACATGTATGCTTACTTGCTTAAGTGCTTAACTATTTACACAGCTTTCCTTGATTGCTTTAGCATGACTGTATGTTGCACACCTTGTCTTGCTTGGTGTTTCGTGCATTCATAGTGTGAGTTACACTCGGTCATAATAACTTGTGTTATTGTTGACCTTCCTTCTTTTGCATGTTTAGCACCATGGTTGTCACACGTGGAGAGTCCTCATGTTAGTGCACTGAGAGCAGGTGGCTAACACAGAGTTCATGAGGGGTCCGGGGAGGCCCAGGATTCCAGTTCGTGGCGTGAATGCTAATCCGCCACGGGCACCAACTTATGAAGAGCGGGTTGCTCAGGGAATCAATCAGGGGATCACTAAATCCTTACAGGAGTTGATACGCAGGCAAGTGGCAGGGATACAGTTTCCTATACCGGCACCGACACTGATAGTCAATGAGGCACTAGAGTACTTTATGCGACTACAGAGGGTCAAGATTGATCCATTTGCAAGGAGTTCAGATCCGCTAGTCTCAGAAGCTTGGTTGAACCTTATGGTTTGCAAGTTGGACAGTATGGCAGTACCTATAGACAGGTTGAGGATTTCTTTGACTACTTCTATGTTCATGAGGTCTATAACCAATGTCCACAATGTTGCGTTAATGACTTGGAACGAGTTCAGAGATTTGTTCTTCGAGCGCTTCTTTCCTAGGGCTATGAGGCGGGAGATGAGGACACAGTTCACAAGTCTTTATTAGGGTACTATGAGTGTCATTGAGTATGAGATACGATTTACTTCTCTCTCACATTAAACCGAGGATATGGTAGCAACAGACGAGGCCAGGGCGATGAAGTTTTAGGATGGGCTACATCTTGACATCAGGCCACGGGTTTTAATTCTTGATTTGAGGACTTACAGAGAAGTGGTTCAGAGGGCAATGCTAGCTGACGCAGAGGAACGGAATAAGTTACGGATCAGGGGTTCACACAAGCTTCCTCGCGGGGACAATCCATTATCTTCTGGGAGTCAGTGGAAGAAGGCCAGGGCAGGGAACAATACTCACTCACAGGGGGCATCGCAGTAGAATCGTCCTGCATCCATAGTTCTTGTATCTTCGGGATTAGCCCAGGGTGTGGTTTGTTACCATTGTCAGCAACTGGGGCATATCAAGCCTCACTGCCCACAGCTTCGGGCACAGGCCAGTTAGACTTCAGTTTCTATGAAAATAGGGCAGGGAGCTTGCTTCTATTGCAAGCGGCTAGGTCATCTCAAGAAGGATTGTCCAAAGTTGTTGAATAAGTCACGTAGTGGCACAGATTCACAGATGGTACCGGCACAGTCTGCAGTGGTTCAGTCTGGTTTTCAAAGTTCCTTAGGCACCATAGCCAGTGGTGCCAGTTGGCACTTATCCAGCCAGGGGTGATACACATACTGCTTCTACACATCAATCAGGCTATCAAGGCAGTTCACAGCAGGGCTCAGGGACTCAGGGATGAGCTTATGTTCTTCCACAGGCGGATGCTTCCACAGGCACCTCTTCAGTTCGAGGTATCTTTCCAGTTTTCAGTTCTTGGGCATGAGTTCTCGTTGACACGGGTGCGTCACATTCTTTCATTTTTGCATCATTTGCACATTCATTGGGTTTGGTGGTCACACTTCGGGATAGTTTTCTCTACGTTGACACACCAATTGGGGGTCCAGTGTCTTTGGATTGTGTTTGTCGGGATTGTGCAATTGAGATAGCTAGGCGGCCTTTAGAGTTTGATTTTGTTGTTTTCGACACGGCGAGTTTTGACATCATTCTCGAGATGGATTGGTTGTCATCCTTTCGGGCTACGATCGATTGCTTCCGTGGGAGGGTGTCTGTTTGCACTCCTAAGGGAGATTATTTCCATTTTTGTGGGAGATCAGAGCGATTCTCACTCGGCAATGGTTTTTAGTATTGGTAACTGGAGTCGCTACAGATCCTACTTGGCTAGTTTGCTAGTTGACGAGGATAGCAATTTGGGCCGTGTTCTTCCAGCAGTTGTTGAGGATTTTGTTGATGTCTTTCTAGAGGAACTAACAGAGTTACCTCCTTTAAGGGAAGTAGTTTTTTATGTCATTCCTGGTACCACCCATTTCTATGGCACCGTACCGTATGGCACCGGCAGAGCTTGATGAGCTGAAAAGTCAGTTAGATGATTTGAAAGCTAAGGGCTTTATTCATCATAGTGCTTCACAATGGGGAGCACTGGTTCTTTTTACGAAAAAGAAGGATAGGTTTTGAGACTTTGCATCAATTATCGTAAGTTGAATCACGCTACGATCAAGAACATATATACTTTGCCTAGGATTGATGACTTATTTGATCAGTTGAAAGAAGCGACATACTTTTTGAAGATTGATTTAAGATCAGGTTACTATCAGTTAAGGGTTAAGGATGAGGATATATCCAAGACTGTTTTTCGCACACGGTATGGCCATTATGAGTTTCTGGTGATGCCATTTTGTTTGACCAATGCTCCAGTAAATTTTATGGATTTGATGAACCATGTATTCAATGACTATCTTGACAGGTTTGTGGTGGTGTTCGTTGATGACATCCTGGTATACTCGGCTTCGGTAGAGGAATATGAGTATCATTTGAGGACAGTGTTACAAATCCTTAGGGATAATCAGTTGTATGCCAAGTTCGAGAAGTGCGAATTTTGGCTAGTGGAAGTGAAGTTCCTTGGACATGTCGTGTCAAGGAGTGGTGTTGCAGTGGATCCGTCGAAGATTGAGTCTGTGATGGGTTGGGAGCGTCAAAAGACGGTGTTTGAAATTTGGAGTTTTCTTGGCCTAGCCAGCTATTACAGGAGATTTGTTCGGGATTTCTCTCATTTAGCGGCATCTATGACTCGACGTACTCGCAAGGGAGTCAAGTTCATATGGAATGAGGCTTATGACCTTGTTTTTCAGGAGTTGAAGGTCAGGTTGACATCAGCTCCAGTTTGATCATACCTGAACGTGGTTTGGGTTACGTGGTCTATTATGATGCTTCACGGGAAAGATTGGGTTATGTCTTGATGCATACAGAATGGGTGGTTGCTTATGGGTCTCGACAATTGAAGACTCACAAGTTAAACTATCCGACACATGACTTGGAATTGGCAGCAGTTATCCTTACCCTGAAAAGGTGGAGACATCATTTGTACGGGGAGAAGTTTGAGGTTTTCTCTGATCATAAGAGTCTCAAATATCTCTTCTCTCAAAAGAATTTGAATTTGAGACAACGCAGATGGGTTGAGTTCATGGAGAACTACGACTTTGAGTTGCAGTATCATCTGGGAAAGGCCAATACGGTGGCCGATGCATTGAGTAGAAAGTCACGGGGTACTCTTGCTAGCATTTCCATTTACAGATGGAAGATGCTAGAAGAGCTTACAAATCTTGGTTTGCAGTTGTATGAGGATGTTTCACCGGCTATTTTGTTTAGCCTTGTGGCTCAGCCGGCTCTTATTAGCAAAGTTATTAAGGCACAATAGGAGGATGGGGAGATGAAGTCCATCCACGATCAAATTTTAGGTGACGAGAATGTAGAGGGTTGGACCTTACATTCAAACGGTGGTCTCAGGTATAGAAGGAAGATGGTTGTTCCTCTGTCTTGTTGTGACGTTGTTCTTCGGGATTTTCACCATTCTCAACTCGCAGTTCATCCTGGTGGTACAAAGATGTATCACAATTTACAGAGATAGTTTTGGTGGAAAGGCATGAAATGGGATGTTTCTCAGTTCGTGGCTAAATGTCTTACTTGTCAACAAGTGAAGGCAGAGCATCAGAGACTGGCAGGGTTGTTGCAACCACTACCAGTGGCAAAATGGAAGTGGGAGCACATCACTATGGATTTCGTGACAGGACTTCTGAGATCCAAGGTAGGGAATGATGTCATTTGGGTCATTGTTGACAGACTGACTAAGACGACTCACTTTTTGCCTATGGCAGTGACAGATGACGTAGAGAAACTTAGTGGACTGTACGTGGGGCAGATTATCAGGCTTTATGGGGTTCCGGTATCCATTGTTTCGGATAGGGATCCCAGGTTCACGTCTCACTTTTAGCAGAGTTTTCAGGAGGCTCTTGACATGGGGCTTCATTTCATTACGGCATTCTATCCTCAGACTGATGGTCAGTCGGAACGTACCATTTAGATATTGGAGGATATGCTACGGGCTTGTATTTTGGATTTTGGGGGTAATTGGGAAGACTACTTACCTTTGGTGGAGTTTGCCTATAACAGCAGTTGCCATACCAGTATTAGCATGGCACCTTTTGAGGCGTTGTATAGCAGACCTTGCAGATCTCAAGTTTGTTGGACCGAGGTAGGTAATACAGTCGCCTTGGGTCCTAATATTGTCTTTAAGACTATAGAGAAAATTAAGTTGATTCGGCAGCGGTTGGCTACAGCTTAGAGCAGGTAAAAGAGTTATGCTGATAAGAGGAGGAAATCCTTGTCTTTTGAGGTAGGGGACCACGTCTTTCTCAAAATTTCTCCACGAAAGGGACTTCTGAGATTTCGGCAGACGGTCAAGTTGTCTCCTAGGTTCATTGTGACGACCCTAGTTTTTAGGCCAGCGTGTCCTGTGATGAACCGAAGATTGACCCGATAACGGATCCGATATGCGGAAGTGAAAACAGAAAACAGGACTCTAAGAAGTCAAAGTGACCTTCCATGAGGTCGTGGAACTCAATGAGAATTGATGCAAAAGCAAAAGATCAAAAATATGACAAATAAGCCCCCAGGGGCAAAATAGTCATTTTTAAAAATATAAAATCGGGTACTACCAAGTACACCACTAGAAAGATAGCAAAAATTTAATCAAATTAGACCCAAGAATCACTTGATTCGGAGTCTGGATAAAGAAGATATGAAACTCCAAAGTTTCGTAAAAATTAAACTTTCCTGGTTAAAAATTAGTGCGGCAAGGGTACTTTACAAGGGGTAAAATAGTCTTTTTAGATAAAACTAGATGCAACTAATCAACCATTAGATAGACAAGGAAAAATTAATTAATCTAGACTCAAGAATCACTTGATTCGGAGTCCGGATGAAGAAGATATGAAACATCAAAGTTTCAAAAAAAACAACTTTTGGGTTTAAAATCAGTGCGGCAAGGGTATTTGACAAGGGGTAAAATGGTCTTTTCAGATAGAATTGGATGCAACTATGCATACCGTTGTATAGACCAGCAAAAACTAATAAACTTAGACTTAAAAATCACTTGATTTGGAGTCGGGACGAAGAAGATATGAAGCCTCAAAGTTTCAAAAAAAATATCAACTTTCCGGGTTCAAAAATCTAGGTAGGAATAGTGTTTTGACAGCAAGCACCATTTGAATTTTTTTCTCGGAACTGAGGCTAAAAACGGATCCTTAAACGAAGAAAAAACCCCTCCTTAAAATCACGTTTTCTACCCAGCTATGTGGAAGGAAACTAAAAAAAAAATGTTGTAAAGTTCCTAAAATGCTCCTTGAACAGCATAGGTCAAGAGGGTCCAAAAAAACTGCTGAAGCTAAAAGGAAGTTTTGCTGTCCAGAACTGAGAGCAAAAACAGGCATGAAGATGACATTTTCTGGAAAAACACAAAAAGAAGCCCCTCCCGAAATCGAGTTTTCTACCCGGCACGCGAAAGAAGATAAAAAAAAAACACACTATAAGATGCCCAAAATGCCCCTAGTTCAGTAAAGGGTCAAAAACTCAGAAGATGCAACTTTGCACCAAGTATGCATTTGGCCCTAAACGCATTTCTAGGTTGAAACAAATGTGCACGCAAGTGTATTTAGTGTTTTTAAGTGTGCGGGAACGGTTCGTGGCTCTAAAAAATGGCCTATGCAAAATCCAACCCCCCGACGGCAAAAGAGGAGAAAATGCACATGAAAAGGAAATCTTGAAACTTAAAATGTGGAAGCAAAAGGAAGAAAAAGGTGGAAATCAACATCTGCGATCGATCTCAGATCAAAGTTTGATCGATCCAACATGATCGATCTCAGCACTTCAAGATGGATCAGAGCCATAATGACATTTTCAGAGATTTCAAAAGTTCGATCGATCCAACATCATTCTTCGATCGATCGAACCGCTTTATCCTTATCCAAATGATTGATCTTATCTAGTTGTACCACCCTACCAACCACTTTTGTCCTTTTCCAAAAATATCTTCAAAATATCTCAGATTTGTCTTTATCCAAAAAGCGTTACCAATGAAGATCGATCCAGCCTAAGTTCGATGGATCTCAGCAATGTTCGATCGATCCAAGTCCAAGGTTCGAACGATCGAACTTCCTCCAGTGCGAAAAAGTTAAATTTCTAGCTCATTGAAAGTTGTCCCTTATCCAATCATCGGGGAATATGCTTTGCACGACCTCAGCTCATTTTGTGTGTCACTTGACCTACCTATAAAAGGAATATGATGCACTTTTTGAGGGAGACACTTAGCATTTGGTAGATACAACTTTAAAGGCTATTCTTAGTGTAGAAAAGAAGAGGAGGAGGTTAGAGACACCATTGGAGACTCTTCATCAACAAGGAGCAGATTTTTTCTATGGAGTTAGCCCTTGAGGGTTGGAACAACATCACCATGAGTGGCTAGACATCCTCTTGGGGCTAGAGTTAGCCCCAAGCATGCTTTTTATATCTTAATCTTGTGTATTATTGAGGGATTAGTGTTGTAATTAATGTTTTGACACTTTGATATGTATAGATCTTGATTGTTCAATGATTTATGTGGTTAAATGCTTTCTATTAATCATTTCATTCTATCCATATGTCTATGTATGCTAGAATAGATGTTCATGTGCTTGTCTCTAGATTTAGTGTTATTAATGCATGTCTATGTGTATTGATGCTATATATTTAGATATTGTCAAAACATAGTGCTTAATGGAATGCTCTTGTGATTTTCTTGATGGTTCATACTTATTCCTTGATGGATTGTGCCTCTCCCCTTGTTTATTTTCATGCTAGTAGTGTAGATGTAGTGTAGTTGTAGTGTAGTGTTAAATGGGGGGACAATCCATGCTTGTTGTTTGATGATCTAAGCTTTTGAATGCAAGTAGCATATGTTTCTAACCTTGTGTTGTATTTGGATTGTGAGCTTAATGAAAGGATTAATGACTTGTTTTGATCTATTGTGCCTTTCACATGTTGTTTAGACAATATATGTTTCATTACTCAGATATATTGTGCCTTTCACATGATGTTTAGACAATACATGCTTAACTAGTCATCCTTGCTTGTTGAATCAACCAAACACACACACACACACGAATACTGTAACACACCTTTTGCCCTCATTAGTCACTTGTCAATGTTATGGAAATGTATTGCTTGGTGGTGATCTCTAAACCCCAAGACTCTTCTCTCTCTTATTTGCTCTTAGTTGCATTCTTTTGTTATCACTTAGTTTAATTTAGTTACTCTCTAGTCTAATCAACCAACCAGCCAATTGTTTGATCACTCGACCTACTAGCCCTAATAGCGATTCCACAACCTTGTTCGACCCTTACAATCCCTTGGGACGATCCCTACTCGCCCTAGCTATATTTATAGTGAAAGGTAGTAGTGGCTTTTATAAATGTAAACTCTTGGCCCTCGCCTAAAATTCATACTCTCAAACTTGATAGTAGTGCGACAAAAAGCCAGTCATAACCCAAACTAAAATGATAATCAAATATGTTTATTTTAATTAATTAAGCAAATTGGTGGAGTATTAAATCTTCCTCATGCTTTGAGTGCAGGTCTTCTGAAAAGGTTCTCCCATAGTTACTAAGAACAGCTCCATTAGTACTTCGTTTGGCGAAAATGGCATAAATTTTGGAGACTGTTTGCTCCAATGGAATATGAAAAAAGTGGGCCACCAATTTGATATCACCAAGAAGGTCGCCAAAATGGGTGATTGGGAAGGCAATTGGGGCTCACTTTTTGTGGGCCCATTTTTTTTTTCTTTCATTTTTTTAATTCAAGCCCAGAACATTGTACTAGCCCAAAACACTGTTCCTAAGGGCATGTTTGGTTAAAATAAAAGCTAAAATTCATATTTTTGGCTTACTTTTGTCTCTTTTTTTTTTTCCCCTCAAAATAATTGAGCCAAATAGTTGTTAAGGCACTATTTGACTGACACAATCAGTGCCTTAAAGGCTTTTGGGGGTAAAAAAAAGTTTCAAAAAATTGGAAAAAAGTGATTTTTTTTTTTTTCATTTTAAAAAATTTCAATGTTCCTATTGACATTATAGCCGTTTTAGGTACTATTTGGTTGACCCAAACAGTGCCTTAACGACTATATGAAGCAATTTTTTTTTATTTGATTTCCCTAACAAGTGAAATTTATTTTAAAATATGATTTTTTTATTAAAAAAAATGTTTCTTTGTTTTCACTATAAATTAATAAATCAAATGATATTAGATATTGTATTGTTTACAAAATTTCATACATATTGGCTAAATAATTTAATTAACAAAAAATTTAATTATTTATTTCAAAATAAAACATTACACAATAAATATTCTATTACATAAACTTCATAACAATTTAAAAATAAAATAATGCAACATAAATTAAACATGTTCTTCACCAAAGCGGTTCCACAATTTTTATTTTAAATTTTAAAAATATTAATATTTTTCAAGAACGAAAATGCACCATTGGAGTACATGCTGTGAGTTATATTTTTGTAAATTGGTATATTTTGATAACAAAACAAGTCCTAGTCGAGTTGTAATTTCAGTTACCATATCAAATTTGACATCGACTGCGAAATTCAGAGGTTGAATGGAAGAGGAAAGTATTGTTGCTCATTGAAAGGAAAAGAACAACACATTAGGAAATTGTTTCCCACTTAGGACAATGATATACACGGTATATTTTCAAAGTTCCAAAAATACTGAATTTCTAAGTCCAGGATGAATTCTGTCATGTGGGAACTGGTACCAAGATTTGGGAACCGGTTCTAAAAGCTTAACTTCGAGAATACTCACTGTCCTTTGGAAACCGGTACCAAATGTGGGAACTGGTTCCAAATGTCCAGATTGCAAAAGGATTCCAGTTTTCTTGTTCTGTTTAATTCATTTTTTTGATCCAACTTTCGTTCCAAGTCCTATACATGAATTTTTCTTTATTTTCAAAAGGGATAGGACTTTGCAAACCTCTATATAAACCATATCATACACATAGGTTTATTTACGGCTTTTGTTATACAAATTCATTATTTTTAAAAGCCTTAAAAAGATTATTTTTGCAGAAAATTCTTAGTTGATTTTTTTGTTATCTTTCTAGAACGCATACACATAAACCCATAGTAGTTTAGAGTTGTGGTGTTCAAATCCTGATCGTGATCATACAGTTGCATCTACATCGATCAGACGAAAGCAGATCTATTTCTACATCGAATTCAGACAATTAAAGAATAGAAGTAAAAACAATCACACTTTGAAAGGGTTGGAGCATTCGAGGAGTGTTGTCTAATCTACCTGCTACTCTTCTACAAATATCAAGCATAAGCCTGAGGTCAAGTTGCTATTGGATGGGGAGTCGCAAAGCCAAAGGATTGTCAGTAGTTGGTGTTTTGTAGAATGATAAGGTGTGACCCAGAGTCAAAGTTCGCTATACTTTGTTTCAAGCATAGTGGATTGGTTTACTTTAGACTGCACGCTCCACGAGATTTTTCTCATAACAGTTGACGTATTTTATCAACTAAAGTTTCCTCGCTAAAATTCTGGTATCATCTCTAACTTTATACTTTGCTTTATTTTATCTGCATGTGATTAATTATTTAATTACTAAAATAAGTAAAGTTGGTAAAGACACAGATCTGTTGTAAAACAAACAAAACTTTTTAAGTTTATTCCGTTGCGTACAACTCACAATTTGGTATCAGAGACAATCTCTACATATTGAGTTAATCCTTGCTGGAAAGCTTTGTTTTATTCTTCAAAAATTGTGTTCAAAATCATGTCTTATGCATTGAAAGAAGGTGGTTCTAGTCAACGTGGTCCTTTATTTGAAGGGGATAATTACAATTATTGGAAGTCAAAGATGAGAGCCTATTTACAAAATTCTGGTGGTAAAACTTAGGCGATAGTTGAATCTAGCTATACACCTCCAACAGTAGATACAGCTGTGGATGGTAAAATAGTCAAAGAGTTAAAAGATATTTTTGTTTTTACTACTATTGAAACTTAACGTAATGATGTTAATGGCAAAGCTTTATATTCAATTATTAATTCTGTTGTTCCATTTGAATATGTTAGAATTTTTGATTGTAAAACTACTAAAGAAGCTTGGGATATTTTGCAGGTTACTCATGAAGAAACTTCAAAAGTGAAGTTGTCCAAAATTCAGTTGATTTTTCATAAATTTGGGAACATCGTGATGAAATAAGATGAAACCTTTTCTAATTTTTATTCTAGTCTTCTTGAAATAATTTCTGAACTATGTCACTTAGGTAAAAAAGTTAGTGATAAGAAAATCTGTGAGAAAATCTTAAGGTCGTTACCTAAAAGATTCCAGATTAAAGTTGAAACCATCACTGAACATTAGGATTTGTCTACTAATAAACTAGATGAGATGGTAGGTTCATTGAAAACTTTTGAGATGTTGAACTTTGATTTAAATCAGAAGGAGAAAAATCTTGCTTTAAAATCTATACAGGTTGAGAATTCTGTGGAGGAAAACTTTGATGATGATCTTGCATTGTTGTCAAGGCAATACAGTTAAATTTTGCAAAGACAATAGAGGAGTAGGAATAGCAACTTGGCTAATCCTAAAAATTTTGACAAGACGTTAAAAGTCATGCATCCAATGTTTGTCCTAGTCCTAGGAAATAACAAAAGGATTGGAATAAAGGAAAAGTAATGAAAGTTTCTATGTCTGAAAATTCTACTTTAAGTGATAATTATTCTCCTCAGGATGATACTAATAATTTTTCTTATGTCGCTTTTCTGGATAGAGGTCCTCATATCATGTCTTTATCTGACTCTGATATTTCAGATAACAAAGACAATGAAGTTCATGATGAACAGGTACAAGAGGCTGAAAAGGACGATGAAAGGTTGAAGAAAATGGTCAAAGAAACCATTGAAGTCAAACAGGCAATCAATAAGCTAGCAAAAGAGCTTATCCAAGCAAAAGGAAATAATGAAGATCTAAAGAAACAGATTGATGAAGGAAAAAAGGAAAGCTTTTGAAAGCAATTATGTCATCACTGAGCTTGAAAAGAAGATCATCATTCTTGAGGATAAGGTAAGTATTGCTAACTCATTGAAAGAATGTTTTTGTTCTAAAAAATGATTATTTTGAAATTAAATTGAAATCTGAAAAAGATAAACTGAAAAGGTTCAATATGAGTCAAAACAGTTTGAATAAGATAATCAACATGGGTAAGGATGTGAATGATAAATCAGGGTTAGGATTTGTTAAAACTTCTTCTAGTAATCAAGGTAAAACAACTTTAGTTAAACCTGTTATTATACCTAAACCATGTTTGCCTGATGCATCATATTCTCATATGTCTTATGTGCCTAAATTGATGCATTGCATTTTTTGTGGAAATAATGGATATAAGTATAACTCATGCCTTCATAAGAAAAAGAAAGACTTTTCTGAAAATCATTTTAAAAATTTTTCATGTTATGAAAAGGTGCATTCTAGGAAGAAAAAGAATATTGTGTCACCTAAGATTTCTAAAGCTGAAAATTTGCCTAAAAAAGAGGTAAAGAAAGAAAAAGAATTTCATGAAATGAGAGTAAGAACTATTTGGATCAAAAAGTCTGATTTGATCAACTATGTGTATGTTGAGTCCATGGAACAAGTTTCCAAAAGGATTTCACCTTCAAACTGAGTCCTATGAAATTCAGTGATCATGGCTTATGTTTAAAAGAAATTTTTTTTGTCATTGGATCACTTGTTAGGGTTTGGTTTAGGCTTGAGTTTCTGATTATAGTTTTCATGATATATTTGAGAAAATTCTTCCATTGAATTTATGATTTATCTTTGAATATAAATTTGAACACATGATTTTTGATTAAAAATAGATTATTGGTTTCTAATCAATACAATGAAAGTTGATTTGCATTAATTAAGGAAGTTTTAGATTTAAATCTCTTGAGTTCATAACCTTTTGTGCAATAGTCCAAATCTGAAAAATTTGATTGAAAATCTTTGAATTGATGACTAGGGTATATTGATCATAAAAGGTATAAAAGTTATTGTCTGGAAAAAAATAGGAGCTTAAAAAAAAAAAAAATTTAAATTCAGTCTAAAAACGAAAAGAAAAATGTGAAAAATGCTGAATTCTTTGTTTAGGAAAAGGCTAACTATTGAGATGTGTTCGAAAGCTCCCATTAGACTTTGGAGAGGAGCTAAATGAGTAAAAAGAAAGGTGGAGACAAGTTAAATTAGGGAATTGCTATCTGCTCTTTAGAGTGAAAGTCACCTTACTTAGAAAAATTGCTCAAAGACAATTTTATCTTGATGCATTTTGATCAATATGACTTGGACAATGATTTATTGATGATTAATTAAAATTGATGAGATGGATTGCACACACACACTTGAACTTGCTAGATTGATTTCTAAATGTTTCATTAATATTTACAAGTTAAAATTCGTGTTGTGATTATTTCTGAGAATTGAAATTGATTGAATACTCTGACAATTTTCTAGAAATTTGAATCAAGTATAGACTTGAAAGACTTTGGATTTGGTGGTGTCGTCGATTCAAACCCAAAGTTTATGCAATGTGGCCAAGTTTTATATTTAGAAATTGCCACTATTACCTTTCACTAAAAATATAGCTAGGGCAAGTAGGGATCATCCCAAGGGATTGAAGGTCGTACTAGGTTGAGGAATCAAAATTAGGGTTAGTAGGTCGAGTGATCAAAATAGTAGTTGGTTGGTTGAATTAAACTAGATGCAAATTAAACTAAGTAAACAATAATGCAATAAGGAAAATAAAAGAGAGAGAGATCTTGGGGTTTAGAGATTACCACTAAGCATAATTTTCTACACCCTTAATGAGTGATTAATGAGGGAAAAAACATGTATTGTAACAAAGTGTGTGTGTGTAGTTGTTCTAACAATAAATGACAAATTAAACATATATTGTCTAAACAACATGGTGGATAACACAACATATCAAATTAAGCCATTAATCATTTCTTTAAGCCCACAATCCAAACACATCACAAGGTTAGAGATATATGTTGCTTGCTTTCATAAGTATGGAACATCAACAACAAGCATGGATTGTCCTCCCATTTAACAACTACACTACAACTAAGCTAATGACATGAAATTAAACTAATTAAACTAAGGGAGAGGTACAATCCTTCAAGAAATGAGTATGAACCATCAAATAAACCACAAGAACATTCCATTAAGCACTATGTCTTGACAATCTCTAGATCTATAGCATCAATACACATAGACATGCATCAATAACACAAGAAATAGAGACAAACACATGAACATCTATTCTAGCATACATAGACATATGGATAGAATGAAATGATCAATTGGAAGTATTAAACCACATAAATCATTGAATAAACAAGATTTATATATATGAAAGTGTTAAGACATGAATCACAATACAAATCCCCTCAAAAATACATAAATCAAAAAGTAGAAAGTATGCTTAGGGCTAACTCTAGCCCCAAGAGGATGTCTAGCCACTCATGGATGATGTCCTCCAACCCTCAAGGTCAAGCTCCATGGAAGAAATCTGTTCCTTGGTTGATGAAGAGTCTCCAATGGTGTCTCTAGCCTCCTCCTCTCCTTTACTTCCTTACTAAGTATTATCTTCTCTAGGTATGTGTATCAAAAGTATCTAGTCTCCCTCAAAAAGTGGCTCATATTCCTTATATAGGTAGGTCAAAAATTACCCCAAATAAGCTGGGCTCGTACACCAATAATCCTCTAATGATTGGATATGAGATAACTTTTAATGAGTCGGAATTTAGATTTTTTCATACTGGAGGAAGTTCGATCGATCAAACCTTGACTTTGGATCGATCGAACATGGCTAAGATCTATCGAACTGAAGCTGGATCGATCCTCAATGGCGGCACCTTTTTGGATAAAAACAAATTTGAGATATTTTGAAGATATTTTTGGGAAAAGGACAAAAGTGGTTGGTAGGGTGGTATAACTGGATAAGATCAATCATTTGGATAAGGATAAGAAGGTTCGAATGATTAGAGAATGAGGTTGGATCGATCAAACTTTGAGATTTTTGAATAGGAACAAACATGGCTCAGATCCATCTTGAAGTGTTGAGATCGATGAAAGTTGGATCGATTAAACTTTTCTTGAGATCGATCGAAGTTGCTGAAATTCCACCTTTTGCTTTCTTTTGCTCTACTTTGCTCCTTTCTTTGAATCATCCCAGAATTGCTTCAATTATGCTCTTATTTGGCTGAGTTAGCTTATTTTGGGGATAAGTACCTGAAAATGGAAATACACGAAATCAATCTAAAGCGGTAAAATAAGATATATAAAGGTTCTAAAATACTTAAGCTTAAGGGGTTTAAATACGCACTTTTAGCGCTCATCATGATGACTGCTCTATGTTTTGTTCTTAATTTTGTTTTGTTTTAAAATTACAAAATAAAAAAATAATAAAAAAATGAAAAACTAGAAAAATTCAAAAAGATTTGTTTTTTTTTTTTTAGTTTTTAGGTTGTGTTATAGTTGGTTTAATCATTGAGTTAATCACAAAGCTAGTTGAAAAATTTTCTGACAAAATTTCAAGGCTAAAAGGCATACTGTCTATGTCCTACCAGTTCCACACATCTTCTACCGGTACAAGATGCCAAGTAAAGAGGCTATAAGTCTCTGAAGCTGGGCTATTGGTACCATAAGTTTGGTACCGGTTCAACAGTGGTCCACATCCACATTTTGCTCACTACCCAATGGGAACCGGTTCCCACTTTGGCTACCTGTTCCTAGTAGCGAGATTTTGTTTAAGTAACCCATTTTGGCTTTTTAATTGGATAGTGTTGCATACAACTTTTCTCTCTCTATATTGTGCCTTCTCTCTCTACATATATACATCATATATATCTTCCTATATTGCTTCAAATCTTGCATCATTCTTAAAGATTAGGAGTTGAAGAGAAGTTTTGAAGTTTGAAAAAGGGGTTTGGGTTTGAAACATTTTTAGTGGATTTGGTTGAGATTTTGTTGAAGATTCTTTGGATTGACATTGAAGGCTTTGAGTTTGACATTGTGCTTGATTCTTTGTTAATATTTGGGGTTTTTGAGGAATTAAATGAAGCTTGTCTGAGAACAAATTGTAAAGCGCACGCCAAGTGTTTGTGAAAATTACCGAATGAACTCCAAAGCTTCAAACCAAATTTCTTCAAACAGAAAATGCCTCCGAGACTATCCAAGAAGGACAAAGGAAAGGGTATTGTGGTTCCTCTACCTCCTAAGAGAGCCCGAATGACAATTTCTATATGGAAACAACAAGAGTCAACCGCTCCAAGGGATGCTCCGACTTCTCATGTGCACTCTAGCACTCCTACCACTGAGATGCCACCTGGGTATCCTTCAGTATCTAACACTAGGAAGGTTCAGTTTGCTCAAAAACACTTCTATAATGAGTATGCTTGGCAAGTATACACTAAAGTGTATAAGGACGGTCCAATTAAGTCGGAACGAAATGTAAACCTGAAGAAGTTTAGAGACAGTCTGGGGAAGAAATTAGTTGACTACATTGAGAAGCACAAGTGGTTGTTCTTTACCACAATGGCGAATTCCTATTGTCCAAACTTAGTTCACTACTTTTACTCAAATATCTGAAAAGTTTATGATTCTGGATATTTTGAGGTGTCACTATTCGAGAAGGACTATGTGGTTCATACTGATGTGATCAGCAAAGTTCTTGGCATTCCCAAGAATTTTTCAAGCACTGGCTACCGTCTTCTATTGGAACATTCCGGGCTGAAGTGGGATGAGATTTGCAATGAATTGTGTGTCCCCGACTCACCCAAGTTTCCTGACTATATTCTTAATTGCTATCTTACAAATGAGGTGCCTTTCTTAATTTATTTGCAATCTCCAACCTTGGCTATTTCAGGAAGAAAGATGTTATCTCTGTAGATCGTGCCGAGGTACCATATTTTTTATCCATTGATACTATGATTTATCTTGATTCTTCTATCTATGGATTGATGGTGGGGCACTACAAGAATAATACTAAGGAGAAATCATCTCCTTTTCCTACGATCATCATGGCTTTATATTGGGAGTTTGGCATACCACTTCCACCCCGTGCTCCTCATATTAAGATCATATCCGAGATGGATGTTAGATCTTTTAACAAGGCCAAATCTGCAAAAGTTTCATCTAGGAAAGCTAGCAGGACTTTAGTTGCTTCTTCATCATCTCTTCTGGAAGTTACTAAGCTCTTTCCGACTAAGCAGGCTTTTAACACTCTGGATGCCAATTTACTTTATTCTTTGATTCTTCAGAATCAAAAGGCTTTAATGGATGTTATTCTTGATCTTCAAAAAGATGTTCCTTTACTGAAGAAGCAGAGGACGGGTGGTACTTCTGAGGACGTATACAGACCAGCCCCTCCAGATCCGTCACTTGTGGCTAAAGATGATAGAGATGAGGATGATGAGGCAGATACTGATGCCATGGATGATGAGGATGGCAGTGGGAGTGACACTGATGGTGGTGATGAGGAGATTTTGACATCTACCATTCCATTCGTTGGAAATAATCCTGATGCTTGATTCTCTGTTCATATCATTCATGCATAATTTTTTATTCAGTTTTTACATTGTCATGCTTGGATTTTTTTTTTGGATATTTTGTGTAGGTTTTTGACAAGTATTAAACTACTTCCTGTTTACTCTGTGTTAGTCTTATTTCTCTCTAATTCTTTTGTTATTACTTTGTCAATTTTGTTTCAAAAAAAGGGGAGAACAAGTTAACAAGTTTACCTTAAGGAGGAAGAAAACTAATATTTTTTTTTTTTTTTGATAACTTATTCAGAGGGAGTTTTTAATTTATTTATTAAGCTTTCACTGGTAGTTTTGCTTGATCCATGTGCTAGATATCAAGTGAGATTTTGTCCAAGCATAGAAGAGAGGACAGGGAAAAATATATTCCGTGTTTTATTATACAATTGTAATTTACTTTCTGCTTTGGGTAGATTATGAATTGTTTTTAGGGTTTTGTCACGAAATTGCCAAAGGGGGAGATTGTGAGTAATATTTTTGTAAATTGGCATATTTCGATAACAAAACAAATCATAATCGAGTTGAATTTCAGTTACCATATCAGACTTGACATCGACTGCAGAATTCAGAGGTTGAATGGAAGAGGAAAGTACTGGTGCTCATTAAAAAGGAAAGAACAACACATTAGGACATCGTTTCCCACTTAGGACACAATGATATACACGATATATTTTTAGAGTTCCAAAAATACAGAATTTCCAAGTCCAGGATGAATTCGGTCATGTGGGAACCGGTACCAAGATTTGAAACTGGTTCTAGAAGCTTAACTTCGAGAATACTCACTGTCCTTTGGGAACCGATACCAAATGTGGGAACCGGTTCCAAATGTCCAGATTGCAAAAGGATTCCAGTTTCCTTGTTCTGTTTAATTCCTTTTTTTTTTTTTATCCAACTTTCCTTTCAAGTTTTATGCACGAATTTTCCTTTATTTTCAGAAGAGATAGGACTTTACAAACCTCTATATAAATCATGTCATACACAGGTTTATTTACAGCTTTTGTTTTACAAATTCATTATTTTTAAAAGTCTTAGAAAGATTATTTTTGCAGAAAATCAGAGTAATTATATAACTTTAGGAAATCTTTTTGTATTGCTCAATAGAAGAAGAGATTTGGAGCTTTAGGAAATCTTATACCAATGTTAGAGAAATTATATAACTTGGGTGTACATTTTTTTAATATTTTTATGATAAAGTTAGATTTTAGTCATTAAACCTAAACATAATTACTTTAAAGTGAATAGTTATCAAATTCAAACTTAATTGTTAATAAGTCCCCCCCCCCCCCCCCCCCAAATTCACTGCACCATTCATACTGTCATAACTCCTCTCCATCCCCTTTCTATCTCTATAACTGATCAACTCCCGAAAGAAATTAATTTTGATATCTTGATGTGCGTTTTTCTTTTTTCTTGCTCGATGATTTTTCTCAACCTTTCTCATTTTGTTGGATGAGTTTTGTCACCTTGAATGATAGTCATTTTATCTTTAATATTAATCATAAATTTTTATTTTTTTAGAGTTACGGTGTGAATATATTGATCTACACCAAAAACAATATCCAATATATATCTTTTAAACAAAGCAATTAAAGGGAAAAATTTAGAAAAATGTTTCAATGATTTTACAGGTGCTTGTACCAACAGGCTTCTTAAAGTATCAGTTTTCGACAACTTACTAAAAACCTATTATAGAAAAATGAAAAAATTGTAGTTGTGTTTATAATAATAGGGGAAAAGTTGCCGTAAAAATTTCAAAACGTCTTGTACAGAAATAACCGCTCTTTGGTAATATATATAAAAACATGGTACACCAAAGTGCATGAAGAGTAAAAAAGGTAAAATTGTTCAATTATAAAATGATTTATTAGAAGAAGGACATTCAGTAAATCATGAAATAGTCACTTAATAACAATTAATTTTTAATTTAAGTTAGGTGACTATTCACCTTCTGGACTTTAACATCTTTCTTTATATTTGATCACTAAAATCTAATTTTTTATTTTTTATTTTATGAAACTTCTTTTTATAGTAACAAAGTTAGAGAAAGGTGTTTGAATTTAACAAAGATAGGGAAAGATGTTTGAAAGGTATTTTGAAATTGAGAGGTGAATCGGCAGTACATTCGAGTTGCTTTTAACGGCACTTGACCTTTCATTTATTTATTTTTGTGTTATGAAATAAATTTATAATTATTATTTTTTCTAATTTGGGGACAAAAGAAAAAGTTATATAAAAATATTTTTTAACTATGGTAAGTAAACATATATATATATATATATATATATATATATATATATATATATTGTGTGTATGTGAGAGAGTTTGGGGTCACTTTTTTTAATTATAACCATTATTAGTCTTTCACAAAATTCTTATTCACAAATTTATCATTTTAGTACTTTAAAACGTAATTTGACTGAGGATCAAACTGTAACGACCCACTCCACCATATGGTATGATATTGTTCGCTTTGGGCTTGAACTCGCACGGTTTTGCTCTTGAGCTTTATCCCAAAAGGTCTCATACCAATTGGAGATGACACACTTACATATAAACACTTCACCTTTCCTCTACTCAGGCGATATGGGACTGTGCACCCGTAACTCACTAGTGTGGTAGCCTGACAGTGTCTCTCACACCCACCCACGGCACACCCGCCCACAGGGTCATCACAATCCACCCCCTTGGAGGCCTGACGTCCCCGTCGGCACACTTCCGGCTGGTCAGGCTCTGATACCATTTGTAACGACCCACTTCACCACATGGTATGATATTTGTAACGATCCACTCCACCACATGGTATGATATTGTCCGCTTTGGGCCTGAGCCCGCACGGTTTTGCTCGTAGGCTTTATCCCAAAAGGTCTCATACCAATTGGAATGACACACCTACATATAAAAGCTTCACCTTTTCCTTTACCTAGGCGATGTGGGACTGTGCACCCGTAGCTCACCAGTGTGGTAGCCTGCCAGTGTCTCTTGCACCCGCCTATAGCACACCCGCCTACAGGGTCAACACAATCCACCCCCTTTGGAGGCCCGACGTCCCCGTCTGCACACTTCCGGCTGGGTCAGGCTCTGATACCATTTGTATCGACCCACTTCACCACATGGTATGATATTGTCCGCTTTGGGCCTGAGCCCGTATGGTTTTACTCTTGAGCTTTATCCCAAAAGGCATTATACCAATTGGAGATGACACACTTACATATAAGCACTTCACCTTTCCTCTACTCAGGTAATGTGGGACTGTACACTCGTACCTCGTCAGTGTGGTAACCTGACAGTGTCTCTCGCACTCGCCCACAGCACACCCGCCCAAAGGGTCATCACAATAAACCTGCGATTTTTTTCATTCCTAGGACCTATTTCCTTTGGTTCTGTATTCTTACCCCGAAAGAATGAATTGAGTTCGTATAGGCATTTTTTACGCCGCTATTGAAATAGCCTTTCTGGCTATAGTTTCTGTTACTCCACTCATTTCATTGTGATAACCATGTGGACGGGTGTGTCGTGGGCGGGTGCGAGAGACACTGACAGGCTACCACACTGGCAAGTTACAGGTGCACAAGTCCCACATCGCCTGGGTAGAGGAAATATGAAGTACTTATATATAAGTGTGTCATCTCCAATTGGTATGAGGCCTTTTGGGATAAAGCTCAAGAGCAAAACCGTGCGGGCTAAGGCCCAAAACGGACAATATCATACTATATGGTGGAGTGGATCGTTACAAATGGTATCAGAGCCTGACCCAGCCGGAAGTGTGCCGAAAGGAACGTCGGGCCTCCAAAGGGGGTGGATTGTGATAACCATGTAGGCAGGTGTGCTGTGGGCGGGCGGGTGTGCTGTGGGCGGGTGCAAGAGACACTGGCAGGCTACCACACTGGCGAGCTACAGGTACACAGTCCCATATCACCTGGGTAGAGGAAAAGGTAAAGTGCTTATATGTAGGTGTGTCACTCCAATTGGTATAAGGCATTTTGGGATAAAACGTAAGAGCAAAATCGTGCGGGCTAAAGCCCAAAGCGGACAATATCATACCATATGGTGGAGTGGGTCATTATAAATGGTATCAGAGTCTGACTCAGCCGGAAGTGTGCTGACGGGGACGTCGGGCCTCCAAGGGGGGTGGATTATGATGACCCTGTGGACGAGTGCAAGAGACACTGTCAGGTTACCACACTGGTGAGCTACGGGTGCACAAGTCCCACATCGCCTGAGTAGAGGAAAGGTGAAGTGCTTATACGTAAGTGTGTCATCTCCAATTGGTATGAGGCCTTTTGGGGTAAAGCCCAAGAGCAAAACCGTACGGGCTCAGATCCAAAGCGGACAATATCATATCATGTGATGGAGTAGGTCGTTACACATACCACTACCACTAATGCATGATATTGACTATGATTGCACACCTAAATGCACAAATACAGTTAAAACAATTACGTTAAAGTTAATTTAACTCAGAAATTTGTAAACTAAAGAATTAGTGTACTAATTTTTATTTTTATTTTTTTTAATATCCGACTATTCAAAAGGTTCAAAAGATTCAAAAGCTGCTCTATCACAAACTCAAGTAACATTCCAATTACTCAAGGAATTTATTTTTTGATAAATGTAATTTTATAGAAAAAAAAACACTATTTTAAAGATTGGACCAGGTGTCACGACATGAAACTTTGCTAACAATCATAAAATATGTCTTGCAGTTGTCTTATGCATGTCTAAAATTTCTTTAAAAAAGAATAACTGTTGTGATTTTCAGAAGCGGCCCTGTTGTAAACTAAAATAATATGTGGTTATAAAGGACAAAAAAAATTACAGCAAGTCAACATGTCAATAATATCAAGACCAAAACAAGAACACAAAAAATTAGCCAAACGGAAGGAATTCAAAATCACAAATTTGCATTTTAGCTATTTCAAGTTTGAAATTTTAACAAAGTTTTGATGTAATTACTGAATCTCAAACAAAAAGCTAAGTATAACAACTGTGGTGGAACTCCTATGCCCGCATTTTCTTTTTGTTCTTGTAACTTATTTTTCTTAATTATTTCGGAGTATATAACATTTTGTCTGATATGAACACTCTAATGAAATGGTAGTAGTGAATTCACAAGTATATATGAAATGAGTAACTTCACAAAAAAAGTAGAGCAAGATCATTAAATCTAGGGCTGCAAGTTGGGTTGGCCCAACCCAACCCAGCCCAGGCCCAACCCAACCTCAACCCGAATCGGGTTGGGTTGGGCCAGTCCGAATTGTACTCAACATGGGTTATGGTCAAAACTCAGCTCGAATATTTTTGGGCTGATCGGTTCGGGTTAACGGGTTGAGTTTTTTTTTAAAATAAATTTTTTCCCTGAAATTTATATATATTATATCTAAACTATTATTAAATGTGCAAAGTATTTCAGTATTTATTTATTAATTGATATAAATTCTATAAAACTCAAAATTACCTAATAAAATTAAAATTAATTCAAAATATAAAAAGAGTTTAATTCAAATTACAAAGTCCCACATTGGTCTTAAGTAAAAATGATTACATGAAAGCTTCTTATAAAACTATAGAGTTAAAGAAATAATAATCATACCTTCTTGGCCTTTTAGCTAACATCAAGTGTAGTACTAAATTTTTTTGGGTTGACCTTTTGGCTAACATTTCTTGGTCTTTTGGCTAAGATCAAGTGTAGTATTACTTTCTCGGCTTTTGTGCAAAGAGTTTCAGTATTTATTTATTAATTGATAAAAATTCTATAAAACTCAAAATTACCTAATAAAATTCAAATTAATAAAATATAAAAGAGTTTAATTCACAATAAAGAGCTCTCATTAATTATTATATCCCACGATATAAATTCTATATCTATACTATTATTAAATGTGCAAAGTGTTTCAGTATTTTAATATTTATTTATTAATTGATATAAATTTATAAAACTCAAAATTACCTAATAAAATTAAAATTAATTTAAATTAACAAAATATAAAAAGAGTTTATGTAATGATCCGATTATTTTACTTCCTTTCTTTTTTTTTTTGGTAATTTTCTTTTTTCGTTTTTTCTCTATTTCGTCCTTTAGTTGTTTTTCATTTTTCTTTGCATAACCTTACTTTTTGCACTCGGATTTGATTCTGACTTTGCATACATCCATGATATTTCATTTCCATGATATCTACATTTTCGCTTTTGTAGAAAAGCATGTTAAATATTTACTTTTCTTGTAAAGGGCATAAATGCATCACTTTTGGTAATTACTTTAAACTCGAGGGGTTTTTGCGTGATTAAATAAAGTAATTATTTTTCGTCTTAGGGATCATTTTGTAATTTATTTTGGAAGATATTTTTAAAAAGGACCTTTTTGCAATTATTGAAAAATTTGACAAGTGTCACATCCTCATGGAGCCATTTGTTGGCATTGTGGTGGAATCACTTGGGGACTTAGTTTGATGACACATGGAGGGTGGAGATTCACCCATTTGTTGACTTAGGAGTGGAACACATGTTGGCTTAGATTCATGACAAGTGTAGGCTAGGGATTTAGTGTAGGAAGGAGCCTTAGATTCATGACAAGTGTAAGCACAAGATTAAGTCTTACAAGTGTGTGTGAGAGAGGTAGTGTAAGAGCACCTAGTGAGTGGAGAATCCCACCATCTTTAACTTAGGGTTTGATTTCATTTTATTCATTTTTCATCTTTTCCTCTCAAACCCTAACTTGACCACCATTGGAGCAAAGTGATGGATGGAGGCCGCACTACCACCAAGTTTGAGAGTATGAAATTTAAGGCGAGGGCCAAGAGTTTTACATTTATAGAAGCCATTACTACCTTTCACTATAAATATAGCTAGGGTGAGTAAGGATCGTCCCAAGGGATTGTGAGGGTCGGACAAGGTTGTGGAATTGCTATTAGGGCTAGTAGGTTGAGTGATCAAACAATTGGTTGGTTGGTTGATTAGAGAGTAACTAAATTAAATTAAGTAATAACAAAAGAATGCAACTAAGAGTAAGTAAGAGAGAGAAGAGTCTTGGGGTTTAGAGATCACCACCAAGCAATGCATTTTTATACCGTTGACAAGTGACTAATGAGGGCAAATGGTGTGTTGTAATATTGGTGTGTGTGTGTTTGGTTGATTCAACAAGTAAGGATGACTAGTTAAGCATGTATTGTCTAAACATCATGTAAAAGGCACAATATATCTAAGCAATGAAGCATATATTGTCTAAACAACGTGTGAAAGACATAATAGATCACAATCCAAATACAACACAAGGTTAGAGACATATGCTAATTGCATTCAAAAGTTTGGATCATCAAACAACAAGCATGGATTGTCCTCCCATTTAACACTACGCTACAATTACACTATATCTACACTACTAGTATGAAAATAAACTAGGGGAGAGGTACAATCCATCAAATAATAAGTATGAACTATCAAGAAAATCACAAGAGCATTCTTTTAAGCACTATGTTTTGACAATATCTAAATCTATAACATCAATACACATAGACATGCATCAATAACACAAAATCTAGAGACAAGCATATGAACATCTATTCTAGCATAGATAGACATATGGATAGAATGAAATGATCAATTGGAAGTATTAAACCACATAAATCATTGAATCAATAAGATCTATATATATCCAAGTGTCAAAACATTAATTATAACACTAATCCTTCAATAATACACAAGATTAAGATATAGAAAGCATGATTGGGGCTAACTCTAGTCCCAAGAGGATGTCTAGCCACTCATGGTGATGTTGCTCCAACCCTCAAGGGCTAACTCCGTGGTTGAAATCTGCTCCTTGTTGATGAAGAACTCCAATGGTGTCTCTAGCCTCCTCCTCTTTTCTTCTACACTAAGAATAACCTCTAAAATTGTATCTACCAAATGCTAAAAAATCTCCCTCAAAAAGTGCATCATATTCCTTTTATAGGTAGGTCAAGTGACACACAAAATAAGCTGGAGTCGTGCAAAGAATATTCTCTAATGATTGGATAAAGGACGGATTGAATAAGATGGCTTTTTAGCTTTTCACATTGGAGGAAGTTCGATCGATCGAACCTTGGACTTGGATTGATCGAACTTGCTGAGATCCATTAAACTGAGGCTGGATCGATCCAACTGGTTGAGCTTTTTGGGAAAAGACAAATCCGAGATATTTTGAGAGATATTTTTGGGAAAAGGACAAAAGTGGTTAGTGGTTGGTACAGCTGTGGATAAGATCAATCATTTGAATAAGGACAAAAGTGTTCGTTCGATTGAAGGGTGGTGTTGGATTGATCGAACTTTGGACTTTTTACTTTGGGTCAAGGTTTGGATCTATCTTGAAGTATTGAGATCGATCATTGTTCGATCGATCGAACCTTGAAGTTGGATCGATCGAACTTTGCTGCTTCCCACTTTTGGCTTCATTTGCTTCTTTCTTTCTCCACTTTGCTTCTTTCTTTGTTTAATCCCAGAATTGTTTCAATTACGCTCTTATTTGGCTGAGTTAGCTTATTTTCAGGATAAGTGCCTGAAAATGGAAATAATACGAAATCAATCTAAAATGATAAAGTAAGATAGATAAAGGTACTAGAATGCTTAAGCTTAAGGGGTTTAAATACGCACTTTTCAGTGCTCATTACACCCCCAAACTTAAATATTACTAGTCCCTATCAATGAACTAGAAAGTGAACGAATGAAATGAACAACTATACAAGTATGAATCTAGAAAACAATAAATGAATAATGCCACTTTCGTAGGGAACACGATTGTACTTAGCACATGCAACAAGCCTTTTAAACCCATAGGTTACCCCTAATGGACGAGTGAAGTCTCGTGAGGGTTTCCAGAAATGATACCCACAAACATTAAGCTCATTCTTTCTAAAGAGGTATCAATATTGCAAACAAGCATTGGGAGAAAACTATCTCAAGTATGCAATTTTTCAAACATTTCCAAACAATCTCCCAAAATCTCAACATCAAGCAAACAAGTATGGTCCTCCACACATTAAGACAATGATCATGCAAATCAAAACAACTCTAGAATCCTTTTTGAGTGGACCGGCATCAAATGTGTTGCTATCTTAGACAACTAAAGAAATGATTACATCTTTACCCTCAAACTAGCACACAAATTTAGTACCGAACATCAAGATAAAAAGTGGACCTTTTATTAAAGCTTATTGTTCTAGGTGCGCTTATTTTTTTCACTCAATTTTTGATTTTTATTATTATTATTATTATTTTTTAAATTTTTTTTTTTTAATAGATCAAAGATGGAAGTATGGTGCAATGTGTTGATCTATTAAGCTTTCTAGTGATTCATGAGGTCGAGCGTTAGGTCAATGACTCCCAAACCAGATGGCTTTAGGGCATTAGACATTCAAATACCCCTACGGACTTACAAGCTCAAATAAACTAGGCCACAAATCAAGACAACAACCATCTAATCATTTCCCACTTCTCACCTTTTGGGAGAAGTCCTCACTTTTTTTTTTTTTTTTTTTTTTTTTTTTTTTTTTTTGAATAAGTTCAATTATTAACCTAGAGTTGGGCCCTCTACCTTTTGGCGCGAGAAGTTCAGTGCTTGATGAGGCTAAAATCCCGGCTACTTAGTGAAATGGGGTTGTTATCCATCTTTATCAAGAATAAAAGTTTTCAATGCACTACTAGCTCAATTGGGATAACCAATTCCATAATTAACAAAGCATGTACCCCACAAATGAATGCTAGTGTGCGCCTGTGCTAGTGTAGGATCCTTGAATGAATCTCAAAACAATCACAAAATCAGGATGATGTGGACCACAAGTGAAAGCAAGATATCAATCTTTCGAAAAATTTACTCCTAAATGGCTTCCACAAAGCATACAAGGAGTATTGGACTCTCAAGTCAAGCAATTTTTAAATTTTAAGCAATATAGTCCTCAAAAGATCAAAATCATAGCTAGATATGGACTAATCATAGAAATATCCTCAATTACACAAGTCATGCTCAAAATCTTGAAATTTAAAGCTAACACTGCAAAACACCATTCCCCCCAAACTTAAATGGCACAATGTCCTCAATGTGCAAGAGAACAAAGGAAAGAGTATACCAGTGCAACTAAGCAAGAATGATCGGGACTGAAGAATCCAAAATGGGTGGCATGGCCCCCCCAAACTTGGGATGAACTGTGGTCCTGAAAATTGGCACTTGGATAAACTCATCAGATAACAAAATGGGATAATTAGTGCACAATGGACATATAAGTGTAAATGGGATAATGAAATAAAATAGGGAGAGAGATATAAGGGTGGTCCTGAAAATCGGGAAGTACTCTCTCACTGAAGTCACTGTGATGCACATGATGAAGTCAAACATACAGATATGAGAATATAATATATGACATCCATAGCAAAAATAGATATATATAAAATAGATAAAGTGCAGGTACAACAAAAATATCAAAGCTGATAGACTGGCTGCAAAAATAATAGTACTATACAGTAACAAAAATATAGATCAGAGATCAGAGAGCAGAGAGGGATCATGAGATAGAAGGAACTAGGAACTCAGGAGGATGAGGTAGGACGGGCAGGTCGGGCTCTGCGGATATCTCTGGATAGATCTCGGAACATAGTCGCGACATCCGTGCGGAAGGTAGCAAAATCAGCTCTCTGGGTTGTAAGATTACCTCGTATGGTAACAACAACATCCTCAAAAGTCTGCTGGCGTACTCCAAAGCCAGGGGTCAGATCTGGAGCCTTAGGTATAGAATAGTTAGAAGAAAGCTCCTGAGTCTGCTCCTGTTCGTGAACAGGCGACCTAGCTGGTGAGTACTACTCTGTGCCATCTGCAGGGCACTCTAAATCAATGTCCATATGCTCGGCAGCTGGATTGACTGGTGCGTCGTCCGCTGCGGGATCTGTTTCTGCTGCCTCGGCTGCTGCTGCCTGAGCTATTGCCTCTGCCTCCTCCTCATCCTCTAGCTCCTTTGCAGCCACTACTGCGTGGTCCTGCAGTCTAGTAATAATGGTGTTATAGCTTTTGGTCCAGTCCTTATTCAGAAAGTGACAGGAACCTCTCTCGGGGTGCTCCCAAGGATGAATAGGGTAGCGCTGGTCGATAAGAATCTGGGTGATGAGGTGGCTGAATGGGAGAGACTTAGCTTGTCCGGGCGTCTCCTTGCTAATATACTCATTATATAGCTTCCTCATCACACTCCAGATGAGCGTGGGAATAGATACCCAGTGGCTGGTGTAGAAGGCGTAGAGGGCTGTCAAATAGTCACCCCTCCTCGAATCTTGTGCCCTGCCATGTAGATATTCCGGAAGAGCACGGAATCGGTGAACCACAGGTCATCTGGAAGGAATATCTGGGTGGCGAAGGTCTTGCCACCGGCATGGTGACCTATAAGAAAAAACTGCCATGTCGGCATAAGAAGACATGTATAGCCTCGGATATGTCTCCTGAAGCTCTAGAGGACAGCGGTGTGGGCAGTGGCAAGAGCGGGCTAGTGAGTCCACTGTGATAGTGATCTGATGGCCATCTACAGAAGTGACCAGCTCTGCTGTGGTACACGGGGATGATCAGAGATTCTAGTAGAACAACTGTACCAGCCGCGGGTAGATCGGCTTTGTGACTGGGGCAAGAATAGCTGCCAGGCCCCTCTGAATGATATCGTGGTAAGCTGATCGAGTAAGCACTGATCTGGAGAAAAAGGCTATGTCGAACACTGACTCATGGTCGACCGCCATATGCACATATCTAGGCACGGGCCTATCATGCTCCTGAGCTGGATGGCGTAGTGGAGATAGTACGGGTGAATGCTCAGCTCCAGCACGTGGTGGAGATGGTGATGGTGTAAATGCAGGCGGAGCTGCAGAGGTGGATGAAATATGATCAGCCTCTGCCTCAGCCTCGTGAGATGGTGACTGAGGTGGGGTAGCCTGTGCTTGCTCCTACTATGCATGAGAGGGCTCTGCTGGCTCTTCTGTCCATGGTCTGATATGGCGCTGAGGCCCGTGTTTCCTGTTGGCAACGGTCTTCCTCTTAACCATGGCCTGCAAAAAGAAAAAGAAAAACTTGCAATGGGAGTTAGTGCCAGAGTAAGAAATTTTAAGCACAATATAAAAACATGCATATCACATAAGATAGACAAAACATATATGACATGTATCTATGCAAGTGGCAGGATGTGAAGCATGCTAAACAATGTAAGTATGAAATGTATCCAATATGGAATATCACAGGCATTGGGCATATATGAGATAATATAAACATAAGATATGAAGAATGAAGTGTGTATGTGAGATCTGTGAAATTCGATCGATCAGAAAAAGAAGTGAGATCGATCACAAAAGTTGGATCGATCGAAAATAAGTGAGATCGATCTCACAACTTCGATTGATCTGAGACATGAGTTCGATCAATCTCTCAAGATCGATCTAAGATACAAGTTCGATCGATCGAACTGTGCGATGAATATAAACAGTCACAGATTTGTGACTTTAGAAGCACGGGGCCCACACGAAAGTGTTCGTGGGCCTATCAACACAACACGTCAACAAATATCATCACCCAATCATGGCCCATCCTCTCAAAAATAGATCAAACACACACACACACATATATATATATATATATATACGAAGCATATACACATATATATAAACATGTAAACTCAGTGCTCCGAAGCTTCAAAAATGGAGATTCAATCATGTATAAAGCACGAATGTAACATATAAAGCATGTAATCATCATATCCAAGCTTAAATCATAGATGGGATCTCCGATTTTACCTTAAATCGAAGGGAGAGAAGTGGATGCGAATATTAGATGAGGAAGATTGAGAATTTATACGGCGGCGATGAGGGAAGCAAGGGTTTAGAGGGTTGGATTGATCTAAATGATCGATCTTGAGACCCTCCAGGTCTATTTTAAAAACATTCCCGAAAGAGTTCGATCGATCGAACTGAGACTTCAGATCGATCGAACTTTGATGAACTTTCCTTAAAGTATTTTTGGATTTCTGAAATTTTTGAAAAATGAAAAACTAAAATAAAAATTAGAATTAAAATTTGTAAAATAAAATAAAATAGATTAAAATATTTTTGGAATTTTTTTTTTTTTGAATAATCAAGAAAATAAAATAAAATCTTTTCGTATTTTTGAAATATTTTTGAGAAATAAAATAAAATGAGATGAAATGAAAATAAAATAAAATAAAATAAAAGTGAAAATATTTTTGGATTTTTGAAATTTGAAAAGTCAAAATAAAGTCAAAATAATGAAATGAAGAACTGAGATCGATCGGAACAAGAGTTCGATCGATCAGATAGAGAGCAAAAATATGCAGGTTTTTGGCTCAGAAAATTGGCTAAGTGTTGGAACTTGGAGATCGATCGAACTTTGAAGTTGGATCGATCGAAGAAGTTCAAATTGATCTTGGAATGTTTCGATCGATGAGACAGAGACGTGAAATATGCAGGTTGATGCAGGCTAAATTTTTTTCTAAGTGTTGAATCATGAGATCGATCGAACTTTGAAGTTAGATCGATCAAAGGTCTCTTAATCGATCTAAGAATAAGTTCGAACGATGGGACAGAGAGGTGATTTGGATGCAGGTTTCTGCAGGTCAAAATTTTTTCTAAGTGTTGGAAGCAGAATGGAGTTCGATCGATCGAACTCAGGTTTGAGATCGATCGAACTATGCAGAATGCTCAATAATGACATGAAAACTCATGTAATCCTCACCAAAGTTCCTTGCAATGCATATGAAAACCAAAAACAAGTATCTAGACTTCAGAAGAAATGAGGGAGGAATAGGGTTTTGACACCCTACGAAATGTTTTTACTAGTCTTTAACGTCTCTAGCAAGACATTGGGCTCTTTCAGCCCGGATCAAAGATCTTGTAATGCATCCCCTCCTTGTTGGGGTGATAGATGCTTTGAACTCCACCCAACAAATGGTTCTTTAAAGAACTTATTGGATTAAGCTCAAAAGAAACTTTTGATCCTTTGTCTATGCAATCACAACCTTTGGGCTTCCATGCCCTTTCAAAGCAAGAATTTGAAACAACACTTTGAGAATGCAAGGTTGAAGATGATCATTTGGAAGTTTTGGTCTTACACAAAAGCTCATTTCCTCGACATTGAAGATCATGACATTTATCTACAACATTAACCTCTCCTTCATATTTGTCAAATGAATTAGGTGTGGGATTAAAGATATTCAACTTCACCTTCATGTGGCCAAATGAGATCTTCATTATCCCCGTCCTATAATTGATGTTGGCATTAGCGGTTGCCAAGAAAGGACGGCCAAGGATAACAGGAATTTGGCTCTTAGGATTGGGGACTGGTTCCGTGTCTATGACAACGAAATCAACAGGAAAGAAGAATTTGTCAATCTTTATCAATACATCCTCAATTATACCTCTAGGCTTCTTGATAGATAGGTAGGCAAGTTGTAAAACTACCAACGTCGGTTTTAATTCACCTAGGCCTAATTTGATATAAACCGAGTATAGAAGAAGGTTAACACTTGCTCCTAAATCAAGAAGCGCCCGATTAATGATATGATCACCAATAATGCATGATGTAGTAGGTGAACCGGGGTCCTTAAACTTTGGAAGAGTGTTATGTTGCAAAATTGAGCTTACGTGCTCGGTCAAAACCATTTTTCTTGGTGCTTGGCTCTTGTTCTTCCGCTTTTGGGTGCACAAGTCTTTCAAGAATTTGGCATAAGCCGGAATTTGCTTGATTGCATCCAATAGTGGAAGATTGACTTTTACTTGCCTAAACATTTCTATGATTTCATTGGTTTTTGCCTTTTGCTTGTCTTTTGAAATTGATCCTTTTAAGGCATCCAGAAATGAAACTTTTGGTTCAAACATTTTTTCAGAATTTTCTTTTGAACTCTCTTTAACACAAGAAGTTTTCAAATCATTTTGTTTCAAATCATTTTTCAACAAAACTTTTTTAACATCATTTTTCAAAACTTCTTTTTAAACACATTTTTCAAGACTTTCTCATTCACAAGATCATGTATATATAATGAAGGAGGAATGGGATGTGAAATGGGATGGGTGATAACTTGAGGTTGCACCGGTTCACTCTCTTCATTGGACATTTTAACTTGATTGTGCACAATCCTACCACTCCGCAAGGTAGTCACCGCATTAACATGTTCAATGGTGTGGCCTTCCGATGAGGAATGGTTTCCATAACACATTGTTACTTAGGTGGGGCATTTATAGGCATCTTTCCCTTCTCTCTTGCATTAAGAGTGCTTGCTATTTGCCCTACTTGGGTTTCTAGCTTCACAATAGATTGAGAATGAAGCAATTGAGTGTTAGCCTCTAAAGTGCCCAAAGCATTCAAAACTTTTTCTTAAAAGGCGGGACTTCTAATATTTCCTTGGGAATAAGATTGGTTGGGAAAAATGAGAATTAGCAAATTGATTCCCTTGTGATTGATAAGGTCTATAACCTTAGGGTCCTTGGTTTTGAAGTGGAGGTAGAATGTACTTCCCTTGAAAACCGCCTTGGGAAGGGTTTGAGCCCTCTCCTTGGTTTTTCCAAGAGAAATTCGGATGATTCTTCCAACTTGGATTATAATGAGTACCATAAGAATTGTTCCCTTGGTTCACAAAAGTTGCATTGACTTGCTCATTAGGTTCATTCTGCACTTGTCCGTGAGGACAATGAGAAGTAGAATGAAGAACACTAGAACAAGTCATACATATTTTATTTGATGCACGATGAGAATGATTAGGGAAGGAAGATACTTGGTTCGCCGAGTTTTGGTTAATAAAAAATTGATCTAACCTTTGAGATAAAGACTTCATTTCGGCGGCTATTTCATTTGAATGGTTGACTTGATGTAAGCCAACACTCTTCCTACCTTGTGAATTTCTACTATTCTTGGATGATAATGTTCTATGCAAAGAATTTTCACTCATGCTCTCATAGAGACGCCACACGTTATCCTCATGCCTATCAATGTATGAGCCACCCATGGAAGCATTAACCATACCCTTATAATTGTCCGATAAGCTCTCAAAGAAATATTGAACTAATTGCCATTTGGGCATGTCATGATGTGGACACTTCCTAAGCAATTCATTGAAGCATTCCCATGCCTCATGAAACATTTCTCCATCCCCATGTGAAATTTCTCGAATTGAGGTTCTCATGGCATTGGTCTTTGAAACCAGATAGTACTTCTTCAAGAACTCTTGTTGTATTTCTACCCAAGAAGTGATTGAAAAAGGCCTAAGATTGTTAAACCAATACTTTGCCTTGTCTTTTAAGGTGAATGGAAAAAGTTTGAGTCTTAAAATCTCTTCTGGCATGTCCGTATATTTTATGGTCGAACATACTTCAAGAAACTCATCCAAATGATTGTAAGGTTCTTCACTTGGAAGTCCATGATAGTTAGGAAGCATTTGAATGGTTTGGCTTAATTTCATAATGATGTGCTCTAAATGGAGGTAATTGGATGCATGTAGGTGCATTATACTCATTAGGCACATAATAGTCTCTTAAAGCAAGAGGTGGATTAGCTACTTGAGGTGCAACATGGACACCTTGGTTTTGAATTCCTTGATTGATGATGGGAGGTTGTGGAGCATACATTGGCCTTGGCATTCTATATGGAACTTGACCTTGTTGTTGTGGTGGTTGGTGAATAAATAGCCTTGGTATGTCTAATGGTACTTGTATGTTCTTACTGTGCACATTAGGATGAAGAATACCTTGTTGGTCTATGTGACCAAGGTCCTCAACATGATCATCATTATGGTCATCCATTGATAGATTGGTTCTATTTAAACTTCCTCTTCCCCTAGGATTTCTAACGATGGATTCAAGATATAAATCTAAAGGGACAAGAGTGGGTCTCAATGAACGACGTTCATGCATGCATAAGTATGAACCATCAAGAAAATCACAAGAGCATTCTTTTAAGCAATATGTTTTGACAATCTTTAAATCTATAGCATCAATACACATAGACATGCATTAATAACACAAAATCTAGAGACAAGCACATGAACATCTATTCTAGCATACATAGACATATGGATAGAATGAAATGATCAATTGGAAGCATTAAACCACATAAATCATTGAATAAACAAGATCTATATATATCCAAGTGGCAAAACATTAATTACAACACTAATCCCTCAATAATACACAGATTAAGATATAGAAAGCATGCTTGGGGCTAACTCTAGCCCCAAGAGGATGTCTAGCCACTCAAGGTGATGTTGCTCTAACCCTCAAGGGCTAATTCCGTGGTTGAAATCTGCTCCTTGTTGATGAAGAACTCCAATGGTGTCTCTAACCTCCTCCTCCTTTCTTCTATACTAAGAATAGCCTCTAAAATTGTATCTACCAAATGCTAAAAAATCTCCCTCAAAAAATGCATCATATTCCTTTTATAGGTAGGTCAAGTGACACATAAAATGAGCTGGGCTCATGCAAAGAATATTCTCTAATGATTGGATAGAGGACGGATTGAATAAGCTGGCTTTTTAACTTTTTCGCACTGGAGGAAGTTCGATCGATCGAACCTTGGACTTGGATCAATCGAACTTGCTGAGATCCATCGAACTGAGGCTGGATCAATCCAACTGGTTGAGTTTTCTGGGAAAAGACAAATCTGAGATATTTTGAGAGATATTTTTGGGAAAAGGACAAAAGTGGTTAGTGGGTGGTACAGCTATGGATAAGATCAATCATTTGAATAAGGACAAAAGTGTTCGATCGATCGAAGGGTGGTGTTGGATCAGTCTAATTTTGGACTTTTTTCTTTGGGTTAAGATTTGGATCTATCTTGAAATACTAAGATCGATTATTGTTCAATTGATCGAACCTTGAAGTTGGATCAATCGAACCTTGAAGTTGGATCGATCGAATTTTGCTGCTTCCCACATTTGGCTTCATTTGCTTCTTTCTTTCTCTACTTTGCTCCTTTCTTTGGTTTATCCTAGAATTGCTTCAATTAAGCTCTTATTTGACTGAGTTAGCTTATTTTCGGGATAAGTGCCTGAAAATGGAAATAATACGAAATCAATCTAAAACGGTAAAGTAAGATAAATAAAGGTACTAGAATCCTTAAGCTTAAGGGGTTTAAATACGCACTTTTCAGCGCTCATCACAAAGCTTGATTCCAGGTTTAAAACTTCATTTTGGTACCCTTCTACTTGCCTTAGATCTGTGAGCTTGGAACACAAAAGCCTTGCCTCATCCTTCTCTTCATAACCCTAGAAGGAAAACTTGAAATTTCTTTGCTTTCATTGGATTCAAGAGGGACAATCCTCGTGTGAGGTAGGGGTGGTTGTATGTTTATCCTCTTTGGATTTTATATATATTGGAGCTTGATATATATTGATTACATGCCTTTTAAATTCTTCTACTAGCATGTAAATAGAGATTCTATATGCTTGACTTAGGATTTGTGGATTAAAGCATATATATGATTATTAAATTGTATAGGTAGGTTATTGTCTAATAATTTGCCTAATACTTGTGATTTCATTGAGGATTTATTATGGATATCTTGAGATTACACTTATGATGTTAAGTAATGTAGTTGTCATTGAAAACTTAGTATGAAAATCTTGTGTGTGGCACTAATAATTATTTGTAGGTAGATTACTATATTGCATGATTTGCAATTATGGCCTACATTGATAGTAAGTTGATATAACATAATGTGTAGTATCATTAACTTGCCACTTTAGACATGTAACCTTAAGACATGGGTTGTGTGGTTTTACCCTACTTGTGCTTAGTAGGTAGTTTCATTCATTGAGATGGTATAATTGTCATGAACTTGTTGATCTTTGGAAGCTTGTAAAGATATGAAATGCGTGATGGCTAGGGTTTAGCTCTAGTACGGAGAATAGGAATTCTTCTAAGTCATAGTATGCACTAGGTAGTACCTTGTGGGTCGTAATTACCCAAAATAACTTGTATGGTCTCCTGGCCACATATCCTAGTCTTTCCATTATTTGATTTCGCATTACTTTCCAAGTTGTGGATCATGGATTTTTTGTAGCTTGTGATTTGGAAAATCTTGGTTTAAATGCATTAGTGTACTTGTTTATGTATACTTGGATGCCATGTGTTTATCATTTCAAACACTAGTATAGCTTGAGATGATCCCTTAGAGTTCCTTGAAAACATAGATGTTAGGTGGAATGCAACTTTGTGATGGTTTATGTTTGGTTCACATTATACTTGAAACTATAGGGTATGCACATGCACCACATCCTATGAGTAACTTGATTACTCACCCTAGTTGTTTGGGTTGTTTTTCTAGTAAAGAAGCATTGTTGTGGGATGCACAACACTCTTAGGATTGCTAGTCTACTTGGAGCATTTTTGTTATGTTGGGATATGCACTTGTTAGCATGTCATGCTCTATTTTCGTTTATTTTGACAAAACATGTATCTAATGTTCAAATTATGTAGTGTGCACTTAAGTGCACTTTTTGACTCTCTTTAGGTATGTCTGTAATGAGGCCAATGGCCAAGGACACTTAAATAACATGTATATTGGTTTAACTTCATAGTTTGTTTATGGAATATATGGAATTTCAAAGATTGAACCTAACTTGTAAATGACATGCCATGAGGCCTTAGAGCCATCTTTTGTTTATTTTCCTTGATTGATTGGATTGTACCCTTAAGCATGTTCCAAACACTTGCAAATGATCATTCATGTTGTCTAGGTTCATGAGACTTGGTTTCTTTGCCTTGTTTCCGCATTTTGAGGATTCCAGTTCACGCCACTGCTGCATTTGATGGGCCCTCGCAGCATTATTGCGGGCGCCTGTGGGGTTCTGTTGCATTTGGCGGGCCCACGCAACTTTTGGGTGGGCGCCCGCAAGGCTCTGTTCTTGCTCCTGAAACCTTCCTTTAGAGGGCCATATCTCACTCGTTTAATCTCTAAATTGGTCCGTTCTTGTGTCTAAACTGACCGCGTAGAAATACGCTTTCCAATGGTACCAATTAGACCTTCAGATTCCATCTGTAACTCAAATTATTCAAGTTTTAGTGAGATAGGGTCAGGGTATCTCTAAACCGGAGAATGCCATTTTTTCTTATTTTCATATCTCTTCCATCTGGACTCCGAATCAATTCTTGAGTCTAACTTCATTAATTTTTTATTGTCTTTCCAATGGTACCAGTTTTAGTTTCAGATTTGTCCCCTAGCTCAAGATATCCTTGTTTTAGTGAGAGGGTGTCGGATTTGGTTTGAACCAGGATAGGATTTATCTGGGATTTCTCTTCATTTGGCCTTGGGACTTCATGTGAAGTTACCAAAGGATGTTTTAGGATGTTTTAGATCTAATTTGACTTGTTGATTGTTAAATTCCTTCCTCTTAGGGTAAAATGACCATTTTACCCCTGGTTTTTCTCTTGTTGGGTTTTGATGCCCTTCTCTTCATTTTGTTTCCATTGAGCCTCAAAACTCTTTGAGAGTCCATTCTTATTCCCTAGGGATGATGTACATCTCTAAGGACTTGTCTTTATTTTGCTTCCGCACTTTATTCATTTGAATTCCGTGGCTTCATACGGAGTTATCGTGGTGCCTTAGGGATGCCGTACATCTCTCGAGGCCATTTTGCTTCTTTTGCTTCCGCATCTTGGATCTGGTTTGGATCATCACAGGACGCACTGGGTTAAAAAATCCAGGGTCGTCACAGGTGGTATTAGAGCTCCTAGGTTTGAAAACCATAGGACGACGGGTTTTGGGTGCATATCATGCTTTTATTGACTTGCTTTGATATGTGTACGTATTTCTTGATAACATGTTTTGATTTAATAACATGTTTACGTACTTATGTGGTAGCATGTTTATGAGTGTTCCTTAACTGTTTTAGTATATTGTATATGCTTGTATGCTTTAGCATTTTGTATATGCTTGTTGGGTGTTAGCATGTTGTATAAGCTTATATATTTAAAATGACTGTATGTTGGATACATTTCTTGCTTGTATTATGTACTATTTTCCTTGTATATTCATGGCGTGAGTTGCATTAGGTCTTAACGACTTGCATTGTTGTTGACCTTGTCCCTTATGTGTGTAGCACCATGGTCTTGACTCGTGGAGAGTCTTCTCGTCACATTGGGGTGGATGAGCAGGTTGTGGACATCGAGCTCACACGGGGTCCAGGGAGGCCCAGGGCTCGACCTCTTGGCGTGGATCCTAATCCACCACGAGTGCCGACTTATGAGGAACAGATTGCACAGGGAGTGGCTCTGGGGCTGTCAGAGTCCATTCAGGCGGTGTTTCGCCAGCACATGGTGGGAATCCAAATTCTGGTACCGGCACCAGCACCGGCACCAGTTGCTAATGAGCCATTAGACTACTTCATGAAGTTACAGCGGGTTAAGATCGACCAGTTTGCAGGGAGTATGGATCCGTTTGCTTCGGAGGTATGGCTTGATCTCATGGTACGCAAGCTCGATAACATGGCAGTGCCTACATACCGATTGAGGATCTCCTTGACTGCTTCTATGTTCATGGGGGATGCCGATATCTAGTGGAGGTCCATCACCAATATCCACGATGTGGAGGTGATGACATGGGAGGAGTTTAGGACATTGTTCTTCGACTGTTTCTTTCCGAGGGCTATGAGGCGGGACATGAGAGTGTAGTTCACAGGTCTCTATCAGGGCAGGATGAGTGTCATTGAGTATGAGACGCACTTCACTTCTCTTTCCCGCTATGCACCGGAGATGGTAGCTACCGAAGAGCTCAGGGCGAGGAAGTTTCAGGATGGGTTACACCTTGATATTAGGCCACAGATTTCAGTGTTGGAATTGAGGACCTACGGGGAGGTAGTATAGAAAGCTATGTTGGTTGAGGTAGGCGACCGAGATCAGCTCAGGATCAAGGGTCTAATATAAGCAGTCTCGTGGAGAGGCTTCATCAGTATCCATTTGGGTCAGTAGAAGAAGGCTAAAGCCCGGGATAGTTCACGTACTCAGGGACAGTCATAGTAGGCTCGGTTTGTACCTACAGTTCCAGTATCTTTTGGGTCAGCCCGGGGAGTGATTTGTCACCACTGTCAGCAGCCGGGGCATATCAAGCCTCGCTGCCCATAGCTTCAGCCACAGGCCAATCAGTCTCAGGCTAGTAAGCCTACAGCTTCGACGAAGGGGGTTCGCGGAGCTTATCATTATTGCAAACAACTAGGTCACTTCAGGAGAGAATGTCTGAAATTACAAGGGGGAACACAGAGTGGCATAGGCTCACAGGCCACACCGGCACAGTCGGCAGTTGTGCAATTAGGTTTCAGGGTACCTCAGGCACTGCAGTCAGTGGCGCCGCCAGTTGGTTCTTATCCGGTAGAGGTTCTACACATACTGCTTTCGGACATCAGTCGGGCCACCAAGGCAGTTCTTAGCAGTCAGGGGCTCAAGGACGAGCTTACGCATTGCCACAGGCCAATACTTCCGCAAGGACTTCTACAGTTTGAGGTATCTTTCCAGTTTTTAGTTCTTGGGCCAGAGTTCTTGTTAACACGGGTGCGTCGTATTCATTCATATCTGCTTCATTTGCACATTCATTAGGTCTGGAGGTCACGTAGCGGGATGGTTTCCTTCGTATTGACACACTAGTAGGGGGTCCAGTGTCTTTGGACCGTGTTTATCGGGGTTGTGCTATTGAGATAGCTGGGCAGACCTTAGAGTTTAATTTTGTTGTCTTCGACATGACGGGCTTTGACGTCATTCTCGGGATGGATTGGTTATCTTTCTTTTGTGCTACGATCGATTACTTCCGTGGGAGGGTGACTGTATACACTCCCGAGGGAGACTGTTTTCACTTCATGGGAGATCGGAGCGATTCCTACTCGATGATGATTTTCAGTATTGGTGACTGGAGTCACCATAAGTCTTACTTGGCTAGCCTGTTAGCTGAGGAGGACAACAGCTTGGGTCATGTTTTTCTGATAGTTGTAGACGAGTTTCAGGATGTCTTTCCAGAGGAATTGATGGAACTTCCTCATTTTTGGGAGGTTGTCTTTGCCATTGATGTCATTCCTAGTACTTCACCTATCTCTATGGCACCGTACCGTATGACACCAGTAGAATTGGATGAGTTGAAAGCTCAATTGGATGATTTGAAAGCTAAGGGTTTTATTCGTCCTAGTGCTTTACCCTGGGGAGCACCAGTTCTTTTTGCGAAGAAGAAGGATGGGTCTTTAAGACTTTGCATCGATTATCGCAAGCTGAACCATGCTACGATCAAGAACAAGTATCCTTTGCTTAGGATTGATGACTTGTTTGATCAGTTGAAGGGAGCCATTTGTTTTTCGAAGATTGATTTGAGATCGGGATACTATCAGTTGAGGGTTAAGGATGAGGATATATCTAAGACCATTTTTCGTACACGGTATGGCCGTTATGAGTTTCTGGTGATGCCATTTGGTTTAACCAATGCTCCAGCAGCTTTTATGGACTTGATGAACCGTGTATTCAGTGACCATCTTGATCAATTCGTTGTGGTTTTCGTCGACGATATTCTCATATAATCAGCTTCGGTAGAAGAACATGAGTATCATTTGAGGACAATATTGCAGATCCTTAAGGATAATCAGTTGTATACCAAGTTTGAGAAATGTGAATTTTGGCTACCGAAAGTGAAGTTCCTTGGACATATTGTGTCAAGGGGTGGTGTTGTAGTGGATCTCGAAGATTGAAGCAGTAACGGATTGGGAGCGTCTGAAGACAGTGTTTGAGATTCGGAGTTTCCTTGGCCTAGTCGGCTATTACCAAAGATTTGTTTGGGATTTTTCTCATTTAGCAGCACCTATGACTCGACTTACCCGAAAGGGGGTCAAGTTCGTATGGAACGAGGCATGTGAGTTTACTTTTCAGGAGTTGAAGGTCAGGTTGACATCGGCTCTAGTTTTGATCATTCCTGAACGTGGTTTGGGTTATGTGATCTTTTGTGATGCTTCGCTAGAAGGTTTGGGTTGTGTCTTAATGCAGACAGAGCGGGTGGTTGCTTATGGGTCTCAACAGTTGAAGACTCACGAGTTGAACTATCCGACACATGATTTAGAGTTGGCAACAGTTATCTTTGCCCGGGAGGGGTGGAGACACTATTTGTAAGGGAAAAAGTTTGAAGTTTTCTCCGATCACAAGAGTCTCAAGTATCTCTTCTCTCAGAAGGATTTAAACTTAAGACAGCGCAGATAGGTTGAGTTCATGAAGGATTCCGACTTTGAATTACAGTATCATCCTGGTAAGGCCAATGTGGTAGCCGATGCATTGAGTAAGAAGTCACGGGAAACTCTTGCTAGCATTTCCATTCACAAATGGAAGATGCTAGAAGAGTTTGTAGATCTTGGTTTACAGTGTTATGAGGATGTTTCACCGGCTATTTTGTTTAGCCTTATGGCTCAACCGGCACTTGTTAGCGGAGTTATTGAGTCACAGTTGGAGGATAGGGAGATGAAGGCCATTTATGTTTGGATTTCAAGCGACGAGAATGTAGAGGGTTGGACCTTACATTCAGACAGTAGTCTCAGGTACAAAGAGATGATGTTTGACGACGGCCGTTCCAATACGCTAAACTGAATGTAGTGAATGTGTGGTTCACGAAAAGCCTTTTATGTCAAATTTAAATTTATAAAAACCACTACCAACAGTACTACTAACGTAGCAAGAGTGAGTAGGGATCGTCCCAAGGGATTATACGTGTTGGAATTTCAACTTCGACTCTAGCGTACCAAATGATTGCAAAAGAGAATTGGGTTGGTTGATTACTTCTAGAAAAGAATTAATTAAAATGCATTAAGATACAGAGTAAGTAAGAAGGAAAGGTCTTGGGGTGTAGAGATCACCACCAAACAATACTATTCCAAACCATAATCAAGTGACTAATGAGGGAAATGAATGTGTTGCGATAATGTTGTGTGTGTAAAAGACATTCAATTGGTAAGGGTGACTCAACAAGTGCAAATTGTCTCAATCAACATGTGTGAGGCCACAATACATCTATTGGTAGAGGAATATATTGTCTAGACATCATGTGAAGAGAACAAAATATCAAATCAAGTCATTGAACCTTTCATTAAGCTCATAGTCCAAGCAATCCATAAGGATGACTTAGTTAAACATGCATTATCTAAACATCATGTGAGAGGCCACAATTTATCTATTGGGAGAGGAATAAATTGTCTAAACACATGTGAAAGATACAACATATCATAACTAGTCATTAATCCTTCATTAAGCTCACAATCCACATACAACACAATATTAGAGGAATATGCCATTTGGACTCACAAGCATGGAACATCAAACATCAAGAGTAGATTGTCCTCCCATCTAACATTATACAACCACTACACTAAATCTACACTACTAGCATGAAAATAAAGCTATCTAGACTAGGGGAGAGGCACAAGCCATCACGAATAGGCATAAACCATCAAATGAACCAAAATAGCATTCATTAAGCATATCATCTTGATAATCTCTAGATCTATAGCATCAATACACATAGACATGCATCAAAAACACTAAATCTAGAGATAAGCACATGAATATCCCACTCTAGCATACATAGACATATGGGTAGAATAGAATAGTCAATTGGAAGCATTAAACCAAACAAACCATAAAATAATCAAGATTTATATATACATGAATATCAAGATGTATCATACAACACTAATCCCTCAATAATACACAAGATTAGAGTATAGAAAGCATGCTTGGGGCTAACTCTAGCCCCAAGAGGATGTCTAGACACTCATGGTATCGATGATCCAACCCTCAAGGGCTAACTCCATGGCTGCTCCTTGTTGGTGAAGATCTCCTCCAATGGTGCTCTAGCTTCCTCCCTTCTTCCTCTCCAAGAAGAGCCTCCAAAATGATTTTCAATGTGTGACAAGAGACTCTAGACTCCTCTCCAAAAAGTGTATCATATTCCTTATATAGGTAGGTCAAATACACCATATGATGCGCTGTGGTCGTGCAAGGCATATTCTCCAATGATTGGGTGAAGGACGGAATAAATGAGCTGGACTTTAACTTTTTCTCGCTGGAGGAAGTTCAATCGATCAAACCTTAACTTGGATCGATCGAAGATGGGTTCGATCGATCGAACTGCATCTTGGATCGATCGAAGTGGTCTGACTCCTCCGGATAAGGACAAGGCTGAGATATTTCGAAGATATTTATGGGGAAAAGGACAAAAGTGGTTGGTAGGCGTACAGCTGTGGATAAGATCAATCATTTGAATAGGACAAAATAGGGTTCGATCGATCGAAGGTGATGTTGGATCGATCGAACTTGGAATTTCAGCAAAGGCCAAGGTTGGATCTATCGAGAAGTACTGTGATTGATCATAGATGTTCGATCGATCGAACTCTAAGTTGGATCGATCGAACTTTTCAGCTGCACAACTTTAATTCCTTTTTGCTCGTTTCTTTCTCCACTTTGCTCCCTCCTTTGGTTTATCTCAGGATTGCTTTAATTAAGCTCTTATTTGGCTGAGTTAGCTAAATTTTGGGATTAGTGCCTGAAAATATAAATAACACGTAATAAGTCTAAAACGGCAAAGTAAGATAGATAAAGGTACTAGAATGCTTAAGCTTAATGGGTTTAAATGCGCACTTTTCAGTGCTCATCACACCCCCAAACTTAAATATTGCTAGTCCCTAGCAATGAACTAAGAAGTAAAGGAATGAAATGAACAACTAAACAAGTATAAACTGGAAAGCAAGTAAAATGATAGCGCCACTTTCGTAGGGAACACGATTGCATTTAGCATATGCAACAAGCCTTTTAAACCCCTAGGTTACCCCTAGTGGACGAGTAAAGTCTCGTGAGGGTTTCCAGAAATGGTACCCATAAACATTAAGCTCATTCTTTCAAAAGAGGCACCAATATTGCAAACAAGCATTGGGAGAAAACTACCTCAAGTATGGAATTTTTCAACCGTTTCTAAGCAATCTCCCAAAATTTCAATATCAAGCAAGCAAGCATGGTCCTCCACACATCAAGAAAATGATCATGAAAATCAAAACAAGTCTAGAATCCATGTGAGAGGTCCGGCATCAAGTGTGTTGCTATCTTAGCTAACTAGAGAAGTAATCACATCCTTACCCTCAGACTAGCACACAAATCTAGTACCGATCATCAAGATAAGAGAGTGGACCTTTTATTAAAGCTTTATTGTTCTAGGTGCGCTTATTCTTTTCACTCTATTTTTTTTTTATTTTTTTTATTGAGGATCAAAGATGGAAGTATTGTGCAATGTGTTGATCTCTTAAGCTTTCTAGAAGATTCATGTAGCGAACTTTAGGTCAATGACTCCCAAACCAGATAGCTTTAGGGCATTAGGTGTTAAGACACCCCTACGGACTTACAAACTCAAATCAACTAGGCTACAAATCAAGACAACAACCATCTAATCATTTCCCACTTCTCGCCTTTTGGGAGAAGTCCTCACTTTTATTGCTTTTGCAACCTTTTTTCTTCTTCTTTTTTTTTTTTTTTTTTTTCAATTCAATTATTAACCTAGAGTTTGGGCCCTCCACCTTTCGTCGCGAGAAGTTCACTGCTTAATGAGGCAAGAATCCTGGCTACTCAATTAAAAGGGGTTGTTATCCACCTTTATCAAGAATGAAAGCTTTCAATGCACTACTAGCCCAATTGAGATATAACCAATTCAATAATCAACAAAGCATGTACCCCACAATTGAATACTAGCGTACGCCGATGCTAGTGTAGAATCCTAGAATGAATCTCAAAACAATCATAAAATCAGGATGATGTGGACCACAAATACAAGCAAGATATCAATCTTTTGAAAAATTTACTCCTAAATGGCATCCTCAAGGCATACAAGGAGTATTGGACTCTCAAGTCAAGCAATTTTTTAAATTTTAAGCAATATAGTCCTCAAAAGATCAAAATCACAGCTAACAATGGACTAAGTATAGAAATATCCCTCAAATACACAAGACATGCTCAAAATTTTGGATTTTAAAGTAACACTGAAACATACACCAATACCCCCAAACTTAAACTGCACATTGTCCTCAATGTGTGAAGAGAACAAAGGAAGGAGTATACCAGTGCTTTAGACATGAATGATCGGGATAGAAGTATCCAAAGTGGGTGGCATGGCCCCCCCAAACTTGGGATAAACTGTGGTCCTGAAAAGTTTGCACTCGGATAAACTCATTAGATAACAAGATAGGATAATCAGTGCACAATGGACATGGAAGTGTAAAATGGGATAAATAGAGAATAGAGAGAGAGGTGTAAGAGTGGTCCTAAAAAATTAGGCAGCACTTTCTCACTGAAGTCACTGTGGTGTACCTGATGGAGTCAAACATACAAATATGAGATACTAAGAGACATCCATAATCAAAAAGCAATATATAGAGAACATAAAGTGCAGGTACATCAATAAAATAATAAAGCCGAGAGACCGGCCGCAAAGTATAATACAGTAACAGTGACAGTATAATACAAATCCAGAATAAAAGAAATGAAAGCATAGAACAACTGGAAGTGGAGTCTCAGGAGGCCTGATCGTGAAGATCTGCAGTGGCTGGAGGTGCAGGTGCGGGTGCAGGTGCAGGGAGTCGGCTGGAGAGATAGGCAAAGCAAGCCATGACATCCGCCCTGAAAGAGGTGAACTCAGCTCGGTGGGCAGTGATGTCGGCTCGCATGGCTGCTACGTCCTCCTCCAGTATCTACAAGCGTGCTCCGAATCCGGGAGTGGGAACTGGAGACTCAGGCAGAGATGCCTCTGAAGAAGACTCCCGAACTCGCTCCTGAGCAGCGGCTCGATCACTGGTATCATCGGCATCAGCATCATCTGCAGCATCGGCATACTCCTCCGCAGGTCGCTCCAGGTCAATGTCCATGCGATCGGTAGCCGGACCGACTGGTGCATCGTCCGCTGGGATATCTGCTGCTGCTGGAGGTGCCAGCTGTGCCTGGGCTGCCTCCTCCTCCTCTAGTTCAGCTGCTGCCTCTACAGCTGGCTCCTGAAGACTCCGAATAAGAGCATTGTAGCTCTTATTCCAGTCGCTCCTCCTATAGAAGTTGGACCGTGCAAGGGGCTCCTCATCTGGGGGCACTCTGTAGTGCTGGTCAAGAAGGATCTGCGTGATGAGGTGTCCGAAGGACAGGACCTTGGACCGCTTAGGGTCCTTCCTGGAAATGAAAGAATCATACAGCAACCTCATCACGCTCCAGATGAGGACTGGGATAGATACCCAGCAGCCCGTGTAAAAAGCGTAAAGAGCTGTCAAGTAGTCATGACGCCTCTGGATCTTGTGGCCCGCCATGTAAATGTTCTGGAAAAGAACTGTGTCAATGAACCAAAGGTCGTCAGGCAAGAAGGTCCTGGTGGCGAATGTCTAACCATCGGCATGATGGCCTGTCAAGGAGACAGCCATGTCAGAAAATGAAGGCCTATGCAGCCTCGGGTATGTCTTTGCAAGCTCAGGTGGACACCGGTGTGGGCACCGGCAAGCACGGGCCAGAGTGTCAACTGTGATGACAATCTCGTGGCCGTCCAGTGTAGTGATCATCTCTGCGGTAGATCGTGGCGAGGACTGGAGATGCTGAAAGAATAGCCGCACCAGTCGCGGGTATACAAGGCCGGTGACTGGGGCAAAGATGGCTGAGAGGCCCCGCTGTATGATATCCTGATAGCCAGACCGGGTCAGGATAGACTCGGAAAAGTACGCAGTATTGAAGTACGACTCCTGAGCCACGGTCATAGCTGCATATCTCGGCAGCAACTGGTCACGGCGCTGAGCCAGTAGAGGTGGCTGCGGTGATGGCATGGCGGCTGCATCTGCCTGATGGCGCACAGGAGAAGGTGATGGTGTGAAGGCTGGAGGAGCCTGGGATGTAGATGGCATGTGGTCAGCTCTCTCCTCAGCCTCGTGGGATGGGGACTGAGGGGGAGTAGCCTGTGCGGGCTCCGCCTGAGCATGAGATGGCTCTGCAACCATCTCTATCCTGGGCCGTATATGTCTGCGGGGTCGCTGTGGCCCCGAAGATCTCCTGGCTGTACTCTTGTACCGCGGAGGCATGATCTGCAAAAAGACAAGAAAATTTCAATATAAGTCAGTGCCAGATATATAAGAATTTAAGTGCATAATAGAAACATGTATATCAAATAAGATAGACAAAATACGGATGACATGAATCTATGATAATAATGAAATGTGAGTCATGCTAAGCAATGTAGGTATGAAATGCATCCAATGTGGAATATCACAGGCATTGTGCAGATAAAGATAGCATGAAGACAACATGAGATGAATGGAGTGTGTATGTGTGATCTTTGAAAGTTCGATCAATCAAACTTTAAGTTCGATCGATCACCGAAAATTTTCGATCGATCGAAGTGAAAAATGTTCAAAAGTTGGATCGATCGAAGTGAATTGGATCAATCCAACACTTGGATCGATCGAAGCATGAAAGTGCACAAGATTGGATCGATCGAAGGTAGTGAAATGAAGTTCACTACTTCGATCGATCGAAGCACAAGTTCGATCGATCGAACTGTGCGAATGCCGAATCTGAAAAGTCGCAGATCTGTGAGATCTAGAGCATGGGGCCCACACAAACGTGTTTGTGGGCCCATCTACACACCAAACATCCCATCCTCAACACCCAAACACTCCCCAAACTCCACAAATCACATCACAATCCCCAATTTGGTTTTGCCGAATGGATATGTATATGTATATCATGTAACAGGAAATTCAAGCTTCAAAATGGATGATTTACACATTTATAACATAATTCAACATAGAAAATCAATAACATGCATCAATTTAAGCTTTTAAATCAAGAAATGGCTCGCGGTTTACCTCGAAACCAAGAGGGATGAGATGAGAGAGAGGGTGCGAAGCCGCGGTGAAAATAAGGCTCTACCTTGCCGGAATTGGCTCGCCGGAGATGGGGAAGATGATTGGAATGGAGGTTGGCCGGATTGAGATGAGATTGAGAGAAGAGGGAGACTAGGGTTTGGTTTCCTTTTGAAGTTGGATCGATCCAAAGTGATCGATCCAACTCGGTTATATTTTTAAAAACACGATATGTAGAGTTCGATCGATCGAAGATGGAGTTCGATCGATCGAACCTAGGTCTCCACTCTTAATGGCATTTTTTTTTTTTTTTTTTTTTGAAATAAATTTTGAAAAATCAAAGGGAATTAAATTAATGAGATGTAAATTTTGATCGATCGAAGAAAGATTTCGATCGATCGAAGAGGATAAAGAATGTACAAGTTTAAGGGTTCAAGAGTTGATATGTGTTGGAACCTTGGATCGATCGAACTTGGAATTCGATCGATCGAACATGAAAAATTTTGAAAAGTCCCGAGAGCATGCATTTTGGAATTTGGATGCAGGTCCAAAATTTTTCTAAGTGTTGGGACTCATGATCGATCGAACCACATGTTGGATCGATCGAAAGGTAGTTCGATCGATCGAAATGGTTTACGATCGATCGAACTTTTGAAAATTTGGAGATCCCGAGAGCATGCATTTTGGAGTTTGGATGCAGGTCCAAAATTTTTCTAAGTGTTGGGTGCAAAATGAGAGCTGGATCGATCGAGTCCATAGTTGGATCGATCGAACCAAAGTTCATGAGAGCTGGATCGATCGAGTCCATAGTTGGATCGATCGAACCAAAGTTCGATCGATCGAACCAAGACTTGGATCGATCGAAATTATGTCTAAATGCTCAAAATGACTTGAATACTCATGCAATCCCTTACTCAGTTCCTTCCAATATATATGAACCACAAAAACAGTATCTAGACTTCGCAAGAATCAAAATGCAAGATAGAAATGAGGGAGGAATAGAGTTGTGAAACTCTATGAATACTAGTGTTTAACGTCTCTAGCAAGACGTTAGGTCAACTTACTAATCAAATGAATCAAAAACTAGATATGAAACATCCTTATTGACCCTCTTTTCACTTTTCTCATTTAATGTCCCACTTATGACAATAAAATCATCCTCCAAAAGAATGACTTGAAAAGAAATAAAAGAGATGATATTGTTCCTTTCATCCACGGTCTTGAAAACAAAATCAATCATGGTTCGGCTTGCCTCTTTGTTGTGTTCTTGAAACACATTCAAATGATCATCCATATTAATAATTGATGAGGCATTGTCTTTCAAAGACTCATTTGGATTAATAAGAAACACCTTCTCTTCATCCCTCTTCTCTTCCTCATAAATTACCATTTCCTCACCTTCTAAGTAAGCTAAGGAGTCCATTAGAGAGTTTATTTCATTTTTAGAGCTTTTAAAGTCAAAACCACAATTTTTATACATTTCCAAAAGACATTCCTCAAGAGGGTCATTAGAGATAATAGAAGGAAGGCCCTCTTCAACAAGTTCCTCCTCCTTCTCTCCTACCTCAAGTGTGGTCAACATCTCCTCACTCTCTAGAGTAGCCATATCATAGATAAAATCATAATCAAAACAAGGAAAGTCCTCATTAATCATGTTATGTTCTATTGGATTAGCCACTAACTCACTTGCCACTTCCTCCTCTATACAAGATAGAGTGCTAGGCATTAGCTCACTTGTTTCATTCTCCTCACTCTCATCATCCTCATCTATATACATTGAAGTTCTTGCCATTTTTTCACTTGCCTTTTCCTCCTCTTCTTGATGAGAAAGAGTACTTGCAATTTGCTCAACTTGAGCTTCTAAGTTGGCTAAAGTTTGAGAATGAGAATTAATAAGTGAAGTGTGTGAAATATGCACATCAAGTAAAGCTAACACTTTTTCTTCAAATCCGGGTGAGTACTTAGAAGGTGGTGGAATTGATTCATCATAAAATGGTGGGGGAGGGTAATAGTTATAAGAAGGATTAAATAAGTGATCAAGTCCATAATAAGATGATGCATGAAATGAATTGGACTCAATCTCATAAGGATTAAAATGTGATGGAGGAGCATAAAGTGAAGGGATGTAATTCCCCCTAAACTTGGATCAAACAATTTCTCCATTCACAATTAAAACCCAAATGCAAGAAAAAATTGGCCTCAACAAGGGCCTATGCTTAGACAAAAATTTAGCAATAAAATGAGCCTCAACAAGGGCTATCACAAGCATACAAAGAATTGAAACAATTAAAATACAAGAGAGCCAATAATTGGTCAAAATGGTCCTTTAGCACTTCAACTCCAAATTTAGCTTTTAAGCTCCAATGATTGCTTTAAGTTCCAAAGTTCGCCTTCCTTGTAGTCAAGTACCTAATTGAATAAATAATAATGAGAATCAAGAGAAAAGAATATACAATGGAAAATAAAATAAAAATAGAAGCAATCTAATGAACACTATTGTCTAGTTTAATTCCAACAAAACCGTTAATCCCCGGCAACGGCGCCAAAATTTGACGAGGTCGCTTGTAATACGCCAAACTGAATGTAGTGAATGTGTGGTTCAAGAAAAGCCTTTTATATCAAATTTAAATTTATAAAAACCACTACCAACAGTACTACTAACGTAGCAAGAGTGAGTAGGGATCGTCCCAAGGGATTATACATGTTGGAATTTCAACTTCGACTCTAGCGTACCAAATGATTGCAAAAGAGAATTGGGTTGGTTGATTACTTCTAGAAAAGAATTAATTAAAATGCATTAAGATAAAGAGTAAGTAAGAAGGAAAGGTCTTGGGGTGTAGAGATCACCACCAAACAATACTATTCCAAACCATAATCAAGTGACTAATGAGGGAAATGAATTTGTTGCGACAATGTTGTGTGTGTAAAAGACATTCAATTGGTAAGGGTGACTCAACAAGTGCAAATTGTCTCAATCAACATGTGTGAGGCCACAATACATCTATTGGTAGAGGAATATATTGTCTAGACATCATGTGAAGAGAACAAAATATCAAATCAAGTCATTGAGCCTTTCATTAAGCTCATAGTCCAAGCAATCAATAAGGATGACTTAGTTAAATATGCATTATCTAAACATCATGTGAGAGGCCACAATTTATCTATTGGGAGAGGAATAAATTGTCTAAACACATGTGAAAGATACAACATATCATAACTAGTCATTAATCCTTCATTAAGCTCACAATCCACATACAACACAATATTAGAGGAATATGCCATTTGGACTCACAAGCATGGAACATCAAACATCAAGAGTAAATTGTCCTCCCATCTAACATTATACTACCACTACACTAAATCTACACTACTAGCATGAAAATAAAGCTATCTAGACTAGGGGAGAGGCACAAGCCATTAAGAATAGGTATAAACCATCAAATGAACCAAAATAGCATTCATTAAGCATATCATCTTGATAATCTCTAGATCTATAGCATCAATACACATAGACATGCATCAAAAACACTAAATCTAGAGATAAGCACATGAATATTCCACTCTAGCATACATAGACATATGGGTAGAATAGAATAGTCAATTGGAAGCATTAAACCATACAAACCATGAAATAATCAAGATTTATATATACATAAATATCAAGATGTATCATACAACACTAATCCCTCAATAATACACAAGATTAGAGTATAGAAAGCATGCTTGGGGCTAACTCTAGCCCCAAGAGGATGTCTAGACACTCATGGTAGCGATGATCCAACCCTCAAGGGCTAACTCCATGGCTGCTCCTTGTTGGTGAAGATCTCCTCCAATGGTGCTCTAGCTTCCTCCCTTCTTCCTCTCCAAGAAGAGCCTCCAAGATGATTTTCAATGTGTGACAAGAGACTCTAGACTCCTCTCCAAAAAGTGTATCATATTCCTTATATAGGTAGGTCAAATACACCCTATGATGAGCTGTGGTCGTGCAAAGCATATTCTCCAATGATTGGGTGAAGGACGGAATAAATGAGCTGGACTTTAACTTTTTCTCGCTGGAGGAAGTTCGATCGATCGAACCTTAACTTGGATCGATCGAAGATGGGTTCGATCGATCGAACTGCATCTTGGATCGATCGAAGTGGTCTGACTCCTCCGGATAAGGACAAGGCTGAGATATTTCGAAGATATTTATGGGGAAAAGGACAAAAATGGTTGGTAGGCGTACAGCTGTGGATAAGATCAATCATTTGAATAGGACAAAATAGGGTTCGATCGATCGAAGGTGATGTTGGATCGATCGAACTTGGAATTTTAGCAAAGGCCAAGGTTGGATCTATCGAGAAGTACTGTGATCGATCATAGATGTTCGATTGATCGAACTCTAAGTTGGATCGATCGAACTTTTCAGCTGCACAACTTTGATTCCTTTTTGCTCCTTTCTTTCTCCACTTTGCTCCCTCCTTTGGTTTATCTCAGGATTGCTTCAATTAAGCTCTTATTTGGCTGAGTTAGCTAAATTTTGGGATTAGTGCCTGAAAATATAAATAACACGTAATAAGTCTAAAACGGCAAAGTAAGATAGATAAAGGTACTAGAATGCTTAAGCTTAACGGGTTTAAATGCGCACTTTTCAGTGCTCATCAATGTTTGTTCCTTTGTCTTGTTGTGAAGACGTTCTTCGGGATTTTCACCATTCTCGGCTCATAGTTCACCCTGGTGGTACAAAGATGTATCACAATCTGCGGCGACAGTTTTGGTGGCAGGGCATGAAACAGAATGTTTCACAATTTGTGGCTCGATGCCTTACTAGTCAGAAAGTGCAGGCAGAGCATCAACAATAGGCAGGATTATTGCAACCATTACCAGTAGCTGAGTGGAAATGGGAGCATATCACTATGGACTTCCTAATAGGACTTTCGAGGTCCCAAGCAGGGAATGATGCCGTTTGGGTCATAATTGATAGGTTGACTAAGACAGCTCACTTCTTACCCATGGCAGTGACAGACAGTGGAGAGAGATTGAGTGGACTGTATGTGAGGCAGATTGTCAGGCTTCATAGAGTGCCTATATCCATTATTTTAGATAGGAATCCGTGGTTTACGTCTCACTTTTGGCAGAGTTTTCAGGAGGCTCTTGATACGGGGCTTCATTTTAGCACGGCATTCCATCCTCAGACTGATGGTCAGTTGGAGTGCACCATTTAGATATTTGAGGATATGTTATGGGCTTGCATCTTGGATTTCGGGGGTAGTTGGGAGGACTACTTACCTTTGGTTGAGTTTGCCTACAACAACAGTTACCAGACTAGTATTGGAATGGCACCTTTTGAGGCGTTGTATGGCAGACTTTGCAGATCTCCAGTTTATTAGACTGAGGTCGGTGATACCATTGCCTTGGGTCCTGACATTGTTATTGAGACTATAGAGAAAATTAAGTTGATTCGGTAACGATTGGCAACCTTACAGAGCAGACAAAAGAGTTACGTTGACAGGAGGAGATGATCCTTGTCTTTTAAGGTAGGGGACCATGTCTTTCTTAAGATTTCTCCGCGTAAAGGGCTTCTGAGATTTCGACAGACTGGCAAGTTGTCTCCTAGATTCATTGGACCATTTGAGATTTTGGAGCACGTCGGTGACGTTGCTTATCGTTTGGTGTTACCGCCAAACTTGGATAGGGTTCACGATGTCTTTCATGTCTTTATGTTGAGGAAATACGAGCTAGACCCATTGCATGTTCTACGGTGGAAGGATGTGGTTGTTGAGGAGGACGTGACCTACGAGGAAGGTCCGGTCCAGATTCTTGATTCATGGGAGTAGGTTTTGCGGACCAAGACCATTCCATTGGTTAAGGTCTTGTGGAGACACCATGGCATTGAGGAGGCTACCTGGGAGCTTGAACAGGAGGTTCACTTTCGGTACCCCTATTTGTTCTCTCTTTCAGGTATGATTCGATTTCGGGGACGAAATCCCTTTAAGGAGGGTAGGTTGTAATGACCCGGTCATTTTACTTCCTTTCTTTTTTTTTGGTAATTTTCTTTTTTCATCTTTTCCCTATTTCGTCCTTTAGTCGTTTTTCATTTTTTTTTGCATAACCTCACTTTTTGCACTCGGATTTGATTCTGGCATTGCATACATCCATGATATTTCATTTCCATGATATCTACATTTTCGCTTTTGTAGAAAAACATGTTAAATGTTTACTTTTCTTGTAAAGGGCATAAATGCATCACTTTTGGTAATTACTCTAAACTTGAGGGGTTTTTGCGTAATTAAATAAATTAATTATTTTTCGTCTTAGGGACCAATTTGTAATTTATTTTGAAAGATATTTTTAAAAAGAACCTTTTTGCAATTATTGAAAAATTTGACAAGTGTCACATCCTCATGGAGCCACTTGTTGGCATTGTAGTGAAATCACTTGGGGACTTAGTTTGATGACACATGGAGGGTGGAGATTCCCCTATTTGTTGGCTTAGGAGTGAAACACATGTTGGCTTAGATTCATGACAAGTGTAGGCTAGGGATTTAGTGTAGGAAGGAGCTTTAGATTCTTGACACGTGTAAGCACAAGATTAAATCTTACAAGTGTGTGTGAGAGAGGTAGTGCAAGAGCACCTAGTGAGTGGAGAATCCCACCACCTTTAACTTAGGGTTTGATTTCATTTTATTCATTTTTCATCTTTTCCTCTCAAACCCTAACTTGACCACCATTGGAGCAAAGCTTGATTCAAGGTTTAAAGCTCCATTTTGGTGCCCTTCCACTTACCTTAGATCCTTAAGCTTCGAATACAAAAGCCTTGCCTCATCCTTCTTTTCATAACCCTAGAAGGAAAACTTGAAATTTCTTTGCTTTCATTGGATTCAAGAGGGACAATCCTCTTGTGAGGTAGGCATGTGATGAGCGCTGAAAAGTGCGTATTTAAACCCCTTAAGCTTAGACATTCTAGTACCTTTATCTAACTTACTTTACCGTTTTTGATTGATTTCATATTATTTCCATTTTCAGGGACTTATCCCGAAAATAAGCTAACTCAGCCAAATAAGAGCATAAATGAAGCAATTCTGGGATAAATCAAAGAAAGAAAACAAGTAGAAGTAAAAGGAAGAAAAAGGTGGAAATCAACATCTTCGATCGATCTTAGATCAAAGCCCGATCGATCCAACATGATCGATCTCAGCACTTCAAGATGGATCAGAGCCATGATGACATTTTTAGAGATCTCAAAAGTTTGATTGATCCAATACCATTCTTCGATAGATCGAACTGCTTTGTCCTTCTCTAAATGATTGATCTTATCTAGTTGTACCACCCTACCAACCACTTTTGTCATTTTCCCAAAAGTATCTTCAAAATATCTCAGATTTGTCTTTATCCAAAAAGCGCTGCCATTGAAGATTGATCCAGCCTAAGTTCGATAGATCTCAGCCATATTCGATCGATCCAAGTCCAAGGTTCGATCGATCGAACTTCCTCCAGTGTGAAAAAGTCAAATCTCCAGCTCACCAAAAGTTGTCCTTTATCCAATCATTGGGGAATATTTTGTGCATGACCCCAGCTCATTTTGTGTCATTTTGACCTACTTATATAAGGATAAGGATTACTTTTTATATGGGAGCACCTCATACCATATCATATCATTTCATACCTTGTAAGAACTCTTGGAAAGCAAGCTTGGAGGAGGAGGAGGCTAGAGACACCATTGGAGACTCTTCATCAACCAAGGAGCAAATCTCTACCATGGAGTTAGCCCTTGAGGGTTGGAGAAGCACTACCATGAGTGGCTAAACATCCTTTTGGGGCTAGAGTTAGCCCCAAGCATACTTTTTACTTCTTGATTTTGTGTATTATTGAGGGATTAGTGTTGTAATATATGTTTTGGCACTTATATATATATAGATCTTGTTTATTCAATGATTTATGTGGTTTAATGCTTCCAATTGATCATTTCATTTTATCCATATGTCTATGTATGCTAGAATAGATATTCATGTGTTTGTCTCTATTTCTTTTGTTATTGATGCATATCTATGTGTATCAATACTATAGATCTAGAGATTGTCAAAATATAGTGCTTAAAGGAATGCTCTTGTAATTTTCTAGATGGTTCATGCTCATTTCTTGATGGATTGTGCCTCTCCCTTAGCTTAATTAGTTTAATTTCATGTCATTAGCTTAATTGTAGTGTAGTGGTAGCATAGTTGTTAGATGGGAGGACAATCCATGCTTGTTGTTTGATATTCCATAGTTTTGAATGCAAGTAGCATATGTCTCTAACCTTGTGGTGTATTTAGCTTGTGAGCTTAATGAAAGGATTAATGACTTGTTAGATATATTGTGCTTTTCACATGCTATTTAGACAATATATACTTAATTGCTAGATATATTGTGCTTTTCACATGTTGATTAGACAATGTATGCTTAATTATTTACCCTTGCTAATTGAATCAACCAAACACACACACACATCAATATTGCAACACACATTTCCCTCATTAGTCACTTATTAAGGGTGTAAAAAAGCATTGTTTGGTGGTGACTTCTAAACTCCAAGATCTCTCTCTCTTACTTACTCTTTATTGCATTTAATTATTTAGTTTAATTTGCTCTCTAGTTTAATCAACTAATCAACTATTTGTTTGATCACTCGACCTACTAACCCTAATAGCGATTCTACAACCAAATTCGACTCTAATCCCTTGGGACGATCCCTACTCACCCTAACTATATTTTTAATGAAGGTAGTAGTAGCTTCTATAAATGTAAAACTTGGCCCTCGCTTTAGTGCACTCTCTCTAAGCTTGATGTGTGGTAGGACGACAAGGACCCCATCAGTTTTTCACGCCGTTGCCGGGGATTAGGCAATGTCGTATTTGTGGAATTGATTAGGAATTAGTACTCTTTTGATCGTATCTTTACTTTGTTTCTATTTTTCTTTTTGTTACTTATTGTGTTTGTTCATCTTTGACAAGGAGCATTGAGTTAGGAGGCAAACAAAGGAGCATTCAAGCAAAGGAGCTAAGCAAGTAAGGAAAAATGCAAAAAAAAATTAAAAAATTGCTAAGCTAAGTTATAAATTTGGAGTTGAAGTGTTATAAGACCTTTGTGAACTTTTTCTTACTCAATCCCTTAGTTAAATCATCAGCCCGCGTGGAGGCTTGTTTTTAATTTCTTAGATAAATCATGAGCCCGCGTGGAGGCAATCTTAATTGTTCTTTGTATCATTGTTGTTAAAGCATAAGAGTATGGGTTAAGTGTTTGTGGAGGAAGTTTCATTGAATTGTTGTAAAGTTGAAATGTTTGTTCATTCAATGTGTTTATGTGTTTTTACATCGTGCATGCATGGTCGTAGATTACTAAGACCAACTCTTGTCCCTCTTGATTAGCATCTTGAATCCGTAGTTAGAAATCCTAGGGGAAGAGGAAGTTCTAGTTCTACCCGATCCATTACATCAATGGAAGGCCATAATGAAGAGCATGTAGAGGACCTTGGTCACATAGACCAACAAGGTATCCTTCATCCAAATTGCACCTTGAGAACATTCAAGCACCATTAGACATGCCTAGACCATTCATTCACCAACAACAACAGCAAGGCCAAATTCCATTTGGAATGCCAAGGCCAATGTATGCTCTACAACCTCCCATCATTCAAAGAAATCAAAATCAAGGTGCCTATGTTGCACCTCAAATTGCTAATCCTCCACTTGCTTTAAGAGATCACTATGTGCCTAATGAATACAATGCACCCACATGCATTCAATTGCCACCATTTAGAGCACATCACTATGAAATTAAGCCACAAACCATTCAAATGCTTCCTAACTATCATGGACTTCTAAGTGAAGAGCCTTACAAGAATTTGGATGAGTTTCTAGAAGTATGTTCCACCGTAAAATATACGGATATGCCGGAAGAGGTTTTAAGACTCAAAATTTTTCCATTTACCTTAAAAGACAAGGCAAAGTATTGGTTTAACAATCTTAGGCCTTTTTCAATCACTTCTTGGGCAGAAATGCAACAAGAGTTCTTGAAGAAGTACTATCCGGTTTCAAAGACCAATGCCATGAGAACCTCAATTCGGGAATTTTCACATGGGGATGGAGAAACGTTTCATGAGGTATGGGAACGCTTTAATGAATTGCTTAGGAAGTGTCCACATCATGACATGCCCAAATGGCAATTAGTTCAATATTGCTTTGAGAGCTTATCGGACAATTACAAAGGCATGGTTGATGCTTCCATGGGTGGCTCATACATTGATAGGCATGAGAATGATGTGTGGCATCTTTATGAGAGCATGAATGAAAATTCTTTGCATAGAACATTATCATCTAAGAATGGTAGAAATTCATAAGGTAGGAAGATTGTTGGCTTACATCAAGTCGACCATTCAAATGAAATAGCCGTCGAAATGAAGTCTTTATCTCAAAGGTTTGATTAATTTTTGATTAACCAAAACTCGGCGAACCAAGTATTTCCTTCCCTAACTATTCTCATCGTGCATCAAATGAAACATATATGACTTGTTCTAGTGTTCTTCATTCTACTTCTCATTGTCCTCACGGACAAGTGCAAAATGAACCTAATGAACAAGTTAATGCAGCTTTTGTGAACTAAGGGAACAATCCTTATGGTACTCATTATAATCCAAGTTGGAGAAATCATCCGAATTTTTCTTGGAAAAACTAAGGAGAGGGCTCAAACCCTTCCCAAGGTGGTTTTCAAGGGAAGTACATTCCACTTCCACTTCAAAACCAAGGATACCAAGGTTGTAGACCTTATCAATCACAAGGGAATCAATTTGCTAACTCTCATTTTCCCAACCAATCTTATTCCCAAGGAAATACTAGAAGTCCCGCCTTTGAAGAAAAAGTTTTGAATGCTTTGGGCACTTTAGAGGCAAACACACAATTGCTTCATTCTCACTCTCAATCTATTGCGAAGCTAAAAACCTAAGTAGGGCAAATAGCAAGCACTCTTAATGCTAGAGAGAAGGGAAAGATGTCTATGAATGCCCCACCTAAGCAACAATGTGTTGTGGAAACCCATTCCTCTTCGGAAGGCCACACCATTGAATATGTTAATGCGGTGAGTACCTTGCGGAGTGGTACGATTGTGGACAATCAAGTTGAAATGTCCAATGAAGAGAGTGAACCGGTGCAACCTCAAGTTGTCATCCATCCCGTTTTACATCCCATTCCTCCTTTATTGCATAGACATGATCTTGTGAATGAGAAAACTTCAAAATATGATTTGAAGAGTGATTTTGAAAATGATTTGAAGAAAGATTTGCCGAAAAATGAGTTTGAATATATTTTGTTGAAAAATGATTTGAAACGAAGTGATTTAAAAACTTCTTGTGTTGAAGAGACTTTAAAGAAAATTTTTGAAAAGAGTTTTAAACCAAAAGTACCATTTCTGGATGCCTTAAAAGGATTCATTTCAAAAGACATGCAAAAGGCAAAAACCAATGAAATCATGGAAATGTTTAGGCAAGTGAAAGTCAATCTTCCACTTTTGGATGCAATCAAGCAAATTTCGGCTTATGCCAAATTGTTGAAAGACTTGTGCACCCAAAAGTGAAAGAACAAGAGTCAAGCACCAAGAAAAGTGGTTTTGACCGAGCAAGTAAGCTCAATTTTGCAACATAACACTTTTCCAAAGTTCAAGGAGGTTCACCTACTACTTCATGCATCATTGGTGATCATATCATTAATCGGGCGCTTCTTGACTTAGGAGCAAGTGTTTACCTTCTTCTATACTTGGTTTATGTCAAATTGGGCTTGGGTGAATTGAAACCGACGTCGGTAGTTTTACAACTTGCCCACCGATCCATTAAGAAGCCTAGGGGTATAATTGAGGATGTTTTGATAAAGATTGACAAAATCTTCTTCCCCATTGATTTCGTTATCATTGACACGGAACCGGTCCCCAATCCTAAAAGCCAAATTCCCGTTATCCTTGGCCGTCCTTTCTTGGCAACCGCTAATGCCAACATCAATTGTAGGACGGGGATAATGAAGATCTCATTTGGCCACATGAAGGTGAAGTTGAATATCTTTAATCCCACACCCAATTCATTTGACAAATATGAAGGAGAGGTTAATATTGTAGACAAATGCATGATTCTTCAATGTCAAGGAAATGAGCTTTTGTGTAAGACCAAAACTTCAAAGGGATCATCTACAACCTTGCATTCTCAAAGTCTTGTTTCAAATTCTTGCTTTAAAAGGGCATAAAAGCCCAAGGTTGCGATTGCATTGACAAGGGATCAAAAGTTTCTTTTGAGCTTAATCCAACAAGTTCTTCAAAGAACCATTTGTTGGGTGGAATTCAAAGCATCTATCACCCCAACAAGGAGGGGATGCATTACAAGATCTTTGATCCAGGCTAAAAGAGCCTAATATCTTGCTAGAGACGTTAAAGACTAGCACGACATTTCGTAGGGTTTCAAAACCCTATTCCTCCCTCATTTCTATCTTAAATTTCATTTCTTGCGAAGTTTAGATACTTGCTTTTGGTTCATATGCATAGCTAGGAACTGTGATTAGGATTGCATGAAATTTTGTTGTGCCTGAGCATTCTGCATAAGTTCGATCGATCTCAAATGAGAGTTCGATCGATCGAACTTCCACCTGCATCCAACATTTAGAAAAATTTTCCACCTGCATCCAAGTCACCACTCTGTCCCATCGTTCGAACTTATTCTCAGATCGATCAGAAGACCTTAGATCAATCTAACTTCAAAGTTCGATCCATCTTGAGATTCAACACTTAGAAAATTTTAAGCCTGCATCAACCTGCATATTTCAGCTCTCTGTCTTATCGATCGAAAACATTTCAAGATCTATCTGAAGTTTTTGTGATCGATCCAACTTCAAAGTTCAATTGATCTGCAAGTTCCAACACTTAACCAAATTTTTGAACCAAAAACCTGCATATTTTTGCTTTCTGTCTGATCGATCAAAAATTTTGTTCAGATCGATCTCAGTTCTTCACTTCTCTATTTTGACCCTTGTTTGACTTTATTTGACTTTTCAATTTTTAAAAATCCAAAAATATTTTTGTTTTATTTTATTTTTCAAAAAATCCAAAAATATTTTCTAATTTTCAATTTTAATTTTTAATTTTAGTTTTTAATTTTTCAAAAAAATTTCAAAAATCCTAAAAATACTTTGAAGAGAGATCATCAAAATTCGATCGATCGAACTAATTGGGAAAAGTTTTTAAAAATAGACTTGGAGGGTCTCAAGATTGATTCATTAGATCGATCCAACCCTCCAAACCCTTGTCCCTCATCCTTCCCGTCACCACTGTGCCCCATCATCATCATCTTCTCCGGCGAACCTCCGGCGAGATCCCAACTTTGATTCTCTCTCTCTCTCCTCTCAGATTTGCATCACCATCTTCCTCTTATCTTCTCTCGCAATTAGAGGTTGGATCCGAGCCATATTTCGTGATTTCAAGCCTCCATTTGTTCAATACATGTTTTAAATGTTGAATCCATGATATTTTGATGATGATATCCACCATTGATAAGCTTGAAGCATGTTTGTATATATGTGTATATATATATATATATGGTTATATATTTTTGAGTTTTGAATTGATTATGGGAGTATGGGCTTTGTAAAGTGGCTAAAATTGATTGAATTTTTATGTTGATGGGCCCACGACCTTGTTCGTGTGGTCCCCATGCTTCCAAAGTCAAAGATCTGTGACCTTTTAGTTCTCACCTTCGCACAGTTCGATCGACCGAACTTATATCTCTGATCGATCTTGAGAGATCGATCAAACTCATATCTCAGAACGATTGAAGTTTTGAGATCGATCTCAAACCTTTTTAGGATCGATCAAACTTCACAGATCTCATACACACACTTCATTCATCATATATTTTGTTCATGCTATCTCATATATGCCCAATGCCTGTGATATTCCACATTGGATGCATTTCATACTTACATTGTTTAACATGCTTCATATCCTGTCACTTGCATAGATTCATGTCATATATATTTTATCTATCTTATTTGACATGCATGTTTCTATTTTGTGTTTTTAAATTCCTTATTCTGGCACTAACTCCCTTTGCAAGTTTTTAAATTATTTTTCAGGCCATGACTAAGCGCAAGACTGTTGCCAAGAGGCAACATGGGCCTCAGAGACATATCCGACCGAGGATAGAGGAGCCAGCAGAGCCCTCTCATGTACAGGAGGAGCCAGTACAGCCTACTCCACCTCAGTCACCTGCTCATGAGGCTGAGGATGATCATATTCCATCCACTTTTGCAGCTCAGCCTGCATTTACACCATCACCATCTCCATCACATGCTGGAGCTGAGCATTCACCAGTACCATCTCCACCACACCAGCCAGCTCCACCAGCTCAGGAGCGTGATAGGCCCGCACCTAGATATGCGCATGTGGCAGTAGAACATGAGTCGGTGTTCGACATAGATTTCTTTTCTAGATCGATGCTGACCCGATCAGCCTACCATGACATTATCCAGAGGGACGTTGTAGCTATTCTTGCCCTAGTTACAGAGCCAGTCTACCCGCGGCTGGTATGGATGTTCTTCCAAAACCTCCGACCGTCCTCGCGTACCACGGCAGAGCTGGTCACTACCATAGATGGCCATCAGATCATGATTGCTGTGGACTCGCTAGCCCGCTCATGCCATCATCCACACAGATGCCCTATGGAGCTATAAGAGCTATATCTGAGGCTATACAGGCCTTCTTATGCCAACATGGTAGTATTTCTTTTAGGTCACCATGTTGATGGCAAGACTTCCACCACCCGCACCTTTCTTCCAGATGACCTATGGTTCTTTGATTCCGTTCTTTTTCGGAACACATACATGGCCGGGCACAAGATACAGCAGCGAGGAGACTATCTGACAGCCCTCTACATATTTTATACAGGCCACTGGGTATCTATCCCCGCGCTCATCTGGAGTGTGATGAGGAAGCTCTTTGACGAGAATATCAGTAAGGAGAAGCCTGGAAAGGCTAAGTCTCTCCCTTTTGGCCACCTCATCACCCAGATATTGATCGTCCAGCGCTATCCTTTCCATCCCCGGGGGCACCCTGAGAGAGGTTCCTATCACTTCTTAAAGAAGGACCACGCAGTAGTGGCTGCAGAGGAGCTCGAGGTTGAGGAGGCAGAGGTAGCAGCTCAAGCAGTAGTAGCAGATCCTACAGTAGACGATGTACCAGTAGGTCCAGCTGCCAAGCACATAGACATCGATTTGGAGCAACCTGCAGATGACCCAGGGCAGCACTCTCCAGCCACGTCGCCAGTACATGAGGAGGAGCAGACTCGGGATCTTTCTTCTGATTCATCCATACCTAAGGCTCCTAGTTAGACCCCCGGCTTTGGAGAACGTCTTCAGGCTCTTGAGGATGCAGTAGTTGCTATCAAAGCTGATACTGCTGCCATTCGAACCGATGCTATAGCCCACCGAGCTGATTTTGCTACATTTCACAAGGATGTCATGACTGCACTCTGAGATTTATCTCGCGATATTCACGGAGCTCACCCTACCCAACCTGCCTCCTCCACCTGAGATTCTCAGTTTCTTCTATCTTTTCATATTACACCTCTGTGATCTGTACTTCATTTTTGTCACTGTATATTATTTGCAGTCGGTCTGTCGGCTTTGATTTTTTGAAGTATCAAGTACTTTATTTTCTTTATATATACTTTTGTTATGGATGTCATGTGTTATATTCTTATATCTGTCTGTTTGACTCCATTAAGTGCATCACAGTGACTACAGTGAGAGAGAATGCTACCCGATTTTTAGGACCACCCTTATACCTCTCTCACTGTTTTATTTCATTTACACTCGCATGTCCATTGTCCACTGATTATCCCTTTTTGTTATCTGATGAGTTTATCCGAGTGCCAAATTTTAGGACCACAGTTAATCCCAGGGGGGCCATGCCACCCAATTTGGATACTTCAGTCCCGATCATTCTATGCCTTAATTGCACCGGTATACTCTTTTCTTTTGTTCTCTTTGTACATTGAGGACATTGTGCCGTTTAAGTTTAGGGGTAAATGGTGTACTTTACAGTGTTTGTTTTTAAATTCAAAATTTGAGCATGACTTGTGTATTTGAGAGATTTTCTATTATTGGTCCATATCTAGCTGTGATTTTGATCTTTTGAGGACTATATTACTTAAAATTTAAAAATTGCTTGACTTGAGAGTCCAATACTCCTTGTATGCCTTATGGATGCCATTTAAGGGTAAATTTTTTGAAAGATTGATATCATGCTTGCACTTGTGGTCCACATCATCCTGATTTTGTGATTGCTTTGAGATTCGCTTTAGAATTCTACACTAGCACTGGCGCACACTAGCATTCACTTGTGGGGTACATGCTTTGTTGACTATTAAATTGGTTATATCCTAATTGAGCTAGCAGTGCATTGAAAGCTTTCATTCTTGATAAAGGTTGATAACAACCCCTTTTCACTAAGTAGCCGGGATTCTAGCCTCATCAAGCACTAAACTTCTCGCGCTGAAAGGTGGAGGGCCCAAACTCTAGGTTAATAATTGTTTATTCAACAAAAAAAAAAAAAAAAAATTAGAGAGAAAAAGTTGCAAAAGCAATAAATAAATAAAAAAAGTGAGGACTTCTCCCAAAAGGTGAGAAGTGGGAAATGATTAAGTGGAGGTTGTCTTGATTTGTAGCCTAGTTGATTTGAGTTTGTAAGTCCGTAGGGGTGTTTGAACGCCTAATGCCCTAAAGCCGTCTGGTTTGGGAGTCCTTGACCTAACGCTCGACTTCATGAATCGCTCGAAAGCTTAATAGATCAACACATTGCACCATGCTTCCATCTTTAATCCTATGGAAAAAAAAAAAAAAAAATCGAGTGAAAAGAATAAGTGCACCTAGAACAATAAATCTTTAATAAAAGGTCCACTTTTTGTCTTGATGATCGGTACTAGATTTGTGTGCGAGTTTGAGGGTAAGATAACATTTCTTTAGTTGGCTAAGATAGCAACATATTTGATGCCGGTCCACTCAAAAAGGATTCTCGAGTTGTTTTGATTTGCATGATCATTTTCTTGATGTGTGGAGGACCATATTTGCTTACTTGATGTTGAGACTTTGGGAGATTGCTTAGAAATGTTTGAAAAATTACATACTTAAGGTAATTTTCTCCCAATGCTTGTTTGCAATATTGGTGCCTCTTTTGTGACAATGAGCTTAATGTTTATTGGTACCATTTCTGAAAACTCTCACGAGACTTCACTCGTCCACTAAGGGTAACCTAGGGGTTTAAAAGGCATGTTACATATGCTAAGTGTGATACCCCCACATTTCCACGTGTAGGCTGGCCAGGCCCACACCCGAAAATGCGAGAATATCAAAACAATATAGTACTTAAACGAACACAGAATACAAGAGGAATAAAAAAAAAATGATTAAATCGCTGAATGGAATTCTATTAATAAAATTAAATCTCTTTTACAAAAATATTTCCATGAGTTTCAAATTCTGAAAATATTATACAACTCGGGAATCCCATAAGTTAAGGACCCCTAAACCAAAATCTTATAAACCACCAGTTTATACAAAACATTTAACAATAATTAACTATACTAATTAAAGGTAAACAAGATGAGTAGATGAATGACAGTCTCCCATCTGCGGATCCTCAACCTCGAGACTGGAACTTCTAATAACCTGCAAAATAAATCATTTAAAAATAAAATAAAATTCATTAATCCCAATTAATAAATCCTTTAAATTATCGGGGTATTACATTCTTCCCCCCTAATAAAAGGAATTCCGTCCTCGGAATTCACGAACCCATGACATGAAACTCTAGTTATTTAATCCAAATTTTCATTCTTCCTTTATTCGTGTGAAATTTATCCATCCACACCCACTCATACTTAGCAGACATATCTTGTAATTTATCAAGACTATGCTAAACTAATCCATACTTATTGCATGTATGTGCAACGTGACCTCACCAACTGACATGCACTGGAATTATCCCTATTACTGTATTTTCTTGCAGTAAAATACATAAAAACTCCTTTACACAGATGGTGCAAAATACATAGTTATATCCTTGCCAACTATAGGCTATTGCCTAACAATTTAAAACATAACTCATTACATAGTGATGTGATAATCTCTTTTCCTTTCTAATCAACATTGCTTCCCCTATGGGATACAATTTGAGTAAAGACCCAAGTGTCTATATTATCTAGGACTCTTTTTTTTTTTTTTTTTTTTTGCTGCATGTACTTGCTACAACGAATAGACCACCTTGTCATCTAACTAGTGACGACCCCAATGGAAATAAACTTCCCTCACAACATGGATATTCCCACAATATTATTTGCAGAAATATCTCCCCTCCGCCACATTAATATGGAAAGTGACTGCACAACACTAATGATCTCTATTGATCACACCTAATAACGAACATACCAGATACTTTAGAAGTAATGATGGCTATTGCCACTATCATTCTTGTCTTCGATCTGAACATTCTATATTATAATACGCCTTACCTTGTAGTCTACATACCTTAATATTTGTATATCTCTAATTAGTTGATTCCATATATATTTATATAATTGATAAATATAAGTACACACTAGAGACTCTCACTGGACCAAAACAGTCTCATCCGGATAGTGGGTATCTCATTCAAAACGCACCCAAAGGTGCTCACGAGTCCTCCTCCTACCAGGGCCCACACATTCATAAATCCAGCTACCCGTCTCAATCGGCAATATATGCCTCCATCCTATCCACTGATCCTGAGACTCAAGCTCATATCGTGGCACATATCTATACATATATAAAATTTATTATATCCAAGTATAAAAGTAAACTATCCAACCATATTATTTCAATGGCATGCCATCCAACTATTCCGTTGACCTGACACGAATAAGTAGGACTTAACTCTATGGTTAATCCGTTCCCTTATAAATATATAGGTAGGACTTAACTCTTTTGGTTAATCCATCCCTAGAATGCCACTGTCCCATACCGGTGCATTAAACCATACAATCCATAAATAAATAGGTAGGACTTAACTTTTCCGTTAATCCATCCCTAAAATACCTTCATATTATTTTAATGGTGCATAATACATAAAACCCATAATTCATGCAATATATATATTTATACTTCAAATAATCTAGAAGTAATTATAATACAAATCCGATAAATATATAATTATATTATATGCTAATACATGATTAAAATCACATAAATATACAATGAAATTGCTAGAATAATATTAAGCAACTAAATCATTCATTCACAACATGTAAGTTAATTAACATTCCATATTGTTCAAGTCCTTAGCATATTAATGTATATTATGCATTCTGAGATTTTAACCAGTCTATTTCAACCATTTAAATTACCTAATTTGATTTAAATAACCTTGGAACACTCCAATCCTCAAAACAGAACTTAAAAACCAATTGTGCAATGACATGCATCCTCCCTGAACAATCCTGATTGTAAAAGTAATAACTTCCCACAATATTCAATTATCTACTATATCTCACATTTATGTTTACTATGTGAACGTAAACTATCGACATTCGTAGTCTATGTCATTGCTCAGTTTTTTACAATAAACAATTGTCTCCCTACATACTAATTTAGCATACAATCCGGGCACCTATGCTCTTGCCTCCTCAAATACCTTCCAAATCGATGTCCTACCATTTATTGACAAGACTAAACGATTTATCTTTAGGATTCACTAACGGACCGAATATAGAATACAATGAATCCTAAACTTAAGCTCTACGTAAAAGAGTACACAACGCAGAAGTCACACAACGAAAGACACCCTAGGGACACTTGAACCTGGAGTGCTTTGATACCAACTGTGATACCCCCACATTTCCACGTGTAGGCTGGCCAGGCCCACACCCGAAAATGCGAGAATATCAAAACAATATAGTACTTAAACGAACATAGAATACAAGAGGAATAAAAAAAAATGATTAAATCGCTGAATGGAATTCTATTAATAAAATTAAATCTCTTTTACAAAAATATTTCCATGAGTTTCAAATTCTGAAAATATTATACAACTCGGGAATCCCATAAGTTAAGGACCCCTAAACCAAAATCTTATAAACCACCAGTTTATACAAAACATTTAAAAATAATTAACTATACTAATTAAAGGTAAACAAGATGAGTAGATGAATGACAGTCTCCCAGCTGCGGATCCTCAACCTCGAGACTGGAACTTCTAATAACCTGCAAAATAAATCATTTAAAAATAAAATAAAATTCATTAATCCCAATTAATAAATCCTTTAAATTATTGGGGTATTACACTAAGTGCAATCGTGTTCCCTATGAAAGTGGCGTTATCCATTTATTATTTTCTAGTTCATATTTGTATAGTTGTTCATTTCATTCATTTACTTTCTAGCTCATTGCTAGGGACTAGCAATATGGTGTGATGAGCGCTGAAAAGTGCGTATTTAAACCGCTTAAGCTTAGGCATTCTAGTACCTTTATCTATCTTACTTTACCGTTTTAGATTGATTTCGTATTATTTCTATTTTCAGGCACTGATCTCGAAAATAAGCTAACTCAGCTAAATAAGAGCAGAAATGAAGCAATTCTGGGATAAATCAAAGAAATGAACCAAATGGACGCAAAAAGAAGAAAAAAGTGGAAATCAACATCTTCGATCGATCTCAGATCAAAGTTCGATCAATCCAACATGATCAATCTCAGCACTTCAAGATGGATCAGAGCCATGATGACATTTTCAGAGATCTCAAAAGTTTGATCCATCCAACACCATATTTCGATCGATCGAACTACTTTGTCCTTATCCAAATGATTAATCTTATCTAGTTGTACCACCCTACCAACCACTTTTGTCCTTTTCCCAAAAATATCTTCAAAATATCTCAGATTTGTCTTTATCCAAAAAGCACCGTCGTTAAAGATCGATCCAGCCTAAGTTCGATAGATCTCAGCCATGTTCGATCGATCTAAGTTCAAGGTTCGATCAATCGAACTTCCTCGAGTGCGAAAAAGTTAAATCTCCAGCTCACCAAAAGTTGTCTTTTATCCAATCATTAGGTTATATTTTGTGTACTACCCTAACTCATTTTGTGTGTCATTTTGACATACCTATAATAAGGATAAGGATTACTTTTTATATGGGAGCACCTCATACCATATCATATCATTTCATACCTTGTAAGAACTCTTGGAAAGCAAGCTTGGAGGAGGAGGAGGCTAGAGACACCATTGGAGACTCTTCATCAACCAAGGAGCAAATCTCTACCATGGAGTTAGCCCTTGAGGGTTGGAGAAGCACTACCATGAGTGGCTAAACATCCTTTTGGGGCTAGAGTTAGCCCCAAGCATGCTTTTTACTTCTTGATTTTGTGTATTATTGAGGGATTAGTGTTGTAATACATGTTTTGGCACTTATATATATATAGATCTTGTTTATTCAATGATTTATGTGGTTTAATGCTTCTAATTGATCATTTCATTCTATCCATATATCTATGTATGCTAGAATAGATGTTCATGTGTTATTGATGCATGTCTATGTGTATTAATGCTATAGATCTATAGATTATCAAAAATAGTGCTTAAAGGAATGCTCTTGTAATTTTCTAGATGGTTCATGCTTATTTCTTGATAGATTGTGCCTCTTTCTTAGCTTAATTAGTTTAATTTCATGTCATTAGCTTAATTGTAGTGCAGTGGTAGCATAGTTGTTAGATGGGAGGACAATCCATACTTGTTGTTTGATGTTCCATACTTTTGAATGCAAGTAGCATATGTCTCTAACCTTGTGATGTATTTAGCTTGTGAGCTTAATGAAATGATTAATGACTTGCTAGATATATTGTGCTTTTCACATGCTATTTAGACAATATATACTTAATTGCTAGATATATTATGGTTTTGACATGTTGATTAGACAATGTATACTTAATTGGTCACCCTTGCTAATTGAATCAACCAAACACACACATACACATCAATATTGTAACACACATTTCCCTCATTAGTCACTTGTTAAGGGTGTAGAAAAGCATTGTTTGGTGGTGACCTCTAAACCCTAAGATCTTTCTCTCTTACTTACTCTTTATTGCATTTAATTATTTAGTTTAATTTGCTCTCTAGTTTAATCAACCAACCAACTATTTGTTTGATCACTCGACCTACTAACCCTAATAGCGATTCCACAACCAAATTCGACTCCAATCCCTTGGGACAATCCCTACTCACCCTAAATATATTTTTAGTAAAGGTAGTAGTGGTTTCTATAAATGTAAAACTTAGCCCTCGCCTTAATGCACTCTCTTTAAGCTTAATGTGTGGTAGGACGACAAAGACCCCTTCAAGGTGGTTGTATGTTTATCCTTTTTGGGTTTTATATATATTGGAGCTTGATATATATTGATTACATGCCTTTTAAATTCTTATACTAGCATGTAAATAGAGATTCTATATGCTTGACTTAGGATTTGTGGATTAAAACATGTATATGATCATTAAATTGTATAAGTAGGTTATTGTCTAATAATTTGCCTAATACTTGTGATTTCATTGAGGATTTATTATGGATATCTTGAGATTACACTTTATGATGTTAAGTAATATAGATGTCATTGAAAACTTAGTATGAAAATCTTGTGTGTGGCACTTATAATTACTTGTAGGTAGATTACTATATTGCATGATTTGCAATTATGGCCTACATTGATAGTAAGTTGATATAACATGATGTGTAGTATCATTAACTTGCCACTTTAGACATGAAACCTTAAGACATGGATTGTGTGGTTTTACCCTACTTATGCTTGGTAGGTAGTTTCATGCATTGAGATGGTGTAATTGTCATCAACTTGTTGATCTTTGGAAGCTTGTAAGGATATGAAATGTTTGATGGCTAGGGTTTGGCTCTAGTACGGAGAATAGGAATTCTCCTAAGTCGTAGTGCGCACTAGGTAGTACCTTGTGGGTCGTAATTACCCAAAATAACTTGTATGGTCTCGTGGCCACATATCTTAGTCCTTCCATTATATGATTTTGCATTACTTTCCAAGTTGTGGATCATGGATTTCTTGTAGCTTATGATTTGGAAAATCTTGGTTTAAATACATTAGTGTACTTATTTATGTATACTTGGATACCATATGTTTATCATTTCAAACACTAGTATAGCTTGAGATGATCCCTTAGAGTGCCTTGAAAACATAGATGTTCGGTGGAATGCACCCTTGTGATTGTTTATGTTTGGTTCATATTATACTTGAAATTATAGGGTATGCGCATGCACCACATCCTACGAGTAACTTGATTACTCACCCTAGTTGTTTGGGTTGTCTTTCAGGTAAAGAAGCATTGTTGTGGGATGCACAACACTCTTAGGATTGCTAGTCTACTTGAGCATTTTTGTTATGTTGGGATAACATATCATGCTCTATTTTTGTTTATTTTGACAAAACATGTATCTAATGTTCAAACTATGTAGTGTGCACTTAAGTGCACTTTTTGACTCTCTTTAGGTATGTATGTAATGAGGCCAATGGCCAAGGACACTTATATGACATATATGTTGGTTTAACTTCATAGTTTGTTTATGGAATATATGATGAGTCTGTAATGACTCCTAAGTCTTTTGTAATGACTTAAAATACATGCGGGTCCCACGGCATAAAAGAATTTCTTTTAACATTATTACTTATATATATATATTTATGCAATAACCAATTCACCACCACATAAAAGCATGCAATCAAATAAGATGCACAATAAAACAATGCATGAAATGCAAAGGACCTATGACACAACCCCTGTGCTCAATAACCCCAGTAACATGTCCTGCCTGGGACTGCCCAAAAAATAGAAAAATGCCGAAATAACAACCAATGTATTTCCAAGAGTCCTGAACTCAAGGAAATGTCCTAATCAACATTCTGACACACTCGGCATACCCCACGGTGTTTGGCACGCAAAATGAGAAAAGACGAAAATACTCTTGAAAAATCAGAAAATTCCAGAAAATAGAAAATGACGAAAATCGAAAACATTACATTAAGCATTATGGCTATGCGAATAATTATTCCCCGAAGTGATAATGCTAAGGAATATTTGACTAAAAAAATGTTTTCATATTGTAGATAAATATCTAAAACGAAAATTATTGATTGATATCACTACTATACATTTTTGTTGGTACTCGTACCATATATGAACATATTTTTGAGATGACTAATGATGCTACAAATTTGAGAATCTTATGGATGATTGTAAATGAGAATTTTCTCGTTCAATTTATTCTTAATTTATTGTCTATTTAGAATGGGTCATTTAGAATTAACAATATTAAGACAAGTAGAAAGTGAATGAATTGACTATTATGTTAATTTAGGAGGAGATAAGGCTTAAACAGCAAGATAATCATTATGTTCATCTCATGACTCAAGAAGCTATAAAGAAATTTAGAAAGAAGCTTGAAAGGGCATTAAATGGGCAACACCCAAAAATAAAAGACTTTGATTAATCTATTAAAAGAAAGGAATGTAATAATGTAAAAGTGTCATTTATGTATTGAACATTTTTAGAAAGATTACATGAAAGATAAAAAAATGATTCGAAAAGTAAGGCAAGTCTTTTGATTTTTGTATATTTCAAATCACTTATTGATATTCCTTCTAATACATGATAGGTTGACTTAAGTACTAATATTTATGTTTCTAATAGATGCAAGGATTTATTATGGCCTAAATCACAAATTCAAATGAAAATTTCTTATTTATGAGAATTGAGGGAAAAAAAAATGTTTTGTTGAAACCATTGAGACATTTTGTTTAGTTTTAGACAATGGATTTTATTTAAATTATTTTAAACTCTTTATATTTCTTCAATTTTCCATAATTTGATTTTATTTCAAAACTTTATGTTAACGGTTTTTCCTTTAAATTTGATAATGATGTCTATTTAAGAAATTCTAATTTGTGAGTTATGATATTGTTATTGATGTTTTTTATAAATTCAAACTTGATAGTTTATTTATTAAAACCCTTTTGAGCTTGCATTAAAATGTTAGAATTAAGCGTAGCTCAATTAATAAAAATTCATTTATCTTGTGGCATACAAGACTATGTCAATATCCAGTGAATGATTGGGAACATTAGTAAATGATAGGATTATTTTGAATCTAGATTTATTGATTTTATTGTGTGTGTGGATTGTATTAAGGGTAAACAAACCAAACACATAAAGAAATAAGCCATAAGAAGTACAGAGCTTTTTGAAATTATTCATATAGATATTTGTAGACCTTCTGATGTTCCATCTTTTGGTGGAGAAAATTATTTTATCACCTTTATAGTTAATTTTTCACGTTATGGATATATCTATTTGTTGCATGAAAAATCTCAAGCAGTGGGTACTCTTGAAGTATACATAAATGAGGTTGAAAAACAACTAGATAGAAAAGTGAAAATCATAAGGTCATATAGAGGTTGTGAATATTATGGAAAGTATGATGAAACGAGTTAATACTCTAACCGTTTGCTAAACTCCTTGAAATGCATGGCATTTGTGCACAAAATACTATGCCAGACATGCCACAGTAGAAACGTATAGCTGAAAGGCGTAATCGTACTCTTATGCATATGGTTAGGAGTATGTTAAGTAATTTCCTGTTACCCATTGTGACGGCCCAAGTTTTTCAACCTGGTGCATCAGTGATGAACCGAAAGTTAATCCAATAACGGATCCGAAATGCGGAAGCAAAAGGTAAATCAAAGTCTCAAGAGATAGGAGTCACTCTTAAGACACCAATATGACCTTCCATGAGGTCACAGAACTTAGAGAGACAGCAAAAACGGAAACAATGGTCAAAAGGGACAAAATTCGTTATCCAAGGGGCAAAATGGTCAATTTATAATTAAAAAGAGAAACTTGACTGTCAACAAGTCAAACAAGGTGAATACAACCTAATCTAATCATTTCCCAACATTCCAAGGGGTTTAAAGAACATTGGCCAAGAATCCCACAAAATGTCCTTTTTTTCGGTTGAAGTGAAAACTGATACTACTTTACTAAAACACAAATAACTGCTACTATGATTAGAATCTGAGAATGGGATTGGTACCATTGGCAAGCTGATTCAAAATCCTTGAGTTTAGGCTCAAGAATCACCCCATTTGGATTAGAAACAAAGAAGTTATGACCCTTTGAAGTTGGATGATCAATGCTAAACCAAAACCTGGAAGCTATGCATATGAAAGCTATTTTGGTTGACTGAAATAGAGCTTCTGATGACTGAAACGAACAAAAAACTTGCTGAAATCATGAATTTAAGTGTTGATTGTTTCGGTAGATAGAAATAGAGTTTCGGTTGACCAAAATAGGCCTTGAATAGTAGAATTGGCTACTAGAATGATGAGTTGCTGTACATAGACAAATCCAATTGCCATCGGTCGACCGAAACACCTCAAAATGCTACTGGAAAACCTGTTATGAGTCTAAGGTGCTATGGTTCAACCTATAATTTGAATCCCATGACAATTTGGTTCAAAATAAATGTGTAAAACTGATTTTTCATTGAAATTCAAATGTGTGGATATGCCAACAACTTTGATATGAATACTTGAATGTAAAACAATGGCCCATGGCCTTATACATATCAATTACAAGATTTTCATATGTCAAACCTCCAAAATTTGGTAAAAGGCATTTTGAAGCAAAAATTTGATGTCAAGAGAGTACAACTACAAAAGTGAACATGCCTGGCCCTTGGCCACTTTACATACATGCTTATAATGTCAAATATAAATACTTAAGTATCATTATAAGTTAAGAAAGCTACATAAGCTTCTAAAATATCATACACCCATGGTATACAAAATATGACATCAAAGTTAAGCATGCTAAACACTTGCATGTCAATATACAAAAATGCTTCAAATAGCTCATAGGCCTCTAAGGATGATGAGCATCCAAGAACATAGTCTCCTTGCTTAAAAAACAACCTAAACCACTAGGGTGAGTAATTAAGTTACTCGTAGGAAGAAGCATATTCGTATACCCTAAATTTTAATATCATTGCAAGATCAATATAGACGAATACAAGGGAGCATTCCACTTAACGTCTACGTTCAAGGTGTATTAAGGGATCATCTTAATCTAACTTAAATGAATCTAGTAACACAATATCAAAATGGATGTACTTAACAACATCAAATCGCATGAAACTAAAATTACAAGTTACAACTTAAACATTGATTGTCAACTTGGAATTGAATGTGAAATGAAAAAGTGGAATCCTTGGACATCTAAGCTCGAAGTTCTGCCGAGACCTTAATGGTTGTTCCGGGCATTAACCTGCTGGTAAGACCACCCTAGCGCGCATTATCTCAATTGGGGAGAACTCATACCTCCCGCACTAGAGCCAAACTATAGCCATGCCACGTGTAACAATGTCCCAAAAGAATCCAAAATATATCAAGTTCAAAACTTATGCATAGATAATAAGGCATATCAACCACCTTACAAGCACAAGTACTTTGAAACCACACAAGCCATGTCTTAGGGTTCCAAGTCTAGAATAGCATGCTAAATGATAAGTCATCATCATGATATTATGCACAATACAATACCACCAACTTATCAATTTCAATTATGCCTCAACAATATGCTTGATACATTAAATATCAACATTTAAAGCAATAAGCTTCTATGATAATTACAATTAGTAATCCACAAGAACATAGAATTATTATCATAACAATAAAGCAATTCAAGTCAATAGAATTTGCATATAACATTAATAATTCTACAAGAGTTCTATATCACAACACATACATATTTACTACAATTTAGCATACTACGAAAGTATATAATCCTTCTATACATGGTTTATACATATCATACATGCTTAAATCAATAAACCCTAAGTCAAGATGTGAGGGTTTCCTATAATATGTAAGACTATCATATTAAAAGCAAGTATACAATATATATTAAACCCCAAGGATTACAAAACACTTAAAATATAAACATACTACCACCCCTACCTCAATAGAGAATTGAATCTCTATAATCTAAGCAACCAAGCTTAAAATGGAAAACAAGTTTAGGTCTAAGGTGGGTGGAAGGAAGCCAAAAATGAAGTCAAAGCTATGAACCAAGCTTTTCTCCAATGGTGGCTAGGTTAGGATTCTTAGAGAACAAGTGAAAATGAAAGGGATAAAGTGAAAATGGTGAGTGGAAGGTCCAGAAATGCTCCACTCACTATGTGTTCTTACACTACTTCTCACACACACACAATGCAAGACTTAATTGTGATCCTACACTTGTCACAAATCTAAGGCTCCTTCCTAGGCTTAATCCTAAGCCTACACTTGTCGACCATTTAAGCCAAAACGTGCACCAATCCTAGGCCAAAAAGTGGGTGAATCTCCACCCTCCAAATGTTAAGAGATTACATATCCAAGTTACTCCAACCCATTGCCAACAAGTGGCACCGTGAGAATGTGACACTTGTCACATTTTCTAAAAATTAAAAAAAGGTCCTTTTTGAAAATATCTTCCAAAATAAATTACAAAATGGTCCCCAAGACAAAAAATAATTACTTTATGTAATTACACAAAAACCCCAAAAATAAGGAATAATTACAATAAAATATGCATCCATGCCCTATATGAAAAAGTAAGCAACTAGAATGTATTTTCTACAAAAGTAAAAATACAAATGTCATGGAAATCAAATATCATGGATGCATGCAAAACCAGAATCAAATCCGAGCACAAGAAGTGAGGTTATGCAAGGAAAGATGATAAATGGGAAAAAGACGAAATAGGGAAAAGACAAAAAAAAGAAAATCACCGAAAAAGGAAAAGGAGGAAAAAGATCGGGTCATTACATCCTACCCTCCTTAAAAGGATTTCATCCCCAAAATCGAGTCGTACTTGAAAGAGAAAACAAATGGGGATACCGAAAGCGAACCTCCTGTTCGAGTTCCTAGGTAGCGTCCTCAACGCCGTGATGTGTCCACAAGACCTTAACCAACAGAATGGTCTTGGTCCGCAAGACCTGCTCCCTTGAATCAAGAATTTGGACTGGACCCTCCTCGTAGGTCACATCCTCATCAACAACAATATCTATCCACCGTAAGACATGCAATGGATCTGGCTCATACTTTCTCAACATAGATACGTGACAGACATCGTGAACCCTATCCAGGTCTGATGGCAACGCCAAATGATAAACAACTTCACCGACGCGCTCCAAAATCTGAAATGGTCCAATGAATGTAATGACCCGGTCATTTGACTCCCTTTCCTTTTTTCCTGAAATTTTACGGATAAAATTTTTTCGTTTAATTCTCTTTTCTGAGATCTGTTTCTCGTCGTTTAGTGTCATCTCGAGTGCTTAGAATTGGCTTCTGATACTCTTTCGTATGGATTGACAACTTCCTTTGAGGACCGAGTCATTTCCACATTTTCACTTTTCGGGACACTATTCACTTTTGTCCTTTTCCCTATTTCGTCATTTTCCCTATTCTGTCTTTTCCCCATTTGCCAGTTTTTGGCATAACCTCACTTTTCGTGCTCGGAGTTGGTTTTTAACTTCACGTGTCTTCATCTTCAGTGGTTTCGTTGAAATACGTATCTTTACTTTTGCAAGAAAGTACTCTGGTTGCTCCTGGTGTCCATACGGGCATGGATGCACAATTCTTTGGAATTATTTTCTTTTCTTGGGGTGTTTTTCATAAATATCTTTTGAAGATATTTTATTTTAGGGGTATCTAAGAAAATATCTTTTGGAAGATATTTTCATTCTGGGGCAGTTTTGCAGTTAACCCTTTTTGTAGGGGCCATTGTGCAATTAACAAAAGTTATTGCAAAATATCTCATCTGGGGCTTGGATCCTCGGAAGGGATTCATTTTCACTTTTCGTTGACTCGTAATTTCATAGAATTTCCTTCTGGTCATTTTTCTCCAGTTTTAGAGTTTCTGGACTCAGTTGCCGCCGAACTTGTTCGGGGCATAACTCTACGCTCGGAACTTGGTTTTCAATGCCATTTCTTCTGTTGTTCATATTTTCTCATTTTGAATCTTTTTTGTTCACGGAGTTTTGCTGTTCGAGCGCGTTTGCTCTAAATGCACTTTTTCGGACCTGGCGGGGCCTTTCCGGGGCACTTTTTGGATTTTTCTATAAAAGGGGGAGGAGATATTTTATTTTTCATCTTCCCCACTCACCTTGCATGACCAGAGCTCCCATGGCAGCCCAAGGGAGGCTGCCACCACCTCTCTCCTCTTTTGAACATCATTCCTTTGTTAAAAAGTTGAAGTGCCTTTACGTTTTGTGTTCGTGTTGACTACGCGCTTCTTTCACCCTTATTGGAATCCATTTTTGGCCAAATTTTGAGTTTGGATTTGAGCTCAAGTTTTGATTTTCATGGGGCTTCCTTCGGATTCATGTAGATCGTGTTGTCCCCGACAAAACCCTTCGGTTTCGGCGGATTCAGAACACTTTTCTTCCGGTGGGGATTTGGGATTTTCATCTCAAATTGAGGTAGGGGGTGTTATAATTTAAATTCTTGCTATACTACATGCTTGTGATGCTTATAGAACCTGATTACATGCTTGGATTCAAAATCTAGAGATTTTATTATTTATTTTTCTTGTGAAGGATTTAATTTTTCCGATTATCCATAGCTTTGTTTAATCATGTGGCATGATAGAATATTACCCCTTTGATATGTAGATTGACATATATTAAACCTAGATTATTTGGACAAGAAATGAAGATTTTATTTAATATTTATCTTGAATAAAATATTAAATCATGTGGCCTTATCTATCTTTAAATCAACATGTGATAGCATATTATATTAGGCCCTAGCATGCTCTTCAACATAGATTAAATTGAGAGTAATCAGAGAAGTTTTGAAATCTAGTAATATTTAATTTATTAGATTAATTAATTTGCTCCAAGTGTACTATTCATCCCGTTGGATTTCCGACTTGAAATTCTTAATGTGCATGCAATATAGTTTCACATACATTAAATCTAGAATATTTGATTTGGTTTTGAAGCCTTTCATTTATTAGTTTTCTTGTATTAATGTTTAATACACATGGCCGTAACTTGTATAGAATGTACTTGTATCATGCTCTTAAATCAAGTCTTGACATGTTTAATAACATATATTAATTTGAGATCATTTGGATGAGTTTCAAAATCTAGAGATTTTTATTTAATGAATTAATTAAAATATATTCAATGGTTCCATGAGCTAGATTAAGTTTCTAACCTTGTATTCATGATTTTATTCGCAATTTCCCCCACGTGTATCAAATCAAGAATAATCGCATAAGACTTCAAACTTATATTTAATTAATTCCCTCACATGGTTGCATCTTGTATGTAATGGACTTGTAACTTGACAATGAACTTGGCTTTGACATGACCCTTGAAATAACTTGTTCGTAGAATATTTGGACTTACCATGTAACCTTGATAATTTAATCCCTTAAGTAGATTAAATTTCCTTTTATCTCTCCCTTGAGTTAATCATGCCTTGATATCATGTATCTAGACTTCTTGTATCTTGGTTTCATTAATGTGCTTAATGAACATGCTCATTTGTTTCGGAATGGTTTATTCACACATGTGTTGTTTAGTATACAATTGAATCATGTATCTTATACTTATGGTATATTTGCTTCGATGGATTCCATGTGCTATTTATCTTGGTTGTGGTCTATATAAATGCACACATTGATTTTTTGACATTTCACATGCCATCATAGTTGAGAACTTAGGGCATGACTTGTGTGTTCTAAAATCTTGGTTGTGCATGATATGTGGTTAATGCATTTCTTGTATTTTGATACAATCTTGACTTGCACAACTTGTTGATTTTGGGACTTGGGATATCAATCAAGAATTGTCGTGGCTAGGACTTGGTTCTAGTATGGGAGATTGTCCTCCTACACTATAGTGTGCGCTAGAGGAAAGGTACCCATGAGTTAGTAGCCCTAAAGTGATCTTAAGAGTACGGTTTTAATCTGGGCGATATCCAAGTTTCCACATTGGTTGATTTCACTCTTTAAATTTCAAGTTGCTATTCCTTGACGATTTAAACTTGTCATGTATGTGAAATGCAACAATCTTGTCTCATTGTATTGATTTTATGCTTCATTCGTGATTTAACTCCTTAAATTTCAAGTGTTGTATTCGTTAAAGATTTAAGACTCCTTTGGTGTTGTATGGAAGATTTTATCCTTGTTTAAATGCATAGATATTATGCCTTGCTCTTGATATAACTTTTTTTGTGTTTCATGGAATGTTCCGTCCTTGTTTAGTTGCATAGACACTATGCCTTGTCATTGATTTCTTGTATTACTTTTATCGTGTTAACTGAAATGCTCTAATCTTGTTAATTGCATAGATATTATGCCTTGTTCTTGATTTCATGTATTACTCCCAATCATGTTAATTGCATTTGATAATATGATCCTTGTATTCTAGCATCCTTCTTTTCGTGTTCTTGGATTATCCCAACTCTGACTTGTTTCATATATGTATATATATCATGATTCTTGTTGCTTATACTCCATGGTAGCTTAGGATGATCCCTGAGTCTCACTTTGACATAGACGTTAGGTGGCATGATTCCTTTTGAATTATATCATGTTAGTCCTAAAAATCTCTAAAGAAATCGAGTCGATGCATGCTCATCCCCTACGAATAAACTTGTTAGTCTTGTTTATTCACCCCGAAGTTACTGGGTGTTTTGCAGGTAAAGAAGCTTTCTTGTGGGATACATAACACTTTTAGACATACTAGAAGTCTTGAAGTATTTTTGATGACATTGAATATGCACATGTTAGCATATCATGTTTGCTTTTGTTTATTTTGACAAAGCTTGTATCTTTTGATTCTATGTATGTAATGTGTACCTAAGTACACTTTTTACAATGTATTTGATATGTATGAGATGAGGCCAGAGGCCATTGACATGTATATTGAATTTTATGTATGTTTTAACTTCATGAAATATTATGAAAACATTGAAAAATGCTAAGTCATTGTCTTACCATGGTTGCATCGGGTGTGGGAATTTCATTTTTATTCTTTCATAGGGTCTCATTAATCACGCATGAAGTGTGGCCAAGGGCCAAACGGTAATTTGAAACCATTCTTGGCTCCTTTCTTTGATTCATCCCACAATTGCTTCAATTAAACTCTTATTTGACTGAGTTAGCTTATTTTCGGGTTAAGTGCCTGAAAATAGAAATAATACGAAATCAATCTAAAACGGTAAAGTAAGATAGATAAAGGTATTAGAATGCCTAAGCCTAAGGGGTTTAAATACGTACTTTTCAGCGCTCATCACATGCCCAAACTTAAATATTGCTAGTCCCTAGCAATGAATTAAAAAGTAAAGGAATGAAATGAACAACTATATAAGTATGAATCTATAAAATAATAAATAGATAATGTCACTTTCGTGGGGAACACGATTGCATTTAGCATATGCAACAAGCCTTTTAAACCCCTAGGTTACCCCTAGTGGACGAGTGAAGTCTCGTGAGGGTTTCCAGAAATGATACCCACAAACATTAAGCTTATTATTTCAAAAGAAGTACCAATATTGCAAATAAGCATTGGGAGAAAACTACCTCAAGTATGCAATTTTTCAAACATTTCCAAGCAACCTCCCAAAATCTCAACATCAAGCAAGCAAGTATGGTCCTCCACACATCAAGAAAATGATCATGCAAATCAAAATAACTCTAGAATCCCTTTGAGTGGACTGGCATCAAATATGTTACTATCTAAGCTAACTAAAGAATTAATCACATCCTTACCCTCAAACTAGCACACAAATTTAGTACCGATCATCAAGATAAAAAATGGACCTTTTATTAAAGCTTTATTCATCTAGGTGTGCTTATTCTTTTCACTAGATTTTTTTTTTTTTTTAGGATCAAAGATGGAAGCATGGTGCAATGTGTTGATCTATTAAGTTTTCTAGTGATTCATGAGGTCGAGTGTTAGGTCAATGACTCCCAAACCTGACGGCTTTAGGGCATTGGGCATTCAAATACCCCTACGGACTTACAAGCTCAAATCAACTAGGCTACAAATCAAGATAACAACCATCTAATCATTTCCCACTTCTCACCTTTTGGGAGAAGTCCTCACTTTTTATTACTTTTGCTACTTTTTTTTTTTTTTTTTTTTTTTTTTTTTTTTTTTTTTTTTTTTTTTTTTAAAGCAAGTTCAATTATTAACCTAGAGTTTGGGCCCTCCACCTTTCGGCGCGAGAAATTCAGTGCTTGATGAGGCTAGAATCCCGGCTACTTAGTGAAAAGGGGTTGTTATCCACCTTTATCAAGAATAAAAGTTTTCAATGCACTACTAGCTCAATTGGGATATAACCAATTCAATAATCAACAAAGCATGTACCCCACAAATGAATGCTAGTGTGCACTGGTGCTAATGTAGAATCTTAGAATGAATCTCAAAACAATCACAAAATCAAGATGATGTGGACCACAAGTACAAGCAAGATTTCAATCTTTCGAAAAATTTACTCCTAAATGGCTTCCACAAGGCATACAAGGAGTATTAGACTCTCAAGTCATGCAATTTTTAAATTTTAAGCAATATAGTCCTCAAAAGATCAAAATCATTGCTAGATATGGACTAATCATAGAAAAATCCTTCAAATACACAAGTCATGCTCAAAATCTTGAAATTTAAAGCTAACACTGCAAAGCACCATTCCCCCCAAACTTAAATGGCACAATGTCCTCAATATGCAAGAGAGCAAAGGAAAGAGTATACCAGTGCAACTAAGGTATAGAATGATCGGGACTGAAGTATCCGAAATGGGTGGTATGGCCCCCCTAAACTTGGGATGAATTGTGGTCCTGAAAATTGGCACTTGGATAAACTCATCAGATAAAAAAATGGGATAATTAGTGCACAGTGGACATGCAATTGTAAATGGGATAAACAGATAAAGAGATGAGAGAGGTATAAGGGTGGTTCTGAAAATCGGGTAGCACTCTCTCACTGAAATCACTATGATGCACCTGATGGAGTCAAACATACAGATATGAGAATATAATATATGACATCCATAGCAAAAACAAATATATAAAACAGATAAAGTGCAAGTACAACAGAAATAACAAAGCTGACAGACCGGCTGCAAAAATAATAGTACTGTACAGTGACAAAAATAGAGATTAGAGAACAGAGATGGATCAAAAGATAGAAGGAACTGGGAACTCAAGACGATGAGGTAGGCCGGGTAGGTCGGGCTCCGCGGATATCTCTGGATAGATCTCGGAACATAGTTGCGACATCCGTATGGAAGGTAGCAAAATCAGCTCTGTGGGCTGTAAGATCAGCTCGTATAGCAACAACAGCATCCTCAAGAGTCTGCAGGCGTACTCCAAAGCCGGGGGTCTAATCTGGAGCCTTAGGTATAGAAGAGTCAGAAGAAAGATCCTAAGTCTGCTCCTGCTCATGAATGGGCGACCTAGCTGGAGAGTACTGCTCTGTGGTGTCTGCAGGGCGCTCTAAATCAATATCTATATGCTCGGCAGCTGGATCAACTGGTGCGTCGTCCACTGTGGGATCTGTTGCTACTGCCTCTACCTCCTCAGCCTCTAACTCCTCTACAGCCACTACTGCGTGGTCCTACAGTCTAGTAATAATGGCATTGTAGCTCTTGTCCCAGTCCTTCTTTAAGAAGTGACAGGAACCTCTCTCAAGGTGCTCCCGAGGATGAATAGGGTAGCGCTGATCGATCAGAATCTGGGTGATGAGGTGTCCGAATGGGAGAGACTTAGCCCGTCTAAGCTTCTCCTTGCTAATATACTTGTCAAATAGCTTCCTCATCATGCTCCAGATGAGCGCGAGAATAGATACCCAGTGGCCGGTGTAGAAAGCATAGAGTGCTGTCAGATAGTCTCCTCTTCGCTGGATCATGTGCCCGGCTATATATATATTTTGAAAAAGAACGGAATCGAAGAACCATAAGTCATCTGGAAGGAATGTGCGGGTGGCGAAAGTCTCGCCATCGGCATGGTAACCTGTAAGAAATACTGCCATGTCGGCATAAGAAGGCCTGTATAGCCTCGGATATAACTCATGTAGCTCCGGAGGACATCTGTGTGGACAATAGCAAGAGCGGGTTAGCGAGTCCACAGTGATAGTGATCTGATGGCCATCTATGGTAGTGACCAGCTCTGTTGTGGTACGCGGGGATGGTCGGAGGTTCTGGAAGAACAACCGTACTAGCCACGGGTAGACTGGCTCTGTAACTGGGGTAAGAATAGTTGCAAGGCCCCTCTGAATGATGTCGTGGTAAGCTGATCGGGTCAGCACCGATCTAGAGAAAAAGGCTGTGTCGAACACCGACTCATGGTCTACTGCCATAGGCGCATATCTAGGGGCGGGCCTATCACGCTTCTGAGCTGGCTGGTGTGGTGGAGATGGTACTAGTGTATGCTCAGCTCCAGCATGTGGTGGAGATGGTGATGGTGTAAATGCAGGCTGAGCTACAGAGGTGGATGGAATATGATCATCCTCAGCCTCATGAGCAGATGACTGAGGTGGAGTAGGTTGTACTAGCTCCTCCTGTGCATGAGAGGGCTCTGCTGGCTCCTCTATCTGTGGTCTGATATGTCTCTGAGGCCCGTGTTGCCTCTTGGCAACAGTCTTGCGCTTAGTCATAGCCTGAAAAATAATTTAAAAACTTGCAAGGGGAGTTAGTACCAGAATTAAGAATTAAAAGCACAAAATAGAAACATGCATGTCAAATAAGATAGACAAATTATATAGATGACATGAATCTATGCAAGTGATAGGATATGAAACATGCTAAACAATGTAAGTATGAAATGCATCCAATGTGGAATATCACAGGCATTGGGCATATATGAGATAGCATGAACATAAGGCATGATGAATAAAGTGTGTGTATGAGATCTGTGAAGTTCGATCGATCACAAAAAGGTTTGAGATCGATCTCAAAACTTTGATTGATCTGAGGTATGAGTTTGATCGATCTCTCAAGATCGATCTGAGATTAAAGTTCGATTGATCGAACTATGCGAAGGTCAAAACTCAAAGGTCACAAATCTGCGACTTTGGAAACACCGGGGCCTTCATGACATGATCGTGGGCCCATCAACACAACAAATCATCAATTACCATCACCCACACAAGGCCCATACTCCCATAATCAATTCGAAAGTCAAAATTATAAAAACATATATACACATATATACAAACATATATACAAACATGCTTCAAGTTCATTAATGGTGGATTTCATCATCATTCATCCTAGATCTAGCATGTAGGCAACATCTATTATCAAATTAAAGCTTGAAACGATAAAGTGTGGTTCGGATCTCACTTCTAGTCGTGAGAGAAGAGGAGATGAAGAGGGAGTGAGATCCGGGGTGAGCTTGATGTCGCCGGAGGTGTCACCGGAGATGAGGAAGATGGAGAGGGTGATTGGGGTTCACGGCGACGATGAGGGAAGCAAGGGGTAGGGTAGGGAGTTGTTGGATCGATCTTTGTAATCGATCTCACAACTCTCGGTTTTATTTTTAAAAACATTTCCTTATTAGTTCGATCGATCGAACTGAGATTTCAGATCGATTGAACATTGATGAACTCTCTTCAAAGTATTTTTTTTTTTTTTGAAATTTTTAAAAAATGAAAACTAAAATTAAAATTTAGAATTAAAATTAAAAATTGTAAAATAAAATAGAATAAAATATTTTTGGATTTTTTTTTTTTTTTTTTTTTGAAAAATAAAATAAACTAAAAAATTAAAATTAAAATTAAAATTGAAAAATAGAAAATATTTTTTAATTTTTGGAAAATAAAATAAAATAAAAATATTTTTGGATTTTTGAAAATTAAAAAGTCAAATAAAGTCAAACAAGGGTCAAAATAGAGAAGTGAAGAACTGAGATCAATCTGAACAAAATGTTTGATCGATTATACAGAGGGCAAAAATATGCAGGTTTTTTGGTTCAAAAATTTGGCTAAGTGTTAGAGCTTGAAGATCGATCGAACTTTGAAGTTGGATCGATCGAAGAAGTTCAGATCGATCTTGGAATGTTTTTTATCGATGAGACAGAGAGCTGAATATGCAGGTTGATGCAGGCTCAAAATTTTTCTAAGTGTTGGATCATGAGATCAATCAAACTTTAAAGTTGGATCGATCGAAGGTCTCCAGATCGATCTAAGAATAAGTTCAAACGATGGGACAAAGAGGTGATTTGGATGCAGGTAGATGCAGGTATAAATTTTTTCTAAGTGTTGGATGCAGGTGGAAGTTCGATCGATTGAACTCTCATTTGAGATCGATTGAACTTATGCAAAATGCTCAATCACAATACAAAATTTTATGTAATCCTAATCACAGTTCCTATCAATGCATATGAACCAAAAACAAGTATCTAGACTTCGCAAGAAATGAAATTTAAGATAGAAATGAGGGAGGAATAGGGTTTTGACACCCTACAAAATATTTTTTTGCTAGTCCTTAACGTATCTAGCAAGACATTGGGCTCTTTTAGCCCGAATCAAAGATTTTATAATGCATCCCCTCCTTGTTGGGGTGATAGATGCTTTGAACTCCACCCAACAAATGGTTCTTTGAAGAACTTGTTGGATTAAGCTCAAAAGAAACTTTTGATCCTTTGTCTATGCAATCACAACCTTTGGGCTTCCATGCCCTTTCAAAGCAAGAATTTGAAACAATACTTTGAGAATGTAAGGTTGAAGATGATCCCTTTAAAGATTTGGTCTTACACAAAAGCTCACTTCCTTGACATTGAAGATCATGACATTTATCTACAACATTAACCTCTCCTTCATATTTGTCAAATGAATTGGGTATGGGATTAAAGATATTCAACTTCACCTTCATGTGGCCAAATGAGATATTCATTATCCCCGTCCTACAATTGATGTTGGCATTAGCGGTTGCCAAGAAAGGACGGCCAAGGATAACTGGAATTTGGCTTTTAGGATTGAGAGCCGGTTTCGTGTCTATGACAACAAAATCAACCGGGAAGAAGAATTTATCAATTTTAATCAAAACATCCTCAATGACACCCCTAGGCTTCTTGATAGATCGGTCGGCAAGTTGCAAAACTACCGACGTCGGTTTTAATTCACCTAAGCCCAATTTGACATAAACCAAATTTGGAAGAAGGTGAACACTTGCTCTTAAGTCAAGAAGCGCCCAATTAATGATAAGATCACCAATGATGCATGAAGTAGTAGGTGAACCGGGGTCCTTAAACTTTAGCAAAGTGTTATGTTGCAAAATTGAGCTTACTTGCTCGGTCAAAACCATTTTTCTTAGTGTTTGGATCTTATTCTTCCGCTTTTGGGTGCACAAGTCTTTCAAGAATTTAGCATAAGCCGGAATTTGCTTGATTGCATCCAGAAGTGGAAGATTGACTTTCACTTGCCTAAATATTTCCATAAGTTCATTGGTTTTTGCCTTTTGCTTGTCTTTTGAAATGGATCCTTTTAAGGTATCCGGAAATGGAACTTTTTCAAACACTTTTTCAGAATTTTCTTTTGAACTCTCTTCAACACAAGAAGTTTTCAAATCACTTTGTTTCAAATTATTTTTCAGCAAAACTTTTTCAACATCATTTTTTAAAACTTCTTTTTCAAACACATTTTTCAAGACTTTCTCATTCACAAGATCATGTATATGTAATGAAGGAGGAATGGGATGTGAAACGGGACGGGTGACAACTTGAGGTTGCACCGGTTCACTCTCTTCATTGGACATTTCAACTTGATTGTCCACAATCCTACCACTCCGCAAGGTAATCACCACATTAACATGTTTAATGGTGTGGCCTTCCGATGAGGGATGGGTTTCCACAACACATTGTTGCTTAGGTGGGACATTAATAGGCATCTTTCCCTTCTCTCTTGCATTGAGAGTGCTTGCTATTTGCCCTACTTGGGTTTCTAGCTTCGCAATAGATTGAGAGTGAGAATGAAGCAATTGAGTGTTAGCCTCTAAAGTGCCCAAAGCATTCAAAACTTTTTCTTCAAAGGCGGGACTTCTAGTATTTCCTTTGGAATAAGATTGGTTGGGAAAATGAGAATTAGCAAATTGATTCCCTTGTGATTGATAAGGTCTATAACCTTGGGATCCTTGGTTTTGAAGTGGAGGTGGAATATACTTCCCTTGAAAACCGCTTTGGGAAGGGTTTGAGCCCTCTCCTTGGTTTTTCCAAGAGAAATTCAGATGATTCTTCCAACTTGGATTATAGTGAGTACCATAAGGATTGTTCCCTTGGTTCACAAAAGCTGCATTGACTTGTTCATTAGGTTCATTTTGCACTTATCCGTGAGGACAATGAGAAGTAGAATGAAGAACACTAGAACAAGTCATACATGTTTCGTTTGATGCACGATGAGAATGGTTAGGGAAGGAAGATATTTGGTTCGCCGAGTTTTGGTTAATTAAAAATTGATCAAACCTTTGAGATAAAGACTTTTTTTCGGCGGCTATTTCATTTGAATGGTCGACTTGATGTAAGCCAACACTCTTCCTACCTTGTGAATTTCTACCATTCTTGGATGATAATATTCTATGCAAAGAATTTTCACTCATGCTCTCATAAAGACGCCATACGGCATCCTCATGCCTATCAATGTATGAGCCACCCATGGAAACATCAACCATACCCTTATAATTGTCCGATAAGCTCTCAAAGAAATATTGAACTAATTACCATTTGGGCATGTCATGATGTGGACACTTCCTAAGCAATTCATTAAAGCGTTTCCATGCCTCATGAAATGTTTCTCCATCCCCATGTGAAAATTCTCGAATTGAGGTTCTCATAGCATTGGTTTTTGAAACCGGATAGTACTTCTTTAAGAACTCTTGTTGCATTTATGCCCAAGAAGTGATTAAAAAAGGCCTAAGATTGTTAAACCAATACTTTGCCTTATCTTTTAAGGTGAATGGAAAAAGTTTGAGTCTTAAAATCTCTTCCGGCATGTCCGTATATTTTACGGTGGAACATACTTCAAGAAACTCATCCAAATGCTTGTACGGTTCTTCACTTGGAAGTCCATGATAGTTAGGAAGCATTTGAATGGTTTGTGGCTTAATTTCATAATGATGTGCTTTAAATGGAGGTAATTGGATGCATGTAGGTGCATTATACTCATTAGGCACATAATGGTCTCTTAAAACAAGAGGTGGATTAGCTGCTTGAGGTGCAACATGAACACCTTGGTTTTGAATTCCTTGATTGATGATGGGAGGTTGTGGAGCATACATTGGCCTTGGCATTCCATATGGAGCTTGGTTTTGTTGTTGTGGTGGTTGGTGAATGTATGGCTTAGGCATGCCTAATGGTACTTGTATGTTCTCATTGTGCACATTTGGATGAAGGATACCTTGTTGGTCTATGTGACCAAGGTCCTCAACATGATCATCATTATGGTCATTCATTGATAGATTGGTTCTATTTGAACTTCCTCTTCCCTTAGGATTTCTAACGATGGATTCAAGATGCAAATCTAAAGGGACAAGAGTTGGTCTCAATGAACGACGACCATGTATACACAATGCAAAACACAATAAGCACAAAGAATGACAAACATTATGCCTTCACAACAATGCAATTAGACTTCTTCCATAAACACTTAATTCATACTCCCATGCTTTAACAACAATGATGCAAAGAATAAATAAAAACAAACTTCCACGTGGGCCAACGATTTAACTAAGGGATTGAGTAAAAAAAGTCTCACAAAAGTCCTTTAGCACTTCAACTCCAAATTTAAAGCTTAGCTCAACAAATTTTTTAAATTTTTAGCTTTTTACTTTCTTTGCTTTGCTTGAATGCTCCTTTGTTTGCTTCCTCTCCAACAATGCACCTAGTCAAGTAAGAACAACACAATAAGTAACCAAAAAGAAAAATAAAAATAAAGTAAAGACACAATCAAAAGAGTACTAATCCTAATTGATTCCACAATTCTGACGTTGCCAAATCAAATCAATCTCCGGCAACGGCACCAAAAACTGACAGGCTTTTTGTCGCACTACCATCAAGTTTGAGAGTATAAATTTTAGGCGAGGTCCAAGAGATTTACATTTATAAAAGTCACTACTACCTTTTACTACAAATATAGCTAGGGCGAGTAGGGATCGTCCCAAGGGATTGTGAGGGTCGAACAAGGTTGTGGAATCGCTATTAGGGCTAGTAGGTCAAGTGATCAAACAATTGGTTGGTTGGTCGATTAGACTAGAGAACAACTAAATTAAACTAAGTGATAATAAAAGAATGCAACTAAGAGCAAATAAGAGAGAGAAGAGTCTTGGGGTTTAGAGATCACCACTAAGCAATGCATTTCCACACCATTGACAAGTGACTAATGAGGGCAAATGGTGTGTTGTAATATTGGTGTGTGTGTGTGTGTGTTTGGTTGATTCAACAAGTAAGAATGACTAGTTAAGCATGTATTGTCTAAACATCATGTGAAAGGCACAATATATCTGAGTAATGAAACATATATTGTCTAAACAACATGTGAAAGGCACAATAGATCAAAACAAGTCATTAATTCTTTCATTAAGCTCACAATCCAAATACAACACAAGGTTAGAGACATATGCTACTTGCATTCAAAAGCTTGGATCATCAAACAACAAGCATGGATTGTCCTCCCATTTAACACTACACTACAACTACACTACATCTACACTACTAGCATGAAAATAAACTAAGGGAGAGGCACAATCCATCAAGGAATAAGTATAAACCATAAAAAAATCACAAGAGTATTCCATTAAGCACTATGTTTTGACAATCTCTAAATCTACAGTATCAATACACATAGACATGCATCAATAACACTAAATCTAGAGACAAGCACATGAACATCTATTCTAGCATACATAGACATATGGATATAATGAAATGATCAATTGAAAGCATTTAACCACATAAATCATTGAACAATCAAGATCTATACATATTAAAGTGTCAAAATATTAATTACAACACTAATCCCTCAATAATACACAAGATTGAGATATAGAAAGCATGTTTGGGGCTAACTCTAGCCCCAAGAGGATGTCTAGCCACTCATGGTGATGTTGCTCCAACCCTCAAGGGCTAACTCCATGGAAGAAATCTGCTCCTTGTTGATGAAGAGTCTCCAATGGTGTCTCTAGCCTCCTCCTCTTCTCTTTTACACTAAGAATAGCCTCTAAAGTTGTATCTACCAAATGCTAAGTGTCTCCCTTAAAAAGTGCATCATATTTCTTTTATAGGTAGGTCAAGTGACACACAAAATGAGCTGGGGTCGTGCAAAGCATATTCCCTAATGATTGGATAAGGGGCAACTTTCAATGAGCTGGAAATTTAACTTTTTCGCACTGGAGGAAGTTCGATCGATCGAACCTTGGACTTGGATCGATCGAATATTACTGAGATCCATCGAACTTAGGCTGGATCGATCTTCATTGGTAGCGCTTTTTGAATAAAGACAAATCTGATATATTTTGAAGATATTTTTGGGAAAAGGACAAAAGTGGTTGGTAGGGTGGTACAACTAGATAAGATCAATCATTTGGATAAGGACAAAACAGTTCGATCGATCGAAGAATGATGTTAGATGGATCGAACTTTTGAGATCTCTGAAAATGTCATTATGGCTCTGATCCATCTTGAAGTGCTGAGATCGATCATGTTGGATCGATCGAACTTTGATCTGAGATCGATCAAAGATATTGATTTCCACCTTTTTCTTCCTTTTGCTTCTACTTGGCTCATTTCTTTGATTCATCCTAGAATTGCTTCAATTAAGTTCTTATTTGGCTGAGTTAGCTTATTTTCGGGATAAGTGCCTGAAAATGGAAATAATACGAAATCAATCTAAAACGGTAAAGTAAGATAGATAAAGGTATTAGAATGCCTAAGCCTAAGGGGTTTAAATACGCACTTTTCAGTACTCATCAGGTTAATTAGTACATGATTAGTATTGCTTATTGATTTTAGTGATGAAATTAAGATATATGGTGCAGCATATAAATATGTTCAAGAACCTAACAAGATTGGAAGATGGTGTTTGCTAGCTTTAGTACGTATTGACACTATTAACATTTGTACCACTTACAAAACCAAATCCTCCGAATCTATATGGTGGTCCGGTGACCGTAAGTTGATCGTAATACTGATTGACAAGAGTTTTTGCATAAGAGGTTTCAAGAAATGCAGCTGAGATACTATCATTCTTGAGAGGGTCCAGGTAGTGAGATTGGGTGGCGATAAAATTAACTACATTGTTCTTGCAAACAACCTAAAACAAAATATAAAAAATTTATAAAAAAAGTTATAATTTTTCACTTTTAAAGATCAATAAGTTGTATTATTTTTTCAAATGTTTTCATGGCTTTAATTCTGAATATCTTAAATTGTCAATTTTGTCCTTTGTAATTTCTGATAATAACTTTTTTACTTTTATTTTCTTTTAGTTCATTAATAGTTTCAATACTTAAACGTATCTTTTATATCTTTGCAAGCTTTAACTAATTAAGGAATATTATATTTTAAAATTAAAATTAAAATTAAAATTTATTAATTGTAAATTCAATTAAAAGATCTTAATTGTGTATAATCCGCATTGAAATTGACACAAAACCATTTTTAAAAATAGTATAATTTCTGTAATTTTGAAAATTAGATTATTTATGTAGCAATTAAAGTCTATAAAATAACAAAAATTCCAATTTCTATTATTTTTTCAAGATAAATTTAAATTTAGAAGGATTTTTTTTTGGATTGCATATAGAAATTGTATTTGCATAATTTTATTAAATTAATTTAGTATGGGTATAACTATAAAAATTGAATTCTTTAAGATTTGAGAAAGCAAGACTTTAATGTTACTTTAAAAAGTATAACATTTTGGTAGTTTTTTCTCAAAGAATATTAAACAAATAAGGCACATTTAACGCATTATACGAAAATAAACTCCTTAAAAGATCTATGAACCTTAAAAAAGATCTTTTCTAATCAGTCCTATAATCAATAAATAAAGAGATGATGACCTTTCTCAAAAAAAAAAAAAAAAAAAAAAAAAAAAAAAAAAAAAAAAAGGAGCTGGAGATGGGTTTATTACCTAGTTAGCAACAAAATTAACTATATTATCGTAGATGCAATTGACCTCCACTATATCATCGTAGATGCAATTGACCTCCACAAACTTGTGGTGCAGAAAAAAAGTGGTACCCAAGCTGTACTGATCAGTTTGAAACTCCAAGGCATCTTTTGTGTTATAATTACATGGGTCAAGTGCAAAAAACACCCCTATAGTACGTATATAGTGCATATTGCACCCCATCCATGCAAAAAAACACCCCTAAACTATGATATTTGTGCAAATAGGTCCTATTTATAAAAAAAGTGGACTAAAATGCCCTTAGCAACACATTTTATAATATATTTTTTAAAAAAATATTTTCTGAAATGTCTAAAATATCCCTCAATTTATTATAAATTTACAAATATTATATATATATATATACACACACAGATACACATATATACACAAACATATATATATATATATATACACACACAAGCACTCTACCATGAAGCTTTTTTCTAAAATTATGCCCTACATTTTCAGTAAGTGACCTTATAGCCTACTTTTGCTGTCGCAATGAATTACACCAATTTATGGGTCAACTCCAAAATCCAAAATGGATGGGAAGTATTGACTCACATAAGCAAAGCACCAATGATATAGGATTATAAAGTATTTGGTCACAGTGAAAAACACAGATTCAACCTCAAACAAAATTTCTGACCGTAAAAGCTCAAACCAGATAAACTCTCATTGACTAACGAATTGGGGAAGAGGTTCAAGCATCAAATCGAGCGCCTTATGTTGGAATTGTAAAGAATACCAGATTGATGCTAGGAAAGGGTTTGGAGTAAGATATCCATGGTGGGTCACTTTCCGGTCAATGAGCTCCGACGGGATGGAGAACTCGTCGAGCATGGAGAGAGGTATGGCACCGACGAGGATGCACTCGAGTCTTGAAGAGGAAGGTCTTGATCTCGCTGGTGGCGAGGTCTCAGTCATGAAAGAGCCGGCGGGGCCGCTGATTACGGCGGCGCATAGCTTGCGGTCGGAGATATGTGTGTCGGATTTTTCGCCTCCGTCTCTTTTTGCTCTTTTGGTTCCTGTTGAAACCCGAGTTGGCCTCCTTAATCAGAGGATTAGTTCCTCAACGGCGCGATTAGAGGGCTTTTAGATTCAGTGTAGGTGAACTGCTTTCTGGGCCACCGCTGGTCCTCTCATCTTTCTCTAACCTCCTACCACCACCCACAATCGACACCTCCACCACTACCACCCACAATCGGCCCCTCCACCACTGCTCACCCACCATACAAAATAACCATCTCCACTTCTTCACCGCACCACCCACAATCGGTACCCGCCACTACCACCCACAATTGGCACTTCCACCACTGCTCACCCACCATACAAAACAGCCATCTCCACCCCTTCATTGCACCACCCACAATTGGCACCTCCACCACTACTACCCTCTCGCTTGTATCCCCACAAGCTCTCTCTCCCCGTTCAGATCACACAGTATCTAGGGTCAGGTGGTTGCTGTGGAGAGTAATGTTTGGTAGGGGTATTTTTGGAAGAGTAATAGGGTAAAATGGGTATTATATTAATTGAGGGGTGTTTTTGCACAAATTAAAAAGAATAAGGGTGTTTTTTGCACACCTTTTTAAAGAGGAGGTAAAAGTGCTAAGAAATGTATACTTTAGGGGTGTTTCTTGCACTTACCCCTAATTACATTGTATATGCATTCCTCTCCATCCAAATATGATATAAACAAAAGATAGAGTAACTTATAAACAAAAAGTTGATTTGGCAATAACAACACAAAAACTTATATATCCCTTCATTATTATCCCGGAATCATATAATATCTTTTTGTTTATTTGTGCAAGAGAACTTTACTTTTATTTTGACCTCCAATTTGACAAAGAAAATGAAAGATTACTTATTCTAACATGGTGCTTTTCTTGATTTTGATCTCCAATTTTGATAATGCCCAAATAAGAAAATCATGCCACCCAGGATTGTTTATTTATGCATTTATTTATCGGAGTTAGGGGCTGATAAAAAAATTTCTTAGAGATATGAAAAGGTTGGTTATGATTTTCAAGGATAGCCAAGAATGCAAATATTAGGTTTCTTTTGAATTGTCTAACCACGAAATTAATGAAAGAATACATTTTGTCATAAAAATTGGTGAACTGACTAAAGATTTCAATGTACAGGTTGAAAAGAGGGAGAAATTCAACCAAACAAAAATAAGGATAAATTAATGTCATTTATTTCTTTCTTTATGCTCTGGGATAGAAAATTAAATGGAATGAGAGAGAGGGAGGGATAAATGAGGTATCCCTATGAAAGAGAAGGTGTATCCCTCATTTTTTGTTTGATTGAATAGAGTGGATAGTAAAAATGATGAATGATGTAACACTTTTTCTTTATTTGGTTGGAATAAAGGGAAAAAAAAAAATTTAGTCTTATTACTAATTTATCTTTATTATATATAATTATATAAAAAAAATGTATTTATTTCAATTTTTTGACAAGGTTAAAAAAGAAAATTATGTATTTGTTGGTAGTTATCATTTTGCTTTCTTATCTCTTCTTCCAAATTTGGACTGATAGAAAAATACAAAACAAGGTGGGATCCAACTTCCTCCATCTCTTCACTTCTTTCCAAATAAAAATAAAAATAAAAATCTTGTATAGCCCCCCTCATTCATCCCTTCTCAATCTTTACCTCCAACCAAACATACCACTAAAGATGTCTCATCTATCTTTCATTTTTATTCTTTTATCTATTTTTTCATTTCTTCTGGCGGAGAAGCACACGCGTTGCTACCAACATGTTTGTGAGTTGAATTGCTATATCTCGCGATCTTTTTAGTTTGCTTTATAATAAATGATAAGTCTTTCGACCTCAATTGTCGACTTCTCTTTCGAATATAATGTGGTTGGATCACGTTAGAACGCTTAAAAAAAAATTCTGTAAACATTTCTTTCTATTCGACTCATTTCCAACCATGTTGTATTTGGAGAAAGTATAAGCAATTGAGGTCGAAAAATCTATCATTTCTCTTGCTTTATTCTTCAATTGAACCGAATTCAATTAAATATTTTTTAATTACGTTGAGATAGGAGAGGTTACATGACCCAATAGTAATAGGTTGATTAGCATCTAGGTTTTTCCATGGTGCATCCTTTTGGTAAAGGAAATCTAATGATAAACGTGGGCTCGCCACCCATGACAATGAGATCAATTTATTTTACTTTGTTTAATCCTTGAGAGTGCCTTGCAGCTAATTACTTTGTGGGTCCACAAAATATTTACGCATATGTTAAAGTAGCAGTATTCCCATTATAATGTAAAGAATGTTATTTAGACCTAAAATTCTAATTAAAAAATCTAATTAGGGATAAAAAAAAATATAAAAAAAAATCCACAACTTGCTGTGTGGGTCAAAAAAATATTTACCCAATCATGCATACATATATTGAAAAGTGGTAGTATTTTCCGCACAAATGATAACGAGGGTGGGCTCGCACCCTTGGCAGCGACAACAATTCGTATTACTTTGTATCATTTTAATGGTGTTGTTAGCTAATTGCTGTGTGGGGTCCACAATTTGTTTACCCTGTCTATATATATATATATAGAACTGTAAAGTAGTAAGAAAGTACAGGCCTATGGAAGTCGGAAAGTATTATAGCCGGAAGCCGAAACAAAGGCGAACAAACAAATAGGCCCAACTCCGTGCCCAATACCAGCTCAGTACATTGCTGAGAAAACTGTAATGGCGATCCAAACCGTTTTACTAACCACCAGTGGTCCAGTGGCCACTTTTTTTTCTTTTAAATTTTTACGTTCGATTGTTGGTGGGTCCACTCAATGTGGACCAAATTTATTATCGGATTGTTACCATGTTGGTCCGATATAAACTGCTGCCATGTTTAGATATATCAAATTCCCTCCTCAACTTCATCCGATCTCTTATTTTCACCCGTTCGATATGTTCAAACATAATGGTATTATTTCTATAGTCATTATTCTATAATTTTTTCACCATTGGGGCTGGCGTTATTGTTAGAATAAAGGCAAAAAAAAATATATTTATCACATAACACATTAAATATTAGGTGCTACGTACTTTTTAATTTGGGGATAACAATATTTATAAAAGAAAGGATGAAACTATCTTCATAAAAGATAGAAGTAGTCTAGCAACTAAGGTAAAATCTCTATCATTAAAATTAAGTATTCTTTTCTTAGTTAGGTAAAATTGTGTATTCAAGATACCACCTTGTTGATACTAAACGTAATGGAAGTGATAAAATCGTTCACAATGAACGAGGATTACCTTGAATCTACAAGATGGTTTAGTTTGAATACACAAACTAGAAGAAAATTCGAAAAGAATTTTAAAATATGATTGATTCCTTTTGCTCTCGCAATACATCGTTTTTATAATAAATAAAACCCTAAAACTATAAAGGAAATTAATAGCTAAAAGAAACTAATTGCTCGAGGAAACTAAAAATATAAAGAAACTACTCAAAATTAAACTCTTCCTAACATGGACGGAGCCAATGAAGGCCTAGGGGGGCACGTGGCCCCCCCGGCGAGTTGGTCAGCAACCTATAATATATGTGGTAATTTTTTAAAAAAATTTCATATATATGAAAAAATTTATGTAGTGCCCCCATCAAATTTGTAATTCCTAAAATTATATTCTTATTTTTTCTTCACATTCCTTAAATTTCCTTAATAGAAAAAGTCAAAATTTTCTTCCTCAATTGAAACTTGAAATCCTGGCTTCGTGACTGCTTCCTAAAATTATAAAAAATAAAATTTTTGAAACTGTCCTACATCAGATGTTATGTAGAGTTTTGAATATGAAATGTGGATTACCTAGGAAAAAAGAATATGAAATGTGGTTCCTTGCCTATGACATACCAAGGCTTACTTCTATGGACAGAGGTCTGAAGCACAAGATTAATTGTAAAGCTTGAATATATGTTTTGTTTCAGATTAGTAATGGCCAGACATTGAAACTTTTTGTAGACCCTTGGTGGAATGGAAAATCCTAACTCTTTTAAGTTTTTGGTCACAGGATTATAAGACAGAATTTTTTTATAAGGACCTCTATTAGTGTTATAATTCATTATGGTAGATGGACCGATCAGACGAATGCTTGTGGCTTAAGAAATGGACACATATCTGAAATATGATCTCTGCTGTGATAAAATGCAGACAAATATAGACACTATATATATAAATGAAGATCTCTGTTAATTGTACCTACATACATGTTTGGCCCCCGAGAGTAGTGCAAATTCAAACACTTTTGTAACCCTGCATTAATCAATTAAATAAGCCGGCCAGTTTATTTAAATGGAAATAACATAAGTCCAAAAGTTCATTTCATCTGTTGATTTTTACATAGTAAATAAAAAAAGAACGGTTTATACATAAGAAATCGCTATACTAGTATTTACATGCAAGAAAAATAAAAAAAATAAATAAATCGTGTCTAAATCATTTCAATCTCATTACCAGAAGGTGGAGCACTCTCAAGAATTATGGTTTGGTGGTGGCCCATTCTCCTTTTGAACAGATAGAGTAGAAAAGAGATGGTAGAAATGGCTGCGTAGATTATAAAGAGGCCCAAGAAGTCCTCAATGCACAAGCTATCCTTTTCTTCGGTAGTTGACTTCAAACACTCTGAGGAGGGAGTATACAACTTTTTCTCTAATTCTTTCATCTTCCCTGTTTCTGATAGTTTAAGAATGGCTTTGGAAACCATATCAGCTAATGTAGAATTTTTTTGAAAGACCTGCACAGAAAGCATCAACAATAATTTAATTACCATTAGTCATCCAAACTGCATAAACAGAGTTGTTATTCTATATATATATATATATATATATATTTCTTATTTGGGATTGTCAAGTAATATAATTAGCTAGTGGTTCCTGCCAAGATATATATAATTGAGTTGAAAATGGTGTTAAAACTCTGAGCTAAAAAAAAAATGTCTGCAGTATGTTTTTTTTTTTTAAAGTGTGGCAATTAACTTAGAGATATTAGAAAATGAAATGAGTACAAAGAGTTCCATTCACTCACGAAGCCGAATCCTTCAAATTTTCTGGTGAATGATCCATCGCCATACTCATACTGCTTGCAGCGTTGGTTGACAAAAACTTTGGCATAAGGAACTTCAAGAACTGCTGCTTCAATCGTGCCATTCTTGAATGCAGTCTGGAACTCGCTTTCACTGCCGATGTCGATGATGTTCCCTGGTTCAAAATGCTCATCGTCCTCCAAGTACTTCCTAACAAATGTAGCACCATCGCACCCCACTCTTGCATTTGTCCTCTTTAGCTCCTCGATATCTGGCACAGTTGTCCGGAGTCGTGAGACGGTGAGCATTGAAGTGAGGCTGGCAGAGTAGCTTTCTATTAAGATCAACACCACAAAAAGCCACGCCACGATCACGGTTCGAGTATAGTTGCTTTTAATCTTCTCCCCTTCAAAATCAAAAATAAAGTTGTATCCATATATCAGTGCATGCATTTCTAGATCAACAAGGCTGCTTTAATTCCAATACGTGCAATTGCTGGTATATCTCATATTTTATGCTAGGCCCTGTGTCCTCCTCCTCTCACTATTCAAATATCCACTAGGCAGTTGGATATTTATGTTCTTAATTCTTAAATCAGAACAATCTTTGCCTCCTCAAAGTTTCTTCCCACCATCAATGTGGCGCTCACAATTAGAGAATGATACGTGTCCATTTTAATTAAAATTGTATGTATAAAAAGCATTTAGTATAAATTGGTCCTCATGACCTTGCCTCCAAAAAGTCTCATAGTGGGCATTTGTGACAGTGTGAGAGAGAATTTACCAAACTAAAATGAAAAAAAGAAAAAATCCTTGCCTCCAAATCAAAGCATAAATAAAATGGTAATGTTTTAACTTGATAATATATATACTTACTGTGAGCAAAGAACAGAGTAGAGAAGGTGAACCAAAGCACATTGCCAAGTTGTTCCTTCCATTGGCCACTAATTAATTCTTGATTGGAACTTTTCTCTAAGAACCAAACTATGAACATTGTGTAGAAGAAGATGGCCACCGTCACCACCCACATGTCACTAGTGAAGGGCTTCAGAAACAACCATGCTTTCGAAGCTTTCTTCACTGGAACTACTATCAGCAAACCTGACTCGATAAAAGGTACTGTAAATGCCACTTGATCCCAACGCTCAGTTGTTATCGTTATGTCACCAACAGCAGCATCATAAGTCTTCCATCAATTTTTATCCACGAGTAAAAAGCAAACATCTTTATCAGTAACACATATATATTGAAATTAAATGGCTAACTAAAATATTGACAAATGTTTGAAAATGATCAAGAGATTAATTAGGTGATGTGTGATTACCTTGTTATGAACAGATTCAACCAAATCATCGTAGTTGCCATTGTAGACGTGAAATTGATCAGGAGAGGGTAGATCTTTAGTATTATAATCTTCATCCAAAATTGTTTTTACCTCATTATAAACATCGATACAAAAACCCGTGGTCTCATTCAATTTTGCATCGAGGAACTTCTTAAAAGAGACTCTACCCAGAACTCCAATATTCAATATTGGTTTTACATAATCATCAGTTAGTATCAACTCTTCTCTCAGGATTAATCTCTTTTGGTCCCCAGGCCATTTCACCTCCGCGAAATCACCCAATTCTTTCATGGTACTATGGCTATCTGAGAACCCCAACTCTGATGACCTTCCCCGATTGGCAATGTTCACCATACTTAATTTTTGGGAGGTTGATAGTCTTCCCTCTTCAAAACGCACTTCACCAGTTAAACCAGTGAAGTTGCTTGATAAAAAAATATCCCTCAAGATTCCTGAGGAATTCATTTTACCAGCTGAATAATATTTCACCATTGCCTGTGTAATTGTCATAATGCTATCATAAGCTCGTAGCGCATGAATTCCAGGCTCACTACTGTTATCTTCTTCAGGATAATCTAACCGGAAATTTTGCTGAAACTGCTCAAGAAACTCTCTGAAAGAATTACTGTTTTCAGTAACCATTTGCATAAAGATAGGCCGCCATCGAAGCCACACCAATGCTGATGTATGTGGAGCGGTCGCAAATGAGAGAACTGAAACTTGAGTTCGGCTTCCGATGTCTGCCGCTAAACCTGCTTCCTCCCATATCTCCATGCCCATAATCACTTGGACTTGCTTCTCCTTAATCAGCTCTTCAGCTGCATCAAACATATATTAAACACCTTCTTGAAAAGAAAACAAAAAAAAATCTAACTAAGAAATAATATTAAATAGATACTTTCATCATTTCATGTGATTCCACATTTTCATGTGGTTGTTTCCCTCTTTCGTGTTTTGAACTGAATTATTTGCCTTGAGTAATTTTTTTAATTTTAATTTTATATATTAATCTCCAGGTTGGGCTGGAGAATCAAGGCCCAACGGCCCAAAAGGAACGTAAGACATGGCACAAGGCCTTAAACAGCTCATTCAAGCCCATTCGAATCACTGTTCAAGATATTTCATTTTGTTTGATTTGATCATGCTGGGCAACCCTCCACTACAAAGGCCAGAGAGAGAGAAACATGATCATTCGTTGCTTAGCAGCAATAAAGAGCTAGTCCGGTGGTGTTGGTGGAGGACGAGCGACTTGAGAGTCCTTCCTCCCATTCCCGCAAGGCGAGGTAGGCTTCCTTTCGAGAAAGGAGAGCATTTGAGTAGAGTCTCCCTCGAATTCCTATTATTAATTGTTATACTTAGATTATAATTAGCGATTATATGGCAATATGCACAGGAAAGAGCATGAATGTAAGTATCAAGTATGTCTAATGGATCACGCACACATATATGCATGCATACGTGTCTGTATATACCATTCCAAACATATATATATATATATGTTCATAACTATATATATATATATATATATATATAAATCTATGCATATATATGTTCATGTATCATGACTTAATTTGAAGAGAAGAGAGAATTTCAGAAAAGGCGAAGAAGATAAGTAACTAACCGGCATGAGCTGATCGGAAACGAAGAGAGAGCTTGTGAAGCTCCGACTTGTTGTTGAAGTCGTGAAGAGCTATTTTCATGGCTATTTTTTGCTCTTTGCCGATGAGAGAATCAACATCAATGATAGCACCGATGTGTAGAGTTACTTTGTCAGCTTCAGCAATGGACCCATGAGAGAGAAAAAGAAGAAAGGAGATGAAGACATGGAATAACAAAAAAGTCGGTTTAAAAGTAACAATATTAAAGTTGGAGATGAGTACTAGGAATGTCATATTTTGGCTTTAAATTATTTAGTGATTAAGCTCATACCGTTCCCAATATATAATATGTTTATATGCATGTATAAACCACTATTATATAGAGATGGTCGATCCAAGCATAGGACTTATTCTACATGGGTTTAAAAGTCGCTCCACCCGTGTGGAAATTAGTCAAATAAAGATCCGGCCTCACTTAATTTAATTTGGAAAATTAAAATTACCCTTTTATAGTATGTACAGCTGAGAAATGGATTCAGAATATTATAGAGAAAACACAATTGGAATATCCCTGTATAACCAAACAAAAAAATCATTTCAGTTCTTTATTTAATTGTGACTGCAACAAACTTGTTACCATGCCAACTCCATCTCGTATTTCATAAAGTATTTATGTGATTTTTTTGTCTTAATTTTTTTTCCCAGTAAATCAATATATAAAAAAGAGAAAAAATGTGTGTTTATATATATATATATATATATATATATATATATATATATATACATATATATCGATGATTTAACATTTATCTTTTTTAAATCAATATTTTATGAAAAAAGTATAACAGATCAGAAAATAATTGCTTATAATCTACCACTTTTCTTGGCTTGTAATTAAGAAAAATAATTGCTTATAATCTACCACTTTTCTTGGCTTGTAATTAAGAAATATGTCTTCTAAAATACATTTCTCATCCATCCTTCAAATTTGGAACTCGAATTGGAAAAAATAAAAATAAAAATAAAAATAAAAAATAAAAAAATTGGAGTGTAGATTCAGATTCTTCTCTTAGACGTGAGCGGGGTTTGAACACAAGCATATGACAATAGATAAAATGTTCATCCACCTATTAGCCAAGAAATTCTAGTAGGATGAAAAATCGTCAGAACAATCCAAAATTTTCAAGTTGTTGAATTGGTGTGCGTATATAATTAGTCTTAGATAATTCTCGAGAACTGTTCAATTGGCGCCAAGTACAATCCTTGTGATGTGATGGAGAAGGCCTAATAGTTAAATGCATCCACCAAAGCAATCCAAGAGCTTAATAAGTAATCCAAGACCCGAAGTGACGGACTCTTGTTTTAAGGGGAGTGATTTTGAACAATAATGAAAGAAAAAACAAAAATCAGCCAAAATAATATTTAACTTAATTATAAATTGATAATATTATTTTTTAATACAGTTATAAGTGGTTCTCAACTAGTTTTTAGATTAAAAAAATAAAATGTTAATAACACTCTAAATATAGTACAAAGAGTTATAATTTAATGATATTTTCTTTATTTTTCAAAGTAAAAAAAGGTTGAAGGTTCAAATTTTCATAAACTAAAATTATGTGATATTGTCGTATAAAAACAAAAAAAATCATCACAACTAAATTTGTATTTTTCAATTGATCTCTACAATACAATCTTAGGTCCTGGTAGCATGATTATTATCGTAATTATGTAATGAACAATATGACTATTATTCTGTCTAATTATGTTTATCCCAGATTCAATTATGGGTCGTCCAAAAGTCGCGTTGGAATATTTAGCCCACTTTTTGCATTAAATTGCTGCACAGGGTGTTATTTCCAGTAAATCGTTGACAGACGAGTAATAGAATCGCTTTTAAGCAGAAAGACGACAGAATAGTAACTTACTGTTCATTATATAATATTATAATATTTATACTATGCAGACCTTAAAGCATTAACAATAATTAACAGATATGTTAAAACCATCTTCTTCCTCCTCTTCAGGAGTACAGGAAAACCAGGATTCAGAACTGGTAAAAAATACTGAATTAGTGGAATGGACCAATGTTCAAAATAAATTAAACAGATGGACTATCCCTCCGGTAAGTGCAAAGAGCATTTACAAAATCGGAATGCTTAATTTAACTGATCTATGGACTGTCAAGACCATGGAACAGACCATGCAATTAAGCACTAAAGATACAATAATTAAGTTATTGTCTTCCCGTGACCTTCAGAGGCACATGCACAAATATAAGTACATCCATATAGGTTTGATTCAGATTGCTTTTAAACCTTTAACCTTGTTAGGTATGGATGCTTGTATTCAAGCAACCCTTCGGGATGCTCGATGTCTGAAATTTCACCCTTCCTTAATGGGTGCACTGGAAACCAGTCTATGTCATGGACCGGTTTATTTTAATGTCTATCCTAGTCTGAATTTATCTTTAACCGATAAAAATATCCATGAGGCCGTCAGTCTTCGTGTTCAGACCTATGGGTATGATTATTTACCTGGATCGGAAGTGATAAGTGTTATTTATCGCATCCATTACAAAGTAGTTGATACTATGTGTCCGAATGCCATACGCAAAGACTCTAAAGGAGTGACAGCGTTATGGGACACTAATATGTACACATCCAATGTTGCCACAAAAAGGATGATATCCTTGGAGTGAAATAACTTTTCCTGAACATTGGACGATTTCTAACGCAGTTCCGGCAAAGCTAATTGCTAATCATAGCTTGGACTGTGTTATTTAGGATCAAGATGGTGATGTTTTTTCTGAATTTCAGAAAATCAATAGATCTACCTAGATCTACATCATCTAAAGGAAGTCATCTTCCTTATCATGTTTCTTGTCCTCCTTCTCGCCATTCGATTTCGTCGGATTACAGAAAGGAAGATCTCCCTGAAGTCGTTGGTTCAAATCAACTCAAGCTGAAAGGAATACAGCAATCTCAGAATCAAATTCCAAGAGGAGTCTACAAGAAAGCACCAATAGGTATGTCTCGTCGCCAATTTGGAATTGAATTTAGCCCAACTCCATCTGAAATGGGAATCGGAAATGAATCTGTCAAGGATCAATTTGATGGTCCTACAGACATCAATGACCCTCATGAATATTAGTTTTAATGGATTTTGTCCCAGATAGAATTGCCATTAATACTGAATTTCAACAGGATCAATATAAAGAATTCAGAAATTGGTATTTTAAAGCTTTTGACCAAAATCAATTACAGCTTTTTAAAACTCAATTTTATGATTTTCTACAAGAACGCAAAATGGTTATACCTTTTGTTTCTTGGTTTTTTATGACCAATCATTCTCTTGTTAATATAAACATACTGGATGATTTTTTCAAAACATGGACTACATCTGAAGATAAGGTTTACCACTCTGTCCATCCTCCCACTGAACATTTAATTCTGAAAAGGATTGACCCTGACAGTGGTGTCCAAGTGGAAACCAAGGCTTATAGCCAACCCCGAATAATTGATCCATCCTGTAATGCTACTAAGAAAGACATTTCTCATGTTTACAGGCAGAACAATTATACGAGTGTTTGTTTGCAAACGATAGGCTCTCAGCTTGGGAGAATTGAAACAGGAATAGACACAGTATTAAATACAATTAATACTAAGTGTATTACTGATAAGACTTCTCCTCCTACAGCTTCCCTATCCAAAGCATTGGTCAAACCTGCAATTGAAGTTACAGGCTTCAATCTTTCACATCCTAAGAAGAATGAAGAATTTCTTACTCTTCTTACTCAGAAAATTCAAGGACTTAAAATTCAGACTTTATCCCATGATCAATCTGAAGTAGGTTCTGATTCTGATGATGTGTTATCTCATATTGAGGTTTTCAAAAATGATTTTACTCCGATACCTGAGTTAAACAGAATTGTCTATGATAAGAATATCCATTCCAATACAACTCCTGCTCCGAGTCGATATTATTATCCTAGACCCACACCTCAAGATATCTTGTATGAAGAAGATTATTTTCATACACAGAAATCTTTTCATGGTAAGACCATTTATGAATGGAACATAGATGGGAAATCTGATTATCAGATTTACGAGGTTATCCATCAAATGTTGATGTATAGCCAAGTTTGTAAAATCAACAACAATACTGACCCAACCACTGCTAAATTTGTCGTTGCTGGTTTTACAGGCATCCTTTAAGGATGGTGGGATAATGTTCTCACCGATATTCAGAAAGCTGAAATCTTTTCTGCTACCAAGTTAGTTAAAGATGAAGCTACCCAACAACCCAGACCTGCTCCAGATGCGGTTTACACCCTCATCACCACTATTATTCAACATTTTGTTGGCCCTGAAGGCGCTAATAGTGAAAGGAGTCGTGAACTTCTACAGAATCTAAGATGTCCATCTTTAACTCATTTTCGGTGGTATAAAGATGTATTCTTGGCCAAGGTTCTCCAACTCAATGATGCAAATCATGAGCACTGGAAAGCAAAATTTATGGATGGTTTACCAACCTTTTTTGCTGAAAGAATCAGGAAGAAGCTTAGAGATATGAATAATGGTATATCTATCCCTTACAGAAACTATACCTATGGTGGATTAGTCAATATTGTAATCCAGGAAGGTCTAGCTCTCTGTAATGATCTGAAGTTACAATCCCAGTTAAAAGCACAAAGATTAACTGGTCGGAAAGGAGTGGGTGAATTTTGTGATCAATTTGCCTGCCAGACTCCCTTATCTTATCCTAAACCTAGGAAAAGAAATAAGGTTGAAAAACCTTATAAAAGGAAGTATTCCAAAAGAAAGAATTATTCAAAGGAAAAGGATAATTCTAGAAAGTATACTAAGCCTAAAAGGAAATATATTCCTAAAGCAAAGGGTAAAGGAAAGCCCAAAACTGAGGCTAAATGTTTCAAATGTGGACGTATAGGCCACTATGCAAACAAGTGCAGAACTAAGGAGAAACTCAGTAGTCTTCACATAGAAGATGAACTGAGACTTCAATTAAGTAAATTGCTACTTAATACTAGTTCTTCTGAATCAGAATCATCAGCTGATTATGGGGATGTTGTTATGGAATTACAGTCTTCTTCTTCCTCTGAAGCAGAAATTGGAAATCCTAAATGTTCCTGTAATCCCTCTCATGATGATTATTATAAGGCAATTGTTGAAATGAATGGGTTAAGCTTAAATGTTTTGACTTCGACTCAACAATCCTTATTGGATCTTATAGATCATATCCCGGATCCTCAAATCAAGATGAAAGTCTTTGAAATAGGTTCTGCTCTGGCACGATCTGATTAGGATACGGATAATCCAGATTTTCTGAGAGCAGAAAATCATTACAGCATGAAAGAAGTTCTAAGCAGATTAGAACACCAAGGACAAAATTCTCGTCCTGCTAATCTCCCTGATCTCAAGATGGAGATTAATCTTTTAAAAGAAGAAATTCGCCAGTTAAAGTCTCGTCAACATAAGATGGAACTGGAAATTACTCTTTTAAAAGCAACATCTGTAACTGAAACTTCATCATCCCAGATTGAAGTTGTAATACCCCGTATTTTATTTCAGAGTTTAGTTTATTTAAAAAAAAAAAAAAAATTCATTTATGTGAGGATTCCTTACCTATTATTGTGCATGCTACATTGTTATATTAAATTCATTTAATGGTACATGTAAATTAATTGTGTATGTTAAAATAGTAAATTTATTCATCTAATTATGCATGTATTATTATAATTAATTTTATTTGTTGGTTATGCTTATATTAATCATTATTAGTTAATTAAAATATTATATTTGTGTTATAAAGTATTATAATGATATAATGTATTCTTATGTAATAATAATAATAATAATAATAATAATAGTTTAATAATATAATAATAATAATAATATAATAATAATAATTATAAAAGTTTATTAATAATAATAATAGTTATAATAATAATAATAGTATTAAATCAATGTAATGATGGAAAATTAAATAGTAGGATAGAATTTCATTTACTATGGTAGAATGGTGGATCAAATATCTTGATTAAGATTGCATTGTCTTAAAGCCATATAGGTGGGAATGTTGAAAGTTAATGTTTAAGTTAGATATTTGTATTATATATATTATATAAATTAGTATATATTAGTTAGTTAGTTACAATTTGAAAGAAACTCACGTAAGTAGAAGAGCAAAATTCTAGTGAGCCATTGTAAAAGTGTGGAAAGGAAGAGAGAGAAAGAAAGGAGCTTGGACCGGTGTAGGGAATTTACCCGACTACGCGCAACCGGCGGATTTATTTTAAATCCAAAAAGGCAAGTTATTATCTATTTTTCCCCTTTGAATTAATAAATTAATTGTTTAGTTTATTGATATTATTTTAGAGCATAGAGACCATGCAAGGAGTTTAATAAATTAGGACTTTTAGTTTATTAAATTTGTGAAATTTTAATTATTTAGGATAGTATATAATTAGTTATTATCCTAGGATGTTCAAAATAGCTAAAAATATTTCCTTAAGGCATTAGGAATTTTTTTAGAATTTTTAGGAATTTTCCGGGGCTTTTCTGCATTTTCCGGCGACCTTCCGGCGAGTTTTCCGGCCACCGGAAGTGAGGAAGGTGACCGGAGTTATCTGGTGTGTTGCGGTGTATTGTAACAAGCATGCGCATGGATCAGCAGCCGTTAGATGGGTTGTGAATCCTTAGATTGATTCGGTGTGGCGCGGGACACCATATGATGGTGCGCGCTAATCATCAGCCATAGGATGAAAGGAGCATAGGTAGATTGATCCGGTGTGGCGCGCATGTAGGAAAGGTGATGCAGCCAACCAACCGGAGGACGCCACGTCAGCAGGAAGCCATCAACGCGCGCGTGGGAGCGCGTGCGCGGGCGTGGAACGCTCCAGACGCGCGTGGGAGCGCGTGTGCGCGCGTGGCTGATGCCAGACGCGCGTAGAGGCGCGTGGGAGAGTGGGGAAGGTTGGGCTGCGCGTGGGGAGGCTCTGGGAGGCGCGTGAGGGCACGTGTGGGGTCTCTATAGCTGCTGGAAGTTACCAGAATACCCCTAGGACCTGTTTTGTAATTTCCAGAACCTTAAACTTGCACTTTTGGGCCTATGGTTGGTACTTACGGGTTTAAACGGGACATTAAATTATTATTTTATTAACCGTTAGTTATTATTATTTCCGATTAATATTTTTAAATATTAATTGTATCGTTTTCAATACAGATCACCATTAAACGGATGTAGTTAATTTAATGACATTGTTAATCATTAATTGTGTTGTTATTTTATTAAACAGTATTAAATCATTAATGTTAAAATTAAATGATTACATGGTTTTAATTCAAATAAATTGTCCGTTATACATTGCAGGATTATTTATGTTGTTAATGATATACAAACCATGATTATTATGCTGTGTGCATTTCAGGAAATAAATGGACTATTTAATTATGTCGCATTTATATTATATGGATGTGTTGCCATATAGAACCATATGAGCTGGCTAATAAGTTTAGACTCATTTATACCTTATGCATTCATTGCGATAGACAGATGTGTGGCTGTCGGGGTATGTGGTTTAATATTATTGGCATGTGTTGCCTAATTGACATACTCGGTATATTTATTAATATTGTTGGCATGTGTTGCCTAATTGATATGCTCAGTATATTCATCAGTACTTTGAGAGGTGTTATCACTGTGTAGTTCGTTATAGGCTGTGTCGTCAGTACCGTGCACCATGTATAATAGCTGATTTCCCGGGTAGGGAAAGGCGACACTTGACCACCTAGTGTGAGTCTAAGTGATCACCGTCTATTCTGGTTGAGGTCATGTTATACATTGGATGGTTCCCTTAGGATGTATACAGATATAGTACTCATCCGGATATAAATGATTAATTTATTTGATTCTCTGATTTGGGTCATAGTAGAGAGGACTTGCTCGTGGGGTTGACCCACCATTGTTGTTATTTCAGGATACGGTCAGTACCCGTTCCAAGGTTGAGGCTAGCAGTGTGGGACCACCATCCGAACTCATCTACTCTTACGATCCAGTTCAGGGTAGAAGTTTTATGTATTACTTCAGTTTCAGTTTTTATTTACTTTTGACGTTGAACTCTCAGGGTTATATTTAGGGATCCTTGACATAGGATTTCCAAGTTGTAATGAAATACGGTATTAAATAAAGGATGGATGGATGTTGTATTATTTAGTGTTCCTTTCCCGTCTAAATTCTTTTATTATCATCATTTTGTATTCCATGCTTGTATATTGCCAATTGTTTTTGATATCCCTCGTTTTTCGTGTATAAGCCTGATCAACTTATGCGTGGAAAATGTGGGGGTGTTACAGAAGTCCCTCAAACCGAAAGCACGAATTATCTTCAACTCTTGAATCAAGTTACTTACCAAAAATGGTATATCTCTATCAATTTGGTAATTAATCAAGAGTATACTATCACTAATGCTATTGCTTTAGTTGATAGTGGTGCAGATATGAACTGTATCCAGGAAGGATTGGTTCCCACTCAATATTTTGAGAAAACCACTCAAGGTCTTACCAGTGCAAGTGGTGGTAAGATGCAGATTAAGTATAAACTTAATCATGTTTTCATTTGTAAAGAAGGTATTTGTTTACTATCTACTTTCTTACTCATCAGGAATATGGCACAACAAGTTATTTTGGGCACCCCCTTTTTAGCTTTGATCATGCCAATTGAGAAAATTGATTCTCAGGGAATATGCTCTAATTTACATGGTCAGTCAATCACTTTTCAGTTTTTGACCCCACCAGTAAACAAGCATATCAATGCTCTTAAAGATAATATTATCTTTAAGGAAAAGCAACTGAATTATTTGCAAAATGAGGTATCCTCCTTAGCAATTAATCAAAGATTGGTACAACCCACTGAGCAACAGAAAATTGAGTCAATACGACAAAACTTTCTAAAGGAAATCTGTAGTGAGATTCCTAATGCTTTTTGGGCAAGAAAGAAGCATATTGTTTCTTTACCCTATGCAAAGGGATTTACCGATCTCATGATTCCTTCTAAAGCTAGTCCCAGCCACATGAAAGCTGACTACTTGGAATTATGCAAAATAGAAATCAGCTCTTTAATGGCAAAGAAGCTTGTCACTACTAGCTACTCCCCCTGGAGTTGTAGAGCTTTTTATGTCAATAAAAATGCTGAAAAAGAACGAGGGATATCTCGCTTGGTTATTGATTATCGACCACTTAATCTAGCTTTGAGTTGGATTCGATACCCAATTCCCAACATCAAAGATCTTTTAGATAGGTTACAATCTGCTGTAATCTTTTTTAAATTTGATCTTAAATCTGGATATTACCAGGTACAGATTGCAGAAGAGGACAGGTACAAAACAGCTTTTTGCGTACCTTTTGGACAGTATGAATGGACAGTAATGCCATTTGGATTAAAAAAATGCCCTTCAGAATTTCAACATATTTTGAATGACATATTTAATCCTTTTATTAAATTTTCTATTGTTTATATTGATGATATTTTTATATTTTCAAAATCAATCGATCAGCATTATAAACACTTGAAAATTTTCAAAGATGTTATTTACCGCAGTGGTTTAGTAGTTTCTGCTCTTAAACTAAAACTGTTTTTAACTAAGGTCCGATTTCTTGGTCATGAAATTTGTGATGGGAAAATTAGACCTATTAATCGCAGTATTGAGTTTGCTTCTAAATTTCCAGATGAAATTAAGGATAAAACTCAGCTTCAAAGGTTTCTGGGTAGTTTGAATTATATTCGAAATCACTACAGAGATCTTGCACAGGATACAGCAATTTTGTACACCAGGTTAAGGAAATCTCCTTCTCTATGGACTTTGGAACACACCAAGGCAGTCCAGAATATTAAACTCAGAGCACAACAAATTCCTTGCTTAGCTCTAGCCAATTCTTCATGGTTCAAAATTGTAGAAACAAATGCCTCCAACATTGGATACGGTGGTATTCTTAAACAGAAAAATCCAAATACGGGAACAGAGGAACTTGTTCGCTTCACTTCAGGAACTTGGAAAAATACACAAATAAATTATTCAACTATTAAAAAAGAAATTCTTTCTTTGGTTAAATGCATTTATAAATTCCAAGATGATTTAATCAATCAGAAATTCTTGTTACGCATTGATTGTAGTGCTGTTAAACAAGTATTGGAAAAAGATGTAAAGAATTTAGTTTCCAAACAGATATTTGCTGGTTGGCAAGCTGATTTATCTGCTTTTGAATTTTCTACTGAATATATTAAAGGCAGTTCTAATTCTTTACCTGATTTTCTAACTCGTGAATTTTTGCAGGGTTCATGAATCAGCCACCCCATGGGCAGGGCCGGGGTAATACCCCAAAGGCTCGTGGCAAAAACAAGGCTAAGGCCAAAGTGGTTATACCACTAAATGATGATCAATTTCCATATTTGGATCATGTTGCTGATCTGCTCAACACACCTTCTAAAGGAAGCAGCAGTACACAACAGAAACAACAGAACCAACCATGAAAGAGGTTCTTGAACAAGAGACTCCATGGATACCTAATCAAAGGTATATTCAGACAGTATTGGTGCTGGATTCTCAGGATGAGCAATGGATGCCAGATCCTTGGGAAGTAAAATCCAGATATTTCCAAACTCAACAATATGCTGCACCGGATGGTCGCCATAGATATATCTATGAAGCCATTCTTACTGAAACTTCCTCTGTGGAGATCAACCACACGAAGCAATTTCCGAATTCCAAAGATAGTCCTCTTACTTATAGTAAAGCTATCTTTAAGAGGCTTATAAGGCCTAGTAACTAGGGATTAAATCATAATTTGCCAAGGAAAATATCCTATGGTCACAGTTACAATTATTGGGATTATATCTCAGCTTGGACATATTCGTTCTTTTATCAAAATCCGAAGCATAAGCATTCTTGGTTCTTCAAGATATGCCCTCAATCAGTTAAGGCTGATTTCCCAAACTGGGTTATACCCTGGTGGGCTATATTTGGCCCTGATCTGGATATTTTGCCAGAATCAATTCGGCAGTTATATTTGCCATGGCAACAATTTCATCCTCAATTACGGGGACAGGATAAGATTCCTGTAGGGAAATCCACCCTCTTATTCTTTACTGAATTTGGAATCCCTTGGATTTGGAAATGGGATTTCCAATGTGGTTATACCACTAACAAGTTACCAGTCCTTCAGAGGATTTTTTATTACCGATGGTGGTCCGGCATGACTCAAGACCCTATCCAAGCCCTCCTCCATCATATCAGAAAGCAAACACTGGAATACATGGAAAAAGTTCCAAAGTTAACTATTCCAGAACCCGAAATCTTTAACCCATTTGAACTTGTTAAAGATATGATCAGAAAACAACAACCATTAATTACCGAAGCCGATTTAATGGTTAAATGCATGGATTTTATGAGGACCAAATTTGTTAAATCTTTTGATTCCTCCACACCTACAGTACGAGATGATGCATCCATGGTGTCAGTCTCTAGTCAAACTAGTCAAGACGGTAATCAGTTTTCCTGTCTGGCTGAGTATGCCCAAGATCCCAATGAAGATCTTATTTCTGAAGATGAGCCTACAGTAGCCGACTATTGGGACTCTCTCACCAGTCACTTAATGGACAAGATGAATCCACCCAAAAAGTAAAGATTCCTCTTATCCTGCCGACAGAAGAAGACAAAGAACTTTCCCCATAGTCTTTGGTTCTACAGTATTTCCTTCATCAGATGTCTACTTTCCATCAGATAAGGAGACAGAACTTAGTGGTGGGCCGACCAACTGCATTATTCCAGTACACGATCCCATACACTATGCGGACTTCAAAATGTTAATTTCAAGTCCATTTTATATATAAATAGAGGGCAAAATTCCTTTCAATGAATCATCTTCAATTTCCTTTTCTTCCTTTTGTAATATTTCTATGTACTAGCTTGGAAGTTCAATAAGAAAGTTTTCTGTAAGTCTGTTTAAATTCTTGTCTTCATATTCTTGTTTTGTCTTGTCTATTATTTCTCTTATTAAGCATTAATAATAATTAACAGATATGTTAAAACCATCTTCTTCCTCCTCTTCAGGAGTACAGGAAAACGAGTATTCAGAACTGGTAAAAAATATCGTACTTATGTAATGAACAATATGACTATTATTCTGTCTAATTATGTTTATCCCAGATTCAATTATGGGTCGTCCAAAAGTCGCGTTGGAATATTTAGCCCACTTTTTGCATTAAATTGCTGCACAGGGTGTTATTTCCAGTAAATCGTTAACAGACGAGTAATAGAATCGCTTTTAAGCAGAAAGACGACAGAATAGTAACTTATTGTTCATTATATAATATTATAATATTTATACTATGCAGACCTTAAAGCATTAACAATAATTAACAGATATGTTAAAACCATCTTCTTCCTCCTCTTCAAGAGTACAGGAAAACCAGGATTCAGAACTGGTAAAAAATACTGAATTAGTGGAATGGACCAATGTTCAAAATAAATTGAACAGATGGACTATCCCTCCGGTAAGTGCAAAGAGCATTTACAAAATCAGAATGCTTAATTTAACTGATCTATGGACTGTCAAGACCATGGAACAGACCATGCAATTAAGCACTAAAGATACAATAATTAAGTTATTGTCTTCCCGTGACCTTCAGAGGCACATGCACAAATATAAGTACATCCATATAGGTTTGATTCAGATTGCTTTTAAACCTTTAACCTTGTCTTTTTGGTATCAGAAGACAAGGATCGATATAATACGAGATATAATAGACAAGACAAGACAAGAATATGAAGACAAGAATTTAAACAGACTTACAGAAAACTTTCTTATTGAACTTCCAAGCTAGTACATAGAAATATTACAAAAGGAAGAAAAGGAAATTGAAGATGATTCATTGAAAGGAACTTTGCCCTCTATTTATACATAGAATGGACTTGAAATTAACATTTTGAAGTCCGCATAGTGTATGGGATCGTGTGCTGGAATAATGTAGTCGGTCGACCCACCACTAAGTTCTGTCTCCTTATCTGATGGAAAGTAAACATCTGATGAAGGAAATACTGTAGAACCAAAGACTGTGGGGAAAGTTCTTTGTCTTCTTCTGTCGGCAGGATAAGAGGAATCTTTACTTTTTGGGTGGATTCATTTTGTCCATCAAGTGACTGGTGAGAGAGTCCCAATAGTCGGCTACTGTAGGCTCATCTTCAGAAATAAGATCTTCATTGGGATCTTGGGCATACCCAGCTAGACAGGAAAACTGATTACCGTCTTGACTGGTTTGACTAGAGACTGACACCATGGATGCATCATCTCGTACTGTAGGTGTGGAGGAATCAAAAGATTTAACAAATTTGGTCCTCATAAAATCCATGCATTTAACCATTAAATCGGCTTCGGTAATTAATGGTTGTTGTTTTCTGATCATATCTTTAACAAGTTCAAATGGGTTAAAGATTTCGGGTTCTGGAATAGTTAACTTTGGAACTTTATCCATGTATTCCAGTGTTTTCTTTCTGATATGATGGAGGAGGGCTTGGATAGGGTCTTGAGTCATGCCGGACCACCATCGGTAATAAAAAATCCTCTGAAGGACTGGTAACTTGTCAGTGGTATAACCACATTGGAAATCCCATTTCCAAATCCAAGGGATTCCAAATTCAGTAAAGAACAAGAGGGTGGATTTCCCTACAGGAATATTATCCTGTCCCCGTAATTGAGGATGAAATTGTTACCATGGCAAATATAACTGCCGAATTGATTCTGGCAAAATATCCAGATCAGGGCCAAATATAGCCCACCAGGGTATAACCCAGTTTGGGAAATCAGCCTTAACTGATTGAGGGCATATCTTGAAGAACCAAGAATGCTTATGCTTCGGATTTTGATAAAAGAACGAATATGTCCAAGCTGAGATATAATCCCAATAATTGTAACTGTGACCATAGGATATTTTCCTTGGCAAATTAGGATTTAATCCCCAGTCACTAGGCCTTATAAGCCTCTTAAAGATAGCTTTACTATAAGTAAGAGGACTATCTTTGGAATTCGGAAATTGCTTCGTGTGGTTGATCTCCACAGAGGAAGTTTCAGTAAGAATGGCTTCATAGATATATCTATGGCGACCATCCGGTGCAGCATATTGTTGAGTTTGGAAATATCTGGATTTTACTTCCCAAGGATCTGGCATCCACTGCTCATCCTGAGAATCCAGCACCAATACTGTCTGAATATACCTTTGATTAGGTATCCATGGAGTCTCTTGTTCAAGAACCTTTTTCATGGTTGGTTTCTGTTGTTTCTGTTGTGTACTGCTGCTTCTTTTAGAAGGTGTGTTGAGCAGATCAGCAACATGATCCAAATATGGAAATTGATCATCATTTAGTGGTATAACCACTTTGGCCTTAGCCTTGTTTTTGCCACGAGCCTTTGGGGTATTACCCCGGCCCTGCCCATAGGGTGGCTGATTCATGAACCCTGCAAAAATTCACGAGTTAGAAAATCAGGTAAAGAATTAGAACTGCCTTTAATATATTCAGTAGAAAATTCAAAAGCAGATAAATCAGCTTGCCAACCAGCAAATATCTGTTTGGAAACTAAATTCTTTACATCTTTTTCCAGTACTTGTTTAGCAGCACTACAATCAATGCGTAACAAGAATTTCTAATTGATTAAATCATCTTGGAATTTATAAATGCATTTAACCAAAGAAAGAATTTCTTTTTAATAGTTGAATAATTTATTTGTGCATTTTTCCAAGTTCCTGAAGTGAAGCGAACAAGTTCCTCTGTTCCTGTATTTGGATTTTTCTGTTTAAGAATACCACCGTATCCAATGTTGGAGGCATCTGTTTCTACAATTTTGAACCATGAAGAATTGGCTAGAGCTAAGCAAGGAATTTGTTGTGCTCTGAGTTTAATCTTCTGGACTGCCTTGGTGTGTTCCAAAGTCCACGGAGAAGGAGATTTCCTTAACCTGGTGTACAAAATTGCTGTATCCTGTGCAAGATCTCTGTAGTGATTTCGAATATAATTCAAACTACCCAGAAACCTTTGAAGCTGAGTTTTATCCTTAATTTCATCTGGAAATTTAGAAGCAAACTCAATACTGCGATTAATAGGTCTAATTTTCCCATCACAAATTTCATGACCAAGAAATCGGACCTTAGTTAAAAACAGTTTTAGTTTAGGAGCAGAAACTACTAAACCATTGCGGTAAATAACATCTTTGAAAATTTTCAAGTGTTTATATTGCTGATCGATTGATTTTGAAAATATAAGAATATCATCAATATAAACAATAGAAAATTCAGTAAAAAGATTAAATATGTCATTCAAAATATGTTGAAATTCTGAAGGGCATTTTTTAATCCAAATGGCATTACTGTCCATTCATACTGTCCAAAAGGTACGCAAAAAGCTGTTTTGTACCTGTCCTCTTCTGCAATCTGTACCTGGTAATATCCAGATTTAAGATCAAATTTAAAAAAGATTACAGCAGATTGTAACCTATCTAAAAGATCTTTGATGTTGGGAATTGGGTATCGGATCCAACTCAAAGCTAGATTAAGTGGTCGATAATCAATAACCAAGCGAGGTATCCCTCGTTCTTTTTCAGCATTTTTATTGACATAAAAAGCTCTGCAACTCCAGGGGGAGTAGCTAGTAGTGACAAACTTCTTTGCCATTAAAGAGCTGATTTCTATTTTGCATAATTCCAAGTAGTCAGCTTTCATGTGGCTGGGACTAGCTTTAGAAGGAATCATGAGATCGGTAAATCCATTTGAATAGGGTAAAGAAACAATATGCTTCTTTCTTGCCCAAAAAGCATTAGGAATCTTACTACAGATTTCCTTTAGAAAGTTTTGTCGTATTGACTCAATTTTCTGTTGCTCAGTGGGTTGTACCAATCTTTGATTAATTGCTAAGGAGGATACCTCCTTTTGCAAATAATTCAGTTGCTTTTCCTTAAAGATAATATTATCTTTAAGAGCATTGATATGCTTGTTTACTGGTGGGGTCAAAAACTGAAAAGTGATTGACCGACCATGTAAATTAGAGCATATTCCCTGAGAATCAATTTTCTCAATTGGCATGATCAAAGCTAAAAAGGGGGTGCCTAAAATAACTTGTTGTGCCATATTCCTGATAAGTAAGAAAGTAGATGGTAAACAAATACCTTCTTTACAAATGAAAACATGATTAAGTTTATACTTAATCTGCATCTTACCACCACTTGCACTGGTAAGACCTTGAGTGGTTTTCTCAAAATATTGAGTGGGAACCAATCCTTCCTGAATACAGTTCATATCTGCACCACTATCAACTAAGGCAATAGCATTAGTGATAGTGTACTCTTGATTAATTACCAAATTGATAGAGATATACCATTTTTGGTAAGTAACTTGATTCAAGAGTGGAAGATAATTCGTGCTTTCGGTTTGAGGGACTTTAATCTGGGATGATGAAGTTTCAGTTACAGATGTTGCTTTTAAAAGAGTAATTTCCAGTTCCATCTTATGTTGACGAGACTTTAACTGGCGAATTTCTTCTTTTAAAAGATTAATCTCCATCTTGAGATCAGGGAGATTAGCAGGACGAGAATTTTGTCCTTGGTGTTCTAATCTGCTTAGAACTTCTTTCATGCTGTAATGATTTTCTGCTTTCAGAAAATCTGGATTATCCGTATCCTCATTAGATCGTGCCAGAGCAGAACCTATTTCAAAGACTGTCATCTTGATTTGAGGATCCTGGATATGATCTATAAGATCCAATAAGGATTGTTGAGTCGAAGTCAAAACATTTAAGCTTAACCCATTCATTTCAACAATTGCCTTATAATAATCATCATGAGAGGGATTACAGGAACATTTAGGATTTCCAATTTCTGCTTCAGAGGAAGAAGAAGACTGTAATTCCATAACAACATCCCCATAGTCAGCTGATGATTCTGATTCAGAAGAACTAGTATTAAGTAGCAATTTACTTAATTGAAGTCTCAGTTCATCTTCTATGTGAAGACTACTGAGTTTCTCCTTAATTCTGCACTTGTTTGCATAGTGGCCTATACGTCCACATTTGAAACATTTAGCCTCAGCTTTGGGCTTTCCTTTACCCTTTGCTTTAGGAATATATTTCCTTTTAGGCTTAGTATACTATCTAGAATTATCCTTTTCCTTTGAATAATTCTTTCTTTTGGAATACTTCCTTTTATAAGGTTTTTCAACCTTATTTCTTTTCCTAGGTTTAGGATAAGATAAGGGAGTTTGGTAGGCAAATTGATCACAAAATTCTCCCACTTCTTTCCGACCAGTTAATCTTTGTGCTTTTAACTGGGATTGTAATTTCAGATCATTACAGAGAGCTAGACCTTCCTGGATTACAATATTGACTAATCCACCATAGGTATAGTTTCTGTAAGGGATAGAGATACCATTATTCATATCTCTAAGCTTCTTCCTGATTCTTTCAGCAAAAAAGGTTGGTAAACCATCCACAAATTTTGCTTTCCAGTGCTCATGATTTGCATCATTGAGTTGGAGAACCTTGGCCAAGAATACATCTTTATACCATCGAAAATGAGTGAAAGATGGACATCTGAGATTCTGTAGAAGTTCACGACTCCTTTCACTATTAGCGCGTTCGGGGCCAACAAAATGTTGAATAATAGTGGTGATGAGGGTGTAAACCGCATCTGGAGCATGTCCGGGTTGTTGGGTAGTTTCATCTTTAACTAAATTGGTAGCAGAAAAGATTTCAGCTTTCTGAATATCGGTGAGAACATTATCCCACCATCCTTTAAGGATGCCTGTAAAACCAGCAATGACAAATTTGGCAATGGTTGGGTCAGTATTGTTGTTGATTTTACAAACTTGGCTATACATCAACATTTGATGGATAACCTCGTAAATCTGATAATCAGATTTCCCATCTATGTTCCATTCATAAATGGTCTTACTATGAAAAGATTTCTGTGTATGAAAATAATCTTCTTCATACAAGATATCTTGAGGTGTGGGTCTGGGATAATAATATCGACTCGGAGCAGGAGCTGTATTGGAGTGGATATTCTTATCATAGACAATTCTGTTTAACTCAGGTATCGGAGTAAAATCATTTTTGAAAACCTCAATATGAGATAACACATCATCAGAATCAGAACCTACTTCAGATTGATCATGGGATAAAGTCTGAATTTTAAGTCCTTGAATTTTCTGAGTAAGAAGAGTAAGAAATTCTTCATTCTTCTTAGGATGTGAAAGATTGAAGCCTGTAACTTCAATTGCAGGTTTGACCAATGCTTTGGATAGGGAAGCTGTAGGAGGAGAAGTCTTATCAGTAATACACTTAGTATTAATTGTATTTAATACTGTGTCTATTCCTGTTTCAATTCTCCCAAGCTGAGAGCCTATCGTTTGCAAACAAACACTCGTATAATTGTTCTGCCTGTAAACATGATAAATGTCTTTCTTAGTAGCATTATAGGATAGATCAATTATTCGGGGTTGGCTATAAGCCTTGGTTTCCACTTGGACACCATTGTCAGGGTCAATCCTTTTCAGAATTAAATGTTCAGTGGGAAGATGGACAGAGTGGTAAACCTTATCTTCAGATGTAGTCCATGTTTTGAAAAAATCATCCAGTATGTTTATATTAACAAGAGAATGATTGGTCATAAAAAACCAAGAAACAAAAGGTATAACCATTTTGCGTTCTTGTAGAAAATCATAAAATTAAGTTTTAAAAAGCTGTAATTGATTTTGGTCAAAAGCTTTAAAATACCAATTTCTGAATTCTTTATATTGATCCTGTTGAAATTCAGTATTAATGGCAATTCTATCTGGGACAAAATCCATTAAAACTAATGAAATATACTATTAGATATTCTTTACTTCTTCAATTTTTTTTTTTTTTTTTTTTTTTTTTTTTTTTTTTTCAATTCTAAAGAGGAAGAAATAAAAGGGAGAAGCAAAAAGATAAAAGTTATGGAGACATTTGTATACTACACAAAAATTTAGGGAAAATTACATATAAATGGAGTCAAAGTTTCATATTTACTTAGAGACTGAGTCAAAGTTCCATATTTCTCTAAAATGGATTGCTGAGGTGGCACATGGTTTTTTATTGTTTAAAAAATTGTGGTGTCTAAAATGCCCTTCCCTAATAAAAAAATAGTACATTCAGTTCAAAAAAGTAGTACCTTCAATTCAAAAAAGTAGTACCTTCGGAGAAAAAGTAGTACCTTCGCGAGTGTTTAAAAAACATGGTACCTGGACGCCAAAAAGTAGTACCTTCAGTTCAAAAAAGTAGTACATTCGAAGAAAAAGTAGTACCTTCGCGGAAGGGTATTTTAGGCATCACAATTTCTAAACAGTAAAAAACCATGTGCCACCTCAGTAATCCATTTTAGAGAAATATAGAACTTTGACTCAGCCTCTAAGTAAATATAGAACTTTAACTCCATTTATATGTAATTTTCCCAAAAATTTATAGGTATAAACAAAATTATTAAAAATTTCAGTCGGTCCCTCCACTTCCAATTACATAAGTCGGTCCCTGCCCAAGAGGTCATCAAACCGTTCCACATCCAAGTCTCAACCATTAATTTTTTGTTTTTGGTAATTAAAACCATGACAAATTGATTTTTTTCTGAATACCTTACCAAAAAAATTATAATAAATAAATAAATAGAGAAACTATAAAAGAGTTATCTCAACTTTCATAATTTCATAGAAACCTGTTTAGTTTATCACTCAAAAAACAATTTTTACGTTAAAAAAAAAAAAAAATAGTTTTCAAAAATTTTGAAAATCAAAAAAGATATTTTAACTGAAATTTTCTTTTTAAAAAAAAAAATCAAAAAATTAAACCAAGCAATCACTTATTTTGGGGGAAAAAAACACCTTTATCATAATAGTGATAGAAAATTGAAATTTACGAGTGAAATTTAGCTCTATAATATCCTTCTTTATTGCAATACATGTTTCACTTTTAAATTATCTGGTGATTAATCGCCATCTATTTTAAAAATTTAAATTATTAAAAAAGTGTAACTTTAATATATAAATCTGATATAATTTCATCTTGTGCAAATTAGCCCAAATACAAATTCAATACGTAAAACAGTTAATTTAGTTAGCGCATTATTGATGTATAAATTACAAGAGGCAGATATCAACTGAAAAATTATGGTTTGTGTTTTAGAGATTTTGAGCTCATCCACCCAACAATGTTTTATATAGGATACCAACAAACCATAGCCTAACAACCAAAAATATAACTGTAACAAGAAGTTATTTCTAATCCTTGTATTAAAAATAAATAAAAATAGCCGTAGTCGTCACACAAGCACAACTGTAACTAATAAATCCAAAGTTTATTTCTAATCCTTGTAGTTTATACAATTTATGAATAAATTATAGGTCCAAAGAACGTAGGAACTACATAGTGAGGTTTCAACTGTCTAACTCATAAAATCAAACACTTGCTATTTAACAATATTATTTAGTTATGATGGCAATAATTGTACACCTCTGCCACACCACCGATCCCAACTGCTCAACACCTCCCCCAACCATAACCAATAGTGTGGATACTTCGTGGATGTGATTGAAGGTGGTTAGTTCTACGGATGCAGATTTGTTGTAACTTGGGCTTTGGGCCTAGCCAGGTTTAGGACTTCCTTGTAGGTTTCTTTGGGCCACTATAATGGACATTTTGTTTCTTGTATCCTTGCCCAGTAATGTATGGGCTGAGGGATCTCCTTTGTAATTTCTCTTCTTTTTTTAATGAATTACTTAATTACCAAAAAAAAATTGTACAGTAAAACTCGGAGAAATAAGTTGAATTAAGATCATTTGGAAAAAACCGATCAACCCAACAGGAAAAACAAAATAACTAGACAAGCCCACATGGATGGGCAAGTGAAAAAGGGGTGTTTTTTTTGGAACAAATTGTAAATACCAGGGCGCTGGTATTTGTGGTTTGCGGAAGTTTGTAAGCCATCTTAAAATTCGAAGGAATCGGTTGATTTTTTATTACCACAAAATAAAATAAAAATAATAATAAATAAACAAAACCAACCTACTACCAGACAGCTTTAAATGGGACAGACTTAGTGAGCCCAAACCAAAAAGATGTTACAATGCCCAATGCCAATTCTTACAGCCAATTGAGATTTATAAGAAAAGTTCCAGTGCAATCGGTTTGGATTGACTTGTCAAGTTTATTTATGGTGAAGTGCAATCAGTTTCTAGGATATCCTCATTTTATCTCAATTTTGTCTAATCTGATTCCATCGCACTAATTACATTTATTTCTTATATATATATATATTAGGGATAAATAATCCTTTGTCTTGAATTATCGTCATTATACTTTCATTTTTAATATTTTATTCTATTTACATTTCATATATTAAATTTAGCTCTTCTGATTCTAAACCTTTCAATTTATGTTATGTTCACATTGAATTTGGAATTAGAGAAAAGATTTCATACTCCTAAATGCAACATCATATATATTTCCATATATTTATTTATTTTTGCTAGAATTTCCTTATAAATCTAAAAGAACTATGTTACTAGTAAACAATATGAACCAAGGAATATCTTGTATAAAATTTAACTAATATAAGGTTTGGTTTTCTCTCTTTGTATGGAAGAGGTCTGGGATATATTTGTTGCAAACATTTGTACTATTCTTGTTCTGTTTTTGGTCATATAAAAAATTTTGTTGCTCTTCTACTGGAATTAATATACAGTATATATTCAAAACAGAAACTTGTTTGACCAAAAGTGCAGGAGATCCTGAAATTACACCATTTTCATTCCTGTCCTTCAACAATCATTCTAAGCTTCACTGAATGTTGATGTAACATCCCGAAACGGGGCAACGAAAATTGATGGTTTGGAAATCCTCAAACCACAACAACAACAATGTATCATGTAGCAATCAACCCCAAAATTCATACAAGAGACTCTCCATTCATGGTTAGAAGTGCAAAATTACTATCCGAACACAAAACAAGCAGTCCACGAGTGCAGCCCCCTATTGGAAAGAATTCTGTGCAGCAGTTGATCAAAAATTCGTGGAAAATTCAATTTTAAATGAAATGGGGCAAACTAAAATTCTTTGGAAACTAGACCCAAAATGCAACAAGGCTAAGCAACTCATGGAAGCTGAATGTTTCTCAATTAGATCATATTTTAGAAGTAAAACAGATTATCCAAAATGAGCTGAAAATAAACTTTTCGATAACCTTCATTCATTTTTAAAAAAATATAGGGATTTGATAAAATCCAAGGATTTTATTTTGAGAAAGAAGACTCTAAGGGATAAAAATATTGAAGGTTTGATAATTCTCAGATGTCAAAATGTTCATCAAATAAATTATCCAAAATCTGATTCCTAGTAGCGATAAAAGTCGGACAATAGGCATTGTCAGATTTTTATAAAATAATAATCCATCCAAAGAGTATGAAATTTCGTAGGAGGACTCTAGACACAGAGGAGAACATGTGGTAAAAAAAAAAAAAAAATTAAAAGCATTTGGAAAACCACAGCCCCCAGGTAAAACTAATGAATCTCTGTACAAATAAAAAAAACTCATGTTTGTTCCAAGTTCCAAAATAAGGCTACAACTCATATAAAACCTGATCAAAAGTAACACAAATAATCTAGAACAATTCCCATTGCACTAATCTAATAAACACTAAACAAAAAAAAGATCACAAACAACCTCAATATCGCATAGTGATTATTTAAAATTTCGTACAAAATCCAATAGGACAGCAGGCTCAATTAGAAGAAAAATCGGAGCAACAGTTCATAAGCAATTCGAAAAAAATTCATTTTTTTTTTTATCGAAATAGATCAAACGAAAATGATTTGAAAATTAGACTCAAAGAGTAATATGACCCTGCAATACCCAGCAACTTAAGTTTTGCCAATAAAAATCAGTTTTTTTTAAGGTAAATAGTAGTCCAAGAATGAGCTGTAAATAAAGTTTTTGTAAAACTTTGTCAATTTGAAAAAAAAAATATCCGGAGCTAAGAAAATTCCAATAAATTTGTTTTTAGAAATTAGACTTACGAAAGTATAAAATTGAAATTTTTGATAAAGATCTGGTGTCAAGAAGTTGGTCAAATATATTATTGAAAAATCTGATTTCTAGAAGGTATAAAATCCGGACAGCAGGTGCTGTCAAATTTTTTAGAAAAAAATATGTTTATCCAAAAATTCCAAAATTAATTAGACAAGTTCTAGACATGTAGAAAAACCTGTGATAAAAGTTTCGTAGCAATTGGAGCACTACAGCTCCTTGGAGAAAATATTTATTTCAAGAAATATTAAAAGAAGATAATTCCTGCCCCAAAATAGTCCCTTTTCTTTCTTAATCATCAAACCAACCACTCAGACTTACTGGAAACTTAACAACAAGTCTCTAAATTTCCAAAGTTTCCTTTATATACTATCATAATCACGCGTTTACATCATTTTCTCAAATTACAATGGAATCAAGTATTTTATCAAACACATTATCTACATGAACAGGATGGTCACAAATAAGCAGTTTCAGCAACTCCACTTCCTTCAATTAATCACGGCACCTGAAAAATAATAGGGTGAGACACAAGGTCCCAGTAAGAAATACACTAAAAGGTGTTGCTAAGGGATCTCAGCACAGAAACAACCATGAAAAGCATGCTATAAAAATTTGAGGAAATTAAATCCATAACAAAACACACATACATGAATCAATTTTTCCTTTTTTATTTTTATTTTTATTTTTTATTTTTTAAAACAGATCAATTGCAAGGAACTCAACAAAGATACCTAGAATCAAGAAGATTTTTCGAGAAAGAGAATCACATACTATTTCCTATAATAACAATATTTCCATGGTCACAAGGGTTGAAATATAGAGCCAAATCACACGAAGCAACAAGTGTTAGAGCAAACCTACCTTAACTGAGCACAAGAGAGAAATGGTGGTGAAATATGGCGGCCATGAAAGTACGTAATCCAGCCCTCTTTGCCCCTTTTTCTTTTTTTTTTTTTCATAGCTTCACCAAATTCATACTCTAAACCTCTTAAAATTGAGCTTTTAGCATGGAAGAATATATGTGTAGATAGATATAGAGAGAGAAAGATAAAATGTAGAGAGAGAAGGGAATTGGCTAAAAATGGAAAAGGAAGAAGACTAGGCTTGGTCTTCATTTTGCTTTGTGGTTCTAATGGTGCCAAATGTCACCATTATGTGGTTATTAGCTTTTTGGCAAGTTACCCATTTGCCCTTTCCCTTCCCAAGCAATGTCATCCAAGTCCCTAAAATATCTACCTCAATGCATAGATATATGTATATGTATATGCATGAGAAAAGTCCATTATACCCTTCACTCAAAATGGCAAAATCGGGAGAGGTTCCCGACTTTCGAAAATCCTAAAATCAATCATGTCGCCTCCAATTGTCTTAAGGTAATTAAAAACACATCTCTAAAATGCCCGGCTTAAGAAAATGATCAAAATGACCCTCGGAACCCGTGTGACCCGCAAAACGAGGCAATGGCTGAAATAATCCAAAAAAATCAAATAAATTCCAGAAACAAGAAAATTAGAAAATTTGGTAACATTAGAATCTCCCCAACTTTAAAAGATTTCGTCCCTGAAATCAACCCACCTAATAGGAGAAAGACGAAAGGATGCAAAAACGGCGTACGTCTCCGAGTACCCCACGCAACACGCTATACCTCAAAACCCCAATCCAAAGGATCTCACATCCTGCGTTACTCGCAACCCTGTGCTAGTGAACTAACGTAACAATGACCTAACAGTAAAAACGGTCACACATAATCTCATCCCCCACCACAACTAACTGAACGAGAAAGGCACCACAGTGCCGAATAAAACTCTCTACCGTCACCTACAAGCACGCAAGGCACAAGCCCCCAACCAAACTCTATGACTCCACCGAATCTTAACCACAGAGAACCATAAGGATAGTCATCCTTCTAACCAGAACATACCGCTAATCGATACCAACTCCGCAAATGACAGCTTCAGTCAACCCACATGACAATACGCATCACGAAAGAATCCCTCAATCCAAGTCACCACGACACTCAACCATCTACTTCCACACTCAACCCAGGTTAAAACCAGTCCAATACATAAAATCGCACTAATGTGGTCCGCACGAGACATCTCACTATAAAGCGGTCGGATCCCATACACGGTAGGTCCAACCAGTAGCGCCTCACATAATCCGCGCCAAATGCCCTAAGGCCCACAAAATAGTGGTTATATACAAAACCGTTCAACGAGCTAATATACGAGCTCCACTCGCTATCCCAAAAATACCCTTAAAACTATTTCTGATGACTACTGCCTTTAATAGTTACATCATAGCTGAACACCCACGATTGTAATAAAAAAAACCATCCGACCTGTCAAATGTACCATCAGGTACCCGGGAAAACAACCCATCAGCATAGCTCAAGGATTAACTGATCCAACAACTGAAACTTCTTGGACACGTAGTCCCGTACCAAGGACACCACCATCCATGACAAGTCACCTGAACATGTACAAATAATACAATTAATCCTAAGCAAGACTCACTCTAAAATGGGATCATACATCCAAACGTACATAACACAAAACACCATACTCTGACTGTCACTAATCACACTAAAATCAATGATCGTTGACATTTGACTCGACATTATGTTAAAGAAAGACTGATTTAGAGAAATGGTTGGCTAGGCCATTCCCATCGTCGATCCGACCTTAACACCAACATCATTCTTGTCTTCAGGTCTAATCCTCAAGTATACACACATATCAATCCTTGTGCCTAAATCTAGACACACGGTTTACGACACACGGCCTGACCATTCCCAATACACGAGTGGCATTACAGCTACTAGGTGTGATACCCCTCGGATCCGAGACACGGATTGATCAGGCCCAAGTCCAAACTCGAGGGAAATATCAAACAATTAATATTTAAATGAACACAGATTACAAAATAAAATCAGAAATAAAAAATTAATAGTTGGAAGAAATCTAAAAGAGAATCCTTAAAATTAAATACTTAAAATCCAAAACCTCCAATAATTAAACAACTCAGGAATCCTTCCATTGGACCCCTAATACAAAAATTCAAACTGAAGTCTAAATAATTAAAAGAACATCCAAAACGAAACCATGGAGAGAAGTCCTATGTCGTCGGAAGAGTGAGTAGTAGTCTCGGCTCAGCATGATCAAGTCTAAGTCTGGAACTGACGAGTACCTAAAAAATAGAAGTGGGTCAGGCCCACGAACAAGTTCTATCCTACTACAATCCAAACAGAGACTCGATACGCATATACATCCTAAGTAATTCAATAATAGCTAATAGTCCGTACATAAATATATCCATATTACAGGACTCTCACAGGACTATGGAGGGGGTCTCAACCTGAATAGAAGATAACATGTGAAAACGCACCCAAAGGTGGGCATGATTACCTAAACCTAACAGGGTATACCTCAACCTCTCATATCCAGCTACGCATCCTACTACATATACGCTCCTAACCGACGACTCTGAGGCTCAAGCTCAGATCGCAGTACCATAACATATATTTAAAGTCTGTCCTATCTATCCAAAGAAAGTACAGTTAGTCATTCAGCTTGTGCAGCTTCTTTGACTTAAATATAAGTAGGATTTTATTTATATAATCCGTTCCCTTATTCCAATATAGGTAGGACTTAGCATTTCAAGCTAATCCAAACCTAGTACGCCACCGTCCCATACCGGTGCATACATTCCATACCATCCAGCAGTTGATAATATTAATAACAAAAGTAAATACCAACTAGTCCATAACAAATACAGCAAGAATCCATTATAAGTATAACAAGAATATGTATATGACATGCTTATTCTGCACTACCGATACATGATTCTCCAATAAGTTTAAAATATAGAGAATAGGTATAATCCATTCTGTGATCCACTATGAGCATAATAACATCAATATCAGAATTAAAATGCTTGCTTAAAACTATTCCACGATATCTAGAAAGTTGGTAAGATACAACACTGTATAGTTAGCAACTAAGTTCCCATTACATAACAGAGAATTATCATAATTGGCATGCTTATTTTTGTAACACTACGACATGATTTAAACCAAAAATTCCCTATGTCCATTGCTAATTTCAAAATTGAGCAAATTGAATCATTCGCATCCAAGCCAACACTCAAACTTTCTGTAGAGTTTCCTACTGTTTTCTATATTAGCTTCCTATGATACATTATGAACTGAGACTTTAATAAGGGTTTAGACATTACTGAATACCCTTAAATCAACTCTTATTTCAACCTGGGACTTTAAAAATCCAACTACGATAGTCCAGGTCTCGCAGAGAACCAAAAAACTGGAAAAACTACGAAGGAGCCGGCTCCCTCAAAGAGAGAGCCGCCTCCAAACAAGATGGAGCCGCCTCCAAACAAGATGGAGCCATCTCCAAACCCTTTAGAGCAGGCTCCATGCTTCCATGGAGCCGCCTCTTTGTGAAAGAGAGCCTGCTCTCTTCAACTAAGAGCCGGCTCTCACCTGTTTCGTCTCCGGTGTATTCCATTGATTCCGTCCCTCTCTGTTATAGTCTCTAATTGTTTTAATTAGGTTCAGACTTAACCAGAAAAGATTTATCCAACTCCTTTATGCATTGATTAACAACAAATTTAAAACAGGTAGGTACACAGTCGAACACAAAGACTGGCAATTTACAAATCGTTTCAACACATACTGCTTTAATAAATTTTAAACATGCATAATCAATTAATTCTTATGCTTAATGATTTCCTGGAACTGCTTAGGCATGCAAAGAACACGAGTAAAAGGGAAAGAGTTGAGGTTAGAACTTGCCTATAAAACTTTGGTTCAAAGTCTTAGCACCGTCTTCCTAAGGTTTCCGGCAATCCTTACTTTAATCCTCCTCTGTTCTCTCTCTGCCTCCTCAGTCGTGAGTAGGGTTCTAAAACCCTTGCAGAATATTATACGTATATTTATAGGCAACACTAGTCCTAGGTCCAATTAAACCCTAACCTGACTTACTCGACCGATTGAGGAAAACCTAATTAAAAACTCTGTGTGCTACCAATTAATCAAGCCTCGTGAAAAAAATATATATATATTTAAATTCAATTAAAACAATGCATCACGTAATGTAATTTAAGTACACAGTTAACTAGTTATTCAATTTAATACAACACAATGAATTAAGTAATTCCATTTAATAACCTAATTAATCAAATAATGAAATAAAGCAAAATACTGCAATTAAATTAATTAATTAACAACAAATAAAATAGCCAAACAAATAACCAAATAACCATATAAGAATGCAAAATTACAATAAAACCTCAAAATAAACTATCGAGACTATTCTTTAAAGTTAGGGGTATTACACTAAGTACCACTGCTAACACCAAGAGTTTAAGAAAACATACGTAACGGTCAACAAGTCGCGTCTCACGCCTTATCGATCATAACCTCTCTCAGCGAATCCCACAAAACCAAGGACTTCACCTCTCGTCGTGGAGGTAAGTTAAACGATCCAGATCAAATCCTCACTCGGGATCCCTAACAAAATATGGATAAAACCCTTATGTCATCAATCCATCATTAAAACCATTACATAAGAGCTCAGTTGCTCACAAAATACACATCATAATCTAATAAAACTGTTTTGGAATACTAATATAGTCTTACAAATACATCATTACCTTAATACATAACAGTCACAACTGGTACATCATTACAACTTAAAATTCATACAAAACCTTTCGATCTATATACTGTCCCAAGGGCTTACACTAAGCATCATCAACATCATTTAGTCCGGAACTACACTACGGGATATGTCCACCATCCTGGCACAGATGAACCAGACACTACACAAAGTGTACAGGCCTCTGCCCAAACTCACGGGTAGCCCCCGTTACCAGAACAACATTGTGTTGCATCTTCTATCACACCCAATCTCACAAGCATCCCCCGCTACAAAACTCACAGGTATCCCTTGTTACAACAGTCACAGGTAGCCCTCATTACTACACCAGACTCATAGGTATCCCCCGTTACGACACAACACGACTCACAGGTAGCCCATGTTACAACACGACATGACGCATTGGCAACAATATGACAAGACGTACATATGACAATGCGACATGACTCCCAGATAACTATAAAACATGACTCACAGACAACATGCAACACGACTCATAGACAATCATGCAACACGACTCACAAGTGTCCCCGGTTACAACACGACATGACTCACAGGTTTCCTCGTTACAACATGACATGACTCACAAGTATCCCCTGTTACAACACAACATGACTCAGAGGTATTCCCCATTACAACACGACACGACTCACAAGTATCCCCCGTTACAAAACTCACAGGTATCCCCCGTTACACAGTCACAGGTAACCCCCCATTACAACATAATCAATCATAGTAATATCTCATCTCCTCTTTGGACAATCCCTTTTTATGTGGCCCAGCTGACCACACCGAAAACAAACTCCGGAACTAGGTCTATCAAGAGGACATTTCGCCTTGTGGTGTCCTGGCTGTCTATAATGGTAACACACCAAACTTGTCCTAAAGGACCCTGAAGAAGCACGAACAATAGGAGTAGCACATGTCGTTCGCTGCTCTTGAGAAAACAATGAAACACCTCTGTGCCTCTTCCTACCCTGGCTCCCGGAAGAAGTATCCACACTCGTACCTCGATCCTGAGAACCCACAATACCACTCCTTTCTTGCTAATCTTTGGCTTCTGCTTCTGCCATCAATGCTCTCGTAACCGCTTCCGAATAATTCTTTAATCCCTAAAGTGTCACCCCTGGCCTAATAAAACGATTTAGGCCGTACACAAAATGCAATGTCTTCCCCTCCTTGTCCCTTAACACATTCGTAGCGAAACATGAAAGAGAAGTGAACTTATTCTTATATTCTGTCACTGACATGTCACCTTGTTCTAGTCCGTCAAACTATGTCCTTAACTCCCGTCTCTTGGTCTGCGGGAAATACTTATCAAAGAAAATATTCTTGAATGCATCCCAACTCATACTGTCGATATCATGTGCACTAGTCATAGTCTTCCACCATACCGTCGCATCGTTAACAAACTTAAAAGTGGCTAAGGTGATCTTTAACAGATCATCGGGTATGACTATTGCCCTAAAATGCTTTTCAACCTCATCAAGCCAGTCGTCTGCAACTAAAGGGTTTGGACCTCCCTCAAATGTTACTTTCATGAGTTTATTAAACTGAAAAAGGTATCGAAGATTCCGCTCCATCCCCGTCTTCTGTGGTTGAATAGCCGGTTGTGGTACCACTTGAGGACCTGTAGTACTCGCTAAATTCTGAAAGGCTGAGGCTACAGCCCTTGCTATTAAGATATCGTCTACCGGTACTTGTGTATTATCATTCACCTTTCTATTTTGGCCCTGTCCCATTAAAACCCTATCTGGTTGGGATGGCCCTACACCTAGTCGCTGTCTAACTTCATTCGGATCCATCTTTCTACGTTGCCCTCAAGCGCAGTTCTATAAAACCAACTATACGATCAAAACAAGAATACAAGAAATAGCTCAATCCACGAGTTATGGTGCTCACACTATCCATTCGATAAGAACTAAACATTTATAAACGTAAGAATGATCAAGCCCATCACATACATGGGTCAGAACCCTCCGTAACCCAACAAACAGCATTACTACTAGCACTCAAACCCGTCAACAACGAAACAAACAAGTTACGCCTACATCCACTCCCTGGTGAATAAACGACCACATGTAGACCTAAACATGAAACTACGTCCTAAAACAGAATCATATTTATCATACTCAAACAAATGTCATCACATTATTTAGTACATGCTCTCATAAACAGTAAACACTTAACAATTAGGCACACAGTCAATTAAGCATACTTTCATCTACAATAAACAACTAACAGGTAAACACGTAACGAGTCAAGCATGTATCAAGCAAAATTAATCATGTAATCAGTTGCACATAAACATTTAACATCAAACAATTAGGCATGCTTTAAACAAATTTAATTATTTTATTAATCACATAAATAATTTTACGTAAGCATTTAGTAAATAAGCATGCTTTCACATTCACCAAACTATAAACTTAATAACAATAATCACGTTCTCATTTAGCATGCTTTATTTTATTTACTAGTTCATGAATTCATAAATCAAATCACATGTAAACACGTAATGATAAATCATTCTTTCAATTTAAACAAGCAATAACTATATAAACATGCAACACCGTCAAACTCAATTCTAACTCCTCTAGGTTAACCCTACCTATCGTCTGTAGGTTTTTGAACCTAACGTCCTGATACCAAATTTGTAACATCTCGAAACGGGGCTACGAAAATTGATGGTTCAGAAATCCTCAAACCACAACAACAACAATATATCATGTAGCAACCAACCCCAAAATTCATACAATAGACCCTCCATTCATGGTTAGAAGTGCAGAATTACTATCCGAACACAAAACAAGCAGTCCAAAAATGCATCCTCCTATTGGAAATAATTCTGCGTAGCAGTGATAAGCGCCGAATATTGTATATTCAAGCGCCCTAAATTGCATTAGTTAAGTTCTTTATTTGTGTATTTTATATAGATTATCTCCAATTGTATGTTTTTGCACATTTTCAGGTTAAATTGCAAAAAGGAAGCAAAAATGATGCTTTGTGGAGTTTTGAACATAGGAAGGTGCAATGCTAAATTCTGACAGCAGTGAAATCCGGATTTGCTCACCATTTTTGACCTACCAAACTCGAGAACTGGACTTCCCTCATAGCATGAAAGATTTAGAGCTCTGAGTCATATTTCCAAATCATCAAACAGTTCATCATTCGGAGTTCGGAGCAGAGAGTTATGACCTTCTTATCAGAGGTGCTCAGAATTGCCTGGCAATAATGAAAGTCTGCCTTATTCTTCAATTTCGACCAACCATACTTGAGAATTGGATCTCTAACAAAACATAAAGTTTTTAGAGCTCTAAATCAGTTTTCCAAATCTTCAAACGGTTCATCATTCAGAGTTCGGAGCGCAAAGTTATGGCTATTTTACCAAAGTAGGTCCGGGCAAAGCAAAGCAAGCATGGAGCAATCTGCTCCATTTTCGAGTGCTCGAGGCCCTATTTCGAGCACTCGAAATTCAGGAAGATTGCACTTTGGAAATGGCTCATTTCAGCCCACTTGCACCTTGGTTTCTTCATTTTGTTTTCCTCTTTAATGAAGTGGTTGGAGATGTTGGTTGGTAGCCTCTTGGAGTGGATAAGATATCTAATAAAGGGAAGCAAGGCCACACATATCATTAAGCTACATTTTGCAAGATAGAGGAGAGAGAAGAGAGCAAGAAAAGAAGGTGTTCTTGAAGCTTAAAGGAGGGAGCTCGAAAATTGGAGATGGAGTTCAAGCTTCTTCTTCATTCTAAGGCTCCAATGGGTAACTAACTCTTCTTCTAGGGAGGTGATGAAGTCCCTCCCTTGTAAGCATGTTCTAGTGTAGATTTTATTTTGGGATTTCAATGTATAACCTATGGTCTTTTCATGGTCTAGAGCATTTTGCTTCTTGTAATGGATCTTCATGTATTTTAATGATTATTGTTGAATTAATTATCTATCTTAGATGGTTTATTCTTTTAATCATAGTACTTGCACTCTCATGGTGACAATGGTAGTGAGATCATGGAATAGTTTTAATGGCATGAAGTTGGAGAACTTTGATAGTCCATTGCTTAGGTTCCCCCTTTGATGGTCTATTCTTGATTCCTAACTTTATGTGCTTTCATCATTCAATTAAGGGCTTGATAATCTTTGGCTTAGGGAGCATGTTGAAGACTACACCTTAGTTTAGGTAGTTTCAGCATGTATTTCTTTGATGGATTATTCTTTTATCTGATTCAATGAACCTCTTGAGGATATTATAGCAACCAATGGTTGTTATGTATCATGACCATCGTTTATGTTGATTTCCCGAATTTAAATTTAGCCTAGCATGTGTATAGGGATGGAGACGGATTCACTTCCTTAGTTTTTCTTACTCGTATCTTATCTCGCTTCAATTCTTGCAAGTTTCTATTTCATGCATTTCACATATTCAATTTAGTGACAAACAAACAACTCCTTATTTCCCCTTCATCATTCTAAGAACAATTCTAGACATTTAGGTTGCCTTAGACTAGTGCAGTCCCAGTGGTTCGACTTACCCGACCAATAGCCCTATTTTACAATGATTCGTGTTATTGCGAAGGTTGATGTATAATTGACCAACCGATCAATTTTTGGCGCCGTTACCGGGGAATTGCATACGGTTTAACAACCAAAGTTTTAGGGTTAAACTTAGTGTGATTGTTAATATTGTGTTTTGTGCATATTTCTCGTGTGGTTAAACCATTTTTATGTTGTAAGATTCTAGGGACTCGACTCTCGCCGTGGGAACGCTAGCAAAGTGTAAGTCTAGAGGACCCTAGGTAAGCTTCTTGACCTTTTAGTTTCGCATTGTTATATTTTGTGCATGTGTTAAGCTTAGAAGTAGTTAATTTATTTGCAAGCCCTTGTTGAGCCTATATTATTGTTTTAATTTCGTGTTCAAGCATCGGTCCTTGTCGTGGCCATTTATTTTCTGTCTTGATAATTGAAGAGAAAGGGAACATCGTATGTGGAGTTGTGGTTGATGAATTGCTTTGTTGAGTATATGCTTTGTTGTTGATATTCGGTCGTAGGTCACTTTCCTTACCCACAATCGATTCTCCCATTGATATTAACTTTCTTGAAAGAACTCTTAGACGGAACCCTAGGGAACCTACTCTTACACGGGATCTTGAAACTAAATTTAATACAATGGGGGATAATATAGGAAATCCGGGGAATGAAAGGGCTGAAATTCCTAATATCGAGCCAATGACTCTTAGAGATCATTTCATCCCTACCACCTATGCTTCTCCATTTTGCATAGTGATGCCAAACATCGATGCAGCTCAATATGAGATCAAATCTAGTACCATCCAAATGCTTCCATCTTTTCATGGTTTTGATAATGAAAATCCATATAAGCATCTCGATGAGTTCCTTGAAATCTGTTCGACCATCCGGTTGAGAGGATTTCCTGAAAATGCACTCCACTTACATCTTTTCCCATTCTCCCTAAAGGATAGGGCAAAATATTGGTTTAACTCCCTCGCTCCCAACTCTATTACTTCTTGGGCTCAACTGCAACAAGAATTTCTTAAGAAGTATTATCCGGTGAGTAAAACCAACCAAATGAGGCGTTCCATTCTAAGCTTTTCTTAAGTTGATGGAGAACAACTCCACGAGACTTGGGAAAGGTTACAAGATCTTCTTCGGAAGTGTCCTCATCATTTGATCCCACAATGGCAATTAGTGCAAGCTTTCTATGCCGGCTTGACCGACACGCATAGATTCATAGTTGACTCTTCTTGTGGTGGGATGTTCATGTCCAAGAATGCGGATGAGGCTTGGACCTTACTTGAGAATTTGAGTGAATATTCACTTCAACACAATTCTCGTAGGGCTCCGACCTCAACCACTCCAAAGAACACCAATCCTTGTCAACAAAAATCAATAAGGGAGGAATCATCTCAAGTGGATGCCATTGCTCATAAATTCTACCAATTGATGGCACCACATCTTCCCCCTTCATTGTCTCAAAATTTGGCAAGTTCGGTTTGTGCTTCATGTACTAGTCCATTCCATCTCTCGGAAGATTGCCCCACACCGGAGCAATTTCCCAATCCCAACCAAGAGCAAGCTAATGCCATGTTCTCAAGGCCCGGGTATAACCCGTATTCCAATACATATAATCCAGGTTGGAGGGACCATCCGAATTTTTCGTGGAGGCAATAAGCCCCACAAAATTCCCAACTTCAAAATCAAGGGCCTCAAAATCAGCCCTCTTCTCAATATCAAGGTAGGCCTTTCCAAGCCTCTTCAAGCTACCAACCTCCATACAATCCAAATGTATCCACTCAACCTCCTGTGAATCCAATTGATGAGATAGTGGCTGCAAACAAGCAAATGATGGAATCATTAAATGTGCAAATGATGGAATTATTAAACAAGCAAATCATGGATTCCAACAAGCATCTCTTGACATCCTTGCAACCTACTCTCCAAATGGTTCACTCCCATACTCAACCCATAGCTAGGCTCGAAAATCAAATGGGACAAATAGCTAACCAAGTGAACCAACTTCTTCAAAAAGACAAGGGTAAGCTTCCCGCTCAACCATTTGAAAATCCTAGAGGGATACATGCAATTGATGAAACCCCTCTTCCGAGTGGGCCGAGTCTTGAGCATGTTCAAGCTATCACCACCCTTTGGAGTGGTAAAGTGGTTGGCAACAAGGTCGATGGAGACAAAAGTGAACAAAATCCTCCTTTGAAAAATCCAAATTCAAGCTCTTCCAATCCAAATCCAAGTTCTTATTATCCAAATACCATTCACGGAAATCCCACGCATGTCACCCCAAATGTGGAAACTACTTATGAGCCAAAAGCTCCGTTCCCTCAACGTCTTCAAGAGTCGACACATTTTGGGAATAAGAATTGCAAAATTCAAGACATGTGGGAGGTCTTTAGGCAAGTAAAGATCAATCTTCCTCTCCTGGATGCTATCAAGCAAATTCCTCCCTATGCAAAATTCCTTAAGGATTTGTGCACTCAAAAGCGCACTTCCAGAAGTCATTTACCAAAGAAAGTGAGGTTAACCGAAAATGTTAGTGCGATCATTCAGCACAGCACTCCTCCGAAGTATAAGGATCCGGGTGCCCCCACAATCTCTTGTGTCATTGGTGACAACAAAATCGAGAGGGCCCTCCTTGACTTAGGAGCTAGTGTGAATTTGATTCCATATTCGGTTTACCTACAACTTGGTTTGGGAGATCTTAAACCAACTCCGATAGTATTGCAACTTGCTGATAGATCTATTAAGCAACCACGGGGAATCATTGAAGATGTTATCATAAAGGTTGATAGGTTCTACTTCCCGGTAGACTTCGTGGTTCTTGATACGGAACTAGTCCACGACCCAAGAAAACACATTCCCATAATTCTCGGACGTCCTTTTCTAGCTACAGCTAATGCTTCTATTAACTATAGAACCGGATTGATGGATATCTCTTTTGGGAATATGAATGTTAAGCTCAATATTTTCAATGCTGTGCATCTTTCTCTGGATGAGAGTGAGTGTTTTGCAATCACTATTGCTGATGAACTCATTGAAAATCCAATTCCACCTCCTTCAAAGGAGGATCCCCTACAAGCTTGCTTGGTCCACTTTGATTTTGAGGATTTTGATGAGGACAAATCCATTCGGAAAGTCAACTCCTTACTTAATATTCCATCACCATTTTCCTCTCCTTTATGGGTAGCACCAAACCCATCTCTATCTTGGGAATGTCCATTTCCTTCCATTTCTTCACCGGAGTTACCTCAACATTTTGAGGGTGAACCACCGGATAAAGGTAAGGAGAATGTTGACAAGTTGCTAGAAATTCTTCCAATCATTCCGGCCCAATCTAGAATCATTGTCCATGATACTCAACCTGTGAACAAACCATTTGAGTACAATGAGGCATATGACTTGGAGATTGCAAATATGAAAGGTCATGATCCTCCCATTGTTAATCAAGACAATGACATTCAACGAGCCTCCATAATCTCGAACAAGCAACACCTTTGCTTAAATCTGAAAATAAAAGAAGTGAGATTAAAAGCGATGCTCAAATCCTCTAAAGCCAAACTTGTTTTTCTTCGGAAGGATCAATATCCCTCACTATTCATTGATCCAAGTTTGAGACCATATGAAGGAGGCAAGTTGCATACGGAGCGTTAAGAATCCATCTCTCCAATGGATCTCGATCCTGGTTCGTCTAGCTATCGACATTAAATTTAGCAAAGCAAGGGAAGAAATTCTTTCGATGTTCCAAGCTTCCTTACCTTCTCAAATTGCTCGTGCCTTGAAATTTTTTGGGAAATGGTTTAGAAAAGCCAAAAATTTGATTTTTCTAAAATGGTCTTCAGTTGTGTTCCGCAATTTTAGACCGGCCTCTTAGACCTTCACAGCTCTAATTTTCATTCCCGGAAATTTCCATCGCTTTCTAGCAATTTCATAGGATCTTTGGCATGCAACTCATGTGCACAACCTCTCATTTTTAATGCATTGTTGGATCATGGTTCCCCAAAATTTTCCATACATTGGAGATGAAGTGCAAGGTTTAAAAAAAAATTTCCTACATTCATCCATGCATTTGAAGAGACCAAATCCCATCCATGCATTGAAGAGATGTTCCAAGGTTTAAAAATTTTCTCAAAATCATCCATGCATTGTGTGAGGTTGCAAAAGTTGGGAAATCTTCTTGAAATCATCCATGCACTCATTGAAATTTTTTTTGCACAATTTGAAAAATTTTCTAAATTTTCCATGCATTGCAATGAAGTGTAGAGTTTGACAATTTTCCCTCCTTGCATTAGAATGGATTGAAGTTCAAAAGTTTGAAAAATTTCCTATGCATTGGAATAGAATGAATTTGAAAAGTTAAAAAAAATTTCTCCAGAAATTTCATTTATCCATGCCCTGTGTGATGTTGTAATAGTTGAAAATTCTTCCATGCAATTGAAATTCATACATGCATCATTACAGAAAAAAAAAAAAATTTCCATGAAAAATTATCTATGAAATTTTTGTAATGTTGTGCAATTTAAACATTTTCCATGAAATTTTCCATGAATTTCCATGCATTTGTAATGTTGTGCAATTTAAACATTTCCCATCCATCCATCCATGCAAGCTCACTGCCATCTATGCAAGCTCATTGCCTTCATATTGCAAACATTCAAGTTCCATGATGAGCAACTTCATTGCTGTGCTCATTGTCTTCATTTTGAGCAATCACATTTCCAATTTGAGTGCTCACAGCTTTCAAAGCATCAATCCAAGCTCACTGCCTCAATTTCGAGCAATCCAATTTCCATGTGGAGTGCTCGAAATTCCTTGCAGCTGCAATCAAGATTCAACACCAAAATTCCGAGCCTACTGTCTCCATGTCAAGCACTCGACCTCCCTCTTGCGAGTGCTCGAAGCACCTCAACCCAACACCTCCACTTCGAAGCAAACCCACTGCCTTCAATTCGAGTGCTCGCCGGCTCAGTTTGAGCACTCGAATCTGCTACCAACACTCTCATCCATCAACTCCCTGCGTGCATGCCCACTCTCGGCCACACCACACCAACTCACAACCTCCACAGCCATGCACAGAATCTTACCAACCCAACCCAATTACCTTCCATCACCTTTAACCTCCCCAACCTCCACCATGCTCTTTCTCTTTCTCACCCAAGCCAACAACCACCATAATCAACCACCATCACCACACCCATCTCGGCAAATCCAAGCAAACCACCCCTTCACCTGCAAACCCACACCTAAATGTCCACCATGCAATCAACCAAACCAACCTCTCTCTATCTCTTGGCAACTCACAAAACTAACCATGCCAACCACTTAACCAACCCAACTCATCAACCCAACAACCATGCCAACACCATGCAAACCAACACCATCACCCAACAGTCGAGCCCTCTGCTTGTTTTTCGAGCACATGTCGCGCCTAGCTCGAGTGCTCGAACCACTTCAAGTCCCACTCCTCATCCTCTCGGCTCCAACCAAACAACCTCACCTCCTGCAACCATGCACACCACACCTCCTCTCGGTAACCATGCACACCATGCACCATGTCAACCACTTAACCAACCTATCTCCTCAACCTCCAACCCACCTCACCATGCCACCCACCAACCCCACACACCCCCACCATCTTGGCTTCACCCATTCCCACCCCTTCACCCAACCACCACTTTCTCTCTTTCTCTCCTCAACCCACACCCTGCATGCCCACAAACCCACCAACACCATCACCTCTCGGCATCTCTCTCTGACCCTCATGCCATGCAAACCATGCATAAAAAAAATAATACAAACCACCCTTTTCCTCTAACCCCCTCGGCACCAAACCACCCTCATGCATGCTTCAAAAAAAAAAAAAAAAAAAAAAAGAAAAGAAAAAAAGAAGATGACGAAATTGTATAGATCTCTATCTTACATTAACATTCATGTTTGTATTCTTATTTATGTTTTGATTTTTCTTAAAAGACCTGTGCTTTTACCTGTGTACATTAGTTATGTTTGGATAGGTCTTAATATCCAAGTTTGGGGGACGCCGTTGCACACTCACATAGCTGAACATCTACGTCGTCGTCATTCCACTTGGTATTATTGTTCTTTTACCCTCTTTGCGCTTATTTTGATTTACTTGTCTTCTCACATTGAGAACAATGTGACATTTAAGTTTGGGGGTACATTTATGGATTTTTGGTTTTACATTTTTGCTAAGCAATGATAATGGAATTTGAAACCTGTTGGAGATGAAAGCATATGTTTAAAACTTTGTGTATAGAAGCAGCTGATATTTTTGAAAATAAAGAAAATTTGAGTTAAAATGATCATGTAGATTCAAATTAGTCTGTATAAATGTCTCAATTAAATTCTCGCTGGATTTGACACTCTTTTATGCTTCACAATGCACAGATGCACGTTGGAAACTTAACTGTGAGGCATGCAACTTGATTGACCTTGACCTTGGCCTAGTTAATCTGATTTGATGAACCTAATGGATGAATACTTTTGGCATGAATCTAAAAAAACAAAACAAAACAAAAAAAAAAACAAAAAAAAAAAAAAAAAAACTGAGAAAGAAAGATAATAATGATCAGTTGACGTTCGTAGCATTTCCAACTCGAGTTATTAAGCCCTAGGAGTGTCTCTACACTTAGCACCCTAAAACCGTCAGGTTTGGGAGTTGTTGGCCTAACGCTTGCTACAGGGGTTGGTTAGAAAGCTTAAGGGACTTAAACATTGCACGGTCATTCAAAAAATAAACTGGTAATAAACATGGTTCGTTGGAGTTCGTAGCCTTTCCAACTTGAGCTATTAAGCCCTATGGAGTGTCTCTACACTTAACACCCTAAAGCCATCTGGTTTGGGAGTTGTTGGCCTAACGCTTGCTACATAGGTTGGTTAGAAAGCTTAAGGGACTTCAGCATTGCACAACCATTCTATGTTTCGCTTATGAGTTACAATAAATTGTCAACAAGTAACAAAAGTTGTCTTGTAAATAAAATCAAGCCTTAGGGACCTCATTTAAAGGGGAATTCAATGATTTGAAAACTTGTGCTTTGGAATTGTAAAAGAAAGTAAAAGCCGCATGTTGAGAATCCAATTCACTTTCACTGAAGCTAGAGTTGATTTCCATTCAAGAGATGATAATTGAGTTATTTATATAGACTTTGATGTTGATGCATGTATGTGGAAATGTATTTAGCCAATTTTGGTATCAATGCTTCATATATGCAAGGTAGTTTTCCCAATGACCCCATCTCCAGTTTTTGTCTGTTTCAAGTTGTATTTGAGCTATGTATCTATTTTATTTTACCATGGTAGATATTTTTGTAGTAGCAGTCCCATGTTTGTCATTCCATTGAATTTTGCATTTTGGTTTTGCTAAGGGACTAGCAAAATGTAAGTTTGGGGGTGTGATAAGCGCCGAATATTGTATATTCAAGCGCCCTAAATTGCATTAGTTAAGTTCTTTATTTGTGTATTTTATATAGATTATCTCCAATTGTATGTTTTTGCACATTTTCAGGTTAAATTGCAAAAAGGAAGCAAAAATGATGCTTTGTGGAGTTTTGAACATAGGAAGGTGCAATGCTGAATTCTGGCAGTAGTGAAATCTGGATTTGCTCACCATTTTTGACCTACCAAACTCAAGAACTGGACTTCCTTTATAACATAAAAGATTTAGAGCTCTGAATCATCTTTCCAAATCATTAAACAGTTCATCATTCAGAGTTCGGAGCAGAGAGTTATGACCTTCTTATCAGAGGTGCTCAGAACTACCTGGCAGCAATGAAAGTCTACCTTGTTCTTCAATTTTTACCAACCATACTTGAGAATTAGATCTCTAACAAAACATAAAGTTTTTAGAGATCTGAATCAGTTTTCCAAATCTTTAAACGGTTCATCATTCGGAGTTTGGAGAGCAAAGTTATGGCTGTTTTACCAAAGTAGGTCCGGGCGAAGCAAAGCAAGCATGGAGCAATCTGCTCCATTTTCGAGTGCTCGAGGCCCTATTTTGAGCACTCGAAATTCAGGCAGATTGCACTTCGGAAATGGCTCATTTCAGCCCACTTGCACCTTGGTTTCTTCATTTTGTTTTCCTCTTTAATGAAGTGGTTGGAGATGTTGGTTGGTAGCCTCTTGGAGTGGATAAGATATCTAATAAAGGGAAGCAAGGCAACACATATCATTAAGCTACATTTTGCAAGATAGAGGAGAGAGAAGAGAGCAAGAAAAGAAGGTGTTCTTGAAGCTTAAAGGAGGGAGCTCGAAAATTGGAGATGGAGTTCAAGCTTCTTCTTCATTCTAAGGCTCCAATGGGTAACTAACTCTTCTTCTAGGGAGGTGATGAAGTCCCTCCCTTGTAAGTATGTTCTAGTGTAGATTTTATTTTGGGATTTCAATGTATAATCTATGGTCTTTTCATGGTCTAGAGCATTTTGCTTCTTGTAATGGATCTTCATGTATTTTAATGATTATTGTTGAATTAATTATCTATCTTAGATGGTTTATTCTTTTAATCATAGTGCTTGCACTCTCATGGTGACAATGGTAGTGAGATCATGGAATAGTTTTAATGGCATGAAGTTGGAGAACTTTGATAGTCCATTACTTAGGTTCCCCCTTTGATGGTCTATTCTTGATTCCTAACTTTATGTGCTTTCATCATTCAATTAAGGGCTTGATAATCTTTGGCTTAGGGAGCATGTTGAAGACTACACCCTAGTTTAGGTAGTTTAAGCATGTATTTCTTTGATGGATTATTCTTGTTTTTGATTTAATAAACCTCTTGAGGATATTATAGCAACCAAGGGTTGTTATGTATCATGACCATCGTTTATGTTGATTTCCCGAATTTAAATTTAGCCTAGCATGTGTATAGGGATGGAGACGGATTCACTTCCTTAGTTTTTCTTACTCGTACCTTATCTCCCTTCAATTCTTGCAAGTTTCTATTTCATGCACTTCACATATTCAATTTAGTGACAAACAAACAACTCCTTATTTCCCCTTCATCATTCTAAGAACAATTCTAGACATTTAGGTTGCCTTAGACTAGCGTAGTCCCAGTGGTTCGACTTACCCGACCAATAGCCCTATTTTACAATGATTCGTGCTATTGCGAAGGTTGATGTATAATTGACCAACCGATCAAGCAGTTGATCAAAAATTCGTGAAAAATTCAATTTTAAATGAAATGGGGACACTAAAATTCTTTGGAAACTAGACTCAAAATGCAACAAGGCTAAGCCACTCATGGAAGCTGAATGTTACTCAATTAGATCATTTTAGAAGTAAAACAGATTATCCAAAATGAGCCAAAAATAAACCTTTCGATAAACTTCATTCATTTTTTAAAAAAAATATAGGGATTTGATAATATCCAAGGATTTTATTTTGAGAAAGAAGACTCTAAGGGATAAAAATATTGAAGGTTCGGTAATTTTCAAATGTCAAAATGTTCATCAAATAAATTATCAAAAATCTGATTCCCAATAGCGATAAAAGTCGAACAGTAGGCATTGTCAGATTTTTATAAAAATAATTACCCATCCAAAGAGTATAAAATTTCCCAGATGGACTCTAGACACAGAGAGGAGAGCCTGTGGTAAAAAAAAAATAATAAAAAAAATTAAAAATAAAATAAAATAATTTGAAAGCATTTGGAGAACCACAGCCCCAGGTAAAATTAATGAATCTCTGGACAAATTAAAAAAACTCATGTTTATTCCAAGTTCTAAAATTAGGCTACAACTCATATAAAACTTGATCAAAAGTAACACAAATAATCCAGAACAATTCCCATTGCATTAATCTAATAAACACCAATCAAAAAAAAGATCACAAACAACCTCAATATCGCATAGTGATTATTTAAAATTTCATACAAAATCTAATAGGACAGCAGGCTCAATTAGAAGAAAAATTGGAGCAACAGTTCATAAGCAATTCGAAAAAAATTCATTTTTTTATCGAAACAGATCAAACGAAAATGATTTAAAAATTAGACTTAAAGGGTAATATGACCCTGCAATAACCAGCAACTTAAGCTTTGCCAATAAAAGTTAGTTTTTGGAAGGTAAATAGCAGTCCAAGAATGAGCTATAAATAAAGTTCTCGCCAAACTTTGTCAATTTGAAAAAAAAAAATTTATTTGGAGCTAAGAAAATTCCAATAAATTTGTTTTTAGAAATTAGACTTAGGAAAGTATAAAACTGGAATTGTTGATAAAGATCCAGTGTCAAGAAGTTGGTCAAATATATTATTGAAAAATCTTATTTCTAGCAGGTATAAAATCCGGACAGCAGGTGCTGTCGAATTTTTTAGAAGAAAATATGTTGATCCAAAAATTTTGAAATTAATCAGACAAGTTTTGAACATGTAGAAAAACCTGTGATAAAAGTTTCGTAGCAATTGGAGCACTATAGCTCCTTGGAGAAAATATTTATTTCAAGAAATATTAAAAGAAGATAATTCCTGCCCCAAAACAGTCCCTTGTCTTTCTTAATCATCAAACCAACCACTTAAACTTACTAGAAACATTAACAACAAGTCTCTAAATTTCTATAGTTTTCATTATATACTATCATAATCACGTGTTTACATCATTTTCTCAAATTACAATGGAATCAAGTACTTTATCAAACACATTATCTACATGAACAGGATATATGGTCACAAATAAGCACTTTCAGCAACTCCACTTCCTTCAATTAATCACAGCACCTGAAAAATAATAGGGTAAGACACAAGGTCATAGTAAGAAATACACTAATAGGTGTTGCTAAGGGATCTCAGCACAGAAATAGCCATGAAAAGCATGCTATAAAAATTTGAGGAAATTAAATCCATAACAAATACACATACATAAATCAATTTTTCCATTTAAAAAAAAAAAAAAAAAACAGATCAATTATAAGGAGCTCAGCAAAGATACTGATGATCACTGAAAAGTGCGCATTTAAACCCCTTAAGCTTAGGTATTCTAAGACCTTTTTCCTATCTTATTTTTCCGTTTTAGTTTAATTTCATGTTATTTCCCTTTTCAGGCACTTATCCCCAAAATAAGTCAATTTAGCTGAATTAGAGCATAAAAGATGTAATTTCAAGCTTAGTGGAAGAAAGGAGCGAAGTGGAAGCAAAGTGGTGAAAAACATGAATCTTTGATCAATCAGACCAAACTTAAATCGATCTCACAGTGATCATTCCAACCATACTAAGATGGATCGAGCCTTTTGTCCTTAACCTCAGGAAATTTCCATCTTCGATCAATCCAACATTACTTCGATCGATCGAACTTCTTTGATCTTATTCCCACCTACCACTTTTGTCCTTTTCCCAAAATATCCTAATAATATCTCAGATTTGTCATTATTCCAAAAAGGCGCCGCCATGGTTCGATCGATCTGACCACCCTTGTGATCGATCGAACCTCCTCAAGTACGAGAAAAACAGATTTCCAGCCAATTAAAAAGTGTACTCGTGGTGCAATCATTTGGAGGTCCTAGTGCACGAGGTCTAACCATTGGGTGTGACACTTGAGCTACCTATATAAGGATTTTGAGCCATTTTATACATATAGAATCTTAGAGAAAGGAACCATATACACAAGAGAGGTTGGAGGAGTCTAGAGATTAGAGAGATACACACCATTTGGGAATTCTTTCACTCATTTAGGGTTTCTATCAAGGAAAAGAAGATCATTTTTACCATGGAGATGACCCTTGAGGGTTGGATGACTGATCGGTTGAGAATTCGATCTATAATAAATCAACCTTCGCAATAGCACGAATCATTGTAAAATATGGGCTATTTGCTGGGTAAGTCGAACCACTGGGACTGCGCTAATCTATGGCAACCTAAGTGTCTAGAGTCTTTTTAGAATGATACGGGGTGTTCATAGAGGATTTGTTGGTTGTCACTTAAGCTATGAAATTAAGATGCATAAAATAAAAGCTTGCAAGAATTTAAATGAGATGAAATACAAGTAAAGAGGACTAGGGAAGTGAATCCGCCTCTATCCCTATACACATGCTAGATTAGAGCTAAATTGGGGAAAAAACAATATATAATGGTCAAGAAATATATAGCAACACATAGTTACCATATAATCAACAAGATGCACATTAAATCTCAAGCAAGCATGATCCATCAAAGGTTAACATGTTTAGACTACCTAACTAAGGTGTAGCTTAACCACATTGACTTGAATGAAATATTATCAAGCCCTAGATAAAATGATGAGGTACATGAAGGTAAGAAATAAGCATAAACCATCAAAGGCTTCACCTAAGCAATGATTTATCAAAGTACTTATCAACATGCCATTAAACCATTTCATAACCTTGTCTCCATTCTCACCATGAAAACTCAAACAACATGATTAATATAAGACATCATCTAAAACAAGATAATCAACTTACAAAAATCATCCATACATATATTAACATTCATTACAACAAATGAAGTGCTCTTGGTTATGAAAAGACCATAGAATATACATTGTAATCCTTAAAATATAGCCTAAATTAGAACATGCTTACAAGGGAGGAGCCTCATCACCTCCCTAGATGGAGGTTTAGTTATCCATGGGAGCCTTAGAAGAAGGAAGAAGCTTGGAAGATCCCTCCATTTTCGAGCTCCTTTGTTGTCGCTTCAAGAACTCAATATTTTCCTCCTCATTCTCTCTCTAGAAATCTTACAAGAATGAGATATGATTTTGATATGTGGTTCCCCTCACCTTCTTGTAGACATCATCCTACCAAACCCTACCAAAACAATGCTTAACTCCCACCAAAAGATATCTCCAACCAACCCACAAAGATGGAAATCAGAAAATGAGGGAATCAAGGTGCAAGTGGGCTTAAGTGATGGATCTCAGAGAGCATTCTGCCCAAAGTTCGAGAGCTCGAAGTAAGCCCTTCGAGCGCTCGAAGTTCCATCAGCTTGCTCTCTTTTCTTGACCTACTTTGCACTACTTTGGTAAAATAGTCATAACTTTCTGCTCCGAACTCTAAATGATGAACCGTTTAAAGATTTGGAAAGCTAGTTCAAAGCTCTAAATATGTCATGTTTTAATGGAAGTCCAGTTCTTGAGTTTGTTAGGTCAAAAATGGCGGGCAAAGTCAAACTCCATTGCTGCCAGAACATCAGCTTTGAGCACATTGTTATTCAAAGAATCAACAAAACATCATTTTTGCTCCTTTTCGGCCAATGAACCAGAAAATATATAAAAACATACAAATGAAGATAATCTATATAAAATAATCAAATAATGGACTTAACTAATGCAACTAAGGGCGCTTGAATATGCAATATTCGGCGCTTATCACACCCCCAAATTTACATTTTGCTAGTCCCTTAGCAAAACCAAAATGAAAAAATCAATGAAATGACAACAATGAGAATGCTACCACAAAAATATCAACCTTGGCAAAATGAAATATATACATAGCTCAAATATAACTCGAAACAAACACAGGACTGGAGACGGGGTCATTAAGTAAACTACCTTGCATATATGAAACATTGACACAAAAATTGGCTAAACACATTTCAACATACATGCATCAGCATCTAAGTCTATATAAACAACTCAATTGTCATCTCTTGAATGAAAATCAACTCTAACTTCAGTGAAAGTGGATTGGATTCTCAACATGCGGCTTTTACTTTCTTTTCCAATTCCAAGACACAAGTCTTTAAATCATTGGATTCCCTTTTAAATGAAGTCCCTAAGGCATGAATTTATTTACAAGACAACTTTTGTTGCTTGCTGACAATTTATTATAACTCAAAAATGATACATAAAATGGTTGTGCAATGCTGAAATCCTTTAAACTTTCTAACCAACCTATGTAACAAATGTTAGGCCAACAACTTCCAAACCAGATGGCTTTAAGGTGCTGAGTGTGGAGACACTCCTAGGGCTTAATAGCTCGAATTGGCAAGGCTACGAACTTCAACGAACCATGTTTATTACAATATATATACATATTTTTTTTGAATGACCATGCAATGTTTAAGTCTTTTAAGCTTTCTAACCAACCCATGTAGCAAGCGTTAGGCCAACAACTCCCAAACTAGATGGCTTTAGGGTGCTGAGTGTAGAGACACTCCTAGGGCTTAATAACTCAAGTTGGAAAGGCTACAAACTCAAACTGGTCATTATTTTTTTTTCTTTTCAACTTAGAAAAATCATGCCAAAGGTATCCATCCAATAGGTTCATCAACTCAGATTAACTAGGTCAAGGTCAAGGTCAATCAAGTTGCATGCCTCATAATTAAGTTTCCGATGTGCATCTGTGCATTGTAAAGCATAAAAGAGTGTAAAATCCAGCGAAAATCTAATTGAGACATTTATACAGACTATTTTGAATCCACATGATCATTTTAAATTCACATTTTTCTTTATTTTCAAAACTTAACAATTGCTTCTATACACAAGGTATTAAACATATGCTTCATCTCCGACAAGTTTCAATTTATACTATCATTGCTTAGCAAAAATGTGGAACCAAAAATGCAATAATGCACCCCCAAACTTGAAGTACACATTGTCCTCAATGTGAGACAACAACTAATAGCGATGACCAAAAAGAATGACAGAGAATAAGAGGAACAAAAATACCAAGTAGAAGGAAAGTGCATGGTGAGGTGAGGAAAATTCCCAAGCAAAATCTAACAAAGAGAGGCCCCCAAACTTGAAATGTGCCACCTGAAATGGGACACAAAGAAAAGGTAGAAACAACTACAAAAATAGTAATAAACAGTAAAACATGGAAGGAAAAATGCTGAACAGAAGATAACAGAAAAGCTAGAGAATTAGCATTCAAAATAAAGTGGACATGATTACAAAAGGAACTGAAAGTCAATCATGTCTAACTAGAGAAACTCGTGCATAACACAGTCCTAAAGTTTAAAAGTAAAACAAAAATAGAAAGGAGAAATATACACATGTGAAACAAAAAGATAAAGTCCAACACTAGCAACTATCTACGGGGCCGGGGGAAAACGGGCGAAGATGGCATTGAGGAGAGATTGAGTCGCACGTCGTTCCTCCTGTGCCACGCGACGGTCCTCCGCCACAACACGTCGGTCGTCTACAGCAAGACGACAATCTTCTTCTACACGGAAATAGTCCTCACGCACGGTCCGAGTGTAGTCTGCCAAAGAAATCTCAAAACGATCTATCCGCTCATGAATACCAGCAAGACTAGCCCGGATGAAGGCCTGGTCCGGCGGAAGATCAACAGGAGGCTTGTCCCATTCAGCGTCCTCCGCCATGGGATTATCCTCAGAAATAAGAGGAGATGGAGAGCGGGGAAATGAAGGGGCAACGAGCTGAGGGTGCCGAGAATGGCTAAGAACATTGGTCCACCGGTGGAGAGTAAAAGTCTGAATCTTTTTGCCTCTTGGTTCATAAGGAGGAACAATGAAGCCTTTGTGCTTCAAGAGCTTGATAACGAAGAATGGCAATGGCAAAGGCCGATTTTTAAGACGTTGCTGCCGTGCATTGATACATTCATCCCAGAACCGCATAAATGTGTCCCAAATGAGCTCCGGGACAGAGAACCATTTGCCTTGGTCCATGGCATACAAGGCTTGCAACATCAAGCCTCGGCGCTCGGTACTGTGCGCCAAGGGGTAAACATTGTGCTTGAGAACGGAGTCAAGGAACCAAACTCGCTCCGGAAGAGTGGATTTGAGGGTAAAGCTCCGAGGTCGATGAGGGTCATCCACGTTGCAAATGGCAACGACAACCTGGTCCACAGTTAAAATATCCGGCTCCTCATATAAAGAGAGATTCTCACGATTGACAATGTCATCAGGGCACTCCAGAGGATAGCCGGAGACTGCCACCATGTCAGCAAGAGTGAAGGAAAAAGGGACACCATCAATAGATGTGGTGAGAGAGACAGATGGCTCTTCAGGGCAATTGAGATTCTGGTAGAAGAGTCGCACCACACGGGGGTAGGTGACCTTTGCAACAGGTTGGGCAATGTGCTGAAGGCGCTGGTTGACTAATTCCGCGGTAGCTTATGAAGTGGTGGGAAGAGTGTCAAAGACACCCGTGAGCGGGAAGAGAAGCTCATAATTGAGCTTTTTGTCGAGCCAAGGGGCTCGGGGCTGCTCATAAGTAACGACGGGGACATCCTCAAAGGGTCTAGGATGACGAGAAGGGCCGGCACGAGATATTTGGAGAGGCGGACATGGTTTGGGAATTTCAGCGAGCACCTAGCATGCACCAAGAAAGAGAGAATGTGAGAATGAGAGGAATTTATGATGACATGCACCAAGAAAGAGAGAATGTGAGAATGAGAGGAATTTATGATGAAACCCAAAAAATTTCAGACACAATGCTCTCTATCTTAGAGCATAGCAACAATCACAACCAAAACTCCAAGGATTTGATGCCCATATACCTCAAATGGAACACGAACGGAACAAAAAGAATGAAGAGAAAGAGTGAAGAGACATACCTTGAAAGAAGAATGAAAAGAAGTAAGGATGGAATAAGGAGGAATAGTGGGGGTGATGGGTATTTATAGGATGTGCATGAATGAGATGATTGAAATGGGTAGAGGAGTTATGGAAGGGAGAGGAAGAGGTAGGAGGACATAGGTGGTTGGTGCATGAATTAGAGTAGTGGGATGGTTTAGGAGGTAATGGAGAAAGAAGAGGAAGTGGGAAGGGTTGAGGTCGTGGGGTGATGAAAGGAGTGTGGGGGTGGGAGGGAAGTAATGGAGGAGAGGAAAAAGGAAATGGAGGAGTGAGGTCGTGGGGTGATAGAACTGAAAGAGGCTGGAAAGAGAGAATCGAGATTAAAAATGAGTGAGGAGTTCGAGCGCTCGAAGTTAGCCCTTCGAGCGCTCGAAGTTTGGGCAGTAGGTTTCGAGCGCTCGAAAGTGACACTTCGAGCGCTCGAAGTTTAGACAGTGGGCATGGATGGGGTTTCGAGTGCTCGAACTGGTGTCTTCGAGCGCTCGAACTGAAGGCAATAACCTTTTGAAGGAAGAATGAAAACTTTGAGTGCTCGAAGCTTGGACTTCGAGTGCTCGAAATTTGACCAGTGAGCTAAAGCATGGGTGAAATGACTGAAATTACAAATTTTGCAACATCACTTCAATGCATGGATGGAATTTGGGGAAAATTTTCAAATTTTGCAACATCACTCTAATGCATGGATAGAAATTGAGGAACCATGATCCAACAATGCATTAAAAATGAGAGGCTACACACATGTGTAGCATTCCAAAGATTCGATCAAATTGCTGGAAAAAGATGGAAACATTCGGTAAAGAAAATTAGAGTTGAGATAGTCTAAGAAGCCCGTCGAAAATTGTGGAATACAACTGAGAAGATTTGCCAAAAAATTAAACTTTTGGCTTTTCTAAACTGTTTTCCAGAAAATTTCAAGGCACGAGCAATTTGAAAAGTAGAGAAGCCTAGATAGAAAGAATTGTTTCCCTTGCTTTGCTAAATTTAAAGTCGATAGCTAGACAAAGCTAGAGCAGGCATTAATCCTCGTAAATTGGATCCGTCAAGAAGACTTTCTTAATTTTTCGAGTTGGGACTATGCCGTCAATGTAAGGCTTAAGCTGTTGGCCATTAACCTTGAAGAGCGATCCGTTTGCAGGATCTTGGAGTTCGATTGCTCCATGAGGAAAGACAGTAGTGACGATGTATGGACCATCCCATCTTGACCGGAGTTTACCAGGAAAGAGTTTCAAACGGGAATTGAAAGGCCAAACCTTTTGTCCCGGGGTGAAAGACTTACTGATAATGTGCTTGTCATGAAAAGCTTTAGTCTTTACCTTATAGATTTTTGCACTTTCATATGCATCATTCCGGATTTCCTCAAGTTCATTTAGTTGCAAAGCACGATGAGAGACGGCCTGTTTGAGATCAAAATTTAGCCTTTTTATGGCCCAAAAAGCACGGTGCTCTAATTCTACCGGGAGATGACACGCTTTGTCAAAGACAAGTCGATATGGCGACATGCCAATGGGTGTCTTATAAGCCGTCCGGTAAGCCCAAAGTGCATCGTTTAGTCTTAGCGACCAATCTTTGCGGTCCGGTCGAACCATTTTTTCCAAAATATGCTTAATCTCCCGGTTAGAAACCTCTACTTGACCACTCATTTAAGGATGGTAAGGGGTAGCAACCTTATGAATAACAGAATACTTAGAAAGGACGGATTTAAGATAACGATTTCTGAAATATGATCTGCCATCGCTGATGATTGCTCGGGGCGTACCAAAATGACTAAAGATATTAGATTGAATGAACTTGATCGCGACTTTATGATCACTGGTTCTGGTGGCCGCGGTTTCCACCTATTTGGAAACGTAGTCCACCGCTACAAAGATGTACTCATAGCCATAAGAAGGTGGAAATGGTCCCATGAAGTCGATTCCCCATACATCAAAAATTTTAATTATTAAGATGGAAGTGAGGGGCATCATGTCTCTTTGGGACATGGATCGAGCCTTTGGCATCTTCCACATGATTTATAGAAATTGTATGCATCTCGAAACAAGGAGGGCCAATAGAATCCGCTTTGAAGAACTTTGTGAGCGGTCTTTTTGGCACTGAAATGGCCTCCACAAGCAAGAGTATGAGAGAAATTAAGGATGCTTATGGTCTCAGTTTTAGGAATGCATTGCCGGATGATTTGGTCCAGGCAATATTTGAATAATTCTGGATCTTCCCAAAAGAAATGCTTGACTTGGGAGAAGAACCGGTCCTTCTCTTGTTTGGACCAATGAGTTGGAATTTTACCTACCGCAAGGTAGTTGACAATATCCACAAACCATGGAAAATTTGCATGAGAAATCTGGAAGAGTTGCTCATCCGGAAAGGAATCACGGACAGCGGCGAAATCGAAAGATTTTTCAATGAGTAAGCGAGAGAGATGATCGGCAACAACATTGTCTGCCCCTTTTTTGTCCCAGATTTCAATGTCAAACTCTTGAAGTAAGAGTATCCATCGGATCAAGCAGGGTTTGGTCTCTTTCTTTGCTAACAAGTGCCGAAGGGCGGCATGATCCGAGAAAACTATGACCTTGGAACCTAGAAGATATGAGCGGAATTTATCCAAGGCATAAACTAAAGCCAGCAACTCTTTTTCAGTAGTGGTGTAATTTAATTGAGCATCAAAAAGAGTTCGACTAGTGTAATAAATGACGTATGGGAGCTTGTCCACACGTTGGCCCAAAACCGCGCCTAATGCATAGTCAGATGCATCACACATGATCTCAAAAGGAAAAGCCCAATTGGGCGGTTTCATTATTGGGGCAGATAAGAGGAGGGTGCGAAGTTTAATGAAAACTTCTATGCACGCTTCATCAAAATTGAATGGAACATCCTTGGCTAAGAGATTACACAAGGGCTGAGAAATTTTACTAAAGTCTTTGATAAAGCGACGATAAAATCCGACATGGCCAAGAAAGGAACGGATTTGACGGACGGAATTTGGAGGAGGAAGATTAGAGATTAACTCAACTTTTGCCTTGTCCACCTCAATTCCCCGTTTCGAAATGACATGTCCTAGAATAATGCCTTCTTGGACCATGAAGTGGCTTTTCTCCCAACTTAGAATGAGATTTGTCTCCTTACACCTTTGGAGCACAAGAGATAAATTATTGAGACAAGAATCAAAGGAGGAGCCAAAGACAGAAAAATCGTCCATGAAAACTTCCAAGAATTTTTCAACCATATCGGAAAATATGGACATCATGCACCTTTGAAACGTTGCCAGAGCATTGCATAGCCCAAAAGGCATGTGACGATATGCAAAGGTTCCAAAGGGACATGTGAATGTTATTTTCTCTTGATCTTGGGGGGCGATTGTCACTTGGTTATAGCCGGAATAACCGTTGAGAAAACAATAGTAGCTTTGGCCGGCTAGCCTTTCTAGGATTTGATCAATAAATGGGAGTGGAAAATAATCTTTCCTAGTTAACGAATTAAGCTTCCAGTAGTCAATGCAAACACGCCACCCGGTGGTGGTTCGTTACGGCATGAGCTCACCCGCTGAATTTTCAACAACGGTGAGACCGGATTTCTTGGGAACAACTTGTGTGGGGCTTACCCACTTGCTATCAGAAATGGGGTAGATGATTTCTGCATCTAGCAATTTTATCACTTCTTTCATTACCACTTCCTTCATGTTAGGATTTAATCGGCGCTGAACCTCTTTAGTAGGCTTTGCGTCCTCCTCCATATGAATGCGGTGCATGCAAATGGAGGGGTCAATTCCTTTCAAGTCAGCCACTGCCCAACCAATAGCTTCTTTGTGCTCTTGTAGCATCGCTAAAAGGTTAGTTTCTTGGTCCTTTAGAAGGTCTGATGCAATGATGACCGGGAGAGTTTGATTTGAACCAAGGAATACATACTTGAGATGGGCCGGGAGTGGCTTAAGCTCAAGTTGTGGTGGAGATTTCAGAGATGGAACTGGAGGAGTGGTGGAAAGCTGAAGAAGCGACACTTTTGGAATTTTCCAAGGGGGAATGTCCATGATAGCAGTAACATCCAGTAGAGAATTAACGTCTTGGATAGATTGATCAATATCAAAGTTTGAGAAGTCGAAATGAGATATGTAAGTTTCAAGAGGGTCCTTGCTTAGAATGAAGGGGAGAGATTCTTTGACCACTTCATCAATGACATCAACAAGGAAACAATCATCCTCATTGGAAGGATGTTGAGTTGCATGAAAGATATGAAGTTTGACTTGCATGTTTCCAAAAGCAATGTCCATCACCCTGGTTCGATAATTAATTGAGGCATTAGCCGTAGCTAAGAATGGCCTACCAAGGATCACGGAAATGTGCTTTTTTGGATCGTGGACCGGTTCCGTGTCAAGAACCACAAAGTCTACCGGGAAGTAGAATTTGTCCACTTGGATGATAACATCCTCAAGAATGCCTCGTGGATGCTTGACCGATCTATCGGCAAGTTGCAAAACCATGGAAGTCAGCTTTAAATCTCCCAAGCCAAGCTGTAAGTAAACTGAGTATGGAATTAAATTCACACTAGCTCCTAAGTCAAGGAGGGCCCTCTCGATTTTGTTGTCACCAATGACACAAGAGATTGTGGGGGCACCCGGATCCTTGTACTTTGGAGGAGTGCTATGCTGAATGATAGCACTAACATTTTTAGTTAACCTCACTTTCTTTGGCAAATGATTTTTAGAAGTGCGTTTTTGAGTGCACAAGTCTTTGAGAAATTTTGCATAGGGAGGGATTTGCTTGATAGCATCCAAGAGGGGCAAGTTGATCTTTACTTGCTTGAAAACTTCCCACATGTCTTGAATTTTACAATTCTTGTTCCCGATATGTGTTGACTCTTGAAGACGTTGAGGAAATAGAGTTTTTGGCTCATAAGTGGTCTCCACATTTGGGGTGACAAGCTTGGGATTTTCGTGAATGGTATTTGGACGAGAAGAGCTTGGAATTTGATTGGAAGAGTTTGAATTTGGATGTTGCAAATGAGGTTCTTTTTCATTTTTGTCTCCATCAACCTTGTTGTCAACCACTCTACCACTCCTAAGGGTGGTGATTGCTTAAACATGCTCACGGCTCAGCCCACTCGATAGAGGGGTTTCATCAATCGCATGCATCCCTCTAGGATTTTCAAATGGTTGAGCGGGAAGCTTACCTTTGTCCTTTTGAAGCAATTGGTTCACAGAGTTAGCTATTTGGCCCACTTGATTTTCAAGCTTAGCTATGGATTGAGTATGAGAGTGAACCATTTAAAGAGTAGGCTGCAAAGATGTCAAGAGTTGCTTGTTGGAATCCATAATTTGCTTGTTTAATGATTCCATCATTTGCTTGTTTGCAGCCACTATTTCATCAGTTGGGTACACCGGGGGTTGATTGGAGACATTTAGATTGTACGGAGGACGGTCACTTGAAGAGGCTGGAAATTGCCTACTTTGAAATTGGGGAGGGGGCTGATTTTGATACCCTGGATTTTGGAATTGCGAATTCTGTAGGGCTTGTTGCCTCCACGAGAAATTCGGGTGATCTCGCCATCCCGGATTGTAGGTATTGGAATAAGGATTATTCCCGGATCTTGAGAACATGGCATTAGCTTGCTCTTGATTTGGATTGGAAAAGTGCTCCGGTGTGGGGCAATCTTCCGTAAGATGGAATGGACTAGTATATGATGAGCATACCGAACTTGCCGAATTTTGAGATAATGAAGGAGAGAAATGTAGTGCCATCAATTGATAGAATTTATGAGCTATGGCATCCACCTAGGATGATTCCTCCCTTATTGACTTTGGTTGACAAAGGTTGGTGTTCTTTGCATTGGTTGAGGTTGTTGAAGTGAATTTTCACTTAAATTCTCTAGTAGGGTCCAAGCCTCACCCCCATTCTTGGACATGAACATCCCACCACAAGAAGAGTCAACCATGAATCTATGGGGTTCGGTCAAGCCAGCATAGAAAACTTGCACTAATTGCCATTTTGGAATCAAATGATGCGGATATTTTCTAAGAAGGTCTTGTAGCCTTTCCCAAGTCTCGTAGAGTTGTTCTCCATCCATTTAAGAAAAGCTAAGAATGGAACGCCTCATTTGGTTGGTTTTACTCACCGGATAATACTTCTTAAGGAATTCTTGCTGTAGTTGAGCCTAAGAAGTGATGGAATTTGGAGTGAGTGAGTTCAACCAATACTTTGCCCTATCTTTTAAAGAAAATGGGAAAAGATGCAGATGGAGTGCATTCTCAGGGAAACCTCTCAACCGGATGGTCGAACAGATTTCAAGGAATTCATCAAGATGCTTATACGGATCTTCATTATCAAGGCCATGGAAAGATGGAAGCATTTGAATGGTACTTGATTTGATCTCATATTGAGCCGCATCGATATTTGGCATCACTATGCATGAAGGTGAAGCATAGGTAGTAGGGATGAAATGGTCCCTGAGAGTCATTGGCTCTACATTTGGAATTTCGGCCCTATCATTTTTAATTCCCTCATTTCTGACATCTCCTACATTTTCAGCCATTGTGTTAAATTCAGTTTCAAGTTCTCTTATGCTAGAAGATTCCCTAAGGTTTCGTCTAAGAGTTCTTTCAAGTGAATTTATGTTAACTGGTGAGCCAAGAGTTGGTAGGGAGAGTGATCTACGGCCAAATATCAACAATACATAATGCTATCAACGTAATTATTCATCATTCACAACTCCATATATGATGTTCCCATTCTCCTCAATTATCAAGACAGAATTTAAATGGCCACGACAAGGACCGATGCTTGTACACGAAATTTAAACAACATAATAGCCTCAACAAGGGCTTCAAAACTAAATTATCACTAAGTTGAACACATGCACAATATTCACAATGTCGAAACTAGAAGGTCAAGAGACTTACCTGGGGTCCTTTAGACTTACAAATTAGCTAGCTTTCCCTCGGCGAGCTTCGATTCCCTAGAATCTCACTTACAACACAAGATGGTCAAACTACACAAGAAATATTCACAATTCATGATATTAACAATCACACTAAAATTAACCCTAAAACTTCAGTTGCTAAACCGTTTGCAGTCCCCGGCAACGGCGCCAAAAATTGATCGGTTGAGAATTTGATCTATAATAAATCAACCTTCGTAATAGCACGAATCATTGTAAAATAGAGCTACTGGTCGGGTAAGTCGAACCACTAGGACTGCGTTAATCTATGGCAACCTAAGTGTCTAGAGTGTTTTTAGAATGATACGGGGTGTTCATAGAGGATTTGTTGGTTGTCACTTAAGCTATGAAATTAAGATGCATAAAATAAAAGCTTGCCAGAATTTAAAGGAGATGAAATACAAGTAAAGAGGACTAGGAAAGTGAATCCACCTCTATCCCTATACACATGCTAGATTAGAGCTAAATTGGGGAAAAAACAATATATGATGGTCAAGAAATATATAGCAACACATAATTGCCATATAATCAACAAGATGCACATTAAATCTCAAGCAAGCATGATCCATCAAAGGTTAACATGTTTAGACTACCTAACTAAGGTGCAGCTTAACCACATTTACTTGAATGAAATATTATCAAGCCCTAGATAAAATGATGAAGCATATGAAGGTAAGAAATAAGCATAAACCATTAAAGGCTTCACCTAAGCAATGATTTATCAAAGTACTTATCAATATGCCATTAAACCATTTCATAACCTTGTCTCCATTCTCACCATGAAAAACTCAAGCAATATGATTAATATAAGACATCATCTAAAACAAGATAAATCAACTTACAGAAATCATCCATATATATATCAACATTCATTACAACAAATGAAGTGCTCTTGGTTATGAAAAGACCATAAAATATACATTGTAATCCCTAAAATATAGCCTAAATTAGAACATGCTTACAAGGGAGGGGCCTCATTACCTCCTTAGATGGAGGTTTAGTTACCCATGGGAGCCTTAGAAGAAGGAAGAAGCTTAGAAGATCCCTCCATTTTCGAGCTCCTTTGTTGTACCTTCAAGAACTCAATCTTTTCCTCCTCCTTCTCTCTCTAGAAATCTTACAAGAATGAGATATAATTTTGATATGTGGTTCCCCTCACCTTCTTGTAGACATCATCTTACCAAACCCTACCAAAATAAGGCTCAACTCCCACCAAAAGACATCTCCAACCAACCCATAAAGATAGAAATCAGAAAATGAGGGAATCAAGGTGCAAGTGGGCTGAAGTGATAGATCCTGGAGAGCGTTCTACCCAAAGTTCGAGTGCTCGAAGTAAGCCCTTCGAGCGCTCGAAGTTCCATCAGCTTGCTCTCTTTTCTTAACCTACTTTGCACTACTTTGGTAAAACAGCCATAACTTTCTGCTCCGAACTCCAAATGATGAACCATTTAAAGATTTGGAAAGCTAATTCAAAGCTCTAAATATGCCATGTTTTAATGGAAGTCCATTTCTCGAGTTTGTTTGGTCAAAAATGGAGAGCAAAGTCAAACTCCATTACTGCCAGAACATCAGCCTTGAGCACATTGTTATTCAAAGAATCAATAAAACATCATTTTTGCTCCTTTTCGGCCAATATACCTAAAAATATATAAAAACATGCAAATGAAGATAATCTACATAAAATAATCAAATAATGGACTTAACTAATGCAACTAAGGGCGCTTGAATATGCAATATTCGGCGCTTATCAATGACTACATCAATGAGTGGCTAAACCATTCTCTTGGGGCTAGAGATAGCCCTAAGCATGCCTCCTAGACTTTGATGTTTTGTATTTTGAGGGGATTTGTGTTGTAATTCTTGTCTTGACATTTAAATTATATATGAATCTTGTTTCTACAATGATTTATGTGGTTTAATACTTCCAATTGATCATTTCATTCTATTCATATGTCTATGTATGCTAGAATAGATGTTCATATGTTTATCTCTAGGTTTTGTGATATTGATGCATGTCTATGTGTATTGATGCTATGAATCTAGTGATGGTCAAGGCATAGTGCTTTAATGGAATATTCTTATAGTTTGTTTGATGGTTCATACTCATTTTTTGATGGATTGTGCCTCTTCCTTAGTTTAATTATTTTAATTTTCATGTCCCTAGCTTAGTTGTAATGTAGTTACCTTACTTTCTTAGATGAGAAGACAATCCATGCTTGTTTTTTGATATTCCATGCTTATGAATGCAAGTGGTATATTTCTCTAATTTGATGATGTGTATTGATTGTGGACTTAAATGAAGGAATAATGACTTAATTTAATATGTTGTGCTATTCACTAGTTTGTCTAGACAATATATACTTAATTAATCACTTATGCTTGTTGATTCAATTAATGACACACACTAATATTACAACATATAATCCCCCTCATTCATTACATATTGAGTGTCTAGGAAGGTGATGTTTAGTGGTGACTTCTAAGTCCCAAGATCCCTCTCTCATATTTTCTACATTTTACTCTATTTCAATTGCCTTACCTTGCTTCCATTTAGTTGACATTGTAGTTTAATTAACCAATCAAAATATCTTTGATCACTCGACCTACTAATCCGACCTTGATTTCCAAGCATAATACACTCCATTTCCCTTGGGAAGATCCCTACTCACCCTAGTTATATTTATAGTTAGAAGTGGTAGTGGCATATCTAAATTTAAAATTGGCTACACTACACTCCACTTTTGCATGAAATTTGGTGCATTGGTCTACCTACTAGTAAAGCCTCCACCTACCAGACGACAGTCGTCACCTCTCTTCCTTTGCAGGAATTGTCTATCGACTTCAGATTATGTAGGATTTTGGATTGATAATCCATGGCAGGTTAATTTTTAGTAATCATTTCTAACACAATCTAATATTTTTAGACAACTGTAAATTATTGCAGTACCAGGCACCCTGTCCGCTGTATAAACGTCTATAGAATGGGTCATCACCCAAGATCCCACCATCGGGGGCAGAATAGTGGATCACACGATATCAATCGTCTATCTACGTATGATGACAAGGTTTAGAAGATCGACGTACTAACCTTGGTACATCGAGCTAGTCAGGTTTCTAGCTTCTCTCCTTCAGCGACCCTTTGGGGAAACTAGTTATCCAAGACCAATGCCCGATCCTCTGAAAAAGTCTCTACACACTAGAAGGACTCAAAGTCTAGTAAAGTTTCTACAATCAATGAGTCCACCATGTCTAAGGTGGTCCCATGAGGTTTTTAACCATCAAGCACCAATGATGGTCTTTTCAACCTGGAACCAAGCTTAGTCACATGAACTTCAAATTTGATGGGTCACTACCACCACAGTCACAAAGCAAAGCAAACATAAAGGATAAGTCCACGAAAGTGAAAAACTTTGACTCCCTTATTAAAGGGCAAGCATATAAAGTTTGGGCAAAATATCCCCTTATTAAAGGGGTGAGCTGGGTAAGGCTCGTAAAATGTAACCCTTTATTAAAGTTTTAATATCCCGTATTACAAGGGATAATAATGAGTGTCCTGTATTATAAGGACCTAGGCTGAAAGAATCCCGTAATCAATATCCCCGTATTACAAGGGATGATAACAAGTGTCCTGTATTATTATTTCCCTTATCAATAGGGCATGCTGAGTGAAGCTTGAACATGTTACAAACTCCTTACCAAAGAAGTAACAAAAAAACCTAATTCCCTTACTAAAGGGACGAGCTGAGTGAAGCTCGTAAAACCTAATTCCCTTACTAAAGGGACGAGCTGAGTGAAGCTTGTAAAACATGATTCCCTTACTTAAGGGACGAGCTAAGTGAAGCTCGTAAAACCTACTTCCCTTACTAAAGGGACGGGCTAAGTAAAGCTCGTAAAATTTAATTCCCTTGTTAAAGGAGTGACGGGCTGAGTAAAGCTCGTACAATTTATTCCCTCACCAAGGGAAGATTACCCAGGGGTACTAAAAATAGTACCCAGGGGCAGAGCACCCAAGGGGAAGATTACCCAAGGGTACTAAAAATAGTACCTAGGAGCAGAGTACCCAAGGATACCAAAAATAATACCCAGGGACAGAGTACCCACGAGTACTAAAAGTAGTACCCAAGGGTACCAAAAATAGTACCCCCAGGGACCATTACCCAAGGGAAGAGTACCCAGGGAAAAAATAAAAAAATAAAAAAATAAAAAATTTTACTGTTCATATGAACAGTACCCGCGGGTACTGTTCCCAGGGCAAGAGGAAAAAAAAAAAAAAAAAAATTCTTATTACTGTTCATATGAACAGTACCCGCGGGTACTGTTCCCAGGGCAAGGGGGGGAAAAAAAAAAAAAGTTACTGTTCACGTGAACAGTAACCGCGGGAATAGTACTCGCGGGTACTATTCCTCGAGCGAAAAAAAAAAAAAAAAAGCCATTGAAATTCCCAAAGCTAGACGAGCAAGCTTGGGAATGGGGGGTAACTGATTGGGAAAATTAACCTATCTTGACCAGCCGCCAGACCTCTACGACATATTTCGTTATCAGAGATAAAGATTTTCCTCGGATAAGAATGATGACATTTCTTATCCAGGATAATGAATGACGATGTGGTTCAACAGGGTGAGGATAACCTTGGCACAATTTGAGGAAGTCAAAGGAGTAAATCTTATCCCCAACAAATCTGGCAACAATCGATCTCCTCTGATCTCGCACAAGCCGATCTCCCGCGGGATCAATTTGATTCCAATCGACAGCCATAAATAGGGCACCAAGCCGTTAAAGAAGGTATGAGAAAAAACCCTAGAGAGAATATACATAATTATTATGTGATACGATAACAAATACTAACTAGATCGTCGGAGAGTCCTCGGCCGGCACCCCACCGGTGCCATTCGAGGTGACGTCCCTTTGTTTTGCAGGTAATCACCGTCGTTCCGACTCGTGAGGATTTCCGCACCAACAGGTACAGCACGACCCGTTTACAGCAGAGGATCACAGTCCAGGAACCACACGCCATATTCAAAATTCTGCGTTACATCTTTTTCTTCTTGACTGAAAAAAAAAACCCTATATTTTAATGATAGAGATTTTAGCTCAATAGCGATTTTGATTAAAGTTGAAATTTTAAATTTTAAATTTTTAAAATTGTTTTCTCAATAGAGGTTCCATATGTTAGGTAAATTTATTTTATTTTTTCTTCTAACCTATTATAATCTAACTTTAGTATTTTTTTCAATTATAGTGGTAGTGAATGAATTACCAAAATATCCATAGTGGGTTCACATGGATGTGATTATTTACTCAAGTTCAATGCAAGAATGCTTAATTGGTAATGTTACAAAAATATAGTACTTTAACTTTTCAAATGTTATATTTATTTTGGAACAACAAAAAATGATAAGGTGGACTTTTTTATTTTTATTTTTAGATAGAGAGTTTTTATTTTTATTTAATAGGAGGAGTAACGCTCTATTAAATGACATTAATGTAAAATATGAATAAAATTTAAAAGCATAGGAAAATTTCTCATGGAATAATAACTTAATGTTGAAGGGAAGTAGGTTAAAGAAATTTGCTAGCAACTAAATTTGAGATTGTAAAAAGCTAACCATTTAAAGCAATTTGCTATCATAGACTTCCTTTATCAAAAAGTTTCATTTTATTATTATTGACTTTCGCCGGGAAAGCTACGTACCGTTCCAATATATGCATGGATGAGATTGCCCGGAAAGCTACGCACCATTCTGTTAGGATAGGCAGAGATGTTTAGGCCCAATAAATGGTTTCCAGCTAGCTTTTCGAAGGTCCCGTGATAAGTGAAAGCTTACTTTATCAAAAGATGCATTGTATTATTATTATTATTGAGGAGTGCGGGAAACAAAATAGAATTTGAATAAATCAAAACATGATTTTAGCTATAAATAAGTCTCAAAAGGAAATTAAAAAAAAAAAAAAAAATTAGGCCTAATTAATAAATGGTTTCCAGCTTTGGCTAAAGTAGCTCTTTGAAGGTTACGTGATAAGTGAAAGCTTACATTACCTCTATTGAAGTTCGAATGCCGACCATTTGGTCCTTGAAAGCCTACTTTATCAAAAGATGCATTGTTTTATTATTAAACACTGCTGATTATTTCATTATACACAGTTTGATGATTGGTAGATATTTTGTTGACTCGTGCAAACAGCAATTAACAAAAGTATTCTTTGGATAACCCGGGTTCAGAATTTTGCCCACACTAATTCACGAAATTCGTGTAAGACCCCTCAGATATAGATCAGGTAAAGTTAGAACTATATCCATGTATGTGACTTTTACAAAATTGTTTGCATTTAAGAAGAATCGATCACGAAACTTGATCCTTTATGAGACATCAAGGTCCAAATCTTTTCTAATTAGGCCAACCCTTACAATTTAACTCAAATATAGTTCTCCTATAAAAACTTCTTCCACCGTTTGTTTATACCATACTTAAAGGGAGAAGAATGCCCAAACAATCTCATTACAAAAAATATTCTCTAACTCTATTAGAAGCATACTCTTATGTCTGTTAGGCAGTGTAAATGTTCTTATGTTGAAAGCATTTCATACCATAGAATGGAAGCTGCCTGTGGGTGTCGTATACCCGAGTTCACATGGCAAATGCGACGTCATCAACAATGGCCTATATAGCTTGGTCAAACAGTCACTGGGCTACGCCACATCAGCAAAAATGGCCTATATTTTATGGTTAAGAGTCAAATTTACCACGTGATCAACATGCTTCGAACATAAGATCGAAGACTTGAAGACTAGAAGTCGAAGACCAAAGTTGGGAGGAAGACCCAGGATTATCTGGGATCTGAGGAGGTACTTAGTTTGGTGGCAGAAGTCTAGGGTCCGTCAAGTCGAAACTCGACCTCACTTGTATAGAAAAAAATACCATTTTGACTCCCAAACATTTAGCCATATCTTAATTAAATATTGATTTATAATTATTTGAGAAATTAAACTCTTTTAATTACGGAGTATTTTGTTAATGGACACACGTGTGATGTGATCGATGACTTCACCCACTCTCATCACTTGGCCTATAAAAAGTGATGACCTAAGACCAAGAGAGGGGCAGGGAAGAATTAATTAACCTCCTCCACATTGAGAGCTATAGACTCTCTCTGATACAAATTTTTTCTACACTTCACACGAAGTCAATAGTGTTTTTGTACATTGTCATTCTCTTTCTCTATCTCTCTTGAATTGGTTTGGACTTTCACCTCTTTCAATCTACTTCAGATTCTACTATGTTACGAGTTATATCTCACCATTTGTTACTTTATTTTGATTTCAAAACACCTCCGGGCTGGTACTTAGTACCTACACTGCCTAATTTCTTCTTTGTTCTCCCCGTCTGAACTTATTCTGCTCCTGTAGTTGAATTTTTTCTTTCCATTGTTGGTCTTTGTCTACCTCTGCCCTTTCCCAGGCATCCACTTTGGATATTTTTTTCTCTCAACGATAATTTCCCATTTTTGGGATTTTGACTCCATTTATATGGTTTGAGAATGGTAGCAATTTGTTGCAAGTCCACTCAGCTTTTGTTCATGGTCATATATATGTCTAAATGCACCTCAGATGAAGTATCTCTATATAGTTGCTAAATAAAAAGATGTCTTCTTGTTTCAAACTCAGTACCGTCAATACAATTAGGGTACCTCTTTCTTTGTTATTCCATGCTTCATTTATTCTCACTCTCACTGTCTCTGGAATTATGTCCGTCACAGAAGCTACTAATAACAAAATAGCAACCAACTATATGAGTACAAACAGTGATGTTAAAGCGGATGAAGGATGGGCAATGCCTACCGTTGAAAAACCAATGATAATAGCAGTTCCAGGGTATATCTATGCTGACGAACAGTTTGTAAAGGTAGAACAATCCATCAAGAACCCAGAGGAGAAGATATATAGTGGTTTTTGCATCGATGTATTTGAGGAGGTGTTGAAGACTTTGAGTCCCACTTTTTATTTACCCCACAAGTTTGTGGGCGTCAATTACAACTACGACGACGTCGTTAATTTTGTTGCTAACAAGGTAATAAACCCATCTCCAACTTCTTGTTTATGAAGTCATTAATGAGCCTTAATTTCAATTATTTATTACTTGTTTTCACTTATTTATTTCTAACTGGGGAATAAAAATTGATGGAAGACTTTTGACACTGTTTCTGGTGATTTAACATTTCGTGCTGACCGGTGGAAGATCTTGGACTTAAGTATACCATACGCTGAGACAGGTATGTCGCTGGTGGTTCCAGTGAAGCCCCAAGCTCCCAATGCATGGATGTTTTTGACCCCTTTCACTATGGAATTGTGGGTAACCACTTTGGCCATTTTGTTGTACACAATGTTCATTGTTTGGTTATTTGAACATCGCTCCAATCCTGAATTTCGTGGCCCATGGAAGGACCAGCTTGGCAATATTCCGTGGTTCACCTTCTCTTCACTTTTCTTTGCTCACAGTAGGTATTACTGGGCCTATGTATGTTTTGAACCAAAACATTTTATTGAATATATGTTTATCATATGATTTGTAAATTGTTTTACCCATGGTTTCAATGAGAAAAAGGAAAATCATAGTCTTCATAATACAAATCATAACATAGTTTGATGAGTTACTTTATTTTATCATATAAAATTAAACCAGGCCTCTTACCATAATTTTATTATTATTATTATTATTATTGTTATTATTATTATTTTTTTTTTGGAAAGGCCATAAAGTATCACTATTCTACATATTTGGGGGTATAATATAATAATTAATGGATACAACTAAAGCACATGGGTCCATTGACACGTATTATTACCAAATTGAGTCCTCTAGGAATAAGTTCGGTTATTTACATTTTGAGTCTGTACGCAATATAAAAATATATATATATATATCAAAGAAGTTCAACTTATTTGGAATTAATTTTCAATTGTAATATGTTATGAAGTACGCCACTTATATGAAGGAGTTGTATCCATATTGTGTTCGTGTCGAATATCGACACTCGTCAAATACTTTTTGAATACGTATCCGACACTTCATATACGTGTCCGTAAATAAAAATAATTTTTTTTAATAATTTTGAACAATTTTTTGACACTTACAGACACTTAAATGAACACAAATAATATTAACATATTCTAAAGTGTTCAACTTTTTTCTTTAAAAAAAATTGACATTATACATACACATATATATGATCACAAACGAAACATTAAATGATATTTGTTCATTTAAAATAAAAACGTTATTATGACAAAATAGTAAAATAGTGGTAGATATGATATAAAAGTCATTGCAACTTTAGTATAAAAATTAGAAATGAATTAAAATTTTATAATACTAATACTCAATACATGTATATAAATAAAAATTTATATTTATATATAGTCATGTCCAAGCCGTACTTGTATCTTACTTTAAAAAAAAAAAAAAAAATTTGACGTCTCAAAGTATCCGTCTCCGTGCTACATAGATAATATGTGTTTGTGCTGCATATTTAATAAAAGAAAATTTTAAGAGGTGAATTTTAACTGAGGAAGCTCTAATTAAAGATTAATATTTTTTTTGAATTTTCAATCGGTGGTGTCTTTATCACTTAAAATTTTATTCCATTTTAAATATAAACGTTTAATTGAAGTTGAATTGAGTTATCAAATAACTCTTTAGTCATAATTACCACCAAAAAAATAAAAAAAAAGAAAAAAAACTCTTATTCATTATTATCAGAAAAAGAAAAAAATAAATAAAAAACAAGTGTTTTTTTTTTTTTTTTTAATATTTTACCGTAAATAAAAAACAGAGATAGAGTTATAATTAAACCGAGTTAGTTGTAATTAAACCGAGTTAGACATAGATAGAGTTATAATTAAACCGAGTTAGTTGTTTAAAATCTTGCAAGAGTCACGATTAAGCTCTCTGCTCAGTAATTTTTATTCACAGGTGGGATTTTTTATTTTTTATTTTATTTTATTTTATTTTGGGTAAATTCCACAGTTGGGTTACACTCGCGATAATTATCTACTTATAGCTAGCTAGACATATGATCATTGATATAATATTACATCAATGATATGCGTGTGCGTGTGTGCGTGTGTGTGTGTGTGTGTCTCAGAATAATAAGCAAGGAGACTGTACACTGAACGTACAAAGGATTCTTCATCTTAATTCTGGTCACGTGGAGAGGTTATGAAAACAATATTTGCCTTTGTTCTCATATAGACCGTGAATAAATGTTGCAGGGGAAAGGATTCAGCACAACTTTACTCCAGTGGTGGTGGTGGCGGCGTGGCTTTTTGTGGTGTTGATCGTAACACAAAGCTACACTGCCAACCTATCTTGAATGTTTACCATCTCAAGATTCGATCCAAATGTTGACTCGCTCAAGAAGAGCAATGCCGTAGTTTGCTGCTTTAGCAGTTTACTTGTAAAAGACTACTTGGTGAACATCAGAAGAGACATTGATACCCTATCTCAGTACCTGGACGCTTTGAAGAATGGCAGTATCTCAGCGGCATTTCTCGAAGTCCCTTATGCAAAACTTCTTGTTAAGCGGTACTGTGATCAACTTACCGTCACCGGACCAACATATAGATTCGGAGGATTTGCCTTTGTGAGTGGTGGCGGATTGAACTCAACTTGTTGAACTTAATTTTGTGGATGGTTAATAGTCAATACTAAAGCAAACACCATCTTTAAATGCTTTTAGGTTCTTGAATATGCACCATCTTAATTTTATCACTAAAATCAATAAGCACTAATCACATACTAATTAACCCAAAAGAAAATGATAAACAAATATGTTTGCAGCACTAATCACATACTAATTAACCCAAAAGAAAATGATAAACAAATGTTTGCATTAATTAAGCAAACTGATAGAGTATTACAACCCTCATGTTTTTAAGTGCAGGTCTTCCAGAAAGGTTCTCCCATAGCTACCAATGTCTCTGCAGGCATTATCACATTATTGGAGGATGGCACTCTGAAACGATTGGAAGATGAGTACTTCGCTCCATCCCCAGATTGTTTAAACTTTCCAACTGCCAAAAATAGTGGTCGCTTGAGCCCCCGGCACTTCTGGGGTCTATACATCTTCTATATTGCCACTTCCACCATCTGTTTGCTAGTCTTCATCATTCACTCACTCTACAATCTCTTACACCACCATCAAGCATTACAAGAAGACAACATCACGCCAACTCGTGTAAGTGTTTGGAAAAAGATACTTCCATTCACGCGATCCTTGAATAATGCTGGTTCAAGAGATCCTGGGTTATGGGGAGGGAAAAATCCCCCTCCAATAAAAATTGCCCACGTCACTATAATAAAAAAAATTATGCTTTTAACCTTTGGATGTATTGCAGAGGCCCGGTCAAGCCCAAATTAAGTCTTCATTTGCCCAAGATCGCTAATGATAAACTTTCAGCCTGTCAAGCAAGCTCAGCCGGCACAAGATGTATTCGGCCCAAACGTATTAAAGATTGAATAAGTCCTATTAAACGAAGGATCCTACATGAAAGGAAAGTTCTACAAAAGGGAAAGTCTGACATGGAGATAATTGTAAAAGAATGTAACTTTATAGGTAAAGAATTGTATATGGAATGTATTGGAGGACAAGTAAGGCGAGTCTTACCATAAATCTACCATCTTTTTGTATATAAATAGAGGCCTAGACCTCCAATAAAGATCATCAAGTAATATACGCTTTTCTCTGAACAATTCCTGTTAATAGTTTCTCCCTCCGTCCCAAAATAGTTGGGATGTATTGGGATTCCAACTTTTTATTGAAGTTTAGTTGACAATGAGTAAAATTTCATTTTTAACCTTATAAGGGGTAGTTTGGGAATGTGATGAAAAAAAGTACATCTACTATTGGAAAGGGATATGTATTTTGGGGCATCCCAAAAAACAAAGATGGACATATATTTTGGGACGGAGGGAGTATTTTATTTTGAGTGAGTTGTATTTATTCTTTTAACTATTTTAGTTAAGTGAATTCTTGCTCCTATACTTTGGTGCCGTCTGTGGGAAGCGTATAAAAATATACTCCCACGAGTGATTGAAGTCGTTTATGTTACTACAATTAGGAATGTTAATCGGAGGGTCCACAGCATCAGTTGATCAACAGATGGAATTAATGCAAAAGATGCGAGAAGAGTTCGATCTTGCAACAATTCGAGACGCTTCGTCAAGCAAACGAGGCCAGCATGGCTCAGATTACGTTGCTTCAGCAAATGAACGATGCCCTCCAAACAGTTATGGCCCAGATAGCACCGCAGCCACCACCAGTTGATGCGGCAACACCACCCCCCAACCACAACATTCATCCTATTAACGAACCTCAAGCCAATGAGGTTCGGCCTAACGAGGTTCCGCAAGAGCAGAGGACGAGAACCGAGGTGGTCGCTTTGGGCAATCATCCTCATCGTACACAGGACGAACAAGACGATTCCACCCATAAGCTCATGGTGTGGTCTAATGGCATTCTAGACGGCGCTGGCGTCCAGGAGGCCTTTGACGAGAAGAAGCTCTGAGGATTCAGACGCCTGCCGAGATGGCCAGAGAGTATAAGAACTCTCTAGTGAAGACTCCGTTCACCAATACTATATACTATGTTGACAGACCTAAGAAATTTACCATGCCTTCCTTTACTCAATTTGATGGCACAGGGGATCCTTCCCGTCATCTTGATCACTACTCACAGAAGATAGCTCTAGATAATCACAATGATGCGTTCATGTGTAAAGTCTTCCCAACTAGTCTAACGAGAGCCGCATTGGAATGGTTCAAGAACAGGCCGCATAAGTACGTCCATTTCGAACTACGAAACTTTGTGTGCTATGTTCCTAGCACAATATTGTGGAAACAAAAAGCAGACGAAGACCATTGCTAGTCTCTTCACTATATGACAAAAGAGAGGAGAATCGTTACAGGATTTCATGTCCAAGTTTAACATGGAAGCCTCGGAGATAGTAGACTGTCATCTTGAGACCGCTATAGAGACATTTATGATCGGTACACTACAAGAATTTAGGGTATTAGGGACAAAAAAAAAAAATCGTCCCAAAAGGTGCCTAATCCATCCCTAATACCTTTTAGGGATGATAGATGCAACCGTCCCAGTATGTAGCGTCCTAAAAGCCAATTAGGGAAGAACCAATTGGGACAGAACAACTTTTCATCCCTAATAGTCATTTGGGACGAACACCAAACTTCCATCCCAAATTATCATTTGAGACAGAACAACTTTCCGTCCCAAATACTCATTTGGGACGTAACTTTTTTCTGTCCCAAATACTCATTTGGGACGGAAATCAATCTTCTTTTTTTTTTTAATTATTTTATTTTATTGGTTATGTGTGTACTTACTATTTCTGCTATATTCATTTATCTGTGTCCGTTAAAACTAATAAGAAACTAGATATCATGTAAACACAAATAAAAAGGCCAAATTTCATGTCTACACAAATAAAGAAGCTAAATTTTATTGGCCATTAATTAAAAAAACAATGTACAAATCACACTTACATCAATTCTGCTCAAATCATTACCAAATAACATAGTATCTAGATATCAATGTTTGAAATATATTTATCCAATAATAAAAGAGTGAGCATTGATTTGTTGGTGAATGAGAGTGAAATGATGAGATCAGAACAAACTAGCCAAACATCAGTGGCTATGAATTATTGAACAGGCTGCCAAATGGTCCATAAAGCTACTGCTGCTGCAAAACGGGCTTGATATGCACCGAACTATGTGGACATGAATTGAGAGGACATCCTTTGATACTCAAACATACCATTCACAGTTGCCTTCAATCCAATAATGAACTCCCTTACATCCAAATTATCAAATGCCTTTGATGATGATTGGCTCACCATATTGTCCTGCGTTATCAAACAAGTGAATGAACAACCATCAAACAGAATTACTGAATGCACAACCATCAAACAGAATAAATTACTGCAAAGCTAAAATCTAGACAACAAGCAATACCAAAATATCTCAATTACTTTCTATCAAGTCTCTTTTTCTCCATTTCACACCATATCAGAATTAGAAAATGATATGTTTATTGTTTTTTTCTGTCACTAGATTAATTCATTATCAATTAGTTGAGTTAGGAGCAATTGCAGGTTGGAATGGTAGGAAAATCAAGCATTTAAGCTTTAAATCAGTGTAAAAAAAAACTACACAGTACACACACAAAATTGAAGACAAAAACACATAGAGATGTACAAATACAAATATACACAAAATCCTTCAAAGTATGGAAATATTACCTCACGCACAGAAACGCCCAATAACTGGGTTGGAGAATACTGGTATGGGTTAACCCAACTGCAGTGCCCAAATACCCCAAATCCCACAGCCAATCACCCCTCTTCTTCGTCACATCCAGTCCCAAACTGCGGCTTAACGACGGCAAGGATATGGTGACCTCTGCAACTCTTTCTCGGTGATAGCAAAGACACCAACCGATGGCAAAGGACGAAGCAATCAACACCAAACGTAGATACCCACCACAAATTCAGTCACACACGGTGACTACACAAATGACAATTGGCGACAGCGAAAAAAGGGATCGTCAAATCGGTGACCTCACTTCCAGTTCCAGCTCCGTCGAATTGGTGGCCACCACAACTCCTCTGCCTCTATCCACTCAATCCTCTTGTTACTCTACTTCTTCTTCCTCCGATATCGAAACCCTACAGATCTCATCGCCGCCGCACTGGCTCTACGCAGCTGCCGTATATCCCCACCGCCGTCTGATCCACCTCCTACTCAACATCATTTGGGTTACACAGAGAGAGGGGAGATGAGAGATCGTATGTGGTGGTCGTAGAGAGAGAAGAGAGTGAACGCAGAGATGGAGATGGGTAAGGATTTTCTAGAGAAATCGTGGGTTAACCCAAAACGACGTAGTATATTTATTATTATTATTATTATTATTATTATTATTATTATTATTATTATTAATGTCAAATTAATTTTGTGGGTGCCACGTGGCCATTTTGCGAAAAATTTCAACAAAAATTTCCCCCCAAAATGTTGGCGGGCATTTTTTTGGGTGATTTGGGACAGTTAACCTCTTGCCGTCCCAAAAACACTACCTTTTTTAGACAACTTTAAAACAGTCCCTAATAATCCGTTCCTATTGCCCACAATTCTTGTAGTGGTATGATCTAGGGAACCAAGTTCCATACTTCCTTAGTCAAATATTCCCTTCCGGACATGCAAACTCTCAATGCTAGGGCACAAATTTACATTCAACTAGAGGAGAATGTATCCCATCGAGCACAGCATGCCACCCTTGTCACGGTGGAAAATAAGTCTCGGGAAAAGACTTCAAGTTCAAAAAGTCAATGAAGTCAATATGCCACAACACCAGTCACCTAGATACCTGAGAAGAGATAGAGGACCGAAGAGAGGTTCACACCTCTTCGAACCACACTGGCTCGGTTTTTCCAATAGAACAAAACAAGATTTGTAGCCCCTCAACCAATGAGGCAACCCTTAGAGCAAAGGGACAAAAACAAACACTGTGCCTACCATAGGGATTATAAGCATTCAACCAACGATTCCAAATCTGTGATATCCCTCGATTATAGAGTCACAGGTGATCAAGTCCGAGCACAGATCCGAGGGATACCAGACAATTAATATGTAAACAAGCAGGAATACAAAAAGAATTAAGAACAAAATAATAAAGGCTGAAAGAATTCTAAATACTAAATCCTCAAAAGTTATAAAACTAATATTGTCCAAAATTCTCAAAATCTCTAATATACGTACAACTCGGGAATCCATCTAGTGGACCCCTAATAAAATCCCAAATGAAAGCAAAGTACTGAAACAAAATCCAAAACTAAAACATGAAAAGTAATCCTACACAGTCGGAGGAGTAAGTGACTGTATCTGCTCAGCACGATCAAGCTCTAAGCCTAGAACTGACGAACACCTGAAAAATAAGAGTAGGTCAGGCCCACTAGCAAGTTCTACTCTACTACAATCCATAAAGAGACCCGATACACAGATACATCCTAGATAACTCAGCAATAACTAAAGTAATCCATATAGGTATAAATACACATTACAAGATACTCACTAGCCCACAGGTCTGTCTCAGCTTGAGTAAAAGGTAACATGTAAATCGCACATAACGTGGGCATGTATAACTAGACCTACTAGAGGATCATATGTCTATGTCCAGTTATCCATCCTAGGCGATATACACACCTTAACCATGATCCTAAGACTCAAGCTCATATCACGGTACCATAAGTATATATATATAAATAATTCACCCAAACAAGGTAGGTCATTTAACTGTTTATTAACCTGACCTACATATAAGTAGGACTTAACTTTTATAGCTAATCCAACATATTTCATAATAGGTAGGACTTAATATTTTAAACTAATCCATCCCTAGAATAGGTAGGACTTAGTGTTTTGAACTAATCCATCCCAAATATGCCACCGTCCTATATCGGTGCATATATATATATATAAGTCGGACTTAACTTTTGTAGTTAAACCAACTTATTTCAGAATAGGTAGGACTTAGTGTTTTGAACTAATCCATTCCCAAAATAGGTATGACTTAGTGTTTTGAACTAATTTATCCTTAATATGCCACCGTCCCATACCGGTGTATATAAACTGCCAAACAGTCCAAATAATTGATGCGATAATTAATAAAGTAAAACATCAATTAACCCAAACTAAGCATAGTAATAATCAGATAATCAACTACACTTAATACACTGCTGAAACATGATTAACACTATTAAATCATGTAAATAAGCAAAATTGCTAAATATCAGTAAGCAATTAAATCAACTATTCAATACACAACATGCGGTTTTACTGTTTAACTTCATGTTGTTTCATTCCTTAGCATATTAATGTAATCATGCTTTCCAAGTATTTTTATATGTCCATAACAGTTATTTAAATCACTTAGAACAACTTAAACAACTTAAAAATACTTCCAATGGCCAAATAGAACTTAAAAACACAATTTCTGCACGTTTCGGCGCGAGAGCAATCTCCCGGACCTTGAGAGCCAGCTCTGCTCTGTTGGGAGCCGGCTCCCTACATGTGGGAGCCGGCTCTATAGTGCTAGGAGACAGCTCCCTCCATGTGGGAGCCGGCTCTGTCCATGAGGGAGCTGGTTCCCTCCTTTAGAGAGCCAGCCCTTTCTCCCTGAGAGCCATAAGTTCAATTTTGTTCATCTTCTTCACCTTCAGCAAAGTTCAAAGCCTTTGTATTGTTTTTATTAATATTCTTAAGGTTCAATCGCTGTCCCAAATTGATTATAGGAATTTATCCTGCATCAACGACATGAATTAAACACAAGTTTATAATCAACGAAAACCATATTTAATTAAGAACAACCATCAACCATAAAATAGTTTAATTCAACGCAATTAAATTCAATTCAAACATGCTTAAAAGATATATTTTAACATCAATTTAAACCCTGGAGACTACCTAGGCATGCACAGAATACAGGTCTAAGGGAAGGAGTTAGAATAGGAACTTGCCTTTGATTTCAGTTTTGAAACCTTAAACCGTCTTCTCTAGTAATTCCGGCGACCTTAATTTCTTTTACCGACCTTTGTTGCTCCTGGTTCAACCCACGAGCAAGCTTCAATTACCCCTCCTTGGTTCAACCCTTGTCCCTAGCCAAACCCTAACTTTCCTCTCTCTATTTTTCTCTCAAAACTCTCTGTTCTTTTTCTCTGCCTCCACTGTTCATGAATAGGGTTCTAAAACCCTTACGGACACATGACTCGTATATATATAGGCTTTTATGAAAACCTAATTCTAATACCAAACTAATTATATCGGCTAACCTAACCCACATGCTTACATAAAAAAATATAAAACCCTAAACTTATAGTTATACACATAAAAACTATTGACACGAATTTAAAACATTTAATCACAACAACAATTACATAAATTTCCACATAAGCATATAATAATAATAATAAATAAAATAATTAAACAAAACAATTACACAAATAAACACATAAATAAATTAAATAATTAAACAAATAAAACAAATATGCAATAATTCAATTAATCAAATAAAAATGTAATAAAACCATTAATTAAAATGCCGAGACTATCCTTTTAAAATTAGGGGTATTACAAGATCCCTTAGGAGGCAGGTGGAAAACATGATAATCCAAGGAGATCTAGCAGATTACCTCGCACCAAAATAGCAGGCAAGGCCGAGGGACGTCAATCCTTAGAAAATAGAAGGAAATCAAGTGAAGATCATCCATGCAATACATGGAAGGTCGGAAGAAGACCAAGAGTCAGAGAAGGTGTACCGTTCTAGGTTGAGGGCAGCCCACAAGTTAAGAAAGTTATCCTCAGTAAACACTATTGCTTCAGGCAGTATTCATATTGGGTTCGGCGATGGAGATTTGTCCAGAGTTCAGCTTCGTCGTGAAGATCCACTTGTCATCAGTTTTCTGGTAGCAAATTGCATGATCAAAAGAGTCTTAGTAGACTCAGGCAGCAGTGCCAATATTATAACAAAGGTAGTCTTCGAACAGTTGGCGATTCCATCATAATCAATTCGGCCTACGTACCTCTAGTCCTTTGATGGGGTTCGATGGGACAAAGGTGGACCCCATTGGGGTAATTGATTTATCAGTCACTGCAGCAAAGAAGACGCTGAAGGAAAATTTTGTTCTGACAGAAATTCATCCTTCCTATAATCTCATCATGGGAAGAGGTTGGATCCACCAAATGAATGAAGTCCCATCTACCCTTCATCAGGTGATGCGGTGCTTATCTTCAGACAGAAAAGAAGTCATTAATCTTTAGGGAGATCAAATTGCTGTAAAAGAATGTTACATGCTGACTTTGAATGAGGCAGAGAAGGGGATTAAGCTGTCCACACTAGATGCAATCCCCGAAGATACTTCTAAATAGCAATTACAGAGTCTTCTGCCCAAGTACTTAGAAGTAGAGGAAGAAGCTGAAAAACCCACCGAGGAATCTCTTGAGGCTGTCGAAGTTATCCTCGGCGACCCCCAAAAAATAACTTATATAGGCTCTTCCCCCACAGTCGAAGAGAAGGAAGTTTTGATTGATGTCATCCGAAGGAAATCAGATACGTTTGCATGGGATCATTCGGACATGCTGGGGATCAGCCTTTCGATCTCGTGCCATTGCCTAAGGGTGGATCCCTTATTCAGGCTGATCAAGCAATATACGCTTTTCTCTGAATAATTCCTGTTAATGGTTATTTTATTTTGAGTGAGTTGTATTTATTCTTTTAACTATTTTAGTTAAGTGAATTCTTGCTCCTACAGGTTCCAATCTTAAGTCATGCGTAAAATTGTATTGAAATGCATTAATTAAACACCTAGATATGTTGTTTAGCTAGATATTATTAGTTTATGACTCTGGGCCTCCAGATCTATTTCTATATTTTGGTGACATCCATGTTTGAAGCCTGAATCAACAGCATATTTCGTTCGATGAGAACATCATTAGTGAGTGAGGACAAATTGCACTTTAATAAAGTTTTTGTCTAAGTTTTTCTCACTGGTCGCACAGTTTATAAAGTTTGATCCGGAATTGCAAACTTTCAAAGGCACAAATCATTGAAAGAAGGATTTAATCGCACTATGAAGGGAACACATCGTTCGAGGAGTGTTTTTGTTTTTTCAACAACCCATATTATACCAAGATTGAGGAATAAGCCTGAAATTCAGTATTTGGACAAGGTGTCGTAAAATCAAGGTGATAATCACTACAACAGTTCTAGCTTTCACCAGCGCTCAAAAACGTTAGTGAAAGTCCAAAAAAATGCTGGTAATTCCCAGCGTCTTACCAGCGCTTTTGAAAAAGCGCTGGTAAATCCAGTGTTGGTAGGGTTTTACCGGCGCTTTTTGAAAAGGCCAGTAAAGACCCTTTACCGGCGCTTTTTGAAGAAGCGCCGGTAAAGACCCTATACCAGTGCTTCTCTAAAAAAGTACTGGTAAAGGGTTATTTTGTGATTTTTTTTTTTCCTCTTTACCGGCGCTTCTTAAAAAAGCACTGGTAAAAGGTCTTCTTCTTTTTTTTTTTTTTTTTTTTTTTACCCTTTATTGTTTTTGGAAAAATATCTTTACGGTTGCTTAAATGTCATCCAATATAACACAAGTTGGCAATATGAATATAAGATCCAAATTGTTTTTACATAATACAACCACAAGTTAACCTGTAATCAAACATCAAGTCCATTCATAAACAAAATTTACTAACGAGATAAACCCAATCCACACCAAAGTTTTTTTTTAAAAAAAAAAAGTGAATTACGGTGCAATAATGAAATTTGATAAAGTGTAGCTAAGAAACTCTAGCTTCAACTGTATCTCCAATAGTTTTGAATCGTGTAGAAAAGCTAGTCATAATGGTTCTTCTCGCATGATTGGCATGGTAACACTTCCTTCCCAATTTGTACATGCATCTTTACTCAAAATAATTCTTCGGGCTACTATGACATCGGTTTTTTCGAACAAAAAAACTTCACTCATGCCCTATAAAAACAAACCAAATATTTAAGTTAATAAAAAAAATTCGAGATAAACCTAATACATGTCAGGAATATTGTAATGGTTAATTAAATGCATCAACCAGTCTAGGACTTGCAATTCGACTAACATCAGGAGACTCAACAATAATGGTTTTGGTACTTCAAGAATGTCTTTTTTTGAATGTTAGTAAGATTTCAAGGTAATAACTTAGGGAATTGATTTATTTATTTTGATAAGTGAGACCTTTTCATTTTATATTTTTCATTCATATGTAATCCTACGCAAACACCATAGCAAACTGAATTACAAATGGAAAAGTTAAGGAAAAAAAAAAAAAAAACAAAAGAATACCTTTAATACTCTTTGCAATAATAGATAATAACGTATTTCCAGATTTCTACTCTTAATGATCAGGGTCTTTCTCCAGAACAGTAGTTTCTTCAATGGTTAGAATAATTCAAATCCTCTTTACAATGTCAGGAACTGAAAAAAAAAAAATAATCAAGCAAAATGAGCTTAGATAGAATCATAAAACAATCTTTCATATTGAATCTACTAAAATATACCACGGAGAGGGAGTTCTAATGATTCAAAAATCCTTGCCGTTGTTAACGGCTTCCATCATGGTGATGCAGTGAGAGCTCTCCAAGTTCAGAGCCGGGTGTGGGACGGATTCACCTGCCACCCACAAGCTTATCAGATTGTATGTGAAACTAATCCACCATTGCACTGATGCACATATATAACCAGTAACTTTAAGGCAACATTTTTTTTTTCTTTATAGTTTTTTCCTGAATTCTTTGAAGGGACAATATGAATCAAGATAGAATAATTAGTATTAAGTTGTTAATAGAAAATAACTTGATGGAAATATGAACATAAAGACAAATAGTGCTTTCATTCAGTTACATGTTGTGCATGAACAAGGAATGGTAAGCTCTGGCAGAGACAATCCGAACTTTGATTCAATTCTCTGGTCCCAGTTCAGGAACTGATCATTGAAACATATATTACACTCAATTTAACATATTTACGTAGTTGTTTCATTAACGATTTAAAGTTGTTGTAGTTGTTGCATTAGGCATGTGACAGAAAAGAGAGAAAAATGACACATGGGAGGGGTTAACATTTCAAATTAGGCAATTTCAAGCAAACTTATTTAGGGTAAATATCACCGTTATCTATAATTCGTGACTGTCAATTCCAGCAGATTTTATAAATCCAACTAGTTAAAATGTGTTCAGAAAAGGGAAAATTACCTTGTCAAGAGAATTTAAGTAATCAACGGCTCTTTCTCTCATGTGTTCAGAATGTGTATATTATAAGCTGCAGACTACAGCAACCTTTATGGTGTCATTAGAAAAGCACAAACAATTTAACGTGGTTAGATTGACAAAATTAAGCATATGCAGCCAACAATAGAAAGAAAAACTAGAGAGAATATAAAGGTCAAATAAGAATTATGGCAATATGATGATCAGTGGTTTCGTGGACCTAAAACATTCAGCATGAGAATTGTTAATGGCAAAAAGCATTACTTAAAGTGTTTCTGATGACATACACCTAAGAATTCATATCCAAGTAGTGCCCAAAGAAGGAAACAGAAAAATGAAGAATCATTAGTCTTAAAGCACCATCTACACTGGAACTGAACACTGCAATTTGACTGATTGTAAGAAATTACAAGTAAATATTGCAATTGAGCATGAGGCAAGAACTATATGTTAACCATATAATTCAAAAAAAAAAAAAAATTGAAAATGAAAAAAGAAAAAGAAAAAAAAAATATATATATATATATAAGGTGCACGGTAAATATCAAACATCTTATGAAGGTCGACAATTAAGATAGAAATTGAATTACCCTGTAGATTTAATAGAGAGAGTACCAAAGAGAGAGCATATGAAGATCGCCTACTCCTAACTTCATGGCTGAACTGCTAGAGCAAGGAATAACATACTTGAAATCCATTAGAAGATACAAGAAGTCAAAAGCTGACACAGTCGGTTCTTCAGATTCTTCATGAGCGTTAAACTTGTTCATCTTTTCATTCTCTGACACACAATGTTGGTCTACGAATTTCAACAACAGTCGACAACAGCAATCAAAGCCCCAAAAATGAAGAAAAAAAAATATTAATTAGAATCAAAACAACATTGTATGTCAGAGAATGAAAAGATGAATCAAGAACCTCATGTCCTTCCCATTCACAAACCCTAACTCGGAACGCTGCCTACCATCATCACTTCCACCACATACTTCTCTCTTTCCTCTGACTTTCCTCCAAAATCCACTCTTCGAAACGCTTTCCTAGTAAGCATCCTCTTCAAAAATTGAAATCCTTAACCTATTAGTAGGCATCCCCTTCAAAAATTGAACTACTCTACCCAACTCTAACATCAAAATCGCATGAATGAGTCATGTATTGTTCAAATGAAAAACAAAAAAAAAAAAACAATTAGGAACAGTGGCTGTTGAGAGATAGCGGCTGAAGCTTGCAAACGGTTGGGGAAAAAGATGCACAAAAATATATTACCTTCATAATGATAAACCCAATATCTATGTTTTCTTCCCATGATTCATACAGTCTTTTCAACCGACCAATCTGGAATGGAAAACAAAGTTTTACAAAATATAGATATGGCTATGAACTAAAGGACATTACAGGAAAAACCCACAAAATAGAAATGGAGAAAATTGGAGGACAGAGGACACACCATGGGATTAGTGAGAGCATTTAGTGTAGATGGTCTGTTGAGTATATCTGCTCTTGATTTAACTCTTACCTCAACTAAAACCTGAATTTACAGACAAAATAAAGAACATTTCTTGGATATAGAAAGACGATATGGCTTTCTTCAAAGACCATCATGGATACAAACAAATTTGAGAGAAAGCTAAATGGGTTTCAAAATATTGACCAATTCAAATGCGCATACACACATATACATATATATATAGAGAGAGAGTGTGTGTGTGTTCAGATAAACTTGCCTGGTCTTGAAGATCATCGTGTTGGGTGTTGTGATACCCCTCGGATCCGAGACACGGGTTGATCAGGCCCAGGCCCAAACCCGAGGGAATATCAAACAATTAATATTTTATAATGAACACGGAATACAAAATAAATTAAGAAATGAAATTAAAGCTGGAAGGAACTAAAAATAGAATCCGCAAAATATTATAATTATTAAAATCCATCAAACCCAAACTCCAAAACTCCATCAGTTTACAACTTGGGAATCCATCTCTAGTGGACCCCTATTAAACATCCAAACGGAAGATAGAACAACTGTAATAAACGCCCAGAAATAAAACTATAGAGAGAGCCCTACATCGTCGGAAGAGTGAATAGAGACCTCTGCTCAGCACGAACACGTCTAAGCCTGGAACTGTCGTGTACCTGAAAAAATAGAAGTGGGTCAGGCCCACGCGCAAGTTCTATACTACTACAATCCAAACAGAGGCCCGATACGCATGTACATCCTAAACAATTCAACAATAGCTGATAGTCCGTAAATATATATATAGTCACACTAAAGGACTCTCACTGGACTATAGGCCGGTCTCAACCTGAATAGAGGTAACATGCTAAAACGCACACGAAGTGGGCATATGTACCTATACCTAAACAGGGTACACCTCCAACCATCGTAGCCAGCTACACATCCCGATGCATATACGCTCCCTAGCCATCGGTCCTGAGGCTCAAGCTCATACCGAGGCACCATAACAGTGCATATATAAAATCCATCCAAAATCCCTGGTATTGCCGCTCAACAAGTAGTTGCCATGACAATACAAATCCACGGGACTTAACTTTTAGTTAATCCCATCCTTATTCCAAGTAGGTAGGTAATGGTATTGTTTTAAAAACCAAACCCATCCTTAGTATGCCACCGTCCCATACCGGTGCCTACTTTCCAATCCTCCAGTAGTCAATAATACCAATAAATCAAGTATATATCAACTAAATTCCAACATCCAACATTCAATGTTAGCAGTGATAAAATAAGCATTGATAAACAGGGTCACAACAACAACATATACATGCCCAATTTAAGTTGTTCCCTTTAGTCTGATATAAAGACAGAATTAATTAAAACTTTCATTTAACACTTTACAAATGACATACAGATATGTAGGGTATGTATCACAAAATCCTAACCTCCACAGTTGATACTAACTGTGATAATGTAAGCATCAAAACAATATTCACAATATGTATGTAGACATGCTCAAATTATAGTGTTCCACAAGACCGATTTAGTGTTAAACTCAAATCCTCCTAGTATTTAAGTTCCAACAGTTGCTATTACAGAAGTTAAGATAGCTATCATCTAGACCCATCCTTCTAATAATTTATACTAGCAGTGGTAAGGAAAAACGTGAACCACAGAACCACAATGCATCCACAAACATGCTTAGTCTAGGTTGAACAAGCATACAACACTACTGTACCTACCAGTTTCATTGCAAAACAGATATCATTTTAGTTTGGTTTAATCTTCATTAATCCTGGAATCATTTAAGAGTGCAAAGAGTATGAAGCCTAAGGGAAAGAGTAAGGATAGAATCTTGCCTCAGAAACTTTTGTTCAAAGTTTCAACGTCGTCTTCTTAAAAAATCCCGGCGAGTTCCAAAACCCGGTTACTGTTCAAGGGTACGAAACACTATTCCTGAACTCAAAATCTGATCTCCACCGTTCAGATTGTGCGACACTGAGTCATGAACCTATCCTCCAAATTTCAGCTCGATCGGACCACGGACGAAGTGGGATCGGATGTTTGATGAAATCTGGGCAGAATGGAAAAAAAAACCTGTGCGACCCAGTTACTGTTCACGAGTACGAATCACTGTTCCCGAGGTCAAACTCTGATCTCCACCGTTCAGATTGTGCGTCACTGAGTCTGAACCTCTCCTCCAAAATTCAGCTCGATCGGACCACGGACGAAGCGGGATCGGATGTTTGATGAAATCTGGGCAGAATGGAAAAAACCTGTGCGATCCAGTTACTGTTCACGAGTACGAATCACTGTTCCTGAGGTCAAACTCTGATCTCTACCGTTCAGATTGTGCGTCACTGAGTCGTGAACCTCTCATCCAAAATTCAGCTCGATCGGACCACGGACGAAGCGGGATCGGAGCTTTGATCAAACCTTGGCAGAATGTGAAAAACTGCATTTTTCCTTCTCCACTTCCACAAAACGTATGCTTTGTTTTAAAAAAATCCTACACAGACGTCTACCTTATACTTATAGAGTTTTCCTAAACCCTAGGTTCACTTAAGTCCAACTCACAATCCTAACCGGCCCATCCAATTAACGTAGAAACCTACGACGGCTATAATATAAAACCCTAATTTATACTGTAATTAAAACCCTAGTTAGATGTATTTACCTAATTACCCTATTCACCATTAAATACTTAACAAATAATCTAATTGAACAAAATAATAAATAGTAAACCCAATTAAACCAAATAAGACACACATAAAATAAGAGACACATAGAATAATTAAACCAATTACACTTAAACCATTAATGCCAATTAAATAATTAAAATACTAACAAGTAATTCCAATCAAATAACTAAACCAATTACACTTAAATCATTAATGCCAATTAAATAATTAAAACACTAACAAGTAATTCCAATCAAATAACTAAAAATAAATATCATTTAAATAAATTAAATCACCACAAAAGAAAACAATTAAGCACCTAATAAAAAAAAATAATGACACATAATCAAATAAAATGCGCTTAAATAATAAATTAAATACCATTAAATACCAGGAATATCCTTTTTAAAATTAGGGATATTACAGGTGTAGTTGGGTGGAGAGGATAAGGTTTCAATCTCTGCATTCTCTTTCTCTGTATATATGTATAGATTGAGAAACAGCGGGCCAGCGGCTGAAGCTTGCGAACAGCAAACCCGAACTGGAACAGCGGGCGATGGAAACTGAAAGATATGGGTTTTGATTTTTTGAACAATCTGAAATGATGTGCCGGTATGTGTTTTGATATAGGTAATAGAAAACCATTAAAAATCTTGCATCAAAAAGGAACTGATGCATACCATTTAAGAGAAAAAATTACAGAGCTTGATTAGTTGATTTAGAAAAAAAAATTAAAATAAAACCCATACATACAAGTTAGCAGTTGCAAAGAGAGAGGGAGGCAAGCTTGAGAGTTGAGAGACAGCAGGCCAGCAGTTGAAGCTTGCGAATGGCGAACCCGATCTAGAACAGCGAAATGGAAATATATGAGTTTGGATTTTCTTCAAAAAAAAAAAAAAAAAAAAAATTCCCTTTAAAACCCAAAACCTAGAAGACACAATACCAAAGACCCAGCTGAAATTATGAAATATTAGCCAATAAAAATTTACCATTTTCTACCAAAAACTCACATTTTAGATGTATATGAACACATATATGTGTCTATAAATTTGATGATGATGATGATAAGGGTGAAGGACAAGACCAAGAGGTGTACCTAACTGGCGATTTCGCCAGTGACTTGTCGGAGAAGTGGAAGAGCTTCACTCGCAATGCAGAATAGAGATGTTAAGGACGAACATAGAGATGGAGGTGATTGGGGAGTTGTAGAGGAGGGGGGGCGGGGGGGGCAAGTTCAGAGTTGAGACCGAGAATAGAGATGTAGGCGATTGGGGAGGCTGAAAGAAACCTAGGGCTCAGATGAATGAGATCGGTAAAGATAAGAAATAAATGGTAAATTAAGGAAATAAAAAAGTGAAATAATATTAGAGCGGCAAGTTTTCCCGCATTAAATTTCGCACTTACCAGCATACCTATACTAGCGCTTTTGTGTCAAGTGCTGGTATAAACAAGCGCTTATATAGAAGCGCTGGTAATTAGTACACAACACCAGCGCTTTTTGAAAAAGCGCTGGTAAAAGCCTAATATGTTGTAGTGGCTAGTGGATTTTTTTGCTAGCAGTCTTCGTGATTTCTCTCCTACATTGGGTTGATTTTCTCCTTATTGGGTTTTTACACTCCTAGTTCTCTAACTCTATTTTTATTTACTTGATAAATGTTTTTGATTCAATTGTTAGTTGAGGGTAAAATAAAAAATTGAGACCTATTCACCTCCTTTAGATGATTTTAAAATTGAATTCCACAACCATTCTACATAGCGTAATTCATATTTAGTTCTTATATTGTATTGTTATAAATGAAACAATGCGCAAGAGAGAATTCAAAACTTTTCATGGTATCAAGGCACTAAGTGTTCTTTGAATGGTTAAGTGCAGAAAACCCCCCTGTGATATAGGTTTTATACACAAATAGTCCATCCTTTTTTAAAATGTCCATTTCAATCCATAAAATTCAAAAAGGGTGCAAATAAGTTCTTCTGACTACTTTTTGGTCAAATTTGACATAAAATAAATTTTAAAATCCTAATTTACCCTTCTCTTCCTATTATACTATTTTCTAAGGGGCTCTCGGCCACCACATCCCTGCCACAACAATTGGTGGAGGAGCTCCACCACCATAGTAATCGCACTCAAAAACCACCATCACCCCCACACCCCCAAAAAAAAAAAAAAAAAAAAAAAAAAAAAAAAAAAACTCTTCCTCTTCCTATTCTGTTTCAATCTGGATGTTCACTCTCATCATCAAACCCAATACAATAAGTGCAGATCTTCCAAAAGGTTCTGATGGAGGATGGCACTCTGAAAAGATTAGAAGATAAGTACTTCACTCCCCCTTCGGATTGTTCAAACTTCGAAACTGCCAATAACAAACAACGCATATCGCTTGAGCCTCCAGAATTTCCGGGGTCTATCCATCTTCTACGTTGCTACGTCCACCATTTGTTTACTACTATTCATCATTCACTGTCTCAACAATCTGCGACACCGCCATCAAGTCCAAGATGGCAACATCACACCAACTTGTATAAGTATTTGGAACAAGATGCTTGGACCCGCGAGATTCTTGAATAATCCAGATTCAAGAGATCCTAGCAGGGCTCCAACCTCAGGTCATGCGCCAAATTATATTGAAATGAGTTAATTAAACACAGTTATGTTGTTCAACTAGATATTATTATTCATATCTATTTCTATTTTTAGGTGACATCCATGGTTGAATTTTTTTTGTGTGTGTATGTCAATTGGTCTCTCAATCCCTTGAATTTTGGGATCTGAATCCATTTAAATTTAGGGATTTGGTTTACACATTTAGTTCTATATATTTTCATGGTGTAAATGAAACAATGCACAAGAGAATTCAAACTTTTCATGGTATCAGGGTACGGTTTTCTTAACCAGATAAATCGACACAAGTTCTTTAGTTGTGTTTTTGTTTTTATATAGATCTCATGAGATTTCTCTCCAGGTCTCGAATTTTCCATAAACTAGTAGAATTTTTGAACACCTCATTTATATTTAGCAAGTGACAAATAAAAATATTAGTATATATTTTTAGTTAAGGACGGCTACCATAAGGATGAACTTAAATTTTCTTTCACGACATTTTAAGAGTATTGTTAAAATGGTCTAAATGAAATTTTTTTATAAGTTTGAAAGGGCATGAGCCTTGAGTTAGTTTTATTTTCAAAGTCTCCATTTTGAGCCTAATATGCCTTAAAAAAAAACTGGGGTAGCAATTAAAATTTTTGATGAATTTTAGGACGATACATGAAGTTTATTTATGAATTAACTGCTTTTTAAGGGCATTATGAAAAGTCAACCCACCCTAATCTCTGCCCTTGAGCAAAAGCTGTCCCTGAGCCCGTTTGGGGTTAATGTTGAAATAAAAATAAAAATAAAAATAAAAAAATAAAAATTATAATAATAATTTGTCAATAAAGCTGTTAAAAAATTGCGAGCAACAAAAAAAACATATGTTAGGTATTTGGTGACATGTTATAATAAGTATTTTTTAATTAAATTATTTTTTAATTTATTTGGTAACAAAATTTTTAAAACTACTTTTCTGGCTAATTTTACAATAATATCATTTAATATGATGTTACTATATTTAATAATAACAACTTTATTAAGGTGTAATTGTCGTTATAAAAAAAAAGAATTACCTCATAACGTAGTTTTATAAGTTACAAATTCTAATTTTATTCAAACGCTCTACTGAATTAAATTTGGTAATCATTTAAAGCGCTTGTAATGGTTATCAAACAAATCTAAACATAATTTTTCAAAATAAAATTGCTTTTAATCAGTAGAAAAGCAATCCCAAACAGGTTATTAAAAAGATAAATTATTACATGATTTGGACGGTATGATCTTTGTTAATAAGGGATAATTTTACTTACCTCCCTCGAGATTAGGCTTAATTACAAACATTACCCCTAACGTTTTAAAAATATCACTCACCTCTCTCCAATGCGGCCGGTGTTGGTTTCCGGTAGAAATTAATATTAAATAACTAAAATACCCTCTAATATTATATTAATATAACATAATATAGAATCTTTTATGTAAAATGACTATATTGCCCAAAAATAAAGTTACAGGAGTATTAATATACACTACATATACACACCACCGCCTCCTACCATGTATACATACACAGACAACTTCCATAGGTGCTGGCACCGCGGCCATAACCACCACCATCATAATCATCACCACTGGCGGACTCTTCCTTTCCGATGACCAACAGGACACTACCATCCACTAGTGAAGCCAACGGACAACCCAAAATAAGGAGACTAAGGAAGAATAAAACTTAGTGAATCCAACAAATTTTGAGAGAGTGCGTTTCAACTGGGTCAAAATTGTGTATATACAGTATATCAATATATAGATACATACGTGTGTGGGTTGGGCAGGGCAGAGTAAAGCTACCATCTCCGGCTTAAAGTTCACCGGTCCGAACATGACATATCGCGCCTCGACTTTGCCGACATTGACGTAATCACTGTAATATTCACCGGTGAAACTCCCACTCGAATGCGAATCCGAATTCAGAAACTGTAGCGAGCTCGACAAGTGAAGCGGTTCGAGTCGCTGATCAACTAAGAGCTGCGAGACTTATGAAAAGACGGTGATTTGACGATGGTAAAGTGGACGACGCTCTTTTGCTACTCGTTCAGTTCGTCTCGGTCGTCGTTGCAGGGATGATGTTTTCGTAGAAGACAATATTAATGTTGTCGATTGGGCTGATTGCGGAGTTTAGATTGATGAAGAAATAGGTCTTGATCTATCGGGGTTTTTGGATTAGGGTGCAGCCGCGGACGTTGGAGCTGAGGAGGAGAGCTGCTCTATCAGCAATGAGGGGTTTCCATAAATTCTGGCGGCGAGATGCTCCATTGATTCCAGCGGCGAGATGCTCCATCAATTCCGGCAGCGGCGATGATTTGCAGCTATGTATATAGACCTATATATATATATGTGTGTGTGTCTATGTATAGGATAGACCAGTTTATATAGCTGTGTATATATATACATATATATATTATGTACAGAGAGCCGTGCTTCTAAATAGGTTTTTAGAGTGAGGTGTATACAGAGATTATTTTGAGGGTATATGAGTAATTTTTAATTCAAATGTAAAGATGGAAATGTCAAATGTGATATTTCATGCTAAAAAATGGCTGACATCATCAAAGATGGGTGCTGACGACTGTCCCCGGAAGGGGCAAAGTGTTATTTAGGAACTAACTTTGAGGAATGTTGATCTAATTATCAAAATATTAGGAATAGTATTTGTAATTAGGCCTAATTTTAAGGGAGATAAGTGAAATTATTCCTAATATGATATGATGTTACTATATTTAATATGATGTTAAAATGGTCTAAATGAAATTTTTTTATAAGTTTGAAAGGGCACGAGACTTAACTTAGTTTTATTTTCAAAGTCTTCATTTTGAGCCTAATATGTTATGTGCTTTAAAAAAAAAATTGGGGTAGCAATTAAAATTTTTGATGAATTTTAGGACGATACAAGAAGTTTATTTATGAATTAACTACTTTTTAAGGGCATTATGAAAAGTCAACCCACCCTAATCTCTGCCCTTGAGCAAATTAAAGCTGTCCCTGAGCCTGTTTGGGGTTAATGTTGAAAAAAATTAAAAAAATAAACATTTTTATCAATAAAGCTGTCAAAAAATTGCAATCAGCAAAAAAAAAAATATATGTTAGGTATTTCATGACACATTATAATAAGTATTTTTTAATTAAATTATTTTTTAATTTATTTGGTAACAAAATTTTTTAAACCACTTCTCTTGCTAATTTTACAATAATATCATTTAATATGATGTTACGATTTTTAATAATAACAACTTTAGTAAGGAATTGATGTAATTGTCATTATAAAAAATAAAATGGACAAAATTGTCTAATGAACCATTTAAAGCGTTTCTAATAGTTATCAAACAAATCTAAACGCAATTTTTCAAAATAAAATTAATTGCTTTTAAATAGTAGAAAAACAATCCCAAACAAGCTCTTAAAAAGATAAATTATTACATGATTCGGGCGGTATGATCGTTGTTAATAATAACATACCGTCACCCAAAAAAAACCTTGTCGATCAATTTTTATTTAATGGACAATACTTAGTCCTCACCAATAAGGATGTATACCGCCCTCACCGTTACTTTTAACTAATAATAAATGAAGGACTTACAGTAAACATGTCATCTTTAATTACCAAATCAAATATGGTGAGTACATATTCACTTACCAAATAAAAAATAATGGTACAAAAATGCAGATCTTTTATTTGGTAATTATGAAAGAAGACATGTCCAATTTTATTAGTCCACATCAGCGTCGAAGATGATATACATCCTCATTGGTGACATCTAAGTGTTGTCCAAAAAAAAAAATGAGGACCTAAATATTGTCATTATTTAATTATATGACAATTATTATTATTAATATATATATATATATATATATATATATATATATAACACTAGTAATTTTTTTTTTTTTTCAATTTCTCCTCCATTCTTAACCCATTTAAATTAGGCCCATTAAATATTTGGGTCTGGCCTAAATTCTATTAATATATAAATAAATAAATTTATATTCAAAAAAGTTAAGTTTTATCATGTGACCAAACGAGGATAAAAGAAGATAAAGTTTAACTTTTATTCTTATCCTCTCTCTCTCTCTCTCTCTCTTCAACCCTTCCTTTCCCATCAACTATACTCTTCTTATTTTTTTTCTCTGATCTTCTCACTTATGGTCATTCCTTTGTTAAAACCTTGTAATATATGCATTAACTGATTTAGAAGAGTCATCTACTGAAAATTTCAGATCAGGCGGCACAGAAGGACATGGTCAGTAAATACAGTTAATTTTTTTTCTTTGTGTATACTATATATATATTTGTGGGTCACCTTTTTCTTCTCTGTTTTTCTTTTATTTTTTTTCAAAAGAAAATTTCTACAATGTCAGACACGTATCCTTAGCTTCTCTATTCTTGCGCCTGTTCTATAGAACATCTTCAAACGTATGTTAAAAAATCTTGTGTAAAATATAGAAACAAAGCTAATTTTTTTATTTTTTTATTTATCTCCAACAATATGTTAAGATAAGTATAAACACTATTAAAGATGCTCTAAAATAATAAGATACAAGTGTGTTGAAGCATGTTTGTATTGAACACATGTCCGACACTTACTACGTCGCACCTTAGCAACCTGTCAGTGTTTCCTAAGGACTAATTAAAAATGGGTATGATGACTTATTTCATTACCAAATTAGAGATGACATCATCTCTAATTATTTGTTCCCATTCACTGGCAATGCATGTACATCGTTACAAGGACCTGAGTATTATCCTATATGAATTATGGAATCAAGTTATAATTTTTTATTGAAAGCAAAAATAAAGTAAAATAATTGATGACATTGTTAAGGGTGCGAGCCCACCGTCTCCTAGACTGACTTTCGAAAGATGCATTGTGTTATTATTATTGGCAATTTTGTGGGGGAGCACCATGTTAGCAAAAGTAATCTTTCATTTTCTTGGTCAAATTGGAGATTAAAATCAAGTAAAGTTGTCTTGCAAAAATTAAAAAAAAATAAAAAATAAAAATAAAAATAAAAATAAAAATAAAAATTATTATTATATGATTCCGCGATAATTGGGCTATATAAGTTTTTGTGTCATTATTGTCAAATCAACTTTTTGTTTATAGGTTGTTGACCAGAACGAATAATTTTAAGACATAATAATTTTTCCAAACTTACTCTATCTTTTATTTATATCATATTTGGATGGTGAGGAATGCATATACAATGTAATTATAACTCAAAAGATGCCTCGCTGTTTCAAACTGATCACTACAGCTTGGGTACCTCTTTCTTTGTTATTCCATGCTTCATTCATATTCATTCTCATTCTCATTCTCATTCTCTCCCGAAGCTCTATCGCAAAAGCTAATAACAAAGCAACCAACATTAGTGATGTTAAAGCTGAAGGATGGGCAATACCTACTGTTGAAAAACCAATGATAATTGCAGTTCCAGGGAGGACCTTGTCTAAGCACTTTGTAAAGGTAGAACAATCCACTAAAAACCCAGATGGGAAGATATATGGTGGTTTTTGCATCGATGTACTTGATGAGGTGGTGAAGACTCTGAGTCCCACTTTTTATCTGCACAAGTTTTTTTTTTTTTTTGTTTTTTGTTAAAGGTAAGCTTGTATATAAAAACGAAGAATTTACATTGAGCCCCAAATGGGGAAGACCAACAACAAAAAAGCTACAACCAAAACAAATTTTGAAACTGCTACATACAAAATATTCCAAAGTTATACCATTCATTCAAACTGCAACCTTCATAGTAGCATCAGCAAACAGTAGCAAATATTGTCTACATAGCATCACGGCAGCATTCCAATAGAGCTTTCTCATCAACATAGCTCAGGGTAGCAAGGTTTGTCCACATGGTATGGAACATCCCTGCTGAAATAGATATTGTAACTGACAGGGTGAGTTGATCATCGTAATGTCAGAGCTGGATTTTAACTTGAGTGTTGCTAGTCTGGCTCTCACATAATTTTTGACTTGTGCAATGATGTTGTGATAGGGTGTTGCTTGGTTGCTAAAAGCTCTAGCATTTCTTTCCAACCAAATAAAATACACTGCAGCTGCCCACAACAGCTTATGGACTAAGCAATCTACTGATAACCAGTGTGTGGAGCACCATTAGATCATGTCATTCCAGCTGTTAGGTCTGATGTAGAACCCAGCCACTTTTTGCACAAACTTCCATATATTAGAGGAGTAGTCACACTTGAAGAAAATGTGATCAATAGACTCCCAATTTGCCTTACAGAGGTAGCACCTATTTGTGTAGTGCTTGTTCAGGATAGGTTTGGCATCAAGTGTGTAGAGTCTTTCTCTTACAGCCAGCCAAAGGATTAGGCTATGCTTAGGGATGTGATGCTTAAACCACACCACTTGTGCCAAGTGAAGATTGGTGATAAAGGACTGAAGTAATTCAATGTGTGAGCCATTGAGAAATCTCTGTTTGGACAAGGTAACCATTCGACTGAATCTGGATTGGAAGAGGGTGAGGACAGTTCATGTAATTGGGATATGAAATTTCTGGATTGGAAGAATTGATGAAGCTGTATAGTGGTCGGATTGGCCCATTGGTTGTTAGAAATTAGCTTATCAACTAAAATGCTGTTATCAAGTTGAAGAATTTCCAAACCAAAGAGCCCCAATTGCTGTACAAGAGGACCATTTGGTAGCCAGTAGTCCAACCATAAGCTAGTATCCTTTCCTGTCCCCACCCTATGCCTTAGTAGACCTCTTGCCATTGTCCTCAATCCCAGTAGTTTCCTCCAAAACCCTGAACTCAAACATGAAGCTTTTAGTGTCCAAAAGCTCTTTGATTTTACAAGGTATTCCATTGACCATGCAACCTACAGGCTCTCATTTCTTGTACAAATTTTCCAAATGTGTTTCAGACTAGCAACCTTATTAGACAGCTCCAAATCTGGAAAACCGAGCCCACCATTACACTTTGGTCTACACACAGCTTGCCAAGCCACTTTTGCCCCCTTATGCTTTAAGTCAACCCCAGACCAGAAAAAGCTTCTAAGAAGCTGGTTAATTTGCTCAAGTACTTTTTTGGGAAGTATAAAAACTTGAGACCAAAATGATTGGATGGAATAAAGAACTGATTTAACCAAAACAGCCCTTCCTGCATATGATAAAAATCTTGATGTCCAGCTTCCAATTCTTGTTGTGATCCTTTCAAAGAGTGTTTGGCAATCTCTTGGTTTAATGGAAGATGAGGAGAGTGGCAGCCCAAGATACATGACAGGAAGTGAACCTACTTCAAACTGAAGAAGTGATAAAATTGTTGTTTTCACACCATTGTCAACCCTTGAGAAGAAAACCTTGAATTTCTCCCTATTCAGCTGCATAACAGAAATAGTGCAGAAAAAAGGATAGAGCTTCCATTAACACCTGAACTGAGTCCAAGCTAGCATGTGAGAACATCAAAATGTCATCGGCAAAGAAGAGGTGAGTGATTGACAATTTTTTGCATCTCCAGTGATACCTGAATCTTGAATTGTTTCCAATGTGTTTGTTAATACATAATGTCAAGACTTCCATTACAATAACAAACAACATGGGGGAAAGTGGATCTCCTTGCCTAATACCCCTCCTACCTTTGAAGTAACCAAACAGCTCCCCATTCAGTGAGATTGAAAAAGCTGGTGTAGTTATACATTGTGCAATCCAGTTAATAAAAAGAGTTGGGAAACCAAATAGTTGAAGAGTGTCTAGGATAATCTGCACCACAAGTTTGTGGAAGTCAATCGCAGCTACGATGATATAGTTAATTTTGTCGCTAACAAGGTAATAAACCCATCTCCGACTTTTTGTTTTTAAGTCTTCAATTATAAAAGTAATTACTCTTAAAAATTGAGAACATTTTTTTTTTTTTTTTTTGGAGAAAAGTCATCATCTCTTTATTTATTGATTATAGGACTAATCAGAAAAGATCTTTTTTAAGGTTCATAGATCTTTTAGTGAGTTTATTTTCTTATAATGCGTTAAATGTGCCTTATTTGTTTAATATTCTTTGAGAAAAAACTACCAACATGTTATTATACTTTTTAAAGTAACATTAAAGTACTCTTGTTTTCTCAAACCTTAAAGAATTCAATTTCTATAGTTATACCCATACTAAATTAATTTAATAAAATTCTGCAAATACAATATCTATATGTAATCCAAAAAAATTTTTCTTCTGAATTTAAATTTATTTTAAAAAAATAATAGAAAATGGAAATTTGCTCATGAAATTGTGTTATTTATTCCTTGATTTAGGGCTAATTGGTAGGTAATTAGTTACCTATTTTAGCTAATTCTATTCTATAAATTGGATGTAATACTCATCAATAAATAATCGAATAAAGTTTATAATTTTCATATTCTTTCTCTGAATTTAAAGATGGGATTAGAGCCATCCTTAAACCGTATCTTTGAATCTCTTTGAATTTTTTTTTTTTTAAAATTCATTGACTCATACACAGACCCATACACATACACATACATTCATATCATAGACCCATACACATACACATACCCATACACATACACATACACATACCCATACAACAGACACATCACAAACCACCGAACCGCTGCTTCCCGACGACTCTCCAAATGACGACGACGACGCTGCCAAACCAAACCGCGGCTTGCCAGCACTAAATCGCTGCATTGCGCCGCATGCCGAATCTCCTTGCCGAACCGCGAGTCCAAGCTAGCCATAACCGGTGACGGCGACAAGGGAGACGGCTAACCGAACCGGATCTGCTCTCTGAAGTCGCCAATCTGAACTGGATTTGGACTCGCAACGCCGATCTCTTGATGACCCACTACCGCCACATCACTGGTTGCCTTCCTCGACCAGAGCTTATGGCCGAGCTCTACTGCCGGTTCATCTTTTCCTAGCCGAGTCCTGCGATCCACAAATCCTCCTGATTTTTTTTTTTTTGATATATCATATATATATATATATATATATATATATTATATGCAAATAAATAAATAAATATCAAAACTCTTTGTTTGGCCACAAGTGTTATACTATTCCAGTTCTGGATTAGTTCAAAACTAAACCAGTTTTGTAACCTCCTTTGAAAACTAGTTCTATGATAAACCAGTTCAAAAAAATAAATAAATAAATAAGTGAAAAAAATATTGAATTATCTGGAGCAGCCAAGTCTACCTACAAATGCACTCATTGCAACCAGACTGGTCATACTAAAAGTCGCTGTTTCAAACTCGTAGGATATCCGGAATGGTGGATCATCACCGTTGGAAGAAGAATTCAACAAAGACCTCCACTGCAGCAGTTGTTAAAACGACAGATACTGGTGGTAAGAATTTCAATATTTCTACACATGTTGCTAATAGTGCATAGATAATTGATTCTGGTGCCACATATCATATGACATTTGATTCTAGACAGGTCTCGCCTCTTGATTCATCCTTACATAAATTTGTTTCAACTGCAAATGGGACTTCAACCCCAGTTATTAGGGAATGATCTTTGACATTCACTAATAATCTGTATTTAGATTTTGTTTTAGTTGTTCCATCTTTAGATTCTAGTCTTTGGTCAGTTTTCCAAAAAATCACAGCTTTATCTTGTGCTGTCATTTTTTGGCCTGATTTTTGTGTGTTTAAGGACATCTAAACAAAGCAAACAATTGGTTGTGGTATTAGGTGAAGGAAATTGTATTACTTGGACTTGATATCCAAAAGTTCCGACAAGTTACGACAAACATTGACAATGGATGGTTTTAAGGGGGAGTGAAAAAAATCTAAAATCTGGCTGTGGTATCGACGTCTGGGGCATGCTTCCTTTGGTTATCTAAAAAAATTATTTCCTAGTTTGTTTGCAAAATGTGATGTTTCTACTTTCCACTGTGATGTTTGTGAACTAGCAAAGAGCCACAGTGTTTCGTATCCATTATGTTTGCATAAAAGTCCATTTCCTTTTATGCTTATACATTATGATGTTTGGAGTCCGTCCAAAGTCACTACTTTAGGTAGATCCTGTTGATTTGTTACTTTTATTAATGATTGTACCAAGATGACCTGGTTGTGCTTGATGAAGTCCAAAGGTGAAGTGAACTTATTGTTTCAGAAGTTTCATAAAATGGTTGAAACTCAATACAATGCATATGTTCAGCTTCTCCGTAGTGACAATGGTGGAGAATATCAGAGTTTTGACCTTCAGCAGTATTTGGAAGCACATAAAATAATTCACCAAACCACTTGTTCCAATACACCCCAGTAGAACGGGGTTGCAGAGCGAAAAAATCGACACTTGTTGGAGGTTGTTTGTGTTTCATTGATAGAAGCGCATATGCCATTATTATATTGGGGAGAAGCACTTACCTCTACAGCATATCTCATCAATCGAGTACCTTCCAGCTCTATTGCCTTCCGGACACCATTGCAGGCTCTTACTGACGCAGTTGTTGCCCCAACCGTCTTAAATCTACCTCCTCATGTCTTTGGTTGTGTAGCATTTGTACACCTCTATAAGTATCAACGCAACAAGCTAATTCCTCGAGCATTGCGATGTGTTTTTCTCGAATATGCTACTCATCAAAAGGGGTATCGCTGTTATCACCCTCCCACTCGATGAATGTCTATCACAATGGATGTTGTCTTCCATGAAGACTCAATGTATTTTTCCTCTGCGTCTGAACTTCAGGGGGAGTACTAGAACGAAATTCAAACTCTAGATTATGATTTTCACATTTTTTAGGATGGCGAGTCTAATGATAATGACTCACAAGTTGGACCAACCAATCAGGAATCAGGCAAATTGGATTCGAGTGGTATAAGTTTGGATCAAAGTGGTGATGAACGCCTAGAAATGGAAAGTATGGCGCCAACCCCATCGTCGTCTGAGTTCAAGTCCCTCGCAACTGATATATCAAACTAATCGTCTGCTGAGGATGTTCCTGATTTAGTAAAGTTCATAAAATAATTACCACCGTGTCACACTAGAGGTATTCCTAAACCCATATATGAACCCGAACTTTCTAGTAAAGTTAAGTATCCCATGAGCAATTGTGTGTCGAACTATCATTTGCCAGAATCAAATTTGTCGTTTGTAAATCAATTATCTACTGTATCTATTCCTAACAGTGTGCAGGAAGCTTTAGCTGACCCTAGGTGGAAAGCAGCTATGAACGAGGAGATGAAATCCTTGCAAAAAAATGAAACTTGGAAATTTATTGATCCTCCACCAGGAAAGAAACCAGTTGGATGTCGATGGATTTACACTGTGAAGTATAAAGCAGATGGCACAGTTGAACGCTTTAAAGCAAGATTAGTGGCAAAAGGTTACACCCAAACCTATGGAATCGATTACACAGAGACGTTCTCACCTATAGCCAAAATAAACACAGTTCGTATCTTGTTATCTCTAGTTGCGAACTTGGATTGGCCATTGCAACAATTCGATGCGAAGAATGCCTTTCTACATGGTGAATTATCTGAAGAAGTCTACATGGATCTCCCACTAGGATGCATGATACCCGAAAAGTATAGTCGGAAGGTCTACAGGTTAAAGAAATCATTATATGAGTTGAAACAATCTCCAAAAGCATGGTTTGGAAGATTAACAAAGTCTATGATAGCCTTTGGCTACCATCGGAGCAATTCAGACCACACGTTATTTCTGAAGAAACAACATGGTAAGATCACTTCACTCATTATATATGTAGATGACATGGTGGTTACAGGAATGATTCTGAAGAAATGAAGGCTCTCAAGAAGTACTTGTCCAGAGAATTCGAAATGAAATGTAATGACCCAGGTTTTATTCAACCCGGAGCAACAGTGATGAACCGAAGATTAACCCGATAACGGATCCAAATGCAGAAGTAAGAAATAAGACAATGGTCTCCTAAGGCACAAAACACCTCTAAGACCCTAAGATGACCTTCCATGAGGTCACGGAACTCAAAGGAACAAAATGTGAAGGCAAAAGATCGAAAAAATAACAATTAAGCACCCAGGGGCAAAGTAGTCATTTCTAAATGTATGAATTCAGATGCTACCGAGCACACCACTAGAAAGACGATGAAAAAGTAATCAAAATGGACTTAAGAATCACATGATTCGGAGTCCGATCGAAGAAAAAATGACAGGATGAAGAAAAACGAGCAAAACCCGTTAATCAATGGCAAAATGGTCAATTTACAAATGAGATGAGAGATTTGACTCTAAGTAATTCAAATAAGGTCCACACAACCTAAGCTAATCATTTCACAACATTCCAAGAGGTTCTAAGAACTTTAGACAAAAATCCCACAAGAAGCCCTTTCCCGGTTCGAACCAAATCCTGACACTACTTCACTAAAACTTGAATAACTCCCACTATGATTTGTATATGAGAATAGAATTAGTACCATTGGAAATCTGACTCAAAATCCATGAATTTAGGCTCAAGAATGACCCCATTTGGGTTAGAAATGAAGAAGATATGGCCATTTGAAGTTGGAATATCAATGCTGAAACAAAATCTAGAGGGCAGCTAAATGTGGGTTATTTCGGTCGACCAAAACTCACATAAATTTTTCAGAACACTTGTTTTTGAGGCAAGGTTGGTTCAGTAGGCCGAATTGAGCCATCGGTCGACTGAAATAAGCCATCGGTCGACCGAAATAGGCCAAAACAGTGAAAATGGCTACTGGAACAAATGTTTTTGATGCTCAATTGAATTCCAAAGGCCATCGGTCGACCGAAATGAAGAAATGGTAGATCGAAATGGCTCGAAATAGTGCTGAAGGACCTGCTATGAACAAAAAATGTTGAGGCTTCACCCAAGCCTCAAACCCCAACATGAATGTGGTCTAAAAACATGGTTTTAAGCTATACAAGCATGCCAACAAGTGTACTTTACATATTGAAGAGTGTTACAATGGCCCATGGCCTCATTACATTTCATTTACAAGATTTTACATGCCAAACTTTCATAGTTGATAAAAATACATTTTTAAACAACATGTGGCACCAAATGAATACAAGTGCAAATATAAGCATACTTGGCCCTTGGCCTCATGTCATATACGTCAAATACATTACAAAAAGTGTACTTATGTACACATTACATACATGGAATCAAAGAATACAAGTTTGAATATATAGGGCTACAAAATGGCATTTCATGCTAACATTTGCATGAAATGGAAATTTAGCGCTATAAGTCACCCCAATGAACACTACAAGAAGTTGGGGTTTTAGGGATAGTCGAAACTGTCCCTAAAAGCCCCGAATCCATCCCTATAAGTCAAATTGGTCCGTCATTAAAAGTAGCGTGCCAAAAGAGCTTTAAGGACGGTCAAAGTTGACCGTGACAAATACTTTTGACCTTTAAGGACAGTCCAAACTGTCCCAAATAACACCATCCCTAAAAAAATTTAGGGACGGTCTAGACTGTCCCTAATAAGGTACAAATTAGGGACAGTTTGTAAGACTGTCCCCAATACCTATTGTATTAGGGATGGTCCATATACAGTATTAAGGACGGACAGACCGTCCTAATACATTATTTTTAAATTATAATTATTGTATTAAACCGTCCCTAATACATTATTTGTAAATTATTATTATTATTATTATTATATATTGTATGCTTGATTTGTGAATTTAACCATTCTGGATACATGCAAAACATAAACAAAATAGATCCACAATAATATTCAAAAAGATATTACTAGCCATAAAACAAAATTAATCCACAATATATATATTCAAGATCCATAAAATATAAAATCTCCAGTTTTCTAAACAAAAACTAAAACCATGTGGTAGCATAAAAATTTATTCCATCCTCTTCAAGATCCATTATTCATTCTGTTGGTGGTTGTGGTAGTGCTTGTTGGTGCCACCATGTTGGTGGCGGCTGCTGATATTGCCATTTTATTGTTGGTGGCGGCTGCTGAAAATGAGAGTCTGCTGGAGGTAGCGGTGGCTGTTGATGCCAGTTTGGTGCGGTTTGCTGCAGTTGGGAATCTGATGGAGACTGTTGTTGGTAGAACCATGGTGGTGACTGCTGCTGCTGCTGAAATTGAAGGAACCATGGTGGCGGCTGCTGCTGATATTGGAGGAACCATGGTGGTGGCTGTTGTTGGTACTGCTCAAGCATCTTCTCAAATTTTTCCATCTTTTCCGTCATTTGTACATTTCTTTCTTCAGCAATTTCGGCCTTTTTCCTAGAAGCCTCATCACATGATGAGGAGGCACGTTGACGCTTTGGAGCCACGAAACCATGTCCAAATCCACGGCAATATCCCTTCCTTATGCCTAGTTGGTTTTGTACTTGGACTCGTACCATCAGAATTTTGAGAATTTTGTGCAGTATTTTCTTTCATTGCATCCTGCAAAATATTTAAGTTCTCTATCAAATTAAAAGAATATGGCATAGGAATAAATCATGTGCAAGCTAGAATACTAATCTCAATAGAGAGAAAAAAAAAATGCTTAATAGCTATGGATCTAATCTCCTGGGAAACATGTGATTAAAGTAAACAAACAAGTAATGTTGTTATATTTTTATACAAATTGTACATATCAACGTCTCATGTCTAACTTTACACTGCAAAATGCATGTCCCGTTAAGTTGAGACTGACTATTGGAAAGAAATCAATCTCTGTATCTAGACATTAATTTGAGGTCACCTAAAATCCCATCTTTAATTTCTTTCTCTTGTAACAAATTTTACACAATTAAAAAAAAAAAAAAAAAAAAAAAAAAAAAACCATTTCCAGACAATGCTAATCACATTCAACTAATAAGAAGAAAAAGTATCAGCAAACTAATAACACTCTATTTGGTTATTGGGAAATGCCAGATATAAGATAAAAGAAAAGCATCAACATCCCTAGAAAATAAGCCAATGTATTTTTTTTTCTCCCAAGAAACAAACCAAAAAACGTTAGTTCTAATTTTCCATCCACTAAAATCTACCTAATTATTTTAAAGATCTATTCCCATGATTCTATGCACTACTCACATCAACTACAAATTCAATTCAAAATCATAATCATCTAAAGGAAAATGTATATATATATCTGATAAGGAATATGCACCACCATTTTGAATCAAATAAAAGAGAGAGAAACAAACATATCAAGGAAATCAATAGAAAACATGATATAAATTTATATGTGTGCATGTTTGCATGAACATATATATAAATACATTTGTATATACATATATAGAGAGAGAAAGAGAAAGACCTTAACATCTGTAGGTTGGAAATAGATGAAGAGATAATAACCAATGACAAGTCCAGCAGACAAACCAAATCCAAATCCTGCACACCACATTATAAAACTCAAGAGACCCATCTCTAAAATCCACCAGAAATCCCATTCCTCTCTTCCCAATTCCCCAGAAAACGCAATCAACTCCCTCCTCCTCTCAATCACCAAATCTTGTTTTCCAGACAAACCCAGATTCCAAATCCAAAAAATTCAATAAAACCCGTTTGGAATCTCCTCATCTGCAACAATTCTTGAGTAATCTTTCCCAAATGCTCTTCTCACGAGGATGAATCTAAACAAACCGCTTAATTCGAAACAAAGCACAGCCTTTTCATGTTATTAAATTACAGGATAACAGTTAAGGTGAAAAAACTAGTCAGATTAAGATTAGTTGATTGATATACAACTTCTGATTAAGTGAGCATTCAAAAAGAACATTTTAAATATGTTCAGCACTCTTCTTTTAAATTTGTTTCTTTCCCTTTATTTTTTATTTTCCCGGTGGTAAAAACCATTCTAAATCATCTAATATTCTCGCCATTTTTACTATACGTAGACTGTATCATCATCTCATAGTTTGCCTATGTAATACCCCTAAATTCAAAAGGATAGGTTTGGTATTTAATTAATTGTTTATTTTTGCATTTTTAAATTGATTAAGTGTGTATTTGCATTAATTGTTAAATTATTTGATTTAAATGTGTTAGTTGGGTGTTTAAATTTCATTTATTTGCTTATTTGATTTATTTTATTTTAATTCAATTAATTGTGTATTTGTTTTCTTTAATTGATTGTTTACATTTATTTTCTTACATTAACTGTTAAATTGTATTTCTCTTGTACATGCACGTATAAAAAAAACGCTAACCGACTTAGGTAGTGGATGGATTTTAGGGTTTTATGTTTGAACGTAACCGACTTAGGGTTGGTGTAGGATTTAAATTAGGGTCTCAATTAAAACCTATATATATATAAGTATAGGTCTGCCAAGGGCTTTGGTTAACCCTATTCACGTAACAGAGTCCTACAGAGAATTGGGAGAACAGAGAAAGAAAGGTTAAGGTTGGCTTAGAGTTAAGGGCTGAACCAAGGAGGAGGTGTTGATGCATGCTCGTGGATTGAATTAGAAGCAACGAAGGCCAGTAAAAATAACTAAGGTCACCGGAGTTGCTAGAGACGGAGGTTTAAAGGTTTCTGAACTGAAATCGGAGGCAAGTCTTGTTCTAGCTCTTTCCCTTTAACTCGTGTTCTGTGCATGCCTAGGTAGACTCCAGGCCTTTAATGGATGCTAAAACAAGTCTTTATTGCATGTTTGAAATATTTTTAGTTCCATTGAATTAAATTGATATGCGAAATTCTGTAATCTCTGTTAACTGGTTCATACCGTTGTTGTATTTAAAGTATGTTTAATTGAGAACCTTGATGAATATTGATGTCTTAAAAATTAGTCCGGGATATTGATTGAATAATAGAACACGTAGTAAAAGATTTACAGAGGCCAGAGTAAACTGAAATAGCTTTGTTGGAATTAAACTGTTTACAAGTTCTTTCAGTTCGGTTAATTGATGCATGCTTCGTTTAAGTTTAAGCTTTGTTTAATTGATGTCTTTGATGCATGTCAATGCTTTATAACTGTTGTAGGACACTAATTAAACCTTAGAGCAAATATTAAAACAAATACAGAGGTCGTGGAACACGCCGGAGTCGAGGAAAACGAAGCAGAGACGGGGAGACAGCTCTTAGGGGTGAGAGAGACGGCTCCCAAAGGAGGGAGCCACCTCCCACAATGCAAGAGTCGGCTCCCAAGGCCTTAGAGCCGGCTCCCAAGGGTGGGGAGCCGGCTCCCATATTTTGGAGAATGCTCTAAATTTTTCTGAGCCTTCTCTTCCTCTGAAACATACAGTTATGTATTTTTAGGGTCTGTTTGGTCGGTGCAGGGTATTTCTACTTGATTTAAACTATTTTAAATCATGTGTAGGAATGTTGTAAACCTATAAAAACAATAGGGAAACATCAATTCATAATTTGATTAAGGAATGGAGTAGGGTGAACTTGGGGAAAAACCTGTAGGTTGGGCACTGTTATGGTTAAGAAATTTATTACTGTAAATTGGAGATTGTTTTTATTTATGATTTAAAGTTGTGAATCATATTTAGATGGAGTTATAAGTATAGTGACTTACCTGAAATTACCTATGCTTTGTTTGGATTAAAAATTGACATATGTTTGCTATTTAACTGCATCAATTTATGGACAAGTTGGAGAATGTAAATGCTTAGATTATTTTAACAGTTTACATTATTGGAATGTTATTTTTAGGCCCTATATTTAATGCCTAATACTGATATATATGTATTAATTTATATTGATGCATAGTGTGGAGTATAATTGATGAATTGCTTAATACTGTTTAATCAATTTTATTATGTGGAGGTATGTATATGGACCGATATGGGACGGTGGCATATTGGGGATGGATTAGTTCAAACACTAAGTCCTACCTATTTTGAAATAAGATGGATTAACTGCAAAATGTTAAGTCCTACTTATATGTATGTATATGCACCGGTATGGGACAGTGGCAAATTGGGGATGGATTAGTTCAAACACTAAGTCCTACTTATTTTGAAATAAGATGGATTAACTGCAAAGTGTTAAGTCCTACTTATATGTATGTATATGCACCGGTATGGGACGGTGGCAAATTGGGGATGGATTAGTTCAAACACTAAGTCCTACCTATCTTGAAATAAAATGGATTAACTGCAAAATGTTAAGTCCTATTTATAAGTTGGTGTCAGGTCAATAAACCTTTTGAATGACACACCTTGAACGAACTTTATATATTTATGTTATGGTGCCATGGTATGAGCTTGAGTCTCAGGACCATGGTTAGGGTGCGTATATCGCCTAGGATGGATAACTGGACGGTGGTTTCTGTTCCCTGGTAGGTCTAGATACAAATGACCACAGTATGTGCGATTTGCATGGTATCTCTACTCAGGCTGAGACGTACCACTTGGACTAGTGAGCGTCTTATAGTGTGTAATTATATATATATATATGGACTACTCTAGATATTGTTGAGCTATCTAGGATGTATCTGCGTATAGGGTTTCTGATTGGATCGTAGTAGAATAGGACTTGCATGTGGGCCTGACCCACTCCTTTATTTTTTTCAGGTGTTGTCAGTTCCAGGGCTAGGGCTTGGACGTGCAGAGCAGATACAGACACTCACTCCTCCGATAATGTAGGATTTCATTTTATATTCTAGATTAGGATTTTGTCTTCAGCTGATTATTTCAGTTTGGATTTTAGGGGTCCACTAGATGGATTCCCGAGTTGTATCTATTTTGGAGATTTGAATTTTTATTAATCTTTATCATTTGGAGGATTTTAAATTTAGTTTTGTTTCCAGCTTTAATATTTATTTCGTAAATCTATTTTGTAATCTGCGTTCGTTTATGTATTAATTGTTTGGTATCCCTCGGATCTGTGCTCGGACTTGATCACCCGTGGCTCTAGAATCGAGGGGTATCACAGTTGGTATCAGAGCACTCCAGGTTCAAGTGTCTCTAGGATTTTATCGTATTAAGACTTCCGCATAGCGTTCTCTTTTGTTTAGAGCTTTAAGTTTAGGATTCGTTGAATTCCTTTACGGTCCGTTTACGATCATACGGATGTCTGTCTTTCTATGTTAACAGTATGGTTAATGCTGGAAGATGACAGAATATGAACAGACGACAGAGGAGACTGGCACATAGGCAGCAAGAACGGCTACGGCGTCGGGAAATGGGGGAAGAACAGCAAGTGCCTAGGTTTCAAGAGGAAGATGGTCAGTTGTAGTTAGAGCATGAGGACGTTGAGCATACTCAAGAGTCTCAGCGTCAGGCCTACAATCAGGGCAGGGATCCAGAGTATTCTCCTCAGTTAGTTTACATCATTGCTCAGGCTGTAGCTGCAGGCGTAGTAGCGGCACTTCAGAGTCAGCTACATGTTCAACAAACACTCGAAGCAGTACCAGAGGTGCAGAATGAGTCTCATAGTCATTGTTTTGCCTGCGGAGACTTTGGGCATACATCCAACCAATGTTCTGGGTTAGCTCAAGGACAACAGAATGGGGGACCACAGGTCGGGCGTGATCAGCCATAGTCTAACCAGCAAAGGAGTCCGTTTGGTACTTTTAGGGGTACTTGCTATATTTGTGGAGGGTACGGTCATACTTCCAGGCAGTGTCCTATAAGCGGATATATCGGGCCATCCCAGCGGGGGGGTACCAAACCGCAAGGAGGATGGTTATTTTAAGAGTAATTTTAATTACTAGTGGCAGTGGAGATTTTTAATAAAGGTGTAGTACGGATTTAAACGCGTACACTAGTAGTATATTAAAGAATAATTTATGATTATTTGTTTGACAGCTATGGTTTGGAAAAGTTCTTAATAAAGTGAACTAATGGTTTTGGCTATCTTTATTATGTTTTGTGATTGTATTGTTGTGATATGTACCTATATGGTTTTTTTAGACTATTGGGATGTGTATGTTGCGATAATAGAGGAATATCACAATGAAGTGATTGGTTTTGACAGGCAAATAGATATATGCTTGTAAGTACATTGTATGAGGTTGGAGAGAGCAGGTTCTTGGGTCCCGTATTTATTAAGGATACTTCTGAAAAGGGTGTTCTTATTGGGGATCGTATGCTCATGGCTCAGAGTTGGCAAAAGAGTTATGCAACTCGTCATACTCATGTGTTAGAGTTTCAGGTTGGGGATCAGGTTCTACTCAAAGTGTCTCCTCTGAAAGGTGTTATGCGCTTTGGGAAGAAAGGGAAGTTGTCACCGCGAGTTGTCAGTCCATTCATGATTATGGATCGAGTTGGAGCTTTCGCTTATCGGTTAGCACTTCCGGATAATTTGAATCGCGTCCACAATGTGTTTCATGTTTTTCATGTTGCGAAAATATCTGTGAGATGAGAGTCGGTATCAACATATCGATGTTGGGAAGATTGAGTTGCAGCCGGATGCGACTTATTTGGAGTCACAGAGTCGTATTGTCGACCGTAGGGATTAAATCCTTTGTAATAAGGTTATTTTTTTTTTTGTGCGTGTTCAGGGGAATCATCACAATGAGGCTGAGTCCACTTGGAATAGGGGGTTAGCAGTCGCTCGCAGTTTCCATATATTTTGCAAGAAGGTAAAAGCGAATTCTGAGAACGGAATTCCTTTTGTTAGGGGGGAGAATGTAATACCCCTAAATTCAAAAGGATAGGTTTGGTATTTAATTCATTGTTTATTTTTGCATTTTTAAATTGATTAAGTGTGTATTTGTATTAATTGTTAAATTATTTGATTTAAATGTGTTAGTTGGGTGTTTAAATTTCATTTATCTGCTTATTTGATTTATTTTATTTTAATTCAATTAATTGTGTATTTGTTTTCTTTAATTGATTGTTTACATTTATTTTCTTGCATTAACTGTTAAATTGTATTTCTCTTGTACATGCACGTATAAAAAAAACGCAACCCGACTTAGGTAGTGGATGGATTTTAGGGTTTTATGTTTGAACGTAGCCGACTTAGGGTTGGTGTAGGATTTAAATTAGGGTTTCAATTAAAACCTATAAATATATAAGTATAGGTCTGCCAAGGGCTTTGGTTAACCCTATTCACGTAACAGAGTCCTACAGAGAGTTGGGAGAACAGAGAAAGAAAGGTTAAGGTTGGCTTAGAGTTAAGGGCTGAACCAAGGAGGAGGTGTTGATGCATGCTCGTGGATTGAATTAGGAGCAACGAAGGTCAGTAAAAACAACTAAGGTCGCCGGAGTTGCTAGAGACGGAGGTTTAAAGGTTTCTGAACTGAAATCGGAGGTAAGTCTTGTTCTAGCTCTTTCCCTTTAACTCATGTTCTGTGCATACCTAGGTAGACTCCAGGGCTTTAATGGATGCTAAAACAAGTCTTTATTGCATGTTTGAAATATTTTTAGTTCCATTGAATTAAATTGATTTGCGAAATTCTGTAATCTCTGTTAACTGGTTCATACTGTCGTTGTATTTAAAGTATGTTTAATTGAGAACCTTGATGAATATTGATGTCTTAAAAATTAGTCTGGGATATTGATTGAATAATAGAACACGTAGTAAAAGATTTACAGAGGCCTGAGTAAACTGAAATAGCTTTGTTGGAATTAAACTGTATTACAAGTTCTTTCAGTTCGGTTAATTGATGCATGATTTGTTTAAGTTTAAGCTTTGTTTAATTGATGTCTTTGATGCATGTCAATGCTTTATAACTGTTGTAGGACACTAATTAAACCTTAGAGCAAGTATTAAAACAAATACAGAGGTCGTGGAACACGCCGGAGTCGAGGAAAACGAAGCACAGACGGGGAGACAGCTCTTAGGGGTGAGAGAGACGGCTCCCAAAGGAGGGAGCCGCCTCCCACAATGCAAGAGTCGGCTCCCAAGGCCTTAAAGCCGGCTCCCAAGGGTGGGGAGCAGGCTCCCATATTTTGGAGAAGGCTCTAAATTTTTCTGAGCCTTCTCTTCCTCTGAAACATACAGTTATGTATTTTTAGGGTCTGTTGGGTCGGTGCAGGGTATTTTTACTTGGTTTAAACTATTTTAAATCATGTGTAGGAATGTTGTAAACCTATAAAAACAATAGGGAAACGTCAATTCATAATTTGATTAAGGAATGGAGTGGGGTGAACTTGGGGAAAAACCTGTAGGTTGTGCACTGTTATGGTTAAGAAATTTATTACTGTAAATTGTAGATTGTTTTTATTTATGATTTAAAGTTGTGAATCATATTTAGATGGAGTTATAAGTATAGTGACTTACCTAAAATTACCTATGCTTTGTTTGATTAAAAATTTATATGTTTGCTATTTAACTGCATCAATTTATGGACAAGTTGGAGAATGTAAATGCTTAGATTATTTTAGCAGTTTACATTATTGGAATGTTATTTTTAGGCCCTATATTTAATGCCTAATACTGATATATATGTATTAATTTATATTGATGCATAGTGTGGAGTATAGTTGATGAATTGCTTAATACTGTTTAATCAATTTTATTATGTGGAGGTATGTATATGCATCGGCATGGGACGGTGGCATATTGGGGATGGATTAGTTCAAATACTAAGTCCTACCTATCTTGAAATAACATGGATTAACTGTCCTACTTATAAGTTGGTGTCAGGTCAATAAACCTTTTGAATGACACACCTTGAACGGACTTTATATATTTATGTTATGGTGCCATGGTATGAGCTTGAGTCTCAGGACCATGGTTAGGGTGCGTATATCGCCTAGGATGGATAACTGGACGGTGGTTTCTGTTCCCTGGTAGGTCTAGATACACATGACCATAGTATGTGCGATTTGCATGGTATCTCTACTAAGGCTGAGACGTACCACTTGGACTAGTGAGCGTCCTTTAGTGTGTAATTATATATATGGACTACTCTAGATATTGTTGAGCTATCTAGGATGTATCTGCGTATCGGGTTTCTGATTGGATCGTAGTAGAATAGGACTTGCATGTGGGCCTGACCCACTCCTTTATTTTTTTCAGGTGTTGTCAGTTCCAGGGCTAGGGCTTTGACGTGCAGAGCAGATACAGACACTCACTCCTCCGATAATGTAGGATTTCATTTTATATTCTAGATTAGGATTTTGTCTTCAGCTGATTATTTCAATTTGGATTTTAGGGGTCCACTAGATGGATTCCCGAGTTGTATCTATTTTGGAGATTTGGATTTTTATTAATCTTTATCATTTGGAGGATTTTAAATTTAGTTTTGTTTCCAGCTTTAATATTTATTTCATAAATCTATTTTGTAATCTGTGTTCGTTTATGTATTAATTGTTTGGTATCCCTTGGATCTGTGCTCGGACTTGATCACCCGTGGCTCTAGAATCGAGGGGTATCACAGCCTATTTCCAAGTCAATAGATTGGTGGTAGGCCATATTAGTATATGCCATAATTAAGAACCTTAAAGAAGATGGACAATGACTAGGTCATGAGACCAGTCTATTCAAATACTTTACAGCAAATGATCAACATATCTATATTAAAGCTATGCACATCGTGGTAATCATAATCACTTAGTGTCTTGTGAAGTTAATTTTGAAAATGTGGTTTCACATCAAATATTTTCTAAGAACTGCCTAATATGTAAAAAGGGACACCATAGTTATTTACCATTCCAATTTCAATATTCAAGTTGTTCAAAACAAAGCAACCTAGTGTGTCCTGCGACCAATATGTTTTGCAAGTTCATGTTTGAAGATTTTGTACTAAAAACCAGAGAAAGGGTTAAGAAAATGAATTTAATATGGTGGAAATTTAAACAATTCTGCATCACATATTATAAAACAAGTTAGTGGTGATAAAGTCTTCAGAAACCTAGTCATCAAGCTAATCTTAAAGGAGCAATATGCAATCTAACCCTTTAAAAAGTTGAAGATTAGATTGGGACCTTGAATCCTTTTGAGTCATCTCATTGACCCACTGTGGCTGGCTGGTAAGTTGCGCAGACAATGCCATTGGCTAACATAAGTCTAAGTTCAATGTCTTTTTCTTTCTAAACAATGAATATGATTATTTTCTGTTTCACTGAGAAGGGTATAACACTATGGTCAAGGACATGTTCAGTATCAAATAGGTTGTTGCTTTATTAGTTCAAGACAACGTGATTGTATTCGCATCTAAATTTTCAAGTTGCACTTGATTGTTTCTGAGTTCAGTGATTTTTCTAGGAAAAGTGGAATATATATTAAATAGTAAAAAACAAGAAAACCACACTTCATCCGCAACAATTCCCCACCTCTATTTGTGCACAAAAAATTCAGAATGGTCACTTAAAGGCATGTGACCCCCTATAAACCACAAAAATGGTCACTTAAAGGCATGTGACCCCCTATAAACCGCAAAAATATTATAAGATCCAAATTTCATAATCCAACATGCTAGCTTATAGTTAACTTACAAAATTCCTCTTAGCTTTCTCGTATGCCCATCCACCTTGTTCCTTAAAATGTGTGTCCTTGTACAAACGAATAGCAGGATCCTCATCCTTTTCATCGTCCTCATCTTCTTGGCTCTGCCTTTCTTTGAGTTTGACCTGCAGTACAAAGTAATAGTGACTATTAGACAAATATATGGTTTAGAACGTAGAATATAAAATAAAAAATTTATAATTATTGTTTCATATATTACGCAAATAAGCATCATAACGTCTGACGAAAGACATTGATCCAGAATAACGTGGAACCTCATTCTTGGAACGATTTTCTTTATTTTTTCCACTTATTTCCTAAGTAGTAATTCAAACAATATTACAAGTTAGGAAACCTAAATAGCTAGTGAATGAATTATATTAAATAGTAAAAAACAAGTAGTTACGAAATTGAACCTGAAATTTTGGTGACATCCACGTATCACACAATAAATGGGCAGTGTGTGTTGAAATCAAATTGTTATAAAAGAAGTTTTTATGAGTTGACAATTACAATAATACTTTTAGTATTCTAGCCACTTTTTATAAGTCTGCATTGTGTGTGGTTTGTTTTAGAGTTTTCTTTCAAAATTGTCATTTTCGAAGTATCATTTTCGGTATGCAAACAGATAAGTCAAAGTTCATTAAAGCAGCTCAAGTGAGAGCTTCATTATCAACCGGTAAGTAATTTATTTTGCTATTGATTCATGGAGTGGATGGTTTTTGCCTTCAGTTCATTATATTCAGAAACTTTTGTGGTGATCAAATTGAATTGTATGTATCACACAGGTTGTACAATTGAAGTAATCAGTAAAATATCAAACTAAATTACAACTCCCCACACCGAAGAACCGTAAATTACCCACATCAAGATTGAAGTAATCAGTAAAATATCAAACAAAAGAATAAAGGGAACAGAGTTCTACAGATTTTCAGTTCAAAAAACTCGGTAAAGATTACAATATAACATTAAAAAATCCACTTGGACTTAATTGATTAAAATTGTGCACTTAAGCCATCACATATTATAAACAACAATCAAAAGCATAACTTAAATAGTAATATATCAAGACCAATTACGATATACATTGCTGCTCAGCTAAGTATCAACCCCTCAATACATTTTACTAGAAGATCCGGGATTGCTCAACCAAACTAACTTTGGTGAAACACAATATTTAAAGGCATGATGATGTATTTCAGTTTTTTGAACTTATTTTGTAATCAAGTAGTTAGTTTGCCAAAAAATCAAGATAAAGACATACTTCAATTTATTAATAAGGTATCCTCTGTACAACTAACTTAATCATAATGTATCCCACATAGCATGTGAGACATTTATCATCACAGCTGCTGACCCAACGTAAAGCTCTAAAGAGAATTTCAAAAGACCGCGGAGAAGACAATTGAGGCTATGATAAATCTGATTCAGGTGTCAAAAATAGTATGAATTGAAAGTAGTCCTTTCAACCCCGGTTTAAAAGATCATGGAAAGTGCTCAGAATCCACCATCTAAACTCCCTTCCCTAAATGCCCAAAAAAAATTCAATCGATGTTCCATATTTCAATAAGATGGCTATAGTTTTCTCTTCCGAAACATATTTTTCATCATTCATATATCCCAGAAATAGCTCTGTTTTAAGATAAACTTTTCTAATCTAAAACTCTATTTAATACAGAAAAGAAGAATTTTCTTTTTATTATAGTCATAGCCTCTTAGGTAGGGAAGTGGACATATTGAAAATTGTTTCAATAAAATAAGGACAAAAAAATGATATCAACAAAATCAAAAACCCTAAAAATCAAGACCAATTACGATATCAGAACCACAAACATAGATACATTATTATACATGATATCAACGAAAGAACACTAAAGACTGAAGGAACACATAATAGAATATATAGTACTTCCTGATTCTGATAGCCTCCTCCAAGCCCTAAGATTCTCTTCAAAACAACAAAGAATCGTTTCTGCAAACCTGTATTTCCCACAACGATTCACACTCAGACCACAAGTCGACTCCAGATTTGGTGAAGATTAAATCTTGTGATCCGGTGAAGATTGAAACCCAAAGAATGTTTGATTAAGAACCTCTATCTTCTGCGACGGTGGAAGAGGGTGGAAGAGCCTCCGTCTTCTGTAACGATGGAAAAGGGTGGAAGAGGATGGAAGATGGTGGAAGAGGCGTGAAGGCTTGAGGGTTCAGAACTGAAGACTAAGTATATGGAGGTAATGATATATATAATTAAACGACGTAGTTTATGCCCTTCTTCAGTATTTGTAAAATAAAATTATTTTATATATTATATTTTTGTAGCGCCAAACAAAAAACTGAAGCGCCAAATGTTGCCGCCCTATTTTTTTGTGGAATTGGGGACGGGCTAGTTAAGGTTTTAGGGACAGTCTTTAGACTGTGCCAAAAAATAAGGTTTTAGGGACGGGCTAGTTAAGGTTTTAGGGACAGTCTTGAGACTGTGCCAAAAAATAAGGTTTTAGGGACAGTTTTTTAAACAGTCCCTAAAGGACTGTGTAACGACCCTGGATTTTCCAACCCAGTGTGTCCTGTGATGACCCAAAATGGATCCAAAATGCGGAAACAAAAGAAGAAAGGTGACCTCAAGAGATGTACGTCATCCCTAAGGCACCAAAATGACTCCATATGAAGCTATGGAACTCAAATGAGCCAAGCAATGAAACAAGAATACCAAACCCGAAAAGAAATGAACCAAAAGCAAAATGGTCATTTCACACTAAAATGGGTACCACCGTGCACACCATTGGAAAGCCAACGAAAAATTAACTAGAATAGACTCAAGAATTGCATGATTCGGAGTCCGAACGACAAAGATATCAAGTTCTAAAGTCGAAGGAAGGGAAACCTTATCCCGGTTCGAACAAAAAATAGACACTACCCTACTAAAACTTGAATATCTAGAGCTACAAGAAGAATCTAAAGCTCTAATTGTTACCATTGGAAAGCTTATTTCGACGCGATCAATTTAGACTCAAGAACGGACCAAAGTTAAAACAAAGAAGATATGATAATTTGAAGTCGGAGGTGCAGTGCTGAACCAAGACACAAACACACACACACATGAACAGTACCACGAGCGCTCGTCCAAGGGCTTGGAGCGCTTGTACGCCCCTTGGAGCGCTCGTGCTACTGTAGGCTACACCTGAAATGCTAACTTGAAATGCAATTTTGAAGACTTTCTGAGCCTTTTTGAAAAAAACACAAAAAAGAAACCCCACTCAAAATCAAGTTTTCTAGCCAACCATGCCAAAAGAAAACTTTACTTATCATGTGAAAACCCCAAAATGCCCTTATGCACTAATTTTGCAAAAGAAAATGCAAAATGTGCCCATAATAGGCTCATTTCATCAAGGAATGAGTTTTTCCTGGAAATGACCATGCACGCAAACGTAACTTACCTATTAGGATACGCTACAATGATCCATGGCTTAAAAATACCGCCAATGCAAAATCCGACCCCCCAACGGCCAAAAAGCCAAAAATGAACTTGAAATGGAAATTTTGAAATCCAAAATTAACAAATGATTAGAAATTACCGTTTGGCCCTTGGCCACACTTCATACATGATTAATGAATGCTAATGGATGAATCTCATACACAATGCATACTCCGGTGCAAAATAACATACTAAAATGCAAAATTTTCATATATTCTCATTAAAGGGAAAATTTAACATCCATGGCATATATGTGATTTCAAAAGAAGTTTGGTCATTGGCCTCATGTCATATACATAAAATGAGAATCAAAAAGTGTGCTTAGGTACACACTACAAGTTTAGAATTAAGTATACATATTTGACAAATAAGGTTACAAATGGCATTTCAAGCCAAACTTCACAAAGATGGAAACCTCCAAGTCCACAAACCATCCAAGCATAATGAGAGTCTCAACTTTAATTCCTGTACCTGAAAAATGTCCCCACAACGTGGGTGAGTAACATAAAGCTACTCGTAGGAGATGAGCATGCATCGACCTAACTTTTTACAATTTTATCACCTTAAGGTAAAACATGTTAAAGGGGCTAATGCCACCTAACGTCTATGTCAAAGTGTGAACTATGGAGCATCCTAAGCTACCTAAGATCATTTCTAGCACAAATCACATCATTCGTGCAATTCAAGTAACATGGGAACATGTTATACAAAGCAACAAGATGTATATTCTCAAGGTCACTTACTTGAAATCTAAAATGCTAAAACAACTATAGTGGATCATGCCACCTAAAGTCTATATTCCAAATGAATCTATAGGATCATTCCAAAGTCACATTTGAACAACAAGGCACAAATCACAACATCTACACAATTAACCAACATAGAAGCTTGCTACACAAGTATCAAGATATAGATTCTCAAGGTTACCATCTTGAAATCTAACATGCAATAACAACTAAATATAACAATTTAGTACAATTAGAATTTCTAATACCATACATCAAGATATAGATTCTCTAAGTTATCAACTTGAAATCTAAAAATGTGAAAACAACTAAATATAACAATTTATTATGGATGTACTTAACAACATCAATCGCCAATAGCCAAAACCACAAGTCACAATTAAACATGATTGTCAACTTGGAATTGAATGTGAAATCAAAAAGTGAAAGACTTGGACATCACGTCTCGAATTTTCGCCGAGAACTAAATGGTTATTCCGGGCATTAACCCGCTGGGAAGACCACCCTAATGCACACTATCTCAATTGGGGAGAACTCATACCTCCCGCACTAGAGCCAAACTCTAGCCATGTCACTAATAACAATGTCCCAAGACTCCAAAATAATCAAATAAGTTCACAACTTATACGTAATTTATAAAATGCATGAAAATCATTTTCCATGCACAAGTAGGTTGAAACCACACAATCCATGCCTTAGACTTTCAATTCTAAAATGGCATATATAATGTCAATTACAAAGTGCACAATTCATTACACATGGCATCAATATATTCCAAAAAGAAAACATGTTCTCATGAATATAAATATAATAACAAAGTTGTCCAATGCTCAAAACACAACAAAGTGGATACATAACAAGTTCAAGTCCATGATTTGAATATAGAAACAACTTCTAAAATACCAATAGATTCATGGAGCCATTAGATAGAATTTAATTAAACAAAATAATCAAATTCTCTAGATTTCAAATCAAATTCGAATAAGTTCAAATTAATATATATTAAACAATATAGCATGCTCATTTCATATATCAAATCAAAAGTGTCAAATGAGCAAGATAGCATCATATAGAATTTAATTAATTTAAATTAATCAAATCTCTAAATTTCAAAAGTTATTCAAATGATCCCAAATTAATATATATCAAACACCAAATCATGGTCATACCATATCTCAAGTCTAAAATGAAATACAAGTAAAATACAATTTACTAGAATTTAAATCAAATTAAATCCATTTAATCTCTAAATTTGAAAACTCATCTAAATCATCCCAAATTAATATATATCAAAGATCAACTCATGGCCATGTCATTTACCAAGTCTAAAATAAGTTATATGCAAGATATGATAAATCACTAATTTCTCAAATTAATAAACGACATGCATACAACTTATATAAGCATCAATAGCATGCAAGAAATAAAAATATAATCCTATAACATCCCCTACCTCACTAGAGAAATGTCTCTCTAGAATCCAAGGCAAATCAACACAAAATGGTAAACCCTTCAAGGGTTATAAAGAGGAAGATGAAGGGAACAAAAAGTATTCCCAAGTTCAAGCTTGGAAATCAATGGAAGGCTCTCAAAAATTAAGGTCAAGACCTAAGGCTTCAAGCTCTATCCATGGAGGCTAGGATTTTTGGTGAGGAAGGAATGAAATAATATGAAAATGTGTGAGTGGAGGAAATAGAAATCCTCCACTCACTATGTGCTCTTATACCATGTCAACACACACATCTATGGTCAATTACACAAAAACCTTTCTTTAAAACCATAATCCCAAAGTGGTCCAAAAATAATTACAAAACTTAATTTGGTGTCTATACACTTGTCACAAATCCAATGCTCCATCCTAGGCTAAATCTCAAGCCTACACCTGTCAACCATCCAAGCTAATAAGTTCACCAATCCTAGGCCAACAAGTGGGTGAATCTCCACCCTCCATATGTCACCATCCAAGGCATCAAAGTGTTTCCACATAAATGCCAACAAGTGGACCAATGAGAGTGCGACACTTGTCACACTTTTCGAAAATTGCAAAAAGGTCATTTTCCAAAATATCTTCTAAATTAAATTGCAAAATAGTCCCTAAGACGAAAAATAATTACTTTACAATAATTACACAAAAATTCCAAAAGTTAGGAAAATTACAAAAAGGGTTATGCGTCTATACCCTTTACAAGAAAAGTAAACACTTAGCATGCTTTTCTACAAAAGTGAAAATACACATAGCATGGTATTTAAATATCGTGGATGCATGCAAAATCGGAATCAAATCCGAACTCGAAAAGTGAGGTTATGCTAACAAAGTGACAACCGAGAAAAAGACGAAAAGTGAATAGTGTCACAAAAGTGAAAATGACTCAGTTCTCAAAGAGAGTGATCAATCCAAGGAAAAGAGTTTCGGAAACCATCCCCGAGCACTCAAGATGACATTAAGTGGCGAGAAACCGAACTCAGAATGGAAAAGATCAACGGAAAAAAAATATCCGTGAAAATCTGAGAAAATGAAAGGAAAGAAAATGATCGGGTCATTACAACCTTCCCACCTAAAAAGGGATTTCGTCCCCAAAATCCAGCTCCAACAAAACAAAAGGCTGAACCAGGATAACTACGGAGTACATTTCCAAGTATCCCACATAACATGCTACAAAAGCAATCCCAGAACTGAAAGACAAAGTGCAAATCAACGTCATTCGCACCCACGTGCTCATGATAGGACAACCCCTCAAAAGAAAAGTGACCATACGGCCACGCCACAAGTTGAAACTCACATACAGAACCCAATGTCAAATAAAGGAACGGAAGACCACAACCGTAAGTATCCCTCTTGACGAACTATCATGCCGATCCAAAAACAACCACCAAAAGAACTCCAAAATAACCACGTATCAAATCCGGCTACCAAACAGAGACAACTTGGCAATACGAATAGTGACCAGAACCCGCCCATGACATACTCAAATGTGTGATAGCAATGACAGTGCCTAGTGCCCGCCCACACTTACTCGTCAGTAAGGTAGCATCGACGACAACTAGCACTCGCCTACAACACACAACTTTGTACGGTAGGATGACAGTATAAGGTACTAGTTCATTACCTGCCCCCCACTAGGTCTACCCATGAAACCTCTCGATACCAATGACATCAATATCGTAAATCATCATTACCAAAAGCAATCCGATAACCGGGCATTCCGCAAGAGTTGAGACATGATCCAAAGACGTCGACATCCCGGCCATTCTCAAAATATTGACAACAATATTATAGGTACCTTCCAGCTTAAGGTCTCAATCCTCAATACAACAAAACCAACATCTCCAATGTCTCAAAGTACTCTTATTAACAACATCAACCAAGAATCCAAAGCCTGACAAACAAATCAACACCACCAGGAATCAAAACAAACCTCACATAAGACATTTCATTGAAGTCCTTCATATCTCCCTGAAATAAATCAATTACAAGATCACACCGTAATCAAACATCAGATCCACATCCCTATCATGGATAATTAATCCTCGAAATTCAAGTCCACTAAGTGGCACACACATCGAAATACTGACAACTAAGGTCACAAAACAAATCTCTTAAAACTGTGCTTGGCATTACCAAGCTAAATCAAAATTCCTCAATTTCCATCGATCCATAAACAACTACTGGAACTACGATTCCTCAAAACCACGCCTAGTCCTAACTAGAACGGGAAAACTCCACAACTAAGCCATATCCAACAGCGATCCTCCAAAACTCCTCCTAAGAGCCAACCACATCTAGGTTTCCAAAGCTGAAACAAATCTCCAAAAGACATTCTCAAAAGAGCATCGAGCTCACCTTATGAATCAAACAAATCCTCAATGAAATGGACACAAGTCCTCGTAAAATGATCTCGCACCAATCCACTCACTTTGAGTACCACAACTACGTCAACAACCACAACAAAACTCCCTAAGGGAAGACACGAAGGAAAGGGAACCACCAGTCCTAAGAAGGACAACACCATGACTGAGTCTCTGAAACGAAAGACAACAAGGTCAAAGACTTCACCCCTTATATGAAAATAAGTCGATCAAAATCAACTAAATCCTCACTAAAGACTCAAGACAACAATGGTGATCCTCACGGACCAACCAAACCCAAAACCGTGCACAAGGCAACGAAGAGAAGAGACTCACTCCTTGTGAAGTCCCTTACTTGAACCAAGAAAGAGAAGAAACCCTATTCTCCCACAAATGTCAATACAAAAAACATGAAAAAGGAACAAAAGGGAGAACCGAATATGGAAGTCATGCATATGACAAGGAATGCAACTACCAAATAAATAAATCTACTCACATAGATAAAAATCAAGGATACATGCAGCACGTCTCCACGTAAGTACAATATCATATCATTAAGGCACAGTAACAACATGGCATCTCAAAGCATATAAAGAAGTTATGCTAATGCCACACAACAAGGAAACAAATGTGGATACACTTCCACCTACTTATGCATCATAACATCATAAATCATACTACTAACATCGTAGTAAATGAAACTACAGAAAACAAAATAAAGCAACAATGAACCCTATCAACATCGTGTCCTAGAGTGTTTAGATAAAAGGAAAGACCAGTCCTATCCATAAACTGACTCCAAAAACCAATGCGACAATAACCTGTCCCAAAACAAACGTGAGCCCTTACCACAATGGTAAGACTCTAACAATCCAACTCCGAATCTAGATGTGACACTATAAATGACACTAACAATGCAATGCTCTCACCAACCCAAAACATCGATCAATCGACTCGATCCCAAGAGCATCATCACATAAAGAGAACTCAAACAAAATGGCTACTTTAGCCATACAATCAGACAACCGAATCAATCTCCAAAATCGTCCTCAAAATGATCATCAATCACCGTCTCAACACCAAACGCTCAAAACAAAACTCACACCATCGCCAACCAAAAGGACTACGCTTATTGAAACAAAATCGACACTGATTCCATCCGAACTGCGTTTGTAGCTAGCCAGTACGGTAGCATGACAGTGCCATGCACCCACCCACAAATGTACCCGCCCATAAAAATTGTAATCCCAGAGGAATTATCCCGAACAACCAAGGGTCCTAAGAGGTCCATAACCTCATCATGGCCCAAAACCAACAAATCCAACACTATGGCAACGCTAAATGACTCACCTCATGAGAGCCTAAACAAAAGGTGTCTCACCACCTACCTTAAAGCCAATGCCAGGTCGACAACAACCTATATTACCACGAGACTGTGACTTCAATCACCATCAACCTCAACTCGTGCCTTAATGACCAATCCCGTGTTATACAGAATATGCAATACAGTTATGCATATACAAATCTAATCTAACATACATCATATGTCATGCTCTTTACAATGGAATCCAAGCAAGCTATATAGTTAGCATACCACATATAGCACATAAGCACACAAACATGTTATCATGAAGCATATAAGCACATAGAGCATGGCAACATAAGCATGATATGCACCCAAAACCCGTCATCCAAGGTATTCAAACCTAGGAACTCTGATACCACCTGTAACGACCCTGAATTTTTCAACCCAGTGTGTCATGTGTGACTCGAAACGGATCCAAAATGCGGAAGCAAAAGAAGAAAGGTGACCTGTAGAGATGTACGTCATCCCTAAGGCACCAAAATGACTCCATATGAAGCTATGGAACTCAAATGAGCCAAACAATGAAACAAGAATGCCAAACCCGAAAAGAAATGAACCAAGGGCAAAATGGTCATTTCACACTAAAATGGGTGCCACCATGCATACCATTGGAAAGAAAACAAAAAATTAACTAGAATAGACTCAAGAATCGCATGATTCGGAGTCCGAACAACAAAGATATTAAGTCTGAAGTCGAAGGAAGGGAAACCCTATCCCGGTTCGAACCAAAAACAGACACTACCTTACTAAAACTTGATTATCTAGAGTTACAAGGAGAATCTGAAGTTCTAATTGGTACCATTGGAAAGCTTATTTTGACACGATCAATTTAGACTCAAGAACGGACCAATTCAGAGTTAAAACGAAGAAGATATGATAATTTGAAGTCAGAGGTACAGTGTTGAACCAAGACACAAACACACACACACATGAACAGTACCATAAGCGCTCGTCCAAGGGCTTGGAGCGCTCGTAATTAGCCCCGAGAGTTCTGTCTGAAATTGGAGTGCTCGTACGCCCCTTGGAGCGCTCGTGTTGCTGTAGGCTACACCTGAAATGCTAACTTGAAATGCAATTTTGAGGACTTTCTGGGCCTTTTTGAAAAAAACACAAAGAAGAAACCCCCCTCAAAATCATGTTTTCTAGCCAACCATGCCAAAAGAAAATTTCATTTTTCATGCGAAAATTCCAAAATGCCTTTATGCACTAATTTTGCAAAAGAAAATGCAAAATGAGCCCATAGGAGGCTCATTTCATCAAGGAAGGAGTTTTTCCCGGAAATGACCATGTACACAGACGTAACTTACCTATTAGGATGCGTTATAATAATCCATGGCTTAAAAATACCGCCGATGCAAAATCCGACCCCCAAACGGCCAAAAAGTCAAAAATGAACTTGAAATGAAAATTTTGAAATCCAAAATTAACAAATGATTAGAAATTACCGTTTGGCCCTTGGCCACACTTCATACATGATTAATGAATACTAATGAATGAATCTTATACACAATGCACACTCCGATACAAAATAATATACTAAAATGTAAAATTTTCATATATTCTCATTAAAGGGAAAATTTAACATCCATGACATATATGTGATTTCAAAAGAAGTTTGGCCCTTGGCCTCATGTCATATACATAAAATGAGAATCAAAAAGTGTGCTTAGGCACACACTACAAGTTTAGAATTAAATATACACATTTGACAAATAAGGTTACAAATGGCATTCCAAGCCAACCTTCACATAGATGGAAACCTCCAAGTCCACAAACCATCCAAGCATAATGAGAGTCTCAACTTTAATTCAAGTACCTGAAAAATGTCCCCACAACGTGGGTGAGTAACATAAAACTACTCGAAGGAGATGAGCATGCATCGACCTAACTTTTTACAATTTTATCACCTTAAGGTGAAACATGTTAAAGGGGCTCATGCCACCTAACGTCTATGTCAAAGTGTGACCTAGGGAGCATCCTAAGCTACCTAAGATTATTTCTAACACAAATCATATCATTCGTGCAATTCAAGTAACATGGGAGCATGCTATACAAAGCAACAAGATGTATATTCTCAAGGTCACTAAATTGAAATCTAAAATGCTAAAACAACTATAGTGGATCATGCCACCTAAAGGCAATCTTCCAAATGAATATATAGGATCATTCCAAAGTCACATTTAAACAACAAGACACAAATCACAATATCTACGCAATTAACCAACATAGAGGCATACTACACAAGTATCAAGATATAGATTCTCAAGGTTACCATCTTCAAACTAAAATGTAATAACTACTAAATATAACAATTTAGTATAATTAGAATTTCTAATACCACACATCAAGACATAGATTCTCTTAGCTATCAACTTGAAATCTAAAAATGTGAAAACAACTAAATATAACAATTTAGTATGGATGTACTTAACAACATCAATCGCCAATAGCCAAAACCACAAGTCACAATTAAGCATGATTGTCAACTTGGAATTGAATGCGAAATCAAATAGTGGAAGACTTGGACATCACGTCTCGGATTTCCGCCGAGAACTAAATGGTTATTCCGGGCATTAACCCGCTGGGAAGACCACCCTAGTGCACACTATCTCAATTGGGGAGAACTCATACCTCCCGCACTAGAGTTAAACTCTAGCCATGTCACTTGTAACAATGTCCCAAAACTCCAAAATAATCAAATAAGTTCACAACTTATACGTAATTTATATAATGCACGAAAACCACCTTCCATGCACAAGTAGGTTGAAACCACACAATCCATGCCTAAGAGTTTCAATTCTAAAATGGTATATATAATGTCAATTACAAAGTGTGCAATTCATTACACATGGCATCAATATATTTCATAAAGAAAACATGTTCTCATGAATATAAATATAACGACAAAGTTGTCCAATGCTCAAAACACAACAAAGTGAATACATAACAAGTTCAAGTCCATGATTTGAATATAGAAACAACTTCTAAAATACCAATAGATCCATGGAGCCATTAGATAGAATTTAATTAAACAAGATAATCAAATTCTCTAGATTTCAAATCAAATTCGAATAATCTCAAATTAATATATGTTAAACAATATAGCATGCTCATTTCATAGATCAAATCAAAAGTGTCAAATGAGCAAGATAGCATCATATAGAATTTAATTAATTTAAATTAATTAAATCTCTAAATTTCAAAAGTTATTCAAATGATCCCAAATTAATATATATCAAGCACCAAATCATGGTCATACCATATCTCAAGTCTAAAATGAAACACAAGTAAAATACAATTTACTAGAATTTAAATTAAATTAATTCCATTTAATCTCTAGATTTGAAAACTCATCTAAATCATCCCAAATTAATATATATCAAAGATTAACTCATGGCCATGCCATTTACCAAGTCTAAAATGAGTTATATGCAAGATATAATAAATCACTAATTTCTCAAATTAATAAAAGACATGCATACAACTTATATAAGCATCAATAGTATGCAAGAAACAAAAATATAACCCTATAACATCCCCTGCCTCACTAGAGAAGTGTCTCTCTAGAATCCAAGGCAAATCAACACAAAATGGTAAACCCTTCAAGGGTTATGAAGAGGAAGATGAGGGGAACAAAAAGTATTCCCAAGTTCAAGCTTGAAAATCAATGGAAGGCTCTCAAAAATTAAGGTCAAGATCTAAGGCTTCAAGCTCCATCCATGAAGGCTAGGGTTTTTGGTGAGGAAGGAATGAAATAATGTGAAAATGTGTGAGTGGAGGAAATAGAAATCCTCCACTCACTATGTGCTCTTACACCATGTCAACACACACATCTATGGTCAATTACACAAAAACTCTTCTTTATAACCATAATCCCAAAGTGGTCCAAAAATAATTACAAGACTTAATTTGGTGCCTACACTTGTCATAAATCCAACGCTCCATCCTAGGCTAAATTTCAAGCCTACAGTCAACCATCCAAGCCAGCAAGTGCACCAATCCTAGGCCAACAAGTGGGTGAATCTCCACCCTCCACATGTCACCATCCAAGGCATCAAAGTGTTTCCACACAAATGCCAACAAGTGGACTAATGAGAGTGTGACACTTGTCACACTTTCCGGAAATTGCAAAAAGGTCATTTTCTAAAATATCTTCTAAATTAAATTGCAAAATGGTTCCTAAGACGAAAAATAATTACTTTACAATAATTACACAAAAACCCCAAAAGTTAGGAAAATTACAAAAAGGGTTATGCGTCTATACCCTTTACAAGAAAAGTAAACACTTAACATGCTTTTCTACAAAAGTGAAAATATACATAGCATGGAATTTAAATATCGTGGATACATGCAGAATCGGAATCAAATCTGAACTCGAAAAGTGAGGTTATGCTAACAAAGTGACAACCGAGAAAAAGACGAAAAGTGAAAATGACTCGGTTCTCAAAGAAAGTCGTCAATCTAAGGAAAAGAGTCTCGGAAACCATCCCCGAGCACTCAAGATGACATTAAGTGGCGAGAAACCGAACTCAGAATGGAAAATATCAACGGAAAAAAAATATCCGTGAAAATCTGAGAAAAGGAAAGGAAAGAAAATGACCGGGTCATTACAGATTGTTACTAAAACCCATATTTCTTGTAGTGGAATGATAAACACCACGAACCAAGCCTTCGCACCTGTAACAAAACCCCCAGTAGCTTCGGGGTGAGTAAACAAGTTTACTCGTAGAGAATGAGCATGTATCGACTCGATTTCTTTCAGATTTTTAGATTAACATGATACAATTCAAAAGGGTCATGCCACCTAACGTCTATGTCAAGATGAGACTCAGGGAGCATCCTAAGTTACCTTAGAGCATTTCTAGTATAAATCACATCATTCTTGCAATTTAAACAATATAGAAGCACATAGTGTAATGCAACAAGATATAGGTATCCAAAGTTATCAACTTTTAACCTAGAATGCAATAAGTGCTGAAACGGTTCATGCCACTTAGAATCTAAGTCAAGATGCTTATATAGGATCATTCTTAAGTCATATCAACATGAAGCAACATGAGTAACGATATCTATGAAATGGAACAAAGTTAGGATAATACAAATAACACAAGTTTACAATTTAACATGAATCATATTATCAATGTAATCGAACAAGATTGGAATAATCCAATTAACACGACAAGAAAGATACTTAAATATGAATTAACAAGAATTACATTATCAATGCAATTAACATGATTGGAGCATTCTAACTAACACGATAGGAGTAATACATGTAATCAAGAACAAGACATAATATCTATGCAATAAACAAGATTGGTGTATTTCACATAACACGATAACTTTTAAATCTTCAAGGAATAGCAACTTGAAATTTAAAGAGTGAAATCAACCAATGTTGAAACTCGGATATCGCCCGGATTAAAATCGTACTCTTGGGATCACTTTAGGGCTACTAACCCATGGGTACCTTCCCTTAGTGCATACTATAGTTATAGAGGGACAATCCCCTGTACTAGAACCAAGTCCTAGCCTTGTCAATTCTTAATTGATATCCCAAGTCCTAAAATCAGTAAGTTGTGCAAGTCAAGATTGTATCAAAATACAAGAAATACATTAACCATGTTTAATGCACAACCAAGATTTTGGAACACACAAGTCATTCCCTAAATTCTTAATTAGGATGGCATGTGAAATGTTAAGAATTCAGAGTGTGCATGTATATAGACTAGAACCAAGATATATAGCACAAGAAATCTATTGAAGTAAATATACCACGAGTATAAGATACATACTTCAATTACTTACTAAACAACACATGTGTAATTAAACCATTCCAAGACAAATGTGTATGTTCATTAAGTATATTAATGAAACCTAGATACAGGAAGTCTAGATACATGATATCAAGGCATGACAATCTCGAGGGAGGCATAAAAGGGAATTTAATCTACCTAAGGGATTAAATTATCAAGGTTACAAGGCAAGTCCAAATGTTCTACGAACAAGATATGTCAATGATCATGTGGAGGACAAGTTCATTTCATACATGACACAACCATGTGAATTTAGTTCCATACAAGGAAAATAATTAAATGTAAGACTCAAAGCTTATCCAATTATTCTCAATGTGATACACGTGAAGGAACTTGTCAAGGAAATCATTAATACAAGTTAGAAACTTAATCAAGTGCATAAAATCATTGAATGGATTTTAATTAATTCCTTTAATTAAAATTTCTAGATTTTGAAACTCATCCAAATGTTCTCAAATTAATATATGTTATACAACATATCAAGACTTGATTTAAAAACATGATACAAGTGAATTACATGCAAGATACGGCCATGAGTATTAAACTTTAATACTAGAAAAATATTAAATGAAAGGTTTCAAAACCTAATCAAATATTCTCGATTTAATATATGTGAAACTATATGGCATGCACACCAATAATATCAAGTCGGAAATCCAATGAAATGAATAGTACACTTGGAATAAATTACTTAATCAATTAATTAAATATTCTCTAGACTTTAAAACATCTCCGATTACTCTCAAATTCACCTATGTTGAAGAGCATGCTAGGGCCTAATATAATATGACAACACATGTCAATTTCAAGCTAGATAAGGCCACATGAATTAAATATTTATTCAAGATAAATATTAAATAAAATCTTCGTTACTTGTCCAAATGCTCTAAATTTAATATATGTCAATGATCATGTCAAGGGGTAATTTAATATCATGTCACATGTTTAAACCAAGTTATGAGTAACTGGGAAAATTAAATCTTACACAAAGAAATAATTAATTAAAGTTTCTAGATTTGATACAAAGACATGTAAACAAGTTATATAAGCATCAAAAGCATGCGATACATCAAGAATAATAAACTATAACACCCCCTACCTCCATTTGAGATGAAATCTCAAATCCCCACTGAAAGAAAAATGCTCCGAATCAGACGATACTCCTAGCTTATGTCGAGGACAACGAGAGGAACATTAAACACCAAGGAGGTACCATGAAAATCCAAACTTGAACTTGAAACCCGAACTGAAAAATGGTCAGAAATGGATTCTAATAAGGGGGAAAGACGCGCGTCGCCAAGGCGAGCATTAAACACTAAGGTACTATGGTATTTCACTCGAGGGAAGTGGCCGAAAAAGAAGAAAGAAGGGTGGCAGCCATGGCTGCCATGGAGGGCTGGCCAAGAGAGGGGAGAGAGAGAGTGAAATCTAATTTTTTGTTCTTAAGTCCCCTATTTATAGAAAAACCCTAAAAGTGGCCCAAAAGGGCTCCGCCGGGTCTGAAAAAGTGAAATTTGAGCAAACGCGCTCAAACGGTGAAACTCCGTGAATAAAAAAGATTCAAAATAAGAAAACATGAACAACGGAAGAAACTGCGTTGAAAACTGAGTCCCAAGCAGAGAGATATACCCCAAACAAGTTTGACGGCAACTGGGTCCAAAAACCCTGAAATTGGAGAAAAATGACCAGAAAGAAATTCTAAGAGTCCATGATTCGACGAAAAGTGGAAATGAATCCCGTACGAGGATCTAGGCTTAAAACAAGTATTTTGCAATAACTTTCGTTAATTGCACAATGGCCTCTACAAAAAGGGTTAACTGCAAAACTGCCCCAGAATGAAAATATCTTTTATTTTCTTAGATACCCCTGAAATAAAATATCTTCAAAAGATATTTATGAAAAACATCCCAAGAAAAGAAAAAGATTCTGAAGAACTATGCATTCATGCCCCTATGGACGCCGGGAGCAATCAGAGTACTTTTCTACAAAAGTAAAGATATGTATTTCATGGAAATCACTTCGAATGAAGATACGTGAAGTGAAAAACTAACTTCGAGCATGAGAAGTGAGGTTGTGCTAAAAAGTGACAAACGGAGAAAAGACGAAATAGGGACAGGGACGAAATAGGGAAAAGAATGAAAAGTGAATAATGTCGAAAAACGAAAAATGTGAAAATGACTCGGTCCTCAAAGGAAGTTGTTAATCCGAACAAATGAGTCTTAGAAACCATTTCCGAGCACTCGAGGCGACACTATAAGATAAGAAACTGAACTTAAAAAGAAAATTAAACGAGAAAAAAATTTATCTGTAAAATTTCGGAAAAAGGAAAGGAAGGTAAATGACTAGGTCATTACATGAAAGATCTAGGTCTTTTGAGATATTTTCTTGGAATCAAAGTATCTCGATCTAATAAAGGAATCTTTCTATCTCAAAGAAATATGTCTTAGATCTATTATAAGAGACTGATATGACAGCATGTCAACCAGCTGAGACACCAGTAGAAGAAAGACTGAAGTTATGTATTGAGTGCAACAAGTACCTGCTAATAAAGAAAGATACCAAAGACTTGTAGGGAGATTGATGTACTTAGCACACACGAGACTGGATTTGGCTTATGCATTGAGCATTGTTAGCCAGTTTATGCATGATCCTGGAGAGCAACATATGGATACAGTTATGCGCATTTTAAGATAATTGAAATCTACTCCTGGAAAAGGAATTTTGTTCACTAAAAATGCTGATTATCAAAACATAACTGCATATACTGATGCTGACTGGGCTGGAGCTATAGATGATGGGTGATCTACTTTTGGTTACTTTACTTTTGTATGAGGTAATCTTGTTACATGGAGAAGCAAGAAACAAAATGTTGTTGCTCGCTCGAGTGCAGAAGTTGAATTTTAAGGTATGGTGCTTGCATTTTGTGAAACATTGTGGTTAAGATTTCTATTGCGGGATTTGGGTTATCTACCTGGGCAACCTATTCGAATATATTATGACAATAAAGCAGCATGTGATATTACCCATAATCTAGTTCAATATGATCGTACGAAGCATGTTGAAATAGATAGATTCTTCATTAAGGAGAAGTTGGATGGGAAAATTATAGAGTTGTTTAAGATTCGATCTGAAAATCAACTAGCCGACATTCTCATCAAAGCAGTCTTAAATCAAGTATTTTCAAAAATTTTAGACGAGTTGGGCATGTGTGACATCTATGCACCAATTTAAGGGGGAGTGTTGAGATTTTATCTCTTATAGTACAAGTATAGGATTGAATTATTTACTCCTTGATTTAGGACTAATTGGTATGTAATTAGTTACCTATTTTAGCTAATTATATTCTATAAATTGGATGTAATACTCATCAATGAATGATCGAATATAATTTTTAATTCTCATATTCTTTCTCTGAATTTAAAGAACTTCTACTCACGCAATTCAATGTCAGGGACGTAGTTATGTTGTTCCGCTCAATATTATTAGTGTTGACCCTTCTATTTCTACTTTTAGGTGAATTTTTGTTCTGTATGTATGCCAATTGGTCTTTGAATTCCTTGAATTTTTGGATATGAATCCCTTAATTTAGCTATATGATTTGTACATATACTTTAATATATTATCATGTTGTAAATGAAACAACGCACAAGAGAGAATTTATAATTTTTCATTATATTAGGGTACGATTTTCTTTACCATCAATTGCTATCGTTCTTTAATTTTTATTTTATTTTTTAGTTTTTGCCTAGATCTCATTATACATTTCTCTCTACCTTTCTCCAATCTTCCATAACTCTGTAGTGCCGATATATAAACAGTGCTTATTTCATTTACTCGTATAAATCACTCTCTATATGTACCCTGAAATTTAACCGATGAAATGAAGGACTTAATGTTATTAATTTCCATTTAAATAATCTGGCCAATTTATTTAATGCTAGTGTCAAAAAATGAGTTTCAATTTGTGGTTCCATCTTTTCAGTGATATACACGCAACTGCTTAACGTTGTAATCGAGATTAGCTATTAGTTAAAGACACAATTATTCAATATTCAGTACTAGAAATCGGAATCAAATTTTGTTTACAATCACTCATTGTCTGAAAGCTTATTTCTAATAAATTGATTTACACATTTTTTTTTTTTTTTTTAAAAAAAAAAAACACACATGGACGACTTCTGAGAATTGGAGCCCTTTAAGCCCATATAATAATTGAAGCTTAAATTGATTCTTAAAAGGACAGGAATGAAAATGGTGTAATTTATGGTTCTCTTGCACTTTTAGTAAATGCCAGCAACTTTGTTTTTCTGAATATTTTTCAGTAGATGAGTTAAGTTTTATAAGACCTAGATAAATCTCAATCCCAAAACTACTATTCCAATACATGAATGGACGAATGGTAAATATTTTGTGGACCCACACAGCAGTTAGTAAAGAGTAAGAACACTCCTAAAGACAAATATGAGTTAATGTTCGCGTTTGTGGAGTTGTGTGTGTGACATGCGGCTGATTCATTCTGTTTTAATGCTGTTTAAAGTGCTATCTTGTTTTCTTGAAAGCTATGAAGGATACTTTTACGAATGAGCGGATACAGACATTAGTCGGATAATTGTCAAACACATCTTTGATGATACTTTATATACGTATACAAAAATAAAAATAAATTTTTATTATTTTGAATACTTTTTCGATATTTTCAGACACTTCTTTTTCTTGTAAACTTAAAACGATACTTTCACATATTTCTAACACTACTTTACCCGATAATCCTAAACATGCTATGAACACATTCTAAACACATGAAGGAGCATAATATAAGAATTTTTAGTGGGAAGAAATTATTATAAAGAATTGTTCTTGACCGAATCTCATCATTACTTCCTTATTGAAATTGGGTATCCTCCATGATTGTTCATCATCAAGAAAGATTCTAAGTGAGTGAAATCTCTAGCCTTCGTACTTCCGTCCCCTTCCAAGACCACCAGACTGAAATTGTTTCCGTAGCGTGACACGTGGCTTGAGTTAGCCTGCACTCTATAATATATGTGGTAATTTTTTAAATTTTTTTCATATATATAAAAAAAAAATTATACAATGTTCCCCTAAATTTTGTGGTTACTAAAATTATCTCTTTATTTTTTCTTCCTCAATTGAAACTTTTTAACTTTTTCTTTTTAAAGTTCTCTCATTTTTCTTTTTCTACTTCTACTTTTAAAATTCTTCTTTTTTTTAACATGCAAATAACTTCAATTTTTTTATAAGAAAAACTAACATTATATACATGTCATCAGAAACAAAGCATTAAATAATATCTGATTATTTAATATACAAACTCTTAGTATAAAAATACTAAATGAATTACAGTTTTATAATAATATTATTCAATATATGTATATAATTTATAAGTAAGAATTCATATTTATATATAACGGTGTTCAAGTCGTATTCGTATTCTATTTTTTTAAAATTTGCCATCTTGACATGTCATTTTGTATTGTATTCCATGTACATGCTACATAATTGATAACACCTTACCAATCTCGTTCCTCACTCAAAAAAAATAAATAAATAAATAAAAATTACCAATTCTAAATTTGAAAGATAGAAGACATATAAACTAGTTTAAAACAATTATATATTTATTGAACAACAATATTATTAATCTATAATTAAGTTAAATATTATTTTTAGTTAATTTTTTCTTTTTTATCTCACTATTGTTCATAGTCCCGCGGAAACAATTTTCTAAACTATTGTCACTGGGAGTCGTGGAGTACTTGTTAAGAAAACTTGAAATTCACAAAGTCGTCTGGATGAAAAGTTCAAATCACAAAGCCCCCGGAATTAATTTTATATTCTCTATCACATTACATGGATGGTACTTGCGCCAATTGACCAGTTCTCCTGGATTAATTATTTAAGACTAAATTGTACACACACTAATTCAACTTAATTAAAGGTTATGGATTCTTTTTGTTGATTTTTCATCCTACTATAATTTATTGGTGAAGGTCAGTCACTGAATGAACACACACACACTCTCTCTCTCTCTCTCTCTCTCTCTCTCTTCGTAGACTTGTGTTCAAACCCGCGTGGTATAGAAGAATATGAGTTCCAGAGATTCATGGGAAACGTATTCTATTCATACTATTCTAGAAGTCATATTTTTTTTTTTTTTTTTCCTGAATAGAAGTCATATTTCTATAATGCAAGATTTTTTTTTTTTTAAATCAATGATAAATGATACATATATATTGAAAAGAAATTAAGAAAAAAAAAATCAGATATATACTATGAAATGAGAGACGAATTTCATAAAATATATATGCAATTTTTAAAATTTCACTAACACTCCTTCAAGTTTGATTAAATATTACATTAAAATATCTTTCGAAAATTAATAATATCACTAACTCACATTACAAACAGGGGCAGACCCAAAACTTTAGATAAGGGGGTAAGACTAAAATTTTGTAATAATTTCAAGGGGCATTAATAATATTTTATGAGTATATATTGAAAAAATAAAAAATAAAAATTGGCCCCCTCAATTGCACATCGGTCCGTTCGTTTTTCATTCACATCTTAAAAGTTATTTTTTAGATATGTCATACCACTTTTTACATATAAAAATACATTGTTACCCCCTTTGATTTTGCAAAATCCCCTTTTAACCCTAAAAAATTATTTAAAAGACCAAAATACTCATGCATTTTCCCAAATTAATTCATCTATATAGAGAGAGAGAGAATAAGATAAAGCTTCCTTATTTTCTCTTTTTATTCGCTCCTGTCCATGGCATCAAATCTAAAATCCGTGTTGTTCCTAACTTTCCCAAGCCAAATATGTGTATATATATATATATATTCGTTTAATCTCACAAATGAACCTTATTTGTTTGTGTTTAATTATTAACCGGTTCAAATTAATCACTTAATAGTGTTTCTTATTAATTGCCTAATAACAGGGATTATTTTTGAAGACATCATGGCGCTCTTACTCGACCCAAAGGCTTTCAAAGGCATCATCGACTTGTTCGTTCATCATTGAAATTAGTGATTCAAGATTATCAATCAAAAAAAAAAAAAAAACTTTGCAACATCTTTATTGAAATCAATGATTCAAGATTATCCAAAATGAATAATTGACGATTGTAGAGTACCGATTGATGCGATCAAAGCACATCAAATTACAAGTATAGCAATTGAATTGATTCAAGATTAGTATATCTAAGAGAGAGAAAACCCTACAAAAATGAATAAGTAAATTAACGCAATTGCTATGTGAAAATGAGATTTGTGAGGGACGCATTGAGACATTGGAGTTGAGATTGGTGTTAGCAATAGTAGTACCTCTTGTGTTTGAAACGATGAGAAGATGGTTCAACATTATAGGTTTGCCCTTAATTTTAGGAGTGAATTAGGATTGAGATCATCGAATCCATGTTGGAGCTTTCTCCCTCTCTCTACCAAATTGTCAACCAATAGTAGATGGAATTAGTCGACGGTTGCTCAACCATTGGTCCAGCGATCATAACAGCTACTGGGTTGCAATCGTGACCAACACCTAATATCAATCTCTACAACAATCCATTCCTCGGTGGCGAAAAGTGGGGGTAAAAGCAACCAAGGGTCGCGCTATAGATAGCATTGCCTGTTGTTGAAGGTTGATGAACAACGACCTATGCTCCTGTTTCAGAAAAGCAACCAAGTTTGGTTGCTGCTTTTGGGTCAGCGTGAGAATGGCGGCAACTTGCTCGCCGCCTTCTGCAGGTTGCCATCAGCAACAATTTGTTGGGGATAATTAATTCCTTCCAACCCACTCAATGGTCGGTTTTTGTTGAAAGTTAAATTTCCCATTAATCACACACAGCGGAAGCATCATCACATCACATCACATCAACACAAGCATATATGGAGATAACAATCATACATATCCACGCACAACACAATATTTTACATGGTTCATCCAACTCTAGGAATCAAGGAAGAAAATATATAACCACATGTCAAAACCTCACTCACCCTCTCATTATCTCTTTTGATGTTACATGTATACACTCAGGAATTACATATACTCTCTATTCTCCTCACAACACTCACCCTTAAACTCCTTACATCTTTTCTCTCTTCTCTCTCTCTCTCTCTAAACTTCTCATATCCAATTCTATTTATAGAGTCTTTAAAATCAATTCCTTGTTAGACAAATATTCCTCAATTTTCCTACAAGAAATTACCATAATGATCAAAACTCTAAAATAAAAACATAATTGGATACAATTTCCTACACAAATTTTAGCTTTCCAAAACGAAAAATGAAACTTATTTTCTGCACACGAATTTTGAGCCACAAACCCAACAGTCTCCACCTTGGCTCCAAATTCAATCTTCACGTGCTTCTCCATAGCTCCACCTCGAACAAAGATCTCTTCATAACTCCACCTCAATTAAAGATTTTTCCACCTCGAACAAAAGCACTATAATGAACTTGAGAAACACTCTAACACAGTCTTTCTATCCTACATCTTTCGCAAGGTCAGTGACCTTTCTCTTTCTTCCTTCCAGTCCTCTAGCAAGTCCCTCCTCCTCTTCCTCACCTGCTCCATACTCTCCGGCACAACTCCTCAAAACCACCATCACCCGTATTCTCCAGCAAAGTTGGTAAGAGTGAAAAAGACATGAATGGGAGTATTAATTAGGGGTATAATGGTACTTTAAGTAATCTGATATTTTAGAATAAATGAAATTAAAAAATTAAGAGTAAAGTTATATTTGTCCCGCTTTTTATGAGATCGTGACAGAAAAGTAAAAATAAACATAAGTTATAGTTATTTTTAAAAAATATTTGAGTGTGGTATTTTACCAAAAATATATTACTAAAATTAGTTCAAAATAATAATAATAATAATAAAAAAAAAAGATAGAGTTGGTAACGGGTTTATGACGATCACAATTAAATGATGAGCATTAATTTCTCTAATATTTAGAGGAAAAGAAAATTCTCTAATAAAAATACGAAATGATTGTTTTGATTGGTTAGACAGGGAATATACTCGTGGGATACCCCTGTTTTTTTCAAAATATTCTGAAACCATTTCTGAATATACCATATAATGGTAATTTTAATTTTCCAAATTAAATGAAGCGAGACCCAATCTTTATTCGGCTAATTTCCACATGTCGAGCGACTTTTGAAGCCGTGTGGAATAAGTCTTATGCTGGGACCATAGGCCGATATTTCACCTCACATCTCTTTCTAACAGTCTTTTATACATGTATATAATTATATTATATATTAGGAACAACGGTATCCATCCGGTACAGATTATGAGTTTAAAGCCAATAATGACTTTCCTACTCCTCATCTCCAACTTGAATATTGCTACTTTTAGACCCACCTGTTTGTTTTTTCATGTATTCATCTCCATCCTTCTTTTTCTTTCTCATGGATTCACTGCTGAAGCTGACAAAGTAATCATACAAATCGGTGCCATCATTGATGTTGATTCTCGTTTCGGCAAAGAACAAAAGATGGCCATGAAAATTGCACTTCACAACTTCAACAAGAAGTCCAAACTTCACAAGCTCTCTCTTCATTTTAGAAATTCTGGCAGTGACGACCCCATCCGATCAGCTCTTGCTGGTTAGTAATTAGTTATTTTCTTTGCTTTTTCTGAAATTCTCTCTGCCAATCAAGTCATCGTACATGAACATATGCATAGATTTGTATATATGTAGTTATGTACATGTGTCTGGAATGGTATATATAATATATATGTAAGTAGCTTAATTCATGAATATGTAGACTCACATGAAAGTATATATCTAATTAATATTATTTCTTAGTTAGATTTATTTTTTCGCTTCAAGAAGCAGTTTCCTAGTATATAATTGAATGTAATAAGGGAGTGTATTTATATAAATTAATGTTTACGGGGTTTGTGAATTTTTGCTACAGCTGAAGAGCTGATTAAGGAGAAACAAGTCCAAGTGATTATGGGCATGGATACATGGGAGGAAGCTGCTTTAGTGGCAGACATCGGATCCCAAGCTCAAGTCCCGGTTCTTTCATTTGTAACCGCTCCATTTACACCAGCATTGGTGCGGCTTGGATGGCCTTTCTTGGTGCAAATGGTTACAGATGGCTCCGAACAAATGAATTGCGTTGCAGCTGTTGTTCAATCCTTCAATCGGCAAAGTGTTGTAGCCATCTACGAAGAAGACATCCACGGTGGTGATCCCGGGAAGCTAACCCTGTTATCCAAGGCCCTTAAAAATGTTGGCTCGGATATAGACTATCATCTGGTGCTTCCACCATTTTCTGATCTATCAAATCCTCAGCAGTCCATAAATAAGGAGCTGTCTAAGTTAGAAAACACCACAAGATCTAGGGTGTTTATTTTTCTACATTCATCATTACCGCTGACAGATCTTTTGTTCAGTGAAGCGAAGAAGATGAGCTTTATGCGAAAAGACTCGGTGTGGATAATTGCAGACACCACCAGAAGCCTTCTGAATTCTGTCAGCCGTCCTGTTGTCTCTGCCATGGAAGGTACTCTTGGAATCAAACCCTACTATTCTGAAAATAGCAGTTCTTTCAAACACTTTCATGAGCAGTTTCAGCAAAATTTCCAATTAGATTATCCTGAGGAAGATAACACTGAGCCTGGAATTCATGCGCTTCGAGCTTATGATAGCATTATGACTATTACACAGGCGATAGTGAAATCAGCTGGTAAAATGAATTCCTCAAAAATGTTGGAAAATATTTTATCAAGCAACTTCGCAGGTTTAAGTGGAGAATTGCGATTTCAAGAGGGAAGACTTTCAAGCTCCCAAAAATTTAGTATAGTGAACATTGGCAATCAGGAAAACAATAACCTTGGCTTTTGGTCATCAGAGTTAGGGTTCTTAGATAGCCCTAGTACCATGAAAAATTTGGCTGGTTTCGCGGAGGTGTTAAGGCCTGGGGACCCAAAGCGAATCCTGAGAGAAGGGGGGAATGCAAGACCAATGAATATTGCAGTTCCTGGTATAGTCCCTTTTAAGGAATTTCTCAGCCAAGATGAGAAGAGATTTACTGGTTTTTGTATCAGTGTTTATGAGGAGGTGAAAAGGATTTTGGAGGACGATCATATTTGTGATTTACCGTCTACTACTAAATTTCACCCGTTCAATGGAAGCTATAATGATTTGGTTGAATCGGTTCATAACAAGGTAATCACACATCACCTGATCTCTTGATCATTTTCAAACATCTGTCAATTTAATTAAATAGTTAGCCATTTATTTGTTCTAACCTGACCATCCAAATGTGACTTTGTTGGGGTGATGAGAAATCGTTATTTGATTTTGAATTAATGTATTACAACGTATCTGGATGAAAGATTAAAAAAAATAAAACAAAGAAATGGTCTCTTTTTTTTTTTTTTTTTTTTTTTTTTAATTCAAAATTTTTTCCTGCCCTTCCAACTATATATATATGTTGCTGATATGTTGGTTTTCTACTTGTCGATAAAAATTGATGGAAGACTTATGATGCTGCTGTTGGTGACATAACGATAACAACTAAGCGTTGGGACCTAGTTGAATTTACAGTACCTTTTATCGAGTCAGGTTTGCTTATAGTGGTTCCAGTTAAGCGGACTTCCAAAGCATGGTTGTTTCTGAAGCCTTTCACCATGAAAATGTGGGTGGCGACGGGGGCAATCTTCTGCTACACAATGTTCATAGTTTGGTTCTTGGAGCAACGTTCCAATCCAGAATTTAGCGGCCCATGGAAGGAACAACTTGGCAATGTACTTTGGTTCACCTTCTCTACTCTGTTCTTTGCTCACAGTAAGTATTTTATTTATGCTTAGATTTGGAGGCAAGCTAAGTTTTTAATTTTTTTCAATTTAGGTAAATTCTCTCGCACACACTTAAATGCTAACTAGGAGTCTTTTTGGAGGCAAGGTTATGAGGACCTATTTGTACTAAATTAATGCTTTCCTTTATATATATATTTTTACATATTTTAAATTAAAATGAACACATGTCGATCACTCTATAATATGCCACATAGGTGGTTAGAAGTATTATTATTATTTAATAACTAAGAACATAAATATCCAATAGCATGCCCTGATTTGGAGAGATTTCAAAGAAAATAGACTTCATGATTAGCCCAATTAGGAGGTAAAATACTTACAAATATAATTGCATATACGCAAAGAAATGAAATCCCAATAATTTTCTACTTTTATGTATATATGAATAAACCTTTATTTTTGATTTTGAAGGGGAGAAGATTAAAAGCAACTATAGTCGTACTGTGATCGTGGTGTGGCTTTTTGTGGTGTTGATCTTAATAGAAAGCTACGCTGCCAGCCTCACTTCAATGCTCACCTTCTCAAGACTCCAGTCACCTGTGAGAGATATCGAGTGGATAAAGACAACAAATGCAACAGTGGGGTGCGATGGTGCTGCATTTGTTAGGAAGTACTTGGAGGAGGCTGAGCATTTTGAACCAGGGAACATCATCGACATCGGCAGCGAAAGCGAGTTCCAGACTGCATTCAAGAATGGCAGGATTCAAGCAGCAGTTCTTGAAGTTCCTCATGCCAAAGTTTTTGTCAAAAAACACTGCAAGCAGTACGCGTATGGCGATGGATCATTCACCAGAAGATTTGGAGGATTAGGCTTCGTGAGTAGTAGTGAATGGAACTCTTTCCACTCATTTCATTCTCTAATATCTCCAAGTTTTTTGCTACAAAAAAAAAAAAAAAATACTTCAGACAATTTTTTTTAATTTTTTTTAGCTATGCATATATAGAGAGAGAGAGAGAGAGAGAGAGAGAGAGAGTGACAATTCCGATAATACATTTGGGATTACTGATTGTAATTAAATTATTGTTCATGCTTTCTGTGCAGGTCTTTCAAAAAGGTTCCACATTAGCTGCTAATGTTTCTAAAGCCATTCTTAAACTATCAGAAAATGGGAAGATAAAAGAATTAGAGAGACAGTTGTTTAGTCCCTCCTCGGAGTGTTTGAGGTCCCAAACTATCGAAGAAAATGATAGCATGACCATTGAGGACTTCTTGGGCCTCTATGTAATCTACGCAGCCACTTCCACCATTTGCTTTCTACTATATTTATTGAAAAGGAAATTTGGGCGAACGATAATTCTAGATAGTGCTCCAACTTCTGCTAATCAGATTTAAATGATTCAAACACCTAATTCATATTGGTCAAGTAGAAAATAGAAAGGAAAAAAAAACACTAGTATAGCGATTTCTTTTGTATAATTGTATAAATGGTTCTTATTTCATTTATAAATGATCACTTTCTATAATTAATTGCTGAAATTTATTAACCCATGGAACGAACTATTGGTCTTATGTTATTTCCATTTAAATAATCTTGCCGACTTATTTAATTAATGTGTTTCAATCTGCATTCCTGGAGACTTGGTCCAACAAGTTTCTTTTTTAATACTTCTTTTAAGGAAAAGTAGATTTTGATGACCAATTAAAATTTTAAAATTTTACTTTACAATGATCTTAAACTCACAAGAAAACAAAAATGTAACCAAACTTAAAAATTAATTGTCATTGCTCATGGGTGACCAATTGAGGGTAATTTGATATAAAAATAAATAAATAAAATAAAAACTTGTTTTTAGATTGTTACATATAGAATTTGATTTCAGATATGAATCCATTTAATTTAGGGATTTGATTTGTACATTTAGTTTTATATATTATTATGTTGTAAATGAAAAAACGTAAGAGAGAGTTCACAACTTTTATGGTATCAATGTGCAGTTTCTCAATTATGTTGAGAATGATTATCCTCCATATTTTCTTACATCATTCTGATAATTCCGGTAATGTTCTTATGTCCAATTTCCTTGCTAGTGATAATTATGTCTTGGCACCGTGTAATGTTAAGTGGGGTGCCATGGTCATATAAATTTGTCAGGTAATATGTACTTGGCGGATGTATCCACTAAAAAAAATAGTTTTTTAGAACGTCCTTTTTATCACAATTTTAAAATAATCTTGGTAAAAGATACTTCTTATCACGATTTTAAAATAATCGTGGTATTTTAAAATAATTGTAGTAAAAAATATATATTTTATCACAATTATTTTAAAACCGTGGTAGAAGATTCTTTCTACCACAGTTAAGGGAAAACCGTGTTAGTAATTCTACCACGGTTATAAAAGAACTGTGATAGAAAGTGAATTTATTTCATTAATTCTACTACTATTTCTACCACGGTTAATGAAAAACCGTGGTAGTAAGTTATTCTACCACGGTTCAGACACCATGGTAGAAAGTGAATTTGGTGATGGGCTATACGCGGGTCTTATTCTCGCTACTTTCTTAAAATTCTACTGCTATTTCTACCACGGTTAATGAAAAACCATGATAGTAAGTTATTCTACCACGGTTCAGACACCGTGGTAGAAAGTGAATTTGGTGAAGGGCTGTACGCGGGTCCTATTCCTGCTACTATTTTAAAATTTTAGGGCAAATCATTTCAGACCACGTACAGACCACACATATATAGGGCAAATCATTTTAGCCTCCGAAATCATCTCCATCTCTATTCTCGTTCTCAACTCTGAACTTGCCCTCTCTTTGTCTCTACAACTGCAAACTACAAAATTTACAAGAATCAGAACCTATATCGGCATATCATTTTAGATTGTTCAAAATATCAAAACCCATATCCTTCAGTTTCCATCGCCCGCTGTTCCAGTTCGGGTTCGCCGTTCGCAAGCCTCAGCCTCTGGCTCGCTGTCTCTCAACTCTCAAGCTCTCTCTCTGCAACTGCTAACTTGTATGTATTGGTTTTGTTTTATTATTATTATTTTTTTCTAAATCAATTAATCAATTTCTGTAATTCTTGTTTTGCAAACCAAATCCTATTAAGTGAAATTTTTAGGGCAAATCATTTCAGCCTCCCCAATCGCCTCCATCTCTATTCTCGTTCTCGACTCCGAACTGGCCCTTTCTCTCTCTATCTCTGCAACTGCAAACTACAAAATCTACAAGAATCAGAACCCATATCGGCATATCATTTCAGATTGTTCAAAATATCAAAACCCATATATATCCTTCAGTTTCCATCACCCGCTGTTCCAGTTCGGGTTCTTTGTTCGCAAGCTTCAGTGTCTGGCCCGCTGTCTCTCAACTCTCAAGCCCTCTCTCTACAACTACTAACCTGTATGTATGGGTTTTGTTTTAAATTTTTTTTTTCTAAATCAATTAATCAAGTTTTGTAATTCTTGTTTTGCAAACTAAATCCTATTTAGTGAAATTTTTAGGGCAAATCATTTCAGCCTCCCCAATCGCCTCCATCTCTATTCTCGTTCTCGACTCTGAACTTGCCCTCTCTCTCTCTCTCTCTCTCTCTCTCTCTGTGAAATTGCAAACTACAAAATCTACAAGAATCAGAAGTTCAAAACCTATATAATTGTTTCTCTCTCTCTCTCTTGACTCTGCAACTGCTAACTTGTATGTATGGGTTTTGTTTTAATTTTTTTTTTTCTAAATCAATTAATCAAGGTCTGAAATTCTTGTTTTGCAAACTAAATCCTAGTTAGTAAAATTTTTTATGATCTTTTTTATTATTTTATGAATTTTAGTTAAAAATGTTTGTGAAGATAATGACTGAAACAGGATCTCCCTTTGCAGGATTTGGAAGACTAACTGGTAAATTTGGGTTGAATTTGAGTCTTGAACAATATTGTATTTTGAATTTGTACAATATAAGGGCAAAATCAATGCACAAGGTTCTATTTGGGGAGGGTTAGATGTATATTTTTGTATAGTTTTTTCCTTGTTTCAATTTCATATGGTCACAATATAATATAGTTGTTTCCATAATTTGAATTCATATAGTCACAATATAACAATTTCACGAAGGTTAACCCTTGTTGTCGTGATTTTGTATCTAGGGTTAATTTTGCACCCTATTGAATCATACCGGCTGTTCTACTATCATGCCCCTAATTAGCTTAATTCTCTACCTTCTACAATCAACTTGAAACATCACTGTACTTTGATAGTGATCATTTTTTTTTTTTTTTAATTTGATAAATGAAAAAGGGTTAATAATAATAAAATAAAATAAAAAGCCTTAACTTTCAAGGTTTTGGTCAACTAATTTCCTCAACTATTTGGAAGTGTGTAACCTATCCCCAACTATTAAAGTGTAGCTACCATACATTCAATTACTATTTTACCCCTTAATAATGAAAATTAAAAACAACATTGGTTGTAAAAGACCCCTTAGTAAGAAAAAAAAAATTAAAAAAATAAAAATAAATTCAAAGTCTTAGAATCTCCTCTACCTCCTAAAGTGGATGATAAAGATTTGAGTTTCCAAAAAGATAAAAAGTGGGTGTGTGAGTGATGTGCCGTATGTTTCTAACCAATAAAAATTAAAATTAAAATTAAAAAATTAGGATGATCTATTTACATTATGCGGTCTATTCATGTGACTAAAAATGATCCTTAGGTCATTTTGATGAAAATGATGTTATAGAAATTTCAGGTCCAAAAATGTTAATTGTCGCTATTGCAATAGTTTGTAACCGGCATAGGAATATCTGTATATTTTTTGGAATAGTATAAGGGGGAATTTTGTGAAAAATGAAAGTTGAAGTGAGTTTTCTAGAAATGCTATAAGTTAGAAGGATTTTTTATTTATTTTTTATTTTTTTTACCCAAAGAAAAACTATGATGAGTGAGTAGTGCATATGCAGTTCCATGTGATGCATGGAGAAATCCATTGCATTTTTGGATGTGGACTTGGATGTCTAACGGTTTGATGAGCCCTTGGAGTAGTTGTTAAGAAAGACTTGAAATTCACAAAGTCGTTGCATGGAATGAAATGTTCAAAGCACACAGCACTTTCGTAATAAAATGGAGATGAAATATAGAATGTGAGAGTTGAGAGGGAGAGAGAACAAACTAATTAAACAAGTATAGAATTAGAGAGAAACTGACCGCCTCTATGTTTCGGCGCCTACAATCCTATGCAAACTCAACTGCATTCACAACCCCATTTCTAAGTTTTTTTATTTTTTATTTTATTGGGAAGAAATTCACACACCTATTTGTCTCTACGGGACTCGAATTCTCACCTTTTTCGTTGAAAGGTAGAGGATGGAGTGGATATTACTTTTATATATATAAACCCTATTACACTACACTAAACATGCATGTTTAGTTATCAATAGGGCGAGTGACCTAGCGATATCAACCCCTAATTCCCAAAGGGATGTCAGGGTTATAAACGTACTAAGCACTATTGTTGCATTAATTTAACATAAATGTCATTCTCTCTAAAAAAAACCATTCACAAACTCACATTGTCTCTAAAAAAAAAAAACCATTCACAAACTCACATTGTCTCTAAAAAAAACTTGAAACATGAACTTTTTATTTTGAAAGGTGTAAAAATATAACTATACTAAAATCCCTTACAATTCCAAATGATGCAATGAATTATAATAAATGGGGTGCACCCCACTTATACGGAGTATTATATAAGGCGGATGCATGTAACAATTAGGTTTTACACACTATCACATTGATGGTACTTGGCGCCAATTGACCACTTCTCTGGATTTAACATAAATGTCATTCTCTCTAAAAAAAACCATTCACAAACTCACATTGTCTCTAAAAAAAACTTGAAACATGAACTTTTTATTTTGAAAGGTGTAAAAATATAACTATACTAAAATCCCTTACAATTCCAAATGATGCAATGAATTATAATAAATGGGGTGCACCCCACTTATACGGAGTATTATATAAGGCGGATGCATGTAACAATTAGGTTTTACACACACTATCACATTGATGGTACTTGGCGCCAATTGACCACTTCTCTGGATTTCAACATCAAAGTTTTGGATTCTTTTTGTTGATTTTTCATCATACTATAATTCCTTGGCTAAGACATGTAGTCAGTCACTGAAAGCCACTCTCTCTCGTCATCGGCTTGTGTTCAAACCCGCGTCCAATTATATACAAGAATTAACCCTGAGTTCCAAGGATGCATGAGAAACGCATTCTAGAAGACATTTTTGTTTTTTTAAGGCAAGATGATTGATAAATAATAAGCAAGTATTTTCCGATTTGTTATACTTTCTTTTTCTTTTTTTCATGAATTATGGTTTTAAATATGATGAATGTTAAATCATATATATATACTTTGGAAAAAAAAAAAATCACATATATATTGTTGCAGTCACAAATGACGAACATGTACATCAGTACCTCTTCTAAAAATACTCTACTGAAATTCTTGTCTTGATTGATTAGACAGGGACTTGACCGATACTACTATATAAGGCGTATGATTCACTTTCCAAAATCAAATGAAGTTTGAACAGATCTTTATTTGGCTTTTCTGCATGTTGAGCGACTTTTGAACCTATATATGAAGAATTAGTCCTATGCTTGGACCGTCACGGTCATGTATACACATAAATATATAATTTAAAATAATTGCGTCCATCGAAAGTATATATAATAACCTTCTTTAGAACCATATGAATATGATTGTGCCACTACGTATTTTAAAGCCATAAGATGACTTTCCAACTACTCATCTCCAACTTTAATATTGCTAATTTTAAACCCATTTTTTTGTTATTCCATGTATTCATCTCCTTCCTTCTCATTCTCTCTCTTGGGTCCATTGCTGAAGCTGACAAGGTAACTCTACATATCGGTGCCATCATTGATGTTGATTCTCGTATCGGCGAAGAACAAAAAATAGCCATGAATATAGCTCTGCAGAACTTCAACAAGAAGTCCAAGTTTCACAAGTTATCTCTTCATCTCTGAAATTCTGGCAGTGACCCCATCCGATCAGCCTCTGCTGGTTAGTTAGTTATCTTCTTTGCCTTTTTTGAAATTCTCTCTTGTAATCAAGTCATACATATATAAGTGTGGAAATGTTTGTAACAGTATATATTAACGTATGAATGCATGTATGATGTGATCATGAGACATGATTGAATATATGCATGCTTTTTCCTGTTCATATTGATCGATAGTTATAATTTAAGACAACTATAACAAAATTAGAGTAAATCTATTCAAGTCAAATAAGTAGCTAGGTATACAGTTAACAACACGAAAGGGAAATAACTGAAAGAAACTATCAAGTCCAAAGAGATCGCGTTACCTTCAACCATGAAATCAGATTGGTTAATGCCTGCAAAACAAGTTTAGAAATCCTAATGATGTTCACACCTATACAAATTTTTATGCGTATACTTGATGGAGACAAAAAAGACTGCTTTTGTTAGGCATGGGACCTCTGTAAGGATACTGTATGAATAAAATAAGAGAGAGAGCAATCCATCATGCAAACCCTTGTTTTAAACTAATTAGATGATAACCACCATCAACTTCCCACAACCACGCTGCTGTAACTTCCTACAACGTGTAACATTGTGTCACACGCAGTGGATTAGAATATAAATGTATTGTGGCAATATAGGCCACACACGTGTTATAATTACATGTGTCTAACATTCTCCCACTTGGCCAATATTGACACACTTACTTTCCTTATAGGTTTGAGAACTAAAACTTTATCTAAAGAATTAAAGTGTATAAAATCATGACGGAAATCACACTCTACATATGAGTGTTACCTTCCATGTATCATTATATCACTGTCTTTCTTTAAATAAACATCTTTATGTGGTAGTACTTTATAAATAGTTATTTCAAGAAAAAGTATTCAAGGAAGTCAACTTTATTGTCCAAATGGACTATCTGTATGAATAAGCTCCCATAAGCCTATTCAAAGGTCTTACTTTATTATCCAAAAGAATAATTTGTCATTTATAAACTTTATGTATACTTCCTTAAAAATGACAAATAAATATTAAAAATCATCAGAACATAAAAGCAATTGCAAACTTTAAAGTGTCTTGTAAATCAAACACAAGATATATCAATAAGCCCCGTATGTCCTACATGTTCCTTATACAATTTGGGTGGCTAACCCTTTGTCATAGGATCTGCAACCATTGACCTTGTTCCTATGTAATGTACTAACACTTGATGATTCTGAGCTTTTTCTTTAACAACAAGAAACTTTATGTCAATCCACCTGTTTGAATTCCCACTTGAATTGTTGTTACAAAAACGAACCGCAGCGGAATTATCACAATAGATTCTTAATGGCTTAGAGATGGAATCTACAATTTTAAGACCTGTGATAAAATTCCGTAACCATGAGGCATGTCCTGTAGCCTCATGACATGCTACGTACTCCGCCTTCATAGTAGAGGAAGTGATTGATTTCTGTTTTAAGCTTTTCCATGAGATAGCTCCTCCTACAAAGATGAATACATATCCTGATGTTGACTTTTTAGAGTCAATGCATCCTCCAAAATCAGAATTAGAATATCCAACCACTTCTAAAAGATCTGATCTTTTGTATGTCAGCATGTAATCCTTTGTCCCTTGTAGATATCGCATCACTTTCTTTGCAGCTCGCTAATGATCCATTCCTAGATTACTTTGGTATTTGCCTAACATTCCTACTGCAAATGCAATGTTTGTTCTAGTGCATACTTGCACATACATTAGACATCCTACTGCAGATGCATAAGGAATGACTTTCATCTCTTCCCTTTCCAAATCATTTCTTGGGCACTGATTTTGACTGAATTTGTCACCCTTGACAATAGGAGCAACACTTGAAGCACAACCCAAAATTCGAAATCTCTCTAAAACTTTATTGATATAGGCCTTTTGGGATAATCCAATCAATCCTTAGGATCTATCCCGATAAATTTCTATGCCAATGACATAGGTTACCTCACCCATTTCTTTCATATCAAAATTTCTAGAGAGAAATTCTTTAACTTCATGTAGCAACCCTAAGTCGCTACTGGCAAGCAAAATATCATCCACATATAGGATCAAAAGAATGAACTTATTCCCACTAACCTTAAGGTATATATATTGATCAACGATGTTCTCTTTAAACCCAAAAGAAGAGATAACATCATGAAATTTGTAATACCACTGACGTGAAGCTTGTTTCAACCCATATATGGATTTCTTGAGTTTGCAAACCATATTATTTTCTTTATCTGAATGAAAACTTTCAGGTTGTTTCATGTATACCTCTTCATTCAAGTCCCCATTAAGAAATGTCGTTTTCACATTCATTTGATATAACTCTAAATCAAAATGAGCTACCAATGCCATGATAATACGAAGAGAATCCTTTGTAGAAACGAGAGAAAATGTATCACAGTAATCAATGCCTTCCCTTTGGGTATACCCTTTGGCTACAAGTCTGGCCTTATATCATTCAATCTTACCTTTTGGGTCTCTTTTAGTCTTATAAACCCATTTACAGCCAACTGCATTGACCCCTTCTGGCAATTGAACCAAATCCCAGACTTGATTTTTAGCCATAGAGTCTAGTTCCTCTAACATGACATCATACCATAACCTTGAATTTTCTCCATTCATGGCTTGTGAAAACGTAATTGGGTCTTTATCAATTCCAATATCATGGTCAATTTCTTGTAGATATACAACATAATCAGAAGGGATTGTAGGTTTTCTTACTCTTGAGGACCTTTTTAACTATATCTGTTCATTTAGAACAGGTTCATTGATAACAGGATTCTCGTGGGTAGGAACTTCTTGATTTACTTGTTCTTCCATAATAACATCTTGAGAAATGTCTTGAAGTACAGGTAAATGTTCTTTAGTCACAGGTCTAACAACCAAATCTCGTGTTTCCTTAAAAATTAAATTTCGAGGTGTTCATTCCCACTAATGTCAACATCTTCAAGAAACCTAGCATTTCTTGCCTCAACAATAATAGGTTTATGCGAAGGACAATAAAACTTAAACCCCTTGGACTTTTCTGCATAGCCAATAAAAAACCCACTTATTGTCTTTAAGTCTACCTTTTTCTCTATAGGATTGTACACCCTGACCTTAACTGGATAACCCCATATGTGTAAGTGTCCTAAACTTGGTTTCCAACTATTCCATAACTCAAAGGGTGTTTTTGGAACCGATTTGGTTGGAACCCTGTTTAAGATATACACAGCAGTTTTTAAGGCCTCATTCCATAGAGATAAAGGGAGAGAAGAATTACTAATCATACTTTTTACCATGTCCATTAGCGTTCGATTTCTTCTTTTTTGCTACACCATTTTGTTCTGGTGTGCCTGGCATCGAATATTATGCTATAATGTCATCCTCCATAAGGAATTTTGCAAATGGATTTGGTCTTTGTCCTTATTCTGTATATCTGCCATAATATTCTCCTCATCTATCCAATCGCACTATCTTGATTTGTTTTTCCCTTTGTTTCTCTACCTCCACCTTATATGATTTAAAAGCATCAAGTGCTTCACTTTTATCATTTAAAAGGTAAAGATACATAAAACATGTGCAATCGTCAATAAAGGTGACCAAATATTTTTGACGATTGAAACATGAAATTTGAAAAGGTCCACATATATTAATGTGTATGATCTCTAAAATTGAGAACTCCTTCTGGCACCCTTATTGGTTTTGTTAGTCTGCTTACCCTTTATGCAATCCATACAAATACCAAAAACAAAAAAAAATCAAGAGTATCAAGTACTCCATCATTTACTAATCTTTTAATTCTTTGTAAGGAGATATGTCCTAATCTCCTGTGCCATAATGAAAAAGATTTCTCTGTTTTAGACTTACACTTGATGCCAATATTTCCATACAAAGCTAAGTGGTTATGCTTAATATTAGGGTTTAAATCTAATTTATATAAACCATCGACCAAAATACCATTACCAATAACAACAGAATCTTTTACAATACTTAAAGAAGTATTAAAGAAATTAAAACTAAAACCAAATCCAACAAGTTTTGAAATAGAAATCAATTTTTTTGAAAAAGTTGGAATATAAATAGTTCTTTCAAGTTCTAATGTAGAGCCAGATGGTAATGTGAGTCCGTAGGTTCCAACCGCATCCACATGTGAACTCATCTTATTTCCCGAATAGATGAAACATTCATTTTTCGTCGGTCTACTTAGTTTGATTGAACCCTGCATGGTATTGGCAATGTGAATTGTAGAACCATAATCAATCCACCATGCATCATTAAATATATTAACTACATTTGATTCATAACACACAAAGGAAAAGAGATTACCTTTTTTAAGCAACCAAGCCTTATACTTTGGATATTGATTTTTCATGTGCCATTTCTTTTTGCAGAAGAAGCATTTGATGGTACCCTTATCGTCAACTTTGCTAGTTGATGCATTCCCCTTCTTCTTAAATTACACACCCTTTTTCATGTCCCTTTCCATGAGTCGCTAAATGAGCACTTTCTAGCTTCTCCTGATTCAATCTCCCCTCCTCTTGAACACACATGGTAAGCAATTCATTAACTGACCATTTTTCCTTATGTGTGTTATAAGAAATCTTGAATGGCCCATATTCAGCAGGCAGGAAGTTGAGTATAAATTGGACAAGGAATGTCTCTGAAAGGTAAATTCCAATGAGTTCATTTGGACAGTTGTATCTCTCATTTCCATAATATGTTCACGGACCCCTTTATCACACATATACTTCATTAATGATAATTTGGTCATTAGGGTGCTAGCCAATACTTTATCGGAACTTACAAACTGTTGTTCAATTACTATCATGTATTATTTTGCTTTAGTACATTCAGGAATTAAACTCCTTATGTTTTTCCCAACATGACTTTTAATGAGACATATACTTAAGCGATTTGATCGCCCCCACCTCTCATAAGAAGCCCTTTCACTTGGCGTACTTGATTTCGTGGGAATGGGTGGTTCATCCACACGAAGTGCCAAATCAATGTCCGCACACCCCAATCCGAATAATTATCACCAGTTAAAAATGGGATATGAGATGAACCAATATTGACAGAACCAGATGAAATTACTGCAAAAAGAATACATACCAAACATTACTCTACTATACGATAAACTTTATTGAAATTCTTAACCCACGTTAAAAAATTTCATATCAAAACAATGTGTCATTATAACTTTCCTGTGGGCAGAGATTTTAATACACTAAAGTTTTGAAAATATAACCATAATAGGATAAAATATTCTTTACTGGCATTAAACTGATAATGATACAGTCCTATGGGCATTTGTGTTCATTGTCAGTTTAATTCAATATCCCCTTTTTTTTTTATCTACATTCATTCATAAACAATGATTATTTTCCTATAGGGCATAATACAACACTTTTTTATGAATGAACTATAACCTTTTAATACATAATCTTTATGTGATATAAATATCATATATTAAAACTTTTTTATTTTTTATTTTATTTTTTATTTTATATCACAAAACCAACAACCAAAGATGTTATGGCTACTCTCTGGTTAAAAATACACATTAAAATAGTAGTAATACTCATACTTTAATAAACTGCATGTATGAGAATATATTGGACATGAATTTTTTAATATGCAGAGACTGTACAACTGTGGAGTATTCTTCATTTGTATAGAAATTTTCAAAACTATACAACTCCAAAGTATTCTGTATAAATAAAAATTCATTATAAAACAAATCTTTATGGTTTTATGATAAGATTTACCCTTTTTTAAAGCAGTCATGAAACTGCTCGGGTCTGAATCACTTTTACCATCAAAAAGGCCAACGTTGTTCCCACTGTATAAATTCACGATGACATTCTCCTATATTTTAAGCAGTCGTTAAGCCGTTTGGGTCTGAACACTTTATTCATCGCAATCCTTATGGGTGTAGTATTCTACGACTTCATTCCAACCAACATAACCAAACGATAAAACAGTACCAAAAAAATATTACAACAGAAACACACCCACCAAAAATAATACAGAACAAATAGACCACAAAGGAAATATTACTAGCCAAAAAGACAACGGTGACATAGCCGTTAAACAAATATTACAGGTCAGAAAAAGAACGGCAACACAGTCGCTCGCTGAACAAATATTACAGACATACAAACCGAAGGATAACATAGCCAAAAGGTATCGCTCTAATACCAAATGAAAGAAACTATCAAGTCCAAAGAGATCGCGTTACTTCCGACCATGAAATCAGATTGGTTAATGCCTACAAAATAAGTTTAGAAATCCTAATGATGTTCACGCATATACAAATCTTTATGCGTGTATTTGATGGAGACACACAGACTGCTTTTGTTAGGCATGGAACCTCTATAAGGATACTGTATAAATAAAACGAGAGAGAGCAATCCATCATGCAAACCCTTGTTTTAAACTAATCAGATGATAACCACCATCCACTTCCCACAACCACGCTATTGTAACTTCCTATAACGTGCAACGTGTGTCAGACACAGTGTATTAGAATATAAATGTAGTGTGGCAATATAAGCCACACGTGTGTTATAAATACACATGTCTAACAATAACCGCATGAATATGTGGATTGACATGAACCTATCTACTTATTATTTGTTGTACTGGGATTTATTTTTTGGTTTCAAGCTAGATACAGTTTCCTAGTATATTAATATTTTTGGGGTTTCTGAATGTTTGATGCAGCTGAAGAGCTGATTAAGGAGAAGAAAGTCCAAGTGATTATCGGCATGGAGACATGGGAGGAAGCGGCTTTAGTGGCAGACATTGGAACCCGAACTCAATTCCCAGTTCTTTCATTTGCAGCTGCTGCTATTACATCCGAATTGGTGCGGCTTCGATGGCCTTTCTTGGTGCAAATGGTTACCAATGGCTACGAACAAATAAATTGCATTGCAGATATTGTTCAATCCTTCAAATGGCAGAGTGTTGTAGCTGTCTATGAAGAAGACATCCATGGTGGTGATTCCGGGAAGTTAACCATGTTATCCAAGGCCCTTAAAAAGGTTGGGTCTACGGATATAGACTATCATCTTGTCCTTCCACCATTTTCTGATCTATCTGAACCTGATCAGGAAAATTTTGTTAATAAAGAGCTGTCTAGGTTAGAAAGCAGCACAAAATCAAGGGTGTTTATTTTCCTTCAGTCATCACTACCGCTGACAAATATTTTGCTCAAAATAGCGAAGAAGAAGGGATTTATGCGAAAAGACTGTGTGGATAATTGCAGACACCACTGCAAACCTTCTGAATTTTATCAGCCCTCCTGTTGTCTTTGCTATGGAAGGTGCACTTGTAATCAAACCCTACTACTCTGAAAACAGTGATTCTTTCAAAGACTTCAGTGAGCAGTTTTGCCAAAAATTCCAATCAGCTTATCCTGAGGAAGATAAGTCTGAGCCGGGAATTCATGCGCTACGAGCTTATGATAGCATTATGACTTTGACACAGGCAATGATGAGATGGTAAAATGAGCTCCTCAAATATGTTGAGGGATAGTATTTTATCGAGCAACTTCACTGGTTTAAGTGGAGAAATGCGTTTTCAAGAGGGTAGAGTACTATCAAGCTCTCAAAAATTCAGTATAGTGAACATTGCCAATCAGGAATACAAAAACCTTGGCTTTTGGTAATCAGAGTCCAATTTCTCGGAGGTACCAAAAAAATTGATAACGTGGAAAAGTTGGCTGGTTTCGCAGAGGTGATATGGCCTGGGAATCCAGAGAGAATCCCAGGAGGATTGGCGCCCATGAAAATTGCAGTTCCTGGTAGAGTCTCTTTTAAGAAGTTCCTCAATGCAGAATGGAATGAGAACACAGATGAGAAGTACTTTACTGGTTTTTGTATCAGTCTTTATAAGGAGGTGCAAACAATTTTGAAGCGACGTTATAACATTCATTTGCCATCTCCAAATGAATTTCAAGAGTACGATGGCAGCTACAATGATTTGGTTGAATCTGTTCATAACAAGGTAATTCACACATCACCTAATCTCTTGATCATTTTCATACATTTGTCAATTTAGTTATAGCCATTTAATTTCAAGTTAAGTATACAAGTTACATGCAACTCTATCTATCCCCCACCTGCAGCTACATGTTACTGATAAACATGTCTGTTTTTTACTTGTGGTTCAAAATTGATATATTGAAGACTTTTGATGCTGCTGTTGGTGACATAACGATAATAGCAAAGCGTTGGAGCCTAGTGGAATTTACTGAACCATTTATGGAGTCAGGTTTGTCGATGGTAGTTCCAGTGAAGTCTGTAGCTTCGAAAGTATGGTTGTTTCAAAAGCCCTTCACCATGGAAATGTGGGTGGCTACGGGGATCATCTTCATCTACACAGTGCTCGTAGTTTGGTTCTTGGAGCAACGTTCCACCCCAGAATTTAGTGGCCCATGGAGGGAACAGCTTAGCAATGTGCTTTGGTTCACCTTCTCTACTCGATCTATTCTTTGTTCACAGTAAGTTATATTATTTATAAGTTATATACCCCCTTATTAGGCTAATGGTAGCATGAAGTCTATTTTCTTTGAATTCTCTCCAAATCATGGTAGGCAACGGATATTTATATATGCTCTTAAATAAACAACATTGAGTACAAATTATCGGTCCTCATAACCTTGCCTCCAAAACTAAGTATAAATAAAATGGTACTGCATGTTAATTCTCTCTGATTGCTGTTTAACTTTATATATGCTAGTTATTGCATAGAGGCAAAGAAATGAAATCCCACTAATTTTTTACTTTGATATATACCTGAGAGTAAATATTTGAATAGTGAGGAGGCCACAGGTCCTATTATAAAATATGAGATATAATTAGCAATTGCACTTATTGGAATTAAAGCCTTGTTCATCTAGAAAAGTATTTATACACATACACCTTCTTCTTCTTTTTTTCATTTTGAAGGGCAGAAGATTCAAAGCAACTACACTCAATCCGTGATCGTGGTGTGGCTTTTTGTGGTGTTGGTCCTAACACATAGCTACACTGCCAGCCTCACTTCAATGCTCACCTTTTCAAGACTCCGGCCAACTGTGACAGATATCGAGTGGCTACAGAGGACAAATGTAAGAGTGGGGTGTGCATGCTATGGTCGTACATTTGTTAGAAATTACTTGAAGCATGTGTATAAATTTAAACCAAAGAACATCATCCACATCAGAAACCAAAGCGAGTACCTGAGGGCATTCGAGAATGGCAATATTTCAGCAGCATTTCTTGAAGTCCCGTATGCCAAAGTTTTTGTCAACCAATACTGCAATCGGTACGAGTACGGATCATTCACCAGCAGATTTGGAGGATTCGGCTTCGTGAGTAGTGGATGGAACTCTTTGCACTCTTTTCATTCTCTATTATCACATAGTTAACTGCTACACTAATTTTAAAATAAAAATAAAAAAAAATAAAAACACACTGCAGGCATTGAATGTCTTCGACTCATTTTATTGATCTTTGCATAATCTCGAATAAAAAATTAAATATAGAATGACAACTCTGTTTATGAGCTTACGGTAACTAATTGTGATTAAATTATTCTCATGCAGGTCTTCTAAAAAGGTTCTCGATTAGCTGCTCTTGTTTCTGAAGCCATTCTTGACATATCAGAAAATGGGAGGCTAAAAGAATTAGAAGAGAGAGAGTTGTTTGATCGCTTCTTAGAGTGTTCAAAATTCCGAGCTACTAAAAACAGTGATAGCTTGAGCATTCAGGGCTTCTTGGGTCTATATATAATCTCTGCAGCCACTTCCACCATTTGTCTTCTACTCTACCTAATTATGAAGAGGAGAATCCCGCAATATTTGAGTAACACAGAAACTAGAATTCCAGAGAGAGCTCCATCTTCAGGAGATCACATTGAACTCAACTGTACTGTTATCAAATTTTTCTATTTTCTTTTTTTCTGGAATTTATTTGATTTTTCTAGATTATTTCAATCATTGCCTCGTTTTGCGTGTCATATGGGTCCCAAGGGTCATTTTGGTCATTTTCTTGAGTCGAGCATTTTAGAGATGTGTTTTTAATTACCTTAAGACAATTGGAGGTGACATGATTGATTTTAGGATTTTCGAAAGTCGGGAACCTCTCCCGATTTTGCCATTTTGAGTGAGGGGTATAATGGACTTTTCTCATGCATATACATATACATATATCTATGCATTGAGGTAGATATTTTAGGGACTTGGATGACATTGCTTGGGAAGGGAAAGGGCAAATGGGTAACTTGCCAAAAAGCTAATAACCACTAATGGTGACATTTGGCACCATTAGGACCACAAAGCAAAATGAAGACCAAGCCTAGTCTTCTTCCTTTTCCATTTTCGGCCAACTCCCTTCTCTCTCTACATTTTATCTTTCTCTCTCTATATCTATCTACACATATATACTTCCATGCTAAAAGCTGAATTTTAAGAGGTTTAGAGTATGAATTTGGTGAAGCTAAAAAAAAATAATAATAAATAAATAAATAAATAAATAGGAGGAGGGGGAAGGCAAGAGGGCTGGATTACGTACTTTCATGGCCACCATATTTCATCACTGTTTCTCTCTTGTGCTCAGTTAAGGTATGTTTGCTCTAACACTTGTTGCTTCGTGTGATTTGGCTCCATATGGTCCATATTGTTCCAAGTGTCACATTGTCGGTGATTATTAATTCATGGCTTAGTTACTCATTTGCCCTTCTTCTTCCATTGCAATGCCAAGCTAGTCCCTCAAAATATCTACCTCAATGCATAGAAATATTTATATGTATATGCATGTGAAATGCCAATAACTCCCCTCAATGAAAATGGTAAGATCGGGAGAAATTTCTGAGCTTGAAAGTCATCTCGACTTTCAAAAAATTCTAAAAATAATTCTGTCACATGTAATTGGCTTAAAATAATTAAAAATTCATTTCTAAACTTTCGGCTCGAGAAAATGACACAAACAACCCTCGCGTGTGGCACGAAAAACGAGGTACGAAAATAAATAAAATAAAATTTCAGAAAAATCCAAAAAAATCCAAGTCATTACATTAACCGTGCCTCTATCTGCAGCATAAGTGAAAACCCATCTCTACCAAGTTTCTGTTTCATGATATGCTTTCAATCTCAAGTTGGGTTCATACTTACCTTAAATTTGAGAGGGCTGTTAGATTACAAGTTTGCCCTTTTACCTACTACCTAAGTTTCTTGTACACTCGCACATTACCATCTATGATTACACAAACTCTATTATCATTTATAAATGACTTGATCATCATTCAACTACCCTCAAATCTTCTTATATATACATAACAGTGATGATTTCTTTATTAATGCAATACAATATTCATTTATTTATTTAACATTTCAAACTTGAAATAGCTAGCTAAATGCAGATTTGTGATTTTAAATTGATTTTTCTTAGCAGTAGTTTTGGTTTTGAAACTGTTGACTCATTGACTTAGTGTAATTTTTTTTTACACAAAAAAAAAAGGGGGATTTTTACATATAAATGGTGCTAATGGCCAATATTTACTATTTGATGAAGTCAAAGTCTTATAGTTTCGAAAAAATAGAGTTGACCAAAATGTTGACGTGAATATGGAAAAACACTGTTCACTTTCATAGGAGTACCACTTTTAGGCACGTAGGTACCACTTTTTGTGCACACAGGTACCACTTTTGTTTTGGGTATAGAGGTACCATTTTTTGTGTATCATGTACCACTTTTTTGTGCAGCACAAAAAGTGATACTTGATGACAAAAAATGGTGCCTATGTGCCTAAATGTGGTACCTCTATGAGGATAAACAGTGTTTTTTCATGTGAGACTTTGACTCCATCAAATGAAAAATATGGGTTATTAACACCATTTATATTTAATAATTCTTTAAAAAAAAATTCCTCATTGAATCACCAATCTGAAACTTATGACCACATATATTGTTTTAGTTGGTGTTGATAATATGTTGATATTCAATAACTTCTCATTTTTTATTTGATGTACTAAAATATTATTTCATTTTTTTAGTGTCATTAAATCCTCAATGAATCGGTCATTTTGAAGATCTCTAGTTGTAGGAATGAAATGACAGGATTTTTGCCAACCAAACCAATTATCACAAAAAAAAATTAAAGATTTTTGTTTTTGATCCTTTCTCTAATAAACCAAACCATAATACACACACACACACACACACACACACACACACACACACACACACATATATTATGGCGTGGGAACTCTTGTAACTATTCACCCTTTGAACTTGTAGCTATCAGGTAAATCCCCTGCTATCCATCTCGACCCCACAGTGCAAGTAGTATTTTAAGTCAAAGTATTGTTGATAAATGTGCCACGACGTCTACTCGAGTGGCACCGTCTCTGAAAATAAGCACACCTAGCCAGTACTTATCTAGGTTGCCCCTGAAAGGACTAAGTATCCTCGAGCTACTCATCCTATAACTGAATTTACTGACCGAGGAAGGGGTCGCTACCCTTCCTCTCCTGTGGACGTGCCCCTCTCCAGTCAGATGGGCCCCTCCTCATTTCCTTTCCGAGGTTCCTTCCTGTAGGGGGAATCTCGAGCATTTCTTTCAGCCTTCGACTTGAGCCTCTCTTTTTACGGTGGGAACCTCGAGGCATAGAGCCAGGATAAAGCTTCTTGGGGCCGAGAAGGCTGAACCTCGAGGAAGGTTTTTTCCCCTCTTTTCAGTTGCGAGAAAATAAATATACGTGCAACGATGTCTGCTCGAGTGGCACCGTCTCTGAAAATAAGTACACCTGGCCAATACTTATCTGGTGTGCCCCTGAAAGGACTAAGTATCCTCGAACTACTCATCCTATAACTGAAATTACAGACCGAAGAAGGGGTCGCTACCCTTCCTCTCCTGTGGACACGCCCCTCTCTAGTCGGATGGGCCCCTCCTCTTTTCCTTTCCTGGGTTCCTTCTTACAGGGGGAACCTCAAGCATTTCTTTCGGCCTTCGACTCGAGCCTCCCTTTTTATGGTGGGAACCTCGAGGCATAGAGCCAGGCTAGAGCTTCTTAGGGCCGAGAAGGCGGAACCACGAGGAAGGCTCTTTCCCCTCTCTTCAGTTGCGGAAAAATAAATATATGTGCCACAACGTCTACTCGAGTGGCACCGTCTCTGAAAATAAACACACCTAGCCGTACTTATCTGGCGTGCCCCTGAAAGGACTAAGTATCCTCGAGCTACTCGTCCTATAACCAGAGGCGGAGCCAGGATTTCATTTGAGAGGGGGCGTCGTGTATTTGACGGAAAATAAAAACTCAACTAACATTCTAATTTTTTTTTTTTTTTTCATATCAAAAGGCAAACAAAAAAAATCATAGCAAAATCACAAAATTTTCAAGTATTGATTTAATTAAATATGAATATTGATTTAAGGTACAACAAAAAATTACCTATGCATGCTGAAATAACGGTTGAATTTTGAGCCATCGGAAAGCAATCATACTCCATCTCCAGTCCAAGCACTTTGTGAATCCTGAGAACCAAAGAAAACAAGATTTTGTTTAATTATTTTAATCTAAACTAACAAGCAAATTAACAAGATGCTTTTCGGTAATGAGAAAGAAAAATTCAAATAAAATAATTTATTATTCAACTGAAAAAGGACAAAGTTAAAATGTTTGACAAATTTGATTTTTTATAATATTTCCATTCAAAACATTACATTTGTCCTCCACGGGATTTCATTTTTTGAACGCGCTGTATGATAGCTTCATTATCTATGCTCCTAAATATCTCTCTTTCTACATATACAACCAAGCTATCATTCATAAATTGATCTCCCATTCGATTACACAATTCATTCTTTACAATATTCATAACAGAAAATGTTCTTTCCACCGTGGCAGTTGCAACTAGTAAGATCAACGCCAATGTCACAAGTAAATACACCAACAGATACACCTTGTCCTTTTTTGCCTCCACCATTTTTTTTGCAAGAGTAAAAATCCCTTTCAATCCTTCAAAGCTACTAGTAGAGCACACATTAATAATATAATTTGTAAGTTGACTATCAAGTTCTCTAAGCTTGACTGTAGAAAATTCTTTTGGATAATATTCAGCAAAACGAATTATCTTTTGTTTGTCAAAAGCAAGGAATGAATCATCTGGACATAAACATGACATACAAAGAAGTAACTCAGAACTAGCCTCACTAAAACGACTATTTAGCTCTTGAAGTTGCATATCTATCACTGAATAAAACAACTCAACACGATAGTAATGCAAGTTTGTCATTTCTTCCATATTACGTCGTCGACGTCCTTGAGCAAAGAACTTATCATCCATATTGGGAACATCAATCCCATGTCTCTCACAAAATGAAGAACCTTCTTCGAGTAAAGAATCCCATCCATCCTCCCTCGTCATTTGTAGTCGCTGCTTACATACTTTGACTAAAGACATAGCATTCACGATATCTTGATCTTTCCTTTGTAGTGCTTTTGATAATTTATTTGTCATTTCCAACACTGTCGTCATCAAATGAAGACTGAATACAAAATTAAAGGATTGTATTGTCCCAAGTAGAATAGTTGTTTCACCTCTTTAGTCGAATCTAAATCCATCCTCTTCGATAATCTTGAGAAAATTATAATTAAACTCATTAAAGTACCATAATGTGACCCCCAACGAGTGTCTCCTGGTCGTATAAGAGAAGTGCTCTGATTTAGGCCTTGCCCACTTGAAAGCTTGCCATTGTTAAGTCCTTCAATAACTTTAACAATTTGTTTCTCTCGAAGCATATCACGGCGTTTACAAGATGCTCCAACTACATTCACCACATTAGTAACAAATAAGAAAAAAGTGGAAATTTGGTTATGATTCTTTGCCACAGCAACAAGAGCCAACTGAAGTTGGTGAACAAAGCAATGACCAAAAAAAGCAAATTCGTTCTCTTTCAAAATAAGCGTTTTGAGACCGTTGAACTCACCTTGCATATTGATAGCCCCATCATAACCTTGCCCACGCAGTCTAGAAATGCTCAATCCATGTGTAGAAAATACATTATCAATCGCTGCCTTAAATGAGAGAGCAGTTGTATCCCTAACATGTACCATACCAATAAAACGTTCAATGATACTCTCATTCTTCACATAACGTAACACTATAGCCATTTGCTCCTTTATTGATACATCACGAGACTCAGCAATTAAAATAGAGAAAAATGCATCACCAATATCTCTAATAATAAAATTGATGATCTCTGTTGAAATGGAATTAATAATTTCTTTTTGGATCTCATGTGACGTTAATTTCAAATTTGCAGGAGCATTTTCCAATACAACGGCTTTTACATCCTTATTGTGATCAGCATGAAATCTCAAAAGTGTAAGAAAGTTCCCTTGATTGTTTGAATCCTCAGATTCATCATGCCCACGAAATGTAAGTCCTTGGTGTAAAAGATATTGAATACATTCAACTGATACAGTCAAACAAGTTCGATATTCAATTCTAGCTTGGTCTGACTGTTTGTAGAAAATTGTTGGAATGTGTTGATTTTTGTTCATCAAAGCTTCACAAGATCTCCAAGCTTGGTTGTGGAAACTATTAGGGCCTCCAACATGAATTTGAGTCTTTCACTCTTCTTCCAATTTGAAAACCCCTCACCCACAAAGGAGTCACCTCCTGATTGTTCTCCAATATCAGGCTTGAAAAGGAAACTAACTTAGGCAAAATGCCACATCTTTGGCTATGCTATATTCTAGCCAATTAGAATAAGCACTAAACTAAGCAGGGTTGAAACGTCGTGTCCCTTTCCCAAAATTTCTATAAGGAAATTTATGAGTCACAGGCTGACAAGGGCCCTTTAGATAATATGCTCTACGCAGATTGTCTCGAATATTAGGATGATAATCCATTATTCGAGTTCGTAGTCTTGGATCTGCTGAAAGATCATCAAAGTTGATGTCGATACGACTTTGCTTTAAACTTTCATCATTTATTCTCTCTACAAGGGGTGTTAACTGTGATTTCCTTTTAAATATTTGATTAATTTTTTGCATAACTGTTTTAAAAAGAAATATATTATTCACGAATCACGTAAAAAAATTGGTTGTAAACTTGTAATTGTAAATATATTTTAGACTTTGAAGCGTCTAAATACAGTATACACAAATTATCATGAGTGCCTAAGTAAAATTAAACAAATACAGGCTACAGCACTAAAGCATCCTGAAATTATAATGGGAGTTATAATCTACAAGCAAAATAATCCAATATGCACACCCACAAACATTATATATAACTACAGACTGAGCACATATATAGTACAAATCCCCAATTCCCAATCAATGTATAGAAATGTTTCTATCTACCTAATAAAGAGGAAAACATCACAACATTGATTTTTTTTAAAAAAAAAAAAAGACAATTAAAATATGATAAAAGGTAAGCATCACACATTGATTAAAAAAAATAATAAAACAATTTAATTTCCATAGAGTGTGAAAAAGGTAAGCATCATCACAACATTGATAAAAATAAATAATAAAAAAAAACATATCAATCAGCATCACAACATTGATCAAGCAATTTCCAGATACTATGAGTAAAAAAAAAAAAAAACAATGTTATATTATATATGTAATTCCCAAGGAAAGCACATAATAAAACGATCCGTCAATTGGAAAATAGATCGAACTACTAGAAAAACAAAACCTAAATCAGATTGCAAGAAAATTCGACGAATAAACACTGACCCACACAAGAATTGACTCAAAAATCAACATTAGCGATTTGGGTGTTGCAGTAGCCAGATCATACAAAAAAAATAATAATAATAACTAAATTATGTAAATTGTATAATTGTATAAATTGTATAAAATAAAAAAATAAAAAAAAAAATTTACCTATAAATTGTATAAAACAAATCAGGTATCTAAATTGTATAAAATAAAATAAATTGTACCTGTAAATGATGTAAATCAAAGAGTGGATCTTTGATCTTTCCTTCCGAGTCCCAACTCAATCACAAACACTGGTGCTTCAAAGTTGAATAAGATTATAAGAGCATAAATAATCTAATTCGTGTGCAAGAGAGTTGAGAATGGAGATCTGGAATTTCTTTCCAAAACCGGATGAAAACTGAGAGTTGACTTATGTTTTCTGCCTTTTGGAGTTACGGAATAGATAATGCAATATTTGTTTTCCAAATAAAGCAAAAAGTGTCACAACTTCACAAGTATCAATGTATCATTGAGTGGAGAAATCAGAAAAGGACATTCAATCATTAAAATATTATTTATATCAATATAAAATAAAAAGTATAAAAGCACATGGAGCCTGGAGACAGATCAGCCTTGCTGCCTTGGTGTATTAATTTTTTTTTTTTTTTCAGTGGGGGCATATTTGAACTTTTAAGAAAATATATATATAATAATACTATTTTTTTTTTTTTTTTGAGTGGGGGCATGTGCCCCCCCTGGGCACATGCTCCCTCCGCCCTTGCCTATAACTGAACTTACTGATCAAGGAAGGGGTCACTACCTTTCCTCTCCTATGGACGCGCCTTTCTCTAGTCGGATGGGCCCCTCCTTATTTCTTTTCTGAGGTTCTTTCCTACGCGGGGAACCTCGGGCATTTCTTTTGGCCCTCGACTCGAGCCTTCCTTTTTACGGTGGGAACCTCGAGGCATAGAACCAGGATAGAGCTTCTCGGGGCCGAGAAGGCAGAACCCCGAGGAAGGCTCTTTCCACTCTCTTCAATTGCAGGAATCTGAGTATCGGTGGTTAGGTGGCTGAGTTCCAAGGAATCGCCTCACCTAGAGGTCTACACAAGGGGGAGAGAATGTTTAATACCCAATAGCTAAACTCGAGTAATAGAGACCACATAATACATTAAATATATATCTCACAGAATTACCATTGGATAAAGGGGGAGTTAGCTCTCATGACCAAGGGTCCTTACCTAGGTAAATCGACCATTGGATAAAGGATGAGTTAGCTCTCATGACCAAGGGCCCCTACCCAAATGAAAGTAGTATACATAGAACTAAACTCTCACCATTTGCAAAAAAAAAAAAGTTGGAATACTACCACAACTATAATCATAAAGAATGGCCTTTTTAGAGCTTGAACTACCATAAGGTGTTAAACAAATCTGCCTTCTCTCTCTCAATCTCCTCTACGAAGAATTCTTTGTGCTAGCTTGGAGCTCCACTCAACTCCTGATCTCAGCATTCCTGACAGACGTGGAACGATCTCCTCACATCATCACGAACTACCATCAATAGGTATATAATGAAGATGGCTAAATTCGAAGTGGAACAGGCGTCCATTTCATTACCTTACCAATTATACCATATTATTGTCATCCCTAATCACCTTGATCTTGATGGTTATTGGGTCAGAGTTATCTAGTTAGGAAAAAAAAAATTTGATTTACTCCAGACAACTTATGTGATTTTCTAAAGTATAGTTGAAATGGTTTGGTCAGATTTCGGCTGCCCATTTTTTTTTTTTTCTTTTTTACAAACAAACAGAACCATAACATTAAAAAGCAAGAGAATTACAGTCAGAGTGAATAGCGTCTACAAGCCACTTGGGCCAGACATTCCACTCCAAATCGGAACATTCGGCTATTAAAGCCTGCTTGCTCAACAAGTGAGCTATTACATTGCCTTCCCGAGGCACCCAAACTAGAGAAGAACCAGGACAAACCCTAAGAAGGGAAGAGATATCGTGAAAGACCACCATCAACGCTTCAACTGAGGCCTGCAGATTAATAACCAGAAGACAATCTCCTTCAAGGAACACATTTTGATACCCCCATGCAGGAAGGAGAAAGAGACACTCCCAAAGAATAAGGCCTTCGGCAAGAAAAGGATCTCGAACATGAGAAAGGAACATGGATGCAACCTTGATGGCCTAACCAAGGTTATCTCTAAGGATCATACCACCCCCACAAGAATTTCTGGAAGGATTAAATGATGCATCAAAATTGAGTTTGAGAAATCCAAATACCGGCGCACCCCATCCCACAGGAGAGAGAACAACCGGAAGAGGAGGAATAAAAAGCAATCGGTGTTGCCGATTAATATCTTGAAATTCATTGAACGCTTGGAGGGCCTTTTGAACAGCATCCCCCGGATCCCAGCGCTTGTGTTGGAAGGATAAATCATTACGACACTTCTAGAGAGTCCAACAGATAAATGATGCTAGACTTGAAGACTCCACCGGATGAGCAGACAACTTCCAGCCTTCAGTAAGTGAAACCCAGCGTTTTGGCCAATAGGAAGGTTGAGAATCCCGAAAATCCAACCTAAGAGGACTGAGCAACCAGACCATGCACGCAAAGGGACATGTGCAAAGAAGATGATCAATAGTTTCAACATGATCTTCGCAAAAGGGACAAGAAAACACCTCCGAGCAGCCACGAATGAACAACAGCTGATTAACAGGTAACCTATCATGGAGGCTTTGCCAAAGGAACAACTGAATTTTCCGGTAAGCCGAAATAGACCAAACATCTCTCCACATGAAAGATTTCTGGGCATCAAAACAACAAGCAACACCTGGGAGCAAAACAAAATTTTGGTGAAGGATCTGAAGAGCCACATGGTAGGCATTCTTAACCGAGAAAGCGCCATCAGATGTAGCACCCCAAACTTTACAATCCACACCACCCATTGAACTAATAGGGATTTGAAGGATAAGATCACGATCTCTCGGGTTAAAATGTTGAAACACCCAAGCATAATTCCAGGAATGAGTAGAGTGGATAATTAAATCGGCAACAGAAGAAAAAGAGGCACCAAGAGGAGTGGAAGTGACAGAATGATTAGAGACATCAGGGAGCCAATTATCCGTCCAACAGTTAACTAACGAACCGTCCCCAACTCTCCATTTCATCCCTTTTTTAATCACTTCCCTAGCTGAAAGGATACTCTTCCAAGCCCAAGAGGCTTTCGCCTTATTTGCGGCATCCACAAAAGCATAATTCTTGAAATATTTCTATTTGAAGGATGTATAGAGGAGGGAATCATCATCAATTTCCATACGCCACGCCATTTTAGCAAGCAAAGCCAAATTAAAAGCCTCCACATTTTTAAAACCCAAACCACCATTTTTTCTAGACAAACACAGAGTGTCCCAACTGATCCATTTGATCTTGTTTGAACGCTCCTCTCCACTCCACCAAAAATTAGTAAATTGGCGTGTCAAATCACTACAAATTTTCTGAGGAAGTTTAAGACAATGCATACTGTAAGTCGGAAAAGAAGATAACACCACCTTTAGCATTACCTCTCTTCCAGCCTTCGATAAGAGATTACCTTTAAGAAGTTTTGATTTTGCTAAAACTCTATCCGAGATGAACTGAAGAGATGCCACCTTCGACCTGCCTAAGAATAAAGGAAGACCAAGATATGTATTATGCCAATCAACCTGATGAATCCCCAAAGACCGTCGACATAAATCATTCCTGTCATGAGAGGTATTAGGAGACAAGAAAATATTGGATTTATCAAAATTAACCAATTGCCCTATTAAAGCCTCTTATCTATCAAGAAGAATTTTAACACTTCGCACTTCAGGGTCTTTGGCTTTACAAAAGAGAAGGATGTCATCAGCGAATAGAAGATGAGAAATAGGAGGACAACCTTAAGCCATATTCAGACCAAAAAAAGGATTTCGCTGGCCATATTCCTGAAATAAAATAGACAAACCCTCGGTGCAAAAAAGAAACAAGAAATGAGAGAGTGGGTCGCCTTGACGAAGACCTCGAAAAGGAGCAAAAAATTCACCACCTTCACCATTTAAAATTATTGAAAAAGATACCGTGCAAACACACTCCATCATCAAACGAACCCACTGCTGAGCAAACCCCAAAGCTGTCATGAAATGGCGCAAGAAGCTCCAACTCACCCTATCATATGCCTTTGCCATGTCCAGTTTAACCACCATAAAACAAGAAACTCCAGATTTCTTTAACTTGAGAACATGAAGAAAATCATGCGCAATAACAATATTGTCATGAATGAGACGATTCGGGATGAAAGCACTTTGGGTTGCACTAATAAGAAGAGGAAGAAGAAGCTTAAGTCTGTTCGCAAGAGTTTTCGAAAACAATTTATAGGCGACATTGCATAAGGCTGTGGGCCGAAAGTTAGACATAATGGTAGGATGTTTAACTTTTGGAATAAGAACAAGATGGGTTGCATTGAGACTAGTAGGCAAAAGGCCCCCATGGAGGAAAGAATTAAAGCCTTTTAACAAATCAAATTTTACAGTATCCCAATTGGTTTGAAAAAATAGAGGAGTGAAATCGTCTAGACCGGGAGATTTGTAAGGACCCATACTAGCCAAAGCCAATCGAAGTTCTTCCACCGTACCAGCTTTCAATAAGTCAACATTCATTTCCTGCATGACTTTAGGATAGACCAAATTCCAGAATTGAGGATCTTCATGTTTAGGGGATGAAGAGTAAAGGTGATTAAAATAGTCTTCCGCAACCTTCCGTATGTCATCTTTAGAATCGCGCCACTCCCCTCTGGAATCTTCCAAGCCAATAATTTCATTTTTCCTCCGCCGAATTTGCGTTTTTCTGTGAAAAAATTTAGTGTTCTGGTCTCCATGTTGCAACCAAGCTATTTTGGATTTCTGCATCCAGAAGACTTCCTCATCCCTCCAAGCATTACCCAAGTCTTGTTCTAACTTGAAACATTCAGCTTTGTCAAATGCTGCCCCTTGCTCTTTCAGAAGCTTTAGAGAACGTTCGAGAGCTGTTATTTTGGCCCGGGAATTGTCACATTTACCCTGCCTCCAAAACTTTAAATGAGACTTACATTAAGTTAATTTGTGTTGAAGTCCTTGCATAGGTAGACAAGAAAACAGAGATCGCCAAGCTTTTTCAATTAGGGGTTTAAACTCATCTTCTTTGACCCACCGAGCATCAAATTGAAACTTGCGCCGAGAATGAGAGATGGCATCGTTAAGATATAAGAAAATGGCAGTATGGTCGGAACCTTGGACGGTGAGATGGTGAAGCATGCACCTGGGCAAGGAATGGAACCATTAAGAAATACAAAGAGCATGATCCAATCTTGCCAAAATAAGCTTACCCGACTCGCGGTTGTTACGCCAGGTAAAGGGATAACCTTTAAACCGGAGGTCGGATAGTGCGCAATCTTCCATAAATTGTTTGAATTCCTTAAGCATCCAACCAATTTTTGGCCAACCCCCACGTTTTTCATCTCTATGCAAAAGAGCATTAAAATAACCCATCAGAATCCAGCGAGGACCTAGCTGATATTGGAGACTATGGATATAGATCCATTGGAAAGCTCTTTCCTTTTCAGAACAGGACCCGTACACCCCTGTAAAGAACCACGGATCTTCACCTCTACCACCAGAGATCTTACAAGTAATTTGAAATTCACAAAAATCAATTATGGAGACTTGCCATTCCTTAGAAAACAAAAGAGCTAAGCCACCCGCTTTACCAACAGAGGGAACGACAAAAAACTCATACCTCTCCAACATAACTCTGATTCTGTCAACACAGATCCCTGCATTTTTAGTTTCCGATAAAAAAAATAAGAGGTGGGGAATGGAGGGTTACTAGCTTCCTCAACTAGGAAACCATTAGGGGGTTCCCCAAACCCTGACAGTTCCACACCAGAACCCTCATGGAAGGGGTTGGGGCCATTGAGGGCTAGCTACCACCACCAAATTTGATAAAGGAGAGGATAAATCAGTAAGAACAGCCCTATTCTGGGCTCCAATAGCCTCCACCTTAGATTTCTTAGACTCAGACTGAAGGGAGGAGTCTTGATCCTCCGAAAATCTCTTGCAAAACATGACTGGTGTCGTCGTTTTTGTCCGTGCCGAATCTCTAGCCTTTCTTTTCCAAGATCGGTAGGGAGAAGAATTCATCGGCTGGGGAAAGTTAGAATGAGATAACGGAGGATTAAGGGAGGAACATACCTTCGCCAACGGAACCATAAGAGAGGGGCTCTGATAGCCAAGAGTCTCCCCCGATGCTACATGGTGGATAACCCCTGGGTCTAAAAATTGAGCATGGACTGAAAGAGATGAGGTTGGTAAAGATAGGCCCACAGATGAAATGGGCTGGCCAGGAGGAGAAACCAAACCCAAACCTTGTGAAACCGTAGTTAATGGACGGTGATTCGATGTTCCTTGGGTTAAAACCTGTGGTTGGGCTAAACACTGAGGCCCAAAACCGATCACCGACTGCGTAGAATCCACATTCACACCCTTGGCATGAGAAGTCGTTGCGGGGACCCCACACGGTTACTGTAAAATCTTAGACAAATATATGGGTGCAGGGTCGATTGGCGTAAACACCACGCCTTTGACTTTCGTGACCCTGTCGTTGGCAGCCAGTGGACACTGAATAGGCAAAATACTGTTTGCCTCGTTGATCCCAACCACCCCTTGGGAACTGGGAACAAAAGGAATAAGAACCCCATTACCACTTCTAACCGCGCCGGAGGAAAAGCCGATCACCGGAGACGATTGCTACCAAGAGCTAGAACTGGAAGCTGGAGAGAACCTGTTGGAATCGGTATGTTGCTGGGATTTCTTTAGATAACCGGCGATTCCCAAAGCTTTTAACCATGAACTGAATTGATGGACATTCACAGGCTCCTCAATCGGTGTAGGACAAGAACGGATGTCATGACCTACTCTCCCACATTTGTAACAGAGGGATGGGAGTCGTTCGTACTTGAATTTCGTCCATTTGAGCGTATTGCCATGCCTGATCTTGACGCCACGCCTGAAAGGTTTGGATATGTCAACACCCATACGGATGCGGAGATAACGTCCACTATGGAGTCCGAGATCGCGAATTTCCATATGTTCGCAAAAGAGAAACGATGATCCAATATCTCTGGCCGTGTCAGCTGTAGTAAGTTGAATGGGAACATTAGTGACTCGAATCCAAAGGGGAACACTGAGGAAAGCTATATCTGAGAAAACGAAGACCGGCAACCATTTTTGAATCGAAATAAGAGCCCCATCGAAATTCCACAGCCGATTCCGTAAAATCCTCTCACGATCGTCGGCCGTAGAAATAATAAATTGAAACATAAGATTTTTGATATGGTACATCTGAAGATTTTCACAGTTCCAAGCTTTGCTGAGAGCCTTTCGCATACCAAACAAATTCGGAGATTTATCTGTGAACAATTTTCCCGCAAGGCTATGAACGCACCAAGAGGACCTCGCGGAAGCCATATCATCAGCAATAAACACCTCACAGTCTTCCTCTTCCGAAAGTCGGCAAAACTTGAGGTGAGAAGCAAGATCATCCTCCATAGGGACAGAAAGGAAAACAAAGGAGATGACAACTCCTGAAACCTTAACGAAGCAAGGTTGCTAGAAAGGTTGCTTCTTTTTAGGTCCAATTTCGCTTTTCCGTTACGGTCTTCGTTAAAAACGTGAGAAAAGACATATTTGGCCCTAATTTTTTAATCACATTTAATACCAAATACACCAACTACTTAAATGACCTATACCCCCATATATATATATGTAACAAAACAATCACGTGTGTGTGTATATATATATGTAACAATCGCATAAAAGACGGCGGCCGTGACATCCGATTAGGCACAGAGACGATGATGGCGAATGGAGATCGGCTGGGCATTGCGGCCGAACCAGAGAGTGCGGGAGGGTCGCCTGACGGTGGTGGTTTGGGGGGAAGGAAGACGCCGAACCAGAGGTTGCTGCGCCGTCGACAGTGGGTCGCTGTCGTGCGTCGCGAGTAACATTTCTCACCGGCGATTTGTGTGGCTGTCGTGTGTGGATTGTTGGTGTGGGACGGCGGGTCGTGTTCTTCTACGGCCACAGTTTGTTGGGTCACTATTTTGCGTCAATTCCGGGTGCTGTTTTCTTCTCCAGCGTAGTGGACACCATCTTATGCCAACGGTTGTGAGTTGCAATCACAAGTAGTTTGGGTTGCTTGGGGTTGCCGATTGGGTTGTTTGGGGTTGCCGAATTTGGTTGCTTAGGTCGGTGGGACGGCGGGTTGTGACCGATCAAATATGAGGCTGTATTGTGTATGGGGTATTTCTCAAGTAAATCCCCAGGAGTGTTGGTATTGTCTAATGTTCATCCTCAAATTGATTGGTAAAATCATACACAGTTTGTTCTATGTCATCTAAATCTGCCTTGATTTTTCTGGGTTTTATATGTGACCATAATCAATTGAACACGACAAAGACAAGCCAATAAAATTTTCTGGACATGGCAGTCTCTCCTTCATCGTCGCCGGAATCTTCATCAATCGTAGTCGTCATCGTCAACTCTAGCTGCCGATCATCGTCGTTCTCTCTAGTCGTCGTTGGAGTTCTGGCCTTCCCTAGGTGGGACGTGTCACTGTTTGGCCCCAAATAATAAGGTGAAATAAAAAAAATAAGGTCAGCAACCAATAGGACGTAGAGACGTGGGTACATTGAAATAATATGTGAGGGTATAAATGGGTAAATATGTCATCTAAATGAGAGTAAATATGTCATTTCAATCATTAAAGAAATAACTAAATGGGTCAAACCAAAGTCAAAGTGTAAAAATGTCTTTTTACATGTAAAAAGTGGTCTGACATACCTGTCAACTAACTTTTGGGGTGTGAGTGAAAAACGGAGTAAACGTTTATAATGTAAGTGATAGTTATTTTCGAAATATATTTTAGACTTATATTTGGCCAAACTTTAGGAGGTGTCAGTGAAATTATCCCAATAATTAAAAATTAAATTTTAAAACAGATGAGATTCATCTGCTCATTCGTCAAGGTGAAATTTAAAAGAGCTAAAAGAAAATTACAAAAAGCCTACGTAACATGCGTGAATTTAATTATATTACGAGGTCAAAGTTTCAAAGTTTCAAAAAATTTGAGATGGACCAAATTAATGCCTAAACTTTTACTGTTCACCATAATTTATTACCTAAACTAACCTTTTACTTTTTGAACACATTTACTATACTACCCTCATTTCATTAATTCACCCAAACAAAAATCATAATTTTTTTTAGGGCACTGATGATTGTGTTCATGGCCGCCGCCGCCGCTTTCCTCTTCTATCACATATACATTCACTTCCTCTTCCATCACATATACAGGAGACGCATATACATCACAGTAAAGCAGAGCAGGAGCGGAGTCCGGTCCGTCCCAAGCATCCTAAATCTCAATCTTTTGATTACTTCCTTGGTTGACCTGACATTCACTACATAATAAAGAAATGGAATCCAAGTTCCCGGCATCAATCGAGTAGGAATTTGCTTCTATTTTATATATAGAAGCAATCCTTCCCAATTCAGGTACATGAACCTCTCAAAGACGAGAGATTGGCTTTGAGTTGCGAAGCCGAAGCAAGATTGTGGATCGCTAAACAAGCGTCGTAAGGTGTCTGTCGGCGGGCACTGTCGACAAAGACTCCGGGGTGTTCAAGGTGGCAGGGAGCTGAAACGGTCGTGAGCAATGAAAAGCACACCGGCGATGATGGAGGAATGACACTGGTGACGAAGCTTGGAACTGTTGATGGCGAGCAGCGGGGGTTGGCTGTCTTGGCAGAAACCGGCGGTGAGAGGAACAGCCGGCGAGGAGTGAAACGACTGACGGCTTCGCTGGTCCAGTGAGGGATGGGATTTCCGACGGCGATGGTCGAAGCGACGGACTGCGACAACGGGCAGTGGGGAGGAGCTCGACGAGGACCGATCCTGATCAGTGGCGAGGACCGATCCTGATCAGTGGCGAGGACCGCTCATGGCGGCGCAAATCGGCGGCGATGGAGCGTATATGAGATGGAAATCTTTTGCGGCTGAAAGTGATTTAGGAGTATTTTGTGATCAAAATAAACAGAGGACAGTATAGTAATTGTGTTCAAAAAGTAAAAGGTTAGTTTAGGTAACAAATTGTGGCGAACAGTAAAAGTTCAGGCGCATGTCACTAAGGGTCCGTTTGGCATGCGCTTTGATTTTGGCGTTTTGTTTCTGACTAAAACAGAAACAGTGTTTTTGTTGTAGGAGTGTTTTTTGTTGTAGGAGTGTTTTGAAAAAAATTCAGAAGCACGTTTGGAAATTATATTTTGCTGTGGAAATGTTAGAAACAAAAACATGCAAAACATATTTGGTCACTCTACCTGTTATAATTTCATATTTTTTGAAATAATAAATTTATATCATTAAATTTTATAATTTATTTACAAAAAATTTAAAAAGCACATTTTAATAATTCAAATATTGTTAATATTTTTTCATATAAAAGCTCTAAATTTTTTTTTGCAATAACCTATTTTCAATTTTATTATCCCTATTTACAAGTTGTTTCCAAATCCTGCCAGGAGATCTATTTCAGTCATTATCTTCACAAATATTTATAACTAAAATTCATAAAATAAAATAAAAATCATATAAAAAAGATCATAATTAAAACAGATTTAGCCCAAAAAAAAATATTTCAATAGATTAATTGATTTAGCCAAAAAAATAAATAAATAAAACAACAATTATAGACCTTGAATTCAAATTGATTTAGCCAAAAAAAATTTATTTCCATATATTAATTGATTTAGCCAAAAAAAACAAATTAAGACAAGAATGACAGACCTTGATTTCAAACTGAGTTAGCCAAAAAAAAATTAAAACAAGAATTACAGACCTTGATTTCAAATTGATTTAGCCAAAAAAAGAAAAAATTAAAACAAGAATTACAGACCTTGATTTCAAATTGATTTAGCCAAAAAAAAAATTATTTCCATAGATTAATTGATTTAGCCAAAAAAAAAAAAAAATTAAAACAAGAATTACAGACCTTGATTTCAAATAGAAAAAAATTAAATCAATCTGAAATGATACGCCGATATGGGTTTTGAGAGTTGAGAGATAGCGGGCAGCGGCGGAAGCTTGCGAACGGCGAACTGGAACTGGAACAATGGGCGATGGAAACTAAAAGATATGGCTTTTGATTTTTTAAACAATCTGAAATGATATGCCGATATGGATTTTGATATAGATTTGAACTTTTGATTCTTGTAGACAGATAGATAAATTGAAGTAAATAGGTTTGAACTTCTGATTCTTGTGGACTACAGTAGTTTGCAGTTGCAGAAACAGAGATGGCAAGTTTAGAGTTGAGAAGAAGAATAGAGTTGGAGGCAACTGGGGATGCTGAGATGATTTTGTGAGTTGCCCAAAATCACCCAAATAGAAGCTATACCCAAAACCCTAAAAAATGACGAATTTTGCCTTTTATATGTGTTTCCTCCGCTACAGTTAAATGAGCAAATTGTTTCATCCGCCACAGTATAATGTAGCCCAAACAGTACAAAAACAACTAAAAACATCAAAATGGTGTTTCATGTTTTGGGCCCATTTTTGAAATTGTTTTGTTACTGTTTAAAACACAACAAGCCCAACCAAACATGTTTTGGGCTTGAAAGGGGTTACTGTAGCAAGTCTAAAACAAAACAAAAACACGTACCAAACAGCCCCTAAATTGGCCCACTACATTTTTTTTTTTTGAAACTTTAGGACTTTGACCTCACAATATTGTAAATATAGACCCATAACTACATTTATATGTAAAAATTTCTAATTTTTTAAAAATATATACTATTGGAGCTTCCCTATTTAATATACTATTTTGCGGTTCACAACCTTTTATTTATTTATTTATTAATATACTATCATGCAAAGAATTGTTAGGCAGATGCTGTTCGCAACCAAAAAAAAAAAATTAAAATAAATTTTAGACATGTACAAGACGAGCGAAAGACATATTTTATGATTTGTTAGCAAAGTTTCTAACTCTAATACCTCACACAGACCTCACACAGACTTTTATGTGTTTTAAAAAATCAAATAGTGATTCTGTCTTTGTAATTTATAATAAAAAATCAATCCCTACAATTTACCTGTCAACATTTTTTTGTTTTGATTTTAATAATATACATTTTCTTCATATTTAGAACCATAAAGTGTGCCACTACACATTTTTGAGTTTGTCACTGATTCAGTTGATTCGAAGTATTCTCTTCCATCATTGTTGGTTTCCTCCAATATATCAATTTTATAAATAAAAATTTCTCCCAATTTAAAAAGTTTGTAACTCATTAAATTCAACGTTAACACGTATTGGTGTGTATTATATATACACACACGCGGAGATACATGCAATAATCATTGGCACTATCATGAAGTGGTAGTGAGTGGTATGATTCTCTGAGTCTTTAAAGCACTAAAATAAAAAAATTGTGAATGACTAATAATGGTAAAAACAACTGACCCAAAACTCACAAAATAAAATTAAAATTAAAAAAAATAAAAATAAATAAATTGCACTTACACTCATGTTTGGATTAAAGATGTGTATTTTACAAACTTACAACTTAAGTAATTTTTGGATAACGATACTTTCAAGTTTGATAAATTGAACAATAACACTTCAAAGGTCCCCTCAAATCAAGGTAAAACCCATAAAAGTATCTTATTACCCTTTGAATTATGATTTAACTTATTTGAATTGTAAATTTACTATTTTATCCTTCTCAAAGCATTTTAATTTTGTCCATTAAAATGCTTGCTAACAAGTTACATCCCACAATTTACAATATATCAAATTAATTACAAATTATAGTTTGTCAATAAAAAGTACCATGTTTGCAAAATGAACAAGTTATATTATTCTTCAAAGAGGAATAAATAATTCCATTGGTTAGGTGCAAAATTTATTAATTGATAGAATTATTAAATATTAAATTTTATCAACCTCTTATCAGAAATAAAAAATTTTACATTGAGAAGTAGTAGATAAGATAATAACATATCATTTTGGCACAACTTTCAATCCATATATGTTTAATAGCAGAAATCAAACCAGTAACAAACCTAAGAATCATATAAAAAATAGGTAATGAATATTTTCGTGAATAGGTTGTAATAATTTTAGCAGTATATAATATATAATAATTATAATAATATTATAAGTTTGTTCTAAAGTTTAGGTGTATGAGTTTCTTGCCAAGAAAAAAACAAACTATCAAAAATCATGTGGTCCAAAGTCTTTAGTTTAGTTATTGGTCAATTATTATGGGTAGTCTAGGACTTATGAGAGTTTATTAACAAATAAATATCATATAATCTCAAATAATCAAAAGAGTATAGATATATAATCTCCAAGCACTTAAAGATGGAGCCATTCCTTACCATGTCATGTGAGGGAGGCACAAGGTCAATGATCATAATTGTCAAAATAAAGTTGCAAGTGCAAAGGTTAATTTTTTTGTCCATTAAAATGTTTTGAAAAAGTTAAAATGGTAAATTCATAATTCAAATAAATCAATTTATAAGTCAAAGGGTAATAAGGTACTTTTACCTTAATTTAGAGTGTCATTGTTCAATAAACCAAACTTAAAGGTGTCATTGTCCAAAAAATGTAATTGTAACTACGTGCTTTTAACCGAAATCCGAGAAAGTGTGAGTGCAATTTATTCAAAATAATAATAATAATAATAATAAATAAATAAATAAAAAAACAAAAACAAAAACAATCATTTTGAGACAGATAGGTCAAGTGTCCTTAAAGAGTTAGTTTAAAGAGAATTTTTTAAATTCAAACACTTCCCTAATTTGTTACAATAAAAAGGAAGTTTCATCAAATAAAAATATTTTAAAAAATAAAGTACACCCAAGAATTAAATTCAAATTGAAACACATCTTTAACCAACTAGAAAAAAATAATGATAAATAAAAAGAGAAAGAAAGGTCTAGATTGACATATAGAGTTACACTCGCATTGAAATACCTCTTTTATCAAAAAAAATTTAGAGTCAAGCGCAAAAAATACACCCGCTTGATAAAAATTGTGCAAGACATATCACATTAAAAAAAAAAAAGTGCATAGAACTCCTTAAATTATCAACATTTAAAACAAATTGTCCCTATTACCAATTTTGATGAAAAATTCCCTTAAAATCTCAAAATACCCTTTTTAAATAGCCATAATACCCCTATATATTTTACACCGTTGTATCATGTTTGGATGCCTCTATTTTTCTCTCTATAAATAACCATTTTTCTCTCTCTACAACATCTTCTCTCAATCCGTTTCTATTTCTCTCTCTAAAAATCTATACCCTTTCTCTCTTTAATATTTTTCTCACTATCACTGGTTTTTACAGTTCACACTAATAGGACTTCATGATTGATGACAAAACAACACAGTTCCAATTTTAGCAAAACCATTCACAGATTAGACATATCAAGAATCAATTGGCATTTGACTAAGAAAGCCACATAATTCACCGTATAATCCATAGAGAAGAACTGGCAAAGGAGAAAATAAAAAGAAAAGAAGAATTTGAACCAGAAATTAAACAATCTTATCAAATGCAAAATTTAAAGGAGGTACGTACAGTAGTTTTAGTAGCAGTAGTTGTGGTAGAGTACAACTTATCAAATGCACAATTTAAAGCATACCCACATGCTAATTTACCTACTGTACAGTACAGTTTTCCACAACATCACCCGTTCAAGAGATTCAAATAATCTCTTGCATCATCTCTCACCACGTTTCGCTAAATCACGACGCGCCGTTCCACAACATTGTTGGACACGAGGCTTTTGATTTGGCTTGTGGGCAGTTGTAGAACTGGATTTCTTTCCAAATTGTTAGTGGGCAGTTGTGACGGAGAAGACTGGTCTATTTTCTTCTCCTTCTCCATCGCTGGTGGTGATGATGTCGAAAACTGAAGATTCAACGTTCGGAGATGAATATGGCAGTGATGAGGTTGAGAAGAAGTCAGTAGAGATACAAGTGTTGCAATTTGGAGTAATGTAATAGTTGTATTAAGAAGTTGTTGCAGTTGAGATAGAGAGAGAGAGAGAGAGAGAGAGAGAGAGGGGGAGTCCTAAGAAAACGAAAGCACAGAGAGAACGGAGAAATAGTAGGAATGTCCTTTTTGGACATTTTGCTTTTTTAATGATTTTGTTTTATTTCTTTTATTTTGTTGTAAGGGTATTTTAGATATTTCAAATACTAAATTTATAGATTGTCCATATTTGCTCAAATTAAAAAATATAGGGGTGTTTTTTGAACCATATTGGGGTATTTTGCACATTATGTCTATAATGATGGTTTTTTTTGGTACTTTAACCCTACTTTTTATGTATGTATATAAATATTTAAAAGGCATCCGAGTGAGCTGTTCGGGTAGGCAAGGTGGCCCAATCCCAACGAGAGTGTTGCGAGTTCGAATGAAAAAAATATCACAAGGAGAGATTTGTCTCAAATCAAATCCGGATGAAAAAGTGATTAAATATAAATGGGGTGAATATGTAGTACTAGATTCAAAAATACAAGCGTTCACCCGCTTTAATAATCCCCTTCCCCACTAATTGGATGACATGTTCCTTTCCTATCCTACTAAAAAAAAAGTCCGTTCAAAAAATGTAAAACCTAATTGTGTGCTTTGTTTGCGACCAAATTGTTTAAGATTTGGAATTAAAATTAAAAAATGAGATGGATCCTAATTAAAATAAGATTTTATTTACAATTTAGAATAAATTGAAATTTGTAAAAGATAATTTGAAAAGAGCTCACATTCCAACAATATACTTTGGGCTCCATTCTTTTTTCTTTTCTTTTTTCCCTAAAATGAAATTAAAAATAATAAATAAATAAATAAATCTCTCTTTATTTTGAGAATGGGAATATGTACGTAGTACAATGTTGATGGTAGTTTTTGATGATGTGAGGAGATCTTTCCACGTCTGTCAGGGATACTTAGATCAGAGGCTGAGTGAAGTTCCAAGCTAGCACAAGGGGCTCTTCGTAGAGGAGATTGAGTGTAATACTCCGATATTTTAAAAGATTTATTAATTGTGATTAATTAATTTTATTTTATTTTTTTAATTGATTTGTTTGATTTAATTGAAATTAATTGTTTTTATTTTGTTTTTAAATGATTTGTTTTATTTAATTGAGTGTTATGATTTAATTGTCTTATTTGTATTAAACTATATTTCGCGATTATGTTTGATGAATTGGTGTGATGTTATGATTTGTGGAATGTTAGGATTGAATTGTTGATTTGTAATGTGCGTATTTATATTTGTGTGAATTGATTGTTAATTGTTTTGTAATTATTAGATTTAATTTAATTATTTTATTTATTTAAATTAATTGGGTTGGGCTGAAGGAATGTTGGACCAAATGATATGGTCTTATGCTGGAATAAAACCTTATTAGGTTAATTAATAAAGGCATATGGTTATTTTATTATTTAAATAATTAGTTTTGGTATAATTATAAATATATATATTTAATTATATATAAATATAATTAATTAATAAGTTTTACGGAATGATATATATATTTATGGATATATATATATATACATATATGATATATGATTTAAATAACCAATGGTTAATTATGGGAGATATATATATGTATTTGTGATATAATATATGTTTATGTATATTATATTATTTAAAGAGTATTATTTTTATTATTTTATTTGGTAGTCCTACTAGGAATAGGATTTAGGTTATAATGTGTATAAATATACACATAAGGTTTAGTGTTAAAAAGTTTACACGTTAGAAAAATAAGAAAGATAGAGAGAGAAAAAGAAGAGGAAGTAAACAAAGAGTAAGCCGGATCTGAGAAAGAGGATGTCGGAATTGAAAGAGACAATCCAAGATTGAAGCGTCGGTTTCGTTTCGAAACCTTCAGGCAAGTTCTTTTCTAACTTTTCTCTTAAGACCCATAAGTTTATCACCTTGAGTATCAGAATTTTAGACTAAATGTATTAATTTAAATCATGTTAGAATGTATTAATATATATATATATATATATATATAAAGTTAATTTTATTTTATTAAATCAGGATTAAATTGGAATATTAGAAGCATAATTTATTATTATTTTATTTTTTAGAATTGATGGATTTTAATATATATAGGTTGTATATATTTAAAATCAACTGTTATGCTTGATCAGTGACCCAAGAGGGTTAATTAGGGTTTCTAGAAATTTTGAAAATTTTCTGTAACTTTCTAAATTTTCTAGGAGGTTTCTATATTTTTTTTAGGGATTTAATTGAATTGTATTCATAATTTTGGAATAGAAGTATACTGTTTATTTATATGCACTGTTACAATTTCATTGTGTATCGGCGACACAATCAATTAGGTATTTTAATTTAGTGTGTCGCAGTGTATAAAACTTTTGATGCGCCACAAATCAGGACAATATAATGGTCTTAATGATTGAAAGATGATCTAGTGTGATGCGGCACATGAATAGATGGTGCACATGTTGATCTCGGCCGTGGGTGGAGTTGATGGATGGTGGATTGATCTGGTGTGGTACAGCGCATGGAGATTTGGTGCGCATGGGCATCTGGACCGTTGACCAGGTCTGGTCAGCAGTTGAAGGGATCTAGTGCTTCGCGGCTCACAAGAATAGAGAGAGGCAGCCAATCAAAGCAAGCCAACACGCGCCGAGAGTGGATCAGGCGCGTGTGAGCGCATGCAGGCGCGTGGACGCGCCTACTAGTGAATGATGGCGCGTAGAAGCACATGCAGAGAGTGTGGGAGCATTTGGTGGCGCGTAGGGGCGCGTGAGGAAGTGTTTGGGGTTCTGGTGAGGTTCTGTGGCGTCCGGTGATTATCCAGAATTTATTTTAAGCTTGTTGGGGTTGAAATTAACCATTAAAGGGCGTGTTATTGGTGTTCTGAAATCTTTACAGTGTTGTTAAGATATTTAGTACCATTTAATTGGCGTAAATATAATTAATTAAATATTTTGCCATGGAAGGAGATGTATATATATATATATATATATATATATATATATATATAGTTATAGATGTGGATATATATGGTTAATTTAAGTTACGATTCGTATAGAATGAGGTGTATACATACATATTTATTTATATATATGTATATATGATTTTAAATAATCAAATATTATTAAGGAATGTATTATGCACAGATATACATATTGAATAATATATGTGTATATATTATTTGAGATTATTATTATTACTATTCTTATTTGATATATCTGGATAGGCTGGTTAGTAAATTTGTGATATGCTTATAATCTGTAAGAGATGTTTATATATGGATTAGCTATCGTTGAGTTTAAAGTTGGTATTTGGTTGAATTGTAGGCATGAATGAGTTGCCATCGATGTAAATATAATGCCTAAGTATTCGTATGAATAAAATAGATACATAGGAAGTATGGATGAGTTGCTAGTTTAAAAATATAAATATATATGTTTGTGGAGGCATGGTTGAATTGCCAATGTATAAATATACATACACGGAGGCATGGTTGAATTGCCAATGTATAAATAAATATACTTGTGGAGGCATGGTTGAATTGCCAATATATAAATAAAAATATTTGTAATGGCATGATTGATTTGCCAAAGCGTAATTACATTGCTATGTGTTAGATGATTAAAATATCATGTATGGTTGTTGTATGTATAGATTGGATTAGGATTAGATATTCTTAAATGATAATAGTTTAGTACTTACTGGTTAGTGTATTATTTTATATTAATAAAATAATATTGGGGAAGATATGGATGATTTGTCAAAGCTTGGATTTTGGATATGTGATTTAAATAATTAAAATCATTATCGGGTTGGGATTAAATAGAGTATTTCTTTTATTATAATTTATTGTTTAAATGATTAAACAACTGATTATGATGGAATTTAGGTTAAAGGAGTTTCTTTTTAAAAGAAATGGTGGATTGGTTTAAGTATGATTATTATTTTAATCATTGTTTAATAGGTTTGGAAATTTAATAAATCTATTAGTGGATGTGATTAGTGTAGTATATATAATTGTTTATATATATGTATATCATGCTATATTAAAGTTAAATTCTTTATTAGGTTGGATTTTGATCAGAGATGATCTATTTATTGGTTTTCAGAGGTCTGGTAGAGAGAACTTGCTTGTAGGGTTTAACCCACGATTTATTTTTCAGGTTATTAGAAGTTCCAGTCTCGAGGTTAAGGATCCACAGCTAGGAGACTGTTATTCATTTATTCATCTTGTGTACTTTTAAGTAGTATTGGATTATTAGATAATGTTTTAAGGGGTCTTTGGGTTATGGGATTCCCGAGTTGTAATTGTTGGAGAGTTATTAATTAATGGAAATTATTATTTATTAGTTTTTCTTCAGCATATTATTTATTCTTTTTATTTCTTTTTGTACTCTGTGCTTGTTTAAATACTTTAATTGTTTTGATATCTCCTAATTTTGTGCGCGGACTTAATCAACCCGTGTTCCGAAATTAGGGGGTATCACATTGAGAGAGAGAGATGGCAGATTTGTTTAACACCCTATGATAGCTCGAGTCCTAGAAGACTATTCTTTATGTTTATGGTTGTAGTGGTGTATATGTCTTCCCCCTTTCAAATGATAAGAGTTTAGTCCAATTTATATTACTTTTATTCAAGTAAAGACTCTTAGTCATGAGGGTTAGCCTCCTCTTTATCCAATGGTCACTCTGCCGGGTAAGGACCCTTGGTTACGAGGGTTAGCTCCCTCGTTATCCAATGGTCACTCTACCAAGTAAAGACGTTTGGTCACGAGGGTTAGCTCCATCTATCCGATGGTTACTTTACCTGACCTCTGACATATGGGACATCTAGCCAGCAGCCCAAGGCACGTCGCTGCTATATTTGAAGTCTGTATTAAATGCGGGTTTTATCAGTCAATCAACATATATTTAATGTATTATGTGGTCTCTAGTACTCAAGCTCACCTATTGGGTATTAAACATTCTCTCCCCTTTGTGTAGACCTCGAGGTGAGGTGATTCATTGGAACTCAGCTACCTAACCACTGATTCTCAGATTCCCGCGAAGTAGAAGGAGATAGGGGAATTGCTTAGGACTTGCCTTCTTTGGTCCCGAGCTTCTACAATCCCTTTAAGCCTCGGGCTCCTATGCAAGAGGAGCTCGGGATGAATAGTTAAGTTTGAAGCTCTCGAGCTCCTATGCAGGGGGGAGCTGGGGGTGAACAATTAAGTTTCAAGCTCTCTAGCTCCTATACAGGGGGAGCTCGGGGTAAACAATTAAGTTTGAAGCTCTCGAGCTCTTATGTAGGGGGAGCTCGGAGTGAACAATTAAGTTTGAAGCTCTCGAAATCCTATATAGGGGGAGCTCGGGGTGAACAATTAAGTTTGAACCTCTCAAGCTCCTATGTAGAGGGAGCTCGGGATGAGCAACATAGGTGATCCAGATATAAGGAGGCCTAAGAGATAGTGCATAGTGATACCCATCCAACTGGAGCGGGGTACTTCTATGACAGCAGGAGAGTGAAAGGTAACGACCCCCTCCTCTAAACAGTGTAGGCGCGTAGAAAGAAGCCCATCCGACTAGAGCGGGGCCCCTCTCGTGAGGCCAAAAAGATAGAGCTCTGGCATACGGTACAGGCTCTTTACAGTATGCAGATGTGGCCTATGTGGCCTTGCATTAATAATATTAAATTGACAGGTGGTATTTGACGTAGAACAGTCATCTACATACAATATATATATATATATATATATATATATATATATATATATACAATATATATATATCTATTGTACGTATCCAACTAGAGCGGGGTACTTCTATGACAGCAGGAGAGTGAAAGGTAGCGACCCTGTGATACCCCTCGATTCTAGGACCACGGGTGATCAAGTCCGGGCACAGATCCGAAGGATACCAGACAATCAATATATAAACAAGCAGGAATAAAACTGAATTAAGAATAAAATAATGATATGCTGAAAAAAATTCTAATTGTAAAAACCTCCAAAAATAAAAGTTTTAATATAAATTAACTTTCCAATCGTACAACTCGGGAATCCAACTAGTGGACCCCTAATAATCTCAACTGATAAAACTTTACAGAATAAAATCCAAAACTAAAACCAGAAAGAAAAATCCTATTTAGTCGGAAGAGTGAATGACTGTATCTGCATCACCACGAACAAGCTCTAAACATGTTATAGACGATCACCTAAAAAATAAGGGTGGGTCAGGCCCACATGCAAGTTCCATGCCACTACAATCCATACATAAACCCGATACGCAGATACATCCTAGATAGCTCAACAATAGCTAAGATAGTCCATATAGATATAAGTACACACTATAGGACGTTCACCAGCCCACATAATCCATCTCAACCCGAGTAGAAACAACCAAGGAAACATCATCAGGCCTGGTTATCAATCTTAGGCGATATACGCACCCTAACCATGATCAGGAGACTCATGCTCGTATCACGGCACTTAAGTATATATTTAAATCTCTTCCTAATACAGAAATGTAAAACAACTATCCATTATGTCGTTCAACTGTTTTAGTTGACAGGACATGCATCCATGTAGGACTTAACTATTTGAGTTAATTCATTCCATATGTATGAAAGGGGTAGGACTTAGCTTTTTGATCTAATCCATCCCTGATATGTCACCGTCCCATACCGGTACATATAATGCAAATGATTAACAAATGATGCACATCCATAAGAACATCAAGTATATCCAGAAATCAGCATAATAGAAAGCAGATATTGATAAGATCCTATCATGCATCCAGTATATGATTATAATCATAATAACTCCATTTAAATTGTTATTCTAATGATATACAATTTAAAACATCCACATCCATATAATTGATCGAACAGAAAATATAACAGTTCATCAATCAACATCCATAGCATGATATAATGATAAACAGAGTTATAACTGAGCACATTATACTAGAATGCCAAAAATACCTCCATACTAGTACAGTTAATTTGCTAAAATAACACTAGTAGACAAACCTGCACCATACTCGACGGCATGTCAGTTAATGCTTAAATTACACGACGTCCCTTTAATCCTCACTGTAAATCCCGTGTCTAATATAATGACACTTAAAAACTACATGGAGTACATCTTATGAAACCCCAAAAGTATTCCCATACAAGTCCATTTAGTTCACTAAAATAAAACAAGCAACTAAAACTTCTAAAACCCCTATCGGCATAAATCTTTTTAGCTAGAATTAAATGACGACCCTAACCACAGCATAACCAACCTGGATCTGAAACATGTCATTTATATTATTTATAAAATCCCAACAATTACTTTTATCTCAGTTCATCAAATTTGCTAAAACCGCCAGCAATATCGTCTTCCTTCCTTCCTGACAGCATGCACATTAATATTCTATTAATCATGATGTCTTCTACAATTAGCACCCCAACTTATACTAATTGTTTTAAGGGTCCAATAGGTTAATTTTTAATCATTTACAACCTCCCATAACTCTCCAGAAATTACATTCAAGCCCTGAAATCAGAAAAACTACTAAAAATACTCCCGAAGGGGTTACTATTCAAGGGAGCCGACTCCCCACCTTGGGAGCCGGCTCTTTATCATCCAGAGCCGGCTCTCCCTCATGGAGAGCCGGCTCTTCATGCTTGGGAGCCGGCTCCCTCACTTAGGGAGCTGGCTTTTTCCCCCTAAGAGCCGGCTATGCTTTGTTGCTTCATCCCTGCTTCGTCCGGTTACCTTCTGTGTTTCCGGCGAAGCTCCCTATCCTATCCCCAACTCTTTGTAGCATCTTTAGGATTTTATTTAAGTTTCTTATAGACCTAGAACCTCTCATACTCCAGTGTAAATCAAACGACAGAAATTAAACTCACAACAGAACAGTTTAAGCAACAGCGGGTTTAAACTTTAAAAATACAGAACAGATTTCAGAAATCATCTAGCATGCATAAAATCCGTTTTTAATAGTTTAATTAAGCTCCTGGAGTCTATATAAGATGCACAGAACACAAGTTTATGGGGAAAGAGATAGTCTGAAACTTGCCTTTAGGTTTCGGTTTGAAACCTTACAACGCCGTTGCTAAATTCTCCGATGAACTGTAGACTACCGGCAATTCTCCTACTGCTCCAGTTCCTCCTCACCATCAACCTCTTCTTCCCTCTGTGGTACACCTTCAGTCCATAGCTGAAAGCTTTTTCCCCAACCTCTCTGTTTCTCTATTCTCTAGTTACTCTCTCTCAGCCTCCCAAATCCTTCTCTGTAACTCTCTGCCTCACACTACGTGATTAGGGTTCTCCAAACCCTTGTAGACATATACCGTTCTGTATATATTGTCACATGCAAAACCCTAAACCTAAGTCCAGCCCAAACATAAGTCGGCTACCACAACCTCCTAAAGTAAAACCCTAATCCTAAAGTAAATATACGACACATACAAATTTAAAATCAATTAAGTCCACCTAATCACACAACACTTAAAATAAAACAATTAATTTAAAATAAATTCACCAAATGCCAATTAAACAATTAATTTAAAAAAATAAATAAGCAAATACAATTTAAATAAATACTTACCTAAACAATTAAGCAATCAAGGACACAATTCAAATAATTAAATAAAAATACAATAAAGTCCTTAATCAAAATTCCCAAATTATCCTTTTGAAAAATAGGGGTATTACAGACCCCCTCCTCTAAACAGTGTAGGCGCGTAGAAAGAAGCCCATCTGACTAGAGCGGGGCCCCTCTCGTGAGGCCAAAAAGATAGAGCTCTGGCATACGGTACAGGCTCTTTACAGTATGCAGATGTGGCCTTGCATTAAAAATATTAAATTGACAGGTGGTATTTAACGTAGAGCAGTCATCTACATACAATATACATATATACATACATACATACATATATATATACATATATATCTATTGTACGTAGCTATATTACGTACATATCGTTTTAGTACATTACATAATTCAAGATCCATGTTACATTGGACATATTGTTGATTATTTCATCAAATTGGCTATTGGAAAAACAGGTGGCAAATACAAATTAAAGTATTAAGATATTATTACCAAATAAAAAGAAAAAATCATCTCACCTAGAAAGTACGATACGAAATACGAATACAATATAATACGGGTACAATGATACGGTAAATCTGAAAAAATAATATACGAGTACGACAGGATACGGCAAAATAAAATTTAAAATTTATATATATATAAATTAATTTTTGATCAATTTTTAAAAATAATATGAATCTAAATGCAATCATTAATATAACATAGAAATTCGTTTCACAATACATCACTTAATAAAATTTGATTTTTTTTTTTTAACAATTATACTATGTTTTTATTGTTTAAAAAGTTTTAATGTTCAAACTTGTTAAAAATGTGTTATGAAGTATCCAAAAAGTGTCGGATACGCAGTCGAAATACATAAGAAGTATTTGAGAATTATCAGATACATGTTAGAAATTAAAAAATATATTTTTAAATTGTGAATACAGTTAAGAAGTATCAAACACGTATCTACAAGTATCCATAAAGTATCAATACCCAATACATATCTGATACGAATACACGCTGCTCTCGAAGTATCCGTGCTTCCTAAGTTCTCACTCAGCCACTATAGAAGGGACTTGCTCGATCACCACAACTTTAAAAGATGATTCAAGTGTGGATGGTTAATTTATGAATTCAGTTGTGACCATCACGGTCCACATTCACTCCCTTCTTCAATGGTCTTCTCTCATCTTCCTCTTCCTTTATATTTAGTTACAACAATTTCGAAAATCCATATAATCTTTAGTTAATTTCAAACTTAAATAATTGGAATATATATGGAAGCATATATATTTTTAAAGACAATCCATGTGTCGCGTGCATTACACAAGACCACTTTAACACCAAATTTTCAATTTTCATATACCAAAAGGAGGCAATTTGTAATTTTTGATAGATTAAGGATTTTTTTTCTCACAAAGAAAAGTTAAGGGGGAATTTTACAACTTTTTAATAGAATAAAGGATTTAGTGCAATTTGTAAAAGTTGTAAAACAAAAAAATGATAAATTAGATTTAATGAGTTTAATTTGTTTTGTATGTGTGTTAATTCAAGATCGAGTGTGTAGGTGCAAAATTCCACTCAACCAATAACGATTGAGAAAAATAATACAACACACTCAAGAACAGTAAAAATAAATAAGAACAGTGTATGGAGAAGCGTAGTATTGCTTGGATCCCTTTATTGGAGGTCTAGACCTCTATTTATACACAAAAGTTGGTAGAATTATGATAGGACTCGCGTTGCTTGTCCTCCAATTCTTCCCATACATGACTTTCTTTACAAATAGAGTTATTTCTATTGTATAATATTTCCTAGGTACAACTTGCCTTGTATAGAACTTCTTATCAAAGAATTCTCCTTTTATGATAAATCCTTCTATCGATAGGATTTGTTCAATCTTGGAAAACTGGGCTGAATATACCTTGAATCAGTTGGGCTTGAATAACGGGCCAGATGTTTGATGTTAACATGTTGGGCTGATAATCTCTTGATTCAAGCTTCAACAGGGCTGAAGGTCAAACAACAATGGTATTGGGCTTGTGAATAGTGATCTTGGACTAGCCTCAAACTCAATTTGGGTTTAAGCGAGGTGGGCTTCATAAACACATCAAAGATAAGTTTATATTTATGATGACGTGGATTATTCTCATTGGATGGAGATTTTTCCCTCCACACTTTGCCCTCAATTCCTCTTTAATTGGGTTACGGCTCCTAATTAAAAGGGAATTGAAGTTGTACAGTTGCCACTTTTGCACGAGGCGTTTCCATTTGTGTCTATTGTTATTCTGACTCAAGGACTTCTTCAAGACTTGTTTTTGTTCTCAGTGTGCTCGTTCCGTCCATTGCGTTATTCACATTCTCATATCTCCAAGTTAGTTCTTCTTTCCCTTCTTCCAATCTTGCATTATGAGTACTTCGACTACTCCTGAACGTATAGAAATCAGAGATTCTGAGTCCACGCCCTCGTCCTCCCCTAATCTCATTAAGGTTTAGAACTTCCTTAAGTCTGCAAATGACTCGGTTAATCAGCCGGATGTTTCCCTAATCCAGGCTGAGACATCCACCTTTAGGTCGGACGGTATTTTTACCAAGGAAGAAAGGAACGCAATTTTATCTGTTCGTCGCATAAAGTTTTCCATTGAATCCGTAATAAAAGATTTCGAGATTCCCGAGGGGGTATAAATTGTAGAATACCCCGAGGGCGCTGATTTTTGCGTCGGCGAGGGCGTCGGAGAAGATGAGTTGCTTCTCTCTGTTGGGCATCTCAATACTCTTAGATTCCCCCTTCATACTTTTTATCATTTAGTCTTTAACAAATTGGGGATTGAACCCTACAAGTAAACCCTAACTTCCTTCGAGTAATCTCGGCACTCCTCATTCGTCGATGGCTGGAGAGTCTTGACCTGACTCTAGCTGACTTGCTAATCACTTACACTATTTCTAAGCATGGAACCGAACCTGGTCGTTTCTATTTCACCTCTCCTTTGCACCAGAGGATATGTACAGACCTCCCTACTTCTAAAAAGAAGTGGAAAGAGAAGATGATAATTATTAAAGGGAGATGGGCCGTACCTCAATCGAGCAAACTCCCAATCCCACACAAGTTCGGGAAGTTAGGTATAGAACGTCCCCCCTCTCTTCATGAAGATTGTTCTGGCTATTTCCCATGTCGAGTCTTATTCTTTTGGTATATTTATGAGTTTCTTGGTGTTTTTTCAGTGACATTCCCTTCCTCTGCTGCCAAGAAGAGGCTTTCCTTCCTTGAAGCGCAGGTTTGGAAAGAGCCTCCTTCTGTTAAGGACTTGCTTACCTCTGCAAACCTTAAAACAGTTGCTTCCCGAGCCGTAGCTGCAAATCTCATAGACCTCTCACTTCCATCTTTTGATAGTTTCCCTATGACTGAGGAAGAAAAATAAAGAGCTGAAGCCTTAAAGAGAAAGGCTGCGGAAAGTGCCTCACTAACTATATTGCGCTCGAACAAGCAAGAGAAGGAGATTGATGAAATTCCTCTGCACAAGAAGGCGAGGTTGACTTCTTCTTCTACCATGAAATCCAAAGGCGCTTCCAACCCAAAAAGTAAAGGAAAGAAGGCTGAAGAGATGTAATGACCCGAATTTTTCGGATAAATTTTTTCTGTTGTCTTTTCCCTTCTGAGTTTGGTTTCTTGTCGATTAGTGTCATCTCGAGTGCTCTGGAGTGATTTCTGAGACTCTTTTCTGTGGATTGACAACTTCCTTTGAGGACCGAGTCAGTTCTGCACTTTTCGTTTTTCAACACTATTCACTCTTTGTCTTTTCCCTATTTCGTCTTTTCCTCGTTTGTCACTCTGTTTGCGTAACCACACTTCTTGTGTTCGGAGTTGGTTTCTGACTTCGCGTATCTTCATTCTCAATGATTTCTATGAGATACGTATCTTTACTTTCGTGAGAAAGTACTCTGGTTGCTCCAGGTGTTCATAGGGGCATAAATGCAAAGTTCTTTGAAAACTTTTTCTTTTCTTGGGGTGTTTTTCATAAATATCTTTTAAAGATATTTTATTTTAGGGGTATCTAAGAAAATATCTTTTGGAAGATATTTTCATTCTGGGGCAGTTTCACAGTTTTCACTTTTTGGAGGGGTCATTGTGCAATTAATGAAAGTTATTGCTCAATGCCTTGTTTTGAGCCTGGATCCTCGTATAGGATTCATTTTTACATTTCGTCAAGTCGTGGACTCTTAGATTTTCCTCCTAGACGATGTTTTCCAGTTTCTGGGTTTCTGGCCCCGATTTGCGCCAAACTTGTTTTGGGCATAACTCTCTGCTCGGGACTCGATTTTCAACGCCGTTTCTTCCGTTGTTCATATTTTCTCATTTGGAATCTTTTTTGTTCATAGAGTTTTACCATTTGAGTGTGTCTATGTGAATTCCACTTTTTCGGACCCGGCGAGGCCCGTTCGGGGCACTTTTTGAGTTTTTCTATAAATAGGAGGTCTTAGAAAGAAAAATCAGATTTTTCTCTCTCTCTCCTCTCTCATGGCCGGTCCAAGCTCCATCCATGGCTGCCATCTTCTCTCTCCTCTTTTGGACTTCTTCCCTTCATTAAAAAGTGGTGATGCCTTTGTGTTTATTGTTCCCCTCGGCGAGGCCTACGATTCCAACCTATTGGAATCTCGTTTTGCCCATTTCTTGAGTTCGGGTTTGAAGTCAAGTTGTGTTTTTGATGGAGATTCCTTGGGTTTCATGTTCGTGGTGTTGTCCCCAACAAAACCTAGGAGTTTCGTTGGATTCGGAGCCGATTTATTTTAGTGGGGATTTGAGATTTCATCTCAAATGGACATAGGGAATGTTTTAGGATTTTATATGTGTTGTATTGTGTGTTTTTCATATTTATACAACCTATATGCATGCCTTGTATCAAATCTAGAAATTTTGAAACATTTAATTCTTTGTATAAGATTTAATTCTCATGATGATGAGAAACTTGGTTTTGAATTGTGGCATGGTAGAAACTCTTGTTTTAATATGTTGGTTAACATATATTAAATTGGAATTAATTAAATAAGAATTGCTCTTTTTAATTAATATTTATCTTTTGTGAAAGATTTAAGTTCATGGCCATACCTTGCATGGAATTGAGTTGTATTATGCTTCTAAATTAAGTTTTGGCATGTTTGTTAACATATTTTAATTTGAGAGCATTTGGTTGAGTTTGGAAATCTAGAGACTTTAATTAAGGGAATTAATTAAAATCTATTTTGGTGGTTTCATGGGCCTAATTAAGCTTGTGTGTGAATATATGTAATGACCATGATATGTCTATTAACATATATTAAATTGATGCCAATTGGAAATGATTTGAAATCTAGAGAGTTTAATTATTTTGATGTACTTAAATTCTATCTTGTGTATCCATGGATCTAATTATGTTTTGGAAGTTGTTTCTATTTTAAGAACATGGATTTAGACTTGTGATGTATTCACTAGATCGTGTTATATGCATTGAAGAGCATTGTTATTAAATTTATATTCATGAGAGTATGTTTCTATATGAATATATTGTTGGCTTGTGATTTCGTACCATTATGGATATGAAATACTTATTATACACAATTGAGAATTATATTGTTAACTTGTTACTATGTAGTAGTAATGTGTATAAGTTGTTAACTTATTTATTTTGGAGTTGTTTGGGACATTTTTAAACTGTGATGGCTAGGGTTTGGCTCTAGTAAGGGGACAAGAGTCCTCTAAGTCAAAAGTTCGCGCGTTGGGTAGGCTGCCTGGGGGTTAGTAGCTCCAAATTAGCCCTATAAAGTTCATACGTTGGGTAGGCTGCCTGGGGGTTAGTAGCTCCAAATTTGCCTTGTCTCGGCGGAAATCCGAGCTGTGATGTCCAAGTCTCCCACTATTTGTTTTCGCATTCAATTCCAAGTTGACAATCATGTTTACCTTGTTAACTTGTGGTTTTGGCTATTGGCGATTTTGATGTTGTTAAGTACATCCATACTAAATTGCTATATTTAGTTGATGTTGCATTTTAGACTTCAAGTTGATAACCTTGAGAATCTATGTCTTGATGTGTGGTATTAGATATTCTAATTATGCTAAATTGTTAGATTTAGTTGATGTTACATTTTAGACTTCAAGTTAATAACCTTGAGAATCTATATGTTATTGCTTGTGTAAGCATGCTCCTATGTTGTTGCTTTGTGTAAGCATGAACCTATGTTGCTAAAATTGCATGAATGAGGTGATTGATGCTAGAAATGATCTTAGGTAGCTAGGATGCTCCTTGAGTCTCACCTTTGACATAGACGTTAGGTCGAATGAACCACAATGATTAAATCATGCAAACTTGTAAAACGTAGGTCGAGGCATGCTCATTTCCTACGAGTAGCTTTATGTTACTCACCCCTACGATACTGGGGCATATTTCAGGTACAAGAATCAAAGTTGAGGTCTTCATTATGCTTGGATGGTTTGTGGACTTGGAGACTTTCATTTTTGTGAAGGTTGGCTTGGAATGCCAATTATAGTCTTATATGTCAACATGTATACATTTGATTCCTTATATGTAATGTGTACATGAGTACACTCTTTACTATGTATTTGACATGTATGATATGAGGCCGGAGGCCAATGACATGTAATTTGTATTCTATGTAAATTTTGACTTCATGAAATATTATGAAAGTATTGAAAAATATTGAGTTTTTGCTTCACTATGTTTGCATTGGGTGTGGGAATTCTATTTTGATCCTTCCATTAGCATTCATTAATCATGTATGAAGTATGGCAAAGGGCCAAACGGCATTTTGAAACCATCTCATGATTTTAAATTCCAAGTTTTCGTTTCAAACTTCGTTTTTGGCATTTTGGCCGTTGGGGGGTCATATTTTGTATCGGCCATATTTTTGGGCCATGGCACATTGTAGCATGTCTTACTAGGTAAGTTACGTTTGCGTGCATTATCGTTTCTGGGCAAGGATTCTTCTTTGGTGAAATGAGCCTCCTACGGACTCATTTTTCACTTTTATTGCATATTCTGACCTAAGGGTATTTTGGAAATTTTCTTTGGGAAATAAATTTTGTTCTTTACATCATTGATTAGAAAATATGATTTTAGGGGGGGTTTCTTTTTCGTGTTTTTCCAGAAAATGCCATCTTGGCATCGGAAATCGCATCCGAAGTTCAGCTCTCAGTTTTTAAATTTAGCAGCTTTTTGGACCCTCTGGACCAGTTTTCTTGGGAGGGAATTTTGGGCATTTCACATTGCATATTTTTCAATTTTCCTTGTAAGTCACGTGGAAAACTCGATTTTGAGGGGGTTTTCTTCTTTGAGTTTTTCCAAAAAAATGTCACCTTGGCCCTCAAATTTCCATTTTTCCCTGAAAAACCCTTGCTGCCAGGTTTTTGGGCTGCCTATTCTGCCTCCTTCACATGTAAACGGTTACGAGGGGTTTCGTAACTGGTTACATATGCATGGGTAGTGTTTTTGGTGAGTTTTTTGGCTTCCTAACCGGTTAGAAAGGTCTCATAACCGGTTAGATGTTCTTGGTTGCCATCTTTTTGACCGTTTTGCCCCTTCTTCTTCCGTAAGCCATATCTTCTTCATCCGGACTCTGAAGCAAGCGATTTTTGAGTCTAAGTTCATTGATTTTTCGTTGTCTTTCCAATGGTGTGCTCAGTGGCACCCACTTTTAGGTTGGAAATGATAATTTTGCCCCTAGGTACATTCTTGTCCGTTTTTGAAATGTTGTTTCCGCATTTGATTCCTTTGGGTCCTGTGACCTCGTTGAGGGTCACAATGGTGTCTTAGAGTTATGTTGTATCTCTAGAGACCGTTGTTTTGTCTTTTGCTTTCGCATTTCAGATCCGTTATTAGGTCATCTTTCGGTTCATCACTGACGCACCGGGTTGAAAAACTTGGGCCGTCACAAGAGACTAATCCTGAGGAGGAGGTCAGTGCTTACATCCTTGTTGAGGCTGGAGCACCTTGGACTCCTTCTTTCTCGAGGGCTGACAAATCAGTCCTCCATACTGGTGATTCTATGATCACTGATCCATCTGCGGCGTTGGCTGTTGCTCGGGGAATGTGGCTCTCCAAGGATGAAGAAATTATTGGTAGAATGGGATTGGAACAGCTACTCCCTTCTACCCCCATTCGAGCCATAGAGGTTTGCTCCTCCCCTCTTCTTCCATTGTCATATCCATTGTCATAATCACCTCACCAACTTTCTTATATCGGTATTGTTTCTATCTGACAATGCAGGGCCTGTATCACACTATGGCTCTTTGTGCCACCACTGAGGCTCAGTCTCTCTCCATTCAGAAGTTGGAGAAAGACCTCAGCAATTCTGAGAAGAAGGTATCCCATACCATTGCAAATGCTTAAATTGCATATGAAGCTAGGGATGTTTATAAGAAGTGTTTGGCTGCTTCTGATGCAAAAGTGGAGTCGCTGGAGGCTGAGGTCCAGCGTATGAATGATGCCCTTAGCACTTACATCATTGCAGGGAGGCAGATGTAGGGGCGTTACTCTAGTTTAGTGCGATTGTCTAGCGCCAAGGCCTACAGGTCCAGCTTCAATCGAGGTTCAGGAGAGAAAACAACAGATCCCGAGGCTTTTGATACTCATATGGGGGTGTCTTTCCCTTATGACGAGGGTCCAAAGGCTCAGGAAGCTGAAGTTCTCTTTGCCGAGATGGTGAAGGCTCATCCTGAAGTCCCTCCAGCTTCAAATGTCTCAACCCCTGCAGCTGCTCCTGGCCCATCAAATCCTCCACCTGCAAGTCCAGTTGTGGTGGATGCTTTTGAATCTACCCCGTTTGATCCGAAGAGGAAATAGGATCAAGCAATCTTATTTTTTTGTAATGAAACCATATTTGGAATGATAGTTATAAATGATATAACCATGTTTCTTAAGATGTGCCGCCTTAATATTGCTTCGACTGAGTATGCTTGAATGCTTTTAATATTGCACACACTTTGTTGGATGTGATCATTTTAAGGAAAGTACTCTGCCTGAGGGTTCCATATTTGTTTTAGTCCGAAGCAAAACTAAATAAGATGTGAAGAAGGGATCTCCTCTGATGGTTTACCTGATAATAGAGGATTGTTTTTTCCTTTGGTGATTTAACAGTTAAGGGAACCCTTCTTTAAATGGATTTGTGTAAAGTAAGTATGTTTATACTTGTTTCTTCTTGTATTTTTTCAATGTGGGACAATCTCGTGGCTCACATTACCGAACTTAGAGTCAGTGAGTATGACCTTCACAAGACCTCGGTATTGAGCGTAAGAGTAAGTTTTGCTAAACTGGACACTTAGGGTCCGAAGCGAATGAATTACTCCCCGGCGCTGAGCCTGAGGGGAGATTTGCTGAGCCGGACACTTAGGGTCCGAAGCGAATAAATTACTCCCCGGCGCTAAGCTTGAGGGGAGGTTTGCTGAGCCGAACACTTAGGGTCCTGATAAGCGCCAAATACTGTATATTCAAGCGCCCTAAATTGCATTAGTTAAGTCCGTTGTTTGTTTAATTCTGTAGATTATCTTCATTTGTGTGTTTTTATGCATTTTCAGGTTTAATTGCAAAAAGGGAGCAAAAATAAGCCATTGTGGTTTTTTGATCAACAATGTGCTCAAAAGCTGAATTTCTGGCAGCAGTGAAGCCCGAACTTTATTTGCCATTTTGACCTATCAACCTCAAGAACTGGACTTCCATCATAACATGAAAGATTTAGAGCTCTGAATTAGCTTTCTAAATCTTCAAACGGTTTGTCATTCGGAGCTCGGAGCAGAGAGTTATGGCCTTGTTACCAGAGGTGCACAGAACTGCCTGGCAGCAATGAAATTCTGCCTTGATCTTCAATTTCGACCAACTAGACTTGAGAATTGGATCTCCACCAAAACATGAAGTTTTTAGAGCTCTGAATCAGATTTCCAAATCTTCAAACAGTTCATCATTCGGAGTTTGGAACGCAAAGTTATGGCCATTTTACCAAAGTAGGTCCGGGCGGAGCAAACCAAGCATAGGGCATTCTGCCCAATTTTCGAGTGCTCGAGGCCCTATTTCGAGCACTCGAAATTAGGGCAGAATTCTACACGACTCAGCCCACTTGTGCTCAGATTTTACCTACTTTGGAAGCTCTCCTTTATGAGTTGGTTGGGGATGTTTCTTGGAGGAGAGAGAGGGCTTTTTGGGTGGATTTCTTAGCTAGATAAAGGGGGGAGAGCCACACATTTCATTTAAGCTTCATTCTATAAGATTAGAGGAGAGAGAAGAGAGGAAGGAGGGAGAGTTCTTCAAGCTTGAAGAGGGGAGCTCAAAAATGGAGGTCAAGGCTTTGCTTCCTCCTTCCTCTAGTGCATCAATGGGTAACTAAACCTCCATCTAGGGAGGTGATGAAGCTCTACCTTGTAAGCATGTCTAGTTTTTTTATTTATTTTGGGGAATGAAATGTATATTTGGCTAGTTCCATGGTCTAGAGCATGTTACAAATTGTAATGAAGATTTTGAATGTTTGAATGACTATGTTGATTTACATACTCTTGTCTTAAATTATTTAATCTCATAGTTGTATAGCTTATAGTTTCATAGTGACAATGGAACTAAGATTATGGAACGGTTTTAATGGCATGGTTTTGAGTAGCTTGTTAATCCATAGCTTAAGAATTTCTTTTGATGAGTTAATCTTGTGACTTGATATCATGTGCTTCCACCAATTGATTAATTGTTTGACAATCTCTAGCTTAGTGAGCATGTCTAGGGTTGCATCTTAGTTTAGGTAACTCAACCATGTGAAGCTTTGATAGGTTGTTCTTACTCTTGAATTAATTGAATTTCTTGAAGATATTATAGTAGTCATGTATTATTATATATCAAGGTCATTTCTACATTAACTCCCCAAATTAATCATATAATTAGCTTGTGTAGAGGTTTGGAGTGGACTCACTTTCCTAGACTTCCTTCTCTAAATCTTCTCTTTTAATCTCCTTCAATTTATTGTTTTATGCATTCTGAATTTGTAGTTTAGTGACAAACAAAACAAACCCTCTATGAACACCCCTTATCACTCTAAAATGACTCTAGACACTTAGGTTGCCATAGATTAGCGCAGTCCCAGTGGTTCGACTTACCCGACCAATAGCCCTATTTTACAATGATTCGTGCTATTGCGAAGGTTGATGTATAGTTGATCAACCGATCAATTTTTGGCGCCGTTGTCGGGGACTGCAAACGGTTTAGCAACCAAAGTTCTAGGGTTAATTTTAGTTTGATTGTGAATATTGTGTCTTGTGAATATTTCTTGTGTGTTTTGACCATCTCAATGTTTTAAGTGTTGTAAGATTCTAGGGACTCGAAGCTCGCCGGGGGAATGCTAGCAAATTGTAAGTCTAGAGGACCCCAGGTAAGTCTCGTGACTTCTAGTTTCGAGTTGTGAATATTGTGCATGTGTTAAATTTAGTTTTAGTTTAGTTGTGAAGCCCTTGTTGAGGCTCTTATCCTGTTTAAATTTCATGTACAAGCATCGGTCCTTGTCGTGGCCATTTATTTTCTGTCTTGATAATTGAGGAGAAAGGGAACATCGTATGTGGAGTTGATGATAAAGATTTGTTGTGATGATGTTGTTGTGAATTGTTGATGTTTGGCCGTAGATCACTCTCTCTACCCACAATTAATTCACCCATTGATATCAATTCTCTTGAAAGAACTCTTAGACGTAACCCTAGGGAATCCACTCAAATAAGAGATCTTGAAACTGAATTTAATACAATGGCCGGTAATGAAGAAAACTTGGGAAATCAAGGGGTTAATAATGATAGGGCTGAAATTCTAAATGTAGAACCAATGACTCTTAGAGATCACTTCATCCCTACCACCTATGCTTCCCCTTCTTGCATAGTGATGCCAAACATCGATGCAGCTCAATATGAGATCAAGTCTAGTACCATTCAAATGCTTCCATCATTTCATGGCTTTGATAATGAGGATCCATATAAACATCTTGATGAATTTCTCGAAATCTGTTCAACCATCCGGTTGAGAGGTTTTCCGAACAATGCACTCCACCTTCATCTCTTCCCGTTCTCTTTAAAGGATAGGGCAAAATATTGGTTGAACTCACTTGCTTCCAATTCCATCACTTCTTGGGCTCAACTACAACAAGAATTCCTTAAGAAGTATTATCCGGTGAGTAAAACCAACCAAATGAGGCGTTCCATTCTTAGCTTTTCTCAAACTGATGGAGAACAACTCCATGAGACTTGGGAAAGGCTACAAGACCTTCTTCGGAAATGTCCTCATCATTTGATTCCAAAATGGCAATTAGTGCAAGCTTTCTATGCTGGCTTGACCGAACCCCATAGATTCATGGTTGACTCTTCTTGTGGTGGGATGTTCATGTCCAAGAATGCGGATGAGGCTTGGACCCTACTTGAGAATTTAAGCGAAAATTCACTTCAACATAATTCTCGTAGGGCTCCGGCCTCAACCAATGCAAAGAACACCAACCTTTCTCAACCAAAATCAATAAGGGAGGAATCATCTCAAGTGGATGCCATAGCTCATAAATTCTACCAATTAATGGCACCACATCTCTCTCCTTCATTGTCTCAAAACTCGGCAAGTTCGGTATGTGCCTCATGTAATAGTCCATTTCATCTCTCGGAAGATTGCCCCACACCGGAGCAATTTCCCAATCCCAACCAAGAGCAAGCTAATGCCATGTTTTCACGGCCCGAGAATAATCCATATTCCAACACCTACAATCCGGGTTGGCGAGATCATCCGAATTTCCCGTGGCGGCAACAAGCCCCACAAAATTCCCAATTCCAAAACCAAGGGCAGCAAAATCAGGCCTCTTCTCAATATCAAGGTAGACCATTTTAAGCCTCTTCAAGCTACCGTCCTCCTTACAATCCAAATGTTTCCAATCAACCTTCTGTGTATCCAACCGATGAGATAGTAGCTGCAACCAAACAAATGATGGAATCATTAAACAAGCAAATAATGGATTCCAACAAGCAACTCTTGACATCCTTGCAGCCTACTCTCCAAATGGTTCACTCTCATACTCAATCCATAGCTAAGCTCGAAAATCAAGTGGGCCAAATAGCTAACTTGGTGAACCAATTGCTTCAAAGAGATAAAGGAAAGCTCCCTACTCAACCATTTGAGAATCCTAGAGGGATTCATGTGATTGACGAAACCCCTCCTCTGAGTGGGCCGACTCATGAGCAAGTTCAAGCAATCACCACCCTTCGGAGTGGTAGAGTGGTTGACAACAAGGTTAATGGAGACAAAGATGAACAAGATCCTCCTCTGAAAAATCCAAATTCAAGCTCTTCCAATCAAAATCCAAGCTCTTTTTGTCCAAATACCATTCACGGCAAGCCCATACATGGCACCCCAAATGTGAAAACTTCTTATGAGCCAAAAGCTCCATTTCCTCAACGTCTCCAAGAGTCGACACATTTTGGGAATAAAAATTGCAAAATTCAAGACATGTGGGAAGTTTTCAAGCAAGTAAAGATAAACTTGCCCCTCTTGGATGCTATCAAGCAAATCCCTCCTTATGCAAAATTTCTCAAGGATTTGTGCACTCAAAAGCGGACTTCCAAAAATCATTTGCCAAAGAAAGTAAGACTAACTGAGAATGTGAGTGCGATCATTCAACACAGTGCTCCTCCAAAGTATAAGGATCCGGGCGCCCCAACTATCTCGTGTGTCATTGGTGACAACAAGATAGAAAAGGCCCTCCTTGACTTGGGCGCTAGTGTCAATTTGATCCCATACTCGGTTTACTTACAACTTGGGTTGGGAGATCTAAAGCCAACTCCGATAGTGTTGCAATTTGCTAATCGATCTATTAAGCAACCACGGGGAATTATTGAAGATGTGATCATAAAAGTGGACAAATTCTACTTCCCGGTAGACTTCGTGGTTCTTGATACGGAACCAGTTCATGATCCAAGAAAACACATTCCCATAATTCTCGGACGTCCTTTTCTAGCTACAGCTAATGCTTCCATTAACTGTAGATCCGGATTGATGGATATCTCTTTTAGGAATATGAATATTAAGCTCAATATCTTCAATGCTGTGCAACTTCCTTCAGATGACAATGAGTGTTTTGCAATCACTATTGCTGATGAACACATTCAAAATCCAATCCCACCTCCTTCAACGGAGGATCCCCTACATGCTTGCTTAGTCCCTTTTGATTTTGAGGATTTTGGTGTGGACAAATCCATTCAGGAAGTCAACTCCTTGCTTGATATTCCATCACCATTTTCCTCTCCTTTATGGGAAGCACCAAATCCATCTCTATCTTGAGATTGTCCATCTCCTTCCATTTCTTCACCGGAGTTACCTCAACATTTTGAAGGTGAACCACCGGACAAGGGTAAGGAGAATGTTGGCAAGTTGCTGGAAATTCTTCCAATCATTCCGGCCCAATCTAGAATCATTGTCCATGATACTTAACCTATGAACAAACCATTTGAGTACAATGAGGTATATGACTTGGAGATTGCAAATATGAAAGGTCATGATCTTCCCATTGTTAGTCAAGACAGTGACATTCAACGAGCCTCCATAATCTCGAACAAGCAACACCTTTGCTTAAATCTGAAAATAAAAGAAATGAGATTAAAAGCGATGCTCAAATCCTCTAAGGCCAAACTTGTTTCTCTTCGGAAGGATCAATATCCCTCACCATTCATTGATCCAAGTTTGAGACCATATGAAGAAGGCAAGTTGCATACGGAGCGTTAAGGATCCATCTCTCCAATGGATCCCGATCCTGGTTCGTCTAGCTATCGACATTAAATTTAGCAAAGCAAGGGAAGAAATTCTTTCGATGTTCCAAGCTTCCCTACCTTCTCAAATTGCTCATGCCTTGAAATTTTCTGGGAAATGGTTTAGAAAAGTCAAAAATTTGATTTTTCTGAAATGGTCTTCAGTTGTGTTCCGCAATTTTAGACTGGCCTCTTAGACCTTCTCAGCTCTAATTTTCATTCCCGGAAATTTCCATCGCTTTCTAGCAATTTCATAGGATCTTTGGCATGCAACTCATGTGTACAACCTCTCATTTTCAATGCATTGTTGGATCATGGTTCCCCAAAATTTTTCATGCTTTGGAATGGAATGAATTTGCAAGGTTTAAAAAATTTCTCCTACATTCATCCATGCATTTGAAGAGACCAAATCCCATCCATGCATTGAAGAGATGTTCCAAGGCTTGAAAATTTTCTCAAAATCATCCATGCATTGGAAAGGTGTTACATTTTGAAAAATTTTCCAATTTGATCCATGCATTAGAAAGAAGTTGAAAAGTTTTCCAACTTTTTCTCAAAATCATCCATCCATTGGATTGGAATAATGTGCAAAGTTTCAAATTTTCCATGCATGGCTTGAATTTAGGACTGACATGCAAATTTTCAAAAATTCTCTATGCATAAAAATTTCATTTTTGAGAATTCCATCCATTTTGCATCATGTTGCAATGTTTTAAGCTTCAAAATTTCTTTTTTTGAAAAATTCCATCCCTTTTGCATCATGTTACAAAAGTTTAAAAATTTTCTTAAACTCATCCATGCATTGTGTGTAGTGCAAAGTTTGAAAATTTTTCATCCATGCATTGGAATGGAATGAATTTGCATAGTTTAAAAATTTTCTTCAGAAATTTCAGTAATGCTTTGTGTGATGTTGTAAAAGTTGGAAATTTTTCCATGCAATTGAAATTCATGCATGCATCATTAAAGAAAAAAAAATTTCTATGAAAAAATTTTCCATGAAAAATTTCAATTTTTCCATCCATGCAAAGTTCTTAAAATTCAATCCATGTATAGGAAAAATGCATGCATTCATGCAATGCATAAGACTAAAAATATATATATAGAGAGAGTTCAAAATCCATGCATCCATGCATAAATTTTCAATCAAGTTGAAAGTTCATCCATGCAATATTGCATTTTTGCATGCATAGACACCTTGCTTGCATGCATTCCATTCATTTTTATGTTGCATGCATTTCTATGTTGCATGCATTCCATGCATTTCTTTGTTGCAATCTTACATGATGGATGGATGGTTGGAAGCACCATGCATGGCAATCCATCAAATGCATTCATCCATGCACTCAAAATGCAGCCATGCAATCCATCCATGCAAGATCATCCATACATTCAAGTTGGCTGAAACATTCAATCTCCATGTGCCAATTCATTTCCAAGCTACTGAGCCAATTTCGTGCACTCCAAATTCCAATTTGAGTGCTCCAAATTCTTCAACCCACAATACTGAGCCTAGTGCCTTCATTTAGAGCACTCTAGCTACCATTTGGATTGCTCCAAACTTCTCCACCATCATTCCGAGGCTGCTGGTTGTATTTCGAGCACTCTAATTCCATTTTAGAGTGCTCTAAATGTGAACCAATCTCATCCCAAGCTCACTGCCCAATTTTGGAGCACTCTAAGTTCCATTTGGATTGCTCCAAATTTTCAACCCAACTTCCACAGCTACTGCCTTAGAATCGAGCACTTGAAGGCCAAGCTTCGAGTGCTCGAAGCTTCACCATTTCCTTAGCCTACTCACTGCCTAATTGTCGAGCACTCTAGATCCCTTGTGGAGTGCTCGAAAATTGCATTCCTCTCCTCTCCAACCAAAGCTCCCACAACCAAAACCAACCAAAGCTCCCACAACCAAAACCAACTCCCATTTCTCGGCATATCTCTCAAGCCTCCATAACCACCACCTTCACCACCCATGAACCATACCAACCTACTTCCCCAACCCAACCCATACCAAACAAACAAACCATACCTCACAACCATCTCTCTCTCAAAAACTAACCAACCTTCCTCAACTTGCATGCACCTCACAACCAACATACAACACCACCCACCCTGTCATCGACCCACATCTCTCTCAAACCAACCAGCTCTCGGCATCAACCATCTTCCCCATCTCCCTCACCTGCAAACCACCAAATCAACCTCAACCCCACACACCACCCTCCTCCCTCTCCGCTTCTCACTCTCGGCCACCTCAACTCCAACCCACCAACCTCTCACCATGCATGCCCTCAAGCACACCACCCACACCCATACACACCTCCATGCATGCACACCATGCAAGCCACCACCATCCCTCATCAACTCTCTCTCATTCCACAACCCACCATCACCAATCTACACCCCTTCAACCTTTCCCTCACTCACTGCCAAGACTTCGAGCACTCGAAGTCCCATTTCGAGTGCTCGAAGTGTGAAGCACAATACACCATCCTCACATTCTGAGCCCTCGCAACCAACCCCCAACCTCATGCATCTCCTTCCTCTCGGCTTCTCTCCATTCCCTTCACTCCCTCGGCATCAAACACCAAACCAACCTTCCTCATCTCATTTCTCTCTCTCCACAGCACAACCACCCCATCAACACCAAACCAACTTCCTTCCCTGCATCAACCTCCATTCCCCAAACCAACCACTCTCGGCATATCTCTCTGCAACCCAAAACACCAACCCCACAACCTCATCTCCATAAACCATGCATGCATTTCAACACCACCCCATCAACCACAAACCAACCTCTCGCAGCCAACCATGCAAACCAACTTCTCTCTCTTCCACCATCCTTCCTCTCAACTCCAACATCAACCAACCAAACCCAAAACCCAACACCACCATGCTCGGGCACCCCTCCTGCATGCACACATCTCTCGGCATCTTCAACCATTTGTCTTCCTACAGAAATTAATAGTACTAATAATAATAATAATACTAAATAAATAAATCAATTTTTTTGGCATTATTTTGTTTTTCATCTTGCACTAAACCTCAGGTTACAGTTTTTATTTCTGTTTCGGTTTTTCTTACGCGACCTATGCTTTTCCATGTATATTTTAGTTGTGTTTTGATAGGTCTTCATGTCCAAGTTTAGGGGACGCATTTGAGCACTCACATAGCTGAACATCTACGTCGTCATCACTCCACTTGGTATTATTGTTCTTTTCCCCCCTTTGCTCTTATTTTGTTTCACTTGTCTTCACACATTGAGGACAATGTGACATTCAAGTTTGGGGGTGCAATAGGACATTTTTGGTTTCACATTTTGACATTTTTGGTTTCATAATTTTTGCTAAGCAATGATAGTATAACTTGACACTTGTCGGAGATGAAACATATGTTTAATACCTTGTGTATAGAAGCAATTGAAATTTTTGAAAATAAAGAAAAATTTGAGTTGAAATGATCATGTAGATTCAAATTAGTCTGTATAAATGTCTCAATTAAATTCTCGCTGGATTTGACACTCTTTGAAGCTTCACAATGCACAGATGCACATTGGAAACTTAACTGTGAGGCATGCAACTTGATCGACCTTGACCTTGACCTAGTTAATTTGATTTGATGAACCTGATAGATGAATATCTTTGGCATGATTTAAGTTGTCTAAAAAAAAAAAAAAAAAAAAAAAAAAAAAAAAAAAAAAAAAAAAAAAACTGAGAAAAAAAGAAAAAAAAAATGACCAGTTGACGTTCGTAACCTTTCCAACTCGAGCTATTAAGCCCTAGAAGTGTCTCTACACTTAGCACCTTAAAGCCGTCTGGTTTGGGAGTTGTTGGCCTAACGCTTGCTACAAGGGTTGGTTAGAAAGCTTAAAGGACTTAAACATTGCACGGTCATTCAAAAAAAAATTGTAATAAACATGGTTTGCTGGAGTTCGTAGCCTTTCCAACTTGAGCTATTAAGCCATTTGGAGTGTCTCTACACTTAACAACCTAAAGCCATCTGGTTTGGGAGCTGTTGGCCTAATGCTTGCTACATAGGTTGGTTAGAAAGCTTAAGGGACTTCAACATTGCACAACCATTCTATGTTTCGCTTATGAGTTACAATAAATTGTCGACAAGCAACAAAAGTTGTCTTGTAAATAAAATCATGCCTTAGGGACCTCATTTAAAGGGGAATTCAATAATTTGAAAACTTGTGCTTGGAAATTGGAAAAGAAAGTAAAAGCCGCATGTTGAGAATCCAATCCACTTTCACTGAAGTTAGAGTTGACTTCCATTTAAGAGATGACAATTGAGTTATTTATATGGACTATGATGTTGATACATGCATGTTGAAATGTGTTTAGTATCAATGCTTTTTATATGCAAGGTAGTCTTCCCAATGACCCCATCTCCAGCTCTTTTTCTGTTTCAAGTTATTTTTGAGTTATGTATATATCTCATTTTACCATGGATGATATTTTTGCAGTAGCATGCCCATGGTTGTCTTTTCATTAAGTTTTTCATTATAATTTTGCTAAGGGACTAGCAAAATGTAAGTTTGGGGGTGTGATAAGCACCAAATACTGTATATTCAAGCGCCCTAAATTGCATTAGTTAAGTCCGTTGTTTGTTTAATTCTGTAGATTATCTTCATTTGTGTGTTTTTATGCATTTTCAGGTTTAATTGCAAAAAGGGAGCAAAAATAAGCCCTTGTGGTTTTTTGATCAACAATGTGCTCAAAAGCTGAATTTCTGGCAGCAGTGAAGCCCAAACTTTATTTGCCATTTTGACCTACCAAACTCAAGAACTGGACTTCCATCATAACATGAAAGATTTATAGCTCTGAATTAGCTTTCTAAATCTTCAAACGGTTTGTCATTCGGAGCTCGGAGCAGAGAGTTATGGCCTTGTTACCAGAGGTGCGCAGAACTGCCTGGCAGCAATGAAATTCTGCCTTGATCTTCAATTTCGACCAACCAAACTTGAGAATTGGATCTCTACCAAAACATGAAGTTTTTAGAGCTCTGAATCAGATTTCTAAATCTTTAAACAGTTCATCATTCGGAGTTCGGAGCGCAAAGTTATGGCCATTTTACGAAAGTAGGTCCGGGCGGAGCAAACCAAGCATAGGGCATTCTGCCCAATTTTCGAGTGCTCGAGGCCCTATTTCGAGCACTCGAAATTAGGGCAGAATTCTACACGACTCAGCCCACTTGTGCTCAGATTTTACCTACTTTGGAAGCTCTCCTTTATGAGTTGGTTGAGGATGTTTCTTGGAGGAGAGAGAGGGCTTTTTGGGTGGATTTCTTATCTAGATAAAGGGGGGAGAGCCACACATTTCATTTAAGCTTCATTCTATAAGATTAGAGGAGAGAGAAGAGAGGAAGGAGGGAGAGTTCTTCAAGCTTGAAGAGGGGAGCTCGAAAATGGAGGTCAAGGCTTTGCTTCCTCCTTCCTCTAGTGCATCAATGGGTAACTAAACCTCCATCTAGGGAGGTAATGAAGCTCTACCTTGTAAGCATGTCTAGTTTTTTTATTTATTTTGGGGAATGAAATGTATATTTGGCTAGTTCCATGGTCTAGAGCATGTTACAAATTGTAATGAAGATTTTGAATGTTTGAATGACTATGTTGATTTACATACTCTTGTCTTAGATTATTTAATCTCATAGTTGTATGGCTTATAGTTTCATAGTGACAATGGAACTAAGATTATGGAACGGTTTTAATGGCATGGTTTTGAGTAGCTTGTTAATCCATAGCTTAAGAATTTCTTTTGATGAGTTAATCTTGTGACTTGATATCATGTGCTTCCACCAATTGATTAATTGTTTGACAATCTCTAGCTTAGTGAGCATGTCTAGGGTTGCATCTTAGTTTAGGTAACTCAACCATGTGAAGCTTTGATAGGTTGTTCTTACTCTTGAATTAATTGAATTTCTTGAAGATATTATAGTAGTCATGTATTATTATATATCAAGGTCATTTCTACATTAACTCCCCAAATTAATCATATAATTATCTTGTGTAGAGGTTTGGAGTGGACTCACTTCCCTAGACTTCCTTCTCTAAATCTTCTCTTTTAATCTCCTTCAATTTATTGTTTTATGCATTCTGAATTTGTAGTTTAGTGACAAACAAAACAAACCCTCTATGAACACCTCTTATCACTCTAAAATGACTCTAGATACTTAGGTTGCCATAGATTAGCGCAGTCCCAGTGGTTCGACTTACCCGACCAATAGCCCTATTTTACAATGATTCGTGCTATTGCGAAGGTTGATGTATAGTTGATCAACCGATCTGGTCCGAAGCGAATAAATTACTCTTTGGCGCTGAGCCTGAGGAGAGGTTTGCTGAGCTGGACACTTAGGGTCCGAAGCGAATAAATTACTTCCGGAGCTGAGCCTGAGGGGATGTTTGCTGAGCTGGACACTTAGGGTCCGAAGCGAATAGATTACTCCTCGACGTTAAGCCTGAGGGGAGGTTTGCTGAGCCGGACACTTAGGGTCCGATGCGAATGAATTACTCCCCGGCGCTGAGCCTGAGGGGAGGTTTGCTGAGCCGGATACTTAGGGTCCAATGCGAATGAAATACTCCCTGGCGCTGAGCCTGATGGGAGGTTTGCTGAGCTAGACACTTAGGGTCAAAAGCGAATAAATTACTCCCCGGCGCTAAGCCTGAGGGGAGGTTTGCTGAGCTGGACACTTAGGGTCCGAAACGAATAGATTACTCCCCGACGCTAAGCCTGATGAGAGGTTTGCTGAGCAAGACACTTAGAGTCCGATGCGAATGAATTACTCCCCGGCGCTGAGCCTGAGGGGAGGTTTGCTGAGCTGGACACTTAGGGTTCGAAGCGAATAAATTACTCCCCGGCGCTGAGCATGAGGGGAGGTTTGCTGAGCTGGACACTTAGGGTCCGAAGCGAATAGATTACTCCCCGACGCTGAGCCTGAGGGGAGGTTTGTTGAGCTATTGTATATATATTCATCATCATTTCATATATATATATATACATATTTTTTTTTCAAACAACTTGTCATGAGGCCGAAGACTCAAAAATGATAAGAGGCCAAGAAAGCGAGTAACAGTGATAGGGAAGTTTCCTATTTGTTTATTTTGGAGACTTTCTTCCACTGAGACTACCTTCTTGGCGACCAAATGTAGTGGATTACGCATATATCAACCGCATTTCTTTTCTACTTCTATCCAATGTGGGACATAGATTAAACTTTGTCAAAAAGGTCAGTGTAAGGAATGCCTCTGGTACTGGGCTTAGCGGCCTTTAATACCAGTGGGCCCTCCTTACACTGCAGTCAACTATTTGAATATTCACATATATAACAGAATGTAAAACATACTTTTTTATCGATGTGGGATAGAGAACTTTAAATATAGGCCATAACTTGGGTTTAAAAAAGAATCATTGTGAAGAATGCTTCTTAATAACTTGATTTTAGCATTGTTTTGCATAAAAATTGCATAATGCGTCTTGGCACACAAATATGCATAAAAATCGCATAATTATAGGGTATTAGTATGGCCCTTATTTTTATGGAAAGAAATAAATGAAGTAGAATTGTACTGAATACAATAGAAGCAACATAAAGAAAAAAACTTGACTGACTATGGGCATAAGCAGCCTTATTTGTGAAGAATTTCTAGCAAAATTGACAAACTTATTTAATGGTAATACCTTTTAAGGTGTATTACATTCCAAGGACGTGCAATGGGACGTCCGTCAGCTTCAGCCAAACGATATACTCCCTTCTCCACTACTTCGGTAACCCTATAGGGTCCGGTCTAATTAGGTTCTAGTTTCTTTACATGAGCTGTCTCTTGCTTCAAAACCCAATCGCCTACTACAAAGCTCCTGAACCTGACGCGTTTGTTATAACTGCTGCGCAACTGTTGCTAATATGAAGCAAACCTAATTGTTGCGGCATCCCTCTTCTCGTTCAGGAGATCGAGGCTGTGTTCGAGCTGTTGACCATTATTTCCTTCAAGTAACAAGAATGTCCGAAGGATTGGAACTGCTGCCTCAGTTGGGATCACGGCTTCAGATCCATAAGCCATGGCAAATGGGCTTTCCCCCGTGGGCCGCCGTGGAGTGGTTCGGTACGCCCAAAGCACCTGAGGGAGATTCTCGTACCATTTTGTTTTGAGTTTCTCCAGCTTCTTCTTTAAACAACTGAAAATGGTTCGATTAGTTATTTCAACCTGTCCATTCCCTTGTGGATGACTGACTGCAACTATCTTTTGTACAATTCCAAGCTTAGCGAAGAATTTTCTTGTACTCTTATTGTCGAGGTTCTTACTATTGTCCATCATAATGACTTTTGGTACCCCAAACCGGCAAATGATGTTGTTCCAAATGAAACTTTTTACCTGCTCATGAGTCACACTTGAGTAAGCCTCGGCTTCTACCCATTTTGTAAAATAGTGTGTAGCCAGCAGCACGTATTCCTTTTGTTCCACGGTCTTGGGTAATGGGCCCACCATATCAATCCCTCATTGTGTGAATGGCCATGGATTTGCCATTACATGTAAATCTTCAGCAGGTTGATGCTTCATTGGACCGTGGCACTGACATTTATCACATCTCCGGGCGTACTCTTCAGCATTCCGGGCCAAGTACGGCTAGAAGTAGCCTTGAGTTAGAACCTTATGTGCAAGGGATCTGCCCCCGGAGTGGTTGCCGCAATCTCCATCATGAATCTGTTTCAATACCACAAGAGCCTCAGTAGAGCTTAAACATTTCAAGTAAGGACCTGAAAATGATTTCCAGTATAACTGGTTGTTGATGATGACATATTTAGCTGTGGTGAGTCTGAGCTTCCGCGCCTTATTTTTTTGGTTTGGAAGAGTCCCATGCTTGAGGTAGGCTTCCAATGGATCAATCCAACATGGTTCTCGTGGAATGACTGGAATCACCATTACTTCTTGCTGAGGGCTGATGCCGGGTTCGTCCAGGACGTCAATTGGCACAATCCGAGTCAGATCTTCATTTGAGGATGACGCTGCTGTGGCCAATTGATAAGCTTCAGCATTCTCAACACGAGGTACCTGGTGGAATTCAACTTGATCGAATCCTCGTGTAACATTCTCCACAGCTTCTTTATATGCTTTCATCCTTTCCTCTTTGGGATGATACTGACCTGTCACTTGATTTATAACAAGCTGTGAGTCACTAAAAACTTTTAAACAACGTACCTAAAAGCTACTGGCCAATCAAAAACCAGCAAGTAACGCCTCATATTCAGCCTCGTTGTTTGTAGTAGGGAAATTCAAGCAAATGGACTGCTGCAACTTGGTGCTTTCGGGTGTTGATATAACAACTCCAACTCCTGCATTTGCTTGGTTCGAGGAGCCATCGACCCGAAGCTCCCACTGTGGTTCAGGGAGTTCTGGCTCTTTGGGAGTATCCTCATATTCTAAAAGAAAGTCTGCTAAAGCTTGTCCCTTGTGCGACACCTTCGGCTCATAAGTTATGTCGAAGGAACTGAGCTCGATAGCCCATTTGGTAATTCACCTAGATAGATCTGGCTTAGAGAGTATACCCCGTATAGGATAGTTGGTGAGTACCACAATGCTATGAGATTCAAAATAATGCCGAAGCTTCCTCTTGGCATAAACCAAGGCTAGGATGATTTTCTCCGCTTTGCTATACCGTGTCTCCGCATCTGTCATTGTCTTTCTTGTGTAGAAGGCTGGATGTTGACTCCTTCCTTCCTCTCTAATCAATGCTGCGCTTGTCGCTATGCTAGAACACACAATAAGAACCTCTCCGGGTTTTGGAGCGGATAGAATTGGAGGTTCGGCCATATAACGTTTCAACTGATTGAGGGCCTCCTACTGCTGAGGTCCCCATATATCCTTATTCTTAGATCTTATGGCATCAAAGAATGGTTTGCACTTATCTGATAATCAGGATATAAACCGACTGAGGGTTGCGATCCGACCGGTAAGAACTTGCACCTCCCTACGATTTTTTGGTTCCTGATTCTGCATGAGGGCCTTAGCCTTAGCCGGGCTTACCTGTATCCCTCTTTTATTCACTATATGGCTAAGGAATTGACCTGATGATACTGCAAATGAGCACTTGGATGGATTCAGCTTCATATTGTACTTCTTCAGAGTATTGAAAACTTTCTGGAGGTGCTTCGGATGGTCTTCCTTCTTCACACTTTTGACCACCATGTCATCTATGTTTGCTTCAACTATCTTCCCTAATAAATTGTCAAAGATCTTGTTAACAAGGCATTGATAAGTGGCCCCAGCGTTCTTCAGCCCGAAGGGCATGACCCTGTAACAATAAGTCCCCTTTTCTGTAATGAAAGCCCTTTTCTCTTCATCTTCTGGGTTCATAGGAATCTGATTGAATGCCGAGTATGCATCAAGGAATGTCAGCCTCTCGTAGCCAGTAGTAGTATCAACCATCTGATCTATCTTTGGCAGAGGGAAGCTATCTTTAGGGCTGGCTTTGTTAAGGTTGGTGTAGTCTACACAAACCCTCCACTTTCTATTCTTCTTTTGTACGACCACTATGTTTGACAGCCATTGTGGATATTGCACTTCTTGAATGAAACCTGCTTACAACAACTTGTTCACTTCTTCAGCTATAATGTGATTGCGTTCGGGGGCAAACCTTCGATGTTTCTGCTTAACCGGTTTGAACTCCGGATCCACCTTCAGGCTATAGCAGGAGACTAAAGGATCGATTCCTACCATGTCCGAGTGATCTCATGCAAAAGCATCTGCATTGCTCCGAATGACATCAATTAATGCTTCATTTTCTTCGGATGTGGAGGAAGAGCCTAAATAAGTGACCTTCTGAGGGTCGCTGAGGATAACTTCTACGCCTTCGAGGGTCTCCTCAGTAAGCTTCGTAACTTCTTCTTCCTCCTCTACCTTAAGATACTTGGGCAGAGGGCTCTGTAATTGCTATTTGAGTATATTTCTGGAAGTCACACCTGGTTGAGGCTATCTAGACACCTTCTTTGCTTTAGCCTGTGTCAGCATATAGCATTCCTTCGCAGTGACTTGCTCGCCCCATAGGTTAATAACCTCTTTTCCGTCCGGAGACAAGCACCGCATCACCTGATGAAGGGTGGACGGAATTCCTTTCATCCGATGTATCCAGCCTCTTCCAATGATGAGATTATAGGAAGGATGGATCTCTGTTAAGACAATGTTCTCCTTTAGAGTCCTCTTTGCCGCAGTTACGGATAAGTCTATTACCCCGAGGGGATCTACTCTTGTGCCATCGAACCTCATCAATGGGCTGGAGGTAGGTCGAATAGATGATGACGGGATCTCTAGCTACTCAAAGACCGTCTTTGTGATGATATTGGCGCTACTCCCTAGGTCTATCAAAACCCTCTTGATCATGCAGTTTGCCATTAAAAGACTGATGACCAATGGATCCTCGTGGGGGAGTTGAACTCTGGATAGGTCGTCATCGCTGAATCCAATATTGATGCTACCCGAAGCGATAGCATTGACTGAGGATATCTTCATGAGCTTGTGGGCTGCCCTCAATCTGGATCTGTATACACCCTCGGACTCTTGATCATCTTCAAATCTGCCATGTATTGCATGAATGACCTTTACTTGCGTACCTTCTACTTTGCGAGGATAGACCTCGCGAGGCTTTACATACTCCTTCGTCATGAGGTAGTCTGTCAACTCACCTCTGGCTATCATATTTTCCACCTGTCGCCTAAGGGATCTGTAATCATTGGTTGAATGCCCATAATCTCGATGATAAGCACAATGCTTGCTTTTGTCCCTCTGCTCCAAGGGTTGCTTTATTGGCTGCGGGGCTGTGAACTTCATCTTATTCTCTTGGAAGAGCCGAGCCAAGGTAGTTCAGAGAGGTGTAAACCCTTCCTCTATCCTTTGCCTCTTCTCAGGTGCCTGGGTGATCGGCATTGAAGCGCGTTGGCTTTTCTGAATTTTTGAATTTGGAATTCTCTCTAGAGGATTGTTCTCCACTGTCACGAGGGTGGAGTGCTGCGCTCGTTGGGCTACATTTTCCTCGAGCCGAATGTAGATCTGGGCCCTGGCATTGAGAGTCTGCATGTCGGAAGGAGAATATTTGACCAAGGAAGTATGAAACTTTGTCCCCCAAAATCATTACAAATTTAAATGTTTCTATAGCAGTTGCGGGATGACAGTCTGCTATTTTCGAAGCTTCCATGTTGAATCTAGAAAAGAAATCTTGCAGTGTTTCCCTCTTTTTTTGCCTTACGGTGAAGAGGCTAGCAATACTCTTCTTTTACTTCTTATTTCCGCAGTATTGTGCTAGGAACATAGTGCACAAAGTTACGTAATCCGGGATGGACTTATGTGGCCTATTTCTGAACCACTCTAGTGCTGCTCCTATCAAACTGGTAGGAAAAACTCTACACATCCAAGGGTTATTACGGTCATCCAAAGCCATCTCTTGGGCATAATGATCTAGGTGCCGAGAAAGATCTCCCGTACCGTCAAACTGAGTAAAAGAAGGCATGGTAAATTTCTTGGGCCTTTCAACCATATACACATCGTCAATGAAAGGAGTTTTCACCAAGGAGTTTTTATGCTCTCTAGCCATCTCAACGGGTGTCTGAATCTTCAGGAGTCTCTTCTCATCAAAGGCATCTTGAACATTTGCACCATCTAGAATTCCATTGGACCACACTGTGAGCTTATGGCTAGACTCAACTTGCTCGTCCTGTGTGCGACGAGGGATGTTGTCTGAAGCGACAACCTCGGACCTTGCCCTCTGCTGTTGCTGAACCTCGTTTGGCTGAGCCTCATTGGGTCGTGCCCCATTAGGTGGAAACCCATTAACTGGAGGAATATTCTGATTAGGGGGTGCTGCTGTGTCACCTAGTGGTGGCAGTGGTGCCAACTGAGCCATCGCCATTTGCAGAGTGTTATTCTACTGTTGAAGCAAGGCAATCTGAGCCACGCTAGCTTCATTTGCTTGACGAAGTACGTCAAACTGGTGTAGAAACTTTTCACGCATCTTCTGCATTAACTCCGCCTGTTGATCTGTTGAAGATCCTCCGTTCGACATTCTGGATGGTAGTTGCAGGATTCACTTGTGAAACAAGAGTGGGAATATATTTACACACGTTCCCACAGACGGCGCCAAAGTGTAGGTGCAAAATTCCACTCAACCAATAACGATTGAGAAAAATAATACAACACACTCAAGAACAGTAAAAATAAATAAGAATAGTGTATAGAGAAGCGTAGAATTGCTTGGATCCCTTTATCGGAGGTCTAGGCCTCTATTTATACACAAAAGTTGGTAGAATTATGGAAGGACTCGCGTTGCTTATCCTCCAATTCTTCCCATACATGACTTTCTTTACAAATAGAGATCTTTCTATTGTATAATATTTCCTACATACAACTTGCCTTGTATAGAACTTCCTATCAAAGAATTCTCTTTTTTATGATAAATCCTTCTATCGATATGATTTGTTTAATCTTGGAAAACTGGGCAGAATACACCTTGAACCAGTTGGGCTTGAACAATGGGCCAGATGTTTGATGTTAACATGTTGGGCTGATAATCTCTTGATTCAGGCTTCAACAGGGCTGAAGGTCAAACAACAATGGTATTGGGCTTGTGAACAGTGATCTTGGACTAGCCTTAAACTCAATTTGGGTTTGAGCGAGGTGGGCTTCATAAACTCATCAAGGATAAGTTTATATTTATGATGACGTGGATTATTCTCATTGGAGGGAGATTTTTCCCTCCACAGAATGAAGTTACTAATATAATTCTTGAGATATGAAAAGTCAATTTAATTTTTGTAAATAAGGAGATATCATGACATTGTCACAAGTGGACTCTCCTCGTTAGGTGATGGTTGATAAAGCTAAATAATTAAGTATTGAAATTTTGAAGAACAAAATTTTAAATACAGATTATGAATTTGTTTTTTATCATCATCATAATTATCCTTACTTTAATTCCATGTGAGTGGAATTGGCCACATAATTTTTTTTCTCAATAACCTTTTTTATTACATGTCATATCACCTACTATTTAATTTTTTAAAGTTGATTTTTGTCACCCTTTTCATCTCTTACATTCTATTACAACTAGTCTTCTTTGTTTGATCAACGGGTCACTAGGTTGGAAAAAAACCAGCTACTCTCTCAAATTTCAGTATATAACATATATATATATATATATGTATATATATATATATATATATATATATGTCATTATTTAATGAATTTAACTTTTACTTTATGAGTCCCAAAAAGAAAGAACAAAACCCTTTCCCCAAAAAGTCAGCTTTCCATCAAAATGAAATGAAAACTTTCTCTCATCAAAATTAAGTATAAAAGAAGCAAACACAGACTAAACGTAGAGCAAATCCAGAACGCATTGCATAAGGTAATGCTTTGTGACTAACGAGTTCTATCTTAAAAATATATATATATAAATCAAACTTATTCTGGAAGAGGAACAGAGAATTTACCAAATAGAGGGAATAACAAAATAACGAAGAGGATTTTTTTCTACGAACCAGAGCTATTGAACGATTTCTTTCCCAATACAAAAGAGAATAAATAAAAAATGTATTTTAATTTAAATAAAAAGGTAAAGTTAAATTGTATAATAATATACTATTAAACGTATAAAGTATAACGTATAGAGTAGTATTCATATTTATGGTAAAACAAAGTATAAATGAATATATTTCTTAACTTGGTGGCTTGGCGATGACAAAATTATGTAGGAAATGTGGCGTTAATCACTATCGTTAAATGCTTATTGAATGTCGATGAGAGAGTAATTAGAGAAGATTTTTTCCCCACTAGGTCTCAATGTAAATGTCCAACTCAACTAACTTTACTTTCTCTAATCTTCTCACCAACACTTTTATTAGTGACTTTATGTCTTCTAGCAACTCTACTCATCCATATTTATTATTCTTATTTTTGCTACAAAGAAGGCATTGCTCTTATTTCTTGTTTAGGACCCAAGTTCCACTCCCTAGTCCCTACAACATAGTTGGTCTATTAATGATCCCTTATCAAATTTCTTTAACCAACATGTCATTCTTTTATCACATAATATTCTACTAGTTTGTCTCCAATGCTCTAATTTTACTAGTTAATTTATTTTATACCTTTTGATCATTTTTAAATTTTAAGTATTCAAAGCTCAATCATTATTTTAAGTGTCATTTATTGTTTTTACTATGGTTATTTTATTAATTAATTAAATAAGTGTTGAATTTATTCATAATTAAGCACTTAATTCCTTTATCAAACAACACCTCTATTCATACAACATCCTGTTTTAGATTAATTGGGTAATTAAATTTATTACCATATATTTATGAGACTCATAATTATGGTAATTTAGGAGATCCCATTTTCATGATAAAATTAACAATTACTAAACTTGCATAGCTTACTAGAACTTTCTCATGCATTTTCATAACATCTTTGACATTGAAAATTCTTACTATAAGTTTTGTCTTCATGTGTGCCTATTTTTTTTGGGCTCTTGTGCTGGACTAATATTCTTTCTAAAGATGACATAATTTATGATATAATATATATATATATATATATAGGCACACCAAATGTGGTTAGCGTTATCCATAAAGAAAACTCTTTTTTGTTTGTTTGTTTTTTTATTTTTTATTTTTTATTCCTTCATATATTTAGGAAACACCCTTATCTTTGTGTTCCGTTTCGCATACTTTAAAATTTATCACACTTGTAAATTCCATAAATTTTCTCTGTATATAAGATGATAATTATAAGTAAAATTATTTAGAAATTTATAAAAAAATTCGTGTTGAACATATGTTGCAGTTGCCCGCTAACGAAGACTGTGAACCCAAGTGACTAGAATGTCAGATCATCAATTTTCATAATAAATTTTTCTTAACAAACCTATCTCAAAATGTAGTTTATCAAGTTTAGTATAAGATGGTACCATTTTTTAAAGTTAAAGCAAATACACACAATTATTTATGTGTCTCTAATGAGACTTGAACCTTCATCCTCTTCATTTAAGAAAGAGAGATTACATCATATAATGAGTTAATATAGTTAAATACAAGAATATAGTGAGAAACTTGCAAGTATAATAGATAGGCTTTGTATGGCGTGAAATATGATACGGAGAGGAGTGTTAACCAGGGGTGTACAAAACTAGTTAGAAATGGCAAATCATACTAATCGAAATTAATCACCTCGATTTCAATTCTAATATTAAGTCCATTACAAATGTACCAGATTAAATTTAACTATAAATTTAATATATGTGCACATACTATAATCATTAATAACGGTTCGATTTTGATTTAGTCTGAACCGTATTGAAGTAGATCGTGTTCGCCTTAATTTTATCAATATACAATTGCAGGAGACGCGCGTTATGTTATTGGTTGAAAACTAACCATAACATTCCTGAACTTAAAAATCTTCCATTTGTTGTGATTAGTTTGCACTCCTCAATATGGGTTTGCAATGAAAAATAAATTTAGGCTATTATATTCCGTTGCATGTAATTGAAGTTTTAGAATTAGAATAGATAAATTAAGACTCCGTTTGTTTGGAAGTAAATGTTTACCTTAAGAAATATTTTCTAAACAAAACAATTTCATGTAAAATGTTCTTTTTATTTTTTATTTTTTAGTGTTTGGCAATGGTTTCTAAATTATTTTATAGATCAACTTTTGTTCACAATTATCTCTCTTTATTCAGTGTTCCTCACCAACAATGAATAATACCCACAATTAACTGTCCCTCTCTATTTTTTCAATATTCCTTACTAACTGGGAATAATGCCCCTAAAGTATCCCTCTCTCTCCTTGTTACTTTTTCTCTCTCTATACTAAATCAGGGCCGGCCCTGAGTAGGGATGGCAACGGGGGCGGGTTTGGGCGGGTGTACCCTCCCCCGCCCCCGCAACCGCTTAAAAATCTCGCCCCCGTCCAAAATCGCAAAAATGGGGAAAGTTTCTATTCCATTCCTGTAACCGTTTAACATTTTTACTCCTGCGGGTACCCGCCCCGCCCCATTTAATACCATAATTTATTTATTGTTGAAATAAATTTACTTGTTTTTTTTTTTTATCATCATCTTCAATTCTTCACTATTGCAACTTTCCTTTTAATGAAATTCATTTGTTATTTTAATATTGTTATATAGGGTAATTAATATATAGTGGGAAATATATATATACTAATGAAATATATCTAAACAGGGCGGGGCGGTGCGAGGCGACCTCCCACCGCCCCTGCATCAAACCCACGCGGGTTTTTATTACATCAAATTATCCCCGCCCAAATAAGCAAAACGATTCCCAAAAACCGCCAAAAACGGGGCGGGTCAAATTGCCATCCCTAACCCTGAGCCTAGGCGAGGACCTCTAAAATTGGAGGGCCTCCAATTTATAATAAGTTTAAAGGGCTCAAAACATGGATGTTATATTTTTTTGTTGGGTTTGTTTTGGGGCTTATTCACTTCATTTTTTATACTTGGGCCACTACAGACTTCTAAGACTTGTCCCATCACCATTGGGACCAAAATAACATATAAACATACGTGGATCTGGTTGAATAAACCTTTTTGTGCTAATTTTGTGCCTTTCCCTTAGTCCAAGGGTTACCAACTTGGGTTGGTTCCAAGTAGGCCCATATATGGATCTGGTTCTCAATTCCAGCAGCGTAACAATTGTGTGAATCACCAAAAGTTCGAAGAAAGATAAGTTGTGATTCCAGTAAAACTATACATATGTATTTTGAAACCCAATTTACAGAATCTATCCACTTTCTTGTGTTATAGTGTGTGTGTGTATATATATATATAGATATTCTTTTGCACCATTCTCTTGCTAAATAAATGAAAAAGACGTGTAACAAATGAAAGAATGGGAGAAAAGAACCAAATCATTTTATTTAGTGAGCAATTCAAGAGGTGTAAGGGAAATAAATAAAAGTGCATGTAAATTTCTTTTCTAAAAGAAATTAAATAATTGTATATAAAAAATAAATATTATACTAGTATAGGTATAAATATAGATATAATTATAGATTTTTGGGTGATAGAAGAGATTTGGATGAATAATCCTTTTTGTGTTAAATTTGTGCCTTTCCATTACTTATGAGGCTAGGTTACTGTTTTTCAAATACTTTGATTATATTTGAGTATTGACTATCCCAGTTATGCTCAGGGAACTTTTTTCAAAGTTAAAGTTAATCAAATCTTACTTGATAATTTTGCAGCTCAAAATCAAGACGATCACATTTAGTTTAATATAAAGTTGAATTTTGATTTTTGTGACTAAATTGTGTTTAATAATTCATTTTAAAATTTTGATATTAATTGGACCTTACTCTTTATAAAGTACCAATACCGGGTTTTGTTTAGCATGTTTTCAACATTAATATATTTTATGTGTTTATCGTTTCATTTTAATGAAAATTCTGCACTCTTATAAATTTTTGCGCGTGTGAAACTTTATATATAAAAAGGTCTCGTATTTAACGTTCGCCTAGGGTCTCTCAAAAATTTTGAAATCTCAGGACCCACGCTGAGCTAAACCATCCCTCCCTCTCCTCGCTACTCTCTCTGTACCAGAACATGCTCTCTGTTTAAATCTATTCCTCAAGCAACCAAAACTTGTGTCCCTTTTTATCTGTCCTCTCACTTTATGTATACGTAGAGAGAGAAGAAGCTTGATTTGTAGATTGGGAGGACTAAAAAAAATTACTCTGTAATTGTTAGAGGGATATAAGGATTCAACAAGAACACGAATGACTAGATGAACCAAGATAGTTTGTGAAAATTGACTTGCTTAATTTTTTTTAACGAATTATTTTTAATATTTTGAGTAAAATAATTTACATAAAAAATTCATAACTTTAGAATCTCCCAAACATAGAAAATAGGAAAAATAATTTTTATAAAATATTTTACTATGAAACAAAGCCTAAATAAAATTTTAATCCAAAGTTACATAAAATCAAAATTTTAACCCCGCTTGGAAGTTTACCAATAAAACACATCATGTACGGTTAAAGTGCGAGCATGACAGTATAATCAGACCAACACATCTGACAGAAAGGTACACTTTTTACGTTGATTTCAAGTGAAAATTCACTTTTCAGTAAAATTGCGGTGAGGGGTTTGCCTGTTTTTCTTTAATATGATTTTCTTGTTACTTTAGCCTCTCTTCGAAGTAACTAAAAATATTCAAATAAACAATCCACTTGAGAATTAAATTCAATATCTCTCTCTCAAATATCATCTCTCTCTCTAGACACTCCTCATTTCGTTTTATTTTTTTGACAATTTTCTATTTCGCTTTCTGTGTCTGCGTGTGCAATAAAAACCCTATTTTGCAGTGCCCTGCCTTCTCTCCCACCGTTCACTCTCTCTCTCTAAGATTCATTGCTCGGCTTTCCATGGCGGCGGCGGGGGAAGGAACTTCCTCCTACGGAGGTGGCGGAGGAGCGGGCGGCAAGTTCCGGAAAAGGCCGTTACGGAGACCCCAGACGACGCCGTACGATCGGCCGCCGACCGCCCTCGGAAACCCTAGAGACGGTTGGCTCTCGAAACTCGTCGACCCAGCCTCCAAACTCATTTCCGCTAGCGCTCAAATGTTCTTCTCCTCCGTGTTCCGCAAGCGCCTCCTCCCTCCTCCCCAACCCTCACCAGGTTCGATTCTTATATATATGCACATGTTTGTGTGTGTTTTGTGTATTAATTTGCTCTTTCAGATTTTTCAATATTTCAAGGTTAATTGATTGCGGAATTGAGTTGGTATTAGGTAGAATGACCCTTTGTTCGAATTTTGGGTAGTTTTGATAAAATCATATTACTCTCTAGATCAATCAGGAAGCTACCTTTATGAATATCTTTTCTGTGTATTGTTTCTGTTTTTCTTTTTTATTTTGTTTACTGTTTTTGAGATCATTTTATTCGAGTTTGCAACACTTTTTAGAGATCGTTGAGGCATTAGGGTTTCTAAAATTGGGTGCCTTTTGTTATAGGGTTTATTGGATTTCTTTGATTTGGAATTTGCTGTAAAGGTGTGGAAAGACATTGTTTTGTTTAGGTCAGCACTTATATGGCATTGTAGTCTAAAATTAATGAGAAATTATTTCTGTTAGGAATTTCAGCATAAATTTTCAGTTGCGAGGGACTAGGGTTCCAAGTGCGGTCTGTTATTTAAGGTACAGTGTTTTGTTTCAGGAAGTGTGTTGTAAATAGGGGGGAGGGCATATATTCTGCTTTAGTTCAATACTCAAAATGGTAGAGCAGGTCAATGAGGAAGTTCTATAAATGGACATATTCTATTTCTTGCTTTTCCATTTTACCATTTTCGAAAAAAAATTTTATCATTTAGATTGCAGATGTATAATTAGTGTTTCTGGTTGCTCGGCTTATTTTTATTTTTTATTTTTATGTTCCTGGAGTCCTTGTGATTGAGTTGTACATGTAATTATTGTGTGGGAATTTTCAAAACCACTGGAATCTTTGCTGCTCTGCACCTTCAAATATAGCCACACTTGATTAATTTTTATTGATTTTCATTTAAATTGCTTACACTTTTGTACCTCATATATTGTAAATTATTGTTTTGGAGGGTAGATTTATGGTTATATGGTGTTCCAATATCATCCCAATCCCCAAAAATTAAATTTGAAAGATCAGGTTTAAAATGTTTCTGTTATAGATCATTACGGGGCAATTACATCACCTTAATGGTTGTTATGCTCTGTAGTAGGTTAGATGACCTCCAGTTCCATTATGTCCACGTTGAGCCATCTACAATTGATATACTCTGATACCAATTGAAGGATGTATAATTTTATATGCTTGATACTTGTCGAAGGAGAGGATATTTACCCCAGGCTCTGATATGTAGAGTGCGCACAGCCTCAGCTCGACTGAAAGCGTGAAACATTCCCAACCACTACTGTTAACTAATATTTGAATTTAATTGTTATATTTCAATGTGTCAATAAAAATCATATTATATAGAGAATAGGATTTACTCATTAGTTTAAGGCTAGAGTGTAGGATTTAACTAAACCAAAACAATACACAAAGATAGATGATTTATGTGGAAAACCGTATAGGGAAAAACACTGGAGCTTGGGCCGAGCAAATTAATCCCTCCAAAAGAGAGGTTAAAATCCTATTTTACAAATTCTAACTCTATAGAATCCCTTAGTTTCTTTTAATCTATACTTTTGTCAAGTTTTTTTTTTCTTGAAGACTGCCGCTGACGATCTATACATCCATACTCCAACACAGTTTGCTCTTCACCTTGTGATTCATTTCCTTAGCTAGTAATCTTTATAAATAACATCTTTCCACCTCTTTTCAAAATTTGATTTGGGAATTAGATAATTCAATACTGCAATTTCATAAAATAAATAATCTTTGAGTTTGGTTTGGAAAACAGAAGGGAATTTTATTATAGCATGTGAAGCCATATACAGGCTGTAGATTTGGAAAAAAATTACTTGGCGGTTTCAACTGTCTCCCTTTGTTTAAAGGTAATCGCAATGGAAATCCTCAAGTGTTATATGTTACATGGACTTAGGCATATGTATCTGATGTGGATTTGTTTTTGAATTCCTATCCTCAGGATATGAGGGCTCCACCTAAAATGCGTCCTTAAGTTAGGTATGCATACGAGTAAAAAGAAGAAAGGTCTCAAATTTGATAGAAGAGAAGTGTTTCCTACCTCTCACATGGGAAGACATGTGTCGAGGAGTAGAATTTCCCATCTGGGCTTGTTCGTAGGACACATTTTTGTACTGATAACTGTGGAGTATTTTACCGACACGGGTACCTTGGAGGGAACATGAGAGTTAATGTAACATAGCATGTGATTTTATTCTAGAATTCTTTTTGGAAGATAATTCCAATTCATAGGATATGAGGGCTACACCTAAAATGCGTCCTAAATTTAGGTAAGCATATGAGTAAAAAGAAGAATAAGGATCAATTTTTTTTTTCTTTCTTAGTTGGTACTCACACACACATGCTTCCACTGAGGTTCGAACCCCTGACCTACCTTTGGGAAGTAGGGGCCTGGTACCGCTAGGCCATAGGCTTGTTGGTAATAAGGCTCAAATTTGATAGAAGAGAAGTGTTTTCTATCTCTCAGTCTCTCCCATGGAAAGACAATTGTAGAGGAATAGATTGTCCCATCTCGGCTTGTTTGTACTTATAAATGTGGAGTATTATATTGACAGGGGTACATTGGAGGGAACATGGGAGTTCATGTAACATAGCACGTGATTATATTCTAGAATTCTTTTTAGAAAATATATATTAAACTTGTGTTGCTAATTGTGCAAAATTTGCAAAGCAAATACATGGTTCAACCATTTGTTTGTTTTGACCACTCTGTCACATGTGTATATTTCCCTATAGGATGCAACTCTTATATACTGGCAGTGGCAGAAAACCATGGTGTACATAGATGATGTACGGTAATAGCAGTCGCTATTTTTTTCTTCCTGAAAAGTCATTATACATTTATATACATCTGCTGGCTGATAATTAATTTTCTGTTTGGTACAAACATAATATATATTGCTTATAATCTGTTACTGAAATTTGCCAATGACATTTGTTAGGAACTTCACAAAAAATGTATTTAACTTGATTGTTAACTCTTGGGGAAACTTGTCTATGAAATTGCATATCTGATTAATGTAATTTACTTTTAAGGATTGAAAGGATCTCATTTTCCCCCTTATTTAAAGAGCGTTTTCTATTGTCATTCTGTCATAGTATCTGATCTGTATCATACTTAATAATGATCTTGATATGGAATCATTCTTGTCTTGATATGGAATCATTCTTGTTTTGTGTGTGTTTGTGTGACTTCATTCCTTAAGCAATCATTGCTTTTATTTCATATTTTTGATAAGTACATTGCTTTTACTTCTTAATAAGTTGCTAGTTCTTGTATTTCTTTTAGACTCTTTTGTCACTGTTCATTAGCTCAATATACTGATTGGCCTTTGGGTTATATATCGCTCATGATTTAAATGCAAAGTATTATTTCCATGATTTTAAACTTATTATTGTAATTTATGATGTAACCAGGGCCAAACCAAGAATCAAGGGACACGCTTCAGGTGAGTTAAGTAGTTTGAATTTTTACATTCTGGTGCTACCTTTGAGGCAATTGTTTTGGTGTGGGTATTTCTATCTATGTAATTCTACTTTCTTGTTATTAAGCATGTTTATAATTGTATAAATAACTAATTTGTTATTCATTTAGTTTTGTTTACACCCCATTTCCATTATATATATTTATACACATTCTTCATAAATTCGAGTTGCAAGTCTTGTGTATTTTATGACCTTAACTTAGTTCTTAATATTCATTTGATGTTTCTAAGTAAGCTTCTTGGACATTCTTCGCTAGAGAACTATTCTCCTGGGATATTTGTGGACATATATTTGACAAATATTGGATGTCTTCTTATCTCTAATAAAATGTGTATTTTTCAATACCCCGAGGACAGTTCTTGGACTACTCTCCAACATTTGACATGTGAATCTTGGACGTTGGATATGGTTCCTCTTTAAGTTTATTTAATAAGGTATAAGGGCAAACTATTTGCGCTACAAAAAGGCCCTTAGGTGTTCTTGTCATTTGTTGATGGATGTTAGCTTCAACGCCATTTATGTGCAACAACCAAGGATTTTTAGCGCCTCTTTTTTGTGCAATAGTTTTGTTTTGTCTGATACGATATTATCATACTCTTGTTGTTCTGATATATATCTGATTTGTACAATTTTTGTGTGAAGAATCCTCTTGGGGCTCAAGAATCAGCCGTAAACAATGGCGGCAATTTAAGTAATAACTCTAACAGTAGCAGAATTTCTGAACTTGAGGAAATGTTAAGGCAGAAGACATTTACAAGGTACTTCTTTATTTGCTTGATATTCAGTATACCTTTTTCTTGTGTGCTTTTGTGTCCATCTGTATTTGTATGTACATATGTACATAAAAATGTGACTTTTTATTGGAACTTCTTACTTCAAGTACTGATGGTTCTGCCAGTCTTTTGAATAATGTGGAGTTTTGAGTTGACGCCTAATGGTTTTTTAACATGGTCAAGAACTGATTGTATACTTGGTGTTGCTATATATTGCACACATGCACATGCACTTGTGGCATGTTCGCAGTTTCCAACTCATGGTTTAGATAAGCTATCTATAATGTGATATTTTCCCAATTTTGTGTAGACAAAATGTTTCTGCTTGTTCATGCACTTGTGCGTTTATTGTTATACCTGGACCGTTTTGTGGGCTGCAATCTCTTCTGCATATAGTTATGAAATTCTACCTAGTATTGGGTATGCCATCCAACTGTGCTGAACCTATTGGAATGGGTATTGGACCCATGAAATAGCAAGTATTGAAAGTGTTGGAATTGAAAATGAACCAAAGGGAGTTATATTCTGTAGTCTTCAGTTTGCTACCTTCAAAGTTGGAGACTCCCCCCTGTACTCACCAAATTGCAAGCTTGAATAGCAGATAAGGATTATGTATTTTTTTTTCCTGGTAATCAAGGATTATGTAATATTGCTGTCTCGAACATTTCTATTTTATTATAGCTAATCTGTTCCCTGACAATTAATTAACCCTTGAACCTGTTGTATTCCTTTGGGCAGCTTGTCATTTTCCTTGAGCTCTTAACTAGATTTATGAATTTGATGGCTGTTAATGTTTGCTTCTAACAATCGAAGGTCTCAATGTCTGCATGTCTGTGAATTTCTGCACTATTTCTGATATGAATCGTTATGTACAGATCTGAGATTGATCGTTTGACAGAACTGTTGCATTCAAGATCTGTTGATTTACCTGTGGGGAACGAGAACAGAAAGACTGAAGCAAATCTTCCAAAGCCACCATCTGCTTTTGAGAGGAAGGGCGAATTTGCAAATAGTCCAATGCTAAAAACTGGGACTGAGAACTGTCGATTACATGGAGGCCTTTCTACTCCTATTGTCAGTTCAAGAGTAAGATGAGACGCTCACTTTTTTGTAATTTTGATTGATACTTTAGTGAGCAGTTCCTCAGTTTTACGTGCATTCTAATAATGGTAAATATATTTTGCCAGTAATGGCACTATTTTTCACATTTATGAGATTAAAATGTCTTCAGGTCCTTGAAGAGGATGTTGCTTCACCTGCTGAGCTTGCAAAAGCTTACATGGGAAGTAGGCCTTCAAAAGCAACAACGCCAATGTTAGCTTTGCGCAGTCAAGCACCAAGGGAAGATGCAACTTTGCTAAATAGTATACAATTTTCTCCAAAATCATCCATCATGTCTCTGGCTCCAAAATCTGCTTTACGTCTTGGGGTCACTGAAAATGGGTTTATCACCCCAAGGTCTCGTGGCAGATCTGCAATATACAATATGGCGCGGACACCGTATTCCAGGGTTTATTCCACTGCTAACCAAAAGGTTTATTTTCTCCAGCAATCCTTCTATTGCTTGCCCAATATTATAAATTTTCTAATATTTTGCTCCAATCCCAGGGTGTCAAGTCAATAAGTGATGGTTTTGGTGAACCATCGTCATCATCTCAGTATGCATGGGAGCAAGATGGATATGTTGGATCTAAACAAGTGGTATGTGTGGGAGATGGTTGAGGTTTTCCCCCTGAATTTCACCATTATTATATTATTAATTCTTTTTTAATTATATATGTTATGCAGGCACATAAGCGTAGAAGTTCTGTCTTAGATAATGATATTGGATCTGTTGGTCCCATACGCAGAATTCGACAAAAGACTAATCTTCTCTATCCTAGGAATCTGAGCATACCAGTGTCTGGAGGTCCAGTGGGAGTCAGTTCTGATACGGCTGAACGTCCTTCATGGTCAACAAAAAAACTGCTTTTATTGGATGAACCTAATCATAAAGTTTCAACAATGCTAGGAGAATATGGGGATAACAGCGTTCGTAGTACAAGTTTTACCCATGTTCCTTCTAAATCTACTGAGATGGCTACAAAAATATTGCAGCAGCTTGAAAAGTTGAGCCCGAAGGAGAAATCATCCGAGGCCAGGCTAGCTGCTGAAAGGGATAAATCACCCACTAAGTTGAAACCAAGTGGAAAGGCTTTTAGAAGCCCGGAAGATGTTGATGCATCAAGGTTTCTTCAGAATGCCAAAGATGGTCGTAAGTTGGAGGATTCACACACCACCAGTTTACCTGATGCTCGGGACTCTTCTTCTCAAAAGCAAGACAAAATTGAAGAAAATGACCCAAAAGCATTGCGCATTCCTTCTGACATGTTAACTCCTGCAGTAAATAGTGTGGATGCTACAGTTCTAGTTAAAGATGCTGTACCCAGTTTTAAAAATACAGGTCCTGCAACTGCAAATTTTGTCGCCTTACCTCCACAAAAGAAACGGGCTTTTCAGATGAGTGCGCATGAGGTTTGTTGGTCATGTACTCTGATAGTTCCCCTTGGACAATTTTCTGTCTTTGTCTTCTACTTGGCTTGCAGTTCTAATGTACTTATTTTTTACTTACATATATATTTTTATGATTTTTGTAGTCCTTGTTTCTCACCCTTACACTTTGTATAAATGTAATCGAGGTTCTATTGACTATTTGGTTGGTCCTTTCTATCGGTTGGAGTTGCTGTAGTCTGAAAAAAAAAAGTTTCCTCGTTTCTAGAAAGGATGTGAAATGTGGCTGGGTTGATAATCCTTTCACTTGAGTTAGTCAGCATATGACTGGCTTTCTAGTCCTTGCTGATGCCTTCAAATGGCAATATCTTCCAAGTCTGTCGGCTGTTTTTCTTGGTTTGATTTAGAGAAGACTGTATTATTTGATGTGTAATATTTATTCCTTGTTCTATTTAATGTTCTTGTGAATGTGCTACAAAATCTAATTTTACGGTTCTTTTATGAAGGATTCTCTGGAGCTGGATTATGATGTACATTCTAATGGTGGCACCTCTAGACCATTGAAAGGGAGAGAAAAACTGAAGACATCTGTTGTGGAAAGCGAGGCCGTTGGTACTGAAACCGAAGCAGCAGACAAAATATCAGCTTCATGTGAATTCAAGCCTCCTGCAGGTTCTGAATTCAGCCAAAGAACTGGTTTGGAGACTAATAATGGGTCTGTGGCGGGTGAGAAAAGCTTCGTCTATACCTTCCCCCCTACAGTTGCTCCCAGCTCGACTCTCCAGCAAACTTTGCTTACTCCACAATTAACTTCAGGAGTTGATAAAATTGTTCCATTAAAAGAAGCAAGTGTTCCTCCTCCCTTGGTTAGTTTTGGTTCTAAAAATGTTGATAAAGTTCCACCATTCGAAATTCCTTTTTCATCTCCTGCTAGTGAATCTTCAGACCTCAAATATAGTGCTTTGTTGGACCCAAAACCAGAAGGCTCGAATGGGTCAGTGTTCTTTCTTCTCATAATATCATTTATGATGATTTGAACATTTATTTTGGCTTTTATTGCTTCAAATGTGTTATAAGTCGATGCATATTGAGCAGTAGGGAAGAACTTAGATTTTGAATGAAAAATAAAAAACCAAAATGCAGGAAACCGCATATTGATCAGAGCTGCATTTATTCCGAAGAACCAAGTAAAGTTACCCTTTGAGGCTCTCTTGACCTGCATATATACATCAAAAAAATATTTTAGTATTCAATTTGTGAGATGAAAATTAACTGAAACGCAGGAAACCACAAATTGAAGAGATGCACTTATTCGCGAAATTTAATAGAAGTTACCTAACTTACCTTTTAAAGCTCTCTTGACCTGCATATATATATATAGTAACAACAAATATTTAGTATACAATTGGTGAGATGAAAACTCCACTCATACAATAATACTCCATTCCTCCCTTCCAAAACACCGTACACTGAAGAAGGGGCCCTTCAATTAAAGTGAATTTACCATTTTGTTAATTTAGTAGACTATCCGTTGAAAAGAATAGTAATTGTTCTTGGCAGAACCAAACAAATCTTTGAAGAGGTTACCAAAAGTCTTGGGCCATTGGTGCTGCAGTACAATCTGTTCACACAATACCTACCAGTGTTTGACAATATGTCAAAACTGTGACCTTGCATTTTGGATTTGTCCAAACCTTGTGATTTGAAATATATGGTTATGAACACTTATATTTCCTATAAGTGAATACTGTTTATGCATACGTACTGTGCAAACTCTTTATATGCATGTGTACCGTGCACACTCTTTTTTCAGGAAAGAGTGATATTTAACCTTAGTGTGTAGAAAAAAACTCAGATCATGTAGGATGTTTTATACCTACTAATGTTCGACAATATGCCAAACTGTGACCTTGCATTTTGGATGTGTCCAAACCTTGTGATTTGAATTATATGGTTATTAACACTTATATTTCCTATAAGCATAGTTGTTAAAATCCCAATCCTGGATCTTTGAATCTTACGATTCTACAATCCCACATTGCAAAAACGATCCCGATCCCGATTCCGATCCCATCCAAAATCTTTGGGAAGTAGAATCTCACTAGGATCTGTAGAATCTGAAGTAGGATTGTAGAATCGCATAGGATCTTACGATCCTACTGATTCTACTAAATTGTGTTAATTTGTTCTTCTTCCGAATTTATTTGGGCCTACAATTAATTTTGGACTAATAGATTTAATCATTTTAAATATAAAATCCAACTCTTTAGCCTAATTACATTAAAATTTTGATTTTTTCGACAAGTAAAAAAAAAAAAAAAAAATCAAAAAGCAAACGTCAAATGTAGAGACGTTCAACTCTTAATTTCAAAGGTATTGTTCAAAATTTTAAAAAATTCCTCTATTTTGTTTTTTTTCTTCTTAATTTGTCTTTTCTTATTTCTTTTTCAGTACAAGGAACAAAAAGAATTTTATTTTTCCACCTACTCTTTGTCAATTCTGAAACAAAAATAAAGAAAGACTTCATTTTTTTTTTCCGCCGTTCTTTCTATCTCTATTTTGTTCCTTTTTTTTTGTTAATCCAAAAAGTATACTTTTCAACTAAATTGTACTTTTCTCTCTCTATTAGGCTTTACTTTAATTTTTCCTCTTGAGATTTTACTTCATTGTTATGCTGATTTTTTGTTGAAATCAAGAAACTGATTTAAAGTTTGTCACGTGTCTTAGTATCTTTTAATGTTAATTAATTTTGCTAGTGTCTGAATTGGTTATTTAGCCTTGTGTAAAAAATATTTGATTTAAAAAGTTAGTTTGAGTTACTTTTTAAATATTTTTATAGAATCTTACGATTCTCGATCCAATTCTTTGATTCCAATCCTATGGACCCCTTGTCGATCCTATTTAGAATCCCGATTCTAACTACCTTGCCTATAAGTGAATACTGTTTATCCATACGGTATGTGTACACTCTTTTTTCAGGAAAGAGTGATATTTAATCTTCATGTGTGTAGAAAAAAACTCAGACCGTGTAAGATGTTTTTTGGAGCATGCTGGGATTTTAAGAAAGCATTCATAATCTTTTATACATTTCCTTACTTTCCTTTTCTTTTGCTTTTTTTAATCTCTTCAACTACTTATCAATATATATATATATATATATATATATATATATATATATATAATATCCTCTTCAACCAAGAGACAGAAGAAATTACTTAATCTGGTGTGCTACGGTACTGTGTATGAAGACATGTTGAAACTAAATGCATTTATAGAATTCAATTGCAGTTGAAAGCTGCAAGTACATACATTGATTAAATAAGTATGATTGTCTAAATGTGCCTAGTTACATATGCTAGTACCTTTTTTCGGATTTTTGGTAAAAGTGGAAGCAATGAAGCTAGATATGCAGTAACCCTTATGATATTGTTAGGAAAAGAAAAAAGTGGATGTATGTGTGATATATGGAGGGATTGATGATGATTATTGGTGGTTTTGTTTACTATTCCAAAATCTTGTGTTCTGGTCGGCTGGATGGTAGTCTGTTCCAGTTGCCTGAGATATCTCCGCATGAAGTGGACAAGATCCAGCCATTTATTTTTAATACAGCCATACTAAGGGGAAAATAGGGGGAAAAGATAAATATGGTCTCCAAATTTTTTTTTGGTTTCATTGTCTAATTTTTAATTAATTAGAGCATTTTCTGATTTTCCTTAATGTATGTGCAGCTTTCTCAATGTTGCCTCTGGTGCAACTGATGCTGTCTCAGAAACTTCTGAGGCTGAAAATTTTGATGATAAGAATACTCGGAATGCTGGAGACTTAACAGGAAAATCTGGTAAAGTATTTTCTTCTGCTTTATCGAATTCATCGTCAACAAGCAGCATTTTCTCCTTCGGTGCCCCTGCCAATAATTCATGGCTAAATAATGGATTACTTGCTTCAAGCCCCTCAATATTCTCTTCTGCAGCCCCAGTTCAAAATTTCACGTCTTCCACCACCACCGTTGTCATGAATTCCACTAGCATTGCCGCCACTACTACTGCCTCCAGTAGCAGTCTCACTAGCTCGGCTGCAGCCCCTTCATTTTCTGCCACACCCATTTTCGGATCTGTTGCTCCGTCAACATCAATTGCAGCAGTATCAACTTCTTGTGTGCAAAATATCAATTTAAAAGCGAATACAGAGGATACAGCCTTTGCCAATCTAACCAGCTCACCTTTTGGTACCACATCTAATGCAATAAGCCCTGGGAGTAGCATTTTTGGATTCAGTGCTCCGGCCACTTTTTCAACTGCAAAAAATCAGCCTCAGGGTTCTCCTTTTGGCAATGGTGATGGATCTCTGGGTGGTGCACAGGCATCTTCTGGTGGCACATCTAGTGCAATGACATTAACAAGCACTGGAAGTAGCATTTTTGGATTCAGTGCTCCGGCCACTTCTTCAACTGCAAAAAATCTGCCTCTGGATTCTCCTTTTGGAAATGGCAATCGATCTCTGGGTGGTGCACAGGCATCTTCTGCTGGAACTGGTGTTGCAACTGCTACACAGACCATGCCTGTTCAATTTGGGTCATCTGCCCCGTCTCCAGTATTTGGCTCCACTGGACCTACTACTTTCACCTCAAGTACTCTATTCAGTTCTTCATCTTCTGCTGCTAAACTGTTCAGTTCAGGCAATAGTTTTGGTCTGAGCTCTGCAGCTACATCTTCCGAGGCCAGCTCTAGTAGTGGTGCTACATCCAGCTTGTTTGGTTCCGGTTGGCAGCCCATCAAGTCTCCCATCTTCGGAGCATCCTCTAGCAATTCTCTATATAATCCTCCTCCTCCATCAACTGGATTCCCCTTTGGAGCATCCCCAGCTTCTGTTGCTGCCACAGACACTGCGCCCTCGATGGCATTTGGATCATCTATTGGTGCGTCGTCAGGTTCCATTTTCTCTTTCACCACAGCTGCTTCTAATACCTCTTTTTTGACATCCTTCTCCCAAACGCAGCCTGTGTTTGGTAACAATAGTTCAGTCTTCACAGCTGTCTCTGGTAATAGTGATCAGATGAACATGGAGGACAGCATGTCTGAGGACCCTGTACAGGCATCCACACCTGCAGTGCCAGTATTTGGTCAACCACCCGTCTCACCTCCATCTGGCCTCGTGTTTGGTTCATCAACCCCATCAGCAACACCTCCTTTTCCATTTGGTGGTCAACAGAATCAAGCTACTCCGCAGAGTCCAGCTCAGTTTCAGGCATCTGGAAGTTTAGATTTCAGTGCTGGAGGGAGTTTCTCGTTGGGCACTGGTGATAAGTCTAATCGAAGGATGGTGAGAGTTAAACGCAATCCTAGGAAGAAGTGAAGACATTGAACCTCACAGTAACTGGTTTCCTTGGCAGAGGCCATGGTAATATTGGTATATGTGAAAATTGTATTTGATGAGAAATTAGCAGCCAGATTTCGCTGTTTCTGTCAGCCACTTGGAAATTCGTTGTGCTGGCAAATGTACATCAGGTTCTTCCGGCCTTGGAAATTCGGTAATTCTGTTTGCTCCTCCACAAATTTTCATTTTACCAGCAAATTTTCCTTGTAATGGAGGCATAAAATGTCACAATTTTGGATGTCTTTGTAGGGAACCCATTGATGTTTTTGTACTGTATTACTAGTTGTTGCAATACTTCATAGGGTTGTGTTGGGTAATTGTACTATTGACCCTGTTTCATGTACTTTTTTGTGTGTAACATAAGAAGAAATTATATGAATCTTTTTTAGAAACATTTCTGCTGATTGTATTCGTTCTTGTGTTTTATTTGCCCTACTCTCTGAGGACGCACATCTATCACCTTCGTATTTTCATGATTGAATTGTCAGTTTATGTTTCCAGTTCCATTTTGTGGTAGTGAAGTAACATATATTGGTGGTATGCTGTTGGAATGATTATAATAATCTCCATGATGTTCCTCGCTTGATAGTGGTGTATTTCATTTATGACCAAAGTAGGCCCTGCCAGTAACTGTTACTTTATTTAACTATCTATTTTAGTTGCCTGATGTTGTTGCTGGAAATAATGAAATAATGTCACTCAAAATTGGCAGGACATGGAATCCTTGGTGACTGTTGTCTTAACTGATTCTTTTGAAGTTTACACAGGCATTATAATGGTATTGTAGGATCATTTTAGTCTTTATAATTATGGTATCTCATCATATGAAAAGGGAGTAAAAATTGGTTTTCGCACTTGGATTGGGACGCCAACATAGTTGATATATTGAGCCGTTTCTGCCATGGGTCTCTGCGATATGTCAGAGATGGACAAAGTTGCCTTTTTCGGTCTACATTTAACCATTGATTTTGCATTTTTCTTCAAATGATGCTCTCACATGTTGCAACTGTGGTAAATGTTGTTGTACCGACTGACATATCACCTCACGGTGAGTTTGTTCGTTGCATTACATTTTGGTGCTCTCATTTGGAAGTATAGACATCATAGTTGTGCATTATTTGGGCATATGCACAGTTTCTAGTACCAACTTGTTCTGTTGTGCCTGTCAATATTTGTCGGCAATCTGGTGAAATCAGACTGAGTCTTGCAATCTTGATTCCAATATGATGTTTTCTACGGTACATATTGGGGTTGCATATATCACAACGGGTAGACTCTAAATTTTCTACATGATCAGTAGAGTCATTGGTTAGTTACGTTGCTATATCACTGTGAAATAATATTATGTTTTTCCTGAGAACTACTTTACTATTTGTTATTTGTTAGCTTCAAATTATATAGCCTTGGATTTTTTATTCTGTCGAGCAAACCTTCAACTTGATCTTGTTTTGCTATTTAATTTGCTTCTCTAAAAACATGACAGCTTTGGAGATTTTTTTAAGGGCCTCTGGTGCAACTTAGAACAGTTTCTGAACTTACTGTTGGTGTAGGAATGCAACATGTGCACTAGTCTGTAGGTATGCGCAAATGGTTGGTACTTTTTTTAAACTAATATTTACTTGTAAATGGTGTATGGAGAGAAAAATTGATTAAACAACCACGAGAAAAAGAAAGAGAAGGATATAATTAAATATTTGCAATAAATGCTACTCACTATGGAGGTAGACTCTACGAAGAGGCTGTTTTCAGTTTAAAAAATGTAGCCTTCATGTTACAATCGAGCAGTCCTAACGTTGCATCAAGGCCTCCATGTTACAATCAAGCAGTCCTACAGTTGCATGAAGACCCACACTCGTTCCCATTGCAGTTGCTGCAAGTTATAAACGGATAAACATATAGTTATGAAGCTTTCACCAGTACAATTTGAGAAAATTGGAGTTTAGCTCTTAAATTCTAACCAATATATATATATATGTTAATTGCCTTTGAACTTCTTTAATCCTTTTCATTCAACCATATATACTCTATATTACACTTGAGAGCATATGGTTGGGTAAATTAACAAGGAATGGCTTAAAGTAAGTTCTCATTCTCTCTCTATGCAATAGTAAAATCACTAAACTCCAGCACAAAATGATGAGTTATTTGTACGTACACACTAACAGTGAGTGCTAGCATATAAAACCAACTTGTACATTATTTAAATCTCACCTCTTTATTTTTGAATTTTTTGTAGAAATCAAAGGCGTTACTTCAGATTTCAGCCTAAGAAAGGGTAACAAATAACGAGTAGAGAGCAAAGAAACCAACACTTCAACTAATATACCTGTGTACTGCCAAGACTTGTGACTCATGAAATACATGCCACCATAAGATTTAGGATCCTAATTATATATATATATTCTGTGTATTGTCATGACTCATGAAATTACATGCCACCATAAAAAGATACAGAATCGTATCATACACTGAAAAATCTACTGTTAAGAAATATCTGATCTCACTGACCACCAATTCCATCTCATGGGTTGAAAAGACTTGCGCAACTTCAACACGAAAAAATCGACTAGGCAACAGAAAGGGGGTTCATGAGAGAGAGGTTCCTAAAAATCCAAGGAGGAACTATATCATGGCCATTTACAGCCAGTTTTGAAACTGATGATTCATATTTAGTTGACTGCTTCATATCTAGTCGATGAAAAGACGATGTTTCCCTATTTCACATTTAAACACCGCATACTGGAACAAGAACATCAACTAAAGCCAAAGATGAAATCAGTAAATTGGTCTGACCAAGGGATAGGATTTCACACTAGTGTCTGATAGCAAGCACAGGGACCAGTATTGTTGTGGAGATGGCCATTATCGATAGCGAGCACCAGCATTGTTGTAAACACGTCCGTGGGGGTATGGAACCCTTCCCTCAGTTCCTTGACTTATCCCAGCCCCAAGAAATTGTGTTTGCTCTCTATAGGGCTCAAATCGATCGGCAGAATACGCTCGATGCGCTTGTGCTTCTGCCGCTGCAGCTCCACCATAACCATAAGGGTCCCTTGGGGCTGTGTTGGTCAGGTGGTGGTCCATTTCAGCTTGCTGATATTGGTGTCGTCGTGCCTGTAATTCCTTGTGCAGAAACTCTTCTCCACGATTGGCTTGTTTGGCTCGGAGTGATGATAGTTTCTCCTGGTATCGGGTATTAATCTCTATTATTTTCTGAAAAACATAAGGAAAAGAACATTAGAAAATTCGGGAATTGGAAGATCAGCTCACCTTGAAATTGAGTTTCTCACTACTTCCTTTTCTTTCATCTATTTCTATGGAAGGGAAGGAGGAGGAAAAGAAGGGGAGGAGAAAATTTGTGTTTTGCATTCTATATTTCCAAACCATGTCCCGTGTGGGAATTTGAACTTTCAGGCAGTGACAGCATGTTCATCCTGTTGGAAATTATCTTATCCATTTTATGTGAGCAAGGTTTCATCATAAACAAATCATGGATAAGAAAATGACACGTGTCAGTCAAGGAAAAGCAATTATTATACTATTCACCGACCTCCCTGTGCCTCGCATTTTCTGCATCTTCTGCATCCCACTGTTCCTTCATCAGTTTCATAACTTCACCCTGGAATTTCTGCTCAAGATTTTCAAAAGTCAATGGCAAAGGTTTGTCCTCATAACCAATTTCCATGTCTTGCTCATGGGACTGGAGTCTGGGTTCTTTGTTGCCTTGTATCTCTAATTCCACTTTTGCATCCAGCATCTGTCCCTGGTGAAAGGGTCTAGTCGCATTGCCTCTTTGACCTGCTCAATAACAAGATGTTAAAACACACCACACACACACATACACACATCACTCGCAATAAATAGTTCAAGGTAGCTGTCTGGCTAAAAGGACATACAAATAAGATTATCAAGACAGTTTGAAATCCAAATAGTTGTAAATATTTCACATCCTAATAAAAAATTCGGCATGCCAAATATTACAAATTCACATAATTATTAGAAGCTTTAAAGGGGAGTAAGCCTGCTGCCATGCGCCAAAAGCAAAATAACACACTTCCAGAGCACATCTGAACTGAGTTGTTTTTGCTTCATAATTTTTTAATTTCCATACTTTCCAAATTTGTGCTTCAAAAAATATACATTTCCGAAATAGCACCACCAAATGCATGCTTCTAAATTATCAAAAGCTCATTTTCTATTAGTTAGGAATGAAAATACTCGTTCATTTCAGACTCCATTCACAAGGCATCAAGTTGGCTACGTGAATCCTTTCACCAAGCTGCTTTATCTAGGGCCGTATTTTCCACTAAAGCATAATGTCATGACGGGCAGGTTCCACACCCAAAAGGACCAGTGACAATTGGGAATTCCCAAACTCATTTAAGAAGCTCAGGGCTACTCAATGTACATCAGACATGTTCCAAGAGTCCCATGTCTGATGTGCATTGAGTAGGCCATGGCCCCCCCTAATTTTTTGAAATTTTTTTTTAGTATAGGTAAAAATAAAATATATAGTATATATAGTATAAAATTTATACTTGGCCCCCCCTAAGAAAAAAAAATTATTTCTTTAATTAGAATTTAACAAAAGATAGTTTATATAGTGATTTAATTAACAACTATAGAATCCCGATAAAAATTTAATGTGTCTATCTTAAAGTTTCAACTCAAATATCGTTTTTTCCATAATGTGACAAGCACGATTCTTTCCATAACCTTATTATTCTAAAATTTCATCTCATACATGATTCTTTCCATCACTTTTTTTTTTTTTTTTTCTTTTTATTCATTTTTATTGAAATGCTTTTATAAGAATTTTATAAGAAATTAATTTTTACAAAATCAAGAACAAAAATTTCATTTGAAGTTTTAAATATCAACAAAAATCGATGATTTACGAATCTAAATTTTTATTTTATTAATTTGTTTGTGTTTTTTTTTTATTTTTTATCATTGTTATTGTTTTGTTAAATTTTCAATTGTTACATTTTTTTTAAAGTTATTTTTGTTTTTTTTTCCTTTTCGGTAAATAAAGAGAGTTATTTGATTGAATTTTTTTATCATTTTGGCATAAATCTTATTTGTGTTTGTTCAGAAAGTTTGATAAATTTTTTTTTTAAATAACTAGTTTTTTTTATTTAAATAAATTGAAAAAAGTTTAAATAGATATATTTTTGTATGAATATAATAAATAATAAAATATTTTTGCCTACGTAATATATATATTTTTTTCCAAAGTTCTAGGTAGGTAATGTTGTTTATAATTTTGGCCCCCCTAACCTCAAAATCCTGGCTCCGCACCTGTCCGTGACAATAAGCTATCATTTTATGCTACTGCCCTGACCTGCATTCTACTCTTCTGTTTCCCTCATTTTCCTTATAGCTCACTTGATTTGAACCAGGTGAATCTTTCTCGTAGGCTTCGTTGCTCATCTTCAGGGCACATGGTTCAGCCATCTTACATATCTTTTTGTCATCTTTTTTTTTTTTTTTCTTTGACAAGTACATAACTTTTTGTCATCTTGTTCTCGATTGTCCTCCTCTAGCATCCTAGAAATAAATTCATCTCATATTCCATCATCTCATCATACTGATACTCTTGATTTGCAGAATTCTGTATTGTCAAGCGCACTTGGCCTTGTCAGCCAACTTGAAAGTTTTTCAACCTAACCAGTGCTCTATGACCACACTATCATTAGTCATTACGAGAGAGAAAGAAATGTATGAGTGAATGTCAGTCGGCTAAGCCAAGTGGGCTGACTCCTATACGAGTACATATAATCATAGAAAAGAGAGTAAGAAGGTACAGAAGTGCCTCTTAATAATACCCAGTAGATGAAGTGCCTCTTAACAATACCCAGTAGATTAAAAATATTATATTCCTATCACTCCCACTCAATCATATGCAGCCTGTTACAAGAAGTTGTAATCTGTTTCTTTTATAACCATATCACTCAAAATTTGGTAATCAATCTCAATATACTTCGTGTATACATGAGTGATGAAATACCAGGTTACTAGCAGTGTGCATAGCTACCAGCATCTTCGAAGGCACTACACTGCCTTATGCAGAACATTTCACATGCTGCATGAGCCATTGCCGTGTATTCAGCTTCTGCACTTACCGAGCCACTACACTGCTACTTACTTTGCCAAGTACATCACCTGATTATCTGTGAAGGCATATTAAGGTTGTCAGATAATTTGAACACTAATTCATTATGCAGAGCTCTATTTAAGTATCTCGAGATGAGACACAGCATCAGTCTGCATACCTTGACTCATTACTCCAACTGCAAAACAATCTATAGCACAGTTACAGTCAAATATTCAACTTTATCCACAAGTTTTCTATATTATCTAGGAACCTCACAGCTTCACCCTTGTCTATGCTAAACTAAGTACTAAAATCCATCATGGTGTTACAAAAGAGTTGGCACCAAACATCCCTGTATCAGGAAGAAGATCCAATGATCCCTCACATATTTCCTTTGAGAAAGAGAAATATCTTTCCTCGATCCAGCTATTTCAATACGCAGATAATCACCTAGTTTTCCCAAATCCGTCATGTGGAAGTGCTTACTCAAGCAAATCTTCAAGTTCCTAATGCCATCAACATCACTTCCATAACCACAATATCATCTGACCACAAGGACTACAGTTTCATTGGAACCAGTTTGACAAAAAATGAATGCTCTTCAATCCATTTGCTGATGCCACCTGATTGAATTTGTCAAACCACTCCATTGTGAGATTCTTTGAGACAATACATTGCCTTTTTTCGGCCTATAATCTTGTGTAAGTCCTCCTGAGCTAGGTTGTTAGGATCAGGATTCTACGTAGGATCGTTGGGGACTTTGTAGAATCGGATTGAGAATCATAAGATTCTACCAAACTCGTAAAAAAACAATTTAATCTAACTTCTTAAACAATTATATCTCTAAAACATAGCAAGAATAATTCCAAAACACAAAAATGTATAAAAGTACCACTCCAAAGTCCAAATATAGAATGTAGCTCAAAGGGTAGATCATGAAGACCCCACTGAGTAACATACTAAGTCACAAACAGAATCGTGCAATTCCACGATTCTACCCTGATTCTACTTAATGCACAATTTTGTTGCGATTTGAAATGATTTTGGGGGCTGGGGTCATAGAATTGTGCAATTCTACGACCCAGAATTGCAATTTTAACAACCTTACTCTAAAGATCTTAATCACGTCTTTCAACTCCTCTTGAGTGCAAACAAGAGGAGTTGTGGAGCAAAGATGTTTCTTCTTATCTCTACATTGTTCCATTAGTCTCCTTAAAATTTATTAGCTTCAACAGTTGACCATCCCAACATGGATCCAAATTGATTTTTTGACACTATTCTCATTTTTTATTTGTTTAATCACCTTTTTCAATATCTTATGAATTACTCATTAATACATACCACAATAATTTAGTAACTTTGTATATTGCTCTAAATGAAAAGAACTTGCATTAAAGGAAAGAAACACAGTACAAGAGAAAGAGAGTGAAGGCGTATCTTCACAATAAATGGAAAAGAATCATTTCTCAAGAAAGATACCTTCACAATAAATGGAAAAGAACAATTTCCAATAGGAGGAAAACAAGAAAAGGAAGGCCTGAATACAACATAGAATAGAAAAACCAAAATTCACGGTCATGAATTTCTTTTGACCTCACACATAGGGCCCCAAATTTACTAGTATGCAATGCTCCTGCGGAAGTATCTACTTGTTACAGAATCTCGGGTGTCAAAGTGTGGATTTCATATAGTTAAAAAAAAGGGAGACGTGCTATATCCGAAACATACGAAATATAGTAAATATTGTAAGGCAGATGTAGTAGGGGTTGCAAACCGGACGACGGTACACAACTCGGTTTTGGAAGATATGGCACTCAAAGTTGTGGAGCTGGTCGTCTTTCATATCGAGCCATTGAAGCAGCGTGTCAGGCTATCTTTTATAACATAGTACAATAAATATAAGTTTCTTTTAATTTAAATTTAGTGATTTTTGTTACATTTCTTAATATCATTTACTACAAGTAACAGCCAATACATGAATTCTAAGTCATTGGTGTTATTAAATTTTAATAATTTATGTTTAATAATAAATTAATGAGTAAAAATGAACTTAAACCTTAAATAAATACAAATTTATAACATAAAATTAATAAAATAATAAGCGGATAGCAAATGTGAATTATTATTTTTAGTTCAATTAGGAATTCTATATTTACAAAATGTAATTAAGTTCTTTTTGTAATTATGAAACAATGAGGGCAGATATTTTAATTTTCTTTCAAAATTAGAATGTTGAAGGGCTTAAATGTAATGCCCAAAGACTACGATCATATCTGGGCAATCAGCACGTCTTGTAAAAATTAATGGAGCCTTCCCGAGTCTTGTCACCGCTAGTAAGAAACTCTAGCTTAATCGTTTTTCACCTCAAGCCGACCACTCCAACAAGGTTTTCCAACGTTAACAACAAGGCAAACGACAGCTTCCTCTTCGTCGATTCATGTGCAATTTTTACTCGCACCAAGATATTAACCACACTCGGTATCTCGACGGGCCTATTCCATTTCGACTCGGCAGAGTCGCCAGGACTCAACCAAAATTTCAAACCTTGGCTCAGAGCATTCTGCTGGACATGCGTTGATCCTAAAAGCACAGGAGCAAGGGTGGCTAGGAATCAGGTTTGCAAACCTAAAGATCAAGGATATCTCGGAGACTCGGACAACCAAACTTGGACATGTGAAATAAAGTTTTTGTAGTGAGACATATATGGAATTTATTCAAAGATGATGCAGTCCCTTTGACTTGACTGGGTCCATGATAATTTTTAAATCTAAAAGTTTCTGGTCTCTTAAAGTCCCTCAACAGTCCTCATTGAATTGGAGACGTTTGCTCAACCTTACAGGTCTAGTTCGTCCTTTATTCGCCACCGAGTTGGCGATGGCAAAGACATTTTGCAATAGCATGAATGTTGGCTTCCAATAGGTCCTATGGATGAGAAGGTTGATCGCTCAGTTATATCCAACTTCTTGTAGGAGGATCAAGCCAAAGTCAGTGCTTTGATTCATCACAACCAATGGCAAGTTCACTCTAGCTTCTTCACTCTTATCCCATCCCTTCAAAATTCTCAACAACGCCCATCCATTAATTCTCCGAACTGAGACTCAGTTTTTTGGCTTCTTTCCCCAAATGGTTCATTCAATTTTAAGCACACTCTTAGTTCTATTGCCTCTACTTCTCCTTTAGTTCCTTGGTCACATCTTATTTGGTTTCATAAAAATTTGCCTTCTCATTCTTTTGTTTTATAGATGGAAAATGGTTAGAAACTCCATACTACGGATGGCAATTGTCTTGTTTTTCTTTATCATCCCAACATAAGCTCTCTTTGCATATCCAATGCTAAGTCTCACTCCCACCTCTTTCCCGGTTGCACATTTTCTGCATCTTTTTGGAAGATTTACCAGCATACTTTTTAATTTATATTGGTCATTATGATTCGCCAGGCTTCCGTCCAGTGGGCTTCTGTAATCTAGAATCGTAAGTCCATCACATTTTACACTTTCCAGCTGTGTTTAGCCAGTTGTATATACTATATTTGGAGGGAAAGAAACAACCATATCTTCAGGTGCAATCACTCTACATCAGTTGCTGATTGGAAAACCATCTTTGAAGTCATTCATTGCCACTTCTTTCTTCCAAGATGAGGGACAACACAGTAAATAGATCTATTGCTGCTTCTTGGAGCTTGACAAGCTCAGTCTTCCACTCTTCTTAGTATTTGATGGATGGTTCCTCCGTTTTTCTCTTCTCTGTAGCTGCTGTTGCTGATGGCATGTCCCTACTGGTGCATTATTGTGTTGCTAGCTAAGGGCTGTTGTGTTGTCCCTGTGTAGGGCTTTAGCCCTTCTTTTTGTTAGGGTTGTCTTGTCACTTTTGTAGGCTGCTTGTTGTGTGGGCTTTCCTTGGGCTGTTGCCCTTTGTGTATTTCTCTTTTTTCTATTTATTTAATTCATTCATTTACCCAAAAAAAAAAAAAATTTAACTTTTGAAATTGCATGAACGAACATGAAACTAACATCAATGCCAGAAGATATTCAATGGTAATGGCAAACCATAAATCTAAGGATATAATTTACAAGGAAGTACAAGAGGAATACATACCTTCATTGTACATGTGTGACATCATTGGATTTGATCCTTTTGGTGCATCTCTATCCTGCTGCCATTGTCCCTCTGTTTTTGAGGAAATATATGGATGCTCTTGCTTGGCAGAAAAAGAGTCTGTGCGTCCAGGAAAGTCATTCATTCCTGTATTATGTGGCATTCCCTGATCAGACATATGCTGCATTTGAGAAGCAGCATATGGGTTATTGGAATCCGGATATGGTGCTGGCCTTTTCATCTGCTTTGTTTACTAAAAAATAAATGTTTGATCAACCTAAAAACACAAGAGCCAAAATGATAAAGGCCCATTGATAATAAGTCACAACAAAGAAAGCAATGCATGTCAATACTGTCAGTATCTATTAAATAGAATAAAAATGGAACACATGCATTGTAATGGACATTAAACTTAAATTGTATCAAGAATACCAATAGAAGTAAGCAATACACAAAAAAATAATTGTAACAGCATAAATAAAATTAGTTCAATCGTATAACAACCAAAAAGAACACCGAACAAAAGGGCCGTGATACCAATTAGAACAATTAGCAATTTAGGGTCCTAATATGAAATCCCAGACATGAAATCTTCTTACCCTAAAGATCTTCATACCACTCTTGTAGCATACAAAAGCAGTTTAAGAAAAGCAATCATGAAAACAAAGTGACCCGCCTGCAGACCACATTCTCCCTGTCTTAAAAGTCATTTCTTTTAATTCTTGGTGATCTAAATCAAACCCTAAAACGCACCGTGACACCCATTAGAATAATTAGCAATTTAGGGTCTAAATATGAAATCCCAGACATGAAATCTTCTTACTCTAAAGATCTTCAAACCACTTGTAGCATACAGACGCTGTTCATGGAAAGAAAAAAAAATCATGAAAAAAAAATCATCCGCCATCAGACCACATTCTCTATATCTTAAAGTCATTTCTTTTCATTCTTGGTAATCTAAATCAAACCCTAAAAAGTGACACCCATTAGAACAACTACCAATTTAAGGTCTAAATATGACATCCCAGACATGAAATCTCCTTACTCTAAAATTCTTCAAACCACTTGTAGATACAGAAGCTGTTCAAGGAAAGTAAAGAAATCATGAAAACAAAATCATACGCCTTCAGACCACATTCTCTATCTTATAGTCATTTTTTTTTTTTTTTTTTTCATATTTGGTAATCTAAATCAAAACCCTAAACTTAGTCCATGGGCTAAGCTCCCAGCATATACCAGTTTCAATCGACCAACATAAGCCTTAGTTCTTCAATGACAGTTTAGTAGATTAATAGCTATGCGTTTATACATACAAACGCATGTAAGTGTGTGTATATACAGTACTACAGAGCGAACCATGATAAAACGACCTGGTCAGAAATCAACAATGGTTAAAAAACAATCAATAAACCCTAAATTTTGCACAATCCAAAATCTTAATTTAAGGTATAACAAACTCATATAAGCAATGAAAACTCGTAATGTTTCCCAAAAATATGTAATGAAGCCCCTCAAAAAAAGCCAACATAAATCAATATAAAGATACTTAACCTAGTTCGAATTGTACCCTCTTTGCTTTATCCCCTCTTCATAGTATAATTCAGACAGCTTATTTCCCTGAATCGTTGTATGTATGTGTATATATATTTATACACAGAATTTTAGGAAGAGAAGTGGGAGACTGGAAGTGGAGCTTAGGCTATATTCGAGAGGATCCAAATCCGCTTATCCAGGTATTAAAAACCCAATTCGATCCGACCCGTTCTTTGTTGTTGGCTTTTTTTTTTTTTGGATTCCATCACGCAATATATATGAAAATAACGGAATAAAATTGATGTGAATGATGGTGGCAACTTTTTAAAAATAATTTAATCTGATTAAATATGCCGTGGAAATAAAGTTATTTTTTGGTTTCAAGAATGAGTTAAAAATAAACAACTTATGATCAAGATAAAAAAATGTCTAAAGAAATTGTGAGAGTCAAAGGAAAATTTTATAGATTCGATTAGATAAATTTTATAAAGTGAGGCTACTGATTCCAATTCAAGTGCAAATTCTCAACCATTTTAAAATTATGTAAAAATTGGTAGAATTTTAATATAATAAAATTTTGTTTTATTCATTTAATTCATCAAATAATATGAAATTAAGTACAACCATTAAAAAGTTTATGCCATTGATGTCATGGAAATTTTCGGTGTTAGTACCATTTTCCTGTACCATTATCATAATACGTACGCTAAAGCAAAATATATATATATATATATATATATATATGATTGCGTGTATAATTGTATATACTCATAATATTAAGGGTAAAATATAGGCAAAAGTGCAAAACCCCTTAACTACCAAAGTGTGCAAATACCCCCTGAAAGTCACCGGATCAGCTTTCCGGGCGTGTGTAATGCCACGCGCCTGTTTAAAGTATTATAATGCCGAAAATGCACTTTTTGTGACCGTTATAGCCTTGTGGCCTATATAACCTCATTATATGTCATTTTTCCAAATTGTGTACTCATTCTCTCTCTACAACGAACTGGAAGGGGTTTTGGACAAAGGTGAGTTTTCTTATGCAATTAAATTTATTTATAATACATATATATTAGATTTGAATATATATATATATATATTTATAATACTTATATTTTACTTTTTTTGTGTTAGTTTTTTTTCCTTCAGATGCATAGTAGTGTTTAATATTAATTTTTTTTTTTTTTTTTTAATTATTTACATGCTTGCAATATGTATTATGGTACTGATATGGAGCCATCAAGCAATGTATTGTATTGCTATTGTGGAGTAAAATCTCCTTTGAGAAGAGCCACTACACAAAATAATCTAGGTCGGAGGTTCTACGGATGTGGAAGGTATCCCATGATGTCTTGTGGGTTCCATAGATGGGTGGATCCTGAGAATTGGAACCATATGGAAAGAGAACTGGTTATGAGAACCATATCATCTTTGAGAGGCCAAATTGCTATGAGAACTGGTTATAAGAACCATTTGGAAGATGAAACACTGCCTATTGATGGGAGAATGAACTTTGTGGGTGCACCACCTGTGCAAAGCAATATTGGGAATCATGTAATCACAAATTTGGTTGTTTTCATGTTGGGATTTATAGCATGTGCTATTGTAATGGTTATTGTGTGGTTATTTAGTAGAATATAATTGTAATAGACTTTATAATTAATTAATGTATTATTTTTTTTATATAATATATTGTGTTGCACCAACTTTCCAGTTGCACCAACATAGCAAAATAGGTGATGACAATACAAAAAAAATCATCATCTGGGGTAATCTTTGCAGCACCAACATACTAGTTGCACCAACATAGCAAAACATATACAAAAATAAAATTTTGTGCAGAACATAACAAAATACATAACCATAACCATACAAAAACAAAATCTATGCATCACCAACATACAAAAAAACATAGCCATTACCATAACCATAACCATAACCATATAAATTATAGTAATATCAGCCATAACCATACAAAATCTTAAGTTCTGCATCAACATTCCCAAAAATCAAAACTACAATCTGTGCACCAACATTCTAAATAACCAAACAACATATGTGCACCAACATTTCAAAAAACCAAACATCTATGCACCACCAACATACCCAAAAAATGTAAACCATATCTGTGCACCAACAAACCAAAAAAATCTAAACCATATTTGTGCACCATCAACATACCAAAGGATGAAAACCAATATTTGTGCACCAAAACTTACAAAAAGCTGTACCATGAACTCCAAAAAGCAGAAAACCACTAAATTTCCTTAAACTCCTGGGTCAATTGTAGTGGGCCTGTGAAAAAAAAAAAAAAAAAAAAAAGTAAAATCATCAAAGACATTTATAAACTGTTCTTGATTGCTCCAGAATTTTTTTAAAAAAAAAACTCTCACATACCTAGATGATGAGGATGCTTGACTACTCCACAAGACATTGAAATCAATTGATGATGATGGTTGAGACAAATTATTCAACAAATTCCCATATCTTGATTGTATTGTCATCACCTATGAAACAAAATGATAAAATATTAAAAATAGTAATATGACAGTAAACATTCAAATTAATTGATTATGATGGTTTAAAACAATAACCTCTTGCAGTTGCCTTGCATTTGTTCTTGCAGCCCCTCTTTCCCTTCTAATGCCTCTTCCCATACCACTTGTAGTTCCTCCACTTGCAGTGCCAACCTCTCCCATACCATTAGCAGTCCCTCCACTTGTAGTGCTAACCTCTCCAATACCATTTGCAGCCCCTCTTCCCCTTCCAATGCCTCTTCCCATACCACTTGCAGTTCCTCCACTTGTAGTGCCAACCTCTCCCATACCACCTGCAACCCTTCTTCTTCTTCTAATGCCTCTTCCTCTTACAGTTTTTCTTGCAGTTGCAATACCTCTTGCCATTATTGATGCAAGTCCATCAATGTCTGGCAGTCCACCAGGTAGCCCAGAAGTAACTAACAGTCTAGGTCTACCTGGTGTACCTTTTTTGGCAGCTTGAGGTGTTACTTCAGTAGCTTTGCAAGTTCTGACATTGTGTCCTTTTGCCCCACACTTTCTGCAGTTGAGCAGTTGTTTTTTTCTGCTAACTGCACCACTTTTGTTGTTCACTTCACCAACAACCTTTTTTCTTGTCTTTTTAGGTCTGCCAGATGAGGGCTTAACTATTGGTGGGTGTATGGGATCAGTGGCAACTTCACGTGTCATTTGCCTAAGAGGCATAGGGAAAATAATAGATGTATATGTCCTCAAGTATGTCTCCCTATGATAACAACTATCAACAAAGTCTTCAGGATTACCCCTTTGGTCAATTATACATGCAATGGCATGCATACATGGCATACCCCTTACATCCCATTCCCTACAACTACATGTTCTGTTTGCCAAATTAACAACATCACTAACCCCTTTATAGCAAACTTCATATATATCATCATATGCTTTTTTTATAGCGCAATGCCTTGAATCATCCATTAGCTTGGTCAATTTGTCAGCAATTGTAGGGCACAACAACTCCTTCTGGGTTTGAATCCATTCCCTTTTCGATTGAAACCGATACATCAAGTACCCTCTAATCCACTCCAACATAGTAATTAATGGCTTATCTCTAGCATCACTAATGTTGTCATTCCAAGTCTCACAAAGGTTGTTAACAAGCAAATCACATCTTGAATTATCATTAAACCTAGTCCTTGACCATAACCTAACTGGCACCTTTGACAGCCACACATGGGCTTCCTTATCAATCTGACTTATGAGATGCATGTGATGCTTAAATGTATCTTCAGTCAAAGCACGTGCTGCATTCCACATCTCATCCCTCAACTTCGCACCTTTAAACTTCTTCTTAAAATTCTCATACATATGCTTCACACAAAATCTGTGGTAAGTGCCATGCAATTTGTCTTCAAAGATTTCAACTAAACCCTGTTAACCAACAGTAAAGAAAATATTAATATAAAAAGTTCATAAATGTAAAATAAATGACATAAAATAAATTATTTAAACATTTTTACCTTTTGTCTGTCGGACATAAATGTAAATCTGTTTAGAGGACCCAAAGCACTTTCTAGTTGGTTTAAAAACCATTCCCATGATTGTTTTGTTTCAGACTTAACCACACCTATAGCTATAGGAAATATTTCATTGTCTCCATCTTTACCAATTGCACTTAACAATTGCCCTTTGTAAGGACCCTTCAAGAAGCAACCATCCAATCCAATGAATGGCCTACATCCTTCCAAGAAATCTCTCTTCATTGCTTTAAAGCAAACAAATAGCCCTTCAAATCTGGCAGGGTCATCGAGTGTTGGTCTATCAACAGTGGTCACTGCAATACTACCAGGATTGGTGGTCTGAATGAGCTGGCAGTAATCTCGAGCCCTTGAGAATTGCAGTCCATGGTCACCATCAATGTGTAATCTAGCCTTCTTTCTTGCCCTATAAACCTTGTATTTGGAAACATTAACATTCAAATCTCTTAAAACTGCCTTCTTCATTGCAGATGGTTTCCATATGGGTTCATCCCTAATTGTGTCCATGTATTTGGCTGCCAAAATAACTAGCTAATGCTTGACTATTAAGCTTGTTGTAACTGCAAGTATGTTTTGAGTTAAAAGTCTTTATTTGGAAGCTGTCATCCTCTGAGTTAAACGATGCATGAATTCTCCACCCATAATTTTTTGAACATGTAGCAGTAACTTTATTCCCTTCATTCTTCACAAACCTAATATCATACTTTCTTTTAATAGCATCATCCCTTAAGTCCACTTTAAATGCTTCAGGTGAAGAAAATTTGTTGCCAAGTTCTATGACATTATTCCTAAATTTATGCCTTCTTGGAACCATATCCACTTCACTGTCACTGCCATCTTCTTCAGAGGATGATCTGCATAAACTTTCCAACTCATCACTTGGTGAATTTATGGATTCAATATCTGAGTATTGACCCATACCATCATTCACATCTTCATCCACATGAGTATTCACATCTTCATCCACATGAGTATTCACATCTTCATCCACATCACCATTCACATCTTTATTTACATCAACATTCACATCTTCAACCACATCAGCATTCACATCTTCAACCACATCAGCATCCACATCAACCACATCTACAACCACATTAGCATCCACAGTAGCATATTCATGCTTTAATTCATCACTCAGCTCATTTTCAGTCTGAGTTGCCCATTCTAGTATTTCATCATCCCAATTACAATCATCATCATGCATGTCAACTTTAGGTTGTACTCCATCCTCCATACACTCATAACTTTCCTCTACATTTTCAGCATTTTCACCCTCAACACTGCCTTTTGAAATTATAAAGATTTTCATCAATCTGAACCTGTTATGAGCATTAATACATTCCAATACATCTTTATCTTTTTCAATTTTCTTAACTCCTTCATCACTTGCCACCATTGGATTCCTATAATACAACTCATAATTTTTTTCAAACCCAAGCCTGTTAGCCACCTCTTTTAGATGAAAAAGTGATAAAAAAAATCCACATCAACATTGTCAAGTAGGTCTACCTCACCACCAATATATGACTTAAGTGGTGTGTATTGGAAATTACCTCCAAAATGTACTTCCAGTGTAATCAACCTGGTAGTATTCATTGTCTGTTCAATCAAGCAAACCAAAACACATAAGTCATGGTGAATAAAAAATTCAACAAATTATAATCCCTAACCAATAAAGTAACAATATGCACAAACCCTAATCACAAAAAATAGAAAATTAATCAAATGAGAATCCCTAAGCACAAAAAATAAAAATTTAAGCAAATAAAAATACCCAAGCAATAAAAAAATAATTTGCACAAACTCTAAGCACAAAAAAAAAAATTAATAAAAAAAATTAATAATAATCAAATGACAATCCCTAAGCACAAAACATAAAAAATTAAGTAAATAACAATATCTAAGCAATAAAATAACAATTTGTAGAAACCCCAAGCACAAAAAATGAAATAATAATTAAATGAAAATCCCTAAGCACAGGAAATATAAAATTAAGCAAATAACAATCCCTAAGCAATAAAATAACAATATACATAAACCCTAAGTACAAAAAATAAAAAATAATCAAAAGACAATCCCTAAGCACAAAAAATAAAAAATTAAGCAAATAACAATACCTATACCTAAGCAATAAAATAACAAAATGCATAAACCCTAATGGAGTAATGGAGCATTTTTTTTTTTCACCGTTATTATATATGCAGTAATGGAGCATATGAAGATAAATGCAGTAATGATCACATGGAAAATAAACTGACATCAAACATAAGACATGGATCACAAGACATCAAACATTTCCCACAAGACATCAGTCTAAAAATGATGTAGGAAACAAACTGACATCAAACACAAGACATGGACCATTGTGTATCACTATACGAAGACATAAAAGTAAAAAAAAAAGGACATGGACCACTGTCATTGACTATAAACTCTATTGTCAGTGGGATCTATCTTCTTTAATCAACATAAAGCCTACACCAAACATTTTCCAAGTTATAAAAAATTGCATGCATGTGTATTATATATACAAAAAAGAGAATTTTATACAAGGTCAAAACAGATTTTCAAAAACCCTAGAAGTCAAATATTCAATTAGTACTAATTAACCCAAAAATATAACCATTAACATACAAAATGAAAAATAAGATTCATTTAAAATCGACATGAAAACATAGAACATAATCTAAACTTACATATTTGGAGAACTTGTAAAATCGAATCAAAGTTCGTGAAAACGACAGACCCAACAGGAAATACCACACGATGGAACGCACAATTGAAGAGAAGAACAACACGATGTCGCGCATAATTGAACAGAACAAGAATATGATCAAAGTCTTCCACCCACAGTATGAAACCCTAAGTTCGTATGTGCGCCTCCATCGCTCTCTAACTCTTTGTGTGTCTCTCTCTCTAACATAATCAACTAAATGAGATTTTAGGGCAACTTAATTTAGTAGGGTAAAATTGACATTTCACAATTAATTTTTTATTTTTTATTTTTATTTTTTTTATATAATTTAATAAGTAAGGTCATTTCGGTCATTTCAAATCAACAGTTGCCGGAAAGTTGATCCAGTGACTTCCAGGGGGGTATTTGCACACTTTGCCTAGTTAAGGTGGGTATTTGCCAAAAATTGGATAGTTTGGAGGGGGGCGGGGGGTTTGCACTTTTGCCTAAAATATATCAAATAAGTTTTATTTTATCATTTTGTTTATGAATTGTTTGAGGTTTAAAATATTATTTTTAGCGATTTTTCATTCATTTTATAATCTCAATTAGACAATTACCTAGTTGTTCAGATTTATAAAATGTAGAGAGATTCATGTGAAATATTGATAAATCTAGGTAAGTAAAATTTATTCCAATATTAATTATAGTACTCGTAGGAATTAGTACTTATTACATACACCCAAAAGCAGTCACTGTGGCGAAACGACCTTACAGTGAGCAAAACGCAGAGAAAGGAAGGTAAATGTGGAGGAAAGTGTTAACCGGCGCCGGCGGTGCTCTGCAACCATGGCGCACGATAGCATGTCGTCGGTTTTCTATGCCTTCGGCCTTTTCGGCTTCCTCCGCCGTCAACTCTATCTTGCTCCACTCCCTCAAAGAACACTATCTCGAAGTCTCCAAAATGACTCCGCCACCAGTAAAACGCACTCTCTCTCTCTCTCTATATATATATATATATATACGCGCACACATATATAGATATGCGTACATCAATCTGTTATATATGTGTCGTTCCGCTAAATTTGTCTAGGGTTTTAGTACACTCACTGCGATTCCAGTGGCACCAAATATAACCTCTCTAAAATGACTCCACCGCCTCTATAATTATTTATTAAGAACACAAATAGAACAATCTCTCACCTTGCAGACGTCACGCGCGCACACATATATAAATTGTATATCCGGCGCTCTGCAAATTTGTTTAGGGTTTTAGTATACAAATTTAAACCCTCACCACAGCCTGCATATTAATAGCACAAATAGAAATTTCTCTCACTCACTAGTCACTACATGTGTGCACTCTCATTGTACTTGTCATTATACTAAATTTATCCAAGTTTTTAGTATTGGAAGTGATGCTATTTCCACTAAATTGAATTGTGTGTGGAAATACTGCTAAATTTGTGTAGGAGTTTACCGGGTTTAGCTAAATTTGGATGCTTTTTTATTTTTTTGCAGAAAGTGAGTCCTCCTTCTCCGTTCACGGTTCTAAAAGGGTCTCTAGATGGCAGTGGTCCTGCTTTGACACGGACTTACGGTGATGAGGAAATAAATATCTCTGTAATGCGGTTGGCTAACATTATTCCCGGGGGTGGAGATGATGACGGTGATGATATAAACCAATTGTTCCTTCACGTGGATGTCTCGAAGCCTGGCCAGACGGACTCTTTGCATTTTCTGTGTGGATTGTATCCGGATGCATTGGGAATTCACTCTGTTTCACTGAGGCCAAAGAGCCAATCTTCAGGGTCTCTTGAGGTTCCGAAGAAATACATTGGCCCTGTTTATGAGTAAGCTACATATTGATTCTTGATAAGTTTGTGTTTTTCAATAGTAACTGTTTATCCTTTCTTTCAATTTTGTCATGGTAAATCTCAATAAGATGCATAGAGAATAATGGAGTTTGTTGGTAATTATAACTACCATAATTTGAATCCGTTCATGGATGAAGGAATCATTAGCACGGATGTTTTTGGTTTTTTGCATAATTACCCAATGTGAAACATATTTGATGTGACATTTATTGGATATTTGTATAAGAGGCAAGTTCAGGTAACTCTTCTGTTTATTTAAAATGAAAAATAGAGGGTGTCAGGGCCATAGTGCTGGTAGAATGGTATCATCTGACCTTTAATGCATAAATGAAAGGAGTGCTGCTCCCCTTTTAGGATGACATCTGTGGAAAGCTAGTCTACTAAATGAAGCCCTTATATTACTGTCACGAAAGCAGGCTCAGCTTGATGGTTTTAGTGGGTAGGTTATGTGTCCGAGATGTTGTATGGATGATGTAGAATTGTAATGGAAAAATCAGGGACTAAGGGTTTTCCAATTAAGGTTCGTGTAGAAATTCGGAAGTTGGAAAAGCATCAAGCCATAAAGTAATTAGGATTTATTAAAAACTAATTGTAGTTGCTGAGCTGACAGAAAAACAATAAGAAAATATGGAGAAATTTATAGAATATGAAAGAGGAAAGAATAATTAAGGAGAAGAAAGTCTTGCATGTTATTTGTCCATTTGTAAGACTACGAATCACTCATAAGGTGTAAGTAGCATCACACTTTTATCAGGCTTTAGAACTCAAATACAATTGCAACATATTAAGAACTTTCCATTAATTGTCAACAAAAAGATATTACAGAGCTTATATAGGGGCCTCCATACCCTACATACAACCTAATGAAAATCTATTCAGATTGATAAATATATTTTTTATATTATATTTAAATAATTATGTAAAAGGAGCACACCATGAGCAATATGATGATATTTTGATAAGGTCATATTCAAATTAATTGTAACGTGATGTATAGTGGTATAAAGCATGAATGGAAGTGCATGATCGTAACCTGTTAAAGCTCTCATGTCAACTAATTTGCAATGATTCTTCCAATTTAGAGCCTGGGTTGGTATCTCTGTCCCTTCTGGCGCAATTATTAGACCCAGCAGTTAATCCGTATCCCTTTTTTAATGACAACACAGTATGCTTTGTAAATGCTGGTTGATCTCACGTTATCAGGCAGCTCTCTTTGCGAGAGTTAGTGTTTATGGTTGGCTTCGTTTAGTCATAGAATAAATTTATCTTTAGTTAATTTTGATTCCTTTTTAAATTAGCTTCTTACTCATTGCTATTTGACATTTCAAGGAGTAGCTCTATATTCATCTATCATAATAACTATGATGTTGAGGCCTGATTTTTTTTTTCAACGCGACCCAATTTCGACCTGAAAAATGTGCTTCGTGATATATATATTTTTTCCGTTGTTGGTTATGGACCCTATTTAGTACTTTCTTGTAGCCTAGTATATAAGGGCGCTTAGGGTTTGGAGTGGGTAACGAGAGAACACTGAAAATCGCAAGAAAGATAGTGAGAGATAGAGCTATGGTTTGGGGCCTGAAACTTGTAATCTCTTGTTTTTTGCACAGTGAAATATTTCACTGGATCTTCACCGTGGAGTCATGGACGTAGACTTTGCTGAACCACGTAAATCTTTGTACTCTGTGTGGCGTGTCTACTTTTCTATCATTATTCTTGGTTTGTTCTTGGCTTGCAGTATTTGTCTTAACAATAACATTATGCTTAATGTCAATTTGGAATGTGGCCTTCATGTTTTGGCTAGAGATTCAAGGATCCTCTGAATTTTTAGCTTTATATGTTGGTTATTACTATGAATTTGAATCATGATTTATGAAATTTGTGTAGAAGGCTGGTAGAGAGTGGATTATCCAACCACAATCATCCCAATCAGACTTGTGAGATCATGTTTGTGGAATTTAAGCGATAGGCTATCCTGATTGAGTTGTTAGTACATATTGTTTGGGTAGGATGTGGATGGCTGGATGTGATGTGGATGAAGAGTGTCATTGGCCACTTTAGCTATCAGAATTTAGGGGGAACAAAAGAGTGTCATTGGCCTCTTTAGCTATCAGAATTTCCTCAGTGAGGTAAAAGGTGCAATAAGGAAGTATATCTGTAGCCTTGATTTAAGCATATGTATTGAAGCCTTTCTTTAGACATGAGACACAACAATGTAGCCCTAGGTTAAGCATCTAAAATATTTTGAAGAACTTAATGAGTCAAAGATATAGCTTTCCAATCATTAATTAACAAAGATCAATCATTAGATAACATAATATAACCACAAGTTCAAATCGTTCCTTAACTGGCCACCAAATATGGCAAAATCAGCAACTAATAGCAATGGGATATCATAAAAGTTCGGTTTCTTCCACTGAAGGGGCTGAACTTCAGAAAACCAATGAATAACAACCAAGTTAAAATGGCCATATTTGAAATTCAGATAACTTTGCGTGTTCAACCTTTATATTATCATGGTTTAAACAAAAACGAAGGAGATATGGTGCAAACTGGACAGAGATGAATTGACGAATGATGAAAGAAGGTTAAAATCTCACTAGTAAGGTAGTGTTGGGCCTGCACCAGCAAGGGTCATGTAATGAGCCATGTATACTAAGCTTCTACTACCAGTCACAGCAAGGTAGAAAGATAGATGAAGATGAGAGTAGAGGGATAGTGAGACGAGAGGAAGAATAAGAACATGAAGTAGTAGCAATATCATGGTTTTAAGTATGGTAGAGGTCATAATGTAGCATATATAGGGTGTTACATGATGGTATGACTGCTGAAGCCATGATTTTTTCAACCTCACCCAATTCTTACTTAAATATAAGAAGGCTAAAATCTCACTAGTAAGGTAGTGTTGGGGCTGCACCGGCAAGGGTCATGTAATGAGCCATGTATACTAAGCTTCTACTACCAGTCACGGCAAGGTAGAAAGATAGATGAAGATGAGAGTAGAAGGATAGTGAGACGAGAGGAAGAATAAGAACATGAAGTAGTAGCAATATCACGGTTTTAAGTATGGTAGACGTTATAATGTGGCATATATAGGATGTAGGGGTGTTACATGATGGTAATGACTGCTGAAGCCATGATTTTTTCAACCTCACCCAATTCTTACTTAAATATATGACTTCACATGTTCTAATCTTATAATCCCATAAGCTTGGGTCTTTAATGATTATTAATGAACTTTGTTAAATCTTAAAGATGATTTCATATGGTTTGCGGTTGGTACATTCACTTGTAAGTCGTGAGCAATAAAAGCTTACTAATTTTTACCTTTCTCTAATTCTACAACAACAAATGCACTTAAACATGAAAATAAATTTTAGTTGATAAGCATGTCCAAACAATACTCTTGCCTCATTGTCACATACATTCTAGTCAATTCACATCTGCTGAAATTCACTGGCCCAGTCCACATTATCAACTCTGTGCCGGACCATGGGAGGACCAAGAAATTTTCAATTGCAGCGCCGAAGGGCGTTTCATCATATTCTCAGTCCCTTCGTATTCATATTGAAGGAAGTTAGTTACTTAGAAAAACCTTACATCCCGTATTAATTGAATTTTCAGTGATGCATTTTGAATTGAAATGCGATAGAAAAGCCCCTATATTCCCTATCTGTCATTCTCTATCCTTTAAATGAGGGGGGGGGGGGGGGGGGGGGGGGGGGGCGGGGCATTTATTAATTCTCTCTAGAAAGAATACAGAAATAGAATAAGAATCCACTTAGAATTTAGAATGAAGAAATAATTTTATATATATATATATATATATATATATTTATATATTTGGATATCTGAAAACAATATATATATATATATATATATATATATTTTTCTGGAGTAGAAGTTGTAGGATATATTGCCTTATATATATATTTTTAAAAGCTGTGAATTGTAATATATATATATATTTTTCTGGAGTAGAAGTTGTAGGATATATTGCCTTATACAAATAAAATAAAAATAAATAAAAAGAAGAAAACGGAAGAACGTAGTTTTTGTAAATATTCTTAATATAGAACAAGATCTAAAAGATAAGACTATTTATAAACCAAAAGCCTCTCATAACTCATTAAGCACATAAAATAATAAGAAGAAAGGGGATGTTTGTTGTATTTGGATTTTCCTCTGAATGCAGCTCCCATAAGTAATGTCTAAAGGAGCTCAAGTTGAGATTCTTCATAGGTTTGGAGGACATATTCAACTTATACTTATATAGTTTCAAGTTCACCATTTATATTCAAATTTATTAGGATTTTTGTAATTTTTCGAGGGTACATGGCCGATGGTGGCCCCTCTGGTCCTTTGTAGGTTTGCCACTGGCTGGACAGATTCACTTCTGGAGCTTAAAATAGTGTAATCCTCAGCCAAAATTCCATTGAAGGAGGAGGATGAAAATGAGCTATGAGATTCAGATAGATCAAGTTAAATAAGCATGCCATCTTGAGAAAATAAGAGTTTCAGATAATAACGAGGATGTTTCGTACTCCTTCAAGGGAGACACTATATATGATAGTTTGATTGGAAGGAACCATGGTTTAGGACCTTACTTTTAATTTCCTTTATCATGTTTATGGAACATTGAGATGGCATTTGGTGAAGAAGGTGCAGGAGCTGCTTTTGAGTAACCTACTGAAGCAGTATCTAGTTATCAAACTAGACTTGGCTGTTTTCTGTCTGGAAGCATCATTACTATTTTATAACCACTTAACTGAACTGGAAACATCATTACTATTTCGACCCTCATCTAGCCTTTTTGCGTGTTTTGCTGGTTTGCTTGATGACAACGGGCATATGTTTTGTTAACGTTTGAAATTTTCACTACTATCTCCATTTGACATGGTTTTTTCTTGCTCTGTAATCTGTCATTGAGTTTTACTTTGATCTAAACATATGGAATATAGAAAACAATTACTTGTGAATAAGAATGGTACGATGGGAGGACAATAGAGTCGTGAATGTTGCATTTCATATTAAGAGAGTATATTTGGAAAATGTTCCTAAAAGTGCACACATCTGTATGTATGTATATAGATAGATAGGTAGCTAGCAATTCTGTTGATAACCACCCCAGCCCCAACCCACAGAGGGGAAAAAAAGAAGTGATTCGAAATTTGATGGATGGATGTTTATCTATTTTTCATTTCTGTTTGCCACATTTTTTGTGAACTATTATTGTCTCATGTAATTCATCTCGTTGCAACGTGAGGGGAAAAAATCATTTACAGATTTTATCAGCATGAGGTTCAGTTTGTATGTGAGCCATCTAGGCATTCATAAATTTGATAGCTGTTAGTCTCTCTCTCTCTTCTTTTTAATTATTAAAAAAAAAAACTAAATTAATAGTTACTCTTGGGCTCAGTTCCCCTTGGATTTCACCCAACTCATGTACACCCAGTAGTGTCTGTAATAATTAAGCTTTAAACTTGATACACACACTAGTATTGGATGATACCTAAATTCAATATGCCTTTTTCTGTAACAAATTTTTAATTTTCTTTTTCTTAACATTGCTGATGTTGAACTACATTGTGGCTTCCCTCAGCTGAATTATTAGTGGATTTTTGCATTTCTCGCAAGTTGCCATATATTATGAGAATTGATGTACTACTTAAACATTAGCCCGCCCTTGTGCATTATATGGATTCATGATATTGCAGCGTACTAGGAGGAACCATCTAAAATGTTCCCAAAATCATTACATGAATAATGTATTTAAGCTAGTCTATTTCTCTCTACTACTTGAGACAATAAAAAAGTTCTAGTTAACATTCTGCTCGATAATTATTTATCAAGTGATCCTACATCACTTTTCCATTTATGTTTATATACTTGGCTGGGTCCTTTTAAGTGCACTTCCCGATTCTTCTTAGTACTAGTTCACCAGATATTCCTTTTATATCTTTTTTTACTGCATAATTTTAAAACTGCACATATGAAGCATATCTAATTGGAAGATTCTTGGGACAAACTGTTCAATAAACAGAGATCTCGATGATCGGGTGAGAGATGCACTACATGGGTACATCGAAGAGCGAGGTGTGAATGAGAACCTCTTTCATTTTCTTCAAGCTTGGCTTTATGTGAAGGATCATCGGAGACTTATGCGCTGGTTCAAAACTGTCGGTTCATTCATTAAAGAGCGCAAGCAGGATACAGATGCTTAGGTTTTAAAAGATGGCTTCTTGAGAGGATTCCTTGTTATAGCCAAAATGGGAGTTTGCTCCCAAGTATGTCCTGTATCTACTATAGATTAAATTTTGGTTCGATGCCTTCATTTTTCCAAGACTGCTATATATGTAACGTATCTTTTTAGTTTCACCTATTACACTTTTATATATTTTTATTTGTGCTTTCAGATCTTTAATTTTCAGTAAAATATCTCTCTCTGGTTGCAGTTTCTTATATAGTCTCCTTGCACTGGATGTGTGATCAGTGATCACTGACAGTATATTGCCTACTTGAATGTCACTTCCAGCTGGATATTTTTGAGCTTGTTAATATGTAGTCCTCTTGTCTTCATGCATTTGGATAGGGGCTGTTTAGAAAGCCTCGTTACGATGTTTTATGTTACATGAAATTGGATCTCATGGAGACAAATCACATTTCGAAATGTTTCTGTTTCATTGTGTGTGGCGATCTCGACGTCGAATAACGAATGATGATCAAACCCCCCTTTGGTTTTTTCGGCCGTTAGGTGCCAGGGGATTATATATGATCATCTGTAATGATCCTTGCATTTGATTGGTCTCATCTGAGCTACTCTTGATTCTTTTCTTTTGTGATGTTTTGGTTGCTTAGAACAAATTAATGTCATTGCTCTGTTGAATTTATACCATTGAAACTGTTCCATGTTTTGGAATCTTGTATGGACCACATTATAGCCTTCTGTGGTTTACTCTGTTCCAAACTGAAATATTATTTAGCATTAAGACCTATTACATAGAGGATTGGTTCCACTCTTTGGTGGTTTGATATTATTCTAAAAAAAATGAAATGGGATCGAATTATATTAATATTCACTTGCTTATATTTTTGTAAAATTGACCAGTTTTTCGTTCATATATATTTTTATGATTTAATATTTATTTTGAGAGGGAAGTTCTGTTTTTGAGGGACTAGTGTGATATTTCCTTCTTTTAATAAACAAGTGGAAAGCGAGAGTATTTTTGTAAGGTGTTAATATCATTTCCCATTCAAATTCCTGCGTAAGAATTGTTTATTGCATGTCAAACTTTTCAGAAATTGAACTTTAACGGCATAGTATGTAAATTTTTTTGATAATGTATAGTATTTGAGAAATTAGGCATCACAAAAACTTATTTTTGACTAATCATTGTGTCATTGGATTTACCTTTTCAATTAAAATTTATTGTATTTAAGTGTGTATATAATTATATGTGATGTTAATTTATTTAACAATTTGAATAAAAATAATTTACCAAAAAATTTACATAAAAATTTACCTAAAAATTATATTTTGGTAGGGTTTTTTTTTTTTTTTTTTTTTAATATTTGTTTAATTACATTAGAAATTATTATTATAAAAATATTTAATAAATTAAATTTAAGTACATTATTTCAAAAGTAAATTTATAACTTTATTTCAAATTAGATTTTACTTACATGCAGGACACATGACATTTTAATACAGGTGAACAACATTATTGGAAGATATAAATAAATAATTAATCTGTGACGGGAACGTTAGATAAAGCACCCATAAATGATAAAATTAAGGAAAGTAGATTTAGGTGTTATGGTTATATTTAACACTTAAATTACAAAAGAGGTTAGGGTTGCACACATTCACGTACATACATATATGCTATCGTTTCAATAGTGATACTCCCTTGCGGTTATTTTAGTTGTTCTTATCAATCAATCTTACTACTTTTTTAAATCATTATATGATTGTTCTTCCTTTAATTCGTTCTTAATACACATACACAAACTCACACACACATCTCTATATATATATGTTGCGATTAGTATCATTATCAGTGTATCAATCGTCAAATGTGGACAATAGTTGTTTCTTGATCTCTCATTCCCAATTGATTTTCTCTTTATATATTGTGCAGCCAAAATCAGTTCCTCTCACCTTCAACCAGGTTCACTGTCTACCATTTCTCAATTGATCCAAGGATCCAATGACCGATGTTCATCAAACGCGGTGGGATATACCATAGAAATTGGTGGAATTGACATTTTCTCATTAAAAATTGGTTTGTTGTAAGTTTTAGTTTCCTCCCATACTTCCAAATTTAAAATATAAAACACATTATATAATTAAAATATTTTAAATAAATATCATCAAAAGTTTTACTTTATCCTTCATCAATTCATAAGTTGTTGAGGGTTTCATGATAATATATTGTTAATGTTCATTCAAATAAATTGCTACACGTAGGTAAAGAAATTGTGACCATCAATGTCATGCAAAAATTGTTCATTTAAACATGGTAAAATGCAAATGCCGTGTGCAAATGCCCTTCTAAACCCTTACATTTTAAAAATTATGCAAATAAATATATTATGTCAATTTGTCGTTTACAATTAAAATGCCTTTACAATTTATTTGGCCTTGTTTAATGTCACGTGAAATTGGATAATGTGGAAACAAATCACATTAGAAATATTTCTGTTTTATTGTACGGTGTCTTAACATCGAATGACGAATGAAGATCAACACATTTCTTTAATTTTAATGTTCTTTCTCATAAATGTTATGTTGAACTTTGACAACGGAATGATATTTTCTTTTTTATTGGTTTATTTGGCTTTTAGCTGCCAGGGGATTACATGATCAATGATCATCTGCTATGATTCTTGTGTTTGACTGGGCTAATCTGAAGGAGACTTTTTAACCGCTACATCGCAGCTGAATGTAATTGTCATTAAATTGAATATACCTTGTATTTGTATTTTAAATGCTATTTGGATATGGTGGTGTCCAATTTTCATGGAAGTATGATGTAAAAGGATATAATTCTCATTAAATGAATCTACGTTAATTTAGGTTAATCAAGGTGCTTCCCAATATTATTTTGATCCAATATCACATCATCACATCAGAATGGCCATAATCCTCATAGTCGTTTCATCATCTTTTCCAAGTTACTGTTATTATTATTATTATTATTATCATCAGGGTTAATTCCATAAAACTCCCATTCTAAATTTTAATCATAAATTCTTAACCTACTTTTTAAAAAAAATTCATCACTTTAAAAAGTGATCAAATTGCCCAATATCAATATCCAACTCGTTAACCGGGTTGTAAAATGTCAAATTTGATGTTATGATTTACTATTAAATTAAAAGTATTGAAAACAGAGCATACAAAACATAAATTTTGGTGAATTTTTGATCAGGTTCCGCTAAGAATTTTTTACTGATCTATAGACGAACGCATTCTCCTCCATAAAGAGATGAATATGATATATTTACTTTCTCAAATCCATTTCCGAATAAATAAGAAATTATCTTCAAAGTAAGGTGTTTGATAAGCTTAAATGAGTATGCAAAATGTGAGAAGTGGTTGTCCTACATTGAAAATAAAGTGAAATCAATTAGAGTGTATATAGCCCAGGTTTGGAATTTGGGTTTCGACCCAAGTGTACCCAAGTTTTTAAGAGGGAGAGGAGGACCTAGGCAAGCTTAGATACAAGCCATTTACCATGCGCGCCCGCCCAACCCGATATTGGGATTGGGATTAAAAAGTCCTTTTAAATTTGTATTTTAAGGAATTTTGAACTGGGCCTTGTGTTTGGACTAAATTTAATTTTTGAGCTTGACTTATTTAGATGGGTTTCACCTGACGTCCGAACCGGTGCTTCTCTTTGAATTGAACCATCGCATCCAGAAAAGGCACTATAAATACCCTCTCATTTGCAAATTATATCAAAATTCAGAATTCTTCTACTTCTAAATTTTTCCAGTCTTCCTTCTTCTCATTTCTTTGCATAAATGTAGCGTTAGAGTGTGAGTTTGAGTTTGAGTTTGGTTAGAGAGTACTACACCGAGCCGGTTCACCCATTTCTCCGGTTTGCAGTGCTGCTACCAAAGAAAGAAATGTCGTTGTATCTTGGGAGACAGACGCTACATAGTTTGTCAATACCATAACGGAGTGAATATATCTTAAGGACATAGAATTAAATTGTAGTCTCGGCCTATTATCATGTTCTTTATTTATATAGTTCGGTTTTATTATTATACTAATATAAATATATTTTATTTAATATAATATATATCATTAGAGAATTTTATATATATATATATATATAAAATATTTAAATAGTACTATACTATAGTATATGATACACATATACACATTTTAGATTACAAAAAGTTAAAATTTATTATTTTAAAATTACAAAAATACCCCTAAATGGATCTTCTTCCTCTTCACAGGAACTGAGTCGTGATAGCATGGGTTCATCAAAAATTTTAATTCGGCTTGGTGATTTCTGGATATGATGGTTAATGGATTCAGAATGTTTTGGACCCTACCATCTTTTTCAGGTGTACACATATAGTATTAGGAGCATGCATTAGTTTTCATTATCTAATTTGGAATCTCCCAATAGAAGCATCTTGAAATGAAAATCACGTGAGCAGCAATTGACAATGAGGTTATCAGCTTCTTAATGATTTACAGCCCTCAATTTCCCTTCTTCAAGCACGTGATCAATTGTTTATAGTGACAAAAACTGCAGCATTGAAGCTAGGTCGGAATCATGAAATGGGTGTCGTTAGCATCGGAATTGGAGCATTGAAGCTATCTGTTTTGGGTCTCTATTTGTTCAGTGCTTCACCAGACAAGAACTGGAGCATTGAAGCTTGGTCAGAATCATGAAATAGGTCTTATTACCATCGGAACTAGAGTATTGAAGCTTATGGACATGATTAAGACATGTCATCAAAGATTCAAATTAATCTGACGTCACCGAATTGTCAGCCTCAAAGGAATAAATAAGAAGTCAAAAAATGGCAAACACTTGATTCATACGAGAGCTCCAGCAAAAGCAAACAACTGATTGATGAACCCATAAAGCATGGGACCCACTGTCGATTGATGGATCTTAAAATTCCATTCGACCAAAAAATGAATTGCCGATCGATGAGTCATGAATTGTCGATCGATGGGCCTTGAATCTCGATCCGACCAAGCCATAAACTGTCGATCAACGGGTCTTGAATCTCAATCCGACCAAGCCATGAATTGTCGATCGATGGACCTTGAACCTTGATCCGACCAAATCAAGAACTGTCTATCGATGGCCTTGAACCTCGATCCGACCAAGCTAAGAACTGCCGATCGATGGGCCTTGAACCTCGATCCGATCAAGCCACGAACCGTCGATCGATGGGCCCTGAACCTCGACCCGACTAAGCCACGAACTGTCGATCGATGGGCCTTGAACCTCGATCCGACCAAGCCATGAAATGTAAGTCGATAGGCCTCGAGCCTCGATTCGACCAAGCCACATCCTATCAAAGGAAATGAATAACAAAGAGTAATGGTAGGACTCTTCGAGGCCAGTGGGAATGCAAAAGGGACTTTGGAATGGAGGATGGAAAATTAGCCAAGGCAGGACCCAATTTGAGGATAAAAGTGAAAGACAGGCTGTAGTAAGTACAGACACCTTTATAACTACCCTTTATTTGGGTTATTTAAGGATATACGTACACTTGGTAACAGAACTGAAAGAAAATGGATTAGGGCATCATGATCCATAAAGGAATATAGGCCCGACCTATCTTATCCGGAGGCCAACATATACCACCTGAATGACCTAGGACTATAAAACAGGTGGCAAAGACAAAAAGGAAAGACAATAACAAATTTAGGCACTGATAATACTCTAGACTTCGTCTTCTCTACCATTGTTTCAGTCCTCAGATTGGGCTGGTTTTCTCTCCCTCAAACCACTTTTTTGTATTTTTCATATTGTTTTAGTGGTATATCCCAGATATCTTCATTTCTCAACTTGACTCGAAAAACAAGTACATACAAAGCTCTCTATTTGGTCAGTGCTTCACCAGAGTTTGTTCCTTGTTTTAGAGCTCGTCATTGCTCGCGGTTGTGTCATGGATGTCACCATCATCGAGTTGTGTCTGTTTTCACCGGACTCCGTGATTGGCAAGACGACGATATCGCCGCCTGTGGGGGTATCTCTTCCTTCTCCCTCTCGCTCGTTGATGAATAATTGGTCATTCGCTCAGTGACCTGCAGGTTTCATAAACAACGAGCATCAAGTCATGCAAGAATGGTGAGCACCTATTGATTTCAACGTGAAGAAAGAAACCTGCTTTATTTCAAGTGGATGAACATATCATCAAAGTCTCTTGAACATTGACCATCAAGCCATTGGTATCAAACAGTGAAGGCAACAAATTGCTCGTCGGCGACCTCGCCCAACCTCTCTGTTTCCTTCTGTCTTTGTATCGTTCTCTCTCTATAATCATATCAACCATCATACCTTAGAAATCACCAAGTCGAGTCAAAATTTCCAGTGATCCCATGCTACTATAACCCATTCATGTGAAGAGGAAGAAGACACGTTCATGGGTATTCTTGTAATTTTAAAATAATAAATATCAACTTTTAGTTTAATAGTAAATCAAGGTCAAATTCAACATTTCACAATCCGGTTAACGGGTCGGACACGGATCTCGAGGTAATGTGATCACTTTTAAAAATGTAGAGAGTTTTCTGAAATAGGTTGGGAGTTTATGATCAAAATTCAAAAATAGTGAGGGTTTTATGGAATTAACCCTTATTATTATTATTATTATTATGATGTTGCACGTATAGAGGTTATTAAAAGGTTATTAATAAATATGATTTTTTTAAAGCCGAGACATATATTAACTTAATTTTTGAGTATTTGGGTATTTATATTTAGGGAAGCACACGGTCCGATTTAGATCGGATTGAAAGTTTTTTTGGGACCAAATCATTTATAACGATTCTACTATTTTTGAAACTAGACCGAACTGTAATGCCCATGGAACCAAACCAAACCAAACCGTGAAAAAATGGTTTGGTTCAGTTCAGTTTGTCGGTTTAAGTTGATTTCTTTTTTTTTTTTTAAAAAAAAAACAAAATTTCTTGTTTTTCCCTGCATATAATACATCAGGGAACCGACACTGACCAAATAACAATCACATATGCATTGTCAATAATATCAGGCACCTGTGGAAGATACAAACAGACAGTGACCAGATGACCACAAGGAAAAAAATACAACATTCCTTGTTTACCATTTACGAGGTATTGGGAAAAGAAAAAAAAATAACTCAAAATTTCAAAAAACAAGATAGATCAAGTACGGAATAACTAATTTTTCAAGTCCCCAGCTATCATAATTATTTCTTACCATGACTAAAAGTATATAAACTTAGTTCACTAATCACTATGAAGTTGAAAAGAATATATATATATATATACATATACTATAAGTTATATAACGGTTCGGTTCGGGCCTGGCCGGTCCAACAGGACCCCAAACTATGACCGAACTGAAAAATTAAGGTTTCATAATTTTGGGCCCATGATCGGACCAAACCGCTATACAATTAGCCCAAACCGTCCAATTCAGTCTGGTCTGATCCGATTTTTTGATTCATCAAATTTTTTGATTCATCAAATTTTTTGAATACCCCTACTTACATTTGATATTACCACTCCAAAGAGGACTTTTACTTTCTTTCTTTCTTTTTCTAGTTTTTGACATAATAACCTTCCAAATTCCAACGGCATAAGAGGCTTCTTTGACGTAAAATTACCCTAAAAAAAACAATAAAAAATTCTATAAATAAGGAGCTTAAAATTAATTAATTAATAATTGAAGCCAACAAATACATGTTGATGCTCAATTTTCAATTACTCAATTCCCAATTACCAATCAATTACCCATTAGCATTATGGTATCAATGTCAAAACAAATAAAGAATTAGAATGGTTGAAAAACAAGAGAAAATTCCCAACAATCGATAAAACATTTTTGTGTTTTTATACTAACTTAGAATTTCACCTCTCCACTATAGTATTCTTTCTCGTTATCATAGAGAGTAACACCTACTCACATAGATGTACAGTTGATGGCAATTCCGTATGGTTGAAGATGGCAATTCCGTACATATTTACCTGCTATGTTCTTGATTAAATTCCAAATTTAACAATAACTTAGTAATAAATAAATAAAAACACATTATATAACTAAAATATTTTAAATAAATATCATCAAAAGTTCTACTTTATCCTTCTTCAATTCATAAGCATAGGCTGCAAAGTTGTTAGAGGGTTACATGATAATATATTGTTAATGTTCATTCAAATGAAATGCTTAAACTTAGGTAAAGAAATTGTGATTATCAATGTCATGCAAAAATTGCTCATTTAAACAGGGCAAAATACACCAAATAAATTTAAATCTAATAAACAAGGTGCAAATTCCGTTCTAAAGTTTAAATAACTCCCTTACATTTTAAAAATTATGCAAATAAATACATTCAGTCAATTTGTCGTTTACTGTTGAAATGCCGTTACATTTTATTTGGTGTCACATGAAATTGGATCTTGTGGAAACAAATCTCATTAGAAATGTTTCTGTTTCATTGTGTGGCATCTCAAATGACGAATGAAGATCAATAGCTTTCTTTAATTTTAATATTCTTTTTTATCGGTTTATTTGGCTTTTAGCTGCCAGGGAATACATGATCAACTGTTATCTGCTATGATTCTTGTGTTTGATTGGGCTCATCTGATCCACTTTTGATTCTTTTCTTTGGGATGTTTTGGTTGCTTAGAACAAATTTATGGTTCAAATGGTTTTGTATTAGAGTGTTTCACATCGTATTAAATAATTTAAATTTTTGAGTCATTAATAAACACTCACTCTACCTGTTATCGTTAATATTAGAACTTTTGATTTAATATTTAATCCGGTATCATACCAAGAGCAAATTGTTCTATTGTGATTGTCATTGCTCTGGATCATATTCATGTAGTCCACTGATCAGTCTGTTCCATCCCTGTTAATTCTTTAAAGCCTTAATATTATTTATGCATTAAGAGAGCTACCACAAAGGAATTAGTCCATTTTTTTTTTTTGGTTTAATATTACTTTGAAAAATTGAAATGGGGTAGAATTATACTAATATTCACTTGTTTATATTTTGTAAAATTGGCTAGTTTTTTGTTTATATATTTTGATGATTGAATATTGATTTTGAGAAGGACGATATGGTTTTTAGGGACTTCTGTTCTATTTCATTTTCTTAATAAACAAATGGAAACTGAGAGTATTTTAGTAGGGTGTTGATATCATTTTTTATTAAAATTGTTATAATTTCCCAACTGGAAAAAAACAACACAAGATCTGACTTGGGAAGTTTTTATCACCCCTATTTTACTTTCTTTCCAAAATTTTTGACAATTAAGTTGAGAAAGTCTACAGTACTTCGGATTTCTAAACCATTAAATCATCTCTCAGGTGAGTCATACCACCACATCCAACGATCAAAAACTTTGAAAGTATGATAGCTTAGGAATATTGTAAACTTTCACAACTTAAACAATTCTCAAATGCAATAATATTTAAAGGGAAAATCAACATGAGAGTGATATAAATTTCCCTTTTAATAATACGTCACATACACAACACACGGACGGTCAATTTAAAAAAACACCAACCAACATGCAGTTTCTTCTTTGAATGGACAGTTACAACCTCTTGAAATATTGCACCTCTTCGTTTTCTCTTCCCTCCCTATCTAGTTACTCAATAACGGTTGATCCTCAATAACTCTCTGTGTGTGCTATGCGTGTGACTCCGAATGGTGGTGCAAAGTGGTTGTTTCTTGATATCAAGAGCACTCCTAATGGTGTTTACATTGTTGGGTCGCTCATATGCTCTGCAACATATAGTGGGAGATTCAGCTTGGTCCATCCCATCAACCCCACACTTCTACACTAACTGGTCTTCCTCTCATTCTTTCTGCGTCGGTGACACTCTCCGTAATTGGCCTCTTCTTCCCATTGAGTTAATGATAGAGAGTTCGACAGTGAGACTAATTTCACTGTTTTCATCGCTGAGTGGGTGAACCCCTCACAGATAAAAATATCGGATTAGTCTAACGTAACATTTTCCCTTCCCATTTTATACGTACTATACTTGTACATGAATCCACTCGTCAATGTGTCATATATAATACACACACTGTTGTGTATATGTATTGTTGAAGAAACATTATTTTCTGAAAATCTCTAACTTCTACAAAATTTCTGTCTTTCCCGTGCAGTTTTCGACTTTGAATCCGAACTTCACAATGTAATGCAGGTGTCAGCACGAGAGTATGAGAGTTGTACTGCAGATTATGCCTTCAGGACCTTCACAAGTGGTCCGGCGACCGTTCCTTTGATTGAGAAAGGTGTCTTTTATTTTGTATGCAGTTTCTCAAACTACTGTACCCTCGGACAGAAGGTAACCATTACTGTCAGTAAATGGTCCCCTGGTTCTGCACCAACATCGCCTCCATCGCCTCCTTCGGTGCCCTTTTCGGGGTCTTTAGGGCCGGATGGGTCTCAACCTTCAGAGGATGATGTTGCTTATTCCTCTAAGGCCCCAGACAGTGTGGACTTGTCTATGTCAGTGGCTCCAAAGAGAATGGTTGGTGTATTTGATAATGGAGTGCTTTTTGGCTGGCCTAATGTGTTGTGGTTTGTATTGGTTTTGGTCTTTGAATGGTTGTTTTAGAGATAGTGGACTTTTATGCAAAGGTTGTGCTTATATTATCCTACTGTGGTGGATTCTTTGACAACTACTGTAGACTATTTTTGTTAGCAAATTAACAGGGTTCTGGGTAAATTTTAAATAATTGTTTGTAATGTAAGATGCAAACTTTTGGATTTGGGCATTTATGTCCAACCTGAGGGTAGTTATCTATTTCAACTATTTAATGCTTGAATATTTCAACTATGTGGAATGTCAAGTACTTATTGTCTGGACCGGGCTGAACTTCGTATAAGTTAATGAACATGCCAAAACAATGTTTAAGTTAATGAAGAAGCCAAAACAATGTTGAACATAAGCTAAAATAGAGAATGAACAACTTTTGTTATTAAAACGGTTGAGCACGATTTGAGTCAAAACTTTTCAAAAAAATGACGAGCCGAGTCCGCACTTAGCTTTTCGAGCTCATCGTAGTCCCGAGGCAAGCCCAGCAATCCGACCTTGACTCAGACCGATTCATTTACAATCTTAAAATAGACCGACCAAAATTAACGTAAAATGAAGTAATTAAAAATGACTCAAGAGACCATTATCATTAAAATTGCCATGAAATTGATCATCTTTTTAAGCCACGAAGATTAGAAGAGAAAAACAAACTCATGTACCTGATATATTTATCTTTAAATACAGACACCAATAGAAGAATTTTAGATTGCAGTGTGGCGGATGTAAGACAACTAGAATCTTCACATCCCTAAAATTAATGTTCATAGAGATCATGAATAATGATTGTTGCAGTGTTGCCTTTAAAAGAAGAGTTTGGGACATATTATCATTTTTCATCAACAAAAGTCACTTTTCTTTTCTCTTTGTTACAACTCAAAGTTACTAGTGGTTAAAATTGAAGTTCTAACCTCATTAAGAGTTGAAAAAGTGAAATTTCATACATGACATTGCACCTTCTATTATTCAATGTTGTTAATAACTGTAAGAAATTTTTATCATTAACCTCTCCAATCTTGAAAAGGCACCCGTCAATTAATTGACTAACAAGTAATGGGATCGCAGCTGAGAGACTTTTTAACCCCTACATTTCACTGCATATATGTTTGACTACGGGACAAGACACCTTGTATATCCAATGCAATAGGTATGGAATTGTGTTCAATTTTCATGGAAGTTGATGTAAAAGGATATAATTGTCATTTAATCACTATGTAAATTTAGGTTAATCACGGTGCGTCCAAGATTAATTTGAGTCCCCTATCACAGCATCATATCGGAAGGCCATAATCCCTCATAGTTGTTTTTTTAACTGATAGGGATGTCCCCATCATAGTTGTTTCATCATTTTTTTCGTTGTAATTATTATTATTACAATTATTATTAAAAAAATGATATTAGCGTTGCACTATTATATTCAAACTCTCCAATTAATATTATAAGTAAAAAAAAAAAAGAAGACAAACTATCCTTATTTATTTATTTATTTATTTTGTTTCTTCACACACGTAACTCCCCAACTCTTGTATTGTTTCTTACTTCCTTTCTTTCATCTCTTTCTCACGCTATGCAAAACTTGCAAATACAGGCATGTCAAAATTGTTTGGCGGCCATGGACGAAAGTTGGTGAGAGACGGGCTGAAGAAGATTAGGAATTGTTTGGTTATTTGACAAAAAAAAAAAAAAAAAATGAATTTTGGTAAATAAGAAAGTTGTGTTGTCCATTTTTTTAATGGTTATGAGGGATTACATGGCCACATCAACGTATTGAACTTAAAACATAACAAAATGATGTCATTTAATTGAGGACAAAAACCTTCTGTTGACCGCAATATATTATTTTTGTCCTTGCCTTTTTTTTTTTTTTTTTTTTTTTTTTTTTTTTTTTTTCAGATGACAGTCTAACTTTTTCTTTTTTTTGGCCTGGCAACAGCAGCCCTACGACATCTACAAGAAACACGACCACAAACACAGCCAAAGCAAACCAATGGCGAACCATAACACCATAACAAAAACCACAACCACAAATGTACAAAGACGATCCCTAGCAAAAGTATAGAGAGAAGCAAACACACAAAAGACACCTAACAAAGCAAACCACCATAAAAGGAAACCAAGGGACCTATTGTAATAATTCCCATAAGGCAACAACAGCCACACAAAGAAGGAAGCAAGTTCCAGAAGCGGCTGGCAACAACTCTGCTTAACATTAGAGGGATTGATAAATGGTGGGCCCAGCCTTGGATAACAAACGAGCCTTGCGTTAGCCCTACACAATAACGAAGAAAAGGTTGACCCGGAAGCCAAAGTCAAACGCCACAGGAGACGACGGAAGAAACGAGGGGAACCAGGGTGTGTACGGCCACCAATCAAACCAACCGCCGCCGACGAACCACCAACAGGAAGAACCACGACTGGAACAACAAAACACCACAGAGAATGAAAAACAGTAGAAAACCTATTCTCCGAATGATGTCCAGCCTCACAATTTTTCCCGGTAACAATAATCCATGACCCATAGGTAATGGTGACCGAAGGAAAGGCAACACAGAGCAAAACAAGATAAAAAAGCAGCAATAGCCAACCGGCTTCATGAACACGTCCAACGCGCAACAACCTGAAACTTAAAAGAAACGCCGGCACGCAGGACCAAGAGAACATCGTACCACAAGAACTGAAAAAAAATCCTTACCAAAAAGTGAACCCGCCGACAGAGAATCAGTAGTAGTAGCCACCCCTACCCCAGAACCCTTGGCCACTGACAAAAATACGACACTAACAAGCAAGTGGCCAACAAAAGTAAAACGAATAGAGAAGCCAGAAAAAATAACCAAATATCGGGATCAAAAGGGAAAGACAGAGGAGATCAGCCAAGACACCAGTCATCGATCAAAACACACAAACAAGAAACCCGGAGGCCCTAAAAGACCAGCGAAGCTGACCATCCACCGGAAAGTTGGTCGGACCACCACGACCACAGAAAGAAAACCTCATGACGAAAGCGAAAACGGAACCGCGAAAAGCCTTGAACGAGCATCACGCCCAAACCATAGTAAGAACAAAGGACTGCAGAAACCAGAAAGGGAAAAAGCAAAACTCTGATCGCATAGAGAACTCAGCCAAACTGAGAACTCTCATGAGAGAGAGAACTAGGATTAAAATTTTCAAATAAGAGAGAGAACTCTTAAATCATTTGAGTTAGATGACAGTATAACTTTGAAGATCCTAGTCCTGTTAATATGGAGGTTTTGTGAAATTGGTCAATAGATTAGGTTTGCACTTTATCCTACGGAGTATAAGTTATTAAAAAGTCATTAGTACATGTAATTTTTAAAAAAATCAAGACAAAATAGATATTGACTTAATTTTTGACATTACTAATGTATCTGTGTACTTACAAATTTATTATTATTTTTTTAACGTGGCAAAAGAACAGCCATACGGCATCTACACGGGTAAGAATATGAGACCATTGTCAAAACAAGAAAACACATTCAGCGCCAAAAGACAGAAAACCATCCAAAACAAAACTAATACCCACTAATGTCAAGATAACAACCTTGACAACAACCTACATTTAAAAGGTGTTAGTGATAATGGGAGTGTTAACACCCACAAGCAGAGCTAACTGAGTGGAAAAGGACTGAGAGGACTCTGAATGATATGAATCCCTAAGATAAGCACCATACTTTCCAGAAGATTCAGAAAGCAGACCGACCTCAACTCCTAAAGAGCCCATGTCAACTGGCTGAGGCAAATCACTGGCAACCACAGGTTAACGCTTCTTCTCCCCCCTCATACGGCTACCCTAAGATCTACCCGAAGGGGACTGCTTGCGCTTCCGGCCTTGCCTAACGGGGGGAAAGCCTTAGCTCTGAGAAGTGGCAGAAGAGTTGGAAGTCGAACCAAACAATGGTTTCATACAACATTTACCTTTCTTCTAAGCCTTGGACATTTAATCCCAACGTTGCAATGGAAGAATCCGGCCTTTAATGGGAGAAGTAATAAGATCAGAGGCCAAAAGCTCCTCATTCTGCATCGACGCCACGTGACTCTACGAGGAAGAACCTGGGATGATGCATCCATCCAATGGAGGAACAGGCAAGCCAAACTGGCAAACATCCCCCCTTTCCTGTTCCTTAATCTCGCAAATCAGCCCCAAGCTTAATAGCCCCCTCTCCAACGAAATACTCACCATTACCATCACCCCTAATCAATCTCGACTGCCCATCCACACTAGATAAAGCAACCACAACATTATTCGATTTATCCCCCAGATTAAACCCCCGACCAAGAGCATGTAAACCAACATAACACATGAATCAGATGCCCAGTCAGGTATCGGCGTACACCAGGAGAAGATTTAGTCCTCCCAGGTCCATATTCACCATCCATATCACCTTCTTCCACATACAACCAATTTTTGCCATTCCCATCCCCCAAAAAATCCCCCACATCTCGATCCGTGTTCCAAAGGTCTTTCCTTGGAAAGCCTTCCACCCCCAACTAACTCCCATACACCTTTAGATCCCTAAGTGCCAAAGAAGCCCCAGTCGAGTAGGATTTCCAATCATTGCCTGTAATACCACAAGCATAGCAGAAAGATCGAAGACAACTTCTCATACCGAACCTGAACCCAAGACTCTACTCCCGTCGGACTTTTTAAAAGAATATGTCTCCAAAAAGGCTTCATGATATCCAGCTCCACTCGAAGACGAAACACCCGACTATCGGTGACCACCGTTTCCTTTTTGTCACCCAAACCCTTATCTCACAACTCCACTTTTAGACACTGGCTGAAGGAATTGGCAATTTTTTGCCTGACTTTCTCAGACAGAAGGTTTGTGTGCAAAACTAAGAGTTGGATCCAAAAGGGAGAGACTTGAAATGGTGTATCAGAACTCTTTAATAACTACCAAATGTCCATCAAAGAGCCATGGACAACCAGTAATAATACGCTGACGAATATTGGCGTCAGGAATAATCAGTTGAAACAAATTACTCGCCACTTTAAACACTGGTAATCGCTTTGCAAGAGACTCCTGTTGTTTTTCTTTGGACCAAAGTTTGTTAAAAAGCTTACCAAAGATAAACTTAGCCCCCACCAAAGTCGTCGTTTTAGAGGCCCGCACCTTCTCATATAGACTAGATTGGTGCGACCAAGCGTGTGTACAAAATAATGCACAACACTTTAGGTTTAGAAATAATGTCAAGTGGGCACCATATTTTAAAATTTATAAAACCACTAAACACTTATACTATGGAGTATGAAGTGAGCAGGAATCGTCCCAAGAGATCTAAACAATTATAAGTTTTTTAGAATTGAATTCTACTTTAGTGCTTATGTGATTGCTAAAAAGGTTTGGTTTTGTGATTAGACTAATTTTAAACTTAATAATGCAAATAAAGAGTAGAGTATAAAAGATTGGAAAGAGACTTATGGTGTAGGATTCACCACTAAGCACATTCCCTAACTCACTCACTTTCAACTAATTAGGGAAATAATTAAATGTAATTCTAATGTAGCTAATACTTGCAAAGAAAAGTATGAAGCATCAATTTCAAGCTTAAATTGCATACCTAATGACAAATAAACTACGTGTAGTGCAATTCACCAATCCAAAGAATGGTCCATCAATTCAAGTTACAATTCTAGCTTACATTAATCTAGAAGATAATGCAATTGTGACAAAAAGTATAGAATTCAAACATAAGTATGGATGGTCTACTTATCTAATAATTGAATTGCAATTAAATTAATTAATCTTAAATTAAACTAATTAAACATGAATTTAAAACTAATTAGACAATAGATTAACCTAAACATGTAGTGCCATCCATCAAATAGAAGTAATTTTTCATCAATTTGAACACGATTACAACTAATTAACCACATGCATAGACATCACAAGAATCAATTTACAAGGAATTCAAGTGTATAGCTTGTTTATTCATCAATAACGCATAAGACAACATGAGATTAATACGAATAAATAATTGAAAGAATTAAATCATGTTATTCAAGCCTATACATCAATTACATAAATAAATCCCCAAAAAGTATGAAAATAGAGAGAGAATATGTTACATGCTTAGGGTTTATCCAACCCTAAGTAGGAGAATTAGCCACTCATGGTTGATGGAGTTGAAGACAGAACAATCTCCATCCTTGGATTCATCATCTCTGAGCTTTTTTTCAAAACCCTAGCCTGTTCTTGCTTTTTCTCCTCTTTCCCTTGTTTTTCCAGAGAGAAAAAAAAATACGATACAGAATATCAAACTTAATAATAATTAATAATATTCACCTAAATAAAATAAATACTAACCCTAATCTAATGGCTCACTGGGCATTAAATAACAACCCTATTAAAGCCCAATAGTTCACAAAATAAGCCCAAACAATAAAAAAAATCTGTAATGTTGCCAAGTCCTGGGGGATCGATCCCCCCAGAGTTGGAAATTTCCTTTAAGCCTTATTTAGCTCTATTTTGGCTCCGGGCTAATTGGTTTGCTTCTTCATCTTTGGGAACATCATCAAAGGCTCGAGATTGACCGCTTTCGAAGAATAAACACACTATACGAGCAATGGGCTACGACCTCTTTTTGTCATTTTTTGAACTTTTTCTGAATATCTTTGCTTGACTCCAAAAAGGCTTTAATGGACATAAACATAAATTAGGACTAAAATATAAAATTAAGATAGATGCAAAGACTGAAATACCCTAGCTTAGGTACTGAAATGTGCAACATTTAAGCACTTATCATAGATCAACCAAGCTGGTCACTCTGGGCTGTATCTTCCACTGACAACAAGATGGGCCCTTTCTCTATCGGGGTCAGTGTCATACCTTGGAATTGAGCCAGAATATTGTGATCCATCTCCATCAACAAATCAGGATCTCAACAAAAAAATAAGAATAACACAAGAACCCACCACTAATATCTCCCAGCCCAACAAAAAATAAAATAAAACATTTCACAAAAGGGTCTAAAAAAGAAGAAGCGGTAAGTTACTACAGGAAGAAACCGAGAACAGAAAACTATTGAACCACAAATATCAGCAACATGGAATATAAAAAGACAACCTAATACATCATAGGAAAAAACGTATCCAATACGCCTTACATCCTTAGCCACACATGTCATAAAGATAATTAATTGAATGAAGTGAATGACATATAGAAGCGTACCTCTAAAGATATGAATCTGCACTGCCTTACATAGACTCCCAGCATACTCAATGACCTAGCCCACCAGCAACCAAAATTCAACTTTGAAAGTATCGTTCCTAAACGTCAGCCATGACGTCAAGATTTCACCAATCGAATAACCAAAAGCCGATCGCCGAAACCGACCCAACGAGGAACCTCCGAACATAACACCGCAAGCACCATAGACGTCGGACTCCGACATAGTGCTCAGATACGTCAGATCCACCCCCCATCGCAAAGTGCTCCATAAATATAAGCTCCATAATGGATCGAGCATAGAGATCCATCCCCGACGACCTGTAAAATGACCAGGAATCACCTTACCTCGCCAACCGACCACAACAGAGGACCGATGCAAAATAAAAATAAACCAGAGCATATAAAACCCCATTTGAGCATAAATCCATCCCCGGATCCCACAAAAGCAGAAAAAGAGAGAATGGCCAACAACCCCAAAAACCGTGGACACAGCAGCAAAGCAAAAAATCAAAGGGAAATTACACCACCAAAATTTTCAAAAAATAATCCATTTCACCAACTCAAATCAGAACCGAGAATAACCCCCAACAACAGACATAATACGACGTTCCGAATTTTCCCAAACTCGGATGTGTCAATGCGACCCGAAAGTTGACCCAATAACGGATCAGGAATACGGAAGCGGAAACAAAAATAAAGTCTATGGGGATGTTTGGTATCTCTAAGACGCCATGGTGACTTTCCATGAAGTCACGGAAATGAAAGAAACATATACGGAAACGAAAAGGTAAAATTAGACCAAGTATACCCCAAGAGCACAATGGTTATTTCAGATGCAAACAAAATCTCAAGAGATGTACGTCATCCCTAACACACAAACATGGCTTCCCATGAAGCCACGGAGTTTAAAAGAAAACAAAATACAAAAGTGACATTTTTAAAACGGATAAGTTTAGCCCTAGGGGCAAAATGGTAATTTTTTAAAAGTTATGGGTGCTACCGAGTGCACCATTGGATAGACGGCGAAAAATTAACAAATTTAGACTCAAAAATCACCTGATTCGAAAACCGAACGAAGAAGAACTGGCGAAAACAAAACCGGCGTCAACGCGATCAAGAGGGGGCACCAGGGCACCCCCCATGCATGCGCCCTTGCGCTCCCCTGTGCGCACGGGCACCAAATGCTGACCCCTGGGCATTTTTCTGAAAAATTTGAAAACAGTAAGCAAAACGGACCTCGAAACGACCTTTTTTGGAAAAATACGAAGAAGAAACCCCTCTTAAAATAATTTTTCCAAGTTGACCATGTCGAAAGAAAATTTTTTTGACCTGAAATGCCCAAAATACCCCTGAGATTAGTTTTGACAAAAAAATGCTAAAATGCAAGTTTGTTTCAAATGACCAAATATGAAGTTGTATGCTAAAACGATTGTGCACGCAAGCGTAATAAGTGTTTTAAAATGTGCGGGAATGGTTTGTGACCCCCAAATATGCTCGATACAAAATCCGACCTATTAAACCTTAAGAATACCTTAAAATGAAAAGTTTGAAGCCAACCATCAATCATATCATGCAATCGTGATATTTTGTGCAAAATGAACATTCTCACAAACATAATATACATAATAAAATGCATTTCAATGGTCCATGACCTCAAAATACTCCCAATTCAAAATATGACATGTACAAACCACAAAAGCATGAAAAATAGCCTATTTAAGCAAATTATGAAGTCAACCATCATAGATGCATTTAAGGAACCGTTTGGCTATTGGTCACACGTCACATATAATAAAAGAGCACTAGAAAAAGTGATCAAACGCAATTCCCACCATCCAAACTAAACTTGACATGCTAAAGTTTCGTATTTTTCAATTTTTCACACATTTAAGCATATAGTCAAATAACATAAAAGTAAAACATAAGGTCTTTGACCCTTGGCCTGATCACATACATGTCAAATAGGTCTCAAAGGGTGCATTTAAGCACTTTTTACATATTCCAAATATAAACTTCAAGTTTTGACATATTTAACCAAAAATAAAGCAAAATTATGCTAGTAAGTGCATGAAAGGAAATACGTCAAACTCATCAAGCCACAAGAAAGTTCAAGGATGTTATGTATCCCTAAAACACGATTCTTTACCTGAAAAAAATGTCCCAACAACGAGGGTGAGTAAACAAGTTACTCGTAGGAAATGAACATGTATATAACCTAAAGTTTTGCAAATTTTTATAAGTTAATATAAATCAATCCATGTGATTCATGCCACGTAACATCTATGTCCAAGGTGAGACTAAGGGATTATCCTAAACTACATTAGAACATCATCATCATAAACCACAATAAATAAGCAATTAAATAATATGAAATATCAAATACCAAATAACAAAATATAAATTCACAAAGTAAACAACTTGGAATTGAAATGCGAAATCAAACAAGTGGAAAGACTAAAACATGCGGTTACAAGACCGAGTAAGTTGTTTTGGGTAATTACGACCCTGAAGGAACTACCTAGTAAGCACTTATGACTAAGGAAGACTCTTGTCCCCGTACTAGTGCACAGCCCTAGTCATCACATAAATTTATATCCTTACAAGCTTTCCAAAATCAACAAGTTGTACACAACAAGTATATACACATATACTAAATGCACTTAATCAAATACCACACACAATCAAGATGTGGAAACACACAAGACATACCTAAGTTCTCAACTATCATGGCATGTAAAACAAATAAGTTTTGAAAATATCAAAGATGCAAATAAATTATAAATTAATTAAATGGAAACTAATTAAATAAAAATTAATTAATTTCTCTAGATTGCAAAATATCACCAAATGACATGAAATTAACACATATTAAGCAACATACCATGAATATCTCAAATATCAAATCAAAAGTCTAATTAAGCCACTAAAACACTTAATTAATTTTTAGTTAACTTAATTAATTAAAAATCTCTAGATTTCAAAAGTCATCCAAAAATTCCAAAAATAATATATGATAAACAACAAGTCATGGGCTATTTGAATATCACATTTTTAATCTAATCTAACCATATTACAACCATGAAATTAAATTATCATTTAATTAAAAATAAAACCCATTTCTAGATCTAAACTATAAACATGTATACAAGCTATATAAACCTCAAAACTATGTAAAACACTAAGATTATAAATATGAAACACCCCTTACACTTTGAGATTAAAATCTCAAATCACAACAAAATTCAAACTTTATTGAATGCGATGAAACTTCGGGAGCAAGAAATTCTCTTGTGACAACACCCAAATCCAAGCTTAAACTCACACCCCAAAAATCAAAGTGCTGTAAATCGAAATTCGATCGGATAGAAATCACCGCGTCTTCGATGACATCAAAAAAGTTTTCATCGGGAAGAGGAAAATCATAGAGGAAAAAGATGAAATGAGGAGAGAGAGATGGTAGCCCTCAAGCTCTTCTAATGGTGGCTGGCTGCTGCTACTATAGGAAGGAAAAAGATGAAATGACTTTTTCTCTCATCCACTTACCCCTAATTATGTCAAAAAGGTGTCCTGAACAGTCAGAACAGGCCTCGTCCAGGTCCAAAAAGTGAAAACTATTAAGACACACTCAAATGAAGATGGTCCTTGAACAAAAAAGTTTTGAAATGGAATTCTAAGATCAACGGAAGAAACGGGGTCAAAAACCGAGTCCCAAGCGAGAAGATATGCCCCGGACAAGTTTGATGACTAATGGGGTTCGAAAATTCAAAATAAATGAAATAAAAATCTGAAAAATACTCTGGAAGTGCCACAGTCAATAAAAAATGAAAATAAACCCCTCATAAAATTTTGAATCCAAAACGAGAAACTTTTTCAAAAACTTTTCAAATTACGCAAAGACCCCTTCACTAAATAACTCAAAAATTGAATTTTCCAAAAAGCCCAAAATGAAGTGCTATTCAAAAGATACATTTAAAAAAACCCTAAATACAAAATATCATCAAAAGATAATTATGAAAAACATCCCAAGTAAATAAAATAATTTTCAAGAATTTTTGCATTTATACTCCTAAGGGCAAAAACAAACATCTAGCATGCTTTTCTACAAAAGTAAAATGCTTATCACATGTAAATCAAGTAAAATGAATGCATGCAAGGCCGAAATCAAATCTGAGCACGACCCGATAGGTTACGCAAAATGAAAAGATAATGAAAAAGTGATAGAAAAAGAAAACTAGGAAAAAGAAATCAACGAAAAAAAAAAAAAATATCCTTAAAATTTGAGAGAACGGAATGGAAAGAAAATGACTAGGTCATTACACATAACCTCCGAGAAATCAACAGCACGAACACCCACCCCGTAAGAAAACCACCTACTAAAGAAACACAAACTATCCCACCAGTGATCCCACACACCGATTGATCACCAAAGCAACTTTAAGAAAGAGATCCAAACACCAACTTCCAACCACTCACACCCAGGCAACAACCAGCCACTGAAATGGCACAGAACAGAAGATTGGGTTTCACAAACTCTTGATGGGACGAGAAAGACTCTGCCCACAGATACCCTCAATGGTGGCGAGGTTTAAAGTGTAGCCTTCTGCGTACTTACATTTGATTGGATAAATATTAGTATACATTACTGATAATACTTTCCTCCTACCTATAAGAAGGAACTCCCTTCTGATGGCTACGTGGACTAATTAAAATAAAAGATGTGCCTAAAAAATTACTAAAAACAATTATAATCGAATCAAATCCATCTTTTCGGATTTAACAAACGGGTAACTATATATATTCTCTCTCACCCATGTTTCCTTTTTCTCATCTGTATTTGCGCAATCTCTCTCTTCTACAACTATATCAATGTCTCTCTCATTTTTCTTTTCTCATATGCAGAAAATCTCACTTATTTATATTTTCTCTTTGCAACCAGATCGTGTTTCTCTCTCTCTTTCTCATATGCACCAAATCTCTGTCCAAAACCCTAATCTCCATTTAATTGTCGCTACTACCCACTCTTTGCCACCACCACCGCTGCTCTCCACTTCCCATATCTTCTTCTTATTTTATACTTTATGTTACACACACACACACACACACACACACTAGTGTAAGGATATCCTTTATATGGCATGTATATATTATTGTTGGTTGAAACAAACCCTGATTCACCAAATCTATTTGGGGCCAAAGTTGGAGAGAAAGATTCAGAGGGAGAGAAACAATTTCATTGTGACCATTCCGCTTAAGACCAACTAGGGATTCGGAGAGAGATTCAAAAGTCGGATTTGTGTTGTGATTTTAATTTGAGCTCGGTAACCCATTAAAAATGGGTTGATCCATTTTTTTTGGATTAATTTTTAATTATTTAACTTTGGTTAGTTGTCAAAATATTGTTGGTCCACATCAGCTATAAGAAGTAAGTTCCTTCTTATGGAGTAGGAGGCAAGTATTATTTGTGAATTACCACTTTCTACAGAAGAACTTGTACCTTTTTTCTTCTTCTTCTTCATCATCATCTTCTTCTTCTTCTTCTTTTTCTTTTTTCGTGGATAAAGTACAATGACACCCTCCTTAAGGTTTGGCATAAGGACAATCATTTACAAGTTGCCTATTTTTTTACAATGACACCCCCTTTTCAGAAATTGAATTCAAACAGCTCCTTAAAATGTAATACCCTTAATTTTAAAAGGATATTTCTGATATTTACTTGAGTATTTATTTAATTATTTTGTTACTTGAATTAATTGATTGGCTTAATTGTTTCATTTGATTTAATTAATTATTTGAATTCTTTGGATTACTTGAATTAATTGATTGGTTTAATTATTTTTATTGGATTTAATTAAATTAGTTGAATTCTTTGACTTATTTAAATTAAATTAATTGCTTATTATTAGGTAACTTGTTTTAATTACTTTAATTAGTTAATTGAGTCTTTTAGTTAATTCACGGTTTCGTTATTTTGTTTATCTTAGATTAAGGTTTTAGGATTTAACTTGGCCGACTTATAGTTAGGGTTGGAATAGTGTTTTGATTAATTGAAGCCTATAAATACATACGCTTACTGGGGTTTACGGTTTTAGAAAAAAAAACATAAGCTTAAGTTTGTAAAGCAAAGAAAAAAACAGAGAGTAAACGAGGGGGATTAGCAAGGCAGAGCAAGGGAAAACTCAGAGACTTGGAATTAACGTTTCAAATCTGAGACTCAAAGGCAAGTCTCTGTTCTTCTCTTTCCCATGAATCTGTGTTCTGTGCATGCTTAGGTAGACTCCAGGAATTAAACTAAGTTTTAATTACGTCGTTTATACATGTTAAATCAGTTTCTAGCATCATTGAATTAAGTCTGTTGCTCAGTTGTTACAAGGGCAGTGTATATATGGCTGTTGTTTGCTTTAAACATTGATGTGTAACTAAATTCTTAGTTGTATAATCCTGTCTTGTGATCAATCTGGGATGAAGATGGAACCTTAAAACATATAATAAAACTGAATTCAAAGACTGGAAACCACCGGAGTCGAAGAAGACAACAGAAGAATAGACGCTATCCTTGAAGTGGAAAAGGCTCTCCTTAAAGTGGAGAAGGCCCTCCTTGAAATGGAGAGGGCTCTTTTGTTTTCAGAGCTTTCTCTTTCTCCTTTAATACGTAAAACTGATAAATTGAGGTCTGTTTGGTTAAACTGGATTTTTCTAAGGCTGTCTATGTGCTACTGAATAATGTAATTCACTGCTTAAGACTTATAAAATTGTTGGGAAGCAAGCCTACATTTAGATATTGAGGATGTGATTAATATAAGCTTAAACAAAGAGTTCGTAGGTGAAGGATTGGAGAATTAACTTCTGTTGCATACTGTTTTTGAAACTTTGATTTCTCTGCAAAATCTTAAATTGAGAATCATGTTTTCAGCTGTGATTTAGGCATATAGTAATTTAATTATGTGTATGCTTAAATGGAGTTAACAAGTGTTTAAATCGGTTACATATAGCGCCAGTATGGTACTGTTTGGAGAAGTAGATTGTGTAATCTTATTTTACAAATATAAAGGACTGGGATTTGGATTCTAACTCTGTTAGTGGATGCATGATTTAGTTTTACACATGTGAAATTGTATTTGTGCTTATTTTGGAATGTAGTTGATAACTATTTATATTGTTTTTGGTCAACTATGGTAAATGGAGGATTTAAATACTATGACTCATATTAGCAATTTAAATGGTTGGAATGTGATGTTTAGGTTCTGTAATGAATGCCTAATGTCATGTTATATGTATTAAACTATATTTATGCATATCCTGGATAATGGTTGATAGATAACAATTATTGCCTTTACAATTATATTGTTTGGAGGATTGTGTGCACCGGTATGGGACGGTGGCATGCTAGAGATGAATTAGTAAAACACTAAATCCTATCTATTTTGAAATGAGTTGGATTAACTATAAAAAGTTAAGTCCTATTTATATGGATGTCTATGCACCGGTATGGGACGGTGGTATATTAGGGACGGCAAAACACTGAGACTTACCTATATTGGGGATGGATTAGTTCAAACACTAAGTCCTACCTATATTGAAATAAGATGGATTAACTACAAAAGTTAAGTCCTACTTATAACTAAGTATCAGGTCAATAAACCTTTTGAATGACACACTTGGAATGGACTTTATATATTTATGTTATGGTATTATGGTATGAGCTTGACTCTCATGACCATGATTAGGGTGCGTATATCGCCTAGGATGGATAGTTGGACAATAGTGTTGTTCCCTGGTAGGTCTAGGTACACATGACCATGTAATGTGCGATTTGTATGGTATCTCTACTCAGTCTGATACAAACCTATTGGACTAGTGAGCGTCCTATAGTGTGTATTATATACATATATGGACTACTCTAGATATTGTTGAGTCTATCTAGGATGTATCTGCATAACGGATTCTTGTTTGAATCGTAGTGGATAGGACTTGCATGTGGGCCTGACCCACTCTTTTATTTTTCAGGTGCTCGTCAGTTCCAGGGTTAGAGCTTGATCGTGCAGAGCAGATACAGACTTTTATTCCACCGACTACGTATGATTGCTTACTTATTAGCTTTGGATCTTATTTCAGTTATTTCATTTACAGTTGGAATTTTTATTAGGGGTCCACTAAATAAATTCCCGTTAATTAGAGGTTTTGGAGTTTGGATTTTTATAATATTATTTTGAGGATTTTTTATTAGAGTTCTTTTCAGCCATTTATTATTTATTTCTTATTATTTCAATTTGTATTATGTGTTTATTAAATATTAATTGTTTTTGGATCTGGGCCTGATCAACTCGTGTCTCGAATCCGAAGAGTATCACATAAAATGTCAAGATTGCCCTTTGATATTTTATTAATATAAATTATAAAATATCAAAATCCTTAAATATTTACTCTTTTACACTCATTACACCTATATATATATATATATATTTATATTTAAATGCATTATGTATATATCTATATGTATATGTATTACTGTAAACCCCAAACCATTATACACCTAGACCCATAACATCCACCTCAACACCTACTAACCACCACCACCGCCTGAGTTGGATCACTCGGCCATCACCACTTCCACCTTCCTATTGCACCCAAAATGAGCCACTACCACATTTGCCTTCTTATTACTCCCAAAACGAACCCATTCACTGATTCCACGCTACTATAGCTCCCATGTAGGAGGCGAATCGGATTACTATGCTCCGCCATCACCATCACGGTAGCAACCATAGTTAGAGGAGTACAACTACTCCGAGAATGAACAGAACGCGCAGCGGCAATCGTCTTCCTCATCCAGATTGTCTTCCCTACATGCGTTGCACGCGCCACCGTGGAGCTTTCTACAACAAGGCCAGAGAATATGAAGCAGTGAGGGGTAGGGATTGATTCGTGGAGCTCTCTACAATTGGCAATTTTAGGAACATGACCAGAGGAATCAGAAGCGACCGCCACCACCGTCGATCAGAAGCGACCACTACCACTACCGACAAGTAAAAGCGACGTCGATGTCAAGGCCAGATCCAAGGGTTCAAGAACAGCCCCTCACTTCCAAGACATAGATATTAAAATGACACTGTTAGCGGATCCATTCTGACCTCACGCCGGTTAATACTGTCATCATTCCTCTCCGACGCCAACGTTACCGTTGTAGAACGCTCCGATTGCCTACGCTTCATTGCCCAAATCAACAACGCATTCGGCGACAACGTGAGGGCCCACACCGTCGATCACAAAAAGGATCTCTTCGTCGTTCCGTCCGAGTCCCTCTGGTTTAAACTCAGAGCTTGCCGGCTTCTTTGGACGATGCAACACATAGCTCACACTTCTATTGTATGAAGTGTCGCCAGTGTGATCTTGGGCTTGAAGCTTCTCTCTCTCAATCTGTTTGGGCTTAAGCCTCTCTCTCAATCTGTATTTATATATATAGAGAGAGAGAGATAAAGGGTTCTGTCATTCCTTTCATGTAACTTTGTTAGGCTTGTTTGGGTTAGGGTTTGGAGGGGAAAGAGGAGAAGAGAATGAGGAGAGAGAAAATTGGGTTTCCTATATGGGTTGTACCCGGACCCAAAGGTATTTAAGTTAATAAAAAATGATTGTATTTGTCAATTTTATATAAAAAGGTAATAAAGTCAACTCACTTTGTTTATTAAATTTGAGGGATCCTTGCGCCGTCATTGTACTTTATTCTTTATTCTTTTTCTTCTTCTTTTTTTTTCTAGTTTTTGACATATACAACTCTTTCAAATTTCAGGTGCATACGAGGCTTTAAATATGCATTATAACCCTCAAGTAGGCACGTCCACCACTTAAATTTCACACATAGCATGAAACTCATACAATTTTTAGGCCATAAAAAAAAGAAAAAAAACTTAGTGCACACACCCTCAGATTTAAAAACATTCCTCATTTTTTCTAGCAACAAATACTACTGGAATGGAGATGTGGTGTAAAATTATACAAAAACTACCTTATTTAAATAAATAATTAATTAAAGTAACAAATATATCGTCCTACCAGACACCATCGTCTTACAACATACCAACACACCCTTAACTGAATTCTTAATTACCAATTAATATAATAAAATAAAACAAAATATGTTCAACAGTGATTTATATATAATATATTACGTGTTTAAAAAAAATATAAATAAAAATTCTAATAATCAAACGGTTGAGAAGATAGACAAAAACGATCAGTCTTTTGAACTGACTCTATCTAGACTAGCTTGATCTCTCCATACATTCTTTTGAACTAACTCTATCTTGATCTCTCCATACAATCTTCTCATAATCATACAGGAGGACAGCCAACTGAGAGATACGTATGAATGGCATAGGAATAGGTGGAATTGATTCAGATTGTCATTTTCCCATCAATTCTATTCATTTAATTTCCTCCAATACTTCCAAATTTAATAATAAATTAGTAATAAAGAAAAAAAATGTATTGAATAGCTAATTTTAAAAAAATAAATATACTTTATCCTTCATGAATTTATAGGCAAAGGCTGCAAAGTTATTGAGGGTTTCATGATAATATGTGGTTGATGTTCATTCAAATGGAATGTTATGTCAGGAGGTAAACAAATTGTGACCAACAATGTCATGCAAAAATTGCTCATTTAAACATGGTAAAATTCGCCAATTTTTTTTTTTTTATTTATAAATAAACTAAAAACTAATATACAATAGGCAAATATCCTTCAAAATTTTAAATACCTGCATTTTAAAATTGGGCAAATAAATACATTCATATTGTTTTACTGTGAAATGCCTAAATTGCCTTTACAAGTTATTTGGCCTTGTTTAATGTCACGTGAAATTGGATCTTATGGAAACAAATCACCTTAGAAATGTTTCTATTTCATTTTTTGACATCTCAACATCGAATGGTGCCCCAAAGGCATAATGGTATTTGGTATGGATCTGAAAGTAAATTCTTGAAATCTTACTTTCGAATGGCATTCTTAACTTGAAAAAAAAAAACATGAAATCTTACTTTCGAATGGCATTCTTAACTTGAAAAAAAAAAAACATCGAATGACAAATGAAAGTCAACATCTTTGTTTAATTTTACGCCACCGTTCCAAAATTTTTGTTTATCTCTTATTTTATAATGCCCCAAAGTGTGTCATATTTCAAAAATAGATGTACATGCATCATCCTTATTCTATAGTGTCATAACTACTATTTATACAACTTTAATTTTTTTTACCTTCTTTACTTCCTTTCCATTTTTTTTTTTTTCTTCTGTGCTATACTTTTTTTTTTTTTTTTGAAGGTCCTCTCAAAGAAGATAATTTATTCTACATAGAATTTTATTTTTGGCAATCAAAAGAGAGAATTTATTCAATAGTGACTTCTTTTTGGTACAATCGAAAATAATTTATAAAAAAAATTATTCAACATAATTTTTTTTTGGGTCCTATAAAAAAATTTATTTAGTTTTTTTTTTTTTTAGGGGTGACAATTCGTATTCGTTGGTCGTAATTGTGTCGTGTCGACCTAAAGATATTCTACTAAATATCTTAACCCGAACACGACCAGTTTAATGTCCGTGTCAGGGACCCTCAATAATAACTCGACCTGTTTATTAAACGGGTTACAAGTGTAATCCGTTTAATGACCTATTTAGTAAAACAAAAAATTATATTATTTAAATTATTGATAATATTCAATTAAAAAATAAATACTATAAAAATATAAGTTTCAATCCACAAATATTACTAAATACTCTTTAGTCTACAAAAGAATAAATTATATGATATAAGTTTAAATGATTATTTTGAAACCTAAATATAAATTTATTAATGACATGTATAGTTAAACGGGTTATACGGGTTGACCCACTTCAACCCAAATACGATATGATTAACTAAACGAGTTAATTGTGTCAAACTTTTTACGATCCGAACACGTTTAAGGTCAACTCAAACCCATTTAACTCGCATGTGTTCGAGTCGTGTCAAACTTTGCTATCCCTATTTTATTTATATTTTTGTCTTGTCAAAAGATATTCAAAATATTAAAGATTATAGATAAAGAAAGGAAATTTAAAAGAGTAATTGTGTCATCTAAAAAAAACATTTACTTATAAAGTTAGGGTATAATTGTCATTTCTGTTAAGATTAAAGTGCAAACGTAGAAAAGTGGAGTGTTTACAATTATAAAATGGGCAAAGTACAATAAACCCCCCTCGACTATGAGCATTTTCCATTAAAACCCCTTATATAATTTTTACCAAAGAACCCCGTCCAACTATTCAAGAGGGTAAAAGAGTAGATGTTTGGACCAAAATGCCCATATTGCTATTTTATTTAAATTCTAATTCATGCAAACTTCAAAAATTCATATCTTACAAACCATACTTCCAAAAATTACAAATAATATGTGCATGGAAAGCTTATGAAATAAGGATTCCATAAATATATGATTTGTTTAATAAGCTATCATAACCAAAAGAGAAATAGGCAATCTAAAAATCCGCTCCAACAATTTATTTTATTTTTTAAAAAATAAATACTCGGAATATTTGTAAGAAATTTTTTAAAATTATTCATTTACATATGGAGTATAACATATAAAAAAATTAGCCCCAATAGAGACTGATTTTATGAGATATCATATTGTGAATCAAAGTATTTTCATTTCACCATTTAAAAAATATATATATCAAAATAAATTATCGGTCTCTGTTGGGGCTAAATTTTTTATATGTTATACATCATACTTAAATAAATAATTCTATAAATTTTCTAATAAATATCCCAAGTATTTTATTTTCGCTAGAAGAGATTTTTAGATTGCCTATTTCTCTCAGCTCAGTCCATATGTAATAAATTTAAAAATAAAAAATAATTCTATAAATTTTCTAATAAATATCCCAAGTATTTTATTTTCGCTAGAGGAGATTTTTAGATTGCCTATTTCTCTCCTCCCAGTCCATATGTAATCAATTTAAAAATAAAAAATAAAAAATTAATACTACTATTCTTATCAGCTAAATATATGTAATCAATTTTTAATATTAATCTGTCTTCCTATGAGCCCAATTTAACCCAATTCATAGTACTACTCTTCTTCTTTCTATCAGCTAAATTCATATCGTTAGTTCCCTACTTTGCAATCCTGGCTCCGCCTTTGGGATTAGTCTAACTAACAAACAATGTTTCATTTTCCCTTCCCATTTTATCCTATACTTATACTTGAATCCACGTGTCAATGTGTCATACATAATACACACTGGTGTGTATATGTATTGTTGAAGAAACATTATTTTCTGAAAATCTCTAAATTCTACAAAATTTCTCTCTTTCCTATGGAGTTTTCGACTTTGAACCCTAACTTCACGAATGTAATGCAAGTGTCAGCACGAGAGTATGAGAGTTGTACTGCAGATTATGCCTTCAGGACCTTCACAAGTGGTCCGGCGACCGTTCCTTTGATTGAGAAAGGTGTCTTTTATTTTGTATGCAGTGTCTCAAACTACTGTACCCTTGGACAGAAGGTAGCCATTACTGTCAGTAAATGGTCCCCTGGTTCTGCACCAACATCGCCTCCTTCGGTACCCTTTTCGGGGTCTTTAGGGCCGGATGAGTCTCAACCTTCAGAGGATGATGTTGCTTATTCCTCTAAGGCCCCAAATAGTGCGGACTTGGCTATGTCAAAGGTTGGTCTATTTGATAATGGAGTCCTTTTAGGCTGGCCTTATGTTTTGTGGTTCGTATTGGTTTTGGTCTTTGAATGGTTCTTTTAGAGAAAGTGGACTTGTATGCAAAGGTTGTGCTAACATTATTCTAATGCAGTGGATTCTGACAACAACCGTAGACTATTTTTGTATCAAGTTTTAGGGTTGGACTGCTTGAGCTGTGTGTCAATGCATCTGGAGTCCACTTTCTTGTCATTTTAATATTTCCCTTCTTGGTTTCCTTTAATATTTGCTTTTCCAATAACAGAAAATGAAAAATCTTAATGAATCTAAAAATAAAACCCTTGTATTGAGTAGTTGGTTTAACATTAACAATTCAATGCCAAGCAAGGTTTAAGAAGTCCTCTCATGATATACATTGTTTGAAACATAATTTTCAGTTGGTATGTGTTATTTGCATTGCACTAGGGTCCCCCAAAAAATGAGCACGTTTTTATTTTATTTTTTTATTTATTTATTTTTTTTTTTGCAGTAAATAAAATGAGCGGAGTTTGATGAGCCAGAAAAATAGTTTTTCTGACACATCATGTGAAGGAAGCATAACAGTCACCATTCAAGGTAAAGATCGGAGTTAGGATCCTTTGCGGTATAACACGCGTGTTGTACTGTATCAGACGAATTTTAATACTTCCACGTGTGAGTTGGGATCTATCGAATTTTGTGTGTTGTACGCACAAATTCTCAACTTATACAACATGTCGCGTGTTATATTGTATCAGACGAATTTTAATAATTACACATGTAAGTGGGGATCTGTCGAATGTTATACAACACACATGTTGTACGCAAAGATTCCCAACTTATACAACATGCCTGTTGTATTGTGTCAAACGAATTTAACAACATGCCTGTTGTATTGTGTCAAACGAATTTAGCACTTGCGTGAATATTAAAACGATAATGTTTGAGTGTCCAGCAGAACAACAATGGATGCGTGAGTAACTTGTCAATTGAAAAAGAAAAAGAAAAAAAAGGGTATTGCATACTTGTGTTGAGGCTGGATGGCTTATATTTTAGTTGTTACTAGACCAACCATATGATTAAATTTCAAGTGAACGAGAGTCCTAAATGGGGGAGTTCATTATCACCATCACTTAAAATTCAACAAACAACAAATTTAAGGGAACCCACAAAATTCTATTTAATACCGGACCCAAGGATCTCTTCTCCATTGGTCCAAATTTCCCATAAATAAGGCACGGAATTTTTTTTATTTACATTTTTAGTACGTTATATTTTTTATTCAAAATTTAAAAATACACCCACTCAATATTACACTTAAACATTCTTGGCCCACTAATTTCTTTTGGATCCAAAAAATAATTGTCTCTCCTTTTCACTCTATACAGTCCCATATTTGTGATAATTAATTCTCTCTCACACTCTCACATTCCCTTTCATTTTTTGAAAATACCGAATAATATTCAAGCATCCATTGATATTTGTTGTTAAAAAAGAAAGTAAAGTAAATCGATTTTCTTGTTGAACGGGTCTAAAAGGTCAAAATAAAAAAAAATATGAGTCTCACACCAACACAAGTTGGACATGGCCCCACACATGCGGACAAGCCCAAAAAAAAAAAAAAAAAGAATTAAATTCTCATATTTGTTACAACAAATATCAATGGATACTAAATTTTATTATTCTTCAACCGCGCCCCCTCAAAAAAAAAAATCTGGATCCGCATCCGGACGCCAACACCTGGGGCACTCCTGCGTCCAGAAGCCAACACCTGGGCACTCTCGCGTCTGGACGCTATCTTCATCCGCCCCACCAGCTGCACGCATGAATCAACCCGCACGCCCCATCTATCATTTCGCATCCGAACGCCAGCCTACGGGGCTCAACTTTGATTTGGTCAAAGTTTGTTCCCTTTATCTAGGAAATTTGAATTTGAACGGGTTAGGGTTGTTTGGCAGCCTATTTTGAGATTAAGAGAGGGAAAGAGGCTAGGATGAGCCATCATTATGATATTTTGAAAAATATATTGGAGAGAGAATAGTTTTCTAGGGTTGGATGCTAAGTTTTGTAACAATGGGGCTGTAAAGAAAATCTTCTTCTTCTTCAATCCTTGAAGCTACTGCCATGTCCATGAGAAACTAACTCCTTTTCTAGGGAGTTGATATCACATAAACCAAGTAAACATGTTGTAATTGTCTTTTTTAATTTGGGGATTCATCTTGTATATATTTGATTTCATAAATTAGAAGTTGTTTATATTGAATCGATGTGTTTTTACATTGATTCAATGTATGTGATCTTCATTTGAATATATAATTATGTTGATATGTTTATCTTGTCTTAGAAATCATATTGACACAATTATGCACTTGATATTCCTACAGTGATAATGGAATGAATTTATGAAATGGTTATAGTGGCATGTTAATTGAAAATTTGTATAAATTGTACTTAAGGAAGATGGACCATACTACACTTTTAGGTTAATTTATGTTAGGTAGATGATCCATACCAACTGAAAATAATTTATGATAGAAAATCGAATTTCATGTGTTTCAACATACAATTGAAGAACTTTGATAGGCCAAGCTTAGGGAAGATGGTTCATACCACAACTTAGTTTAGGTGAATGAACCATACCAACCAAAGATGGGTTATGCTTAGTTCTGAAATGTATGAATTTCTAGAAGATGTTGTGGTTGTTTCATACTTCTACACATCATTTTATATACATAATTGTTTATCCCCAAGTTGAATGCAAGTTAGCATGTTTATGAAATTTTGGTGAAGTCAATTCCCTAACCTTCTCTTTAAATTCGCAAATCAATTGAATCATTTTACTTTCTATTTTAAGTTTTAATTTCATGTTAAGTAACAAACAAATCAAATCATCATATCTCTAATCAAGTTTGAAGTGATTTTACAATTTTGGTTGCCATAAACTAGCAATCGTTGTGAACCCTTATAATAACCCTATTCTACGTTGTTAAATGTGCTATTGCAAGTAGTAATTTTTAGTGGTAACAAATTATACCCATCAATTTGTCACTGAATATCATCATTGCTGAGCACATTGCATTCTCTGGGCACCACCATGCATGTCTTCGTCTTCATCATATGATTCTTGGGCCTGCTGATGCTTCCGCCGCATATCCTCCTCCATGTTCACATCATGCAGAGTAGTCTCCTCACATTCATCCAACTCCATATCCGACATCTGCATTGAAGGCTTTGGAGGCAGCACAACCTCGAGAGCCTTGCACTGTTCTGGAGTCATGGAGTCTGGGAATTCCACAGTGTAGTGAATGTACAATTTCCCTCTCAAGAAAGGTCGAGTACATAGGCATTCCCTCGTCATTTATCGCCTTAAATTGGTCTGTAAGAGAAATAAAAATCAACTATAACCAAGGGCGAATCCAGAAATTGTTAATGGGTTGTGGTAATATTTCTTTAGATGGATTAATAATAGTGATAATTGGGTAGGCTTGAGTCCACCCAAACCCACTCCTAGATCCGCCAGTGACCATAAACAATACAAATATCTAAAAATAATAATAACATCCACAAAGTGAGACATAAATAGAATTCAAGTATCTTCACAACAAGATATTAGGATGATACGGTTGCAGTTAAAGACCGAAGAGATCCACAAAAAGAAAAATCATGCTAAATATGAAAGAAATAATAAGTATAAAATAAAATGTGTTGGGGTGGTATGGAAATGTGCAAAGAAGAACTAGGGGGAAGAGGAGAAAGACCGAAGTTAATATGGATAGAGTTAGTAAGGAATGATATGATAGCATGTAGATTGAGTGAGACTATAGCATAAATAAAAGGAAAAAGAACACAGGATTCATGTAGCGGATCCAAGTAATTGGGAAAAGAGGCTTGATTGTTGTTGTTGGGGGAGGATTTATAAAAGAAAGAAAAATTACAGAAAAGTCCTACTTTAAAAAATAACAATGAACAAAGGTAGTAGTATTTTATTCATTGATGGGACTTATTTTCTGAATCTCTAACTTGTACAATATTTCCCTCTTTCCCTGCAGTATTCGACTTTGAATCCGAGCTTCACAATGTAATGCAAGTGTCAAGACAAGAGTATGAGAGTTGCACTGCAGATTATGCCTTCAGACCTTCACAACTGGTCCCGCGACCGTTCCTTTGATTGAGGAAGGTGTCTTTCATTTTTCATGCAGTGTCTCAAACTAATGTGCCCTTGGCCAGAAGATAGCCATTACTGTCAATAAAGGGCCCCCTGGTTCTGCACCAACATCGCCGCCTTTTGATACCCTTTAATTTCGGGGTCTTTAGGGCCAGATGAGTCTCAACCTTCAGAGGATGATGTTGCTTATTCCTCTGAGGCCCCAGATAGTGTGGACTTGTCTATGTCAGTGGCTCCTAAGAGAAGGGTTGGTGTATTTGATAATGGAGTCCTTTTTGGCGGGCCTAAAGTGTTGTGGTTTGTTTTGGTTTTTGGTCTTTGAATGGTTCTTTTAAAGAAAGTGGACTTGTATGCAAAGGTTGTGCTTGAATATCATTGGTTCGAGTTCGAGTCTCAAGAGTAGCCACCATGTAAAATGTCAAAGTTAAGTTTGTCTCCAGTCCTTCCTCTTTGACTTTGCTAAAGCGAGACCAAAATTGGATAATGTTTCTTAATTCCCATGTATCTACAGTCTACTGCACTTACACTTGAATTGACATTCTCAGACTTGTCATTACAGTTTGAAAATTAATTTTGTGATCAACTAAAATCATAATGAATTTTAAGGTTTAAGAAGTAGTATTGGAATTCGCTGTCATTTTGCTTTGGTTGTGGATATATTATTCAATAGCAATTCCCGTGATATGCATTGTTGGAAACATAATTTTCAGTTGGTATGTGTTATTTGCATTCCACTAGGGTCCATACAATGAGCACAGTTTGATGAGCCAGAAAAGTACTCCGCATGTATTTTGACACGTTGAAGCTTAAGGTCACCATGAGGTAAAGACACGAGTTGGGACCCACGTGGATTCCAACACTTGCATATGGGAAGGTTCAAACATGTATGAGCTATGATCCGTTGAATGTGTTTGTCGTACAGACAAATCTAATACTTGCACATAAATAAGTTGGATTCGTCCTGTCAATAGAGATTATTTGAATATGGTATATACTATAATATTTTAGTGAATGTGACAGTTCTCATATCGTTGGATAAATCCGATCAGTGGAGATTATTTGGATATGGTATTTATAATATTATAGTGAATGTTAGAAAGTAAAGACATATCCGCTAAAAGAAGCTAGTCTTGTCAAATTGAAATTCTTAAAAACAAAATATAGATAATAAAATAATTACTATAATTTAAATTGTGTACTTATGATGAGGCTGGATGGCTTGAAGACCAACCGCTGAGTTATGGACCGATCACCAACAACACTAGAAGAGTTGGTAGTGTTGGTGATGGGTCATATTGTGTGATGATTCAATTCAATATTTAATTTGGAATATATTAATAGAAGTCATGTTGCTTGTAATAATTGATTGAATAGAGGCCCGTTGAGAATCATATATTTATATATATATATATATATATATATATAACAGAATTGCATTAGCCTTGTGGACTTCCTAGTCAATAGCAGCCAAAGACTAGCGCATATGACAATAGTCCTTTTTGTCCGGCTTTCCCTGTTGTGCTGAATATCATTTTTAGTCTTTGACTACTTAACAAGTAGCAATCCACATATGACTCGATTTTGGTCTTTGACCACTCAACAAGTAGTAATCCATATATGACACTCAACTTCTTAATTGTCTTAATTGGAATTCTTATAACAAGCACAATAAGACAACTACAATTAAGCCCCTAAGAATACCAATCCATTGAAAGAAACACAATTTTCAGCAATCACAAAAATATCGAGATAAAAGCACAAGATATTATAATAGTGCAAGAAATTAACAGTCAATGTGATTAGCAAGAAATCAATAATGATTAAACCTTGCTTGGAAATCCCAAATCAAAAATCACCAATCTAATGCCTAGATAAATCATCATATAGAATATCGAAACAAATTTATGGGAACCTACAAATCCAAGGATCTCTCTTCTCCATTGGTCCAAATTTCCCATAAAGATCATCATTGCTGAGCACATTGCACTCTCTGGGCACCACCGTGCATATCTTCGTCCTCATCATATGCTTCTTGGGCCTGCTGATGCTTCCGCCGCATCTCCTCCTCCATGTTCACATCATGCAGAGTAGTCTCCTCACATTCATCCAACTCCATATCCGAAATCTGCATTGAAGGCTTTGGAGGCAGCACAGCCTCGAGAGCCTTGCATTGCTCTGGAGTCATGGAGTCTGGGAATTCCACGGTGAAGTGAATATACAGTTTCCCTCTCATGAAAGGTCTAGAGTACATGGGCATTCCCTCATCATTTATGGCCTTAAATTGGTCTGTAAGAGAGATAACAATCAACCATAAACAATATACATCTAAAAATAATAAGAACATCCACCAAGAGAAGACGCAAATAGAATTCAAGAATCATCACAACAAGATATCAAGAATCATCACAACAAGATATCACGATGGTACAGTTGCAGTTAGAGAACGAAGAGATCCACAATAAGAAAAATCATACTAAATACCAAACAAACAATAAGTATAAAATAAAATGTGTTCGGGGGTGGCATGGACACGTGCAAAGAAAAACTAGGGAAAGAGGAAGATCAAAGTTAACATGGATAGAGTTAGTAAGGATATGATAGTATGTGGATTGAGTGAGGCTACGGCATAAATAGAACGGAAACACAGGGTTCATGTAGCGGATCCACGTAGCTGAGAAAAGAGGCTTGATTATTGTTGTTGTTGGGGGTGGATTTCATAAAAGAAAGAAAAATTACTTATAAAAATACAAGGTAGCAGTATTTTATTCATTGATGGGACTTTGCTGGTTTTGTATTTTTAAAAGTTTGGACTTAATTGCATTTGCTGCAATTCCCTGCAGCAAATTTTAGTTCAATCACAAGAAGATAGGATGGCCCCCAATATGAACAATTTATTAATTTTCATCCAACAAAAGTAGCTCTTTAAGTTATAAATTTCAATTAGTTCTACCACACTAGAATTAATCTGTACTCACCAGGCTTGACAACTTCTCCAGGTTGGGATTTAATTAGAAGCTGCCTATTATCCAGATGGGTCAGTATAAATTGGAAGCCACATAGTGCCTCGGTGAGGGACAAGGTGTGTTCAACGAAGAGGTCGTCACCCTTCCGCTTAAACCTGGGGTGATCTTTCTGGTGTAGAACAAAGACTATGTCCCCTGTAACTGTGTCAGGCTGCAGGAAAAAAAAAAAAAAATGATTTAACAAAGCATAGCACTTCAGTCATTTATAGTTAACAAATATCCAAAGAAATCCTTTCTTACCGCCTCATCAGCCTCCCCAGGGAATGTAATTTTTTGTCCATTTTGCATTCCCTTCTCCACATGTACTTCTAGAACTTTCTTCTCCTGTAAAACCTTCTCCCCCTTGCACTGTGGGCATCGATCCTTGTCATTTATGGTTTCACCGGTACCCTTACACTCATTGCAAGGATGCTGCATCTGCTGGATCATTGATGGACCGAGATGTCTTATAGAGACTTTCATTCCAGACCCTTGACAGCCCATGCATTTCGTTGAAGCACCTGACTTGGATCCTTTACTGCAAATCATTGCATAGCCACTCAATATGGAGCAAAAATAGTACCAAAACTAATACTAACAATAATAATAATCAACAGGCATGGAACATAAATGATGACACAATCAGTAGCAAAAATAGTACTAATACTAATGCTAATACTAATAATAATCATCAGGAATGGAACATAAATGATGACACAGTCAGGTACTCACCCCTTGCACTTGGAGCAGAGTACATTGCGTGAGAGGGAAAGTTTCTTTGATGTTCCGTTGTAGATATCCTCCAGAGAAACCTTGAGGGGATGCACCACATCCTCTCCCCTCCTCTGCCTTCGGCCCCTGCTGCTTCCGCCACCTGTAAACAGATATATTTCAATACCAAACTTTCACGACTGTTTGAATTCACTCACATTGAAAACAGTTTCAACTCGAAAAGTTACAATTTCTTACCACCAAAAGGGCTACCACCAAAGAAGGATTGGAAGATGTCAAAAGGGTCATGCCCACCAGCTCCACCAGATCCCATTCCTTCCTTGAGAGCATCCTCACCATACTGATCATAAATTTCACGCTTCTCCGGGTCACTCAGAACTTCATAAGCTTGGGCTAGCTCTTTAAACTAAAAAATAAAACTTACAAAATTTAGAACATTGAGTACTCAAAAAAGTATTAGTAAACAAGTTGCAGCATATCATACTCTGTTATAAAACTAGATAAAAACTTCCAGAATCAAAGTAATTAACTTAGGCATTAGGAATAATTCAACATGCACAAAAATAATTTACACATTCAGTCTATTCCGAAAACAACAGGGAATTGTAAAAGAAAAATCATGATAAACTTGCAATTATGGATGGTTTGCTAGAATTCTTTTATTTAATATGAAGTGCCATATACTCATAAACATTAGAGAACATCCCTAAAAATCCAAGGTTTAGTTACTGCAGCCAAATCAATTCACAAATATACAAATTGGGTATGCATTTGTGCACAAAAATTAACATAAAGCCCAGTTCTTGACAAGCTGTTGTACCAACACCTGAGCTCCGCATAGACCAAAGAGGGGCAGGTGGTGATAAATCTAATCACATATATCGCGAATTTCAGGTGAAACTGAACAAATCAAGACTACCCTTTTCTATGAATACATCTGATTACATGAACAATAACAAGAACCACCAATCAACACACACTTACACATATAATCACACACACACACACATAAATATAGCTGATCTATAGAATTGAATGGATGAGGAATTACCTTCTCTGGATCGCCTCCTTTGTCCGGATGATTTTTGATCGCGGCCTTTCTATAAGCCTTCTTCAGATCATCCTGCGAAGCGTTCTTCGAAACCCCTAGGATTTCATAGTACTTCGTGTTGTCGCTTTTCTTAGGTGCTCTCCCAAACATCTTCGATTATCAATCAAAAATCTACAGATACTCACACACAATAAATCAATCAGACGTTGTGAATCAGTACCATGAAAGAAGATCGATCAATATATATATATAGAGAGAGACATAGTTTCTATATAGAGAGAGAGAACGAACCGACGGCAACCCTAGTTAGAGAGATCGAAGGATTGGGTTGCGCTTGACCTTTGTGGTGTTCAGATAGGAAACTACGAAGCACAATCCGAAAGGAAAGAGGCCTTGTGGTGTGAATCCAACTGTGCTTTATTGGAGAAGTATTGGACGGTCCGGATTAATTTATGTTGACAATTTTGATCAACGAAGACTTGCAAGATGTTCTAGAATCGTCTACAAAACTATTTTTTTTCTTATTTATTTTTTCATTGTTTAATTATGACCTCCTCCAAAATCATGTCATTACAGATTTATTTAAAACGAGATGCCCTATAATGCTCTACAAATTTATTTTCTTTCTTATTTTTTTTATAGTTAATTATGATTTTCAAAATAAATTCCTTTACTTATAAAATACTCATATTACCACACAGCATTACTATACAGTCAAACAAAACAACAATATAGTAGTATCGAAACTAAATAAATATTATTTAACATGTATAAACCCATGCTTGCAAATTCTTTTTTGATTCACATTATTTTCCTAAAAATATTTTTATAAAAATAAAAAACGATTCTAGCATGTTTTGTTTGCTTTAATTCTCTCAAATCAATTTTCAAAAACTCCGTAAATAATTTTAAACAACTGAAAATAATAATAATAATAATAATTTTTTTTTTTCTTTTTCATATCTCAAAATGAAATATCATTCTTGAACCAAATAGATTCATTGCAAACAGGTTTAAAACTTCAAAAACACAATATAGTTTTCAAAGAACTCTAAAAGTTAATCTTTTTCTGAATTTTATTTTTATATAAAATTATAAAACATTATACGCTAAATAAAATTTTAATCTTTTATTTTTTAGTCTCTAAAAAGTATGATTTGCCAACTCTATTGAACTGAATTCGAATCGACATCTGACAAGTCTAAATCAACGATATAAAAAGAAGACTCGAACTCGCTCGAAACTTAGGAGTGATTTGGGATGAAAAAACAAAGTACCAAAATCACTGGAGCCAAGTCTATATGAAAAGAATTAAGGACTCAATTATTTTTACATCATTTGGTGCTATTTGATTACTTAAATCAGTAATTATTTTAAACTATTATTTAATTAAGCACATTATAAAACGCAATATAAATATTATTGAAAATTGTAAATGCCACTTGCAATGGAGAACATGAAGAACTTCGAAAAAAAATATCAAAAAAATATATTTATTTTTTAACTATCACTTAAAAACTTTTAGTATTTAAAATTCAGCTTTTAAATTTTCAATATTTATCCATTATTTTGACGTAAAATATATTCTTCTTTCAGATAAATAATTTTATTTTTATTTTTATTTTTATTTTTCAATGTTTGGCAAATGTCAAGATTGAGCTCTAGTTTATCAAGTGAGATGTGTAAGATAACTTGCCAAAAATAAATAAGTAAATTATTTTTGTTAGGTTTTAATATTTTATGACAACCAAACACGATAAAATAAAAAAGAAATATTTTTTGGAACTAATTTTCAATTTTATCAAACAATACTCTCTCTCTCTCTCTCTCTCTAAGCTCACACACAAATTAGAAATTTTTTTCTTTTTTCTTTTCAGTCACACAATACAGGTTTGAGCCTCAAATATAAAAATTAACAAGATTTAGCCTTAAAACTTGAATTAAATACACCCCAAACAAATTTAATCAATGAGATTTTTTTTTTTTCATATTTCTTTTAGATTTCTTCACCTAAATGGCTAAATCTAATGAATCAAATTCTTTTACATGCTAGATCTACGCAAGATCTACAAGTATTCTTCAAATCTATCTGGTTTTTAAAGTTTATTTATTTATTTATTATTATTAATTATATTTTGTAATTTGCTGTTAACTTCTGAATGTTTATACATATCTATATAATTTTTAGTATTTTGTATTATTTTCAGGGTAAAAATGTCTGTGTCCAAGTGCAGGTGGTGGATTGCGTGAGCAATGTGATGGAATTTATTAACGGCTCATTTACTTGCATGTTAAAAGTCTATTATTGTCATTAATTTAATAAAAAAACTCTAGACCATTAAGTCTAGTGTCAGATTCTTGTCACTTGTATTAACTGATCGGTAAAAAAATTTAAAAAGAACATTAAAATTTATTAAAATCTCATATTTATTGAATTATGTAGTAACAAAATCTGTGACGGTGAACCACGCTAAAACATTATATATTCCCAAACACTATTTTAACTCCAAGTCATAAAACTTCCCCTTGAGAATTTTAAAATTCACCAAATCTAATAGGGATATATTTGTGATCCAATCCAACAATTCAACAAATTTTATGTTGTTGAATTCACACCTAATTTAGTAGTTTATCGAATATCACTAAAATCTTCACATTTGGTGAAGTACCTGTGTAATTACATGCATTCATCATGTAATATCACCGTTGCAGGGAAGTTTTTCTCGTGCCCAAGAGAGAATTATTATTTTTATATAAAAAACCAGATCTGGAGAGAGCAGCAGCATAAAACACTACAACTATAAGACAATGCTAAGCATAGGAAAATACCACTACAGCCAAAGAAATACAATGACACAATACACAAAGTCATGCTTATAGCAATTTCATAACTACGCAAATTCCAAGTCAAAACACCAGTGTGCCACCACCAAAACATTTAGGAAAAGAAAAGAACATGATAAGAATAAAGCAATCCCCAATTTACATTCATCATCAAATCCTTCTACTGAGTAACTGGTAGTGAAAGTCAATGGAGTTTTCCAATCATCCACGGAATGCTTAATGAAACGTGAGACAGGTTTGAATTTTCGGGATATAATGGCATGCATTTCATTACAGCATAAAAGGATGGTGGATACAACACCGATTTCATCTAACGAATTATGTCCTAGCTTTCTTCAATTTTATGTACAATGAAGAGAGAGATGCTATAAGAGAACTCGGTCAGAAGGGGAAGGTCCTCTGGAGTTCCTAGTTCCAACACTTCTTAAGTTTTATAACTTAGTTCATTCAATCACAACAAGGATAAAACCGATTGGGAACCGTAACTACAACGAAAATACCTCCTAATAACATTTACAAGTACCTATTAGCCAAAGAGAAATCCCAGCATTGTTGGCCATTTGAGCCACATATTTGCTCACAGTTCCAGCTTTCATTGAAGGTTTCCTACCTGCAGTATTCTGGAAATCGTAATGAGCCTCAATGTTAAGAGTGACGAGGTACAGCTCTTCTTAAATCTCAAAAAGGACAAGAAATAACATATCTTCAAAAAAAAACACGAATATGATGATGTTCAAGATGCTACTGCAGTCAAATAACCATTTTTGCATCTGTTTCCTATCTCACTTAAACTTGTACTGTAGTGCTTTAGGTAGCATTTTTCAAGTTTTAAATTCAACCATTTTTTATCCTCTTCTTCGTTTTTTTTTTTTTAGATGATGGATTCATGCCTATTTCATGGAACACCCCACAATTCTGTTCCCGAGAGTAAGGGAGGGAGTTGTCCTGTGCTGCCTTGAGTCCCAAAAATTTGCATCTATTATCTCCCAAAATATCAAGCAGAAAGAACAACAAACAGCGATTAAGAAGAGAGTTTGATCTGTGAAAGTATAACTAACGTTTACATTCTAGAGGTAGTTACCATCACTTGGAAGAAAAAGAAGTATAAGGAAACAAATGAGTCCAGAAAACAGACACATAATATCCCACCCACAGAGATGGTTGCTAAATGCAAGAAAATTATGTCTAAAAAGGTTTGACGTGGAAATGCAGCGCATCAGCAGAAGCAAATATAGGTAGGTTTGGGAAAGAAAATAATAATAATAAGGTAGCATTGATTGATATTTTAAGTAAAGGGGAATGCAGGTTGTTCATGTACTTTTCGACGACAGAGGGAAGGTCCAAACGGGGTTTATAATTTGCCATAGAATGTACCCTTTAGAGTCCTTTCATTCAGGAAATTCACCGGGTGGGTCTTGAAGACAGCGTCTTTGTGGGGAACACCCATTACATTGTTTTAGTATTAATCAACATTTGGAATGAAATGGATACAGATAATAGATTCTTGCATTAGGTGAAAGTTTTTAGGACAATCTCGTGTTACATTTGACTGGCTTAGACAAGGCTTAAATGGAAGTTAACGTATAGATAGATACGTACATTGTGGACACATTCGAATGCTGAAATCATGGCATCGGTGTAGCCAGTACATTCAATGCTTCTGTCCACTCCTCCACCAGTCATCTCAGCAAGCACCTAAAGAACAATCAACCGAAAAATTCAATCACTTATGTGAATTACAAAGAAAGGGCTAGGACTGCCAACAAGTTAAGAAAAGTACCTCTTGAACTGGTTTGTTATGGTCTTTTGGATTGATGAACTCTGTCACGCCAAACTTCTTTGCTGTTTACAAATAGAAGCAGATCTCATCAACTAAATTTCATTTTTTTTCGAGTAGAAAATAAATAAAAGAGGAGTATCAACTAGCATTGTCACTCTGTAGTATGTTCTGGCAATGCATATATAGTTCTATTTATAGTAAGCACATTGCTTACCTAGTTCAAATCTGTTAGCATTCAGATCAACACCAATAATTCTTGAAGCCCCAGAAATTCTGGCGCCTTCTGCAGCCTATTAACATAGATTTACCATAACATAAACAACTGCGGCCTAATAACATAGATTTACCATAACATAAACAATGCACTAAATATTTAAAAGAGAAGTAACTCACAGCAAGGCCTACAGCTCCCAAACCAAATACTGCAACAGTTGAGCCCTTTTTTGGTTTGGCAACATTCAAAGTGGCACCAAGGCCTGTAAAACAAACACCCGAAAATTTGTTTAATACATTAGTTAAAAGCTTTAGCGTAAACCTTATGAAAATTGGGACTAGAATTAGATGACGAGTGACGCCCGTCCTGTACCTGTGGAGATTCCACAGCTGAGAATGCAAACTTCGTCGAGAGGGGCAAGGGGGTTTATCTTGGCAACACAACCAACATGGATCACAGTGTACTCGCTAAAGGTGGATGTTCCGACAAAATGGTAAATAGGCTTGCCATTGATCGAGAACCTCGATTTTCCATAATGAATAATCACTCCCCTGTCGGTGTTAATCCTGAGGAGATCACACATGTTGCTCTCTTCTGATTTGCAATGAGCACAATCTTTGCACTTACTGGTGAAGACAGGAAGCACATGGTCACCTGGTGCAAGATCGGTCACGCCCTCTCCCACACTCTCCACAATCCTATATACCCACCAAAATTAAATAAAATGACATCAAAAAATAGAGGTTTTGGATTCAACATAATCATAAAACTCACATTATATTGTAAGAATCACAAAGGAACATTCAACAAAAATTAAATAAAAGGATAAAATAGTGATTTTGGATTCAATATAATCAGAAAACTCTTTATATTGTAAGCATAACAAATGAACAAGCAAACACTATTATATTGAAGTAGAGTAAGACCATTTCTGGACTACAATTAACATACCCTCCTGCCTCATGCCCGAGAATCCGAGGAAACACGGAGTTCTGTCCCTGCAATAATCGAAAAATTCATGGAAATTAATGTGCAGTACAAGCATAATGGATATATATAGTCATGAGTCTTAACTAAGCTAACAATGGTTGAAATAGAAAATGAAGGTTAATTTTACCTTGGCTTCCCAGAAGTAGACATCAGTGTGGCAGAGAGAGGTACAGAGGATCTTCAGACGGACCTCCATTTTCTGTGGAGGAGCCACCTCCACTTCTTCAATCACTAATGGCTTCCCTGCTTCCCATGCCACAGCAGCTGCAACATGAAACATAAAACACCCATCATTTCACAAATTCCAGATGATAAAAGTCATGAATCAAAATTCTCTCCCGTCACGATTTTTTTCCGTGTTCCCAGCTGTTGGTGCATTTCACCACTATCAATGGTGAATTTAGCTTATGGGTTAAATTTTACCATTATAATAACGAAATTCACCATTGATTGTGGTAAAATTCACCAACTGCAGGGAACTAAAATCGTGTAGAGGATTGGGGTCCTAAAATCATAAGCAGTAATCAGTCAATCTGAATGGACAACAGGTCCAATGAAAGTACAATTCAATATATACATAGGGAGTATATGAATTAAAAACATCACCTTTTGTCCATCTAGAGAAATATCAAAAATTAAATATGGAGTATTAACATCCCAAGAACCAGCTTTTAAAAAAAAAAAAAAACAAACAAACCACCATAATCAAACCCTCCCCTAAAATATAATTAATTGAAAATGATGGAGTAGAGTGATTAAAAAAACAAATTTAATTCAAACAATAATATAAAATCTGACACACACACATTCATAAGAAGGGTACACAATGAAATAGGAAGAAGAAAGAAGTAAGCTTTTTGTCCCTAATGTCACTATTACACAATTTTATATATACCCAAAGTTCATCAAATATACTAAAATCCCAAATTTACATAGCAAGAAAGAAGAAACCAACACTCAAAATGATTGACTGAACCAGGAAACAATTCTGCAAAGAACTACTATAGTACCAAACCCTTGAATAAAAAAAAATAAAAAATGTTTGAACCCAAGAAAGAAATCACAAGGGAGAGCTGAAATTAAGGTGGAATAGAGAAATATATAGAACATCACACCTCTGCAACATATGACTTGACCAGCTGTATTCGACATTTCTTCTTTTTCTTCTTCACTCGCAACCCAAAAAACATAAAAAACAGAGAAAATATGATATAAATGAGAGTATATTATATATAAAGCTTTTCAATCTCTGAAGTCGGTGGTTTGAGATGAGACTATTGTATTGGATGGGTATATATATACTATGAATGGGAAAAGAAACAATATGAGAAAAGTTTACAATTTTAGTGAATCAATTACTTTAATCAGTTAATGGGCAGTCTGAATAAGCAGAGTTGTTTTTGTTGGTATTATAATAAAGTGTAATGCAAATTCAGTAGGCTATGACAAAACCATCCCTGGTTTTCATTCTAGGGGCTTTTGGACACTGGTTTTACCATCCGTTGTTTTGTCGTTCTTGACCTTCATTATGAGGGATGTAAAAACATTAATGAAAAGCCAATATGATCGAGGTACCAAGAATATAATATTCACAGACAATGATGAGTTGTTATTTCTTGTTTTCGATGAGGTGTTGCTTCTACTTTTCAAACAGAGTCCTACGGCTTCTTGCTAATATTTTGTCAGTAATTTTATATATTTATTTTTAGGATAACCTCCACTTACTTCCCCCAATTTGCACTTGATCACCTTAACATTTGAAATTAGATCAGCATGACCAATAAAATGGAGTCAATGGCCAAGATAAGATGATGTCTCCTCTACCTTTTAAAGTAGATGGTAATGATTCAAGTCTTTAGAGGAGTAAAATGATGCGTGTCAAGCAATGTTCAAGGGGAATGCGGGTAATACCATAGTCAAAAAGATGACTATAATTGAAGACACATGATGCAGGCCTAATTCTACAGTTATGTTGTACACCTTGAACATTATTATAAAGCATTTAAATATAACAAAACATGGTTAAATAAGAAGACATCAGTTCTTTTTTCTGAGTTTACAAAAAATATATATATATTTAAAGAAGTGATCGACCTCTTTTGAGTCAGGTCAAGAGTTTCGATTATGAGAATATGACCAGATATCACACCTTGCCTACAGCCATTCAGGCCCAAACTTTTAACTTCAAAGAAAGGACTGATGCATGCATCAGCTGCAACTTATGTCCGTGGAACAATCGATGGTTGGGGGCCTGAGGGTACCTTGCCCAAAATTAAAGGGCCCAAAGTATTTCAATTTGGTTATTTCAAATTGGCTGATGTCTGTGTAGCCTACTTCATATCTGCTTGTGTGGAAATCAAAGTATTCATTTCTCCAACGAAAAAGCAGTAAATAACAATTCATAAGCAACATAAGTAAGAAGCATATGATATAATTATGCATAAGGAATGAGTTGATATCACCCATTGCTTTTTTCACCACCTAGCAACAAAGCTAAATGAGTTGTAAAAAATTGTGGACTGTATAAAGGCGGAGAGCTTACATGATTTTATGAAGATCTGTCTAAGATAACTACTGGCAGCTCCATCTTCAAGCATCAAAAGGAGCACAATGCAGACTGTGCTTGCCATAGGGATATCAGGGTAACTTCAACATAACCACGGATCAAGGGTCAGGAGGCCATTAACCGATGTTACTTCAAATTGTTGACTGCGTGATAAGTTGTCTGCCAAGCATTCAGACCTAGAGGTATTTAAATCAGGTTCTTCTAACTCTAGGTATGCAAGACAAAGTCCCAATATAAAGAAAAAGACAAAAGTAGCACTTTTACCATGCCTGAGAACTGAGAAAATCTGTAGGAAGCACTGCATAAAGCTCACGAAGGAAGTTTTCCTGCAGAATCAGGTGCCAATTACCAACACCACACTTAAATGCTTTATCACATGAGACATTTTAAAATAAGGTAATAATATATATATATAATCATTTTTCTTGCTTCAAATACCATTATAAAATTAAATCGACCACAAAGTAAGTTTACATCCATTGAAATGAGCTTGACCTTCTGAAAAGAAACCTCCTGATTTGTATTTCTCTGTTCTCTAAATACTAAACATGAACATGATTAACTCCTCACAATATCCAAAAATACAAAAATTATATAGTCTTTTATGCTATAGTTGCACTAGTATTTCAAATTTCCTCCTCTCCAATCTTTTCTAATTCAGAAATACATTTCAAATTGTGCAGACTTAATTTGAGGAAGTTCCACCACCACCAACAGAAACCAAGCTTGGGAAGTTTGTCTGTTCAATAATAAACCCTTGTTCAGAGCCTACCACTGGAAAAAAAAATGCCTACAGTGTCCATCACATGTCAATTCTATCTCAGCAAATTCCATCCTGTATCCAACACATAACCAAGCTATATATTTTTAGTTATCCTGCTAGTCCAGTATAAACAACTTTCATTTTCATTCAGATATTGTCAATTCTATAAGAGTGTTTCTACTATGATTCCGACATTGATTCAAACAAAGGGCTTGAGTTGGTTTTCCAAACATGTCAGTTTTAAAAGACAAATCATGATAGCTTTAGTCAATCATCAAGAAATAGACAATTAATGGACAAGGGAAAACAATATAGTTCATCATTGGATATTCAAATATTGGACAAATATAGGTGGAAGACATGCTAGATGCATTCATAACTAAATATCTATAGAACAATAATTCTTCTTCTCTTTCACCAACTAAAAGGAAAAACTACAAGTAATATATACAATTTACCGGGGTAAAAAATACAAGTAAGATATACAAAATGAAATATAAATTGAGAATACATATGTAAACTATTTGAGTCAAAACATTTAAGTGCATAGATAGCTTCTTTGAGGCTAAAGAGTTGTTCAGTACCTTCAAATAAACAACTTCCAAGTGTCTCACTGCATGGGCCACGACACTTTTCTATTTCTTCAGGCCTGCAGCTACATCAAAGGCCATTGTTCACTGCAATGAAAGATGTTCTCTAAGTATTCCCAAATGAAAAAAAACAACGTGAATCCGTAGAATATTTTATCACACTCTACCTGAAAATATGTTTGATGGCACTAATATGCAGATTTGGGTTCATCTACCCTGTGAGAATCACTACAATCCTTAATGCCGAAACCGCACTTTCTTGGCCTTTAAAATACCATCGTGCAATACTGTCATGGTACATGTATCCGGCTGTATACCCTTAGAAGACATCTCATCAACAAGGGTTACAGCTATATCCACGTCTCCTTGGCTGCAATAACCGCAAATGAGAGCTGTGTACGTCACTGTATCAGGTTCTAGACCTCTATCAATCATTTCGTCAAAGAGGCCAATAGCATCCTGAAGGTTATCTGATTTACAGAAACTGTCAATCAAAACTGTGTAACAAATAACATCAGATTTTAGTTCCGCATCCTTCATTTCATTCCGAAAAGTCAAAATGTCCTTTATTACTTCCTTTTTCCCTTCTGCATTTGGACGGGATCTAGCCCTTTTCAAATTTACTTTAAAATGGCCATCAAGCAAAACCGTGTAAGTGATAACATCAGGTTTAATACCCCTCTCCCTCATATCATTGAAAAGATCACGGGCTTCCCGCAAACAATTCTCTCTGCAATAACCATTTATCATCATTGTGTAGGTAATGACATCAGGAGTCAACCCTCTCCCAACCATAGTATCAAAGACCCGCTGAGCCTTTATCATATCTCTGGCCCGACAAAGAGAAGATATAAGCTTACTGTACATTATATTACAAGGGGCATCATCTGAAGACAACACTGCCTCAAATAGCAAAAGGGCTTTGTCATTTTCACCTTCCATACATAAATTTGTCAGAAGTTTTAAACAAGAACTCTTTTTCATTATGATTCCTTGCCTAGAAAGCCTCTTAAAAATTTCATAGGCCTCTCTTGTGTAGTCTGCTTCACAATATCCATTAACCATTGCAGCATAATTGTCAAAACATTTTTCTTCCAAACTATTGAAAAACATCTCAGCTTCCTTCACCTTGCCCCCTTTGCATAAGCCTTCAATGATGATGTTGTGTGTAACAGTGCTGGGTTTCAAGCCTTCTGCCTCCATATTTTTAAGAAGGTAAAGTGCTTCTCGTGCAAGGCCATTTCTAGCAAACCCACCAGCAAGAACATTGTAAGAAACAATATCAGGTTTTAAACCCATTTCTTTCATTTCCTCAAATAAATCCAACGCATCAGCAAGTTTTCCATGAAGACAGTATCCATTCATCAAAGTTGTGTAATGCACAATATCTGGAACCATGTTCCTACCCTTCATCTCAGCAAGCATCCTCAATGCTTCTTCCATTCTCCCCAATTTGCAGAAAGCATCGACCACAATATTGTAACAGACTTCATCAAGGAAAATCCCCAAGTCCTTAAAGTTATTGAATTGGTCTACTGCCTCTGCAGCCAAACCCATTTGACACAAACATTGAAGGATTGGGCTAATGATCACGTAGTTGGTTTTGATACCCTTTGACTCCATTTCATTATGGATAGCCAGAGCTTTAATTATATTCCCGATCTTACAGTATCCTCGAACTAATTCAGTGTAACAGTATGCATCTGGGACCAGCCCCTGTTTTTCCATATCAAATAAGACACTCTCCGCTTTTTCCAATTTCAACTCCTTGACAAACCCACGAATCACAGCAGTATAAGCATATACATCGATTGGCACATTTACCTCACTCCATGCTTGGAGCACTTGATACCCCAAGTCAGACCTCCGATGTGTACAAAGCCCTTCAATATAAGCCGCATAAGTAAAGATATTGGGGGTTACTCCAGCTTCCTCCATCTCCTGAAAGATGTCAACAGCTTCTTCTAGATCGCCTTTCCTACAAAGTGCCTTAATCACAATACCATAGGTGTAGACATTAGGACTCAAACCCAGCCTCTTCATTTGTTGATAAATGGCCACAGACATATCCACTTTACCACTCACAATCAACCTATTCATAAGAAAATTACATGTCATTATATGCGGTATGAATCCACGCCTTCTTGTTCTAAACAAAGTATCAATGGCCTCATCAAACATGCCAAGACTAACATAAGCCTTAACCAATGCATCGAATGCTCGAACCAACTTATTGGGCCCCTCGGCCTTAAGCCCCTCCACAACTGCTTCAAACAAAGCCAAAACGTTGAAACCCAAATCCTCTTCTTCCGAACCAATAACCTCCAACCAAATCGAATCCAACCTCATATCCAAACCCCAATAACATAGTATCCTAATAATCATCATGTAAGTTCCAACGGTATGCCGAAACCCATTTTCCTTCAATTCACGAAAAAATGAAAATGCAAGACTAGGTTCTCTTCTTAAATTGTTCAGAATATCAATAACCCTAGATGAATCTAATTCCGCTATGTGATAACCTAAAGAACTATGGTTTTGGGTGCATACAGTTTGTTCATCAGAAACTGAGTCTGACAAGTAAGGACTCAACTGGGCAAGCGCTGAATCTGATTTAAATCGAATAAATTGAGAAAATTTGATCAATTTGCTAGAACATACCAACCTGGTAGTAGAAACCCACATGGAAAATCCAGGGCCGGCCATGAGATTCCAAATATTTTGAGAGGCCATAAGAACTTTCAAATGTAAGGTCCTTGAGTTTCACACACGCAAAAAAGAATTATAAGAGTGCGAAATTTTAACACGATGTTTTCAAATTCTATAGCTAATATAATTGTGCCCTTGTGCATTGTGCATAAGACAACTAACTAATAATTATAAATTTATCACCACCAACAAATAATTGTGCACCTATACAGTGTGCATAAGACAACTAACTAATAAGTATAAATCTATCACCACCAATAAATAATTGTGCGTCTGTGCGGTGTGCTTAAGACAACTAATTAATAATAACTAAAATTTTTTACCACCACCAACAAATAATTGTGCGCATGTGCAGTGTGCATAAGACAGCTAACTAATGACAATAAATTTATCAATTAAAGAGTGCGAAATTTTCACAGGCACAAAATAAAAATGAAGAGAACAGAAAACTGCAGCTTCTTTTACATTCATTGTTTATATAGCTACTAAAATTTGATGATTACAGATGACAAACATATGTGAAGATGAGGTGACTATATATATATATATATAAGAGGCTGAACTTGTACTACTGAAGAAGTAGTGGGACTTTTAGGTTATATGTGGCATCCACTATCATATATAGTTTTGTCTTTCACTCTTTATATTAACTACACTACAGTTTGTGTGTGTTTTTTTTGGGAGCCAAATACCCACAGTGATTGATTGATCATTGCTACAGAAGACCTGTGCAAATTAATAGAATAAAACCATTAACTTTTGTTTTGTTAAAGCCTGCTCTTGATTTCCATGTGTTCGTACATTCTGATGGCAATTGCTTTGACAGTATTATTAACTGAAATTCTAGCTGAGCCAACTTCAAATAACATCAATAATGGTGGTATGTGTCTTCAAAATAAAACCCTTAATTTGGCACTTTTAAGTATGAGCATAATTTAGAGATCGAAAAAGTTAATTATTACCTCAACCCACTAGAAGGGATCCTTAATTTTCGTGGGATTGAATGTGAAAATGCAAAAAATTATGAGGAAAAGGGGTATGGTTGCTGCTGTTGTGAGATTGGAGTGGAATTAGGGAGAGGAAAAAAAAAAAAGTACCTACCATAGATTATGTACTCGATCGCCATGAAAGACACATGTAGAAAGGCACACATTTATTAAAATACTAAGAAAACCATAATATATTCATTCAGCTCTTGAAAGCCATCACACACAGTGACACACACAAAACCCTAGCTACTTTTCACTATTGGAACAAAGGTAAAGGCCCGAATCAAACGAACCAAAGTTAGAACAAATCAAATGATGAGATTAACGAAAGAAACAAACATATATAAAAGATCGATTCATGCAAAAGGAGAGAAGAGAGAGAGAGAGAGAGGATGAACATACCTTGTCACCTTAGGCGATGGCGGAGCTGCGCCTTGCGGAGTGTCGAGGTAGATTGTGTCGTCTGAAACTTGCCCTAACTTTTTTTTATTTTTTATTTTTTCCATCCCCTATGGGCCTCTCTAAAATCTAAGACCCAAGGCGACCGCCTTGTTCGACTTAGGCCAGGGCCGGGCCATGAGAAAATCGGTATACGTCGACAAAATATTCCGTCTTCAGATTAATTTACAGCTTCAAAGCATTTTTAGAGAAAGAGTATCTAATAAGAGCAACAACTTCCATGGATGCTTTGTTTGCTTTCTGGAGAGAGAAACTGAACAGGGTTGCTGGAAATATTTGAGAGAGTGAGAGAACTAACTCTGAATGGCAGCGGAAGTTGAACCTTGTGACAGTTCGCGGTTGACACATCCTTGGCCAAAACCCTATTTTCCAGATATCCCTAAACCCATAAAACCACGAACTCGAGCAACAGGTTATTTTCTTTGAGGGTAAAGTACACCAATACTCCTAAATTTGGCTTAAGTACATGTAGATCCTTTTAAGTTTGATAAAATTCACAAAGATACATTGATAATAGGAATTAATTTTATTATTTTTTAATTTAAAATTGACTTAAATATCCTTAAATTAAATAAATTTAAATAAATTATTGAGTAAAACCCATACGAGAAACTCAAAATCCTTAACGCACTTTTTCTTTTTTCCCTCTTTCAGACCCTAACCCAAAGAACTAATATATATATATATATTGTTCGTATGTACACACGCGCACACATATATCATCAGCATCACAATTCACGTACACGTATATCACCAAGCAAGGCCTATTTCCCTGAAATTAACATGATGGAGGTGCTCTACGCTTTGATGCAGAATTCCTTTATACTGAACTATGGATTGACAGGGCCAATTTTGTTGTATTTCATCCATATGTCGATGTAAAGTTGTTTTTTTTCTGTTAAACATTCATGTTCTTGCTTAATTTTTTTCAGTTGATTTCTTGTGCAGTTGCAAAACAAATCAGAGATGAAATAACTGCCGAGATATCCAGGATGAAAGATGTAATAGGTGTTGTTCCAGGATTAGCAGTTATACTAGTTGGGGATAGGAAGGATTCTGTAACATATGTACGCACAAGAAAAAAACCTTGTCAATATGTAGGGATTAATTCATATGAAGTGCATTTGCCTGAGGACTCCACAGAGCAAGAAGTGCTCAAATATATCTGACTTCAATGATGATACCTCAGTTCATGGCATCCTTGTTCAGCTACCTCTGTCTTCTGTATGTTAATTTCAACAAAATAGGCCTTGCTTGATGATATGGGTGTGTGCGTGATTTGTCAATTTTATATTAAAGGGTAATAAAGTTAATTCATCATTGTCAGGGTGTCTTTGTCCATTTTATCAAATTTGAGGGGGTATAATTGTCCAAAAATAAGATAACTTTCATCTGCCTATACTTATTCCAAACCTCAGGAGTGTTGGTGTACTTTACCCTTTTTTTTAAAATGTGAAAAAAATAATAATAATAAAAAATAAATAAATAAAAACTCAAAGCTACTTTTTTATTTCTTTATGTTTAAATGAAAAAACTAAAATTAAAAATTAGGTGATTACAATTCCATAATTAATTACTAAATAGTAATACGCCCCTTTGTCACTCACTGAAAATTTTCCAATGGTGGCCCTTATGGTAATTAGACTCACCTTATTTAAAATGAAGCACAATAAAATAGATTTCTCTTGTTCAAAAATTACACTAAACTATCTATCTCCACCTTCCATTAATGATTAAAAATTCGAATAATATTATTTGTACATGTCAGCAAAATTAAAATTTCAGAATGAAAAGTCTGATGGCTGAATTCAATTCCCCCGTTATACAAAAATAAATTTGATTTTAAATGATATATATTTGATTTGCGAATTATTGCATATATTCAAGATTTATCTATTAGTTGAAAGGATTTTTTGTCTTTAAACAAATAATAATAATAATAATAATAATTACAAAACTCTAAATTTTCTTTTTTCTTTTATTTATTTTTTTTCAATTTCCAACTATAATATTATAAGGACAGAAAAATAAAATCGTACTCTTCATAATAATGCTGTCCAACCAAAATGTTAGACAAATAAGTTGTGCAATTCTTGAAATAAGAGGAAAGGCTCATGTTATAATATCTTAGACAAAGTGGGAGTAATTTACCTCTGAAAAAAAAAATCAATGCCTTAACAAACATACAAGTCTATGGGGGGGTCTATAGATTTAACATACAAGTCTATAGATTTTTGAGAGAGAAAAAAAAAGGGGGGGGGGGGGGGGGGGGGGGGGGGTCTATAGATTTTCATTTCCTGAAAGTCCATTTAGCTTGGGGCCCAATAAGCATAAACGTGGGCCTCCTCAACAAGGTCAATATAGCCCGAGTCTATAAAACAATACACATAGATTGAAGCCCATTACTCAGGCCCGTACGAAAGCAAGCAAAAGAGCCTGACCCATTAAGGAGACATTTATTAATTTTTTGGTAGGCTAAGAAGAGACATGCCCACTCTTACATTTGATCCCGAATTATTCTGTGCCAACCCAATAACTTAAATCACTTACGCAATAATTTCACACGTTACTTATGCTACAACCATATTAAATTGCTTACACAACAATTTTACTTTGTTGATTGTAAGCAATGTATGATGTATTGTGTTGCTTAAGCAGTGCATAATGCAAACACATGATCTTAATACAAGAAGTGATCCTCATTCCTTGCATACACTATAATGATTCGCGTGGGACTCGAGTTGTTCACCTCTGTCTTTAAAACAAAAAACAAAAAAAATTACTGTTACCATTGGTGGAATGGCCTTAAGGAAGGTCTGTGCAATTATGACAAACTCCCCTATAATTAAAATACTGAATCAAAATTCATCAAAAGACACTTTATCAATTTTTTATTTTCTTATCATTTGATGAGATTTTGACAATATGGGGACGATTAACCAGAAAAGATATTTTAAACTTCTCTCTCCACAAACTGAATCAATCCCTTTCTTCTCCCTTTATCAATACTTTGTAAATGAGGTTCATCCACTAGTATTTCATTATTAAATATCAAAGCTCAACAGAAATTATAAAATGGTCTAGAGTCATGTAATTCCATCCAATCATAAATTATTTCGTAATTAAAAAATTAAATAAATGACAACTTATAATTGACCATAACCAAATGATCCCAAATCATCTGATTATACAATTCATAAATTGTTATGAAAGCCACAAGATATGAATGGACAAAGTAATAGTCAAAAGGGTTTGAGATATCTCATTTAAATTATGAGTAGAGAAGTCCCACAAGCTAGGTATAATGTCATGCAATCATGATGACATCCAATTTAAATTTTATTTGAAAAACCATGAGATTTGGGCACTTGTTATCAAAGTAGTTGGGCAAACTATATCCTTAACATTAAATAATTTAGTCACAAGAGATCATCCACTTTCATGATCCCAAACAATTTATAGTATTATTAGGTGACACTCATCTTTTGATGCTAATAGTATCATAATTTATTGTCCACATGTCTTGTTCTAGTGTTTGACAACTATTGTTTTCTTTCATAAAAACTAATATAGACATACAAGCCATGCACCTATCTTGCAAATGTGTTTAAGCTCATACATTAAATAGTTTTGCAATAATATTTTTCAATTATTTTAACTGATTTTCATAAATTAAAATAAAATTTGATAATAAACTTACACACATTTTTATGCAAACTTGAACATTCAGTCCAATCTTCTATTTTAAAAATAAAAATTATACTAAAATTTGACTTTAAAAGGTAGATTTTAAATAAGGGTGTCAAATTTGACATGACACGTTAACACAACACGAAATAAATGGGTTTGAGTTTGACTTAATCGTGTTCGTGTGTTGTAATCTTGTCTACCCGAATAGACACGGTGATTAAACATATCGTGTTTGTTTAGACTTGTCAACCTGTTTAACTAAACGTGTTAGATAAACGTGTCGTGTTCGTGTTAAAAAATACCTGTTTAGCTAAACGTATTGTGTTCGTATAATAAAATAACTTAAATGTGTCTTAACATATCGTGTCAAGTCTTAACTCATTTATTAAATAAATTATACGTGTATAATAATCGTATCGTGTTCGTATCAATTCATATAACAAAATACTCATGTTCTGACAAGACCTGTTTACCCGAATTATTAGCCAACAAGGAGTCGCATGAATAAATACACACGAATTTAGATAGTGGATTGCGGGGTTTGGTTTGTCGGTGTCGGGCTTTGGTTTAGGAATGTGAGACCAAAACAAGGAGTCGCATGAATAAATAACATGTAACACGAATTTAGATAGTGGATTGCGGGGTTTGGTTTGTTGGTGTCGGGCTTTGGTTGAGGAGTCAACTACTGCCCATACCATTGCATAATTCGCGACTTCCCAACACAAACACTAGTCACTTTGTTTGGACCACTCACTTTGTGTCCATTGTCTTTGTTAGGATATTGTTTTTATTCAAGTGATGGATATCTACAAGCGTTGCTTTAAAGTTGGAATTGACTTCCGTGGCTAAGCAAATGTAGGGTTCAAATGAACCATTCGGTTTGGACTTTGCTCGTCTAGGGTTTGATTCGGACTCATTTATTAAATAAATGAGTTGTTACGGTTCCGAAATAGATTTCTACTTTGTCATTTTACAAAGTAACTGTTCTAATATTTGAATTCACATTTAATAGTTGAACAACATTTTCATATTCAAAAAAATAGAATAATTCAAAAGGGTCCAACAAAAAAAATAAAATAAAAATTTTACATGGATAATGTTTTAATTTCTCTAGAAAATCAAAATCAGAAAAAATTTACACAATGGCTACCCGTTAACTAAGTCGTCCTAAATTTGATGACAATAAATGCAAATACATATGTTTTCAACACTTTCCATTTAATTTGGTTAATTTAGTTTAAAATTTTTCCAATTGACTTTGAATCTCCTTAGGTTTGATTTTAAAATAATAAAAAAATTTATGCCATCTCTATACGTGTGAGTAATTATAGTTGTCCTTCTTATAACAACGTGCTATAATAGAATGAGATTTTTACTCATTGACTGAAAATCTCTTAATTATAACCAAAATGTTTTTGAGTGGAACAAGAATTTTCTAAATTGAATTTGTTTACCTTCTACTTATAGTAAGTTTAATTTCATGACACATTACAAATCATCTGAAATTTAACATACGATAATGTGAGCAATAGATAACGCAAATGATCTTAATCCTTGTGGTGTAACCGATGCAAAAATAAAAAAAATTTAAAAAAATAAAAATAAACAAATATTTTAAAAAGGAGTTATCTTAGTGACTAGAAATCTGTGAATTAGATTTGTAAGAACGTTAATTCATAGCTCATTTATTGAGTCATCTGGCGTTAAAGAAAAAATGGTGCTAAATTATTTTCTTATGATGTTTGCGAAATGATTCTCAAAGCAGCATTGATGGATCGTAATCATGTGTAATTTTTCTCATCAATAAAATTTTCTTTCTTGCCTTAAAAAAAAAAAACATTCTCAATTGTGGAAACTCAATCCAACCCTATTCATGTTTGAAAACTCCTTTACTTTTTAACCCCACCGTTACAAATTTATCCACATGTTAGAACTTAGGATGAATTTTGGCTAATTCAATCCGAATTGGATAAGAATTACTTGTGATAAAATTATTAGTGATTCGATAGTTAATCTAACATATTATTTATAATTAAATTTATATTCGATTTTATAATTTATTGGATGTTCAATGCTACCAAGACCGATTTGGCTTGGGCTCCGAGCCACTCCTTAGTTCATTCTAAAATCTAAAATTTAGATTTATGATCTAAAACGCCTCCACATTAAAATATGAGTAAATGCATTAGAACCGATCTTTTATTTCAATTTGCTCATTATTTTAATTTTTTCACTTTTTGTTTTTTTTAAACCACATAATAATAAAAATAAAAATAAAGTACCAGTAACAGCCCCCGCCATCTCTACCCCCATTCCCCACCACACCATGATAATGCCTCCACCTCTTGTTATTCATTCCCATCCTTCTTCTGCTTGACCTTCATCACACCCCTTTTCTTCAGCCTCACTCCTCTCTCTCTCTCTCTAGTACCACTTTCATCAACCCTTTTCTACTCCTCATCAATTAAACCCTATTTTCCCTCTTTTTGTTATCCACGATTGCTCTTTTCTCCTTTTTCTTCAAGAACTCTCCACAAAGATACAAACACCATTAACATTTTCTCAAGAAAATCAAACACAAACCCCAATAATTTTCTTCCGCAATTTGTACATACACACAGTACACACACATATATCCCAGTCACTTATCCCCGTTTGTTTGATTTTCATTTTGTGTTTGATCATGATCTCCACACCCTTTGTTTTATCATTCACTATCTTCCTCTCTTTTCCCCTTATTTTCCTCTTCGCTCATCGTTTCCTCCCTCCCAAACACCTCCAAATCTCTCTTCCCGACGAGCTCGATGACCTCGCGCTCTTCCGACGAGCCACGCTCGCTTCCGTCCACCCTCCCGGTTCGATTTCCAGACTGGGTATCACAAACCCTAACCCTAAAATCGCCTTCCTCTTCCTCACGAACACCGATCTCCACTTCGCTCCCTTGTGGGAACGATTCTTCCAAGGAAATGAAAATCTATATAACATATACGTACACGCCGATCCGTCGGCGAAACTGACCCGTCCCGGCGGTGTATTCGCCGGCCGCTTCATCCCCGCCAAGAAAACAGGGCGCGGTTCTCCGACGCTCATCTCCGCCGCGCGCCGCCTCCTCGCCACCGCACTCCTCGACGACTCGTCGAACTTCTACTTTGCCCTAATCTCCCAAAACTGCATTCCCCTCCATTCGTTCCGATACATCCACAACTCTCTGTTCTCACCATCACAGTCCACTGAGTCAAATCGCAAGTTGACTCGGTTCCAGCACCAGAGCTTCATCGAGATACTCTCCGACGAGCCGCAATTGTGGGACCGGTACACGGCGAGAGGAGAGAACGTGATGTCGCCGGAAGTCCCGTTCGAGCGATTCCGAGTAGGCTCGCAGTTTTTCATACTGACTCGGTCTCACTCGTTGATGGTGATCAGAGACCGAAAGCTTTGGAGGAAGTTCAGATTGCCTTGTTTGAATCTGGACTCGTGTTACCCAGAAGAACACTATTTCCCAACCCTTTTGTCAATGGAGGATCCGAATGGGTGTAGTCAATACACTCTCACTCGGGTCAACTGGACCAATAGTACGGGAGGGCATCCGCACACGTATCGTCCCCAGGAGGTGTCATTGGAGGTAGTTAACGAGCTCCGTTCATCGAATTCGACGTATTCGTACTTATTTGCTCGGAAGTTCTCATCGGATTGCTTGAAACCGTTGATGGACATAGCCGACAATGTCATTTTCCGGGATTGAAGTGGATCCGGGTAAGCCACATTTACTCTCCATTAACCACTTCTAATTCTCGAATTCACTTTTTGGGTCGGATCGGCCGAGTTGACTCTGATAGAGTTCAGTGTTGAATGTCCGAGTGAACTCGCTACAGTTACTTAATTATGCAGTGTTCACGAAAAACTATGCATCAGATTGCCTTTCTTTAAAGGTCTCATCTAAACACAAACGTGTCCAACTGTGATTGGTTTAGAAATCAATAATTGTCGGCTCCACATGTTTATCAACTTTGTCACAGGTCACAACTTAGGCCGATTGAACCTAAGAATTAACTGTACTAGAAAAAAACATATTAAATCGGCCCATTTATATTACTTGAAATTATGCATTTCTAAAACTTGCATTTTGAATTTGTTTATTATTATTTTTTAAGATATGTTTATTTATTTTGTACGACAATTATTTATTTATTTTTTTGGTTCATCATTACATTTGTGTATATGTGAAACCGCGATAATTGGTGACCAATTTATACATATATTTAATAGGCAGATGACTAACCTACAAAAGTGTTTGTTTGGCAATTAATATGTATGTATACCCGATTTTGGGTTTTGGGAGGGCTGTAGATGTGTGGGTCCTACCACACTAATTTCAAGTAAATCCAGCTGCAGCACATTGCACGTGCTAGAGGTGTTTCACATTGGATTCATCGCGTATGCAGTACCTTTTGAATTAAAGGGTAAATGCATGCCCCATGTAATTTTGCAGATCATTACTCTTCTTGTGTTTAACACTTTAACTGTATAGATGTATAGATTTAAGTACTCATTGTATTGGGTAATGGGTAAGTGTACATGTTTTGACTGGTCATATGGTCACGTGGGCTCTGACCGTCAGATTACAACTATTGACTTTATTCTTTGATCTAGATCTGATCTGACTCAAAAAAATTTGTCATTGTCGTACTCACGTTATAGCTTTTAATTATTATTATTATTCTTTTTTCTGTTTCAGGATGATGAAATTGAATGGAATCTTGTGTTTTTTTCTAATTGCCATGCGAACGGAGGAAAATGTAATGTTGGATTTGGATAAGGCCCAAGCCCAGACCCAACATGGTGTGATCAGCGTCCAAGTAGGTGCTCTGTGTGTATAGAGAAGAGTGTCAACATGGTTGATTATGTACTTTTTTTTTTTTTTTTTACGGTTTGGAGGAATGTGTGTTGGATGGATGGTGTGGGCTTAGTGTGGAGTAAGAAAAAAGCAAAGTAGCAAAGGCTCTTTGATTTTTTTTTCTGATAAAAAAAAAAATGTAAAAGAATCTCCCATTTGCTCCTTCTTTCAATCCTTCCCTTTTTGTACTTATCAACCTCTTTCTTTTCTACGTTCACTTTTGTCTTTAAGGTTAATTTATCTACTTTCGGCAAAGGGAATAAGTGAACCTTAAGCAAGCACACCTTTTTTTATTATTATTTTTTTTATTCCGTCTTTTTTATTTCTCTAGGTAACAAGTGGATGTGATTGATTCATGAAAAATGATGTACAAATGGCCGATTTCTTGGAGGGGTGAAATTTGGGAATTTGCAATTTATACTTTATAAATTTTAGTTGGTCATAAAATAATAATTTTTTTTATGTATAATATGATGTTTAAATAGAAAACCATATATGTTATATTACTCGTAATGTTGTACATATTCTAACCGTTTTAATTTTTAAGAAAAATGATACATGAACCAAGTTCACCCTTTCAACAATCAAACCCTAAATTTTCTCTTCAAAGTTTTCACATTCTGCTTTTCTTTTTATTTTCTTTTTCTTACACTCCTATATGTGAACGCATTTATAGCCCAAGTGATAGGTTGCTCAGTTCCGATGTCTTTGAGAGCCCCACTTCGATCCTTCCACCCCCTATGGTGTAAAGAATCCTAACTTAGGGTCCGCTTTATTTATATAGGTAGCTCTCTTGAGCTGTTCTTTATAATATTTTAAGGAGAATAATACTATGATGAAGCATCTCACGCTCTATCCACCCAATCGGCTGTTTGACTTAAGGGATGAAATGTTAGAGCACTCTCGTCATGACATTTTTCTACTTTGAGCTTTGGAATTGTTATTTTGGGTGTACATAGTTTGAGAGATTGCATTACATGTTACGAGCACACTAGTATTTTACAACTAAATTAATTTCCCCCGACTCTTAAAAAACAACTTACCGATTGAAATTGCTCAAGGAAACGTCAACTCCATCGTGAAACTCTACGAGAAGCTCACCGAAGACGCTTTTGAAAATGACGTTTAATGTAGTTGTTGGTTCACCTGGCAATGAAAATTTTGATTCGTCTCCTTGCACTTCTTGAAAAATAAAATTTTGATGGTTGTCATGATTTCCTTTTTTTTTTTTTTTTTTCCAGAAAAATACAATATATATATATATATATATATATAAGTTTTACAGTGAAACAAGCGCAGCTGCCGCAATGACATTTTGTTTTTGACACATATAACGCCAGTTGTGTCATTTAAGTCCAATGCCTATTGACATTCATCTTAAAATGCCACTCAAATGTTCAAACAACTTCATTGTTCGATTCCTACTTCCCTTTCACAATCAATCCACATCTTATTTGGGTTTTCCCGGGTTAAAAATAATTGCAGATGGGAGAACTTCCCGGTCACCAATATTAGAAGAAAATGCAACACAACAGCTGCAAGAGTGTCACTTCTGCTTCTGAAGACATAGGTACCTCAGCAACACAAATATAATAACTATACAATTCTAAGGTCTTGCAATAAAATTCTCACTTTTCAGATAAAAACTAGGAAATGAGAAAGTACCATCTATACAGAGAACAAATGAGAAAAAAACAACAAATCCAGAAGTGCTAAACCACATCAAACAAGATAGATGCTAGTAAAATTACCTAAGGATGCAAAAGATGATAATCTTTTTATTCACAGTTTCTTTTTTCTGTTTTATTTTACGGTTTTACCCTTTTCCCCAGTAACCTCTAGAGAGAAATGCACACACCCCCATCTCATTACCGCCTAGCAAGGGTATCACCGCTGCACAGTGAAGAAAGCACGCAGAAGGGTAACCATCAACCTCCCTAAACTAAGGTAGTGACAGACAAATGCATCAACAGCATCACGGGTCAAGTTTTTTTTTTTTTTTTTTTCCTTTTATTCTCTCAAATTACCTTCCGTTTCTTCGTAAAAGAGGGCCACAATACTATCGCTTGGGTTCATTCAAGGTCTTCCCCTCAAAAAATTCACCAAGCATTCGGTCAAGATCCTCGGCGGTGTATCTGATGTACTTCTGGGGGTTCTTACCATTCTCAACCAGAGACCTGTGACACATCAAAACCCAATTCCAAAATCAGAATAAAGTAGCAAGTACAAAGGGAAGCTCTACTTGTCCAACTATAAAGAAACCGTTCTGTTCTTAATTTATATAAATATTCAGAGTGGTCTATTTTGTTTATTTTAGCAGAGCCACAAATAGTGTATTTATATAGAACTTTATAGAATTATCTAAGGATATGACATTTTTCAGACCACTTATTAACAATTTCGTGATAACCCCAACTTTTTCCAGTGAGGGTATTATTATTAATTTTTAGATCAAAAGCATAGCCATACAAATTTGTGTCTTCAGATGCTTAAAAGACAAAAACAAAAACAAAAAACAGTATAAAAAGATCGGAGAAAACACACCCAAATCGTTTAATGAAATTTCTGTATGCTGGCAACAAGACTTCAGCAACTGCAAGCCTAAGAGACTCTCGCAACTCACTGTCAGGAACAGTCCATTGAGATTGTCTTTGATGAAACTCCTCAAACTGCATATTGAAGGTCTTCAACCTGATAAAAACAATTCAGTACCTCTACTCAGCTAACATCCTTGGAAAATTGTATATATGAGGACAAAATGCAGAAAACAAATTTCAGAAAGGATGCAACTAAAAATTGACCTGTCCTTAATGAGAGCTCTTGAAACTCCACTGCTATTTCCTCCGTCAACACCAACTGAACTACCAGCACCCCCGGACGAGGTCAGACCCTGAACAGTGAGAACCTGCAGAATCTACAGAAAGAAAAGCACTCTAAATCATCTTTGAATGTGAACTAAAAACTTTTGGGACATCAAACATATTTGTAATTTTTACAGGGATGCTATTCAGGCTTCAAGCACATGATAGCACATTATTTTATTCCAGGGTGAAGAATATATTTTGGCAGTAATAAAAATATAACTAAAGAAACAAATGGAAGGCGTGAGAGCAGATATCTGATTGTATTAGGCTGAATTTCTACGTAAGTCGACAACAATGCATCATCCACCCGCACTATTTCCATGCTTTCAGGTTTTTAAGCAAGTGTAAAAATTTGAAATCCTACTATCACAGAAATTCCAAGTCCAGTCCAGGACACCAACACAAAATATTCATGGTGAGACCCTTGCTTCTTGTCCCAAATGCATATGAACAGAAAATCATACTTGGAGAACAAAATTCACATTATGATGGCTAGAAGTAAAGATGGAATACAATGCAACTAGAAGGAAAGATGACCAAACACACAGCATTTCCGTGCAAGTAAAAGTATGTGATAAGCAAATGCCTTGCAGTGACATCTGTACACTAACTCCAGGGGATGGAAAATCTGCATAACTTTATCATTGCAATTAAAAAGAAAGTTAAATTCTCATAAATAAATAAAAAATTGAACTAGAAAAGATATATTGTTATTCCGATATAGGACTAGATAGGAATAAAGACCTATTACTAATCTGCTTCTTAGTTCTATTCAAAAATATTCCAAAATAGAATTTGCTGGTGATGTTTGTGTTTCACTTTATTATATATTTAGAAATTGTTACTAAAGTGTGAAATATGCTAGACCAGTAACAGTAAAATCTTACCCACGTTAAGTGGCGAAGTGCCACTATTCCTCTAGCTAAAAAGCATAGATACTTTGAAGGATAGTCATGTGAATGTCAGACATGATCCTCCTCAAAACATGTTTCTAAGCCATCAATGTGTTCAAAGCAATAAAACAAAAATTTTAATGTACAGCTATAGCTATCATGTCAAATGCAGGATGGACATGACTGTTTAGTTTTACTATAGATAAAGAACATTATCACCGGATAAAGCCTACGTGGTTTCAGTTTTGTACATAAATTTGTACAGAATTTAGGATATGATATCTATAAAGCATGTGGATGCATGTGTGTGTTGGTACTAGTTTGCCTGTGCTTAATTGGACAAAATTCCCAAGTGTCACATCTTAGGAATTTCTTGTTCATAAATTCATAGAGAATCAGGATTTGAAAATTAAATGACCATGCAGCCTAAATATAGAGCCATGGCATCTAGAGTAATGAAAATAAACCCAAGCTTCTTGATACAATTTCAAGCACCATCAGTGAAAGCTACAAGTCAAGAATCAGATCTGGTTTAGTAATACATATGGGGTTACAGAACAAAACCTTGTGCCAAGCAATCCTCTTATACTGATTTGCATGTTGCTGCACAATTCTGCGGTGTCTCTGCACCCAATCATCCCCTAACAAGTCCTTGGCTTCGGACCTTAAAACAACATAAACAGTGTCATGCATACAAGACAGGCTTGTAATGCTTTCAACAAGCCAAATAGAACAACACGAGTAACAAACCTGCGTACAGATCTGACCATATAGTGAATATTGTTCATAAGAAACAAGTGGGTAAGAGCAGGATCTCTATACTGCTTGGATTTCCCATCCAAATTGGTTTGAAGAGCCTGCATTATACGCATTGTCACGGAGGCCAACTGAGAATTTGTTTCTTCCCCATTTTCAAATTCTTGGAAAAGTTGCTTCAAGGTTGATTGATAACTGAACAAGTTTGATTCATCATCATCAGGTCAATATGTCAACACAATCAATGTTAAACTAGGAGCAAAGCGTGTAGCAGCAGCAAGAATAATAACAAGCAGCATAGCCTCATAGTTTAGACCATCACATTATCACTTCAAAATTAAGATATAGGCTTGAGGGAAAACTAGCTCTTGCGTAAATTCAAGACATATTGCATTACAGTCAAATACTACAATTAAATAATTGAATAAACCCGTAAGCATGAAATACTAGATTGGAAGCAGAGCAGGTGGTGGGTTGGAATGAACAGCCTTTAGGTTACCCATAATTGGCTTGAGTTTGAAGTACCATAAAACAAGCTCGATATGAACCACTAAAACTCTGTAAATACTGCATCAGCTAACAGATTTTCACTGAAAAGATCAACAGAGAACACAGGTCCTGATGGGTTGGAATTTACTCTCTGTTAAAAGGGTGTTAGAGTAATGAGATACTGAGGACAAACATGAAAATCAGACAAATGAGGAACCAATATAATATTCTCCATGGAATCAAGCAACGAGGAAGCTTCTATGACTTCAGCACATTTGAGGTTATGAGAAAGTTCAAGTTTTATTCGTAGCCATGGAAGAGTGATCCGAAAAAAAACAGCCAGCGGAGAAAGTCTAATTGTTCAATTGATTACTTCCCACTCTTTCTGTATGATCATATCTGCTTTAAAGGATTAAGTTTCACAAGGAGCTTTCTCCTAGGGAATCTCCACAGCTATTTTCAAACTAGCTTTGGTCCTAGTAGTGGATCATATAAATGCTAACATGAATTGCAATGATGTATGTTCGATACCAGATGATAGTTGTACTACTTGGTCTAGTGTATTGTCGTAGGGAATCTCCACAGCTATTTTCAAACTAGCTTTGGTCCTAGTAGCGGATCATATAAATGCTAACATGAATTGCAATGATGTATGTTCGATACCAGATGATAGTTGTACTACTTGGTCTAGTGTATTGTCGTATCAACTCTATATATGTTCGATACCGAAAATTTTCCTTCCTTTTTTTTCAGTTCATATTTCATAATGTAAGAAGATGAGGGTGGGTCTTGGCGCAATGGGAAGTTTGCTTCATTGTGATCTGGAGGCCACGGGTTAAAAACTAGAAACAGCTCTCAATGCGGAGGTAAGACTGCATACATCTGATCCTATCCAGACCCCGCAATGACAGGAGCCCCTGCACTAGCCTAGGCCTTTTATAATGTAAGAAGATATTCTCATTATATGAATTGGAACTTAAACTGAATGATCTCATTTTATTAACATTTCCTATAAGGCATGCAACATGTCAAACAAACATTCCAAATTAAAAGGCATTATGTATATATTTTTATAAGTAAATTAAAAAGGTACTATATCCCATGAAGTTTACAACACTTAGGATCAATTGTACAAAAAGATAGAGAGATTGATGAGAATGTAAGTAGTGGAGGAACGCTGGTGGGGTTTTATGTGATAAACAAATGCCAAATAAGTTAACAAATAAAAAGGAATGTATATAGAACTGTCATTAGACCGGCTATATTATATGGAGCTGAATATTGGGCATTAAGAAAGAAACATGAACAATGCATCCATGTGGCAGAAATGCGGATGTTAAGATGGATGTTAGCAAAAACTAGGAAAATAAGTTTAATAATCAAAGGATTAGGGAGAACTTAGGTGTTGCGCCTATTAGCGAGAAAATAAGAGAAAGTGGACTTAGGTGGTATGGGCATATCAAACGCCGACCTATAGATGCACCCGTAAGGAGAGGAAGATTGATTTGCATAGAAGGTAGGAGATAAAGATGTCGACTGAAAATATCATGGAATGAAGTGGTACGAAATGATTTTAAAAAATTAAATCTAGTAGGAGATATGGCTTATGATAGAAAAGAGTGGAAAAAGAGAATTTATGTGGCCGACCCCATTTGTACGGGATAAAGGCAAGGACGACAATGACGAAGATGATATCCCATGCAATTTACACTTTACAGCCTTGATAACTATAAATACAATGGATTGTTGAATCTTCTAAGCAAAAAAGATTGATGGATACTTATGTGTATGTGTGTGTGTGTGTGTGTGTGTGTGTGTAACTAAGTAACTAAAGACAAGATAAAAATATTAAAATATGACCTTAATTAGTTTGCCGATATATACAAGAGTGTGTACAGCAAAACAATAATCTTATGCAACAGACAAGTATTGGATAGACAAGCAGAAAAGTAAAACTGACTTACTCAAACAGAAACTTCACATAGTTAATCACATAGCTTGTCAATGGATGGACAGTTCCATCCAACACAGCAGTTTTTGTTGCATCTTTTTCAACTGCTTCTTCAAAATCACCAAAGGTCTCTTGGGCTGTCTGGGCGAGCCGCTTTGTCAAACCAAATGCAGATTCTCTAATTTCATTGCAAGCTTTACCCTTGAAAAGTATTTCAATCTGCCAAGAGCTCAGCTTCAAGTTAATAAAATAATCTATACAGCCATTCCAAGTTGTATGGATACCAACATTTAGCATTCTAACATGCAAAATAGTGCAAGTCAGCATCAAAGAATATACACTTTGAATAGACCTGCCAATTCTTAATAAAATTCTTTGGTGGAACACTTGATGATTCAAGAAAAATAGCAGTTCGATAAATGATATTTCTCTAAGTATGACCCATATGATAAACCAATGATGACAAAAATTAATATCAAGATAGGAAGAAAAAGAGATCTCAGAAACAGAAAAAATCACTATCATAGACGCGAACTGCTATAAGCATCAAATTTAATTAATGTTTCACAATTTACAAAAAATAAAAGTACATTAAAATAATGTTGCACAATTTACAAAATATATATATACACACACACACACACACACACACACAAATACTAAAGTAAAAACACTAGTGCAATATCGGGCATAAATTAGACTAGCCCAGTAAATGATTACAAAGAGGGTTTATGAGAGCTACTCCAACAGCCAAGATTAATCCAGCACATCCATTAGATAGCTTAGTTATTAAATATAACCAACAAAACTCTCCACGAGATTATGACATTGCATGCATGTACATCATCCAATATTGAATACATTTTATGTAATATATTGGATAGGTTTCGCCCTTGGGTGTAAATTCAATCCCAATAATTTAATTTTTAGGCAAACAATGTCATATAAATGATTGAAGTCCAGTAACTGAATCAGCTTGAAATTTTCCAGGATCTTAAAGTTCCTGCTCTTTTTCAGGTCTTTAACAATTTGACAACATATCATTTCACTGCATATTATCATCACCTATTATATTTCTTGGAGACTTGAGCATAATATAAAATATTTAATTTTATAATATTCGAAAAAGTTTTTCAGTTTTGCCTATCATCCCTGATCCAATAATTAACAAACCAGATCCTTGCTTGGCTGAGTAACATTAAACATACCTCTGAGTGAAGCTCACGCATAATCTCATACATGTCTAAAAGCACAAACAACTTTTCAGGTGATCTCTTGCTTTTGGCAATCGCATCTCCAAAACTAAGTAGCACTGCAACACTACTAGCAGTCACTTCAGCAAAACATTGATCACCGAGAGAATCAACGCCTTCAAACATTTGATCACAGACTTTTCGCTCTCCAGCAAACAGCAGTTTGACCTGTTCAAGCAATATTAGATAGTTGAAGGAACATTTATCCACAAATTTGTTAGAGTCCAAATAGAACTTACTGCAATCCGCATGAAATGGATCCAATTCCCAATCTTAGCCTCCAAAACCTCCCACTGCATCTTCTGAACATCATCTTTACTAAGTTTTTCAACCCCCAATTTGCGAAGGCTTTCTTCCAGAACTGAAGAACGGGTATCCCTAATGAAAAAAAAAAAAAAAAAAAAAAGAAAAAAGAAAAATGAAGGTATGAGTATAACACACTTATTAGTTAATTTCATTATAATAAAAGATAAATTTTTTTTTTGACAAGTAATAATTCATTAAAAAAGCGTTCAAAAGGGGAACGTGTCCCTCAAAAACAACACGAGGCCAAATAGGGCCTTTAAATCCTCAACAAATCCAAAAACTCTACAAGCGCATCCAAGGATTTACAATTTCTTCCTAGAACCCAACAAAAAAGGGTGCTAAAAATGGAGAATTTCAACGACCCAACATGATTTTCCTTTCCCTCAAGGGATCTCCTATTTCTTTCAAGCCATAGACACCACCAAACGAAATAAATCATAGCGAGTAAAATTGCAGACAGATCAGACTTTGAATTCTTCATATGTATGTGTTGCTTCTCTCATAACATCTATGAATTTGAAGACCATTGCAAAATTAGAATGGGAAATTACTGCTAATTTTAAAGTTGATGCTATAGTTAGAATACCTTTAGAAGAACAGAAAATTGGTATCGAGGTTGCAGTCTTCAGTCACTCTATTGGCACAATTTCATGTCTCTGTATTCCCATTTTTTCTAAACAATTTTATGTTCCCCATCACAATTAGCTGGAACTAACTTTGACTGCAGAGAAGCTTGCAACTAGATTCTTATGGCAGATCACATGGTATTAAAAACACTTTATTTCCTAAATCAAATCCCAAAGAAGCTGACTGCATTTTCTCAATTTCAATGCCCAAATCAGATTCCAAAGCAGCAGACAGCAGTTCTAAATTGCAATTTTTTTTTTTTTTTTTTTGTGCACTTAAACAATCACATGAATCATATGAATAAGTATAGGTTGAGAAAATTGGTTCCAGAATAGATTAAGGGAGGGTGTAATGCTTCCATTATCTTGACAAGAACAGATGGCATAACCCTCGTTTATTTATTTATATTTATATATTTATTTGTTTATTTATTTATTTGAGGTTGGACAGAGTAGGACAATAATTTAGAGCGGGAAATAATTTTGGATGATATGCTGACAGACCATTATCATGTCCGGTCTGGATCTCAGACAGATTCTGAATTGTTTCTTTATGCAGAACATAACCAGCTTGAACATAACATGAAGTGAAAACAGAAGTTGTTACCTGTATATTTTCAGTAACTGCTGTTGGTGACTAGCTTGAACCATCTGTTGTGCTAAATCATGCAGCAATGGCAAAATTCTTGGTGGTATGAGAGTTGGAGGTGTATAAACAGCATTTTCCAAGCTACTATTGTGGTGCTCAGAATGATTACTCTTGATTCCAGAGTCACCCTGGTTCAGTGGCGATCCTGATGACGGTCGTAGTGCATTTGGGAGACACTCAAAAAGACGATCAGGTTCCACGGGTTTGCTGAACAACAGGAATATAAAAATAAATAAATGCAGCCTACTTGAGAGGCTAGGAAAACTTCCCCTAATTCATGTATTATTAGTTTAGTCTTGAAGATGCATCATGTATAGTTGAATGTATAAAACACAAAAGAAGTAACAAATTATGAACTCTGAAAAGAATCAATAATGTCTTTGATCAAAACACATTTCTACAATCTGTTTATGCAGATTAGGCAAGGAAAGGTATTTATAAGATATAAAGCAGTTTCAATTAAAGAAATGATAGCACAGAAGTGAAACATTGGTCAATTATCTTGATTTTTGGTTAATATCTTGAAAGAAACACCAGAAATATGATATGTTATTACATGCACATGATTGGCAACCAATACCCAGAAACATCATAAAATGTCTTAAGAAAAAATGCCCCTTAGCAACTAGAAGAGACTCGGGAAAAGCAACGTATCCAGAAGCTCAAATCCTTTTAACCTTAAAGAATTAATAATAATAATAATAATAATAATAATAATAATAATAATAATAATAATAATAATAAAAGAAAGAAAGAAAACTGACACAGTAAAGACACAGGAAAAAGATTACGAAAATATTTTATTTTACTTGTCCAGATAGAATCATAGAAACATTAGCTATAGGAGTAAAAGGAATCACAATAATAGCCATGCTATACAGGAAAAAATGCCAAACAGCATTGATCCAGGATGTTCATAAGATGAGCTTGGCTGAAATCAAAATTCCGAAACTAATTTGTGGTGACGAAAGAAAGGATAAATTAGAGTAAAACATTCATGGGATAGAGGAAGTAGCATGAATTTAAGATAAAAAAGAGAAAAACTGACTAAGATGCTTGGCCACCTGCAAAAGAGATGCACCAGTGTGGAAGAGAGAAATGGTCTGTGTTGAGGGGAAATGCCACGGAATGTGAGCAGAGGTAGAAAGACACGTAGTAGTGTATCACTTAACTAAAATTATGATGCTTTCTCATAGTAAGATGAGGGGTGGCAGTTAAAGGAACAATAGCAGCTAAAGATATCAGATACAAATCACAGAAGGCATCATTAAGAATGCTATAACAAACCTGTAAGATGCCAAGAGTTGCTTGAACTCCTCTTCCAACTTTGAAATAGCCTTAGCAAGTAAACTATTGGCATTGTTGACCACCCCATCACTACTCCTAAAGCTTTTGTTGCTGCTAAAAAATCGAATGTTGCTTCTTAACTGCTCAATTGCTTCAAGATAACTTTCCAGGTCTTCATGTGGCCCTTTAAGTATTTTAGCCTCTGCCTGCAGATTGGCATAATAAAAGTATCAGCAACTGTTAAAAATAAGTATACATTTTCACAGATATCATTTTATGAAAAATAGATGATATACCATGGAGGAAAAGAACCGCAAATGAAAATTTTAAAAGCATGAAGAAATTGTAACTCCAGAAAAATATTTTCCTGTCCATGACTCTGAATTGGAACTTTGTGGGTGTCTGCCATCTGTAATGGGAACCCTCTATTTGAAAAGACAAATATAATTTTCCTTAATTAATCGTGATGGCATAAAAGCAGACATATCATTAACGTTGACCAGATACACCAAAAAATATGGGTGGGTCCCAGTGGAACAGCGAATCTATCAACCGGCCAACTTGTTCAGATGACAGGTTTGGTTTGAAATTTCAGACAAACCAAATACTTGTGGGCTTGGTTTAGACTCCCTAGTCAGCCCGTACAAATCCAACAAATTTATGAACTAAAATTAGTTGCCAAGTGTAGATGATTATGGCATGTCACACTCCATGTGACACTATTTATTACTAAAAATACACCTGGTCAGTGCTGATTGGGCCATGTCAGGACCTGCCTGGCATTTCTCCGGAAAACCAGTAGTCTCGAGCTACTAGGTCTGAAATCGCAATGCTGAACTCGCAAGAGGAAGGGGCTGCCACCCTTACCTCTCCCGTGGAGGTACCCCGCTCCAGTCGGATGGGTCTCACCATCTTCTCTGAAGCTTTCCTCTGCAGAGGAAGCTTCAAACTTAACTGTTCATCTAGAGCTCCCCCTGCATAGGAGCTCAAGGCTTAAAGGAAGGGTGGAAGCTCGAGACCAAAGAAGGAAAGTCCCAAGCAATTTCCCTATCTCCTCCTACTTCGCGGGAATCTGAGTATCAGTGGTTAGGCAGTTGAGTTCTAAGGATTCGCCTCACCTCAAGGTCTACACAAGGGGAAGAGAATGCTTAATTTAATACCCAATAGCTGAGCTCGAGTAGTAGAGACCACATAATACATTAAATATATGTTGATTGATTGATAAGAACCACATTTAATACAGGCCATCGCCACCACCTCAGAAAGGGGCAGCAGCGTACCTCAGGCTGCCTACTAGATGACCAACCTATCAGTTATTAGGTAGAATGACCATTGGAAAGAAGGAGCTACCCTCATAACCAAGGGTCCTTACCTAGGTAAAGCGACCATTGGATAAAGAGAGAGTTGGCTCTCATGACCAAGTCCTTACCCAAATGAAAGTAGTATAAATAGGACTAAACTCTCATCATTTAGGGAGGGGAAAATACATATACACCACCACAAGCATAACCATAAATAATGGTCTTCTAGGACTCGAGCCACCATAGGGTGTTAAGCAAATCTGCCTTCTCTCTCTCAATCTCCTCTATGGAGAATCCCCTGTGCTAGCTTGGAGCTCCACTCAGCCTCTGATTTCAGTATTCTCAACAAACATGGAACAATCTCCTCAACTTATCAAGAACAGGTATCAACACCAATAGGTTCATGGGCGGAACCAAAGGGGGCTACATGCCCCCAAATACCCCCGCCCTGCACGGGGTAAAAGAAATATCAATTTTTTGTTTAGGGGTACTTATCAATTGATATTAATGGTGAGCTTGAAACAAAAAATTACATGTGGCCCCTCCAAAGTAACCTTTTAAGTTTCTATATATCAATACTCCTTTCAGATGTGTGTCTATATATCTATATAATAGCTATCATCTATATGAATTCAAGAGAAAAGGATGCTCAGCATTCGACAGAATGTCAATCTCATTTGATGGTTCATCATGTTTTGTTCTCTCTATTTCTCTACTTGCATCAACCTTCCCTTATCTATTTATTTAAGTTTTATTATCCTATTCTTTTAGGTTATATCATGGTATGTTCCTCATGTTTTTAGGTTATATCAAGAAAATGAAAAGTTTGTGATGAAGGTGGCTCTTGCTAAACTCGCCCCCTTATAACCATTGGATCGCAAGGCTCAGTGTAAAGATCTAACAATTACAAGGACAAAACTGAATGACAGTGTCTTCATGACAGACATGCTTTTAAGAATATTTATATACATAAACTAATATTGAAAGGAAAAGCCCTAGAAAAAAATATATCGAAAGGAAAAAATTCATTACAATTATTTTATAGGAGACTGTTAGTTGCTTGGGGATCTTCATTTTGGTGTGAATTTTAATGATGGATAATCTGAAGAGGAGACATATTTTGTGAACTGGTGTTGCATGTGCAAAAGGGATGAGGAGTCGGTGAATCATCATCAACTGCAATGTTCAATGGTCCATGATAGTTTTGTCATGCCACGTTTCGCGAGGAGCATGATCGAGGCTTAGAGGTTTTATAGTGGGTACCCAAGCCCGAGATGCTTGGGAGTGTGGCGCCTTTGTGTGTATGGTGGGGCTTGCAGAGAGAACGAAGTAGGAGATCCTTTGATGGAGAAGAGACTCCTATTGAGGTGCTTAAGATCTCTATTACTAGTTCTTTATTTTGTAGGACTTTTGGGAGAAATCGTAAATCTATGGGGGAGAGTGGATTTTCTGGGACATGCTGAGCGATTAGGGGCCCTATTTGGCCCTTGTGTAGTTGTTTTGTGGGATGCAGTCCTTGGTTGAGTGCATGTTTCTATAAGACTTATAAATAAAAAAGTAATCACATAATACTAGTTGGGTCCTGCAACTGAATGTTTCTGGTTCCATCCCTATATTGGATTTTTGTTTGTAAACTACTTCTATATAAAAAGGTTTGCACGTTAATTTGGGTTTGAACTTATAGCTTGGACCTAAGTAGCATGGAAATTGAAATGGACATCCGACACATCAAATTTTAGAGAAGTAGGACATGAATACAGCATGGACACAAGTAAATATCAAAATAAAGTTTTATTTATATTAATAAAGTTTTATTTATATACCTATATCAAGTAAGACAATTGTAGAACTTTAATTAATTTTTTATTTCTATACAAAGAGTTAAATAATTTAGAAAATGAAGCTATGCGAAGATCATAAAAAAATTAAAAATTTATCCTACTAGCCTCCTCCTTTTTCATAACAACTATATTTTATCGTATATAGAGTTGTTCGACATGGACACGGCACTTCGTTGAAGTGTCTGTGCTTCTTAGGTAAAGCATGTGTTACTATTAAATGGGAGGGGAAGATTGAAGATACAGGAGGCTTCTTTGGGAGACAGGTTCAAGGTTGGCTTTCTCACCCAAAGAAAAAAGTTTTGACGTTAGCTCTTAATATTATATTGTTGAGTAGGTGAGAGTCCTCTTTTCCTTGGAAAGCTTTTGGCGGTACAAGGTGTGAACTTGATATACATTGTCATGCCCATTCCTTACTAAGACTTTTGGGGCAGTTGATGTTCAAACTGGTATCACATCCTTGGTTTTAGGAGGTTTGAATTCAGGTCTACACAATTTGCATTTAATTTTCTGTTTGGGCTCTATGGGGTCACACATAAGAGGGGGTGTGAGAGCTTGATATACATTGCTGGACTCATTCCTTAACAGCTTAAACTTTGGGACAAGTGGTAGTCCAGGTCTTGGGTTTGAATTTCATCTGCATTTGTTCCTCATTCTGAAAGCTTGCACTTTGTAATATCTGGTCAGACATAAGAGTTGAGATTATATACATTCTTTGACCAATTCTTGTGCAACTTAACCTTTTGGGCAACGCAACCTTTTGGGACAATTGAAGTCTAAAATTAAATAAATACTGATAATTTAAGATGATGCGGTAAAATTATTCTTGATGTTGTTCCATGTGCAAATAGAAATAATCAGACCATGAATCATATGTCGATCCACTGTTGAGAAGAAAGGGAACCTTGGTCTACTCTTTTTCAATCTTTTGAGCTTTGCTTAAATGAAGTGTTGGAGGGCAAGAGATGACATGAATGAGATTGTGATGTTGACTGTCACACTAAAAATTTGAAATACAGGAAAAAAAAAAAAGAGGAGATATTGAATATTGATATTGTAATGGAAGAATGATGGAAACTAATAATAAAACTTCACAAGTTCTAATGAAATTTTGGTAAATATAATACTAGACTACAAGGAACAATTAGAATTACAATATTATAATTGAAGATGCAATGATACGAAGTGGACCATGTATACCATCCAAAGAATGCAGACTTAAGTAAACCATTTCAATTATATACTCATCCATACCCAAGAAACTGTTTATTAAAATATCAGTTAATCAACTTAACCTACTACCATAATTGATCTAATACAATAGTGCGTGAATATCATTGAAAGGAAAATTTTAGTCACCACAACAAGCTTAAGTAAATATCTTCTTTTCTATTTGAGCTAGCTTAACTAAATATCAATTTATTTAAAAAGTAAAACGGACCTTATTTTAATTTATTTGGGGAGGATTTTGGTGGATGGTGTTCTCTTGAGGTGAGAATCTCAGATGGTGTTGGGGTTTGGAAATTCATCCCAAAGGGTTGGGATGCATTTTCTAAACACATCAGGTTTCGAGTTAGGGATGGCAGCAGAATTCGTTTTTGGGAGATCAAATACTTTAGAGAGCATTATTGAGAGATTATATCATTTAGAGAGCATATTTTCATTTTCATCATCTAGCATGTTGCATTAGATGGTGAGTTATATAATTAAAAGTACTAATTATTATCTTGTGGAGCTTACATCGTATTCAACACCGAATCGTTTCTACACAACAAAGACAACCTAGAAGGCTAGTGGCTTAGACCAATTCACTTGTGGAGAAGCACATTTGTGAGGAGCGAAATCTATTGACGATCGGAGAGGCAACTTGAAGACTCTAGGGGGAAAGTTTGTGTCATCTGTGTCAGAAAGGTAACTAGGGGTTTCTAAGGTTTGGGAAACTATTAACCTAGGTTATAAACTTCCTTTCTCATAGTAGATTTGGTTTGCCAGGACTAAACCCTGTATTTTTTCTCCATTGGGGTTTTTCCACATAAAAATCTTCTGTTTTGTGTGGCAGCATGGTTTATTTATTTTTGCTCTCAATATTTAACTGATTCATAATTGTTGGCCAATGGTCCCATAATATTATCATAGAAGGTTTTTTTTTTTTTTTTTTTTAAATATATATACATAGAAAATATATACAGTTAATTATTAACAGGGATAAGATCCGAATCATGTTGTACATGAGTAGGCTCCGTAAGATCCAGTAGAATAAGTGAAATAGATAAATCATAATATTGACTTACTTAAGTTCTAGCTAAAAAAGAAAAAAGTTAAAAGTATTGTAGACACTGTATATTTAGTATTATATGATTTTGCTATACAATATATACAGGGTAAATTACCAAAAAAAGGACGCTATAACTACACTTTCTGCAAAAACCTCACTGACCTACGCTTTTTACAGATAACCCCCTAAACTATTTAAAATTGTTGCAAATAAGCCCCCACTATTTATATTCCATTAATAAAATAACAAAATTTAGTCCTGTGCGAATAGTTTTGCTATTATGCCCCAGTTTTACTTGTGTTGATCCAATATCATAACACCCGACCAGTTATCCTTTTTTGAATCAAAAGTAGAAAAATCATATTTAGCCCTTATTAATGAAATTAAAGAGTATATTCTACCCTCATTTAAATCATCTATTTCCTTTCCTTGACTTTCTCTTCCCCCTGCTCTTTCTATATTCTTTCTTTCTCTAGTTGAACTCAACACAAAAGTGACTTCAATTCACCATCAAACCACCATAGCTAGGCTCCAATTGCATAGCATCACTAAATCAATCCCATCGTTGCCACTATATATCAAAATCAAATTTAGTAACAAAACTAGAATTCTTTTTACGTTGTCTCGCTATTGGAACCAAGAAGAAAGTAATCTCTCTCTCCAACTTTCCTTAATTTCTTTTCCAAATTTTACAGAAGTCCCCCTCCCTCCCTATCCAACTTTCCCTAATTTCTTTTCCAATTTTTACAGAAGTCATTTGGGGTTGGGGGGCATGAAGAGGCCTAATATTAATTGTCTTCCTGTTAATCTCCCTCCTGTCATTCGCTTTAAAGATTTTGCATAGTAAGTTGTCCTATATACAACTTGATTGCCATCATCAGATCATCTTACTCGAATGCTTTTACTTCGAGCTAGTCTGATTTTTGATAAACTTATTTTAGCGCATATACATGAGTTCATGTTGCAATCAAGGTGTTTTAAAATCCTCAGATTGTTTCTGCATAATAGAGAGACGAATTGCAATCAAGATGTGTTAGAATCCTCAATTTTGATTTCTGAATCACAAAAAAGTCTTTGTGAAGTGGTTTTCATTTTTCTAGCATGCTCTGGCTTTCTTTGAATTCTGACACAGAACACGTCTAAAAAGGACAACTCATTTGGATTCAACAAATCACTCGGTCCTATTCTGTCAATATATCAAATGTGTTTTCTTCATCTGCTCAATCTTCTTCGACAATAACCTGGTACTCATGCTCAATTCCACAAAATATTTTCTTTCAGCGACATCATTCCTCACCGCAATCTGAGTTTTTGGTCAATAAATGATTGGCTTCCCCAATGATCTCTAAATCACAGGCATCAACCCGTTCACTGTCAATATGCTAGGAGAATACATGCTCCAAAGCTCCCAACTGAAGTTGCTCAAACAGAAGGTGAAATATCCCAATGGCTAACATGCTGGCCTATTTGGGTTGTCATCTCCAATCACTGATACGATGAGGTGGCAATGGAACAGATTTTGAGGTGGTGTCAGAGATGATTGGGGGCTCTGATACGTATAAGTCTATGTGTAAAGCTCATGATTAGAAAATCAATTACACTTTGAGAGAGAAAAAAACAACTCTTCTAGAGAAATCCATAACAATTTGGGCAGTAAATAGAGAAGGAAAAATCTAAAGTAAAAATAATTTAAAGTAACATCCTACTATAAATATATATTAAAAAATAATAATAAAAAAAAAGAAAAGAAAAAAAAGTGTGCGCGAAGAAAAATATTATATGAGTTTGTATGTATTGTGTACGATCAGCTGCTGCATGTCCACTGAAGTAACCTCCTTATAAATATAATTTTATAAAATTGTATTGTTTTATCTAGTGACTCTCCAAATATCACTTTTTGTAAATACATTTAATGTTTCATGTGGTGCATACACCTATTATATGAAATTCTTGCTTCTAATTGTCTCTTGTATAAAAATTTACTACTCTACTTACTCCATTCTGAAAACTATCCTTGCCACACAAAACTATCCTTACCTAACCTCACTAAATTTTATTTAGCTGTTTGTGGACAAGGTATGTCGATTTTTCTCCTTTTTCAACATGTCCATAAGTTCAATGCTGACAATTGTAAATCAAATTAGATAGCAATCATAAACACACATTGACAGAAATTTCAGAGATCTATATAATAATCAAAATGGGAAATAAATTACAAATGACTAATAAAGCAATTTGGATCACCAACCTGACGAGACAGATCGAATTGGGCCAATATAACTTCTGCAGCCTTTAAAGTCCTATCAATGTTCTCGTGAGATATCCGAATAGAATGTGTTCTAATCTGAAAAATTCAGATCAAATAGCAAAGTTAAGCCCACAACCCCAACAATATCACCATATTAAAGAGCCATATCTCAGCCTACTACATTACAAGACAAAACACCCTTACAAATCTCTGTTTGGCCACTAAGAAAATGCATAAGAAAACGAAAAGAAGTTAGATCTTAAATCATTTATTATTGAAGAACTCATTTAGCAAAAAGGTGATTGAGATCAGGATTATATTTTGTTCTTTTTTTCAAAAAAAAAAGATCGATTACTGAGCATCTAAGCAAAGGGTAAGTTGATCTAATCAAACCCAGAAATTCTTTCTTTTTTTCCTTTTTTTTGGCAACTGACCCAGAAAAAATTGGTTGCTAAGCAATTATAATTGAAGAAGCAAACCAATATATTAAAATGGGTTTTGTGAAACAAAATAAATATCCCATTTTCTTCTGTTTTCTTTGGTTTTCTCGGGAACCAACCAAAGGGGTATGGTATATAAGCAGATGAAACAAAACCCAGAAGTGGGAGTGTGACCTGAGTGGGACGCATGGCGGTTTCGAGGGCGGAGAGGCGGTGGTCAAAGGAGCCAAGGATGGAGACCATGTTGTCTGTGATGCACTGACTCTTGTGCAGTGACTCTCTCATCAAGGCCGCCCTTTCGCTCAGCATATCCACACCCACTGGAGCTGCCGCTAGAAAACCCATCTTCTCTCTCTACCTCCTCAACTTTCTCTCTCTAGCCTACTGGTCTGGAGAGCTTTTTTTGGTTTGTAAACGAAAAACACAGGGCAACGAAATAATGAAGTGTGCGCGTTCGTTGACGATTATTTAGACAGACAGAACATAGATATCCATGGATTTATATGTGCTACTATATTTTCTCCTTTGACAGGGTGGATCTTGGTGGGCTGTAAAAAATCATGGTGTCTTCAATGAGTCGAGCCCAAGTAAGGTAGATTTTGTTAAATTTTACAATAACATATAAATAATATATATATATATACACACACACACACACACACACACAATGTATTGAAATCAATTATTAAATGTATTGAAATCAATTATTAGAAATAAAAAATAAGTGTTTTTACATAAATTATAAATCTAAAAAGGTATTAATCAAGTTAGTGCTACTAATATGAACAGTTTTTCATTAATTGATTTAAGAAAACAAATAAATAACAGTCTATAAATAAAATAAAAATGTATATACAAAAAATATTAAAAAATAATAATAGACGTTTATCCAGTAGTATAGATTTGAGTGTAATTAGATTATATCTGCCGAGTTAGTTGGGTCAATCCAAATCCAACATGACACAATATCTTAAAAACTACTCCCCATTTGAAAGTCATTCAAAGGGTATTTAAGGCAAAGACAAAATCCGGTCAAGTTAATCCGAGGTTAAAATATTTTATTTATTATCTTAATGATATAATTATCTTTTAGAAAAACCTCTTTGCTATTATAATATTTTATTTAGAAAAATTCTAAATATCACAAATTATTAAATCACGAAAATAACTTGAATTACATAAGATTATGGCAACTTTGTGGCGGATGATATGACAACTTAACCTTGTGTATTATGAAAAAAAAATGATTTTGTCTAGAAAATATGTGGTATGATTGAAAGAAAAATTAGGAAAAAATTATTTATGATAAAATCTGAACTCCAATAGAACTTTTGATAGGGTTAATCCTTTCTCTTCAGTAAGAACCCTAATTTTCTAGATCAATTTTTACGTGTGAATAATTAGACAAATACATAATTCACTTAAAACTTTTTAAAGTTATATTTTGAGTCATCTTTATCTTAAATAAGATCCCTAATTTCCTTTATTTGATATTTGAGCTTGAATTTGATGTGGCAATAACTAAAAAGACATTAATATTCTTTATTTTAGTACATATTACACTATATTCTTTTATACATTTGTGTTTCCTATTAGAAAAATGAAAGAACAAACTATTACACTAGGTTTCTCTGTCTATCTCTAATTTTGTTTTCTCTACTAATATTTTTATTTATTAAATGTGTATATATATATATATATATATATATATATATATATTCTATTCTGCCCTCTATATATTTTTCAATTACTCTATACATATTGGGTATATCTTTCAATTTAACACACAACAAATCAAAATACAATTATAAAAAGCTTAAGTGAAGGGGGGCAATATTCGCACTCCACTTTTCTCCTACTCCATTTACGTTCTTCAAATGATTAAAAAAAGTATTATTTTTTGGGAGGTCATCTCAAAGAAAATAATTTATTCAATACTAATAATTATATTTTTGGCAGTCAAAAGAGGTAATTTATTCCATGGTGATTTTTTTTTTTAGGTACAATCACAAGATATATTTATTCAACAAAGTTAACTTCTTTTTTTTTTTTTGATAGTTTTTTATGGGCCTGTCAAAATAAATAACTTATTCGATAAAAATAATATATATATATATATATATATATATATATATATATATATATATGTTTTGGTCTTACCAAAAGAGATAATTTATTCAATAAAGATATATATTTTTTTAATTCTTTTTTTTGTAGTGTTTTTTTTTTTTTTTTTTTTTTCTTTTGGGATCTTGACAAAAGCGATAATTTTTTTTTTTAAGGAAAATGATATTTTTGGCAACTTTAATGCCCTGACTTAAAATCGACATAGATAAAAATATGACTGGTTATCTAAAATTTCAACTTAAATAAGTATCATTATTACTCTTGTTTATTTCCATAAAACACGTCCATTTTCTTTTCCTTATATTATCAGTTTTCCATATCCCCTTTCCTTATTTTTTTAGTTTTCCATATATAGTTGTATCATTTTTTTTTTTCTTTTTTCGTTTTCACAGGAAGTTTTATAGTACTCAAATATAGTAATTTGATTTGTACAAAATTTAGAACAAAAACTACAATGTTTTTGCTTTGCAAATTTTTTATTTTCCTCTCATTGTTTTTGTTTTTTAGAGTCATATATATCATTAGTTTTGATCATTATAGCAGCTAACAAATGCGTATCAAAGTAGTAGATAGATATTAATGATCAAATACATAATCTTTTATATATAACGAGGGATACATAATCTAATTTTATATAGAACATGCAATCTGAAATATCTCAAGAATAGTTACAGAGATGGAATGTGATGTATAATTTGATATATATGATGATTGAAACTTTAATCATCAACAATGATACTTGATTAAGATGAAACCTAAAAACGGACGACGACATTTCAAATAGTTAATTACTTTATATTTTAAAATGGGCCTCATTATTGTGACTCTTTTTTTAATGGTTACTTTTTACAACATAAATATTTATTTATTTATTTATTTTTGTCCAGGAAAAAAAAAATTAAAAAAACATATATATTTTTGTCTTGTTAAAAGATACCTAAAATATTGAAAATTAGAAATAAGGAGATGAAATTAAAAGGACAGTTATGTTATTTAAAAAGTAATAATTATTTATTTATAAAGTTATGGTTAAAATTGCTATTTCATTTAAGATTGTAGTACAAGTTAAAAAGTGGGGTGTGGATATTGTCTTCCTAAATTATGTAAATTAGGGTTCTTATTGATGAGAAAAAGGTCATTCTTGCAGCTTTTAGGTTTAATTATCTAACGATTTGATAGAAGGGGTTCTTATTCACGAGAAAGAGATCACTCATTCATGGTTGAAAAATTGTAGTTTTTAATTTTAATCATCCGAAGATTGAATGGAAAAGGTCTCCCAAATGTATATAATGGCGAATTAAATTGAAGTTATTAAGTTATATGAGGGTTTAGATGCTATAATAGTAAGTTTTGGTATTTTTTCTCTCTCTTTTCTATATTAATATATTTTTTATATTAAAAAAATTACTTTTAAAACCAAATAAGGTGAAAATGAGCACCCACCTAATTCAAGATAAAATCACAATTTCACAAATAAAAATTCGTGCAGTACCTATGGAATATTTTCATCTACTACTAGATTAATGTGGTTGGTCAATCATCCTATGGTTCGTTATAGATTTATGTGGTTGGTCAATCAGCCTATGGTTCGTTATAGTGTCTTGTCACTATTGGAGAAAAATTTTCCCTCCGCATTTATGAAAATTTTCCTACTTTTTGTTATTTTCAATATTATTGTTCAATATGTCCAACTTCTGAAAAAAAAAAAAATTTGTTCACTATATAATTATAAAAAAATTATTTTACATAAAAAATATCCATATATGGACTATATATAACCCTCAAGTGGATTCTTCAATTGAATTTGAAACCCAAATTTGATTGGTGTTGACATCCCATTTTATATCAGTTGTAAAGACTTCCTATCTTTGATCAGTCTTTGATGGTTGAAACAGAACAACTTTGATTCAGTCTGATGAGAGTCTGTAGATTTCTTTGAGTTTAATCAAATTCTTTGGAGCTTAACAAGTCAGTAGTAGAACTTAATTTGATCTTGATATGCACCTTATAACAAGTCTGCATTTGGATTGGCATCCTTATGTTTTCATGTCAATTCTTTTTTAAAATTTCCCAATTTGGATATGCATTAAGGGACTTGCATTTGACATACGTATAACCTTGAAAAGAAGTGGAGGAGTATGAGCCCGGTGTGGGCCAAAAAAGATGTGTGTTTGCTTTATTATTCAAAAAATAAAAATAAAATAAAAAATAGTAAAATACATCATTGGTGCAAAATAATAACCAACGTTAGATTTGAATCTAATTTCTCCCTACCATCATCCACGTGGCAGAATCCAAGTAACATAAAGCAGGAGGTGAAAGAGTGAGAGCAAGAGCAAAAACACTTGGAGGGTCAGTGTGCGGCACTGTTGAGAAGAATTGTGTGACTTGGGGCAAAACAAATACGTAATAAAGCTCTATAAGAGACAAATTACAAGATCTGGCCTCAATCATTTGATAAGAAACCGCAGTAGGTTCCCAAATTGCAAACTTTTCAACCTTCGAAGAAAACCCTCATAATCAAGACAATCCTCTTCAAGGTCACATGCTAGGTTATGTAGATAAAACAGAAGATTTCTTGAAGGAAAAAAACATGTCTTAATCTGATAAAACTTCTTGTCAACAAAAGGCTTTGATGGCTTCATGTTGACACAGATTATAATCAGTAATATTGTTGGAGAAAAACTCAAAACATCAACTTGTATCACTCGTCAAAATAATGAATCTTCTTTACATTTCTAAAAATCTTGAGGCACATACTCAAGACACTTCGAATCAAATTAAAGTCTTTTCATATGATCCACATACATATATTTCATGACAACCCCCCCTCACCTAGAACAATGAGTCCATAAATGCAATGCCTTGTAACCAATTCAATGACAGATGAACTAATCTTCAACAGCTTGTTAACAGGTCCTCAACCAACTCTTTCAGCATCTCGAAGAAGCCATGTTCGACCTTGAGGGTCAACTTAAATTGCTAAACGAGCTAAGCTCAAGAAACACAAGCTATTTTTGGTATGACATCGCTAACAAGTAACAATCTCACACCAACTTGTCAAAAATTTGTTGCATTTGATCAGTGACAAGCCCTGCAACTATCTCAGGAGAGAACCTACTGATCATGTCATTTCTTGCCTGCATTCCTTTGGACTTAGCTTCCTCGGGATTGCTCATCACACGCCTCATTAGAACTTGAAGCTTGTTAACAGAAGGTTCAGCCCAAAGGTGCCCTTTGAATGGCCCTTCCATTACTTCACTCATTCCATCCACTGGCAAAGGATAGCCATTCTCCTCTGTCAAATACTCAGTCGGTCCAGACCAGTTTGTTGCGATCACTGGCAATGACATTGCCATGGCCTCCACAAGAGGCCGGCCCCAACCTTCCCCTCTTGACGGAAGAACAAATGCATCAGCTGCCTTGTATAGTCTTGGCAGATCAACCTGAGCTATGTGGGTATCAATCACATAGATCGGAGCCCAACCATCAACCGGTTTTTCTACATCAGAATCCTCCACAAACTCCACAATCTTGTTACCAAAGTCTCTATCGGAATGGTATGGATTTGTTAACAAAATCAAAGCAACCCCATCAGCCCTAGAGAATTCCTTTAAGTAGGATTTCAACAACACATCCCAACCCTTCCTGTATTCCCACTTAAAAATACTCAAGAAAACAAACTGCTTTCCGAAATTCAAATCCCTTGGAATTGAGCCTAAAACCATAGTCCCTCTAGAGGCAAGATCTAATGGCCTATACTTGAATGGATCAAAGAACTTGACATCGACCGGTTGAACAATTTTCACAACCTTCGACAAATCCACTCCACTTTTAACAAATGTAGATACATGGAATTCAGTAGGAACCCAAACCGAATCCATTTTATTACTCCGTCTCACGTGTTCAGGATTCACCCTATCGGTCTCGAACATGGTCCGACCAATCACAAACCTAAATTTCCCATAACCAGTTGGTGGGCATGGGAGTGTCTGAAACAAAGGAGGGTACCAAGCACCAGGCTCACTATGACAAACCACAATGGTCTCATTCAATCTACACTTAGTGTGGTAAAGCTCAGAAGCCAAATTTCTCATGTTTTCTGGCAAACCCTCCCAAAACTCCACACTATCTTGATCACCATGTTGGTCAATTCTCAATCTGAATCTAGGGTTTTTCATGTTTTCATGTAGGGCTAAGATATAAGACCAGGCTTCTGAGCTATACCCACCACCAGAAAGAAAAGGCGCCATCCACAGGACACATTGAGAGGGTTTGGAACTGGGTTTTTGTTTTGGAGTCAGTTTTGGTTTCTGGGTTGGGTGAAGAAACCTTAGGAGTCTGTGAAAAGGGTTTGGGTGTGAAGAGAGGGTTGATTTCAAATGTTGAATTTTGTAGTAGTTTGTGTTGGTGAAACTGAAGGAAAAAGCCAGAAATACAACTAGGATTGACAAAAACAAATGGAGGGGTTTCAATTTGAAGATCAAAGTGTGTGTTTGGGAGGGTTTTGGTGAGTTATGAGGCTCTTGGGTCTCATTGGAATCCATTTTAATGGGATTGTAGAAAATTGAAAGAAATACAAGAGAAAATTGCAACTCCTGAGCATCCAATAAGTGAAGTATACAACAATGTTTTTGAGAGAGAGAAATCACTTCTTAAGCATCCAATAAATGGATTCGGAAAGATGGCAAAGGTTACAGAATGGTAGAGAGAGAGAGAGAGAGAGAGAGAGAGAGATTACCAGAACTGGGGAATTTGGGTGGAGGCAAGGAAGGAACAGAAGCGCCTGTAGTGATCCCCACAAAGAGGCTCCAGTTAATGGCTTTGGATCCGTGATTACAACAATTCACGAACTTTTTTTCTTCAGTCCATTTAAGTCAATGCGTACAACTCCAATTCTTAAAATAATTAAATAAAGAAATTGGAAAAAATCTTCGCTTTCATTTTATAAGCATCCAACACTCTTATTCCAAACATGTCCCACAGGATTTGTATTTATTTATTTTTATTATAAAAAAAACTCTCTAGAGATAACACTCTTGATGACTTTAAATAGATTAATCTGTTTCTTGCATTAAGAAAAAAAAAGCTTGATGACTTTAAATAGGTGAATCTGTTTCTTGCATTAAGAAAAAAAAAAAAATCATTTACGCATAAGAACCCATAAATAAATCTCAAACCTATTTACTCATAAATAAATTTGGACCGTAATAACTTTAAATAATTAATGTAATAATTTTAAATCGCATGAGTGATACATTTTTTATATAAATATGTTGTAAAGTATTACACCATTCTTGCACGAGTGTTTCACATATAATTTAGGGTGTTAAATTATAATGTTACGTTATATTAAATTTTCAACTACATGCATTTCTAGACATTGCGAAGATTTATATTGACCAGTAACAACGGATAGAGATAGATAGAAACTTGTTTGTATTTTCCTCTCTTTTCCTTTCTCATATTGGGAAGACATACCAATTCATCCAATCAGATACCAATTCATCATACTCCTAGAATATCCAAAAATAAATAAATAAATCCCCCAAATTTCAGCCCTCACTCACAATATTGACCCTAACAAATTTCAAACACAACCCTTTGAAGAGAAATCATACAATCTGGACCATTGGTATGGTAAAATATCCAGTAATTTCTACTCTATTTCCTCTTGCGTACCCATAACGCTAAAGAAGAAATATTGCAAGAAAACAATCTCTTCAGAACTAAAATGGCCCTCTAATTGAGTTGTATAGCTTGTTAAAAAGGGTAAAATGCCAAATTAGGTATCAGAGACGCCATTCACATAAAAAAAACACCAGCATCAACCATCTTCTGGCATATTAATACTGTTGCCATTTGCAGCATTTGGGAAGTAGTTTTCGTCGATACCATATTTTGGTGCACTGGGCTACCACAAAACACAAGGTTATGAAAGTATTGCTATGAGCTAGAAGGTTGTCGATGATAAAAGTATATATATAAATATATAAAATAAACACATTTCATCATAGGATGAAGCAGAGTTGAAGAAAATCCACAAGCCATACTTTTAACAGCAAACTATTTCTCTTTATTCTTTTATTTTTATTTTTTATTTTTCGATAGATAAACAGAAACCACTTCTTTAGCAGCATCTACATCTTTGACCGGATGCGGCTCAAGCTTGCTTCAATTGTTCCATGCGGTTCACTGGTTGGTAGATATACATCGTCTTCAAACTGCAAAAATCACGAACAGCATTGTACATCAGGTAATCCTTTCACTCACACACACCAAGATAAATATCAACAAATTATGCAAAGTGGAATCTAAGTAATTTGAAAAAAGAAAAAGAAAAGGAGGAAAATTTAGCCAGTTTGCACTGGTGACAATATGATCAACAAATCAGACCGCTCTAGGACAGACAAACACAACTGGTCCACCATTACACATCTCTATAAAAAGCTAAAGTCAAACAGTAATTTACATTGCGCTATGCTTGCCGTTCCTGAATTATTTCAGCTCGTGAATATGTATGAGCCCACACAAATATACGCAGACAAGAACATGCTCCTTAAGAACATGGATGGTTTTATACACACAAATTTTTTAACATCGCAAAATCTGACAGCTGGATTCATGACAACAAATAAACAAAATTTGTGCACCATTATTATCCATCATTGTAGATGTTTATGAAACAAGAAGGATCATCCATTCTATGTTCTTTCCACCTTTTGATAAAAAGGATCAAAAACTTAAAAAAAAATTGGTAGCGTTTAAGAAAAAGAAAGGAAAAAAAAATTGGTAGCGTTTAAGAAAAAGAAAGGAGAATCACTTGGACAAAAGCTGTGAAATAACCGTCAGTCTCAGGAAAGCCAGCCCAACCCAAACCCTCCCACAAACATGTGAAACCCATCTAAAAGATACGAATAATTCGGTCTGATAGCCTCAACCCTAGAGCCGCTTAGCACAAAACAAATGTTCTTCTCTCCTTCATGGAAGTTCATCTTGTTAACTGTGAAATTTTTATCCCCTAGCCAATCCTCCCCATCCCCCTAACCAAAAAGTACAAAAATCTGGAGCTAATCCAATGCAGCATGTTCATTATGTCCTTCCCTTCAAATTTTCATCTTTTCATGGTTAATTTGTAATGAGATTGGTGGTACATTATTTCTCAGAATTTTTTTTTTTTTTTTGGAACCTCAAGTCAACAAATGAAATGAATAACCTACCTTAACAATAGCTGGCTTATCTTTGGTTGATAAATTAACTGGCAGGAAATGGATATTTGGCATTTCCAAATGGACCGACGATATATCAGGGAACCTGAAAACGTTACAATCAAGGGTCAGACCTCCTGCAAAATCCATACATTCATCCATATATATTATCAAAACAAGTTGATCTGACTAAGCGTCTCTTTGGTGTCTGATTTTTTGTGTGCGCACGCGCGCGCGTGTAGAGAGAGAGAGAGAGACCTGTCAAGAACAGCCTTTGCCATGTGATAAAGAGTGCTCTGAACAGATGGGCTGTAAACTCCAACTTGTGGTGGACCAAAAAAAGTCTCAACCAAAACTTTTTTCACATCCTGGTATCTCTCAGTGAAGTAAAGTGGCTTCAAAGGAATGCTTGATAGAGATTCAAAAGTGTATCTGCATCAGTAATATTACATCACACAACATGCCCTTGAATTTTTCATACTTTGAGAAACGTAACTACCAATGCAAAAAACTAAAACGAGAAAAAAAGAAACCAACAGAATGTACAGCACTTCTGTATGATTTATATTCATTTTCAGATATCAGCATAAGTTCTCATCATTCAGAACTACATAAATTAAACATACCTCCATGATGCAGTGACTTCTGTTGCCAGCAATCTCTCTCGTGTTTCAGGCAATATTGTGTATTTGTCCCTTATGAATCCTTCAAATCCTGACTGTTCGATATAAACGTCATAATAAGCAACTAATGAGCAAACCCAATTACATCACATGTATCTGCTAACTCTGCAACCACCACTTTAATATTATAGTCGTCATAGTAGCTTTGCATTGTCCATGGCATATTAACTTCTATAGGAACAACTGAACCGTACCAATACAAAGAGACTCCTAGAATATGTGCGCATAAAAAAGCTAACTTAAGCAAGTAAATTTTATTTTTTATCTTTTATTTTTTTGGTGCAAAATTATTTACAGAGTGAAAAACTCAACCGACTAATCAAAAGAATAGAAGGAAACCAATTGTCATTAAAGAGATATATCATGTGATTCATGTGGACCAAACATGAAGATACTTATTGGTCATCTACTAGTAGCATTGTTTAGTCCGCCTAAACTATCGGCTTCTTTAGCATTGCTTTTTTCCTTTTTTTCCTTATATCTGGTGTTGGACCTTGGAAGTTCAATGAGAACTAACTATAGTATTATTTTAAAATTCTACAAAATTTACAGTGTGATCCACCTTATGGCAACACAGTGTTTTAATACTATTCCCCCAACCCGCACAAAATGAACCATCCACATCTCCAAGTGTTCAGTTCATGCCTTGGCTTGATGCTGGTTCCCCTTTTACGAAAACAAATCTTCTTAGTTTCAGTTCTAGACGGAGGGGCCTTTTACCAAAACTACCCCAAAAACAAATTCCCCATAAAATTTCTATTTGGGTGGTGCACCCCCTTCCCCATCACATAACCATCTTTTGGAGTAATTAAGAGCTAAAGACTTCATACAGAAAGAAAAGTGATTGTTTCTGTCCAATGTGTAATAACTAGAATATCATGTGGAAGAGTTCCTTGCTTTTTTATTTTTGATAAGTAGTGTAAGAGTTCCTTGCTAAGTTCCCACATAGGCTTGGAGAAAAAGACATTTACTACTAAAACACCCCTTCCCCTAATTTACATGGACTTACCCCTTCTGACTTATTATGTACAGGATTTCTAACAGTGTGCCTGGATGAGTTGGTTGGTCTGGCATTGCAAAATATTTAGTTTATATTGCGCACATAGAGACTTTTCATTTTTTCTTCCCCTTTTTTTTTTATTTTTTATTTTTATTTTTTATTTTTTATCAAGTATAGAGACCTTTCATTTGTCATTTGTTTTAGTTCAATTCTTTTTAATCATTTCAGTTCTGGATTGTATTATTTAGACCAACGGTATCCAATTGGCCATTTTCCCCAACCTACATCATGTGCACCCTTAAGTTCTGCATGCCTTAAAAAAACAGTAACAGTGTGCCTGTGCATTTGCCAGATAAGAGCATCCAAAACCTTAAAGCAACAGAAATTTCTTATTTAAGGCATTGCTCATAGTGCACTTGGGTTGGGTTAGTTTACAACAAATCCCATTCCCTAACCAATCTCCTCATTTTTACAACCCACGTCCGGGCCAAAGCATGAAAGAACCAAATAACTGAGTTTTGTTCAAACCAATTATTATCCTCCAAGCAGGACACAAAATCTGACCTTTTTTTTTACTTTCTGGTTCTAATATCAAACCTATTGTACAATAAATCATGCCTTAATTGTCATATAGAACACTAAATAACAATTATAAAAAGAATTTTTAGATACTAAATTACTAGGTTGGCAAGTCCACCGAAGCCCAATAGCCCACTAGTGCAGGTCCATTCTGCTAAAAAGCTGAGGTAATGCTTATACAAAAAAGGAAGGCCCGAAAGTTCATTCTCTTATCTGCATGAAAAGGAATCACAGTAGTTTGCTATACATATATAACTCACATCCCCTCCCTTTAGATAAAATGCTAGACTTCACTACAGCAGTACAAGTTGTGCAATGGCATTGACAACAAAGTTCTGCTCTATAAAAGGCTGTCTCTCTCACATATACTGTAGGTTACAAATATTCAGGAAGGAGCAAGGTTATTAGATATTTTTAATGGGCAACTGGTTCTTATGTTGGTTCATGTAAAAACCAATTCCCAACCTAGACCTGAACTCGGTTTTAAGAAAATTAGAACATGCAAAATGCTACTTAAAATCAAACCAAACCAACCTACTAATGTTGGGTTGGCTTGGTTTTCAAGTTTGCCAATCCAGATGTGCAATCCTAACACAAAATATTATAAATCAATCACATTCACAAAGTATAGTGCTTCAATTATATCTGACTGTCAAGCTCCCCAAGCGGAAGAAAAGATTCATAGTTCTCATGAAAAAATACAGATTAAATGGCAATTAACGAGTTTGAGGTGGTTTCAAGCAATTTTCCAAACAACTTAAAAATGGAGGTAATGAAAAATACATGTGATATCAACTTAAATTTTAAATACCTAATAGAGAATTTCAAAGCAATTTAGCTCACCTTGGTTGTCTTCAGCACTGCCAGTCCTTCAATACCAGAAGTCACCTGCAAGTTGCCAGATTTCTCTACGATAACTTCTGTTATATGCTTCTCAGATCCAAGTTTAAAACCTTGTAGAGAAGACAATGACAAAGCTTAATACAGTTTCGTGGCAATACCTTATTTTGCAAAATGTAAGAAAGAAAGTTCTAGATAAATATGAGCTGGAACAACCTATAGGATTATAACTATGTCAATAACCCATAATAACCATTTTGAAGCCTTGGGGTGTATTTCACATTTTCCTTATCCTAACATGTGAATCAAACACATCTTTTAGCACCTTGGACTCGCATACGGTACAAGAGTTGGTAAATTGCTGACCAAGATCCGATCTTGGGACGTATTAGTGTTTCATAGTATGAGAATAATACAGGAATACCATTGACATGGTGATTAGATAATTAGTACCCACAATGCTAGTCCATTTTAGGTGCTTATGTGAAGGGCAACAAGTAGCAACAATGAAAAAGCATTATGCCTTGGATCATTTAGCATAGAAAAGTTGTCTCTCTTCAGAAAAAGTAATATAAAAAATAAATAAACAATGAAGAAAGGTAGTTAAGAAAGAATATTTAAATACGAACACTACTTTCTGAGACAAAGGTAAAAAGCATAATCCACATGGAAATCAATAATTAACTTAATACAGATCTTTCAGAATGAAAAGAAAAACATTCTTGTCTTTGAATGTTTAAAATGACTAACCATGATCATGTGGTTGACCATCTATGCATATACGCTCCCATGGTTTTTCCACTATCTTAATGATGGCAGTGGTAACCTACATAAAAAGAATGTAAAATATTCCACAAATTATATAAATACCAAGGGGTAAAGTATAGAGGGAGCTATATACTACAATGACCTAAGGTACCCATCATGTTTCTTAGAGTATGCCAAATTTTTTTTGTCAAATATCTGAATTACATGGATTCTTTCCTTTGTTTTCTTGCCCTGGCTGGTGATTGGGAGAGGGAGGGGATAGTTGTTACAGCATCAATGTTTCAAATTAATGCACCGCATTTATTTGTCTACATTTTTTCAAAAACTTTTTAATGAAATTGAGCAGTAAATTTCATCTCAAGTTGTCTATAAACCTCAACCCTAAGGGCAATATTGCCCATAAAAATGAGGACAAGTGTCAATGGGGCATTTTGTCCTTCATTGATCCTATAACTGTATTTCTAAAGAAACAAGAGGGATATTCAAAGCTTTTACATGCTTTACACAATTCTATAAGTATTTAACACATAACATCGATAATATTTTCTTAGTTATATGGTAAAAATAAATTGATTATACTTAGAAGTCTTAGCTGATTCTATGCAAAATAAAAAATAAAAAACTATAAAACATGATCAAACATAAACAAAACTACCATCTAACTACCAGCTCTTTTTAATATGACAAAATCAACCTAATTAATAGCAGATACCGGTTGATAAAAGGATGTGAAGTGCTTGCCAAGTCCAATTGCAAAGTCCTCCACTGCAATTTGTTTTGTATGTTCCTTTGCTTTCACGTATACCTATATTAAAACCCAGAAGTCAAGTTGATTTAAATGAAAAAGACCTCAGCAAGGACGAAATGAAGGTGAGGTGAAAACATGTGTAACGTGGTGTTTCCAGAAATTTCTACTAGAAAAAGTTCACATTTTCAAGTTTACAATTTATGGGGTTAATGTAAAACATAAAACAATCCAAATGTGTGGTGTTTTCGTATTTCTCACTACTTTTTCCATTATTAGAACTTCAGCAGATCTCCACGGAAGACTTTTATCTTCTTTGTTTTAGTTATCTATGTTTAATTTTATCGAGATTTTTGTCCTTGTACTAGAAATGGGCTCCATTTCCTTTTTTGTCAAAGGGGTATACCTCATTTTATCTCCTGTAATCTATTTTCTAATGATAGCCCAACAACGAGAATTTTTTTTTTTTTTGAAAGATCAAAGTTCATCAAATATTGCCAATCACGCCCTTTGTCTTTTTTAACTCCAGCTTTATCTTTTAGCCAAGCAAGTTACAAAAGGAAAATTTTCTATCAGACATTTCTCTTTCATGCATTTTCTCATCAACAGATCTTATAAGTTAGAATAAAATTTCTCAATTTCCTATTGCTAAATAAACATGTGCTGTAGAATATAAACAACAAAACAAATTGAATCCTTTATCGCTTTTTAGCAGTTCGAAAAGAAATCTTAAAGAGAAATTACTACAAACATCAAGATCTAAACAGAGGAAAAGCAGAGTGACGAGCCAAGCAAACATTGAACTTTCATGAGAAAGATGAGTGTATGTGTGATGAGAGAGAATTTACAGTGTTCTTCATGGTATCGGTGGCGACGATACTGGAATTGTCGCCGCGATCATAGGCGGGAAGGCAATCGGAGAGGAGGCTGACGTTGACGCTCCATTCGACGAAGAAATGGCGGCCATCTTCGTTCTTCCAAACCCTAGCGACTCTCACCCTGGCCTTGCCGTGCTTCTGCTCGAATTTCAAGCCATTAATTCCGTTGGCCATGTCTGTTATTCACTGTAACTATACTCTGTATCTGTACGAGAGTCGTACTTTCAGATTTTGATCCGCGTATATAGAGAATGAGAGATGAGAGGTGGAGTGAATTATGGCAGGCTTGACAGCACTGGCTTTTATGATACGTGTGTGGAGAGAGAGAGGGGACTAGCTCCACTCCCTATTAAAGCGCGTGGATGATACGAAGCTCCGGACCAATGCTTTTTTAAAATTTTAATACCCCATCCCTCTCAAATTAAAGATTCCTTTTCGAAATCTAAAAGGATCTGCCTAACTACTAATTCTGAAACCAATTATTAGAAATTCAGAAAATAGTGGTATGCTTGCTCTGTAATTTTTAGAATAATTTTTTATTTTTAAAAGTATTAAATTTTTTAACAACTCAGTTATAAAAAAGTTTATTTTTAGATAATTGTCTTTTATCATTTTCTAAAAACTGTTATATATTTTCTAAATTATTGAGAACTGTTTTTTCAGAATTACAAATTTTAAAAAATAGTTTTTAAAAAATTATAAAAGATTGTTTTCTAAAAACATGTTTTTTATAACTGAGTTTTACTAAAACAATTTTAAAAAAACTGAACCAAACAGAATTTTTTGTACTCTCAGAAAACTGTTCTCATAATTATAAACCAAAGAGACACTAACTTTAAGATGATAGTTTTAATAGTATTTTTTATATTGATAGTGAATGAATTATAAAATATGTCCATAGTGGGTCTATAAAATGTGATTGTTTAATTTTTACAAGTTTAGTAAGAAGGTTAAATATGAAAAAAAAAAAAAAAAAAAAAAAAGTTAAATTGGTAATACTATAAAAAAAATAGTATTTTGACTTTTCAAATGAGAAATTTTTATACAAAAAATAAAAATAAAAATATTTTATTTGAGACGAAACTATGTTTTTAACTATATGGAAATGTTTTTAATTATATGGAATTATATGTATTCAGCGGTGGATTATAAAATGCTTTAAGAAATTGACACCACTTTGGTATATAAAAAATAATAATAATAAATAAATAAATAAAAATTAGTAATAAAAAAATAAGAAAAAAACCAATAATGCTAACTGTACATCAGCAAGGCATCTTATCTGGTTAGAATATCAATTTCATAATGAGAGTAGGCTAGTGCTTCACGTGTTTAAAGACCTTTGACCAGTTAAGAAATACTTTATAAATCAAACCGTAACAAAAATTATAATATAATATTTTTAACCATGTGAGACCTTTATAACCGATGAAAGCAACATGCGTTGATAGACTTTTCTTGTCATGCAAAGCTCTCAATCAAAAGTCAAATATAAAGGCAAAAGGAAGAGATAAAACTCGAATACAAAATATTATAAATTCCTAACTTTTCCTTTCAAATCTAAACCGTCCATTTGCGGACCAAAATAACAGAACGCAAAGTTTTAGGAAAAATGAACAATTGCAACAAGTAGGTAACTACGTATGTGATAATGACTTTTGATCAGTGCTCATAAAGGTTATGCTTTTCTTGTCTTCTATTGGGCTTGTGTTGTGTGACCCATATGGGGAATGTCTGGCCGAAGGCCCACCCTTTGTAATTATTTCCTCCTTATTATAGTTACTTAAAAAAAAAAAAAAAAAAAAAAAAGGTGAGCCCCGATAAGTGCTTCTGAAAGTGTACATTTTTTTTTTGGGTTTAATGTCTGAAAGTGTACTTTGCTTATGCTCTTCTTTTTTTTTTTTTTTTTAACGCCAAACAATCAGCTAACATTCAAATAACCGGAATTACATAATATGAGAGAAAAGCATTTAACAATCATGAAGACCATATATTCCACTCTAAATCGCCACATTCGACTTTAAAGGCATGTTTGCTTAACAAATGACCCACCAAATTACCGCCTCGAGGAACCCACGCTAAGGATGAGCCGTGACATTCTTGGAGCAAAGAGAAAATATCCTTAAATAGAACATGAAGAGCATCCTCCGACGCAATCAAATGCATGACTGGTTGGCAATCACCTTCCACAATCACCTTGGAATAACCCCAACATTTGAGCAGCACGAGAGCCTCCCGAAGCATCAGACCCTCGGCCAACAAGGGGCTGCAAACATTAGGGAAGAAAAAGGTAGCAACCTTAATAGGATGGCCGTGATGGTCTCGAAGAATCACTCCTCCACCACACAAACGACGGGAAGAGCAAACGAGGCATCAAAATTTAGCTTATAACAATGAATAGCCGGCGCAGACCAGCACACAACAGAAGGAGAAACAGACAACAAAGGCTGAAAAGACAACCTGCTGGACTTACGGGCCTGATTTTGAAATTCCAGAAAAGCATGATAAGTCAGCAAACTGACTTCATAAGGATCACGATGCCGTCGATGAAAAACCAGATCATTGCAACTTTTCCAGAAGGACCAGCAGACAAAAGCCGCCAAGCCGATACATTCATCCGAGACTAGAGAATCAGCCCACATCTCACAAAGAGAAACCCTAGTCCTCGGCCAAAATGACGACTGCAACTTAGTAAAATCGACTCGCAAAGGACATAATTGCCAAACCAAGCAAGCAAATGGGCAAGAACAAAGAAGGTGAGCAATTGACTCAACAGCAAACCACATACCGAACACAACGGGAAATCAACAACTCCACGACGCCAAAGTAAATCATTCACTAGAACACGGTCATGAAGAGATTGCCAAATGAAAAATTGGATCTTACGATGGGCATGAAGCAACCCCACTTGACGCCACATTGAACCGCGGTTGGCATCAAAGCTACTCCCGACCGGAGAGAGAGAGAAGGAACACTGGGACGAAGAATGGAATCGGCAACATAGTAAGCACTTTTGACCGAAAATCAGCCATTACCGGAAGCGCCCTAAATTTTACAGTCCAAACCACCTGACAAACTTAGAGGGATTTGCAATATAAGATCACGATCACGATGGTTAAAAAACTGACCAATCAAATCAGAGTTCCATTTGTGAGCCGTGGGGAGGATCAAATCTGCAACCAAGGAGATGGCAGTCCCTTGAGGCCGAGAGATCATGGAGAAATTAACCGGATCTGGGAGCCAATTATCATGCCAACAATGAACTTTAGAACCATCTCCAATGCGCTAGCTGTGATACCCCTCGGATCCGAGACACGGGTTGATCAGGCCCAAGCTCAAACCCGAGGGAAATATCCAACAATTAATATGTAATACGAACACAGATGACAAAATGAATTTGATAAATAAAGTTTATGCTGGAAGAAAACTAAATATAAAAACCTTTAATATTAAATAGACTTAAATCCCAATAATCCAAAACCTCCATAAGTTAACAACTCGGGAATCTATCTCCAGTGGACCCCAAAAAACCCAACTGAATGACAGTAAACTGAAGATAAAATCCAAATCAAATATCTGGAAATAAGTCCTACATCGTCGGTAGAATGGAAGATCTTCTCTGCCCAGCACGAACAAGCTCAAGCCTGGAACTGACATACACCTGGAAAAATAGGAGTGGGTCAGGCCCACGAACAAGTTCTAACCTACTACAATCCAAGCAGAGACTCGATACGCATATACACTCTAACCAACTCAACAATAACTATATAACTCGTGTGTATATATATATATATCCCTATTAAGGGACATTCACTGGACTACAGTAGGGGTCTCAACCTGAATAGAAGGCAACATGCGAAAACGCACCCAAAGGTGGGCATGAGTACCTAGACCTAACAGGGTACACCTCAATCTACTATAGCCAGTTACGCATCCACTGCATATACGCACCCTAACCAACGAGTCTGAGACTCAAGCTCCTCTCTTGGTACCATAAACATATATTTAAAATCCGTTTATAACAATCCGTAATAAATCTAGTAAGTCGTTCAGCTTATTCAACTGCACAGACTTAACATGGATAACCAGTACTCCAGCTAGTCATTCAGCTTTTGCAACTTCTTTGACTTAGCCTAAATATAAGTAGGATTTATTTTTAATCCATTCCCTTATTCCGTATAGGTAGGATATAGCAATTTTGAGCCAAATCCAAACCTAGTATGTCACCGTCCCATACCGATGCATACAATCCAATCCATCCGGCAGTTAATAGAATAAATAAAAATATAACTATCAACCAATCCATACATTCCACAATTGACAATAAAACACTAAGTACAAATATCAATTGTTCCATATTAAGCATGATAAAATAATTGTCAATTAACAAGCTTAATCTATACTACCCTATAAGGTCCACTAATTGATATTACAGTTTATACATGTAAACCAATTAATTCTAATCAACCATAATAGAATATAAATGTTCACAGGTTTATTTTTAGTAATTCTGGAACATGACTAACTGCAAATCATCACTAAGAATTTTAATGCCAAAGCTTAAACATCTTGCAGTTCCTCCCATCCAAACTGTAAACCAACTTAGGCCCAAATAAGCATACTAAACCATTTAGATCCACAAGCTTATTTTATAACATTGAGATAGGTTTAATTGAGAATTTTATTGCTAAGAATTGCTATTCTAAGTGTTAAACAATTCTGCATCCTTTCATAACAAAAACCCAGTAAACTGATTAATTAAGCATTGTCCACTGTCGCATTAAAACAAAGTTGTTTTATTTTGCATAAATCTTCTCTTAAGGATTTTAATCAAGTTTAGACCACCTCTAAACACCTCAGTATAGCTTCCAACAGAAACTGAAAATCCCAAAATCCAAGTTCTGTAGCCCACACAGTCGCAGAAAGATTAAAAACGCACACCCGAGGGAAGAGCCTGCTCCACCAAAAGAAGAGCCTGCTCTTCCCATCTTGGAGCCAGCTCTACTTAAAAGTAGAGCCTGCTCCAAGACCCCTAGAGCCGGCTCTACTTAAAAGTAGAGCCTGCTCTTCGTCCGGAAGAGCCTGCTCTTTAAAACAGTAAGCCGTCTCTCTTTCTGTTCTTCATCGTTTTGAATTCCGGTGAGTTTCTGATGAACTGACCTTCATACCTAGGGTTCCTAAGTGTTTAAATTAGGTTCCAACTTATACCAGAATCCACTAAATTCATTGTTCAGTTACTAAAATTAATTAAAACATGAATTTTGCATCAAAAGTTTAATACGAGCAGTTTAAGCATTCCGGAGCATCGACTGCTATAGCAAATCAAACTTGAAACCTAAATTAATTCTAGTGCTTCCCAACATGTTATAGAACTAATTAAAATCATTACTCATCAGTTTACACGAATTAAACAGAGGTTACACAAGGAAGAAATTAAAACAAACAATACACACGTTTTAACTACAAACAGTTTTAAAACAACAGAGGTACAAGAAATCCAGTTTAATTTTAACCCTTAACAGTTCCCTGGAGTTGTGTTAGACATGCAAAGAACACGAGGCAACGGGAAGGAGTGAGGATTAGAACTTGCCTTTAGGTCTCAGTTTGAAACCTTGCACCGTTGCTTCCTAAATTCTCCGGCGAACTCCGACTACTGTAAGCCTTCCTCTGTTCTCTCTCTCTGCCTCCACCGACGTGTTTAAGTTCTAAAACCCTAGGTAAACCTTAATGTATATATTTATAGGATTAAGGTTACCCTAATTCTAGTCCTAATACTAGGCAGGCAACTAAGTCGGCTAAAGAAAAATAAAACAAAACCCTAAGTTCAATTAACGAAAAATAGAAAAAAATAAAATACAATTTAATAACTAATTAATTAATTCACAAACCACCACTAAATAAATAAAAACTAATTAATTAATTCCCAAACCACCACGAAATAAATAAAAACAAATAAAGTCACACGTAATCAACAAATTCACAACTAAATAAATAAAAACACAATTTAAATAATTAAATAAATTCCAGAACTATCCTTGTTAAATTAGGGGTATTACACCAGCGCATGTCTTTCTTAATAACATCTTTGGAGGACAAAATACTTTTCCAAATCCAAGAAGCAGATGGACGATTAGGCGCATTAACAAAATTACACAACTTAAAATACTTTTGCTTAAAAGATCGGTACAAAAGAGAATCATCGCCAATTTCCATCCGCCAGGCAAGTTTAGCAAGAGAGCAAGGTTAAAAGCCTCAAGATTTTTAAAGCCCAGACCGCCACCTTGCTTAGGCTTACACAAAGTATCCCAACTGATCCACTTTATCTTATGAGGTTTTGCCATTCCACTCCACCAAAAATTGGAAAATGTACTCGACAACTGGTCACAATTTTTTTTCGACAATTTGAAACAGTGCATAGAGTATGTGGGAAGAGCCGAAAGGACCGTTTTCACCATAATCTCCTTCCCTGCCTTGGATAACAAGGAGCCTTTAATGGATGCAATCTTTTTAGAGACATGATCGTGAATGAAGCTTAAGGCACCCACTTTAGACCGTCCCAAAAGAGATGGAAGCCCCAAATATTGATTATCCCAATCCACATTCTGAAGACCCAGAGCCTGGCGACAAAAATCTTTCTGAGAGGGATAAGTACAGCGAAACTGCTTTGGCTCAAAAAATATAAAATAAATAATACCTGGGGAACATCTTTTTGGCCGGACTTGAAGGCTTCTGTTAAAGGAATAAGGGTAAAGTACAATCACACTTCTTGAGATTTGATAAAAAAAAATACTCAAATGAAACTTACATATTTTTTTGGACGAAGACACCTCCTGAATGTTCAAAAATAGACAGAGACACCTTTTTACATGAAAAATTGACCAAATTACCCTTTGACTGTTTAGGAGACTTTTTTAACTTTACAATTTAATAAATTTGACCAATTTACCCTCATGAACAATTTATGCATAAAAAAAACAACAACTTTATATTGTTTACTTTTTTTTTTTTTGTTATTTATTTTATAAATGTTCCAACTTCTTAAAAATGTAGACATCTAAAATGATTTTTTGATCCAATACATATATTTCAAATAAATTATATTTTGTTATTACTTCTTTTCTTTTTCTTTTTTATTTTTAAATTAAGATGATTAATTCTTTCATCTTAAAAAAATTAAACCTATCTCTTTTCCTTAAAAATAAAAAAAAATATGGTACTAGTATAACTTTATACATCTTAAATTATATATCAAATATTATGCATTTCTGAACATAAAAGGGAAAAAAATAATAATAAAACAAAGGGAGAAAAAAAAAAAAAAAAAAAAAACAAAGGCATGCATAAAGTTATACTGGTACCTATTTTCTTTTATGTTGGGAAATGTATAATATTTGATATATAATTTAAGATGCATAAAGTTATAATGGTACGATATTTTTAAGGAAAAGAGATTGATTTAATTTTTTTAGATGAAAAAATTAAGCATCTTAATTTAAAAATAAAAAATAAAAAGAAAAGAAGTAATAACAAAATATAATTTATTTGAAATATATGTATTGAATCAAAAAATCATTTTAGACGTCTATATTTTTAATAAGTTGAGACATTTATAAAGTAAATAAAAAAAAAAATGAAAAAGAAAAAAAGTGAACAATATAAAGTTTTTTTTTTAATTTTTTTTATGCATAAATTATTCATGAGGGTAGATTGGTCCAATTTATTAAAATTGTAAAGTTAAAAAAGTCTCCTAAACGGTCAAAGGGTAATTTGGTCAATTTTTTATGTAAATGGATGTTTTTGTCCATTTTTGAACATTCAGGGGGTGTTTTTGTCTAAAAAATAGGTAAGTTTCATCTGAATATCCTTTTACCAAATCTCAAAGGGTGTGGCTGAAATATAACAAATATAAATGAAATACCTATACATAGGCATATAAAAATAAGCAAATTAAGGCTACTAATTATGTTTTGGCTAGTGAATGCAAACGCTAAAGTGCAAGGAAAAGATTTTCTCTATGTATAGATACATATATTTTAATTTAGTCTCATAAGACCGTCATTAATCTTGATATATATGTATTAAGAAGTAGAGTGATTTACCTTTCACTGACCTTTTGATTAAACAAACAACAATGTTTATTCATAACCAAATCAGGCCCAACAAGGATTTCCTCAGCATATCGTAACTCACATTAGATCTTCATCTATGTCCGAATTGTTATGACAGTGATTCTGGTAAGTGTGAGTCCAAGACGGTAGGAAAATTTAATGTCAAAGATTCATAAATTTATAATGTGAAAACACAAACAACCTATCTTATACATACACATGTATTGCAAAGCTATATTTAGACATATGCATGATAGTGTATAACATATTAATAAAGGGAACCAGTATTTGCAAATGTAAATATAATGTTGTTACACATAGCTATTAGGGGTATGTTTGGAGAGGCCAATGTTGCACATGGCTAACACCATACCAGAGATTAGCTTCCGCGGTATCAGACTAGGGTTCTGGCAGTCATCTTTGTTTTTCCATAACACTATGTCAACCTTTGATTCTCTCCCACACCCTCAACAATTATCCAACAATCTTACAATAATCAACCGTTGTTGATACCACAAATTCATCCCCAAAGTCGAACCCTAGTGTCTTGTAATGGGGTTAATTAGATCAGGGTACATTTGTCATTTAATTTTGGTAGCAGTTTTTAAATTGATATACTAAAAAGGGCTAATTTCATAAAACACCCACTGCTTTCAAATATTGATCATAAACCCCCCAATTTGTTTCAGAAAATCCCCTACACTTTAAAAATTGATCACATTATCTTAGTATTCGTATCCGACCCATTAATCGGGTTGTGAAATGACAAGTTTGACATTATAATTTAATGTTAAATTTAAAAGTTAAAATTATTTTTTAAAAATTACAAAAATACCATTTTGTTTTCTTTATCACCCCACTCTCTCTAAAATTCTCACTTCTCTTTCTCTAAAACAGAGAGAATCTTTTCAAATACACAAGACCATAGTTGATCGCATGATATCAAAAATACAATTTTGAGCACTATTGATTTTTGAATTGATGATTGATCAAACCAATAGGTGAGGTTGATGGAGAGAAGTTGAAGAAATTGATGAGAACAAGTATGAGGTACGCCATTGAAGACCCACATAAAAGCTTTATCACTATGTTCATCTTAGAATTACTCGTTGTCAGCGATGTAACTAAGTAAATGGTTTGTTGGGTGAGCCGATTAGGACCGACCCATGACGCGACCATGCGGGTCCGAGTTGGGGCAAGACTCGGTACTGCCTTCAAGGGGTTATCAGGGACGAATGATTTGTTGCAATTGGGGGAGTCTGCCCAAAGATAGACGAGTCCAAGAGAGGAAGCGAAGGGTGAAGACGAAGGGAAGGGAAGAAAATAAAGGGGGAATCTGATCCATTAATTCTGGTCGGAGTCGAAGACGTGGAGGGTGGGATTTGGGGACGCGTGGTGGTGACGGTGGTGGTGATAAGGATGGCGTAGAGCGAGGAGGTGGAGGTTTGGTCAGGCGGAGATGAGGGGGTATGAAGGAGGGTAAGGTAAAGATGTGATCATGTGCTTGAAGAATTTAAAAACTGATCAACAGATGAAGTCGGTGACCTGGCCATCCGTGAAGAAGTCAGTGACTTTTATGATCAATGCCAAATCGGTGATGGGTCATATAGGCCCACGCTTCTTCTCCACTGCAATTGTTCGTACAGCAACGAACGACTCAATCGTCAGCCTTATCACTATTAGTAATGGTAGAATTTCTGCAAGTGTCCGTATATGATGATACCTGCAATATAGTGTGTGTATATATTGTTTTGAATTTGTGAACACTAGTTTATATATTGTTTTGAATTTGTGAACATTAGTTTGTATATATATATCTTATATCAATAAGCGATCTTTTGGATGGTGGTTGTGGTTTTGGTTTAGAAAGAGATAGGTGTAAAAGTTTCAGAGTGGGGGTGAAGAGTAGGAAGAAGATGGGGTGAGATGGGGGTATTTCTGTAATTGTAAAAATAATAATTATATTTTTTTAATTTAATATAAAATAGTAAGGTTAAACTTGACATTTCACAGCTCGGTTAACGAGTCGGATATAGATATTGGAGCAATGTGATTATTTTTTAAAGTGTTAGGGGTTTTTTGAAATAGGTTGAGGGTTTATGATTAAAATTTAAAAGTAGTGGAGGTTTTTTTTGAAATTAGCTCTATTAAAAATGGGAGAATTTGGGTAATTATATATAAGATTTGAATATTTTCAGACTGTAAAACTATTAAGTACTGAAAATTTTAAGAAATAAATTTTAAGTGTTAAAGTTTTTAAGTGGTAATTAAAAAATAAATATTTTTTGAAATATTTTTGAATTTTTAACTTTCAACATTTGACGACGGCCGTTCCAATACGCCAAACTGAATGTAGTGAATGTGTGGTTCAAGAAAAGCCTTTTATGTCAAATTTAAATTTATAAAAACCACTACCAACACTACTACTAACGTAGCAAGAGTGAGTAGGGATCGTCCCAAGGGATTATACGTGTTGGAATTTCAACTTCGACTCTAGCGTACCAAAGATTGCAAAAGAGAATTGGTTTGGTTGATTACATCTAGAAAAGAATTAATTAAAATGCAATAAGATAAAGAGTAAGTAAGAAGGAAAGGTCTTGGGGTGTAGAGATCACCACCAAACAATACTATTCCAAACCATAATCAAGTGACTAATGAGGGAAATGAATGTGTTGCAACAATGTTGTGTGTGTAAAAGACATTCAATTGGTAAGGGTGACTCAACAAGTGCAAATTGTCTCAATCAACATGTGTGAGGCCACAATACATCTATTGGTAGAGGAATATATTGTCTAGACATCATGTGAAGAGAACAAAATATAAAATCAAGTCATTAAATCTTTCATTAAGCTCATAGTCCAAGCAATCCATAAGGATGACTTAGTTAAACATGCATTATCTAAACATCATGTGAGAGGTACAAAATATTTATTGGGAGAGGAATAAATTGTCTAAACACATGTGAAAGATACAACATATCATAACTAGTCATTAATCCTTCATTAAGCTCACAATCTACATACAACACAATATTAGAGGAATATGCCATTTGGACTCACAAGCATGGAACATCAAACATCAAGAGTAGATTGTCCTCCCATCTAACATTACACTACCACTACACTAAATCTACACTACTAGCATGAAAATAAACTAAGGGAGAGGCACAAACCATCAAGAATAGGCATAAACCATCAAATGAACCAAAATAGCATTCATTAAACATATCATCTTGATAATCTCTAGATTTATAGCATCAATACACATAGACATGCATCAAAAACACTAAATCTAGAGATAAGCACATGAATATCCTACTCTAGCATACATAGACATATGGGTAGAATAGAATAGTCAATTGGAAGCATTAAACCATACAAACCATGAAATAATCAAGATTTATATATACATGAATATCAAGATGTATCATACAACACTAATCCCTCAATAATACACAAGATTAGAGTATAAAAAGCATGCTTGGAGCTAACTCTAGCCCCAAGAGGATGTCTAGACACTCATGGTAGTGATGATCCAACCCTCAAGGGCTAACTCCATGGCTGCTCCTTGTTGGTGAAGATTTCCTCCAATGGTGCTCTAGCTTCCCTCCTTCCTCCTCTCCAAGAATAGCCTCCAAGATGATTTTCAATGTGTGACAAGAGACTCTAGACAGCTTTCTAAAAAGTGTATCATATTCCTTCTATAGGTAGGTCAAATACACCCTATGATGAACTGTGGTCGTGCAGGGCATATTCTCCAATGATTGGATGAAGGACGGAATAAATGAGCTGGACTTTAACTTTTTCTCGCTGGAGGAAGTTCGATCGATCGAACCTTAACTTGGATCGATCGAAGATGGGTTCGATCGATCGAACTGCATCTTGGATCGATCGAAGTGGTCTGACTCCTCCGGATAAGGACAAGGCTGAGATATTTCGAAGATATTTATGGGGAAAAGGACAAAAGTGGTTGGTAGGCGTACAGCTGTGGATAAGATCAATCATTTGAATAGGACAAAATAGGGTTCGATCGATCGAAGGTGATGTTGGATCGATCGAACTTGGAATTTCAGCAAAGGCCAAGGTTGGATCTATCGAGAAGTACTGTGATCGATCATAGATGTTCGATCGATCGAACTTTTTAGCTGCACAACTTTGATTCCTTTTTGCTCTTTTCTTTCTCCACTTTGCTCCCTCCTTTGGTTTATCTCAGGATTGCTTCAATTAAGCTCTTATTTGGCTGAGTTAGCTCAATTTTGGGATTAGTGCCTAAAAATATAAATAACACGTAATAAGTCTAAAACGGCAAAGTAAGATAGATAAAGGTAGTAGAATGCTTAAACTTAACGGGTTTAAATGCGCACTTTTCAGTGCTCATCACACCCCCAAACTTAAATATTGCTAGTCCCTAGCAATGAACTAAGAAGTAAAGGAATGAAATGAACAACTAAACAAGTATAAACTGGAAAGCAAGTAAAATGATAACACCATTTTCGTAGGGAACACGATTGCATTTAGCATATGCAACAAGACTTTTAAACCCCTAGGTTACCCCTAGTGGACGAGTAAAGTCTCGTGAGGGTTTCCAGAAATGATACCCACAAACATTAAGCTCATTCTTTCAAAAGAGGCACCAATATTGCAAACAAGCATTGGGAGAAAACTACCTCAAGTATGCAATTTTTCAACCGTTTCCAAGCAATCTCCCAAAATCTCAACATCAAACAAGCAAGCATGGTCCTCCACACATCAAGAAAATGATCATGAAAATCGAAACAAGTCTAGAATCCATGTGAGAGGTCCGGCATCAAGTGTGTTGCTATCTTAGCCAACTAGAGAAGTAATCACATCCTTACCCTCAAACTAGCACACAAATCTAGTACCGATCATCAAGATAAGAGAGTGGACCTTTAATAAAGCTTTATTGTTCTAGGTGCGCTTATTCTTTTCACTCTATTTTTTTTTTTTTTTTTTTTTTTTATTGAGGATGAAAGATGGAAGTATTGTGCAATGTGTTGATCTCTTAAGCTTTCTAGAAGATTCATGTAGCGAGCTTTAGGTCAATGACTGTAATACCCCGTATTTTATTAAAGAGTTTAGTTTATTTAAATTCAATTATGTGTGGATTCCTTTACCTATTATTGTGCATGCTACATTGTTATATTAAGTTCATTTAATGGTGCATGTAAATTAATTGTGTATGTTAAAATAGTAAATTTATTCATTTAATTGTGCATGTATTATTATAATTAATTTTATTTGTTGATTATGTTTAATTAAGCAATATTAGTTAATTAAAGTATTATATTTATGTTATAAAGTATTATGATGATATAATGTATTCTTATGTAATAATAATAATAATAATTATAATAGTTTATTAATAATAATAATAATATTAATTATAATAGTTTATTAATAATAATAATAATAATAGTTATAATAATAATAATAGTATTAAATCAATGTAATGATGAAAAATTAAATATTAGGATAGAATTTCATTTACTATGGTAGAATGGTGGATCAAATAACTTGACTATGATTTGCATTGCCTTAAAGCCATATAGGTGGGAATGTTGAAAGTTAATGAAAATTTAGATATTTGTATTATATATATTATATAAGTTGTATATATATATTAGTTAGCCATCTTACCCTTAAGGCAACTCACTTAAGTTAGAAAGCTTAAAAATTTCAGAGAGCTATTTTATAAGAGTGAAAGGAAAAGAGAGAGAGAAAGAAGCTTGGACCGGTGTAGGTGATTTTACCCGACTACGCACAACCGGCGGATTTATTTTAAATCCATAAGGCAAGTTATTATCTATTTTTCCCCTTTGAATCCATAAATTATTCAATTAATTTATTCGGCTATTGAAGAGGTTAGAAGCATGCTAGGAATTTTAAATAAATAAATTTTTAGTTTATTAAAGAAATGAAATTTTAATTATTAAAGGTGTTAGATATTTATTTATTAGCGTATGTAATTAAAATATAGCTAAAAATAATTATTTAAGGATTTGGGAAATTTTCTAGAATTTTCTGGAATTTTTCGGGATTTTTCTGTAATTTCCGGCGAGATTCCGGTCACCGGCAGTGGGGAAGACAACCGGAGTAATCCGGTGTGAGGCAGCGCACAAGGGTTCCCATGCACTTACATCAGCAGCCGTTGGATTAGCTTTTGACCACTAGATTGATTCTATATAGCATAGTATACAATAAATAGGATACGCGCAATTCAAGGACCATTGGATTAAAGGATGATCATTGAGATCAATCCAGTGTAGCGCGCCCACATAGAAACGGTACAATCGACCAACCAGCACACGCCACGTCAGTAGGAACCATTAATGCGGGCGTGCGCGCGCGTGACTGATTCCAGACGTGCGTGGGGGCGCGTGCAAACGCGTGCGCGTGTGGGAATAGTGGAGGCGCGTGTGGGAAGCTCTGGGAGGTGCGTGGGGGCGCGTGAGGGACCCCTACAGCTACTGGAAAAGTCCATAATACCCCTAGGGACTGTTTTGTAATTTCCAGAACCTTAAACTTGCACTTTTGGGCCTATGGTTGGTACTTACGGGTTTAACGGGACATTAAATTATTATTTTATTAATCGTTAGTTATTATTATGTCCGATTAATATTTTTAAATATTAATTGTATTGTTTTCAATACAGATCACCATTAAACGGATGTAGTTAATTTAATGACATTGTTAATCATTAATTGTGTTATTATTTTATTAAACAGTATTAAATCATTAATGTTAAAATTAAATGATTACATGGTTTTAATTCAAATAAATTGTCCGTTATACATTGCAGGATTATTTATGTTGTTAATGATATACAAATCATTATTATTATATGCTGTGTGCATTTCCGGAAAATAAATGGACTGATTAAATTATGTCGCATTTATATTATATGGATGTGTTGCCATATAGAACCATGTGAGCTGGCTAATAAGTTTAGACTCATTTATACCTTATGCATTCGTTGCTATAGACAGATGTGTGGCTATCGGGGTATGTGGTTTAATATTATTGGCATGTGTTGCCTAATTGACATGCTCAGTATGTTTAGTAATATTATTGGCATGTGTTGCCTAATTTATATGCTCAGTATATTCATCAGTACTTTGAGAGGTGTTATCATTGTGTAGTTCGTTATAGTCTGCGTTGTCAGTACCGTGCACCATGTATAATAGCTGATTTCCCGGGTAGGGAAAGGCGACACTTAACCACCTAGTGTGAGTCTAAGTGATCACCGTCTATTCTGGTTGAGGTCATGTTATACATTGGATAGTTCCCTTAGGATGTATACAGATATAGTACTCATCCGATTCATAATGATTAATTTATTTGATTCTCTGATTTGGGTCATAGTAGAGAGGACTTGCTTGTGGGGTTGACCCACCATTGTTGTTATTTCAGGATACGGTCAGTACCCGTTCCAAGGTTGAGGTTAGCAGTGTGGGACCACCATCCGAACTCATCTACTCTTACGATCCAGTTCAGGGTAGAAGTTTTATGTATTACTTCAGTTTCAGTTTTTATTTACTTTTGACGTTGAACTCTTAGGTTTATATTTAGGGATCCTTGATATAGGATTTTCAAGTTGTAATGGAGTACTGTATTTAAATAAAGGATGGATGGATGTTGTATTATTTAGTGTTCTTTTCCTGTCTAAATTCTTTTATTATCATCATTTTGTATTCCATGCTTGTATATTGCCAATTGTTTTTGATATCCCTCGTTTTTCATGTATAAGCCTGATCAACTTATGGGTGAAAAATGTTGGGGGTGTCACAATGACTCCCAAACCAGATGACTTTAGGGCATTAGGTGTTAAGACACCCCTACGGACTTACAAACTCAAATCAACTAGGCTACAAATCAAGACAACAACCATCTAATCATTTCCTACTTCTCACCTTTTGGGAGAAGTCCTCACTTTTATTGCTTTTTGCAACTTCTCTTTTTTTTTTCTTTTTTTTTTTTTTTTTGAAATAATCAATTATTAACCTAGAGTTTGGGCCCTCCACCTTTCGGCGCGAGAAGTTCACTGCTTAATGAGGCAAGAATCTCGGCTACTCAATGAAAAGGGGTTGTTATCCACCTTTATCAAGAATGAAAGCTTTCAATGCACTACTAGCCCAATTGGGATATAACCAATTCAATAATCAACAAAGCATGTACCCCACAAATGAATGCTAGTGTGCACCGGTGCTAGTGTAGAATCCTAGAATGAATCTCAAAACAATCACAAATTCAGGATGATGTGGACCACAAATGCAAGCAAGATATCAATCTTTTGAAAAATTTACTCCTAAATGGCATCCTCAAGGCATACAAGGAGTATTGGACTCTCAAGTCAAGCAATTTTTAAATTTTAAGCAATATAGTCCTCAAAAGATCAAAATCATAGCTAGAAATGGACCAAGTATAGAAATATCCCTCAAATACACAAGACATGCTCAAAATTTGAATTTTAAAGTATTTTAAAGTAACACTGAAACATACACCAATACCCCCAAACTTAAACTGCACATTGTCCTCAATGTGTGAAGAGAATAAAGGAAAGAGTATACCAGTGCTTTAGACATGAATGATCGGGATAGAAGAATCCAAAGTGGGTGGCATGGCCCCCCCAAACTTGGGAAAAACTGTGGTCCTGAAAAGTTTGCACTCGGATAAACTCATTAGATAACAAGATAGGATAATCAGTGCACAGTGGACATGCAAGTGTAAAATGGGATAAATCGAGAATAGAGAGAGAGGTGTAAGAGTGGTCCTGAAAAATTGGGTAGCACTCTCTCACTGAAGTCACCGTGGTGTACCTGATGGAGTCAAACATACAAATATGAGATACTAAGAGACATCCATAATTAAAAAGCAATATATAGAGAATATAAAGTGCAGGTACATCAATAAAATAATAAAGCCGACAGACCGGCCGCAAAGTATAATACAGTAACAGTGACAGTATAATACAGATCCAGAATAAAAGAAATGAAAGCATAGAACAACTGGAAGTGGAGTCTCAGGAGGCCTGATCGTGAAGATCTGCAGTGGCTGGAGGTGCAGGTGCGGGTGCAGGTGCAGGGAGTCGGCTGGAAAGATCGGCAAAGCAAGCCATGACATCCGCCCTGAAAGAGGTGAACTCAGCTCGGTGGGCAGTGATGTCGACTCGCATGGCTGCTACGTCCTCCTCCAGTGTCTGCAAGCGTGCTCCGAATCCGGGAGTGGGAACTGGAGACTCAGGCAGAGATGCCTTTGAAGAAGACTCCCGAACTCGCTCCTGAGCAGCGGCTCGATCACTGGTATCATCGGCATCAGCATCATCTGCAGCATCGGCATACTCCTCCGCAGATCGCTCCAGGTCAATGTCCATGCGATCGGTAGCCGGACCGACTGGTGCGTCGTCCGCTGCGATATCTGCTGCTGCTCCTATAGAAGCTGGACCGTGCAAGGGGCTCCTTATCTGGGGGCACTCTGTAGCGCTGGTCAAGAAGGATCTGCGTGATGAGGTGTCCGAAGGGCAGGACCTTGGACCGCTCAGGGTCCTTCCTGGAAATGAAAGAATCATATAGCAACCTCATCACGCTCCAGATGAGGACTGGGATAGATACCCAGCAGCCCGTGTAAAAAGCGTAAAGAGCTGTCAAGTAGTCATGACGCCTCTGGATCTTGTGGCCCGCCATGTAAATGTTCTGGAAGAGAACTGTGTCGATGAACCAGAGGTCGTTAGGCAAGAAGGTCCTGGTGGCGAATGTCTGACCACCGGCATGATGGCCTGTCAAGGAGACAGTCATGTCAGAAAATGAAGGCCTATGCAGCCTCGGGTATGTCTCTGCAAGCTCAGGTGGACACCGGTGTGGGCACTGGTAAGCACGGGCCAGAGTGTCAACTGTGATATCAATCTCGTGGCCGTCCAGTGTAGTGATCATCTCTGCGGTAGATCGTGGCGAGGGCCGGAGATGCTGAAAGAATAGCCGCACCAGTCGCGGGTATACAAGGCCGGTGACTGGGGCAAGGATGGCTGAGAGGCCCCGCTGCATGATATCCTGATAGCCAGACCGGGTCAGGATAGACTCGGAGAAGTACTCAGTATCGAAGTACGACTCCTGAGCCACGGTCATGGCTGTATATCTCGGCAGCAACTGGTCACGGCGCTGAGCCGGTAGAGGTGGCTGCGGTGATGGCATGGCGGCTGCATCTGCCTGATGGCGCGTAGGAGAAGGTGATAGTGTGAAGGCTGGAGGAGTCTGGGATGTAGATGGCATGTGGTCAGCTCCCTCCTCAGCCTCATGGGATGGGGACTGAGGGGGAGTAGCCTGTGCGGGCTCCTCCTGAGCATGAGATGGCTTTGCAACCATCTCTATCCTGGGCCGTATATGTCTGCGGGGTCGCTGTGGCCCCGAAGATCTCCTGGCTGTACTCTTGTACCGCAGAGGCATGATCTGTAAAAAGACAAGAAAATTTCAATATATAAGTCAGTGCCAGATATATAAGAATTTAAGTGCATAATAGAAACATGAATGTTAAATAAGATAGACAAAATATAGATGACATGAATCTATGATAATAATGAAATGTGAGTCATGCTAAGCAGTGTAGGTATGAAATGCATCCAATGTGGAATATCACAGGCATTGTGCATATAAAGATAGCATGAAGACGACACAAGATGAATAGAGTGTGTATGTATGATCTTTGAAAGTTCGATCGATTGAACTTTAAGTTCGATCGATCACCGAAAAGTTTCGATCGATCGAAATGAAAAATGTTCAAAAGTTGGATCGATCGAAGTGAATTGGATCAATCCAACACTTGGATCGATCAAAGCATGAAAGTGCACAAGATTGGATCGATCGAAGATAGTGAAATGAAGTTCACTACTTCGATCGATCGAAGCACAAGTTCGATCGATCGAACTGTGCGAATGCCGAATCTAAAAAGTCGCAGATCTGTGAGATCTAGAGCACGGGGCCACACAAACGTGTTTGTGGGCCCATCTACACACCAAACATCCCATCCTCAACACCCAAACACTCCCCAAACTCCACAAATCATATCACAATCCCCAATTTGGTTCGGCCGAATGGATATGTATATGTATATCATGTAACAGGAAATTCAAGCTTCAATAATGGACGATTTACACATTTATAACATGATTCGACATAGAAAATCAATAACATGCATCAATTTAAGCTTGGAATCAAGAAAATTGCATTCGGTTTACCTCTAAACCGAGAGAGATGAGATGAGAGAAAGGTGTGAAGCCGCGGGGAAAATGAGACTTGAGTTGGCCGAAATTTGCTTGCCGGAGATGGGGAAGATGATTGGGAATTGGGTCTTTGCCGGATTAGGATGAGATTGAAAGAAGAGGGAGACTAGGGTTTGGTTTCATTTTGAAGTTGGATCGATCCAACTCAATTATATTTTAAAAACACGATATACAGAGTTCGATCGATCGAAGATGGAGTTCGATTGATCGAACTTAGGTCTCCACTCTTAATGGCATTTTTTTTTTAAATTTTGGATTTTTTTTTTTTTACAAAAAATCAAAGGAAATTAAATTAATGAGATGCAAATTTCGATCGATCGAAGAGGATAAAGAACGTACAAGTTTATGGGTTCAAGAGTTGACACGTGTTGGAACCTTGGATCGATCGAACTTGGAATTCGATCGATCGAACATGAAATTTTTTGAAAAGTCCCGAGAGCATGCATTTTGGAATTTGGATGCAGGTCCAAAATTTTTCTAAGTGTTGGGACTCATGATCGATTGAACCACATGTTGGATCGATCGAAAGGTAGTTCGATCGATTGAAATGGTTTACGATCGATCGAACTTTTGAGAATTTGGAGATCCCGAGAGCATGCATTTTGGAATTTGGATGCAGGTCCAAAATTTTTCTAAGTGTTGGGTGCAAAATGAGAGCTGGATCGATCGAGTCCATAGTTGGATCGATCGAAATTATGCGTAATGCTCAAAATGACTTGAATGCTCATGCAATCCCTTACTCAGTTCCTTCAAATGTATATGAACCACAAAAACAGTATCTAGACTTCGCAAGAATCAAAATGCAAGATAGAAATGAGGGAGGAATAGGGTTTTGACATCCTACGAATTTCGGTGCTAGTCTTTAACGTCTCTAGCAAGACCTAGGGTTTTTTTAACCCGGATCAAAGATCTTGCAATGCATCCCCTCCTTTTTGGGATGAGAGATGTTTTGAGTTCCACCCAACAAATGGTTCTTGGAAGAACTTGTTGGATTTAACTCAAAAGATGTTTTTAAATTCTTATCAAAATCTTCATCAATATGTTCATACACCGGGTCAATAAGATTTGCAGCCTCTAAATGTCTTTGAAAGACTTGACCCTCTATGTATGGTTTCAATCTTTGCCCATTCACCTTGAAGATGTTCCCCTTCTTCAAGTCTTGTATCTCTACCGTTCCATGCAGTGCAACCGAGATAATTTCATAGGGACCTTCCCACTTGGTTCTCAATTTGCCGGGAAAGAGTTTTAACCTAGAGTTGAAAAGCCAAGCTTTTTGACCGGGTTCTAAGGACTTCTTCACAATATGCTTATCATGGAAGGCTTTGGTTCTTTCTTTGTAGAGCTTGGCATTATCATAAGCATTGTGCCTTAGCTCTTCCAATTCACTCAATTGAAGTAGCCTATTCTCTCCGGCTTTGGCTAGGTCAAAATTGAGCTTTTTAACTGCCCAAAAGGCTTTGTGTTCTAGCTTAACCGGAAGATGGCAAGGCTTCCCATAAACAATTCTATAAGGGGACATGCCAATGGGAGTCTTATATGCCGTCCGGTAAGCCCACAAAGCATCATTTAGCTTTCTTGACCAATCTTTCCAGGTGGTGTTAACCGTTTTCTCAAGGATATGCTTAATTTCCCGGTTAGACACTTCAACTTGTCCACTTATTTGAGAATGGTAGGGAGTGGCTACTTTGTGAGTGACGGAGTACTTAAGAAATAATTGCCTTAAGAAATGATTGCAAAAATACTTTCCTCTATCACTTATCATAGCCCTTGGCATACCAAAACGAGCAAAGATATTGGATTTAATGAATTAAATGACCACGGAGTGATCATTCGTTTTGGTAGCACAAGCCTCAACCCACTTAGAAACATAATCAACGGCAAGAAGAATGTATTGATAACCATATGACATAGGAAATGGACCCATGAAATCAATGCCCCAAATATCAAAAATTTCAACAACCAATATATTGGTTAATGGCATCATATCTCTTTTAGACATTGTTCCCATCTTTTGACACCTCTCACACAACTTGCAAAAGTTGTAGGCATCTCTATGAATAGTGGGCCAAAAGAGCCCACTTTGAAGAACCTTTAGGGCGGTCTTCTTTGCACTAAAATGCCCACCACATGCAAATGTGTGGCAAAACCCTAGGACACTTGGGATTTCACTCTCCGGAATGCATCTTCTCACAATTTGATCGGGACAATAGCGGTATAAAACAGGGTCTTCCCAATAGTAATTCCGGATGTTGGCAAAGAAACGATTTTTGTCGTTCTTTGACCAAGAGGTTGGAAGCTTGCCTATTGCCAAATAATTCACAATATCAGCGAACTAATGCATTATTCCATTTGAGACTTGAAAAAGTTGTTCATCCGGGAAGGAATCATGAATTGAAGGACTAGAGAAATGCTCTATTTGTAATTTGGAAAGATGATCAGCAACCACATTTTCGGTGCCCTTTTTGTCCTTGATTTCAAAATCGAATTCCTGGAGGAGTAAAATCCATCTAATCAATCTAGGTTTTATCTCCCTCTTTGTTAAAAGATGTCTCAATGCAGCATGATCAGAGTAAACAACAACCTTAGATCCTAGCAAATAAGAGCGGAACTTATCAAGAGCATATACTAGAGCAAGTAATTCCTTCTCGGTAGTGGAGTAATTCAATTGAGCTCCTGAGAAGGTTTTGCTTGCATAGTATATGGCACAAGGGAGCTTACCTACTCGTTGGCCCAAAACTGCCCCCATGGCATAATCAGAAGCATCACACATAATTTCAAAGGGCAAAGACCAATTAGGAGGTTGCATGATAGGAGCAGATGACAATGAAGTGCGCAATTTATGAAAGGCGTCTAGGCATGCTTGATCGAAGACGAAAGGAGTATCCTTGGCAAGAAGATTGCACAAAGGTCTAGCGATTTTGCTAAAGTCCTTGATGAAGCGGCGATAGAAGCCGGCATGACCTAGAAAGAGCGAACTTCCCTCACCGTTGAAGGTGGGGGGTAGTTCAGAGATGAGTTCAACTTTCTCCTTTTCTACCTCATTTCCTCTTCTAGATATGACGTGACCCAAAACAATTCCCTCTTGAACCATGAAATGGCTCTTTTCCCAACTAAGAACAAGGTTTGTTTCACGGCATCTTTTAAGCACTAAGTCCAAATTTTTGAGGCAAGCATCAAAGGAAAACCCAAAAACAGAAAAATCATCCATGAAGACCTCAAGATACTCTTCCACCATATCCGAAAAGATAGACATCATACATCTTTGGAATGTAGCAGGAGCATTGCACAAACCAAAAGGCATCCGTCTATAAGCAAATGTGCCAAATGGACATGTAAAAGTGGTTTTCTCTTGGTCTAATGGGTTAAGGGCCACTTGGTTGTAACCGGAATATCCATCTAGGAAGCAATAGTATTGTTGCCTCGCCAATCTCTCTAAGATTTGATCAATGAAGGGTAAAGGGAAATGATCCTTTCTAGTGGCGGCATTCAATTTTCGGTAATCAATGCACACACGCCATGAGTTGGCGGTGCGCTTAGAGATTTCCTCACCTTTCGCATTTTCAACCATAGTAATTCCCGACTTTTTGGGAACTACTTGTGTAGAACTCACCCATTTGCTATCAGAGATTGGGTAGATGATTCCGGCATCCAAAAGTTTCACTACTTTCTTAACTACCTCTTTCATGTTAGGATTCAATCTCCTTTGGGCATCCCTAAAGGGTTTTGTATCCTCTTCCATGAGTATACGATGCATACAAATGGAAGGATCAATTCCCTTATGGTCCGCCACACTCCACCCTATAGCTTCTTTGTTTTCTTTAAGTACATTAAGTAGAACATTTTCTTGGTCCTCATCTAGGCTTGAAGAGATGATAACCGGAAGAGTGTCGTGAGAACCTAGAAATGCATACTTAAGATTAGAAGGCAAAGTTTTTAGCTCAAGAGTTGGTGGAGATACCAAAGATGGAACCGGAGGAGTACTAGAAAGTGAAGGAAGAGGTTCAATTGGAGTTTTCCATGGTGGACAATTCAAACTTGCTACGGATTCCATTATATTGCTTACTTCATTGATTGAATTTTCATTATTAAACCCACAACTCTCATACATTTCAAAAAGACATGAGGCAAGAGGATCATCGGATAAAAGAGATGAGAGATCATCCTCAAGCGGTTGTTTCATGATTATTGTGGGAATTGATTCCTCAACAACCTCATCTAACACATCAATAACATAACACTCATCTTCATCTATGGGATGTCGACTTGCATTGAAAACATTGAGTTTGACCATCATGTTGCCAAAAGAAAGATCCATGATTCTGGACCTACAATTGATAGTGGCATTGGCGGTGGCAAGGAATGGTCTTCCCAAGATGATTGGGATTTGGGTAGTGAAATTAGCAACCGGTTCAGTGTCTAACACTACAAAATTAACCGAAAAGTAGAATTTATCTACTTTGACAAGGATGTCCTCAACCATACCCCTAGGTGTTTTGACGGATCTATCGGCCATTTAAAGCACCACCGAGGTTGGCTTTAACTCATTTAACCCCAATTGGACATACACAGAATAAGGAATCAGGTTAACACTTGAACCTAAGTCAAGAAGAGCTCTACGGATCTCGTGATTTCCAATTACACATGAAATGGTTGGAGCACCGGGGTCTTTGCATTTGAGTGGAGTATTTTGTTGAAGAATGGAGCTCACTTGCTCCATGATGAACACTTTCTTAGGACCTTGTCCTTTGTTCCTCCTCTTTTGTGTGCAAAGATCTTTCAAGAATTTGGCATAAGGCGGAATTTGCTTAATTGCATCTAAGAGGGGAAGATTTGTGTTCACTTGCTTGAAAACATCCATCATGTCAAGTATTTTCCCATCTTGTCTCTCTTGAATGCAAGGGAAGTGGGTAAGTTACCTAGTCAACCCGAGAGGAACCCAAAAGCTCAATTTTGTGTGGAGGCAAACTCTACATCGGAGAATGCCTCACAAGTTCAAACACAAGCAATCACTACTTTGAGAAGTGGTAAGCAAGTTGACAATAAGGTTGAGTTGCCAAAGGAGGATAGTGAATCGGTGCAACCAAATGTTGTCACTCATCAAAATTCCAATTCCATACCTATCTCTTTGGATGAGAATGTTCCAAATCCGAATACTCAATTTTCATCATCTTCTCAAGTGCCAAAATGTCATGAGCCAAAAGCTCCTTTCCCTTATGCTTTGAGAGAAACCTCACCTCAAGAGAGGCAAGATGGGAAAATACTTGACATGATGGATGTTTTCAAGCAAGTGAACATAAATCTTCCCCTCTTAGATGCAATTAGGCAAATGCCGCCTTATGCCAAATTCTTGAAAGATCTTTGCACACAAAAGAGGAAGAACAAAGGACAAGGTCCTAAGAAAGTGTTCATCACGGAGCAAGTGAGCTCCATTCTTCAACAAAATACTCCACTCAAATGCAAAGACCCCGGTGCTCCAACCATTTCATGTGTAATTGGAAATCACGAGATCCGTAGAGCTCTTCTTGACTTAGGTTCAAGTGTTAACCTGATTCCTTATTCTGTGTATGTCCAATTGGGGTTAAATGAGTTAAAGCCAACGTCGGTGGTGCTTCAAATAGCCGATAGATCCGTCAAAACACCTAGGGGTATGGTTGAGGACATCCTTGTCAAAGTAGATAAATTCTACTTTCCGATTGATTTTGTAGTGTTAGACACCGAACCGGTTGCTAATTCCACTACCCAAATCCCAATCATCTTGGGAAGACCATTCCTTACCACCGCCAATGCCACTATCAATTGTAGGTCCGGAACCATGGATCTTTCTTTTGGCAACATGTTGGTCAAACTCAATGTTTTCAATTCAAGTCGACATCCCATAGATGAAGATGAGTGTTATGTTATTGATGTGTTAGATGAGGTTGTTGAGGAATCAATTCCCACAATGATCATGAAACAACCGCTTGAGGATGATATCTCATCTCTTTTATCCGATGATCCTCTTGCCTCATGTCTTCTTGAAATGTATGAGAGTTGTGGGTTTGATAATGAAAATTCAATCAATAAAATAAGCAATATAATGGAATCCGTAGCAAGTTTGAATTGTCCACCATGGAAAACTCCAATTGAGCCTCTTCCTGCACTTTCTAGTACTCCTCCGGTTCCATCTTTGGTATCTCCACCAACTCTTGAGCTAAAAACTTTGCCTTCTAATCTTAAGTATGCATTTCTAGGTCCTCACGACACTCTTCCGGTTATCATCTCTTCAAGCCTAGATGAGGACCAAGAAAATGCTCTACTTAATGTACTTAAAGAAAACAAAGAAGCTATAGGGTGGAGTGTGGCGGACCTTAAGGGAATTGATCCTTCTATTTGTATGCATCGTATACTCATGGAAAAGGATACAAAACCCTTTAGAGATGCCTAAAAGAGATTGAATCCTAACATGAAAGAGGTAGTTAAGAAAGAAGTAGTGAAACTTTTGGATGCCGGAATCATCTACCTAATCTCCGATAGCAAATGGGTGAGTCCTACACAAGTAGTTCCCAAAAAGTCAGGAATTACCGTAGTTGAAAATGCTAAAGGTGAGGAAATCTCTAAGCGCACCGCCAACTCATGGCGTGTGTTCATTGATTACCGAAAATTGAATGCCGCCACTAGAAAGGATCATTTCCCTTTACCCTTCATTGATCAAATCTTAGAGAGATTGGCGGGGCAATAATACTATTGCTTCCTAGATGGATATTCTGGTTACAACCAAGTGGCCCTTGACCCATTAGACCAAGAGAAAACCACTTTTACATGTCCATTTGGCACATTTGCTTATAGACGGATGCCTTTTGGTTTGTGCAACGCTCCTGCTACATTCCAAAGGTGTATGATGTATATCTTTTCGGATATGGTGGAAGAGTATCTTGAGGTCTTCATGGATGATTTTTCTATTTTTGGGTCTTCCTTTGATGCTTGACTCAAAAATTTGGACTTAGTGCTTAAAAGATGCCGTGAAACAAACCTTGTTCTTAGTTGAGAAAAGAGCCATTTCATGGTTCAAGAGGGAATTGTTTTGGGTCACATCATATCTAGAAGAGGAATTGCGGTAGATAAGGCGAAAGTTGAACTCATCTCTGAACTACCCCCGCCTTCAACGGTGAGGGAAGTTCGCTCTTTTTCTAGGTCATGTTGGCTTCTATCGCCACTTCATCAAGGACTTTAGCAAAATTGCTAGACCTTTGTACAATCTTCTTGCCAAGGATACTCCTTTCGTCTTTGATCAAGCATGCATAGATGCCTTTCATAAATTGCGCACTTCATTGTCATCTGCTCCTATCATGCAACCTCCTAATTGGTCTTTGCCCTTTGAAATTATGTGTGATGCTTCTGACTATGCCATGGGCGCAGTTTTTGGCCAACGAGTAGGTAAGCTCCCTTGTGCCATATACTATGCAAGCAAAACCTTCTCAAGAGCTCAATTGAATTACTCCACTACCGAGAAGGAATTACTTGCTGTAGTATATGCTCTTGATAAGTTCCGCTCTTATTTGCTAGGATCTAAGGTTGTTGTTTACTCTGATCATGCTGCATTGAGACTTCTTTTAACAAAGAGGGAGACAAAACCTAGATTGATTAGATGGATTTTACTCCTCCAGGAATTCGATTTTGAAATCAAGGACAAAAAGGGCACCGAAAATGTGGTTGCTGATCATCTTTCCAGATTACAAATAGAGCCTTTCCCTAGTCCTCCAATTCATGATTCCTTCCTGGATGAACAACTTTTTCAAGTCTGAAATGGAATAATGCCTTGGTTCGCTGATATTGTGAATTATTTGGCAATAGGCAAGCTTCCAACCTCTTGGTCAAAGAACGACAAAAATCGTTTCTTTGCCAACATCCGGAATTACTATTGGGAAGACCCTGTTTAATACCGCTATTGTCCCGATCAAATTATGAGAAGATGCATTCCGGAGAGTGAAATCCCAAGTGTCCTAGCGTTTTGCCACACACTTGCATGTGGTGGGCATTTTAGTGCAAAGAAGACCGCCCTAAAGGTTCTTCAAAGTGGGCTCTTTTGGCCCACTATTCATAGAGATGCCTACAACTTTTGCAAGTCGTGTGAGAGGTGTCAAAAGATGGGAACAATGTCTAAAAGAGATATGATGCCATTAACCAATATATTGGTTGTTGAAATTTTTGATATTTGGGGCATTGATTTCATGGGTCCATTTCCTATGTCATATGGTTATCAATACATTCTTCTTGCCGTTGATTATGTTTCTAAGTGGGTTGAGGCTTGTGCTACCAAAACGAATGATCACTCCGTGGTCATTCAATTCATTAAATCCAATATCTTTGCTCGTTTTGGTATGCCAAGGGCTATGATAAGTGATGGAGGAAAGTATTTTTGCAATCAATTCTTGAGGCAATTATTTCTTAAGTACTCCGTCACTCACAAAGTAGCCACTCCCTACCATCCTCAAACAAGTGGACAAGTTGAAGTGTCTAACCGGGAAATTAAGCATATCCTTGAGAAAACGGTTAACACCACCCGGAAAGATTGGTCAAGAAAGCTAAATAATGCTTTGTGGGCTTACCGGACGGCATATAAGACTCCCATTGGCATGTCCCCTTATAGAATTGTTTATGGGAAACCTTGCCATCTTTCGGTTGAGCTAGAACACAAAGCCTTTTGGGCAGTTAAAAAGCTCAATTTTGACCTAGCCAAAGCCGGAGAGAATAGGCTACTTCAATTGAGTGAATTGGAAGAGCTAAGGCACAATGCTTATGATAATGCCAAGCTCTACAAAGAAAGAACCAAAGCCTTCCATGATAAGCATATTGTGAAGAAGTCCTTAGAACCCGGTCAAAAAGCTTGGCTTTTCAACTCTAGGTTAAAACTCTTTCCCGGCAAATTGAGAACCAAGTGGGAAGGTCCCTATGAAATTATCTCGGTTGCACCGCATGGAGCGGTAGAGATACAAGACTTGAAGAAGGGGAACATCTTCAAGGTGAATGGGCAAAGATTGAAACCATACATAGAGGGTCAAGTCTTTCAAAGACATTTAGAGGCTGCAAATCTTATTGACCCGGTGTATGAACATATTGATGAAGATTTTGATAAGAACTTAAAAACATCTTTTGAGTTAAATCCAACAAGTTCTTCCAAGAACCATTTGTTGGGTGGAACTCAAAACATTTCTCACCCCAAAAAGGAGGGGATGCATTGCAAGATCTTTAATCCGGGTTAAAAGAACCCTAGGGTCTTGCTAGAGACGTTAAAGACTAGCACCGAAATTCGTAGGATGTCAAAACCCTATTCCTCCCTCATTTTTATCTTGCATTTTGATTCTTGCGAAGTCTAGATACTGTTTTTGTGGTTCATATACATTGGAAGGAACTAAGAGTGAGGGATTGCATGAGCATTCAAGTCATTTTGAGCATTTAGGCATAATTTCGATCGATCCAAGTTTTGGTTCGATCGATCAAACAATGGACTCGATCGATCCAGCTCTCATTTTGCACCCAACACTTAGAAAAATTTTGGACCTGCATCCAAATTCCAAAATGAATGCTCTCGGGATCTCCAAATTTTCAAAAGTTCGATCGATCGTAAACCATTTCGATCGATTGAACTACCTTTCGATCGATCCAACATGTGGTTCGATCGATCATGAGTCCCAACACTTAGAAAAATTTTGGACCTGCATCCAAATTCCAAAATGCATGCTCTCGGGACTTTTCAAAATTTTTCATGTTCGATCGATCGAATTCCAAGTTCGATCGATCCAAGGTTCCAACACGTGTCAACTCTTGAACCCTTAAACTTGTACATTCTTTATCCTCTTCGATAGATCGAAATCTTTCTTCGATCGATCGAAATTTGCATCTCATTAATTTAATTTCCTTTGATTTTTCAAAATTCATTCAAAAAAAAAAATAGTTGGGAGAGCTAATAGTTCGATCGATCCAAGTTCGGATTCGATCGATCGAACTATTTAAGGATTTTAAAATGCCGTAGCAGCCATGCGAGCCGACATCACTGCCCACCGAGCTGAGTTCACCTCTTTCAAGGCGGATGTCATGGCTTGCTTTGCCAATCCCTCCAGCCACTGCAGATCTTCACGATCAGGCCTCCTGAGACTCCACTTCCAGTTGTTCTATGCTTTCATTTCTTTTATTCTGGATCTGTATTATACTGTCACTGTTACTGTATTATACTTTGCGGCCGGTCTGTCGGCTTTATTATTTTATTGATGTACCTGCACTTTATATTCTCTATATATTGCTTTTTGATTATGGATGTCTCTTAGTATCTCATATTTGTATGTTTAACTCCATCAGGTACACCACAATGACTTCAGTGAGAGAGTGCTGCCCAATTTTTCAGGACCACTCTTACACCTCTCTCTCTATTCTCTATTTATCCCATTTTACACTTGCATGTCCACTATGCACTGATTATCCTATCTTGTTATCTAATGAGTTTATCCGAGTGCAAACTTTTCAGGACCACAGTTTATCCCAAGTTTGGAGGGGCCATGCCACCCACTTTGGATACTTCTATCCCGATCATTCATGTCTAAAGCACTGGTATACTCTTTCCTTTGTTCTCTTCACACATTGAGGACAATGTGCAGTTTAAGTTTGGGGGTATTGGTGTATGTTTCAGTGTTACTTTAAAATACTTTAAAATTCAAATTTTGAGCATGTCTTGTGTATTTGAGGGATATTTCTATACTTGGTCCATTTCTAGCTATGATTTTGATCTTTTGAGGACTATATTGCTTAAAATTTAAAAATTGCTTGACTTGAGAGTCCAATACTCCTTGTATGCCTTGAGGATACCATTTAGGAGTAAATTTTTCAAAAGATTGATATCTTGCTTGCATTTGTGGTCCACATCATCCTGAATTTGTGATTGTTTTGAGATTCATTCTAGGATTCTACACTAGCACCGGTGCACACTAGCATTCATTTGTGGGGTACATGCTTTGTTGATTATTGAATTGGTTATATCCCAATTGGGCTAGTAGTGCATTGAAAGCTTTCATTATTGATAAAGGTGGATAACAACCCCTTTTCATTGAGTAGCCGAGATTCTTGCCTCATTAAGCAGTGAACTTCTCGTGCCGAAAGGTGGAGGGCCCAAACTCTAGGTTAATAATTGATTATTATAAAAAATAAAAAAATAAAAAAATAATAAAAAAAAGAAGTTGCAAAAGTAATAAAAGTGAAGACTTCTCCCAAAAGGTGAGAAGTAGGAAATGATTAGATGGTTATTGTCTTGATTTGTAGCCTAGTTGATTTGAGTTTGTAAGTCCGTAGGGGTGTCTTAACACCTAATGCCCTAAAGCCATCTGGTTTGGGAGTCATTGACCTAAAGCTCGCTACATGAATCTTCTAGAAAGCTTAAGAGATCAACACATTACACAATATTTCCATCTTTAATCCTCAATAAAAAAAATAAAAAAAAGAAAAAAAAAATAGAGTGAAAAGAATAAGCGCACCTAGAACAATAAAGTTTTAATAAAAGGTTCACTTCTTGTCTTGAGGGTAAGGATGTGATTACTTCTCTAGTTGGCTAAGATAGCAACACATTTGATGTCGGACCTCTCACATAGATTCTAGACTTGTTTCAATTTTCATGATCATTTTCTTGATGTGTGGAGGACCATGCTTGCTTGTTTGATGTTTTGCTTGAGGTAGTTTTCTCCCAATGCTTGTTTGCAATATTGGTGCCTCTTTTGAAAGAATGAGCTTAATGTTTGTGGGTATCATTTCTGGAAACCCTCACGAGACTTCACTCGTCCACTAGGGGTAACCTAGGGGTTTAAAAGGCTTGTTGCATATGCTAAATGCAATCGTGTTCCTTACGAAAATGGTGTTATCATTTTACTTGCTTTCCAGTTTATACTTATTTAGTTGTTCATTTCATTCCTTTACTTCTTAGTTCATTGTTAGGGACTAGCAATATTTAAGTTTGGGGGTGTGATGAGCACCAAAAAGTGCGCATTTAAACCCGTTAAGCTTAAGCATTCTAGTACCTTTATCTATCTTACTTTGCCGTTTTAGACTTATTACGTGTTATTTATATTTTCGGGCACTAATCCCAAAATTGAGCTAACTGAGCCAAATAAGAGCTTAATTGAAGCAATCCTGAGATAAACCAAAGGAGGGAGCAAAGTGGAGAAAGAAAGGAGCAAAAAGGAATTAAGTTATGCAGCTGAAAAGTTCGATCGATCGAACATCTATGATCGATCACAGTACTTCTCGATAGATCCAAACTTGGCCTTTGCTGAAATTCCAAGTTCAATCGATCCAACATCACCTTCGATCGATCGAACCCTATTTTGTCCTATTCAAATGATTGATCTTATCCACAGCTGTATGCCTACCAACCACTTTTGTACTTTTCCCCATAAATATCTTCGAAATATCTCAGCCTTGTCCTTATCCGGAGGAGTCAGACCACTTCGATCGATCCAAGATGCAGTTCGATCGATCGAACCCATCTTCGATCGATCCAAGTTAAGGTTCGATCGGTCGAACTTCCTCTAGCGAGAAAAAGTTAAAGTCCAGCTCATTTATTCCGTCCTTTATCCAATCATTGGAGAATATGCCTTGCACGACCACAGCTCATCATAGGGTGTATTTGACCTACCTATATAAGGAATATGATACACTTTTTGGAGGAGGTCTCTAGAGTCTCTTGTCACACATTGAAAATCATCTTGGAGGCTATTCTTGGAGAGAAAGAAGGGAGGAAGCTAGAGCAACCTTTGGAGGAGACCTTCATCATCAAGGAGCAGATTTTTACCATGGATTTAGCCCTTGAGGGTTGGAGCTTTATCATCATGAGTGGCTAGACATCCTCTTGGGGCTAGAGTTAGCCCCAAACATGCTTTCTTTACCTAATCTTGTGTAATTTTGAGGGATTTGTGTTATAATGCATATTTTGATTCTTGAACTTATGAAGATCTTGATTATTCATTGAGTTCTATGGATTAATGCTTCTAATTGATCATTTTCTCTATCTATATGTCTATGTATGCTAGAGTAGATGTTCACCTCTAGATTTAATGTTATTGATGCATGTCTATGTGTATTAATGCCTTTAATCTTGAGATTGCCAAAATGTGAAGTTCTTAATGTAATGCTCTTGTTATGTCTCTAGATGGTTCATACTTATTCCTTGATGGATTGTGCTTCTCTTTTAAGTAGTGTAGTGTTAGTTGGGGAAACAATTCATACTTGTTCTTTGATATTCCATGCTTTTGAATGCAAGAAGCATATGCTCTAATATTGTGGTGTAATGGAATTTTGAGCTTAATGAAGGATTAATGATTAGTTATGATATGTTGTATCTTTCACATGTGTTTAGACAATTTATTCCTCTCCCAATAGATATTTTGTACCTCACATGATGTTTAGATAATGCATGTTTAACTAAGTAATCCTTATGGATTGCTTGGACTATGAGTTTAATGAAAGGTTCAATGACTTGAATTGTTATTTTGTTATCTTCACATGATGTTTAGACAATATATTCCTCTACCAATAGATGTATTGTGGCCTCACACATGTTGATTGAGACAATTTGCACTTGTTGAGTCACCCTTACCAATTGAATGTCTTTTACACACACAACATTGTTGCAACACATTCATTTCCCTCATTAGTCACTTGATTATGGTTTGGAATAGTATTATTTGGTGGTGATCTCTATACCCCAAGACCTTTCCTTCTTACTTACTCTTTATCTTATTGCATTGCTTTATTATAGTTTAGCTCATTTAGTATAATCAACCAATCAATCAACAATTGTGTGATCATTCAACCTACTAACCCTAATTACCATAGTTTCACAATTCGATACACCATCAAATCCTTTGGGACAATCCCTACTCGCCCTATCTATATTTTATATAGAGAAAGGTAGTAGTGGCTTTCTATAAATGTAAAACTTGGCCACCTCCTAAATTCACACACAACTTTCAAGCTTTGTTGGTTGTGGCGACTCCATCAAGGAAACCAACAACAGGGATCTTTTGAATTGATTTCAGTTTTCCATTGCCCTTTTCCTCCCCTTGCAAACAAGATACATATATTATCTCACACACAAACACAATTGCAATATTTTTTGACGGCAAGCAAAACCTCAGTAGGAATATTATCAAGCGAAAAAACATTTATACCCTTCCAACACCTTCTACCATGTTTCTTTTCTCTTCCCACAAATTGAAAACTAGGAGTCAAGGAAGATTATGTAAATGTTTTTCTTCCTAAACTATAAGCTTAATCTCAACCTGGACCTCTCATTTTGCCAAAAACCGCTTCGATCAATCCCACAGCATTCCCTTCAACTCCTGAACCCACCTGACGAAATCCAAGCATTCATAGCATGGTAGAAAGTAAATTAAACTCTAAAATAAACTAACAATAAACTTCTAATATATATTTTGTTTCTTTCTTTTGCTCATAAATACTGAATGATAGACATTGACAATTCAGAATATTTCAATGGAACATCATTCAACCCTCACAAGTTTATTGAATTATTGGTGACATTTTCTCTAAAAATTGAACTTAGGGTAAATTGTGCTGACCTCCCTCCATTTTAACAAACCTACACATGGTAATACTTAGCTTTCAAAAATTACTCTAACTTTCCTTGTCGAAGTTTGTCGTTTGACTCCATTTAACAGATTTTACAAAATCACCGGGGCAGGCTTAATCTAATTTGAGGCTGTTATAAACTTACCGGGGCTGATTTAATCTAATTTGAGGCCCAATTAAAAAACTTTATAGTATCCTTTTGATATTTACTTTATTGATATAAAATCATATCAATAATTCTTGTTAAAAATCTTTTTGTTTTGACCTTTTAGATTTAAAATATCTAATAAAATTTTGACTTATCAAAAAAAAAATTATCTAATAAAATTTTGAATTTGAAAAGTTTCTAATAGTATCTATTAAGTTCAATTTTTTTAATATTTAAATTCACATTTTTGTTTTACATACCCTTGTAACCCTAAGTGAACAGGGTGGCAACTGAGGTTGTTTTTCTCATCCAAAGACTATCTAAAATGGTTAGAAGTGACCTTTAGGACTTCATTTAGACTTCTAATATCTCGTACAGGTCATATAGACCATATTACGCTTGGATGCTTGCGGGTCAGGTCGGGACTTGGTTAGTGATCCGGACCTCCAGGTTTGGGTCGTTACAGCAACGGTTAAATACCTCCGCGCTTGATCTTCCAAATTTTGGTGGCATGTTAAATATCCATCTTTTATGCCTTCATTGTTTAACTCAATTCTGAAACAGTTTTGATTTCTCTTTAGCCTTCGTATTCTTATTAAAGAAAACTGTTTTATCAAAGTTGACCACTTGACGAGATGCTGCCCTGTAGTCCCTCAGGATTTCTTCAAATTATCAACCTCATCGACAACAATTTTGCTAAAAAGAGTAAATAATCTCTGAAAAGTTAATGGGTGATTGATGCATTGTCACAGGGTATCTTGTGTATTTGTTGTTCGATTTAATCTTTGTTACTGTCTGGGGGTTGCTGAGCATATTCCATCATTTATTTCATGATGGTATACTGCTCATTTAGATTCCTTGTCTTTAATTTAGCAGATGATATGGTGTAGATAGATCTGGACTTTCATCAACTCTGATATTTAATGTTTCAGTTCACTCTCTTTCAAAAAGCTTTATTTCCTTTCTTCTTCCTCCCCCCCTTTTTTTTTCCTGATCTAACTTTTATTAAACAAGTCAAAACAGCAGCCAAGGAGGAAAACCTCCCAAGAAAATTGGTCGGCAGGAACAAAAACAAGAAAATACCTGCAAAAGTAAACACGATAGCCAACCTAACTATCCCTTCTTTCTTCTTTTGCAAAATAAGGAAACTTTCAAAATATGGAAAGTTTCTTGAAAACACAAATTCTTTGAAATTCTGCGTGTTGAAAAAAAACTAGCCCTCGAGTTTGTAGCAATTTTTCACGATCAATCAAAAATCCGAGCATAGCTTTCCATCCCTTCTTTCTTTTTTTCCGAACTCAAATCAAATACATTAATCTTCTTAGATTAACAAATAATACACTCGCATAATAAACATGGATTTTTCTAGAGGTCCTTTGAAATTGGGTAGGTTTGCAAAACTCGCAGGTGGGCAAGAGCCAGATAACTTATAGTGGAACATATAGCTTGAAGTACAAGTGTAATCAACTTTAATTTTTCTTCCAACAATTGCCTAGCAGATGTATTGTGCTCCAAGAATCCATTCCAAACCATATCATAAAAGAAAAATCCATTGTTTTTCATCTCCATGAATCCAAAATCTTCATGATCAATTGCGCATACTTCATCTTGAGATCCTTCTTTTGTAACTTCCTTATCATCCTCATGTTTCGGAATCAATAGTGGCTTTTGCATAACCAAGAATTCACCTATATCCTCTTCCTCCGGGTAATCATCATAAAGGAAAGTTTTTAAAAATCAGAAAATTATAGAAATCATAAAATCTTCCAAAATCAGAGTACGGAAAAAATCAGAATATGGGAAGTTTCCAAAAATTCAGAAAGCTGCCAGCAGAAAATTAGGGATTTCATTTTGCCACTGCATCAGTCCCTCCAAGTTGAAAATAACTCGACCTCGAGTTTGGCTCACGTGGCTCATCGTATATTAGTATGAACAAGATTTCATACCAATGAAGACTGATCTTAATGCTACAAAATCTTGCTCCAATGTTTTCACTTCACGGTGAACTTTCATACTGAGATGATTATGAGCTCCGCGCTCCCTCATATTTCCAAACCTCAAGATACCTGATATCATCCTCAAAACAGTTAGTTAGAGAAGCAAGAAGCATTGCACCAAATTCAATCTTAGCCAAACAAGTTCTGTTTGCCACAAAATCATTCCGTACATTGCCTAGAAAACCTTCACAATATGATACCAAAGTATCTTCACTAGCACTTTCTTGAGTAATAACTTCTCCATCAACAATCGATTCACATAATGATTATTCACAAACTTGATGCCTAAACTTCTCCATTCCATCTTGGACATGGAATTTGAAATTTTTTTCGTCTCGCTCATCAGCTAATCCATCATGTTCATTCTTTATAGCAAACATCTTGTTAGCATCCTCTTCTTTTGCCGTACCGAACTCCTTAACTTCATCTTCTCCCATTCTACAATCTTTGGCTTACCTCTATGCTTTCGGGTAATCAGTATTTTTTCAATTTTGATATTCGCCTCCCAATGATGGTCGATCCAATCGTCGGATGACTCGGATGATCTATAGCGACGCAAAGTATAAACAACAGATGTTTCGCGAAAGTTCTAATGCTGGACGGTTCATCTTCCATCGGAAAGTTGTCATCAACCGGCGGGTTGATAACATGTTGAGCCAATTGCTAGTTCAACATGTCAACTTGTCTCTGCAGATTCTTGACTTCGTTTTTGACTTGCTGGGGTTAAGGGTTTTGGCTACCTGACCGGTAATCATGCTTCCACGACAACAACCGAGATGGAGAATTGCAAAGTTGCAAAACAAACTTTATTTGCTGTAAAAGTAATAATATATTCACTAAATTATAAACCGTAGCAATTACATTTCTTCCTCCCCAATCCGAACCTTATATTAAGCTCAATTTCTTGGGTTCGTCCCTGCTTCACATGCACGACTCAAGGACAGGTAAAAAAAAAAAAATTGTATATATATAACACACACGACACCCAGTTATCTCACTTAAAACATACTAAACAATTTGTATATAAATTTTGTTGAGTAATACAAATTTGCATATTATGTGATGCAGACAGATCCTTTTGGACAAGGGCGGGTATTCAGAAAGTGTTGCATGAAGCTTACTTGAGGTGCTGTTCAGTATGAATCGGTTGATTGATCCTCTTGGGGATGCGTTTGCATTTTCTTTCACGACTTGTGCTCTTTTGTATGATGTAGGTTGTTTTTTTTTTTTTTTTAGGGGCTTTGGATTGTGGCAAGGTGTCATTAAGTGTTGGTCCACTTTTTTCTTTCTAGAGTTACTAATATGGGTTGTTTAATTTATCTGGTATTTGCCATAGCACTCTTTTCCTTCAAAGAGTTAGTTGGCAGTCAACTCCCTTGGAGTATTCGTATTCTTGGTGTCTTAATTTTAACTGGAGTCTCTGTCTCACACTTCTTCTTTTCTTTTTTTTTTTGTTTTTTTTGTTTTTTTTTTTTCTTCCGGGAGATATTAATATGGGTTGTTTAATTTTTGATAAATTATACTAACCTTATTTTGTTGCCCCGTGCTCCGGCAGTATGCTTCATTATAAAGCGTAGCCAAGCACTCCATTACCTTTAGATTGTTTTAGTAATTAAAATTTTAAATATTTATGCAGCAAAATGTGTTGTCAAAATTAAAGTTTAAGAATAAAACCTTAAGTTTAAGGGATTACAATTATTTATATAATATATATATATGTATATAATTATAGAATGAAATATATAATATTAAAATAAATAGGTCAGTGACCTACCGGTATCAAACCCTCAAGCCTCGATAGAGTCGTGTGTTGCATTTTACACTCTTATTTTTTTTGTTTAACCTTTTTTACATTTATACCCATAAAATTTTAAAGGACGATATACATACCATAACTGAGACTCAAGCTCATACCATGACACTATATCATAAATATATAAAGTTCGTATACAATGAACTTTCATGAGATTTGGGCTAATTGCAACTAAACCGGAACTTTGCCATTTTTTGCAATGACCCTCCTTTGTCAGATTTTGTTGTGAATTTCCTTATCTACCCTCATTATTATATTATAAAAATAATCAAAATAACTAAATATATCAAATGTCAATTTTACCCCATACTTACAACCCCACATTTGTAACAGATCAATCTCCACCGATCCCCACCTCCATCAATCTCCACCGTCTCTCTGTCTCTCTTTCAATCTCTGGGTGCAACAATAGCCGCGTCACCACCATCGCAATCCCCACCTCGTCAACCACCACCGCCGCCGCCTCCGCCACCGCCGCCATGGATTCCGCACCATTGCACCTCCACAAACACCGCCACATCCCCACAACGACCACCATCTTCACCCCCCAAACCACCACCACCAAATCTGGTCTCAAAAAGTATTCCCCCAAAATTTTTGACTTTGAATCTTTCTTCATCCATATCGTCGGCTCAGGCCGGTATAGAGGAAGGTTCGGGGAAAATGGTTGTGGACTATGCAATATGTATATATATATAATATTGAAAGAAAATGGTATGCAATATGGTTCAGGTGGACTTTGAATCTTTTTCTGTATGATATATGTATATATATATAATATTGAAAGAAAATGGTGATGGACTATGCAAGTGTGGAATTTAATGGTAGTGGCGGTGGTTGTCTGGTGGTGGCGAAAATGGAACAGTGGTTGGGTTTGAGAGTAAAGAAAAACAAGAGTGGTGAAAGAGGGTGGGGATTGGCGGTGGCGGTGAAGGGAGTGGAGTGGTGTTGCGTTTGGGTTTTTTATTGTGCTTTCTTTTCTTTTCTTTAACAATCCTAAATTTAAATAAATTAATGTAAATAATAATTATTAAATTATCTATTTGTTTTTAAGTTGTAAATAATATTATTTTAAACTATAGATTTGATTTGAATATCTAATTAAAATGTAATTAATATAAAAATTAAATATAAATTACATATCTATAAATATTTAACATATGAATTTAAAATTTTAATTAAATATTGATTTTCAAGATAATTAAGTTTTGTAAAATCTTAAAAAATAAATTCATAAGTGATTTATAAAATTTGATCGAATGTGTTTGGTAAATAAAATTTGAGGGAGGGAGTGGGTCATTTTTGTCCATTAAAACTTTTCATTTGATAATACTATAATGCTACGTTTGGTGTGCAGGAATGGAATGAAATGCAAGTGGGAATGGAATAAGAATGAGAATGGATCTCGTTCTATTGTTTGGTTGTAAATATGAAACGTGTAGGAATGGAATGATAATAACCATTCTAGTGTTTGGTTGGACCAATTTAAAATTTAGAATGGAATAAATTTCTAATTGAATTCTCCAAAATATCATTCTTAGTAACAAATAAATTAAATTAACGATAGTGCAGGTGGTGGAAGGCGGCGACGGTAGTACTAGTGGTAGCGGTGGCGGTGGTGGAAGGCGGTGGTGGTGATGAAAGGTGGTGGCAGTGGCAGTGGCAGTGGTGGAAGGTGGTGGCGATAGAAGGTGATGGCAGTGGTGGAAGGCAATGGCGACGGTGTTGGTGGTTGTGGAAGGCGGCGGCGGTGGCGGTGGTGGTGAAAGGTGGCGACGGTTGTGGTGGTGGTGTAAGGCTGTGGCAGTGACGGTGGTGGAAGGTGGTGGTGGAAGTGAAAGGTGATAGCAGTGGTGGTGGTGGAAGTGAAAGGTGATAGCAGTGGTGGTGGTAATGAAAGGTGGTAACAGTGTTGGTGGTGGAAGGTGGTGGCTGTGGTGAAAGGCGATGGCGGCTGTGGTGGTGGAAGGTGGTGAAAGGCAATGGCAGTGGTGGTGGTGGCAGTAGCGCTGGTGAAAGGCGACGGCAATGGTGGTTGTAGAAAACGGTGACGGTAGCGGTGGTGAAAGGCGGTGGCGGTGGCGGCGGCGGCGGTGGTGGTGGAAAGTGGTGGGCGATGGTGAAAGTCGGTGGTGGTGGAAGGCAGTGGTAGTGGTGGTGGTGGTGAAATGCAGTGGTAGTGGTGGTAGAAGGTAATGGTGGTTTCTGGACTTGAAATATGAGGGTGTTTTGGAAAGTCGATTTTTTAAATAAATTACTTGGGAATGGAATGGCCATTCCATAGGTTTAGTTGTGGAATGGATTTTCATTCCAATGGAATGGCCATTCTCACTTTAAGTTACATACCAAACAAAGAAATGGTTAGAATAGACATTCCATTCCATTCCATTCTTGCACACCAAACGTCTTTTTTTACTTGATTGGTGTATTTTGGTTACTTTAACCATTTTTTTTTAATTATTTTTTGTACGAAGGGGAGGTGTTTGCAAAATTGGGTAAAAATCAGGGGGACACCCCAATTTTAAAATTGGGCCAACTGAAATTATGAAAAAACTTCTGAGTATGATTTTATAGATCCGTCTCTAGTACCAACTATGAATATATATATTAAAAAACTTATAGAAAAGAAAATATATAATATTACAAAACTTATTTGTTTTTAATAATAATAACATAGTAGTAATTGAAAAGGAAATCTAATTAAAAAGTACTAAAGGAATTTTTTAAAAGAAGTACGAAATTTTTATTTTGTTAATATAAGTAATCAACATTATACATAGTGATTTTGCGAGCTAAAGTGAATAGCCAAAAAGCTTCATATGCAAATTAGTTATGGTGAAAAATAGAAAGTATACAGAGATGCAACCGGAGTTGTAGTTGAGTGGTATCAAAATAAGATAAGGTGTTCTTTTTGAACAATACTTGGGTCCAATATAGCTCAATAAAATTGGGACAAGTATTAAAATTAAATATAAAATAAAATTAGGCAGTGCCTAACTTTTGCCTTCGGACATGTGTTTTAAATTCTAACTTTTACTTTTGAACACTTGTTTTAGATTTATTGGGCCTTTAAAAAATAAATGTTGGCATAACATATTTAAAAACACACACACCAAAAAAATAATAATAAAAAATAACATGTATGGATGACTATTCAAAAAATAAGTAATGATACCAAAGTTGAAATAGAACATATTTTTTCGGTAAACAAATATTTTTCAACCATCACTGCCAAACAAATCCATTAAAATAAATTAAGGTGTTATTTCAAAAATAAATAGTGGCATAAAATAACTAAACACAAAAATATATAACAAAAAAATCAATCAAAGTGTATTGAAAACAGTCATCCAAAAGCCTACTTACAGAAAAAATTAGTGCAATTCAAAGAATAAGTAATAATACCAAAGCTGAAATTGAATATAATGTACCTATAATAAAGCAAATATTTTTGAACAATCTTTGCCAAATAAATTCATCAAAATAAATTAAGGCGTTCTTTCAAAAATAAATAGTGGCATAACATAATTAAATACAAAAATATATAACCACCAAAAAAAAAAATCAACATGTATCGAAAATAGTAATCCAAAAACCAAACTAAAGAAAAAATTACTGCAATTAAAAGAATAAGTAGTAATACCAAAGTTGAAATAAAACATAATGCAGCTAAAATGAAAATCAAAATATATTAATGTGTTCTTTGAAAAATAAATGGTGGCAAAACATAATTAATCCCAATGTGCTTTTAAATTTGACTTCATAGATTCTATATATACAGTCGATGATCAGAGAGGCACAATCCAAGAAGGAGTCGGTTGAACCTTGTTCTTCTTCTTCTTCAAGCGGCCCCACCTACGTATGATTCTATCATCCAAATTGAAAAAACCCAAATCATTACCTTTAGAAATGCGGGAAATGCCGCGGTCGGTGGTGAAGTAAATGGAATTGGGGATCAACAAGCCAGGAGGGAAATCATTGGCTGAGAGAGACTCAGAGTGGTTGGCACCAACAAACAATACCTGATCACCCAAGTCACGCTTACCAACCCATTCCTTCCTCACAAAGTCAAACTTATACACCTCAAAAAAAACCGTGGGAGCATCCTTTGGTAAAGGCGGCCACTTAGCCGATAACGTAAACGGATAATCAGTAGAAAAATATCTCTTTACCAATAGGAGATCCCCCGAGGACACGACTAGACGGCAATGCATGAAAGTGATTCCCGGAATAGTGGATTTTGTTACTACACTACACTTTGGAGAGACAGGATTGCGAAGATCCCAAGCTTCTAAACCAAAAGAACCCAAAGCATAGAAAAGTTGGTGCTCGCTAAAGTAAACCAGGTCAATGTAGGGATAACTTGTTCCGTCCAAGGCAGTCCATGAAGTGTCCCCAATCTTGCAGAAAGCAAGACCGTGACACATGGGAGAGGCCGCGTGGCCTTGGATGGCTTGGATGGTCATCACCGTGCAGTCGTCCGAAGAATTCGAGGGTAGTCGTCCAAATTGGGAATGTGGAGGGGGGTGAGGAAAGGGCCATCTTTTTAAAGAAATTTTCACTAACTTTTTCTGATGGTACAGCTGAGATGTAGCCTGGAATATTGTATTCCGTAGTAATAGCAGTAGTATTAGATTTTTTGCTGTGTTTTTCTAGGCGTATCGATGGGAGGGAGGGGGATGTAAGGGAAAGAGTTGTTGATCAATGGGTTGTAGAGATAGATGCAACAGTTGCGACGGTGAATATTTGCCAACCAACCATGAGAGGACCCAAAGCAAATGGCATCGTCTGCTGAGAGGATCTCCTTTTGCCATGGAAGCCAAAAAGTCTTCTTCTTCTTCATCTTCTTCTTCAATACTAATTTCTTCCCTTCAACGCTCAACAAGTCATAGTAATCTTCATCATTACTAGTACTCGGCAACGTTTGCTTTGGCCATTTTTTTTCTGTCTTTTATAATTGAAACGTCACCGTTTTACAATGACCTAGATTTCTTTTTTTAATTGACGTGGCCAAATCCTGGCCGTTGGATAAGAGGAACGGGGTCATTGATTCTTTTATAATTGAAACGTCAGCGTTTTACAATGACCTAGATTTCTTTTTTTTTTTTTTAATTGACGTGGCCAAATCCTGGCCGTTGGATAAGAGAACCGGATCCTTGACTCAGATGGCAAGTCTTTAAAAGCCTGACAGAGTACGACGATACACGTGTATTCGAGAGAACACTTTTTTTGTTCTGAATGAAACCCTATCTATATATCTAATCTAGTTTGGGCGGCTGCTTCCCCGAGTTCCCAAGAGAAGAAATAGAGAGACTCAAGAGAAGAGATGAGGCCTCACAAAGAAAGCGAAAGAGATTCAAGAGAAGAGAAGAGGCCTCACAAGAGAACAGCCTGATTATAGGTTGAAGGTTATAGGTGGAAGGCAAAGGTGAGATATTCGATATTCCATATATTTCAACTTTGCTTCTTCCTTTTTATTTATTTATTTATTATTTTTTCCCTTGTCAAATCAGATTTCTGTCATCTGTGAATTAGATTTTTTTTTTTTTTCTTTTCTTCCTTCAAAGGCCATCAGATCTGTTTTCCAATTCCTAAAACAGACCCAAAGATCTATTCTTTTTTAGCTGCTAAATCAAATCTGTTTTCCAATTCCTAAATTCCTAAAACAGATCTCTTTTCCAGCCCTAACCCTAATTGACTCTCTCAATGTCCATCTCCCCACCTCTGCTGAGCCCTTCTTTGGCTCATTCGCAGTCGTTTCCTCGCTTGTCGTGGCAGAGAGAGATTTCGTAGGGATGATGGGCTTGAACATCCATCATTTCAAGGATAAGCAATTCATAATGATTTGTCTATTATTTTATTATTTTCAGAGATAGGTCCAAAATTAACGAATTTAAGGCTGCATGGATACAAAATTAAAGAAACGGTTTTTTTTTTTTTGGTCTTCGTCGTTGTGTGTTTTCATTATCTTCTCACCTATCAAACTATGATCACAATGCATGTATAATTCATGTCCCTCAATCTTTTTGACTCAGGTTTACATTTTGGTATGGGAGGAATTGGAAAAAAGAAAAGGTAAGCTTATGAGATCTGTTGTTCTATTAGTGCTAACTTTTTCATTGTTTTTCTATCTATTTTTTTATTTATTTATTTATTCACATTTCATGTTGTTATACTTTCTATATACTTTACAGTAAATAGATCATAAGATCACCACTTGCGTGAACTTTATCCTTTTGCATTAAAATACACATTTATTATAATATTATTTTTATTATCATTTCTCTTATCTAAATATTAATTATACTATTTACCTTAATTTTATTATTAATATAAATTTATCATAAAAATGAAAAAAGGATTAATAGATTTCTAACTAACATTTTGGATAGATTCTGGGGCCGATAGAGTGTGAGACTAGTTGTTAAAAATCACGATACTGACGATTCCGATCTGAGGAAGAAGTAGGTACCCTACCGATTCTATTAGCGAATTTATTTGGGCCTACCATTAATTTTGGACTAATAAATTTAATCATTAATTTTAAATATAAAGTCCAACTCTTTAGCCTAATTACATAAAAAAATAAAAAACAAAGAAATGAACTTCAAATGTAGATACAATTAAGTCTGAATTTTAAAATTTCAAAAATTTCCTTTAGTTTAATTTATTTTTCTTAATTTCTCTTTTTTTCTTTTTTCTCTTTTCAGTACAAGGAACATAAAGAATTCTATTTTTTCACCTATTCTTTGTAATTCTGAAACAAAAATCAAGAAATACTTCATTATTATTATTGTGTTGTGATTTGTTTCGAATCATAAACATATTAATAACTACTTGGTCCATACTCCATAGTCCATAAGTGAGACTGACTACTTGGTGATGTGAGTCTGTGACTACTTGGTGATGATGATTTTGAGGAATTTGTTTAATTTTGAGGATTTTTGTTTGTGTTCTTTTTGGTTCCGTTCTTTTTTTTTTTTTTTGTGTTTTGGCCTTATTCTTGCACCCAAAAATTGGGAGGTTCTCAAACATTGAAATTTATTTTTTAATTATTACATATCCAGTTTCTCCCGTGTCCTTCGGGGGTTTGCATCTTTTTTCTCGACAAGAATAGCCTCCAGTCTCATGTCATGTCAGAGACTATCATTGCAGGGGTCGTCACAATCATCCTTTGCTCCCTGAAGAATTTGGGTCTCACAACATAGACGGTCCCTTATGTCATAACCCCCGTCCTTATGTCATAACATCATTTACCGAAATGTTCTCATTATTCAGGTAATTTTTTTTGCTTTTGTGATGATTTGGTTTGGTGTGTTCTTTCTCTCACTCAAAATTTTAGAACATTACTGTAATGTCACTGTATTATTTTTCATTTAGTGTACCTTCTGGGTCATCATCATGACATTGAGATCTGGAATATCATGTGATCTAAATGGGATTTATAGTGGAATCCAGTGGCATTCACAAGTTGAAATAGTGTTCATCTGTTCATATAGAATTGGGTGAGAATGATGCTAGCACTATATGACCATGCCAAAATTGTTATACCCTAAAAAGCCGTTTCAAGTATGGCCTTATCTGAATTATGTTGTGCATAGAGTACTTACCGCTAATGAACAACGTTCCACTAGCCTGCAGATCAACACAGAGTATCTGAATCATGTTGTGCATAGAGTAGAGTAGCTCGTGTTGGGTTTAATTAAAATTAAATTTAATTACAAGGTAAAATTGTTCAAATATTGTGGGCCCCGGGATACAATGCAAAGAGATAAAGATATTTGATTCTATCCGCTCACTACATTTTTGACATAAATTATTAACATCTTAGAGTAAAATGATATCTCTGTTGTTCTGCACCACCTAAGCATTGTCATGCCAGGAATGGACTTTCACTTGGTCATTTTCTTGAAAGCCTTTGAGGTCCAATTTTTCATGGATACATGCAGAATTGGGGACTATGCATCTTACATAGATCATTCATGAACCAATACATTTTTTATTATGTGCTTAGCAAGTTTGAATTTTTTTTTTTTTTTTTTTTTTTTTTCTCTCTCTAATTTTATGAGGATTTTAATGACCTTTTGTGAAAAATAGATCACTCTTTATCAAAACCCAATCGTGTAGGTGGTGAAGCACCATCCAAGGATGGAATTTTTAGTGTCACTTTCTTATTACTCAATTGCGATGAATGTAGAGTGGGATGGTAGAGTTTGGATGTACCTCAGGGTCTAGACGGCCTCCAAATTATTTTCTGCAGTGGGTTAGGTGCTTTTAACATCTCTTTAATATATATATATATATATATATATAAGTTTCAAGTAGCTCAGGATTGGTGGCAAAGAGTCTCTTTGCTAAAAATTGTGATCACAGTCAGGAAGGATGAAGCCAGTATAAGAAGCAAGAAAGTGGTTGGGGGATTGGGTTTTCACGAGTATATTTTATTTTAGACAAAGTTCCAACAAGAACTTCTTTTGCATGTGGGATTGGCTAAAATCTTTCTCCCATTATATCTAATCGCATGGATTCACTTTCAAATCTCAAATCCACTGATTCGTTGCACTATTTACGTCGCTAAGTTTTACCTCACCAATTTTTTTTTTTTTCAAAGTTAAGCTGTATTCACAGGATGCCACAAATACGACACTTGACTCTTAGTTTGTTGTTGTTTTAGGCAGTAAGTGTTAAACACGTTGACAAGAGAACATAATTTCAAATTTGTTTTAATGTGCACGCGTTCTTGTGAAGTAATTAGAGTGTATCCATTGGTGGTGGTGTTGTTTTAGTTGTGTTTTTGGGGAGAGGGGAGCTTCTGGCTCGTATTTTCTAAATTCAATTCATTTTCATTGATTCCTCCTAAATTGCATGGATGGTCAATGGTTTTTTCTTTTGTTGTTTGCACCTTGGACCTGTTTTTATAGGGCATATTGTATTGAGTATTTAATTTAAGGAAAAACTAGGAAATTCTCTCTTTTTCTAACAGATAAAAATAAATAGAAAAATATTCAAAGTGTCTTTCTTGCTTCGACCCCGGAAAGATAGACCCGGGGTTTTAGATTCATCTGAAGGAAAAGAAAATATAACAAAGAAGCCGGTGAAATAAATTAAGCAGTTATGATTAAATCATTCTAGATATTGAAATTTTAGTGTTAAATAATTAATTTTTCAGATTTTCATTTTTTTTTGTAGGTGACTTCTCCATTTTTTTTGACCCGAAAGCTGAGGTTAATGTGGAAATATTGAGAACTTTTTTCTCCAACTATGATGTCGAAGTATTGTTGACCTTTCTTGACCTTTGGGAGTTCTCAAACATAAAATTTAGTTTTTAATAGTTACATATCCGGCAGATTGTCGAACACACCTCAGGAGAAGAAGTGATTGTCTGGAAGTAGTGTCATGGTCGTGTGAGAAACTTATTATTATTATTTTTTTTTTTTTTGGTTTCAATGACTTTTTTTGTTCATGTAAATGGAAGGTAGTAAATACTTAGAAGAACTTCTATTTTGGTTTCGATGGTTTTTTGGTCAGGTAAAATGGTAGAAAGTTGAAATCGAAATCGTATTTGGTTATCCCTTGATGTGTGTGCTTGGTCATATTATCTAATTTATCTCTATGTATTCAACACAAATCTCAAATCTCTATTACTTAATTTTTGAAACTAATGGTCCTTGATGTTAGGAGGAAAGGAAATAAAGAGAAATGGATGTGTGCCCTTATCCCAATTCCTAGATGGTAAGAAAAGAGTAAAAATTGCGAGATGTCACTTGTATAATGTGTTTTCTACATATTTTTTTAATTAAGTTAAACGTATTTTTCTACATGTTTATAAATAGTATTAGAGAAAAATGTAAATAATAAAAAAGTATTGGCATGTAATAATTGAAATTATTAGTCTCAAACAAATTCTTTCGTCTCCTTTGATTTTATAACAATTCACTTAATTAGGTGTCTCTGTGGATTATAATAGGCTACTAATATGTTGGAACATGAATTACAATAATGACTAACACTTTATTTTACTATATTTCACTCTTTAAAAGAAAAAATAAAAAGGTTAATTGAATTTTTGGCCACAAGTAATTTCCTTCCAAATCACCTTTAGTAACTATAAATAGGTAACCATAAATACAATTTTTAAAAAAAATTTAAGAGTCCCAATTTTTTTTATACAAAGTCACCATAAATAGCCTCAGTTCGATAATTAATATATTATATTTTACAACATTCTTAATTTAACTTTTTGCACTAGACTTATAAAAATAATTAATTAAAATAAATAAATAAATACTATAAACCCACCATGGATAGATTTGGTAATTCATTTACTTTTTCAATTTAGTAAAAAATATTAAAACTCACATTTAAAAAAAAAACTCAGATTTTTTAAAAGTTAAGTTTTCAAGAAGATAAACTTAAAATAGATTTTTTCTTATATAATCTTATTATTATAATGACAATGACAACTTTACTTGACAGTTTAACAACTGGTCCAATTCCCGTAGAACGAACGGGAATTTAGGCTAATAAAGCATAGTATGCAACACCATTTATCACATGGACAGGCTAAAAAAATTCCATATAAATTTATTTTGGTGCATTTTTTTTTTATTTGATGTTCCAAAAATGACCTAAAGATTTATATCATAAATTTTTAAAAAGTCGTACCATGCTTGTATAAGATAATTTTTTGAAAAGAAAAGAAAATAATAAATCCTTCAGATTTAAAGAATTTTAAATTGATTCTTCGTGAGCGGTCTCCTCACATTATATCAGAGAGCAACGCCCTCACTCACATTCTACCTATTCTACAAGATGCTCTTAAAAAATTCAAATTAGTCAAAGATGAAAATTAGAAAATTAGAAACCGTAACTTAAAATTATTATTATGATATGTGTGTTTGAAATTTTAGAAAAGACAAATTGCGTAAAATAAATTCATGATGAATTGTAATGAAATAAGTACTCCCTCCGTATCGCTTATGAGACAGGATCCTATCCAGAGCTGGAGAGGTTCTGCATAGGTAACAGCCACTGGATAAATGGGACCCACTAGTGGTCTCAATTTAAGTGTCGCTTATAGGACAAGGATCCTATCCGGCGTTGGAGAGGTCCTACACAAGTAACAGTCACTGGATAAATGAGACCCACTAGCGATGATGCAATATCAACTGCTGTTACTTGTACAGGACCTCTTTAGCGCTGGAGAGGATCCTTGTCCGTCGCTTATGGGGTGTAGTAATTTTTAGGGGACCGTCCCAATTTAAGTGTTGTTTATGGGGAGTAGTAATTTTTAAGGTGACATGTGAGACATACATTATTTCCTACTAACTTGCTTTTTTAAGTTTTGAATATTCAAGTTTGAAAATCTTAATTCAAAGGATATATATAAAAATATGTGAAATATGTTGTTTAAAAAAGAAAAGTGGACAATTATTTTAAGACAGACAAAAAAAGAATGACACTTATTTTGAAACAGAGGGAGTATATAAAAGAGGAAAGGTAAAGTGCAAAAAAAAGCCAACCACATAAAAGTGTGCAAAAATAAAAATAAAAATAAAAATAAATAAATAAAACCACTCATACTATTTTAGTGGGTGCATATAAATTGTCAACATTTTAAAATATGTGCAAATAGCTTCTTAATATCTCGGTCAATTTTAAGCAGCTTTTTATATATATAAAAACTTCAAAATGTCATTAATAATCACTCTCTAATCATGAAATCATTGTTTGGCTGTTGGACACCAAACAGCCAAACGGCCACAAATGGATAATTCACACCGAATAATACATAGTATGACGTTACTGGGTTTTGAGAAGCCTACTGGTTTCGTCTGTGTAGATGAATTCCACCTTCTCTCGCTAAAAACACATTCTCTCTCTACAAATTTTCTACATTTTTTTTGCTTCTTTGGCTTCTCTTGTCCTACAACTCACACATATATTCTTTCTCGTCCTACAATTCACAAGGTATTTAATTATATTCCCAGATTATTATACTATTAGGGTTTGAATTTTCTCTCATTATCGTTGTTTGAGCTCTTGTTGCCCTCTCAATTGCGAATTCAGTTGAAGTTGAAATCATCAATGGAAGATTCGGGAAGGAAGAAGAATAGGGTGGTGGTGATTGGAGGGGGAGTTGCGGGCTCTCTTATTGTTGTTCTCATCGATTTGTAAGTTTTTATGCTCTCTACAATCTATTCTTTAAAAGTCCCTTTTTTTTTTTTAATTTAATTTTTTATACTCTGTTGTTAATACTGAAGAAAAATTGAATCGAGCTGAGCTTGCAAAAAATGTTGATTTTTTAGGTAGCTTTGTATTGGAATTTTATTTCCTGTCACATTACTGAATATGTTTGTTTTATGAGGTTTTTGGGAGTAGTTTTTGTTCAGTTACTATAAAATGGGCTGGATTGCTGCCCTCTCAATTTAAACCAGTGTGTTTAATTTTTCCTTTTTCTTTAATTTAATATAGAATTGAGAATAGTGAAAATATTTGTAAATGATGAACTAGGTGGGTGGAGGCATTTTGAGAACGAATTATGCTGTTGCAATCGGCAAGAACGACAATGTTTGGAAAATTAGAAGCGAGTCAATGTGATTAGGCGCAATTCTATATCCTTTTTCAATATTTTTGTTTGCTACACCAATATAATACAATGTAGAACTAAAAGAGTTGAAAGTTATTGATTCTGTACAGCATTTAGTGATTTTGTAAAACCTGACACTCAGTAACAGGAGAAAATATTGATTCCCAGAATTATTATACACGCCTAAGGGATGCTTCATGACTTCTGTTAAATGGAGCACTGTATTTCAAACTACTGAAAGAAGAGTTGCCTGGATGGTATCGGGTGCATCTCATGATACACAACTTGAATCATAACCAAAGTCCCAGGAATTAGTTGGATCCATCATAACTTATTTTGACCTTTTATTTATTTTTTTGTTTCATTTATTAATGAATGGATTCATTAAAACCCCCAAGGGGGACTCTTATGTTCCATGATGTACACACAAGGTGTGGCCCCAAGTGCCATCGCAGAGGCAAAAATTCGTGGTGTAATTTAGCCCTGTGACACAAGGCAACCATACAAACTATATTTTTATCGGTATCCTAAAAGAATCTATCAACAACAAAGAGTTAGCGGTAATTTATTATATACCCACACAGTGAATCTATCAAGTCTGTAACCATTGCACAAATGCGAAATGTGCCCACAAGTCTGTAGCCATTGCATAATTGTGAAAAGATGACCAACAGTCTTTTGATCACTTTTGCTCCTATTTGTTCATGGTCAAGATCCTCCCAAGAACATACATCTGTCCAAAGACAACTACTTTGCAATGCACATTACTGTGTCAAGTAGCTTCCAAGCAAAACCCTCTTAACCGCTACCTCCATTGAATCCACCTCAATGCATCATCTTGTCCACACAATTTGATCATAGAGTGCCCTGGAATGCCACTGTATCGTCCAAATCCTATTCCTGCACCAGCATATGAAAATTGCAATATTACATCCTAAACCTCTCCAAATTCCGAAACCTCGGAGTCTCAAACAAACCATTACAATAGCCTGACGATCAACCAACCATAACTGTATCAAGACCTGGAAAAGGGTTCCTTGGCACATCCATGGTCAAAACATAATATGATTTTTTCCTGTTAACAAGTTTTCAAGAAATAGTAACGATCTTCTTAATACTAAATATTGCTGTATAAAGGACCCAGGTTTAGCAGTGTATTGGAACGAACATTGTTGTTGGATCCGTGAAATTTTTCTAGTCATCAAACTTCACTTAAAATGTACAGACAACATTTTCTGATCCGGGATTTCCATAAATTTGGGTTTTTAATGTCTTTTACTGAAATTTGTTTAGTTTATGAGAATTATTTACAATGAAATAATCAGTTATATATTTTGCAGTCAAATTAGTGGTGAATTAACAAGGTTAGTGAGCGTATCTATGTCATTTGAGCAAGGTGTGGAATTAGTAGAGGAAATGTCAACCATTTCACAATGATGTTAGAAGATCTTGATGTATATATATTTTTCATTCTTAAGGAAAACTGAGAATGGTGTTAATGTCCTAAATTTTTTAGTAGCCCAATTGTATGTAAACGCCATTTAGAGTGGAACAGGGCCATTCATGTGCCCTAATTTAATGCTTCTGTAGGCACTAAAGAATGCTAGGGGCTGGGCTGGGCGGGGTATTAAATCAGGCCATAAATATGCTGTAGGTTGAAATACGCAGGACATATTTTTATTTTATTTTATTTATGGGGCTGGAAATTACTTAAGATTGAGAAGTTGTTTTGGTAGTGATTCGAGATTATAGCCAAGGAATATATGCAAAATGTTGAAGGTAGGTTTTTTTATAGGGTTTTTTAGACTGTAGGAAAATGAAGATTGAATATTGTTTGTCAAGAGTGTTTTTTGCCATTATTGACTTTTAAATTTCATCAAGATAGCCTTATATTTGTTCTGTTCGTCACTTTGGAGTTTGGAATGGACTGTCTGACAAGTTAACTAAGTAGGAGTAATTTGTGGGTGAAGAAAGGTCAAGAACATTGCTTATTTGTGGTTTGATTGGTTAATGTGATAATGCCTCGTAAGGGATCGATATGGCAGTCTCTCTTCCAGTCCCAACTAAAAGGAGAGGCAAAAACTATGAATATGTCGACACCATCGACCTATTTCCTCATATTATCCATAAAATAATTTTTTTATAATCATGTTGTCCAGTAACTTAGTTTCTTTATTTCTTCTCTCTCTCAATGAGGGTGGGGGTATAAGGTGGTGTCGGGAAACTGAGATGTGTTCGCAAGCTCTTATATGAAACTGGGTTGTAGTTGAACAAAATGTCTATGGGTGAGTCATTTGTTTACAACTGAAGATGAAGAAGATGCACTGACATTGGAGATCATATGGAGCCTTTCACTAAAATCAATCACATGGTTAGGTAAATTTCAAATGAGACTTTAATTGACTTAGGTATCTCGGTGGCTTAATTTATTATATAGTTGGACAGCCCATGACCTAAGTCTGAGCATCAATAAACATTTAAATTAAAATAATCTCAAGTATTTAAACAGAGAACTTCAATCAAACCCAAACGTGGATCGGTCCAGCACTTGTTAGAATTTTGAAAATAAAAACAGAATCAAACGATCAAAAGCCCAATCAATCAATCTTGTCAATCAGTGGCTACTGGTGTACTTTGAACAGTTGAACCTGAGGCCCGATTTATTGACCATCTGTAAGCAATCTTATTGATAGACATTTCCTATTTTTCTTAGGATTCCTATATTGGCTATTAACACATGCTTATAGTCAGTCTATGGTGATACAGAGAAAGAGAATTGAGAAATATAGAGAGAAAGAGCATAAAGTTCTGATATTCAATCTAGGGTTTTATATTTTTCCTTCAATGATGTTGGTGTCGGGCCTCTTAGAGCACCCCATAATCCACCATCGGGCACATGCACCATAAAGTTTTGATATTTAATTTAGGGTTTTATATAATCCACCATATTTCATATGTGATTGATAGAACCAAAGTAATGAGTCAAATTAAGTTTGTCAAACATCAATCAGGAGCAGAGGAACAACCGAGGGGAACAAATGTTGTTGATCGAGATGAGTTTCAAGGGAGAATATCGTGCGTGGGACTAGATAAGCGGTAACTAGGTGATTCTAGGGTGTATAATTTGATACCTAGGGTTTTCTATGTAAATCTTGATGTCTGTTTATTTTTGCTCTGTTGCTTATGTGTTTGAACTCACTTGTGATATTGAGACACATGATCAAATTGCATGATTAAAAATTGAACAATTAGAACTGAAGAATCAAAAAAAGCTGTTATTGGCAGTTAAATTCTTCAAGTATTCACTCTCCCCCTAGGAATGAAAATTCAGTTATGCCTCTCTTGCTTGGGTAGGCTCTTGCATCAAGGGCAGGCGAGGGGAGCGGCGTATTTAGAATATGACCTGCGTGTAGGAATGAATGGTTTGCAATTCGGTTATTCCTTTCTTGCTTGGGTAGGCGAGGGGAGCTTGTGGCGTGTTTAGTATATGACCTGCATGTAGGAATGAATGGTTTGCAATTCGGTTATTCCTCTCTTGCTTGGGTAGGCTCTTGCATCAAGGGTAGGCGAGGGCAGCTTGCCGCGTATTTAGAATATGACCTGCATGTAGGAATGAATGGTTTGCAATTCAATTATTCCTTTTGTTTGAGTATTTTTTTTCTCAAAGGGATCTAAGGCAGCGGTTCCCCATCCGCGCAAGGTCTGGTTTTTGTGTCAATTTTGCCCTAACAATTATAAAATCATAACGAAAACATCACATCAACACTAGCTACAATGCGCAGGCGGCAAACACCTCGAATAAAGGAGATAGGTACATGGCATGCCTAAATTGCAATGAAGATACATGCAATTGCAATTGCTTGTTTGCACTAATCCATTTGGAACTGAGGCAGCAAGGGATGAGCACTACCATCCAAACGTGAAAACTTGTGTATACAAGGCCTTTATAAGTGTAGCCTTTTTTTTTTTTCTTTTTTTTTTTTTTTTTTTTTTTTTTTCAAACCTTGTTTCTCATTCTGCAGGAATATGCTCTAGCGCTCATGGCAGCAATTCGTTCGTTTGGTTAGGCTGTTGAAAGGTGCGGCAGCAATCCAAAAATGTTTCTGATCTGATTTTTTAATTTCTCACTTGCATTTATGTTAGTTTATTTTAGGATTAATTACAACGACATCTCATGAGGTTTGATGTATTGACAATCATATATAACTTAGCTATTTTTTTTTGGACGATGACACCATTTGATAAAGTTAAGAAAGACACTCCCAAGGGTGGCCCTTAGAAGATGTGAAAAGACAAGAGTGCCCTCAATATTTAATTCATTTTAACCATAAAATATTAAACATTTTAAAAAGACTAAAACACCCACAGAGCTTAACAACCGCTTCATCCACTTCCTTCCCACGTAAAAACACCATCATACCTCTCAAAATCCACCCAAATCTGAATGTACTATGCAAAATTACCACCTCCTACCAACCAGATTTGGTGCTAAGAAACAATGATTCCATTATCTTCAACCAGACCACGATGGGTTTCAGCGTCATCCGTTCTTGATCTTCTTCGTCCAAACCCAAATACACCAATCTGTAATAAAGAACTTCATGTTCACAAATTTTCAACTAATTAACCTGCACATTTTCAGCTCAAGAGTGAAGACCCCAAAAAAAACACCCTCACACAAACCCTTATTGCTTGCTTCAACTCTAGAAACCTCCCGATTCTCATCTACCCGAAGGTCATGAGCTTCTAATTCCTAAAAAACATGACGAACTCTTCAGGTTTCAGCTTCACTGATCACTCACAGACAATCGAAGCAATAACCACCGAAATACCCTAATTTTGGACTTCAAAGGCACAAAAAACTAAATTCAACAGAAAAACCTTTGAGTAAACCAGATCTCCACACAAAATTGACAGATTCAAGTCAGCAATCGAGCATATTCATAGCTCATTCAAGCTACACATTACACAATAATATTGTTCTCTTCAAAGAAGACTTCCACAGTTCCACGTACATACATATATATATGTGTATACATATATATATGTGTGTGTGAAGGGAGTGAGAATGGAAAAAGACTTGGGCTTTTGCAATAGGTTTGGAGTGATTGAAATGGAAGGTACTGAGAATACTACTGAATGGGGCTGTTTGTGCCTCTGCTTTTACTTTCTCTCTCATCAATTTATCGGACGGTGGAACTTGGGGTTTCTGCGGTGGCGACCCACCCCTCTTCTTCTTCAACGACCGCGAAGACCCACCGCTCTTCTTGTTCAACGACGGCAACAAGCCCGAAGACCCACCACCGGTAATCAACTAAAAAATGAAGAAGACCACTTCCATGATCGGGGTGCTAATCGTCGATTCGTTGCGGACGTCGGCTGATGGTGGTGATGGTGGGTGGTAGTGGTGGCGATGGCTGGCGATGGTGCCGCTCCTCTTTTCCTCTCTGCTATACTATATATATATATATATATGGGCAATAGTGTATATAGTGTATATATGTTAGGGCAAATTTGACTTTTTATGAAATCTGATATTTTACAATAAAAATGAATTAATATTGAAGGGCAATATTGTCTTTTCAAACGTTTTAAGGGCTTGTTTGGATTACAAATATTTGTTGTAATTAACCCTTTATTTTAAATCAAAGTACTGCATTTAAATCAAAGTACTGCTTTGGTTAGGCTGTTGAAAGGCATGGCAGCAATCCAAACTATTTGTGATCTGATTTTTTAATTTCTCATTTGCATTTATGTTAATTTATTTTAAATCAAAGTACTGCTGGATTTTTGTTGGGGATCGCATGACTCGTGGGATTTCAAAACTCTCTTATGTTTGTTTTGTTAAGTGAAAAAACAGGATGTGTTACAAGGGCTCCTTAATAAGATTGTGTCTTGAAATTCATTTGAAATAAAATTTATTTTTATTTTTATTTTTATCCCCTTTTCATATTTCTCCAATGCTTCTCAATATGAGTCAAGTCCAAACAATGTATTCAAATTCTGTTCAAGAAATCCAAAATTGGAAACCCTATTCACTCCTCTCCCCAATCAATCTCCCATGAATAAATATATAAATATAAATCGAAACACTAGAACAGTCCCATCAATCGATCAATCAGCTTCCAGACCCTAACCCTAAATGACTCTATCAATGTCCTTGGATTTTTTAAATTTTCTTAAATTTTTATTTTTTAAAAATAAAAAAGGAAATGAAAACCTAAAACAAAAATTATTTTAAAGAAAACCTAAAAATTATTTTAAGGAAATGAAAACCTAAAACAAAAATTATTTTAAATTAATTTTTGAAAATTTTATATTAAAGGGCATTTTTTTATTATTATTACATCACTTAATGGTGTGTAATTTTCAAAATTTTCTTGAAGTTTTATTTTAAAAATAAAAAGGAAAAGATAACCCTAAAATGAAAATTCTTTTATTTTTTTAAATTTAAGGGACATTTTCGTCATTCGGGTACAGTGTTGCAACAATGTTAGGGGGGTTTTATGTAATTTGTCCTATTTTAAGGACAAGTACACTATTCTATGAGCATTTAATTTTTGAATGTATCCAGCCAGTCAAACATACAAAATTAATTAAATAACATGTAGTTGGAATGTCATCCGAACAGCGGGTCACTACACAACAAGCATATTTTCTCACATGAATAAAGACGGAACAATCTAAGTATGACATTGGCAAATTTGATAGTAATATTTACCTTTTGAGTGCAAGTATAAAAGCCAAGTAAAGCAATCATTCCTTCGCTCTCTTATTTTGTTTGAAGGTTGTCAGCTAGAGTCTTGGCTTCATAGTCGGAGGCTCATGAGAGGGAGAGGAAAAAAAATTTCTGCCGGAGGCTTATGATAAGGAGGGAAAAAATATATATTTTTATGCTCTTTTGTTTGTGTGTCGACCACTGATATACTTCGTGGTTGCATGTCTGTATTTGTTTTGTGGTCTGTGTGTATTGGTCCGTATAATGGATGGGTCTATCCTCCTGTTGTCATTGGTATAGCGAGAGTATTTATTGGACTATTGTGCTTGGCCAACAAGCAATTATTTTTTATAATGTTGAATATGATCCCAAATATTGGATAAAACTTGGAAAATAATTTATTTTAATAATATTGAATATTGTCACGAATCTTGGATATGACCAAAAAGGGAAAGAAAAAATGGAGCCTCTAAGCTAATCCTCGGTGCAAGCAATCTATTGGTGTAAAATGAGTGGGTGGTACATCACCTAAATTTAACTTTTTATTTCCTTTCTTCTTTCTTATTTTATTAACAGTGATTTTATATTTGTTTTACTAATAAGTTGGTATCACATAATTATAGGTTACACCAGGAAACCTTATAATCAGTAGCGGGGATTTGGCTACTTGAGTTGACATATATAATTATTTACTATAACTGTAGTTGACATTATGTTATGATACATATATTACATGCACAATCATGCTAGATACAATTTAATTATTAATATTATATAATATTTTATTATCCTTTTATTTTCCTTATTATATTCAGGTCCTGGCTTGATCTATATTATTAAATATTTATTACATGTATTTTCCCCTTATTCCTTTCATTTCTTTTTATTTTATTATTTTATTTATTTTTGTTATGAACTTGACCTAAGTTTATATTTTATTTTATTACTTTATTTTGCTGTTTATTATTTCTTACTTTTTTTTTATATATCATTCTTACCGTTATGGTTTAGACCACGGGCTGGCGAATGGATCCAGAATGATCAAACGATGGCCTAATCCCTGACCTATACATTCAATTAAATAGTTATTATTATTATTATTATCATCATCATTTAATATTTATTAACTTTTTATCAACTCGAGAGTTTTGACACATTCCGACACAAAGGAAAGGTCCATTTTTTATTTAGAGATTAAATTCAATCCTTTCTCAAGTTGTAATCAAACTTGAACGGGTTAGGGGTGCAAAAATTACGATTTTGCCCCCTGCATTGATGGAGTGCTACGAGTCGCATTACGAACTTGACTCTAGCTGTACCTTAAAGTTTTGGGACGTTCCAGATCTAATAGTGACATCTATTTTATAATCTAATGGTCGAATTTTCTGATTTTCCTAGCTTGGCCAAACTAGTTTTACTGGAATACCCTTACAAATGGGTAGGGGCAAAATGTGGTGTCTACACATGGACTCAACAAACACATAATTGATCAAATCAGATTTTTTGATTCAAACAGTTCTCACTCTCATTTCCTGAAATTCTCTTTCTTTCTTTACCTCCATCTTAGGCAAATTTTTAGCTTTAGAAGTCTTAGGTGTTACCACATTCTTTTTCTTCCTAGAACGCACATTTTTCTTAGCACGAGAATTTTGAGAATGAATTTTAGAAAAATCTTTCTTTTTCTTGTGTGAATTCGTTTTAGCACGAAATTTTTTAGATTTATTCCAATTTTGCTTTCTAGCTTGAAACCTATTTTGTGCAAAGGAATTATAACCATGAAAATCATAAAAAGTATTATCTCTTTTCTTTTTATAATAATAGTGTTGACTATGTCCATTTCTACCACAATAAGAACAATAAAGCACTTTGAACATTCTTAGCATACATAGGCTTAACAAAAACTTTAGGCTTAACAATAAGCACATTTAAGTTCATGGGTTTAACAAAAACAATTTGACCATTTTTACTAGATGAAGCTTTCATTAAAACCTAATCCAATCTGCCCAGAAGTAAAAACAATTAATTTCTCTTGAGATTTTTTCAATTCCAGTTCAAGAAAATTAAATTTGACAATAAAAGATTCTCTAGCAGAATTAGCTTGACTTCCCTCGCTCTCAAAGAATTTTACCTTGTCACGAAGATTTTGAATTTCAGATTTGTTCTCTTCAAACAATTTCTGCTTTTACTTATTCTCCTTCTTTAAGGAATCATTCTCCATCTTCAATGTATCTCTTTCCTTTTTCAAGGCATCTTTAATGCTTTCTAATTCTCTCAACTTCTTAGATTACTCATTGACATCCTTGCTCAATAACTCAAATTGGGTAATATTTCCTACATAAAAAGAAGAATTATTAACAGTATCATCATTAACATGAGCAATAAAAGCAATAGAAGCATCTTTTTTATTTTTCTTATCTTTCAATTTAGAATGATCTCCTTTATTACAATTTATATTCTTTCTATTTTTAAGGAACCTTCTAGAATTTTTAGACATAGTGAAAATAATTTTTGAAATAAATCAAAACTTTCCATAAAGATCAACTTAATGTATAGAGATTGGCTTTGTACCAATTTATGAGTCGTATGCAGCGAAATATTTAGAAAGTTTTGTTTATTTTAAAAACACATCTTGTGTTTTTCTAACTTTCTTTATTTTAGCAGTTAATAAATTAATATCATTCAATATAAAATAAAGTAAAGTAAAGTTGAGATGACACCAAGATTTTTAGTGAGGAAACCCAGTTGATAAAATACGTCAACTAGCTGTTTGTGTGGGAAAAATCTTGTGGACTGTGTAGTCTAAAGTAAACCGATCCACTACGCTTGAAACAAAGTACACTAAACTTTGACTCTGGCTTACACTCTATCGTTCTACTAAATACCAATTGCTAACAATCCTTTGGCTTTGTGACTCCCCGTCCAATAGCAACTTGACCTCAGGCTTATACTTGATATTTGTAGAAGAGGAGCAGGTAGATTAGACAACACTCCACGAATGCTCCAATCCTTTCAAAGTGTGATCGCTTTTACTTCTGTTATTCAATCGTCTAAATTCGATGTAAAAGTATATATGCTTTTGTCTGATTGATGTAGATGCAATTGTATGATCACAATCAGGATTTGAACACCACAACTCTAAACTCACTATGTGTTTAGGTGTATGTGTTCCTGAAAGATGACAGAAATCTTTTGGATTTTTTACAAGACTAATCTTCCTAAGGCTTTTAAAAATAATGAAGTTGTAGAACAAAAGCCGTAAATAAACCTATGTGTATGACATGGTTTATATAGAGGTTTGCAAAGTCCTATTCTTTCTAAAAATAAAAGAAATTTCGTGCATAGGACTTAGAAGGAAAGTTGGATCAAAAAGGAATCAAACAGAACAAAGAAACTGAAAACCTTTTGCTGTCATGACTTCTGAAACCGGTTCCCAAATCTTGGTACCGGTTCACAAAAGACAGAATGGAGTTCTCTTGAATCTCAGCTTCTGGAACCGGTTCCCAAATTCAGGTATCGGTTCTCACTTGACAGAATTCAATTTGAACTTGAATTTTCTGTTTTTGGAAACTCTGGAAAATATACCATATAGGTATTTGTGTCCTAAGTGGGAAACGATGTCCTGATGTGTTATTCTTTCCTTTTCGATGATCAATAGTACTTTCCTCTTCTTAATAACCTTCGAATTCTGCAGTCAATGTCGATTCTAATATGGTAACTAAAATTACAACTCGACTAGGACTTTTATTACCGAAATATGCCAATTACAAAAATATATCTCATATTCCTTTGTCACCAAAATATGGCTCCTAAGAGTGAACGATGACCTGCGATGACAAAAGTTGTCACCATAGTTTCAAAGATTCTGTCTCCAACACTGAATACCCCATCTTTTTGAATTATCATGATTTAATTTCCTTTAATTTGGGCAAACCCATATAAGAATTTGAAGGTGGGAAACCATGAAAACATGGAAAATAAATTCAAATTAGGAGATACATATTTGTCTTCAGAAATTTATGGTTGCCCGATTAAGATAGTCGCACGTTCGATCAGTCCTCGGAGATTTGGAGATCATCGGTGAGTGAAACCTAAAAAGGACTGGTAGAATGGAGAAAATGAAGTTAATAGATCAATTGGGTTTAATAATATAAATAAATACAGTTTCGTCTTTAGTGAAAACCCTTTTTAGTAATTTGAACGTTTACTCGTTTTGTATTATTATTGTAAAGGGAATTTTGGAGGGCATGTTCGTATTTTTACCTATCCCATTTTATTTAGAGGACTATAAGTCTTTCATTACTCATTTTACATACAACAACTACACTATAATTATAAAGGACGTAGTTATAAGCTAAGGTTTGAATGCAGTGTGAGGTCATTCATATATGAGATTTTAAACAATAAATTTGATGATGTTTATGATTTAATATTTTTTGACAATTGGTGTCTTGTATAATGAGGGCAGGGGATTATAAGAGAATGTATTAGAAGTTTCGACTTCTCATATAAAAAAATATAGGTTCAAAATTTTCTGTGATCCAATTTAAGGATAATTATGGATTGGTAGAACAGGGTTCTGAAATAGAACTGACGAGTTCTTTAAAGTGAACCTAAATTGCTGTTTTGATTAAAACATCCAATTAGTGCGAAATTGCTATAATTTTGGTTAAATACGAAGTGAGAGAGAGAGTAAATGATGAAAGATAAATAGAAGTAGAGAAGGTAAAGAAACCAAGAGTAAAAAGCAATCAATCTCTCAAATAAAGCTTATGAATAATTTAATTGAGATTGAAAATGGTACTTTGCGGGCAAGGTTAGAGAGAGAGACAGGAGAGAAGTCCTAAGGCAACGTTTGCCTTGCCGTTGATCATGCTTATTTTTTGAACTACAGTAGATTTTATTTTTTAAAATTGACGTGGCCAAATACTGTCCGTTGATAAGAGGAGCCGGATCCTTGACTCAGATGGCAACCCGTTAAAAGCCTAACAGTACTGGATATCCTTTGACTGGCCTACGTCAAGGCAGCTACGCTTCACGTGATTGATGTCAGCCTTTTGTTTTGAATGAAACCCTATTGTATCTATCTACTAATCTAGTTTGGGCAGGGCGCGCGAGAGAGAGAGAGAGAGAGAGGTAAACAATACCAATTACCAAGACAAACACCGAGTTAGAGCATTTCCAATCTTAAATGTCATTTCGGTCGTCAAATTTATATTCTGAGAGGGATTATAATGTTAAAATATTATATTTTAATAATTTGACTCCAATAATACATTTTATCCAAAATACTATATTTTAATAATTCTTACTCTCTATTAAACCAAGTCCAACTCACTTCTAACTTTTTAATCATACGAGTTAATTTCGAAAGTACCTTCCCATCTTAATCATTCATTGCATTACGTCCCACATAATATTTTTAGGGCAAATCATTTCACCCTCCCCAATCACCTCCATCTTTATTCTCGTTCTGGACTCTGAACTTGCCCTTACCCACACATACACATATACATATTACATGCATAAAGCCACACACACACACACATATACATATAACAAAATAGTGATTTGCAAAAAGAAAATTATTGCAGCCACCACTACCACCCTTAACCACCATCATTTCCCTGTTTAACCTTTATTCTGTCTACCCAACACCACCGACTGCTGCCACCGCTCACCCCATCTTTATTTCTCTCTCTTCACTCACCACCGTAACCACCACCCCCACAACCACCAACCTCTTCTCTTAATATGAGTTGCTATATATATTATTTATCCATATACATGCATATATATATAAACATATATAAACCTCTTCTCTCGATCTGGGTGTATACGAATTAGAATTTTCTGTTTAACGATATGGGATCTATTCCCTAATTCACACTCAATTTGATCTAAGTCGTCAATTTCACTCGCATCAATTCGAATATTCACGATGATTACCATCAAATTGGGGGAATTTTGAGTTCGATTTTGTGGACGAACTTGTTCGAGCCTCTGATTACTTCGAAGATCATGGCCTGGAAAAATCCCTAGTCTGATCAAGCCCTCACTCAAATCTGTTGCCATCACCGTTGGAAAATCAGTGCTCCGTTCGCCTTCTCTGCCGTCGCCGCTACTTATAAACCAAAGAAGTCTCTCTCTCTCTCTCTCTCTATGCAACTGCAAACTATAAAATCTACAAGAATCAGAAGTTCAAAACCCATATATTTTCAGTTTATCTATTTGTTTGCAGGAATCAAAAGCTCAAAACCCATATCGGCATATCATTTCAGATTGTTCAAAAAATCAAAACCCATATCCGCATATCATTTTAGGTTGTTCGAAAAATCAAAACCCATATCTTTCAATTTCAATCGCCCGCTGTTCCAGTTCGGGTTTGCCGTTCGCAAGCTTCAACCGTTGTCTCTCAACTCTCAAGCTTGCCTACCTCTCTCTCTCTGCAACTGCTAACTCTCAAGCCGGATCTGTAAATGCCATCTTCGACCATGGATAAATTGGAATCATTGAATTGAGAGGGAGAGATTGAAGTCAGATTTTGTATTGAGAGTTAGATATACAAACATACACATATATATATATATAGAGAGAGATTGAAGTCAGATTTTGGAAATAGCAACAAACTTGTCCTTGCAGATGAGAGGGAGAGAGAGAGATTGTTGAAGCAACCAGTCGGAAGAGGGGAGGAACATAATGGACAGTCTTAAAGCCGTTCCAAACGGCGTCGTACAGAGAGATTTTTTGGCAGCTCCTATATTTGAGAAAAAATATAATATTCTCAAAATTTGAGAGCACAAATGAAAGCCCGTTAGGAAGCCCATTTTCTACACCTCTCTCAAATTTTGAATTTGGCAGTCCAAATGAAAGGTGCATGGCAATCCAGTTCTCTATTCTATTCCCCAAAATCTACTTCTTCCCTTTGTCTCTCTCTCTCTCACTATGCGAAGAAGAAACCAGTCCACCTTGTTTTATCAGACCAATCAAAGATGAGAAATCAGAATGTAAAAATGAGGGCGTTTTGACATTCTGAAAATGATGAGAAAAATTAGGGTTTTGAAATCATGCAAAAAAAAATTATTTTTTGGATTCTTTTGGTTTTCTCTATTTTCTTGCTTACCAAACACAGTACAAAGGGTCTGAGTTCAGTTTGTTTGCTAAATCTATGGATAAGTAAATCAGACACCAAAGTGGTCAAGACTTCGGTCCCACCAATTGTTGAAAAGGAATCAATGCTTAATTCCACTCAGGCCCAAGTTCCGGCAGCAGCTTTTCTCCGGTTAAATCAACAATGCTTTGGTTTTTATTTATTTTTTAATCTTTGAAAGATAAAACTTTCTGACCTGAGAGTCAGTTTCTAAAAAGAATTTTTCTTTGTAATCTTTGTAGGAGGTTGAATTGGCGAGGAGTACTCCAATGGGTGACCCTCTTGAGTCAGCTTCATTTGATGACATGGATGACTATATCTTTGTAGAGACTGATGCACCCTTTGACTCCATTACTGAAGGATTGGTTGCAGCCTCCATACCTCAATCAACTATTGATGAAGCTAAAAAATTCTTTATAAAGATGTTATCTCGGGACCTATCAGAAATTCTTGATTTTGCCGCGCACATTACAAAATCCATCTGTGTCTTGTCAGAGTGCTGTGACCTTACTTCAGCCCAGCTTGCACAGTTGAACACCAATAAGGTCAATTTTCCAACAGTTCTCAGATCTTTGACTTCTAACCATTCTTTGAAGGAGGTGAGGAAAAAGTAGCAGAAAAGCAAGGAACAAAGAAGCCTTTGGTTGAGCAAATAAAGAGTAATGCATTCGCACTCCAAATGCAGAGGGCTATTCGGAAGGACTTGATCGCGAAGGAGGCCGAGCTTCGACAAGAACTGACAAAGATCTTTGAGAAGAAGAAAAAGTGCTGAGAAAGAGATCAAGCAACTGCACGAAAAGATGGTTAATCTAGAACAGTCTAGGTCCTCTGTTCTTGAGCTCTCCGTCATGGGTCCAGCAAAAGTGGACTGAGCTTAGGCACATATTCATGGAATCAAACAATTAATCTTTTTTATTTTGCAAGAAGAATAACTTTTGTTGGTCTACTGTCATATTTCTCTCTATAGACCATTTACATTCTACTTTTAATATCATGTTTTTGGATATTTAACTTATTTCTGGTTTATTGGGTTCAATATTAATCTATACTATTAGGCTTTTAGTCCTTTAGTTCTACCAGCAATGTGTAGGTGGCAAAATTGCGGACATCAAAATTGGAGTCTGGTCCTAGGTGCATATCAACAGAAATTTGGAATAAATCTTTAAATTATAAGTTTCAAATTACACTCTTGACTTAAATAATAAGTGTGATTGATATACATATTCGAAAAAAAAATAATAAATAAGCAACGTTGATTCCAATTACGGATAATAACAAAAATAAAAAGTACTTCCTTTTTTCTACAAAAAAAATGTTATAACATAACATTTTTTTGTGAACAGAGGGACTAATTAATATTTTAAGAAAGTAAGATGTCATAAAAAGTAATTTATTCTCGTTGAAAGAGGTCAATTTTGTAACTAATAAATTGATAAAAAATCATTTTATTCTCAGTTGTGACCTGACAATGTACTTGCAACAACGCAATGGCTGGTACGTGATCATCTTCAATATCACGTGTTATCTTTAACAATTTCATGCTCACAGACAACTGGCAGGATTTTAATATATTATTATCGGAGTTTGCAACTTGCATTCCTTTTCCACGTGGCAGTTGCGTTCAACCAAGAGCGTGTACGAATCAAAATATTCAAAATTAGGGTTTCAAATTTCAAATTTCAAATTTTAAATTCCCACTTAAACCAGACGGCGACATTACCATTCCCCTCCCAACTCTCTACGCTCACATAACGGCGGACAACGGCCGTTAACATACCCCCATAAAACCCCACCTCTCATTTCCCCCAGACGGCAAAACCAGACCTCCCCTTCTCTCTATCTAAACCCCCGATTCGCCGCCCCTCCTCTCTCTAAACCCCCAATTCGCCGCCCCTCCTCTCTCTAAACCCCACCGCCTTCTCCATCTTCGTTCTACTTTCTCTCTCTAGAAATGCGTGAGATTCTGCACATTCAGGGGGGCCAATGTGGCAACCAGATCGGGGCAAAGTTCTGGGAGGTGGTCTGCGCCAAGCACGGCATAGATTCGACGGGTCGATACCAAGGTGACACGGACCTGCAACTGGAGCGGGTCAATGTGTACTACAACGAAGCCAGCTGTGGCCGGTTAGTCCCACGCGCCGTCCTTATGGACCTCGAACCAGGCACCATGGACAGTGTCCGATCCGGGCCCTACGGCCAGATCTTCCGAACCGACAACTTCGTGTTCGGGCTGTCCGGCGCCGCCAGTAATCGGTCCACAGGTCACAATACTGGAGGGGCTGAGCTCATCGATTCTGTTCTTGATGTGGTTCGGAAAGAGGCAGAGAATTGTGTCTGCCTTCAAGGTAATATAATTATATATATATTTTGTGCTTTTAGACAGCTAGTTGTTATTTCTTTCGTCTGCCTGAATGGGTTGATTCAATTTTTAGTGATATTTTTCCAGTATTTAAGCAATTTATTCAGTATGTGTAGTGTAGATCTGATGATCTGACTATTCGTTGAATTAAATTAGATATGATGAGAAAAATCTATTGTGGAAAGAGAGACGGAGAGAAGAGAAGAGAGAGATTCAAGAGAAGAGAAGAGGCCTCACAAAGGAAGAGAAAGAGATTCAAGAGAAGAGAAGAGCCTGATTATAGCCTAGGTGGAAGGCAAAGGTGAGATATTCGATATTTTTTAACTTTGCTTCTCCATTTCTTTCTTTTCTTTTTTCCCCTTCAATGTCAATTCGATCTGTGAATCAGATCTTTTTTTTTTTTTTTTTTTTTTTCAAAGGCCATCGTTTTCCAATTCCTAAATCAGACCCCAAAGATCGATTCTTTTTTAGAATATGATAATCCAATATATGTTTCAATTCTAAGTAATTTTTCCAAGGATTGAGATCAAAGATCGATTTTTTTTAGAGTATGAGATCCAATATATCCAACATATGTTTCAATAAATTACAAGGATTGATTAAGTGAAGAAAATAAGATCCAATATATCCAACATATGTTTGAATTCCTAAGTAATTTTCAACATAGGAACGTTTTCAATTCCAATTTTTAATTAAGTTAAAACATATTTGTTTTCCAAAGATTTTCTTTAGTATTATTCTTTTTTTAATATATATATTTTTCTCAATATGTGTTGGAAGGACCCTCTGTCCCCTATATAAATATAAATCAAAACCCTAGAATAGTCCCATCAATAATCAGTCAGCTTCGAAACCCTAACCCTAAATGACTCTCTCAATGTCCATCTCCCAACCTCTGCTGAGCCCTTCTTTGGCTCATTCTCAGTCATTTCCTCGCTTGTCGTGGCACAGAGAGATTTCGTAACCTTTATGTGTTTTCATTTCATCTCACCTATCAAACTATGACCATAATGCAGGTATAATTCATGTCCCTCAATCTTTTTGATGCAGGTTTACATTTTGGGATGGGAGGAATAGGAAAAAAAAAGGGGTAAGCTCGTGAGATCTATTGTTCTATTTTCATTGTTTTTCTATCTTTATTTTGCATTAAAATACACATTTATTATAATATTATTTTTATTGTTTTTTCAACTTTGCTTCTTCCTTCTTTTTTTATTTATTATATATATAAAATTTTCCCTTCAAAGGCCATCGGATGTCTCCTTTTTTTCAAAGATCGATATCCAATATATGATTAAATTTCTAAGTAAATTTTCCAAGGATTCATTCATTCATTTTTTTTTTTTTTTTCCCATCATATTTGATTTGTGAATCAGACCTTTTTTTTTTTTTTTTTTTCTTCTAAGGCCATCGGATCTGTTTTCCAATTCCTAAAACAGACCCCAAAAATTGATTCTTTATTAGCGGCTAAGTCAAATCTGTTTTCCAATTCCTAAGTCTTTTCCAAAGATCGATGATTCAATTTCTAAGTAAATTTTCCAAGGATTCATTCTTTTTCCTTTTTTTTCCCCTCCTGATTAAATGTTAAATCAGAGATTTTTTTTCCATTCAAAGGCCATCAGATCTGTTTTCCAATTCCTAAAACCGATTCTTTTTTAGCTCTGTTTTCCAATTCCTAAAACCGATTCTTTTTTAGCTCTGTTTTCCAATTCCTAAAATAGAGATCTTTTCCGAAGATCAATTCTTTATGAGAAAATATTCCAATTATTCAAAAAGAATATGAAATCCAATATGTCCAATTAATTTTCAACATAGGAACGGTTTCAATTTCAATTTCTAATTAAATTAAAATATATTTGTTTTCTAAAAGATTTTTTTTTTTTTTTTTGAGTATTTTTCTTTCTCTATTTTTTTGATGGAGAATAATATATTTTAGAATCAAAACTCATGAATTTATTTCATGAATTAAACTATATTTGTGTTATGAATTTATGTCATAACACCTTTGCTGATCAGCAAGAGCTTGGTCGTCATTTACCGAACTGTTCTCATTTTTAGAGGTGGGGTTGCAGCTGTGATGGGCTCCTAGTGTTTGAGATCAATTGCAATAAGATATCAAAATAGGACAAAACGGCGTCTTCCGATTAAGAAGTACGTTCCGATTAAGAGATACGACCCTATCTCACTACAACAGAATAAAAACACCAAACCCGCCTATTTCACTAAAACAGAATAAAAGCATCAAAGCAGTTGTAACACATTTCTCTCTTTATCAGATGGCACAACATAGTCAATTATAGACTTTTCTTTTTGTTTTTTTTTTTATCGGAACAGATAGACTAGAGAAACGAGCCAATTTCACAAAAATTTTGAACAACTCGAGAAATTGGAGAATTGTTGCTGATTTTGAGGTTTTTCTTTGTTGTGTTTGAAATTTTGGGAATGTCCATTTTTTAGGGGAAACCATGATTTGGTTTGGTGTGTTCTTAGTTTGCTAGCTTTTGTGGGTGTTCTAGTTCTTTCTCTCACTCAAAATTTTAGGTTTGGTTGAGTTTCATACTGTGAAATAACTCCAAGCACTCCTAGTGAAACCCTAGCTGCATTTAGGTTTGGGTCACCATTGTCCGGGGTTCGGACTTTGGCATATCCCTCTTCAGGTCCCGCCGGATTGACAATCCAAAGTTGAACCACGTAGTCATGAACTGAATTCCCCGTCCCCCACAGTGAACTACCGTGCGCGCCGGTGCCCATTAGGCCACCAATGGTCAAGCGCCACCAGTATGGCGCATATGGCGGTGCTAGCCCAGCCTTGGCTGCCTCATTAATAAGTTGCCTCAATATTGTCTTGATCAACATTTAATGTGGTTTAAATACTTTGCGCTTATGAGAAGCCCATTGTCACCGTGAGGACAAACCAGCTCAGGAATGCTGTGAGAGAACCACTCTGGTGTGGTAGGCAACATTAGCGCTCAATCATTTATTTTTTCTGCTTGCACCTTGGGACAGAGAACTCCAATCTTCTCATAAAATGAGAGTATTTCTTGGGTAGATGAAAGGGGAGAGTGGAGCTTCTCTGAAATGAGAAATGAGAGTATTTGGGGAGAGGGGAGCTTCTGGCTCGTATTTTCTAAATTCAATTCATTTTCATTGTTCCTCCTAAATTGCATTGATGGTCAATGGTTTTTTCTTTTGTTGTTTGCACGGTGGACCTGTTTTTATAGAGTACCTGAAACAGTTATTATTAAATCAGATATTGTCGAAACTTTAGTGTTAATAATTAATTTTTCAGATTGTCATATTTTACTTACTCCCTCAAAGCTAAGGTCAATTTGAAAACATTGACAACTTTTTTCACCAACTATGATGTCGATGATGTAATTGTAAGTTTGACCTTTCTTGGGAGGCTCTCAAACATAAAATTTAGTTTTTAATTGTTACATATTTGTTGCAGATTGTTGAACACACCTCAGGAAAGAGGAAAGGGAAAGGGAAGTCAACTGGTCGAGCGTTCATTAAATTCGGAAATCATTTGGATCTTGCCTTGGCTCTAAAATATGAGGATGGTAACTGTTTTTCTGAATTTGTGTTTTTGTTAATTTTTTTATTTGAAGCATACTTATTGAATATATTTTCAGGTAAAAAACTAAAAATGGGGGCTACCACAATGGAGCAGAGAAAGGAGTATGACGAATAGCAGGTGTTTATTGAGGTTGCATCCTTATTATCAATAAGTTGTTACAGTTATTTTTATTTGATTGTGTTCTTAATTTTCAAGAAAAAGAGGCAGAGAAAAGGGTAGTGATGGATAGTCTGGATTTGGTTTCGAAGACTTTTTGTTCATCTAAATGGAAGGTAGTAAATATTTAGAAGAACTTCGGTTTTTTGTTTGTGTAAAATGGTGAAATGGTGAAATCGAAATCGTATTTGGTTATCCGTTCTAAGTACTTCGGTTTTTTGTTCGTGTAAAATGGTAAAATCGAAATCGTATTTGGTTATTCGTTCTAAGTACTTAAGTTTTTTGTTCGTGTAAAATGGTGAAATGGTAAAATCGAAATCTAAATTGTATTTGGTTATCCCTTAATGCGTGTGCTTGGTCATATTATCTAATTTATCTCTATGTATTGAACACAAATCTCAAATCTCTATTACTTAGTTTTTGAAACTAATGGTCCTTGATGTTAGGAGGAAATGTAATAAAGAGAAATGGATGTGTGCCCCTATCCCAATTCGTAGATAGTAAGAAAAGAGTAAAAATTGCAGGAGATGTCACTTCTATAATATGTTTTCTCCATATTTTTTTAATTAAGTTAAACGTATTTTTCTACATTTTTATAAATAATATTAGAGAAAAATATAAATAATAAAAAAATATTGGCATGTAATAATTGAAATTATTAAGTCTCAAACAATCTCTCTCTTCTCCTTTGAATTTATAATAATTACAATATTAGGTGTCTCTAGGGATTATAGTAGGTTAGTATTATATTGGAACATGAATTACAATAAAAATTAACACTTTATTTTACTATATTTCACTCCTTGAAAGAAAGAATAAAAAGTGAAATTGAATTTTTGGCCACAAGTAATTTCCTTCCTCACCTTTAGTAACTATAAATAGGTAACCATAAATACAATTTTTTTTAAAAATTTAAGCGACCCAATTTTTTTTTATACAAAGTCCCCATAAATAGCCCCAGTTCAATAATTAATATATTATATTTTACAACATTCTTAATTTAACTTTTTGCATTAGACTTATAAAAATAATTAATTAAATAAAATAAATAAATACTATAAACCTACTATAGATTTGGTAGTTCATTTACTTTTAATTTAGTAAAAAGTATTAAAACTCACATTAAAAAAAAAAAAAAACTCGGATTTTTTAAAGTTAAGTTTTCAAGAAGATAAACTTAAAATAGATTTTTTCTTATCTAATCTTGTTATTATTACAAGGGGTAATTACACGAACTTGAGGTTTTGTCAAGTTATATTGACCTCCTTTCTTGTTTGCCAAATAACAATAACCTCCTTCAAGATTTGTATATGTATAACAAGGACCTCTCCTTTATTAATGGAAAATACTATCGATACCAGAAAATGATGATGTCATCAAAATTTTATTATCCAATTTTCATTCTAACCTTCAAAGGTATGTAAATAAAGCAACGGTAAGTGTCTAAAATACCTTCACAGTTATTTCTCCCCTCCTCAAATTCTCTCTCCAATCTTTCTCTCTTTACTCTCTTTCCCAATCAAATCCAAAACGTGACAACCTTCCTCGAACCGCCCCGCTGGCGTTGACCACCACCGGCCGCTTTAAATGGCTAGGTCGACCTCTCCCTCTTCGACACTTTCGAGAGATCCCACGGTGACTGGTCTTCGAAACGAGGGCAAGAATTCCGATGGCGGTAAAGAGGACAGTAACTCGTGATGAAGAGGCGGCTGGTGCTAGCGAGCAAGGCAGTGCTCTGATGGGTCAATTTCCACAATTGCTTAGTGGATATTGTTGCATGATGACCCCTTCTGCTTTTAATTATTGTCCTGATCTATGAATTAGTTAATGTACATAATTTGGGACGGTGACCCACACGTGCATGGATAGCTAATTTTTCCAACTTATCATGATAGATTCAGTAGTGGCAATAATAATACTATGTTAGAAACAAAATGCTCATTTATTTTTCAAATTATTATTATTTTTATTGGTATAGGCGCATTTAAAGCTAGCTTTGTTAATTGATGGGTTTATGTTCTTGCTTCCTTTTTATTTGAGTAGAAGGCTAAGTAATGGTGCTCGGTGATGGAGATTCGGTGGTGACGGAATGGTGACTGAATATTCTGCTTTAATGGGGGTTTTTGGGCATTTTTGTCTTTTCAAATGACATTGTGTTTTTAATAAAATACAATATAAATATAAAAGGGTAGAAAAGTAATTTCATTAGAACCATTAACGCTATCAAACGAAAAGCTTTGACAGGTCATTGTTATTTGACAAACAAGAAAGGAAGTTAGTGTAGGTTGACAAAACCTCAGGGGAGGTAGAAAAGTAATTTCATTAGAACCATTAAAGCTATCAATTGAAAAGCTTTGACAGGAGTGGTCATTGTTATTTGGCAAAGAGGGAAAGTCAGTGTAGGTTGACAAAACCTCAGAGAAGATCAGTGTAATTTTCTCTTATTTACTTGACAGTCTAACAAGTGGTCCAACTCCCGTAGAACAAACGGGAATTTAGGCTTATAAAGCTTAGTAATGCAACACCATTTATAACACAAACAGGCTAAAAAATTTCCATATAAATTTATTTTGGTGCATTTTTTTTATTTGATGTTCCAAAAATGACCTAAAGATTTATATCATAAATTTTAAAAAAGTCTTACCACGCTTGTATAAGATAATTTTTTGAAAAGAAAAGAAAATGATAAATCCTTCAGATTTAAAGAATTTTAAATTGATTCTTCGTGAGTGGAGACTTGAGTCTCATCCCACATGATATCAGAGAGCAATGCCCTCACTCACATTCTACCTATTCTACGCTATGCTCTTAAAAAAATTTAAATTATTCAAAGATGAAAATTGAAAGTTAGAAACTATAACTTAAAATTATTATTACCTTATTAGAAAACATGATTAGTGTGTCTGAAATTTTAGAGAAGACAAATTATGTAAAATAAATACATGATGAATTGTAATGAAATAAGTACTCCCTCCGCCCGTCCCAATTTAAGTGTCGCTTTTGGACAAGGATCCTCTATGGCGCTGGAGAGGTCCTGCATAGGTAACAGCCACCGTTCCAATTTAAGTGTCGCTTATTGGGAATAGTAATTTTTAAGGGGACATGTACTGTTTTCCTGGAAAGTTACTAATTTGTCCTTTTAAGTTTTGAATATTCAAGTTGAAATTTTTAATCCAAAGATATATATGAAAAGATGTGAAACATATTATTTTTTTTAAAAAAGTGGACAATTATTTTAGGACTGACAAAAAAAAAGCATGACACTTATTTTGGGATAGAGAGAGTATATAAAAGAGGAAGAGTAAAGTGCAAAAAAAGCCAACTATATAAAAATGTGCAAAAAAAAAAAAAAAAAAAAAAAAAAAAAAACCACTTATACTATTTCAGTGGGTGCATAAAAATTGTCAACATTTTAAAATATGTGCAAATTGCTCCCTAATATCTCGGTTAATTTTAAACAACTTTTTATATATATAAAAACTTCAAAGTATCGTTAATAATCACTCTCTAATCATGAAATTATTGTTTATTTTTATTTTATCATTATGTCCGACTGCATGGAATTGGAAATTAAAAATTGAAATTGGTGAAATTAAAAGTGAACTAATTTTTTTATTTTTTATTTCAAGGCTTAAAATATTTTAAATATTTCAAATTTTAAATTTACAACACTCTGGTAGGGAGTTTTTTTTTTGAGCTTCACTGAGCTATTTTTACATTGTGTATATGATAGAGTCTTTGTTTTTACACTTATCCAAAAAAAAATAAATAAATAAAGAAGAAGAAGAAGAAGTTATAACAAATAAATATAAAATAGAATTATAGATAGACAATGAATCAATTAAATTTTTACAAAATGTGTATGCTGTAAGTGATATTTATTTTATTCATAACGATGTATATATAAATAAAAATTACTTTTGACACGTACATGGCAGACTAGGATTATAGTAGATAGGCATACGGATAAATTAATTATTGTTTTTTTTTTTAAAAAATGTATATAATTTATTTATATTTTTTTAGAGTCTACGTGAATATTTACAATTTTTTAGAGTTTATATAGATTCAACAGGCTTATAAAAGTAAATATTTAAATTCAAAATGTTTCGGAAAAAAAAAAAAAAAAAAATCAATATGTTTGTTTTATTATTTCGGCAAATTAACAAATTAATTTTCAGAATTCGTCATTTCAATGGGACACCAAACCGCCAAACGGCCACAAATGGATGATTCACAGCGAATAATACATAGTATGACGTTACTGGGTTTTGAGAAGCCTACTGGTTTCGTCTGTGTAGATGAATTCCACCTTCTCTCTCTATAAACGCATTCTCTCTCTACAAATTTTCTACATTTTTTTGCTTATTTGCGTTCTCTTGTCCTACAACTCACACATATATTCTTTACAAGGTATTTAATTATATTCCCTGATTATTATACCATTAGAACTATTAGGGTTTGAATTTTCTCTCATTCTCGTTGTTTGAGCTCTTGTTGCTCTCTCAATTGCGAATTCAGTTGAAGTTGAAATCATCAATGGAAGATTCGGGAAGGAAGAAGAATAGGGTGGTGGTGATTGGAGGGGGAGTTGCGGGCTCTCTTATTGCCAAAACCCTTCAAGACGATGCCGATGTTGTTCTCATCGATTTGTAAGTTTTTATGCTCTCTACAATCTATTCTTTAAAAGTCCCTTTTTTTTTTTTAATTTAATTTTTTATACTCTGTTGTTAATGCTGAAGAAAAATTGAATCGAGCTGAGCTTGCAAAAAATGTTGATTTTTTAGGTAGCTTTGTATTGGAATTTTATTTCCTGTCACATTACTGAATATGTTTGTTTTATGAGGTTTTTGGGAGTAGTTTTTGTTCAGTTACTATAAAATGGGCTGGATTGCTGCCCTCTCAATTTAAACCAGTGTGTTTAATTTTTCCTTTTTCTTTAATTTAATATAGAATTGAGAATAGTGAAAATATTTGTAAATGATGAACTAGGTGGGTGGAGGCATTTTGAGAACGAATTATGCTGTTGCAATGGGCAAGAACGACAATGTTTGGAAAATTTGTAATTCATGATCCATTCCCTTAAGGATGAAAGTAGAGTAAAATACATAATTCCCTGATGTAAAAGGAAGATATGCAGAGTCACCGTTGAAGAGCTTGTTTATTCATGAGAATATATATGGAGGTAGTTTAAGCAGTAACTTTTGGAGGGTAGCGCCTTTGTGTGTTTGGTGGTGCTTGTGGAAGTAACAGAATGGGAGATCCTTTGATGGTGAGGAGACTCTTATTGGGGCGATAAGTTCTATATTATTAGTTCTCTTTTTTGTTGAGTTCTTGGGAGAAATTGTAAATCCATGGGGGAGATGGTTGATTGTTCAGACATATTAAGAGTTTAGGGGCCCTATTTGGTCCTTGTGTAGCTTTTGCAGGATGTTTCCCCGTTTGAATGCTTTCTAATACAATCTTATATATATATATATATATATGGAGGTAGTATATGTGACAGGAAGCAACATTGGAGAGAATTGATAAAGCATGATGAAAATACTTGGAGGGTGCAGAAATTTCGGAGAAGTGGATGGATATGTTAAGCTGTGTATTTGGGTGACTAACGCGATAAAAAATAGAAAGAATTATGGCTTAAAAAAGTTTATGGCAGTAAAATGGAAGGGTTAGATAAGAAGACAATTTAAAATTACAAGCCAGGCAATTTGATTAGGCAGAAGGGGTAGATGAGAAGGTTCAAGGGAGATCTCCTCATGAAGCAGTTCTATATCCTTTTTCAATATTTTTGTTTGCTACACCAATATAATACATGGTTGACAGTGTGGAACAATAAGAGTTGAAGTTATTGATTCTGTACAGCATTTAATGATTTGTAAAACCTGACACTCAGTAACAGGAGAAAATTTTGATTCCCAGAATTATTATACACGCCTAAGGGATGCTTCATGACTTCTGTTAAATGGAGCGCTGTATTTCAAACTACTGAAAGAGAAGAGTTGCCAGGATAGAAGCTTCACAAAATAAGAATGCAAGCTCAAGATTAAAAGCATGGTATTAATTGCAGTAATGGTGTTGTGGTATCGGGTGCATTGCATACATAACTTGAATCATAACCAAAGTCCCAGGAATTTGTTGGATCCATCATAACTTATTTGGCCTTTTATTTATTTATTTGTTTCATATATTAATGAATGGATTCATTAAAACCCCTAAGGGGGACTCTTATGTTCCATGATGTAAGCACAAGGCAACCATACAGACTATATTTTTATCTTTGTCCTAAAAGAATCTATCAACAACAAAGAGTTAGCCGTAATTTAAAAACAGAGGAAACAAAATGAGAGCCAAAATAGGGATCCACTTTTCAAAGAATCTCCAATTTCTTCCTCCCAAATTGCACCACATAATGATGTTGCCTGCTACATGTTCTAAACTTTCCTCCCCACTCAACCACCTCTTAAACTAGTTAGCAGTTAGCACGTTCCCCATCAATCTTGGTATTACCAAATGAAGCCCAGAGGGAGCAAATAAAATTGCCAACAAGTCTGTAACCATTGCACAATTGCGAAAAGATAACCAAAAGTCTTTTGATCACTTTTGCTCCTATTTGTTCATGGTCAAGATCCTCCCAAGAACATACCTCTGTCCAAAGACAACTACTTTGCAATGCACATTACTCTGTCAAGTAGCTTCCAAGCAAAACCCTCTTAACCACTACCTTGACTGAATCAACCTCAGTGCATCATCTTGTTGTTCACACAATTTGATCATAGAGTGCCATAGAATGCCACTGTATCGTCCAAATCCTATTCCTGCACCAGCATATGAAAATTGAAATATTACATTCTAAACCTCTCCAAATTCCGAAACCTCAAACAAACCATTACAATGGCTTGAAGATCAACCAACCATAACTGTGTGAAGACCTGGAAAAGGGTACATTGGCACATCCATGGTCAAAACATAATATGATCTTTTTCCTGTTAACAAGTTTTTAAGCAACAGTAATGATCTTCTTAATAATAAATATTGCTGTATAAAGGACCCAGGGTGTATTGGAACGAACACTGTTGTTGGATCTGTGAAATTTTTTCTAGTCATCAAACTTCACTTAAAATGTACAGACAACATTTTCTAATCCGAGATTTCCATAAATTTGGGTTTTAAACGTCTTTTACTGAAATTTGTTTAGTTTATGAAAATTATTTACAATGAATTTATTTGTTAGACTCAAGTGAAGTATTAGTTGTGTTTCAAAGGTCTTGGTTCAGTTTGTATATATCTGCACCCAGGTGAAATAATCAGTTATATATTTTGCAGTCAAATTAGTGGTGAATTAACAAGGTTAGCGAGCGTATCTATGTCATTTGAGCAAGTTGTGGAATTAGTAGAGGAAATGTCAACCATTTCACAATGATGTTAGAAGATCTTGATATATATATTTTTCATTCTTAAGGAAAACTGAGAATGGTGTTAATGTCCTACATTTTTTAGTAGCCCAATTGTATGTAAACGCCATTTAGAGTGGAACAGGGCCATTCATATTTAAGAGACTTCCAGATGTGCCCTAATTTAATGCTTCTGGTACAGTAGCACTAAAGAATACTAGAGAATGGGCTGGGCAGGGTATTAAATCAGGCCATAAATATGCTGTAGGTTGCAAATACTTAGGACATATTTAATTTCTATTTTCATTTTATTTATGGGGCTGGAAATTACTTAAGATTGAGAAGTTGTTTTTGTAGTGATTAGAGATTATAGCCGGGAACATATGCAAAATGTTGAAGGAAGGTTTTTTTATAGGGTTTTTTAGACTGTAGGAAAATGAAGATTGAATATTGTTTGTCAAGAGTGTTTTTTGCCATTATTGACAAGTAAATTTCATCAAGATAGTCTTATATTTGTTCTGTTGGTCACTCTGGAGTATGGAATGGACTGTCTGACAAGGTAACTAAGTAGGAGTAATTTGTGAATGAAGAAAGGTCAAGAACATTGCTTATTTGTGGTTTGATTGGTTAATGTGATAATGCCTCGTTAGGGATTGGTATGGCAGTCTCTCTTCCAGCCCTAACTAAAAGGAGAGGCAAAAACTATGAATAGGTCGAAGGTGTCGACCTATTTCCTGTTATTATCCGTAAAATAATTTTTTTATAATCATGTTGTCCAGTAACTTAGTTTCTTTATTTCTTCTCTCTCAATGAGGGTAGGGGTACAAGGTGGTTTTGGGAAACTAAGATGTGTTCGCAAGCTCTTATATGAAACTGGGTTGTAGTTTAACAAAATGTCTATGGGTGAGTCATTTGTTTACAATTGAAGATGATGAAGAAGCAGTGACATTGAAGATCATATGGAGCGTTTCACTAAAATCAATCACATGGTTTGGTAAATTTCAAATGAGACTTTAATTGACTTAGGTATCTCGGTGGCTTAATTTATTATATAGTTGGACTACCCATGACCTAAGTCTGATCAATAAACATTTACATTAAAATAATCTTAAGTATTTAAACAGGGAACTTCAATCAAACCCAAACGTGGATCGGTCCAGCACTTGTTAGAATTTTGAAATCAAAAACAGAATCAAACGATCAAAAGCCCAATCAATCAATCTTGTCAATCAGTGGCTACTGGTGTACTTTGATCAGTTGAACCTGAGGCCCGATTGATCGGCCATCTGTAAGCAATCTTATTGATAGGCATTTCCTATTTTGCTTAGGATTCCTATATTGGCTATTAACACATGCTTATAGTCAGTCTATGGTGATACAGAGAAAGAGAATTGAGAAATATATAGAGAGAAAGCATAAAGTTCTGATATTCAATCTAGGGTTTTATATTTTTCCTTCGATGATGTTGGTGTCGGGCCTCTTAGAGCACCCCATAATCCACAATCGGGCACATGCACCATAAAGTTTTGATATTTAATTTAGGGTTTTATATAATCCACCATATTTCATATGTGATTGATGGAACCAAAGTAATGAGTCAATTTAAGTTTATCAAACATCAATCAACTGGGTACTATTGATGAACACGGAGCAGAGGAACAACCGAGGGGAACAAATGTTGTTGATCAAGTTGAGTTTCAAGGGAGAATATCATGCGTGGGACTAGATAAGTGGTAACTAGGTGATTCTAGGGTGTAGAATTTGATACCTAGGGTTTTCTATGTAGATCTTGATGTCTGTTTATTTTTGGTCTGTTGCTTATGTGTTTGAACTAACATATGATATTGAGACACATGATCAAAATTGCATGATTAAAAATTGAACAATTAGAACTGAAGAATTTTAAAAAGCTGTTATTGGCAGTTAAATTCTTTAAGTATTCACTCTCCCCCTAGGTCTAGATTTACTCCTCACATACTTTGATGTATTATTTAGGGTGCCCATCAACAGAAATTTGCAACTGTAACTAATTATAAAAGGATCTTGTCCTTCAAAAGTTAGACATCTTTGTAGAATATTCCAAAAATCTCGGTTTTCATTTTTTTACTTTTGATCCATTCAATTTATATTATTTATGTTTTGAGTTACAACAGGAAGGAGTATTTTGAGATTTCATGGGCAAGCTTGAGATCACTGGTTGAGCCGTCTTTTGCAGAAAGATCAGTCATTAGCCACAGTGAATACCTTCCTAATGTCCATCTTCTCTCATCTGCTGCAACCAACATAACTCAAAGTGAAGTATTAACTGCAGAAGGATGTTCTGTTGTGTATGATTATCTTGTGATTGCCACAGGTCACATGGACAATGATGCCCATACTAGAACCCAGAAGATTAGTCAGTATCAAACAGGTGAATACACGGAGTGCATAAAAATCCAACATTCTATACTTGGATTTATTTCTTGGTTCATTACTTTTATAGATTTACGGTCACGAATCATTGGGTGTGCAGAGATTAAAATTCTAATTCTCTGTTCGAAAATAATTCCTTCATTTTGTGCTATCAAAAATCAATGCATTGAAGCATGATTTCTCTTTGATATGATATTATACCCACACACCATATGGATTTAGGTTGCTGAACTAAATTTGAGGTGACTCGATATCAATCATGTGTATAAAGAGTATAAACAGAGTTGCAGAGTAGGAACATTTACTAAATAGTTTTGGACCAAATGCATAGGCCCGTAATTTTCTATCCTTACACCCATTCATGCACTATAAAAAATTCTAGTTCTTATTTTGGGACAATTTTTTAGACTCGGCGGTTGTGCTATCAATTGATCGAATCATGTGTTGTGTTCAATCTGATACTGGTAACTTTGTAATTTAACATCTGAAAGAAGATTCAAATCCCATTCTTGGATTGCAACTCCAGTAAGATCTGAAATCCAGTTGGCATTTGCACTTTTATGCCTAGTCAAACATTGAAGAGGGAGATATTTTGCTGTATGCTGAAAGTTTGATATCAATCAACTGAAGTTATCCTTTCCAGAAATACTCTTTTCATCTAATCATTCATCCACATTTCAAAAAAAATTCTTTCTACTGTATTACTTATTGTCAGATTCAGCTGTTTTTTTCAATTCTGCATCAAGTTCAGTCTTATTTTTCGGTGTTTGCAGAGCACGAAAAGATAAAATCCGCTAAATCGATATTGATAGTTGGAGGAGGGCCCACTGGTGTAGAACTTGCAGGTGAAATTGCTGTGGATTTTCCTAGTAAGAAGGTAATACTGGTGCATCGAGGATCAAGATTGTTGGAATTCATTGGATCCGAGGCTGCCAAAAAGACGCTGGACTGGTTAACGTCAAAGAAAGTGGAAGTCATCTTGGGGCAATCTGTTGACTTGAACTCTGTATCGGATGGTATTTATCGAACATCTGGTGGAGAAACAATCACAGCTGATTGCCATTTTAATTGCACGGGCAAGCCAATGGGCTCATCTTGGCTTAAGGGAACCATTTTGAAGAATAGCTTGGATATTCATGGAAGGTTAATGGTTGATGCATGCCTGAGGGTCAAGGGTCACAATAACATCTTCGGTATTGGGGATATCACTGATATTCCTGTAAGTTCATCCGAAACTTTCCTTTCCTATCATATATATATATATATATATATATATTTACTCGAGTTAATGGTTAATTCATACAATTCTACTTGGCTTACTGAATTTGTTAGTATGAGGATCTATATTATTTTCTACACAAATAATTCTCCACATCTATCACCCTGAAAAGATGAAAGAATTTTCACAATAGGGCCTCCAAAAAATTTATTGCCTAATGGTAGGAATTCTACATACCATGAGATATAAGTGTGTTCTTTATTGGAAAATATGTGTATTTACATATATATATTTCTGTGTGTGTGAGAGAGTCTGTGTGTGTATATCAAAATATTAGGTTACAGCTTACTCAACATCCGTACCTCAATGCCAGTGAAAGTTTAATTAAATGATTTTGTACATCTTTAGTTATGAATACCCGCACATGAGAGTACATCTTTTATGTATTGGAAGTGATTTTTTTATCCATCTCATTTAATCTTCTTGGGTTTTATACATTATTTGTTTGAAACATAACATTTAAGGATTCTTTCTTTTTTCTTTCTTATTGATAAAAGATTACACTTATGAATTAATTGCAGTATATACGTATAAGAGGGCATTTGAACTGAAAGACTTGAAAGGAGGGTAGGGGGGAGACGTTTAAAACGAAGATGAGAAGGAAAGTGATAGGAGGGAGGAGGAGGGGCTTGCTAACCCCTTAATAGTGTTTTGGGTATCCTTTCACAAGTGGGTGGGAGGAACAGAGGATAATGATAAGGGAGTTAGCAATTACTTGTTCTGTTACTACTTTATGACAAGTTATCATTCCACTCATTAACACAAAACATTTATTTCCTTTCACTATTTTTCTTAAACAAGTGAAGAGGTTACAATGATCCATTACTCTATTTTCCTTCCTTAGTTATCCAATATGAAGTTGAGTTAATTATATCCATTCCTTTTCCCTATAATAAGATATTTATCTTTTGATGGTCTGGAAATTGATTTTGTAATGCCATCTTCTATTTGAAATGCTAAACAAACCATTTTGTCTGGCTGTCTTTTTTTATCCCCAACTAATTAAGAGGGCAGGGGATCATTGCTTAGTTTGATGGTAAAAGCTCGGACTGACAGGCATGAGGTCACTGGTTTGAGTAAAGAGCAGCCACTATGTGCAATTTTTTTTCTGATAAGTAGTCACTATATGCAAAATGATGCCAAAAGATCAGGAATGTATCTGGTCTTCCTCTTTTGGCACTCATCATAGATGTTAGGGGGGATATGCACTGGGTAATTAAGAGGTTGAGGGGTACTTTAAGATTTCATTATGTACTGTTTTTCATCCGGGTGTAATATGCACTGGGTAATTAAGAGGTTGAGGGGTACTTTAAGATTTCATTATGTACTGTTTTTCATCCGAGGTGTAATAGTAATAGCCTTTTATGAAACAAATAGTTGATGCACAGAAGGAATGCAATGATACTTTTAAAAAATGAAATGGTAGTTACCTTGAGTAATATTTTGTCAGCCAAGAAGATTACATTAATTATATTATCTAATTGATAGCAAGTCCATGTATCCACAATTCCTATTAGTTACAGAGGCCCTTCAGTACTTGCAAAACTAAAACTGTTTTATTAGTTTTGATCACTACCAAACTTAAATTGAACCAGACCAGTTGTAGATCTTCTTGATTGGTTAAATCAGGCATTACAACCCTATCACTTTGGTTCGTTCTTGACTTTTTTTCACATATATGTTTTCCCACATTTAAGAGATTATTACTGTTTGATGACAAAATGCTCCTACTCAGGAAATCAAACAAGGGTATTTGGCACAAAGACATGCTTTGGTGGCTGCCAAGAATTTGAAGTTGTTGATAATGGGAGGAAAGGAGTGCTGCATGGCTACTTATAAGCCTGCTTCACCGTTGGCAATTGTTTCGCTCGGTAGAAAAGATGCAGTGGCACAAATTTTCTCAATTACTATCATTGGATGCATTCCTGGCATGATAAAATCCAGAGACTTGTATGTGGGGAAGACAAGGAGACAACTTGGGCTAAAAGCTTAATCTAGTTTATGCTAAAAAGTGAGATAGACTCTCTTTTATGTTTTGTTTTTTTTGGTGAGTAACTCTTTCTTATGTTAATTATTCCCTTTTCCTTGTTGTAAAAGTAATAATAATTATGTGATATGTTTTCTGATGAGATTTTATAGGGTGTGGATGACAAGACCAATAGAACTGAATTTCACAATAAAAACAGAGTATCCCTTCCTTTTGATATATAGAATTTTGGAAGTACACACACTAATAAAATAGATTATCTGTGCATAGCGAGCAGGAATTGTTACATACGCAAAAATTAAAAAATGCCTGCTAGTGTTGATTGCAGCGGAGTGCGTTCAAATTGTTTCAGCCCTGCATTCACATTGTTTCAGCCCTAAAAGATCATCCTTATCCTTGCCTTAGTCATCCATATGAATGGGATCGGTTACATGAATTTTCTCTCCAAATTTTTTTACGTGCTATTTTAAGAAATTTGCACGATCTTTTGATTTCCGAGGAGCTTTTCAGCACTGCAGTGAGCTGTAAGGGCCTTGTTGTGATGCCTGAGTTGGGAAAAAAATATGATATGATATGCAATTATAGCTGCATTGAGGTTATTCCCACTAGGGATATACACGGTTCGGTTTGGATTGGATTGGAAGTTTTTTGGGACCGAATCATTTATAACGGTTCCATTATTTTTGAAACCAGACCGAACCATAATACTCATGAAACCAAACCAAACCAAACCGTGAAAAACTGGTTTGGTTCGGTTCGGTTTGTCGGTTTAAGTTGATTTTCTTTTTATTTTATTTTATTTTAAAAAAACAAAATCTCTTATTTTTTCCTGTATATAATACATCAGGACAGTGACCATATAACAATCATATACGCATTGTCAATAATATCAGGCACATATGGAAGAAACAAACAGACAGTGACCAGATGACCACAAGGAAAAAAAATATAGCATTCCTTGTTTACCATTTATGAGGTATTGGGAAAAGAAAAAAAAAACTAACTCAAAATTTCAAAAAACTAGAGAGATCAAGTACAAAATAGCTAATGTTTTAAGTCCCTAACTATCATAATTATTTCTTGCCATGGCTAAAAGTATATAGACTTAGTTCACTAATCACTATGAAGTTATATAACGGTTTGGTCCGGGTCGGGTCGGGTCGGTCCAGCAGGACCCCAAACCAGGACCAAACTAAAAAATTACGGTTTCATAATTTTAGGTCCAGGACCGGACCAAACCGCTATACAATTAGTCCAAACCGCCCAACCTACTGTAAAGATTCTAAAAATTGAATGTAAATATGTAAGACACTATACACAATTTCAGTGAATTAATTTTCTAAAGTACTAACATAGGGTCATGTTTCACAGTAACGGCATCGATCGCTATCGTTGTGTAACGGACTCGGGCGAATATGGGTATAAATCGGCTGAACTGATCGATTTATAAATGTATGTAGTAGTATCGGACCTTTGAAAAAGAATTATGAACCGGTCGATAAGGCGAAACATGCATAGGACAGTTCAAAGCTTATTTTTAAAAATAAAAAATAAAAAATACAACTAAAAAAATTATAATATATTTTTAATTAAGTTACAGTAGTAATTTAATTTACCAGACTCACTGGACAATTAGAAAAAAAAAACTATATAAAAAAATTATCAATTTTGTTTTGTTAATAATATTTATTTATTATATTTATAAAAAAAATAATATTATTGACAACTTTATTACTCCAACTTAAAACTATTCTAGTTTGTTTCCATAAAATATGTTTACTTTCCATCCATATCTTTTCAGTTTTCCATAATATTTATTTTTCTATGACTCTCATTTTTCTTTTTTTTTTTTTGTTTTTTGGACCTGACATGTATATGGGATAGGGACATTTGGCCACAAGCACGCTGTACCAACACCCTACCACTGGACTATCACACCACACCCACCTCTCATTGTTTTCGTTTCTATAGTTATATAAATAATTAGTTTTGATCCTTATATCAACTAATAAATGTCAATGAAAGTAATAGATGAATGGTATACACAATCTAATTATATATAGGACATACAATTTAAAATGTCTCCAGAGTTGTTACCCATGTGGATATGTATAATTTAATATATATGGTGGTTGAAACTTTTTAATCGTGTACAAATATATTATATTAAGATGAAAGATACTTATATTAAAATGAAAATTAAAATAATTAATTACCTTATAGGTTAAAAGGAGATCCACGGTAAAGTAATAAATTTTTATTTGTCGACATAAATAGCAGGACTTTATTTATAATTATCTAAAAGCAATGGTAGGCTTGGCCTAGATTATTTCCATTGTTCGTGTCGGACACGCCTGCTCTGTTAGATACTCTCGTATCATCATCATCATCCGCGCTATTAACTTGGAAAGCTACTTTCTCTGTTTCCTTGTAAACGAAGTCAGAGAGACGACTTTACAATTCGATCATCTAAACCATCTCTAGCGGTTGGATCTCCGATCATCAGATCGATCAATCAATAAGACCCTTCTCCAAATCACAACGAAGGAGGAAGAAGAAGAAGAATAAAGATGAAGAGAGTCTTCGGCATTAAGAAAGACAAAGAACCCCCTCCTTCCGTTCAAGACGCCTCCGATCGGGTCCACACTCTCTCTCTATATATACACACACACACTCATATTCACTTATTGTTTCTATTGTTACTGCAATTGAATTGGTGAAATTTTTTATGTGTTCAAATTAGGGTTCGTATATGATACTCATATGGGTGTTTCTTAACGATTGGCATATCTTATGATTTTTTGTGTTCTAGAGCCCAATATTGGAGATTAAGGTCATGCATATGTATATAATCTTTGACGTGTAGATGAGCAGAGAAAGTTGTGCATTTTTGTTAAGAGGCATAAATTTGATATTTTTCGATGTGAAGTTGCTTCTGGGTATATGCTTGTTGTTGAGACTGTCTTGCTTGTCAAATACAACAATCTATGATTTTGTAGTTTGTACATGTTTTCTCAGGTGTATAAATGGGTACCTGCATCTACATTGATCGGGGCATTGCTGGTTTGGAAACCCAATATATGTTTTTTTGTGTTATGCACAATGTTAATTTTGACAAAGTATATGGTTGTTGACTTGGTGCTAAATTGTTGCAAATATTGAATAATTTGATATATGTTTAAATCTTTGAGAGATAAAGCTAACCATTGTCCTTGAATAATTTGATAAACTTGAGTCTTGACTAGCGAAAAATCTAAGATTGAAGACTAACTTCACATGTAAGGATAGCTTAATCGTGAAATGTATTGTTTCTCTGTTAGTGCATGTCAGACATGTTGAGATGACGTCGAGTCCTTGTCTCCAACAATCGTGCCGATGCTTATTGGGTGTTATGCCTTTTCTTAAAAACCTTTCTATGTAGTTAATATTGCTAACTGTTATCTTCTATGATTTGTTTGAATATGTAGACATACTTTAGCGAGATAAATGTATATGTTTGTTTGTGTTCTATTTTGATTTTTAGGGACTGCCAATGTTGAGATCTGGTGTCCACATTGAAACATGGTATTTCTGTCTGTGTCAAATTTTAGCTTTTATGTGGGAGTTTTTACTTTTTAATTGCAATAGTCTTCAAAGGGCTGTTAAATGTATAATTCTTGAATCATATGGCTAGCTCTCTCTATTATTAAGAAAATGTGTATAATAAAGTAGAAAAATGCAATTGTCTTGAAATCAAATTTAAAAACTACATCATTTTTCTTATTCCTTCTAAAAATGAAGTGGAAGTATAAAACCTATCATGGGGAGAAGAGGAATAATGAGGCATAGAGTTCCCAAATAAGAGTATGATGGAACCCTACTCTTGGATGAAAAGTTCATCTATGAGTTGCCTACATTAGATACTGGTTGAAGAAATTGACCTAGAATGATGGAAGGTCCATCTCCTTTTATAATGACAAAGCGCAATGGCCAAGAAGATGTGTTTGGAACATTGCACCAATAATTTGATTCAAATGTTGCGTTTCCTCAGACCCCCTAACACCGCCATTAGTTTTACTCTTGATCTTCCTACCATATGGTCCAGCCACAACAAAAAATGATATATATATTTTGAATAAACTCAATATTGCCATGTACCTTCAGTTTTCCAGGTACTTTTTTTTTGATGACAATAAAAATCATCGTCTCCTAACCCCATCCTCCCTTTAGACGTCCAACTAAAGAGTTCCCAAATAAGAGTATGAAGGAACCCTACTCTTGGATGAAAAGTTCATCTATGAGTTGCCTACATTAGATACTGGTTGAAGAAATTGACCCAGAATGATGGAAGGTCCATCTCCTTTTATAATGACAAAGCGCAATGGCCAAGAAAATGTGTTTGGAACATTGCACCAATAATTTGATTCAAATGTTGCGTTTCCTTGGACCCCCTAACACCGCCATTAGTTTTACTCTTGATCTTCCTACCATATGGTCCAGGCACAACAAAAAATGATATATATATTTTGAATAAACTTAATATTGCCACGTACCTTCAGTTTTCCAGGTACTTTTTTTTGATAACAATAAAAATCATCGTCTCCTAACCCCATCCTCCCTTTAGACGTCCAACTAGCACTTTAGTGCCCCCCCCCCCCCCGCGGGGCGGCGGTTGCATTTCCTTGGACCCCCTAACACCGCCATTAGTTTTACTCTTGATCTTCTTACCATATGGTCCAGGCACAACAAAAAATGATATATTTTTTTTGAATAAACTCAATATTGCCACTTACCTTCGGTTTTCCAGGTACTTTTTATTGATAACAATAAAAATCGTCTCCTAACCCCATCCTCCCTTTAGATGTCCAACTAACACTTTAGCCTCTATTCTCAAGAAACTTAACCTGATCCTCCCTTTGAACCCTCCCTTTTAACACATTATTACAATGACTTTGGATTTCGAGGTATTATTAATCAATCTGTGCCATGAATATTTCATATCAAGAAATGAAGCTTTTTTTAATTAAGCCTAACCTTAAGAGCTGTACTACTTATAAAAAAAAAAGAGCTGTACTAAAGGACTGATTTTTTGGTTGGACAATCCATATTAGTTGTGTTGTAAGAGAATTGTTCCTATAATCTATAAACCTTGGTAACCGTGTGGAGTGACTATGGACCACTTTGATTTTCACCTTTTCAGCTTCCTATGCATGAAAAATCTTGGAGAAGACAGGAAGAATTTTCTTTGCTTGTTTGTTTTTTTTTGAAAAGGAATATCCTTCCTCGGCTGCAATATCTGCACATAAATTTTCTTCACTTTTCAAATTGTAAGTCTGCTTTCTTCTAACAGTAGTTGGAAAAGATCTTCTCTTTTACCCTTTGTTTAGGGATTGTTTTTAAATAATAATATTATAATTGCTTATAATATTGTTTTCCCTTTTGAAATTTCGTTTACTGTATTCATGTCACTCGAAGCAGTTTTTGAATGACATTTTCACTCTGTTTATGTTCCTTTGTGATTTAATTATTTCTTGCCTTTGTAATCCCATGGCTTATCACTCTGAACTCTGAAGAAATGTCTAAATTATGTTCTTATTTTATTTATTTATTCAGATAAACAAAAGAGGTGAAACAGTGGATGAGAAGATAAAAAGGCTTGATGGTGAACTTGCTAGATATAAAGAACAGATCAAAAAGACACGACCAGGTCCTGCTCAAGAAGCTGTCAAAGCTAGAGCTATGAGGGTTCTCAAGCAAAAAAGAATGTAGGTCATCTTCTTTATGTTTCCTATAGATGTACTAACAGATTCACGGTATGCCAACTGTGTACTTTAGGTTTGTTGAAATTCGCATGCAATGAGAGATACTTAATAATGTGCTTTTAATATTCAAAAAGAAAGAGGGTAATGTGGGAAAACTGGAAAAGTGCAAAGAAACACTCTTTGACAAATTAAAATTGATGTAGGACAGCAATGAAGAGGGTTTTGAGGTTGATTATTGTTATTGTGGCTAAAGGTTTGAAAATTACACAATTTAGGGTTGTAACGATGTAAGATGAGAAAGTGTTTGGGTTCAATCATGCATGGAAAGATGAAGGTTAAGGACTGTGAGCAACAGGGTTACCTCGCATTCCTTTTGTGTGCTAAGGTTGAATGATTGGGTAAAGGTTGATCATGTCAAGCAGGATTTAGGGAATAGAATATGGTAAAAATTAACAAGGCGTGGTTGTATATTTTAAAGGTTTATGAGTTGCAAAAATTGAAAAGCTAAAAAAAAAAAAAAAAAAAAAAAAAAGAGTATTAGTAGAAGAACATCCTAGTAATCATTAGGCATGGCATCATACTCTGATTGTTAGAATTGCGTCACAGAATCCAAAAAAAAAAACACAACTGCTTTAAAGTTCCTGAAAGTTTTTCTTCATTTTTGAGGTGTTACATAGAAATGTATAAACTTCTAGCTATCTAGGTACTTCTAATTCTAATGACAGTTGGACTTCAGCTTTATATTTTAAAGACTCTGGAAACTTTGACCAGAAAAACCAATTTTAGAACTACTAAAACAATTGCTTGTAATGATCAAACACCATAACCTGAAAAAAGAATCATTCATCACCATTACAGCTTGTGTTGAGAAAATTTAGAAATGAAAAAAACTGCCATTGGCTCCTAAAGTTGAAGAAAACTGTCATCGACTCCTAAAGTAGAATTAAAAGTAAACAATCAATCAACATGGTATCCTGAAAGAAATGTAAAAAGGGACTTAAGTATTAATAAAACTTGATTAGGCAGGATCCAAGGTCCCACGCCTTGAAATGAACCATCTGCAAGGTTTTCTTCTCTAAATTTGTTCTTTCTTTGCGCCTGTTTTGGACTGTTTACAGAGAATAGTAATTTGCATTGGATATCGGTAATTGGAGAGAATTCTGTAAAAGAAAATGAAATAGAGTTTCCAGTTTTTTATTTGAGCTTCTTTGATTGGAAGATTTTGATTCTCTTGAAGTGGTCTTCAGAAAAATTGTGTGATAAGTATTAAGAAAATCACTTTATTTAAAGTTTTCAAAACAAATCAAATATTGCACACACACTGTATGCAAATTACTTTGTACAACATGGTGTATTATGCATTTCAAATAAGACATGTATTGGTGATACGTACTGTGTCAGGCAAAACATTTCGTCTTGTATGTATCATAAGCAATGAATACGGCTGAGATTTTTCAATCATATTTCGTGAAATTCAATTTTGGAAGTATTTAAGTTAATCTAATGACCTTTCACTTCTTCAAAATAATATTATAAATTGATTCTGAACCTTAATTACTTAATGAACTTTTTCATGTTTACCTCATGTAACTTCATGCTATATGAACCTGCAAGATATAACCATGTGGAACCAATATTGTCATTAGGGTTGAATATTGATAGAATTTTATTATTTGGACCATCTGGTTACATTAGGGTTGAATTCACTTTGTTGGAATTACTAAAATGAGTTCTTATATTTCCTTGTACAGCTTAATCTATAAAGCTTTGGTCAATTGGTATGCGTGCGCGCGCTTGCGCATACGCATTCATGCATGCACATTTGTTTCTTGTATTTGTCCGTCACATATATGCAACCCCATTTTCACTTCTGTACAGGTATGAAGGACAACGTGATATGCTTTACAATCAGACTTTCAACCTAGATCAAGTTTCATTTGCTGCCGAGGGAATTAAAGATGCTCAGCAAACAGTATGTTCTGGGTAGCTTTTAAATGTGTTTTCTTTTTTAACTATTACTTTCTTGAATAGTTACTTTATAACCTCTTTGGATTCCTCCAAGTTTTTGGCTTCTACAACCAAGAAATGTTAGGCTATCATGATAGTTGTGTAAGTGGAAAATTCTGCAATACGGTTACCTCATTAGTCATTACTTTCTTGTTCTTGGAATCTAGGTTGTGCGAGGGCAGGGATGGGCTTTTGACATGCTTGAGTAAAAATGTGTGACCATAATCTGATCTGATACTCTTGAAATTCAGGATGCAGGTGTAACAATTGTGGGCTTATCAGTAATCAGTGAAGGCATAAATAAGCTTGATCTAATGATTTCAATCATCCTTCCATTTTTTGTTCCTAGAGGGGCTAGACAAAAACTTTCCAGCCCTTAATTTATAATGGGACTCTCTTCAACATGGGCCCAGATGATTATGCTCTCCTGATAAATTTTAGTGTGGACGATTCAAATGAGACTCACATTGGCTAGAATGAGTATGATTAGTTTGGGGCTACAAGATATTCATCCTAAAATCTAAATTAGTTGTTTTCTTTGGTAGTGCCCCATGGGTAAAGAGTTTAATGCATGTGAGGTGGAGCATATTCTGTAACCTGCTGCCTATCTCATGAGAATTAGGGGACAACCCATTGGTCATGGGGGAGGGATTTCTCCCTCCCCCGAAACGCATGGTTCATCCATATTGTAGATATTCTCATACTCCATGTTATATTCAGTTTATAAGTAGACAAGTGTCCTTGAGACACTTTTTGGGAATCAAATAAATAAATAAATTATTTAATTTCTTCACCAACTTTGTTGCTTTCTTTCCAGATGTCAGCTCTAAAATCAGCAAACAAAGAGTTGAAAGGGATGATGAAGACTGTGAAGATTGAAGACGTTGATGTTTGTATTTTTTGACTGCTCTTTCCATTCCATTGTGACTTCCGTTGGAAATTTTCTAATGCTGGGTAGTTGATTCTATTTATCTGTAGAACTTGCAAGACGAGATGATGGACCTAATGGACGTGAGCAATGAAATTCAAGAGTCTCTTGGTAGAAGCTACAGTGTTCCTGATGACATTGATGAGGAAGACCTCATGGGCGGTAAGTGAAAATGTGATATATTATTAATAGTTTTTTAAAATAACATGTTTCATATGTAAACATAGATGTTGAAGAGAAAGATATATGATGGAGATTGTTACGAAAAGAAAAAGTAGTAGTTCTAATTAATCTTAGTGCTTCATGCTTTTCGTGGGAAGCAAAGGCTTAAATTTATTTTTTGTGCACCCTTATGTTACATGAACTTAGTTACGTGTAACGTTTACGGGTTATGTGTGTTGGATTTTTCCTGGATTCCAAATCTCAGGATAAGGGGATTCAACTTGTAATGTGTTCAAAAGTTATGTACAGGTAGTTAGACAAGTGCTACACACAGAGACGGAACTAGGTGGGGCATAGTGGGAGCAGTCACACCTACTCAATTTTTTTAATTTTAATTATATATATACTGGTCATTCCAAAATTGGACTTTTCAAAATTCTGACAAACCCTTTTATTCTTTATTGTAAACAACCCTTTCTTTTTCTCTATTTTCTCTCGTTTTTAACAAACCCCTCCTCTAGGCTCTAACTCTCTCCCTTGTTACTATGAATTGTCTCTCAACTTGTAGAAGTCCTCTCCAATTGTTCATCGATCTCTCCTTGGCTTTCTCAATCTCTCCCGAAGGAAGAAAAACAAAGAGAAAAAATTGAAGGGTTCAAGTCTCTTTTGGGGCACTAGTGAGTGTGCGTGTGTGCGTCTTACCTGCCAGCTGCCACTACCAAAAAGAAAAACTAGAAACCTTATTTTTTATATAATCTTGTTTTTGTCTATGAAATAGCAAGTATTAAGCTAAAATAGTACCAATCAATATTTAAGTTTTTGCATTCATCATTTTTGGTTCAGAAGTCTTTATCTTATTATTGTCCAAAACTAGAATTAATTCCTTGCCTTATCACTGATTGCACATTAAAATACCTTATATGCCTATAATAGTTTATGGATTTATGCAAATTAGAATTTAAATTAAATGTCATGTGGTAATGAAAAGGGTTGCCATCTATCTCTTGTGAGAAGCAGATGACTTCTCTGCTATCAAATTTGAGTATTTACTTCTTTTTCCATCAGAATTGAGGTGTCTGTTTTGGGTTTTATTGGCACATACTCTCTACCCAATATCCAGCGTCTTATCTTGTCGACACAGATAGCTTGATGGGAATGGGAGTGTAACACAGTTATACATGTATATATTATATATATTACAAAAGAGATATATACAATTATATATATATATATATATATATATATATATATGTATGTATGTATGTATGTATGTATGTATAAGGTCTCCTTAACTAGTTGTGAGAGGGGGTAGCCATTTATGATATTAGTTATATACATGAGAAAAAGAGCTACATATGCCATATAAGTTCTCTTTGAAAGCATAGAAGTTCGTTAGCAAAAGTGTCCACAATAAAATAAGGTTCCTTGCCACAGAATGTTAATGTTGGGTTTTGTGTATGCTGTTTCCTCATCCTTCCTGCTTTTGTGATGCAGAGCTTGATGCTTTAGAAGCAGATATGGGAATGGAGACTGAAGGTGATGGGGTGCCTTCATATCTTCAACCTGACAAGGAATCTGACCTGGAATCAGAACTCAACTTGCCCTCGGCACCAACAGGCCATGCAGCAGTTCCACCTGGCAGAGCCAATACCCAGGTAATTTTTTTTTTTTGATATACGAAGATGTTTATTCAATTGCTACGAGTGCACGAAAATGGAAATAATGATTCTTTAAGACCTGCAAGTTTTGGCCGTTTCCATCAAACTATGTTACTTGGACTCCTGTACTTGTATTGGGTATGCATACTTACGTGTCTAAATATCAGACTAAGTCCAAAATCGTAGGGGTAGGGGACATATTCGGCTTGAAATGCATCCAAAACTTGGATACAAATATGTAAACACATCTTGCACACTTAAAAAACAATATATGTTACATAAAAGTATTACACAGGAAAAATATGCTCAATGGTAATCCAAAATCAAATAGAATATGGTGAAAAAAAGAGAGATTCCATCTATCTCAGAAACAGGTAACACTTCTTTGTTATCACATTTGAGTTTTTCTTCCTATTGGAAGATCTAGTTGTCTGATTTGTGTGCGTGCCGGACTCATCCATACCCACAGCGTGTCGTGTTGACACAGGTACGTCTGGGTAACACACCCGTCTAAACTGAATCTGCAGGTCATTGTTACATAATGCATTCATCTCATCAACTTTTTGGGGTTCAAAGGTTGTTTCCACAATAATATATAGTCTAATGAGCAATGGAACGTGTATTTTTACATATCTATCTCCCGTGGAGTCGTGCATTTACTGTATCTTTATGTAATTTACATTTGCCAATCTGATGACAGGCTGAGGATGAAATGGGTTTACCTGCTGTTCCTCATGCATCCATTCGCGGCTAGAGGGGGAGTTGGCTGAAGTATTATTTGCAGTCTCTTGTCAGTTTGTTCATTGTTTAGGATGATTGATCATGTTGCGGGTAAGCCGTTGTAAACATAGTGTGCAGAATTTTTAACCACAATTACTATACTGATTGTATGAATATGGGAGGGTGGTTAATTCCTTTCAAATAATTCGAGTTATATTTCATGAAAGCACAGCTGTGGGCCTTGTAGATTGTTAATAGTTCTTTATGAAGATTTATTGAATTTTCACCTTCCAAAAAAAATTTATTGAATTTTGGTGTTCACCTGATGTTTGTGATGGAGTTGCTTGATTCCCAAGATGCAGGCCCATTTTACCAATCAAGTCCAACCCGGATGAGGTTGGACAATTAATTCTTGTTTTTTGGATTAGGGGTTTGATGCGAGAATATGTCAAATATTAAGCTAAGTTTTGAGCTGCCCAAAATAGACAACCATCCAAGACTTTTTACAACAGTGGTAATCCTAGATTATTTTGGAGAAAAAAAAAGGTGTTTTAGGTCAATTTTAAGAGAATAGCTTAATGACAAAATTCTTTTGTTGCTCCAGTTTGAATGCAACCACATATTACCTCTAGGTAATTTCTCGATAATTGCTTGATACATTTAAGACATGGCTTAATGCTGAATATGATTTAAAGTTTAAGGCGGAAAGTATAAAAATATTATTTTAATATTTAATAGTTCCTCAAATTTTTTAAGTCACAGTTTTTAAAACGGAAACTTATTTTGAAACCGAGGGAAGATTATTTTGAAACCGAGGGAAGAAACTAACTTCAAATTATGAGTATTACAAATTTAGAAAAACTAGAACTTCAAATTATTGGTTGATTTGAATGGGTATATCGGTAATTGGAGTCCTCGGGTTTGCCAAGAAAAAAACCAAAAAAGAAAAGGTAGGAAGGTGGAGAAAAACTAGGACACCGTGCCAGAGGTAACTTTTAAAAAATTAATTGAAACTTGAATATTATTAACTCTTTAACTAATTTTTATATTCCTAGTGGGGAACATACTGGTACACAGCTACGTTGATATTGCACGTATCGTGTCCATTATTAACATCGATTATTTATTCGTCTGCGCCTAGTGTGGGTCCATTATTAGCATCAATTATTCGTGTCCATTATTAGCATCAATTATTTATTCGTCTGCGCCTAGTGTGGGTCCATTATTAGCATCAATTATTCGTCTGCAGAATTCATTTCCTAACGTTTGAATATTTTGTCAAAATAAAGCATCAATTATTCGTCTGCAGAATTCATTTCCTAACGTTTGAATATTTTGTCAACATAAATAAAAAGAAAGAAAGAAAAAGAGTATATTGTCAAAATCAAAGTGGTTCCCTAACTAATGAGCCATATTAAATGTTCATGTTTAAAAATTGGAGTTTGTAAAAGGATATGTAATTAATATATATATATATTTTTAAATTACTAATTAATTCTTTTTAATTTAAATATGCATAGTTATCAAGTTTAAAATTGTTTTGAAAATATAAAAGAAAATGATGTAAAAATAAGATTTATTTACTTTTGACTTTTCAGAGTGGACAAATAATTTGGGACAATTAAAAATGAGATAATGGACTACTAATATGAGATAAGGTAGTTTTATCATCGATTATGTGAGAAAATAATAATAGATATCCATATTTAAAAATTAGAGATTTTATGGGAACATGCAATTAATTGAGTAAATAGATAAGGCTTATTTGTTTCGACTTTCCAAACTCACAACTAATTTTGGATATCTAAAAATGAGATGACGGAAACTAATATGAAACAGAGATAGTAATGGAGTAAATAGATATTCAGTCAAAGATAGGTTTGTTACTCTATTTCAACTTTTTACTACCCTTCCCCGAGATATAAATGGACTCACTCAACCACGTGATATAGAAGACTACCCTTGTTGATGTTTTTAGCTAGCTTTGGTCATCACCACCTTAAACTCTTAGCTAAATTACTACTACTAATTCATGGAAACCACAAAGTCACTGCTCATGCACTCTTCTGTTTCACTAAAGCCTTTACTTGCTCAGCTTCCTAAGGAAAGCTTCTGGGAAGGCTTGGATCTCTACCAATGGGAAGGTTTTTGGTACGTACCCCGGCACCTTGAAGCTGCAAAAACCGTTCAATCACACTTTGAAGCACGCGACGACGATGTCATATTGGCATCCCCTATGAAAACAGGCACAAATTGGCTCAAAGCTCTTTGTTTCTGCATCATGAAACGTGCTAAAAGTGACGACGACGACGACGACGACAACGAGGAGCCTCTTGTGGACGAACACCCCTTTTCCTACGTACGAACCTTAGAAATCCAAGTCTACACAACAAACGCACCACCTGATCTCTCAGGTATGTCATCTCCTAGACTCTTTCACACTCACTTGCCTTACAACGCGTTACCGGATTCAATCAAGAATTCCAAGTGCAAGATTGTTTACATAACCCGGAACCCCAAGGACACTTTGGTGTCAACATGGCATTTTTTCAACAGTCTCAGGACAGCTGAACAAGGGCCGTATCCGTTCGACAAGGCATTCGATAGCTTCTGTAACGGGGTTCACCTTTTCGGGCCCTTCTTTGAGCATGGGTTACAGTACTGGAAGGAGAGCTCGAAGATGGCTCACAAGATACTATTCTTGAAGTATGAAGATCTTAAAAGAGACCCCAAAGGACAGTTGAAAAGGCTAGCCTCATTTCTTGGGAGGCCTTTTGTGAATGAAGAAGCGATTGATAAGGTGTTGTGGACATGTAGCTTGGAGAGGCTTAAGAACATGGAGGTGAACAAGAATGGAGTGAGTCCATGGACGGGGTTGCCTAAGAGTTCTTTTTTTAGGCTTGGTGTTGTTGGGGATTGGAAGAACAACTTCACTCCTAAGATGAAAGATCAACTTGATCATATTACTTCAATGAAATTGGAAGGATCTGGCCTTGAATTTGAGACATAATTACGTTTTCGATCAATAATAATGTGGAGCTTCTTCAGTCACCTAACGGACATTAGTCTAGATGGTACAAAATCGATTGTTCAAGTCATGTTAGGGGTAAAGGATCCATAAGTGCATGTGTACTTGTGTTTTACAGTTTCCTTGTTTGAATAATGGCTTGTGCCTTGTTTTTACAGTTTCCTTTGTTTGAATAAATTTATTTACCGAAAATAATAATAATAATAGTAGTACCATGGTTGTGTATAGTTTATTCATGAATAATGCTTAGTTACTTACTTGTAAGTAGAGCTATTCACCCTTATTTGGTCCAATAATAAAATAACACATCACATTTAATAATAAAATAATTCACACCTAAAAACACAACATACGTTTATTTAATGGTTGATTTGAAAAAGTAGGGAAATGTGTACTCACTGATGAATAGCTAAGTATTCTCATTTATTTAATTGCTTAATTGTTGATAAATGGCCAACTCCAATATGAAACTGATAGTCATCAATGAAAAACATCCCCAATATTATATGTATAATAACCGTAGAATTAAAGCATTATTAATCCTGCTATATTGAGAACCCAATGTTGGGGAATTTTGTATATTTCATTCATATACAATTAAGTATATACAAATATATCTCATTCAATAAATTCACATGTTCAAAAAAATAAATCTTATAATATAAATTCAAAACATAACAGTAACAAAAAATACAATACTTAAAATAAATAAATTTCATCATAAGGGGTTGGCTTAGTTAGAAAAGACCTGACCCCGATATCTCATGAAATATCAAATATCATGATCGATTCTTCCTAAATACAAATAGTTTCTAAAGGGTCATGTTCGCAACGAATATCATTTTTTCAATTATGAGTGAAAGAATTGCAATGAATATTATATACTCAATTTCAAAACATAAATTTGACATTGATACTGGTAAACTATACTTGAACATAATAACAATATGATTACAATAATATGAATAAAAATAAAGTTAAATTTGATAAAGTAAGAAAATTAGCCTTTGTGATTCAGAGACATATTAAGTTCTGTACTAAAGTTGAAATTTCTTCCACATTATAGACCTTAGGAAGATGTTCCACGTCTCATTGTCAATGAACACATGGTAATATTAGTGAAATTTATGCGGAAGAAATAAGAGATATGTAAAGACAAGTGTTTCTTTTTACTCATGACAAATGAAATATGACCATATATTTAATTAGGGGTGGTAATTTGTGTTCGTGGGTCGTAATCGTGCCGTGTCAATTTAAGGGTATTATATTAAACAGTTCAATCTGAACATGACCCGTTTAATAATCGTGTCAGAAACTCTCAATACTAACCCGACCTATTTATTAAACAAGTTACACATGTAATCCGTTTAATGACCTATTTACTAAAAAAAAAAAAAATTTAAATTATTAATACTACTCAATAAAATAATAAATACTAAAAAAAATATAAGTTTTAATCAACCAAATTACTAAATAGTTTCTAATTTAAGAAGATTAAATTATAAGATACAAGTTTATATATTAATTTTAGAACTTAAATAATTTTTTTTAACGACATATATAGTTAAACGTGTATAGACGGGTTGATCCCCTCAACCCAAACACGAGATGATTAATCAAACGAATTAATTGTGTTGACTTGTTTATGATCCAAACTCGTTTAAAATTAACCCAAACTCATGTTTCAATTATGTTGACGAGTCGTGTCAACTTTTGCCAATCCCAAAATTTAATGCTTTATTTATAACTTTTTGGCCAAATAATGATACGAATTAACACAATAATAAATTATAATAAATCACAATAAATAAAGGTTTTATTAAAGAAAATTCAACCCCATTAAATTAAGAATAAAAAATATTCTGATGTATCAATCTAATATTAATATTGTTGCTTGTGGCATATTAGAATAATGGAAGTTACACTTGAACGTGTAAGGTGCTGTGATGTTTATCAAATACTACTTCAGTTCTATATTAAAAATTTTATGAGTGCCTCCCCAAAGTGGGCTTTAAATATGAAACCGGGGGAGTACTTAATAACATTGCTTTGATGTACTTGAAAATTTCAGAGGAATGTAATGGTTTATCCAATGGTAATTTCTCGTGTAAGAGGACAATAACTTTACGAAAAATTATTAAATGATTTTAGTTCATTAATAATTGATGAATTAGTTAAATATAAATTTTCAGATTAAAAAAATGGTCTCATAAGAGTGTGTTAATAAATTGCAGATTGAAAAAATAGTCCCATAAGAGTGTTAATAAATTACAAAGTTTTATAATCGGAGAATTTTTATTGAATTAGTCCACCAAATATTAAATAGATCAGGACCACCTAATAATTTCTTATAACTTTACGGTTCCTTTCCCCACATCTATTACAACACATTCAACCACAATTTTATTTATTTATTTTTTTTAATAATTATTGATGAGTAAAATCATGATCTCATGCACTCCAAAATTAAGTATTTTTTAACTGACCAAAACTCAATTAGTCAATTATACTTTATTACTTTATCAGACTTAATTATAATTAATAATATTAATTTTAATAATTAATTTACTATAATTAGCCAATACTTTTATTCAATCTATCTCAACCTTAATATCTTCTATCTTATTTGGAATCTCAATCACTATGCCGTATTCACACTATCACAGCTATCATCTTCACCACTACAGCCAAAGCACAATTACCATATTCATTCTCTAAAATAAAAGTGCTAAAAGAAGAGAGAGAAAAAGAGAGTGATCTGGAACTGATAGCCTTGAAGTCCTTAAAGTCCGATATTGATGACCGGGGGTAGAGAGAGAATGATAAGCCATTAGGAGCGGGGTAGAGAGAGAAAATGAGAAATGAATAATGAACAACAAAAATGAAAAATAAAATATGGGCCCATGTTGCTACAGCAGTCAGATTCGGCATTTATTGAGAATGCTGTTACAAACATATCAATAGCAACATATTTTTTAAATTGCTGTTAAAATTTTACCACCACAATACCACATCAATATTTTGTTGCAGTGTCCTCTTTCGAATGTTCAATCTCTTGTGGAACCATTAATTAAAATGGCATCCATGGAAGCTGTGGGAAATTTTAATGCACTCCCTTTTGAAGGTAATGATGAGGACCTTCTTGTCAAAAGCTATCTGAATTTATTTAAATACACTAACCTTACATTTTTACTCAACAAATTCATCACCTACGGGTATCAGGTATGATGCATTTTGTGGTTATTATTTCACTTTGTAGACAGGCAAACCTTTTTGGTTTGGTGCTCATCACATGATGGGTCCCACAATTCACGTTTTAAAGTCCCTCTCGTCATCGAGGTAGATAGCTAGCGAGGTAATCGGCCTCACACAAGTTTACGTTTTATATTTCTTTTTTGTGTGTTTGCCTTTGGAAAGATAGATAATAGGTAGAGAGAGAAACAAAGTTTTAGTACGCGAAAGTGACTAAAGAGATAAGAGAAGATGTCGAAAATGAAAAAAATAAAATAAAATAATAATAATAAAGATGCTAAAAATGAAAAATAAAAAATTAATAAAGGTAGCCTACTCAGATAGCTAGCCACAAATATGGAAAGCCATGACAGACCATTTACTAAATGTGGAGAGCCTATAGAGAGCACCATTCATCATACCAATTACTCCATATAAGAAGACAACAATAATAATTGAGTTAGATAGATATGCAAATATTTCTGTCAAAGAAATGTATGGTTGATATGTATCCACTCCAATGTATGCCGGTCCCCACTTATATCTTGTTATCAGTTCTTTTCATGTGTATAAAATGGATTCACTCAACCACATATGTAAACACAACTCTTGTACGTTTGAAATCTAGCTTAGTTTTGGCATCTTACATTCTTTGTAAATTATGGTCATGGAAAACAATGCTGAAAACACAGCATTGCTCATGCACTCTTCTGATTCTCTAAAGCCTTTTCTTGATCAACTTCCCAAGCAATGCTTTTGGGATGATCTTGTAATACCCCGATAATTTTAAAAGATTTATTAATTAGGATTAATTATTTTATTTTATTTTTCAATGATTTATTTTATTTTATTGAGTGTTAGATTAATTATCTTATTTTAATTAAGTTATATTTCGTGATTATGTATGATGATTGATTGTTTGTGTGGTTGATTTTTGATTGAATTATTGGTGTGTTGATTTTATTGGTATTATATGACTTAGTTGTAAATTCTTATTTATTTATGTGCTTCATGTAATTAGTTATTTTAATTTCTGTATTTAATTAATTATCTTATTTATTTAAATTAATTGGATTGGGTTTGAGGAAAGTTGGACCAAAAGATGTGGTCTTGGGCTTGTATGAAACCTTATTGGGTTAATTAATGAAGGTCCGTGGTTATTTAATTATTTAAATGATCACTTTTGTATCAATTATATTTATATATATATATATAGATATATATTTATTGATATTTATAAGTATATATGATTTAATTAACTAATGAATTAATTATGGAAGGAATATATATTTATATATATATATATGTTTATAGATATAAATTATTTAAAGATTATTATTTTAATTCATAATACTAGTTGGAATAGGATTTGGAATTTAAGGTGTATAAAAATACACATAAGGCTTTAGGGTTAAAGGTTTTACACGTTAGAAAAATAAAACAGACAGAGAGAGAGGAAGAAGAAGGGCTGACAAGGAGGAGGTCGGATCTGAAAAGGAGGACGTCAGAATTGGAAGAGATAATTAAAGCTTAAAGCGTCGGTTTCGTTTCGAAACCTTCAGGCGAGTTTTCTCTAACTTTCCTCTTAGAACTCATAAGGATTTCACCTTGAGTATCAAGGCTTTAATTAAATTTATTTGTTTAAAAATTATGGTTAGATCGGAATAATTAAAAAGGATAAACTATTATATTTGATTTTTAGATTATTGGATTTTAATTGATATATATAGGTGTTATGTATATTTTAAAATCAATCTATAGGTGGATTTGTGACCCAAGAGAGTTAATTATGGTTTCTTTATTTTCTAGAATTGTTCTGTAATTTTCTGGAATTTTTCTGATATTTTTAGGAATTTATTAGGATTTATTTTCCTATTATTTGTTAGGAAAATATATATATATATATATATATATATATATATATATATATATATATACTAGGTAACTGGCGCATGTGGAGCGGCGGCACAATAAAGAATTGATCCAGTGCGGCGCGGTGTAGGATAATAGGGTGTATACGCCAATTAGGGCCATTTGATTAATTAAACTTATGTGAATTGATATGGTGCATCGCGGCGCATAAAACTTTGGTGCGCATGTGTATCTGGACCATAGAAGTGGTCTGGTCAACTATGGGATTATTTGGTGTATTGCAGACCATGAGAAGATGGTGCACTCGCTGATCTGGACCTTAGATCTATTATAGTTAATAGAAAATAATCTAGTGTGAGCGTGTTCATTTGCGCACTCATTTATGACCATTGGATGCGGCATAAAGGAAGTGATGGATTCAGTGTGGTGAGCTCATGGTAGCTGAAAGAGCTTAGCCAATACCAGCACACAAGAAGGCTTGAATCCAGCGCGTGCAAGTGCATAGTAAGCACGTGGGCGCGTGTGGGAAACTATGTTGGCCTAATTCGACACTAGAAATTAAAACGGTCATAACTTAGTCATTTTAAATCGAAATTGGGTCATTCTTGAGCTCAAATTCAAGGATTTTTCGTCTTCTTTCCAATGGTACCAATTTCATTATCAGATTCCCATCCTACTAGGAGATATTTATGTTTTAGTGAGAAAGTGTTGGAAAACTATTTAAACCAATATGGAGTATTTAAAGGAAACTATTTCTGACATATTTAGTTGCACTAATTTGTGTAAATATAATAAATTAATAATTTGTTATGGAAGGAAGTGTATATATATATATATATATATATATATATATAATTATTTATATATGGGTATATATAGTTTAATTTGTCTATGAGTTGTATGGAAGGATGAATATATATATATATATATATATATATATGTATGTATATTGATTTTAAATAATCAAGGATTATTAAAGAAGGTGTTAAACACATATATACATTAAATAACATATGTGTAGGTATATATATATATAAATCATTTAAGATGATTAATATTATCATTCTTATTTGGCATATCTTAATAGGCTGGTTGTTAAATTAATGATATACGTATAATATGCATGTGATGGCTATGTATGATTTAGCGTATTGTTAATTTTAAAGTTAATTCATGGTTAAAGTGTGGGCATGGATGAATTGTCAAATGATTAAATATATTACCTAAATATTTGTATGAATAGAATACATATATGGAAAGCATGGATGAATTGCTAATTAAATGTATGAATAAATATACCTGTGGAGGCATGGTTGAATTGCCAATGTATAAATAAATATACTTATGGAGGCATGGTTGAATTGCCAATGTATAAATAAATATACTTATGGAGGCATGGTTGAATTGCCAATATATAAATAAAAATATTTGTAACGGCATGATTGATTTGCCAAAGCATAATTACGTTATTATGTGTTAGATGATTAAAATATCATCTATGGTTGTTGTATGTATGGATTGGATTAGGGTTAGATATTCTTAAATGAGAATAGTTTAGTACTTACTGGTTAGTGTATTAGTTTACATTAATAAAATAATATTGGGAAAGACGTGGATGATTTGTCAAAACTTGGATTTTGGATATGTGATTTAAACAATTAAAATCATTATCGGGTTGGGATTAAATAGAGTATTTCTTTTATTATAATTTGTTGTTTAAATGATTAAACAACTGACTAGGATGGGATTAAGGTCAAAGGAGTTTTTATAAAATGAAATGGTAGATTGGTCTAGGTATGAATATTATTTTAATAATTATTTAATAGGTATGGAAATTTAATAAACCTAATAATGGATGTGATTAGTATAGTATATATAATTATATATAGACATGTATATCGTGCTTTATTAAAGTTAAAACTTTATTAGGTTTGGTTTTGATCAGAGATGATCTGCTTATTGGTTTTCAGAGGCCTGGTAAAGTGAACTTGCTCGTAGGGTTTAACCCACGATTTATTTTTCAGGTTATTAGAGGTTCCAGTCTCGAGGTTGAGGATCCGCAGCTGGGAGACTGTCATTCGTCTATTCATCTTGTGTACTTTTAAATAGTATTGGATTATTGGATAATGTTTTAAGGGGTCCTTGAGTTATGGGATTTCCGAATTGTAATTGTTGGAGAATCATTAAGTAATATTTATTTATTAGTTTTCTTCAGCGGTTTATTTTTTCTTTATTATTCATCTTTGTATTCTGTGCTTGTTAAATACTTAAATTGTTTTGATATCCCTTGATTTTGTGCGCGGAGTTGATCAATCCGTGTTCCAAAATTAGGGGGTATCACAGTTGGTATCAGAGCACTCCAGGTTCAAGTGTCCCTAGGGTGTCTTTCGTTGTGTGACTTCCGCGTTGTGTACTCTTTTACTTAGAGCTTAAGTTTAGGATTCATTGTATTCTATATTCGGTCCGTTAGTGTGTCCTAATGGTAAATCATTGAGTCTTATCAGGAAAATGGTAAGACACCGATTTAGAAGGTATTGGTAAATCGTTGAGTCTTTCCCTAATTTTGAAGTATGGGTTTTATGGATTTATGCACCAACAAAATAATATGGAGGTATTTTAGGGACGGATTAACGGAATAGTTAAGTCCTACCTATTTATTTATGAATTGTATGGTTTAATACACCGGTATGGGACGGTGGCATTTCAGGGACGGATTAACCAAAGAAGTTAAGTCCTACCTATATATTTATAAGGGAACGGATTAACCATAGTGTTAAGTCCTACTTATTCGTGTCAGGTCAACGGAATAGTTGGATGGTATGCCATTGAAATAATATGGTTGGATAGTTTACTTTTATGTGGATATAATGGATATATATATATATATATATATATACATACACACACACACATATATGGGCCATGATATAAGCTTGAGTCTCAGGATCAGTGGTTAGGATGGAGGCGTATATTGCCGATTGAGATGGGTAGCTGGGTTTAAGGATGTGTGGGCTCTGGTAGAAGGAGGGCTCGTAATCACCTTTGTGTGCGTTTTACGTGAGATACCCACTATCCGGTTGAAACTGTTTTAGTCCAGTGAGAGTCTCTAGTGTGTACTTATATTTATCAATTATATAAATATGGAATTAGCTAATTACGTGATGTGTCTGCTAATAATGAATATGTGTGGATGGGTTAATTTCCACACGGATAAAAGGAATAATGAAATTTGAAATTAAATAATCAAAGTTTTTATTTCATGGATTTGTGAATTCCGAGGACGGAATTCCGTTTGTTAGGGGGGAAGAATGTAATACCCCGATAATTTTAAAAGATTTATTAATTAGGATTAATTATTTTATTTTATTTTTCAATGATTTATTTTATTTTATTGAGTGTTAGATTAATTATCTTATTTTAATTAAGTTATATTTCGTGATTATGTATGATGATTGATTGTTTGTGTGGTTGATTTTTGATTGAATTATTGGTGTGTTGATTTTATTGGTATTATATGACTTAGTTGTAAATTCTTATTTGTTTATGTGCTTCATGTAATTAGTTATTTTAATTTCTGTATTTAATTAATTATCTTATTTATTTAAATTAATTGGATTGGGTTTGAGGAAAGTTGGACCAAAAGATGTGGTCTTGGGCTTGTATGAAACCTTATTGGGTTAATTAATGAAGGTCCGTGGTTATTTAATTATTTAAATGATCACTTTTGTATCAATTATATTTATATATATATATATAGATATATATTTATTGATATTTATAAGTATATATGATTTAATTAACTAATGAGTTAATTATGGAAGGAATATATATTTATATATATATATGTTTATAGATATAAATTATTTAAAGATTATTATTTTAATTCATAATACTAGTTGGAATAGGATTTGGAATTTAAGGTGTATAAAAATACACATAAGGCTTTAGGGTTAAAGGTTTTACACGTTAGAAAAATAAAACAGACAGAGAGAGAGGAAGAAGAAGGGCTGACAAGGAGGAGGTCGGATCTGAAAAGGAGGACGTCAGAATTGGAAGAGATAATTAAAGCTTAAAGCGTCGGTTTCGTTTCGAAACCTTCAGGCGAGTTTTCTCTAACTTTCCTCTTAGAACTCATAAGGATTTCACCTTGAGTATCAAGGCTTTAATTAAATTTATTTGTTTAAAAATTATGGTTAGATCGGAATAATTAAAAAGTATAAACTATTATATTTGATTTTTAGATTATTGGATTTTAATTGATATATATAGGTGTTATGTATATTTTAAAATCAATCTATAGGTGGATTTGTGACCCAAGAGAGTTAATTATGGTTTCTTTATTTTCTAGAATTGTTCTGTAATTTTCTGGAATTTTTCTGATATTTTTAGGAATTTATTAGGATTTATTTTCCTATTATTTGTTAGGAAAATAATTATATATATATATATATATATATATATATATATATATACTAGGTAACTGGCGCATGTGGAGCGGCGGCACAATAAAGAATTGATCCAGTGCGGCGCGGTGTAGGATAATAGGGTGTATACGCCAATTAGGGCCATTTGATTAATTAAACTTATGTGAATTGATATGGTGCATCGCGGCGCATAAAACTTTGGTGCGCATGTGTATCTGGACCATAGAAGTGGTCTGGTCAACTATGGGATTATTTGGTGTATTGCAGACCATGAGAAGATGGTGCACTCGCTGATCTGGACCTTAGATCTATTATAGTTAATAGAAAATAATCTAGTGTGAGCGTGTTCATTTGCGCACTCATTTATGACCATTGGATGCGGCATAAAGGAAGTGATGGATTCAGTGTGGTGAGCTCACGGTAGCTGAAAGAGCTTAGCCAATATCAGCACACAAGAAGGCTTGAATCCAGCGCGTGCAAGTGCATAGTAAGCACGTGGGCGCGCGTGGGAAACTATGTTGGCCTAATTCGACACTAGAAATTAAAACGGTCATAACTTAGTCATTTTAAATCGAAATTGGGTCATTCTTGAGCTCAAATTCAAGGATTTTTCGTCTTCTTTCCAATGGTACCAATTTCATTATCAGATTCCCATCCTACTAGGAGATATTTATGTTTTAGTGAGAAAGTGTCGGAAAACTATTTAAACCAATATGGAGTATTTAAAGGAAACTATTTCTGACATATTTAGTTGCACTAATTTGTGTAAATATAATAAATTAATAATTTGTTATGGAAGGAAGTGTATATATATATATATATATATATAATTATTTATATATGGGTATATATAGTTTAATTTGTCTATGAGTTGTATGGAAGGATGAATATATATATATATATATATATATGTATGTATGTATGTATATTGATTTTAAATAATCAAGGATTATTAAAGAAGGTGTTAAACACATATATACATTAAATAACATATGTGTAGGTATATATATATATAAATCATTTAAGATGATTAATATTATCATTCTTATTTGGCATATCTTAATAGGCTGGTTGTTAAATTAATGATATGCGTATAATATGCATGTGATGGCTATGTATGATTTAGCGTATTGTTAATTTTAAAGTTAATTCATGGTTAAAGTGTGGGCATGGATGAATTGTCAAATGATTAAATATATTACCTAAATATTTGTATGAATAGAATACATATATGGAAAGCATGGATGAATTGCTAATTAAATGTATGAATAAATATACCTGTGGAGGCATGGTTGAATTGCCAATGTATAAATATACATACACGGAGGCATGGTTGAATTGCCAATGTATAAATAAATATACTTATGGAGGCATGGTTGAATTGCCAATATATAAATAAAAATATTTGTAACGGCATGATTGATTTGCCAAAGCATAATTACGTTATTATGTGTTAGATGATTAAAATATCATCTATGGTTGTTGTATGTATGGATTGGATTAGGGTTAGATATTCTTAAATGAGAATAGTTTAGTACTTACTGGTTAGTGTATTAGTTTACATTAATAAAATAATATTGGGGAAGACGTGGATGATTTGTCAAAACTTGGATTTTGGATATGTGATTTAAACAATTAAAATCATTATCGGGTTGGGATTAAATAGAGTATTTCTTTTATTATAATTTGTTGTTTAAATGATTAAACAACTGACTAGGATGGGATTAAGGTCAAAGGAGTTTTTATAAAATGAAATGGTAGATTGGTCTAGGTATGAATATTATTTTAATAATTATTTAATAGGTATGGAAATTTAATAAACCTAATAATGGATGTGATTAGTATAGTATATATAATTATATATAGACATGTATATCGTGCTTTATTAAAGTTAAAACTTTATTAGGTTTGGTTTTGATCAGAGATGATCTGCTTATTGGTTTTCAGAGGCCTGGTAAAGTGAACTTGCTCGTAAGGTTTAACCCATGATTTATTTTTCAGATTATTAGAGGTTCCAGTCTCGAGGTTGAGGATCCGCAGCTGGGAGACTGTCATTCGTCTATTCATCTTGTGTACTTTTAAATAGTATTGGATTATTGGATAATGTTTTAAGGGGTCCTTGAGTTATGGGATTTCTGAATTGTAATTGTTGGAGAATCATTAAGTAATATTTATTTATTAGTTTTCTTCAGCGGTTTATTTATTATTTATTATTCATCTTTGTATTCTGTGCTTGTTAAATACTTAAATTGTTTTGATATCCCTTGATTTTGTGCGCGGAGTTGATCAATCCGTGTTCCAAAATTAGGGGGTATCACAGATCTCGATCTCTATCAATGGGAAGGTTTTTGGTATCTACCCCCTCACTTAGAAGCTGCAAAAACCATTAAATCACACTTTGAAGCACGCGATGACGATGTCATTTTGGCGTCTCATGTTAAGACAGGCACACATTGGCTCAAAGCTCTTTGTTTCTGCATCATGCAACGGCAAACTGGTGCTAATGATGTTGAAGAAGAGGACCCTCTTGTCAAAATCACTCCCGCGTTGTGTATAAGAACCTTAGAGGTCCAGGTTTACACACCAAATCATTCACCAAATCTCTCAGGTATGTCATCTCCTAGACTATTTCATACTCACTTGCCTTGCAGTGCCTTACTAGATTCAATTAAGAATTGTAAGTGTAAGATTGTTTACATAACTCGGAACCCAAAGGACACTCTGGTGTCAATGTGGCATTTTTTGAACACTCGCAGGACACCTGAACAAGGCCCGTATCCATTTGAGAGGGCATTTGAGGGCTTTTGTAATGGGGTTTGCCCTTATGGGTCCTTCTTTGATCATGTGTTAGAGTATTGGATGGAGAGCTCAAAGATGGCTCATAAGATTCTATTCTTGAAGTATGAGGATCTTAGAAGTGACCCAAAACGACAGTTGAAAAGGCTGGCCTCATTTCTTGGTAAACCATTTGTTGAGGAGGAGGAAATTGATAAGTTGGTGTGGAGGTGTAGCTTGGAGAGGCTCAAGAACTTGGAGGTGAACAAGAATGGTGTCGAGCCTTCGACAGGGTTTCCAAATAGTGCATTCTTGAGGCTTGGTGTTGTTGGGGATTGGAAGAACAACTTCACTTCTGAGATGAAAGAGTGCCTCGATCAAATTACTTTGATGAAATTCCAAGGTTCTGGCCTTGAACTCTAGCCATAAAAATTTGGAGCAATTTGAAGTATTTGAAGCTTTAATTACTAGCCCTAGGCAAATAAACTTCTTAGTTGTTGTTATTTGGAGTAGAAAATGTTTGAACAAAAAGTTGCTAATCTAATTTATTAGATTAGTATTCTTGTTTTGTAATTTGATGTATTGATATGGAATTAAGTCAATGAGTGCTTATTTCGTTAATGTTGATTTTATTATTATTTCAAATTTTTTACTTCATACTATCAGTTCAACTCCTCCTCCGTGAAAAATATTTCTATATCGGTCGCTCTCGTTGACCATTTGCTACTAATTAATTTATCTGCTCTTTGAATGTTGATGATTTTCTGGAACCAATAAAAATGGATTCAGATTCTTCACACCAAAATGGCCCTTAAGAAGCTTATATCCATGGCAGCTGACATTTTCCGGATTCTATTCTATTAAATGGTTCCAAAACGAAGATTAGCATGTTCGTCAAGTATCCTCTGTTTATGTTAAATCCAAGTGTTTTTTTTTTTTTTTTTTTGGGCAAGAAACCCACAACGACTTATTTCTAATGATACTTGAACCATCAAATGGTATAGAAGAGGTATAGAAGAGATACCACTAGACTGCAACTTGGTTTATATTAAATCATGCTTGTTCATGAGCTTAATCGTCAATTTAATATTTTTTATAAAAATTTCTTTTTAGTAAGTGAGACTAGGTTGGTTGGGTTGGGTTCTTTTCCATTTTTTTTCTTTTTTTAATATATATATAGGAATACAATGAAGATACATGCAACTGAACTCCCAATAACAAAGAAGAGAAAGTAACCAATGATCTTTCACAACTTGATAGTTACATGGGTACCATAAGGACTCTCTTCTCCCTTTTAGGTGCACCTCGAAGGTTGATCTGGACAAAGCATATTGTCACACCCCGTCTATGGAGGTTATGCCACGCAGTCGACACTCGCACTGAGTAAGACGCTGCATGGCAATTGCATGGCTAGAGGAGTTTCTAGAATCTTCTGGAGTTATTTAGGATTGTGTGGAAGATTAAATATGTGTAGAAATGTGTAGAATATTGTGAAAGTGTGTGGAAGGTTCTAGAGTTCTCCAGAGTTGTGTGGAGTAGTATGGAGAGTTCTAGAATGTTGTAGATATTTGAAGATATGTAGTGAAGGTTGGAAAAAGTTTTAGAGGAACAATTTCCACCGTCTGTGAGATTGCATTTTAGCCATTTATTAGGGATGAGAGTGCCTATAAATAGAAGTAGGACTTCATTTTGTAGCCATCAAGTCCTAGAAGTGAGCTTGAGTGCCTTCTAGAGTGAGTTTGTAACTAGCCTTGTACAAAACATTCTTTGAAGCAATAGAAGTGTTCTTTCCTTGCCAACTTAAGTGTCTTAGTTTGTGTGAGTGTGCAAGACAAGTGAGGAGAGGGCGAGGGCCACTACAACACTAGTAAGCGCACGAGGGGAGTGCGTTGGCTAAGGTGGGCACGGGAGTTAGGCTGATCAAGTACTTGGGCGAGTAAAAATAACGTCTTGGTACCAAAGCTTAGAGCTCTAAAGAGACCACTCAAGTAGTTGAATAGGAAGACTATAGTGACATTTCATCTAGAGTGCAGGCCTGTAGAGAGGATCTTTATTCATGTCAGTCTAGCTTGGACCAGAATCCTATTGATGATCAATTGAGAATTAGAGAGAAGGGGTTGGTTGATAAGTTCTCTGAGCTATGCCTAGCTGAAGAAATGGTCTTCAAACAAAAAGCTCAAATTCATTGGCCAAAGGAAGGAGATCAGAACACTGCATTCTTCATGAGGAACTTCTCTACTAAATACAATAGAAGGAAGGTAGAGTCTATTACAAACATTGATGGAATCCAGCTCCATGGTGAGGAACTACAACAGGAATTCATTAACCATTTTCAGAGCACAATTGGCCAAACTTAACAGCAATACCTAGGTGTGGCATCTTTCTCACACCTTATCACAAATATTGTCCCAAACCACCTCATCCTATCCCTAACAGCAATTCCATCTGACCTAGAAATAAAACAATGTCTACTCTTATTCCACCCCTTTAACAGTCCAGGACTTGATGGCTACAATTCAAGTTTTTTCATTCACTCATGCCCATCATTGGTCAAGAAGTCACTGCTGCCATTAAGGACTTTTTTATTTTTAGAAAAATGCTCACTGAAATTATTGCTCCTATATTGCTTTAGTGCCCAAAATCTCCAACCCAACATCTGTTCATGACTTTAGACCTATATCCTATTGTAATTTGATTAACAAATGCATTTTTAAATTATTGGTAGCAGCAAAACTTAGCTTTACCTTGCCATTTTTAATTAGTCCCTCTCAGAATGCCTTTGTGAAGGGAAGACGCATCTTTGAAAATGTGATTTTGGCACATGAATTATTTAATGGATATCACAGAGCATCACATCTTCCTAATTGTTCAATGAAGGTTGATCTCAGAAAAGCCTTTGATAATATACACTAGCAGTTCATCATTGATTCCTTGAAGCTGATGGGATTTCCTGATTGCACAATCCTTTAGATAACCCAATGCATTACAACCCCATCTTATTCCATTTATCTCAATGGAGCACTTTTTGGTTTCTTTAAGGGACAAAGAGGAATTAGACAGGGTGACCCCATTTCCCTATTGCTGTTTGTAGTGGCTATGGAGGTTCTCACTCTCTCCATAAATAACTCAATTGGCAACAATCCAGGCTTTAAATATCATTGGAGGTGCATCAAATTGGCTTATCACATTTAACCTTTGCTGATGATGTGTTGTTATTCTCCCATGGAAACCTTTCATCAGTACAAACAATTTTCCAAGCTCTCAATCATTTCCTAGCTCTCTCTGGTCTAAGTATAAACCTCTCCAAGAACTTAGTTTTCTTTTCAGGAGTGGACAACCAAGTAAAAACTGACATACAATCCTTTTTACAATTTAGAACTGGTACACTACCTGTGAATTTCCTGGGCCTGCCACTTTCATCAAGAGCCATTAGCTCAACTGACTGTACTTCTTTAGTTGAAAGAATCACTGCAAGAGTGAAGAGCTGGACATCCAAATTTCTCTCCTTTGCTGGAAGAGTTGTCCTCATAAAATCTATCATTTGCTCTATGCAATCCTATTGGGCTCAAACTTTTGTATTACCTAAGAAGGTTATTTAAGAAGTTAACTGTAACGACCCGAACCGATAGGTCCGAATCGCCAATCGGGTCCTTACACGAACCCGAGGTCATCTAAGGACACCATTGTTATTTCAAATGTCAGGACACTTTTAACACACCTTTACCATCACATGCATCATAGTATCTTTATACAGCCTAGGAATGACCTTAGGAGAGATGGATTAGGAACAAAAGAAGACCAGCAGTTTGGTCATCCGAAGTGGCACTTTGGTCGTCCGGAATGCCCATTTCGGTCGTCAAAAGTGGACCAACAAGTCGACCGGTTGTGGCTAAAAATCTTGCGAGGCTACTGAAATTGATCAAAATGCATTCCGGTTGATTGGTTGGTCCACTTTGGATGACCGGAATGGGCCTTCCGGACGACTGAAGTGCCACTTCGGACGACTGGACTGCTGGTTTTCTTTTGTTCCTAATCCATCTCTCCCAAGGTCATTCCTAGGCTGTGTAAGGATACTATGATGCATGTGATAAGTTGTAAATGTGTGTTAAAAGTGTCCTGACATTTGAAATGACAATGGTGCCCTTAGATGACCTCGGGTTCGGGTAAGGACCTAGTTGGCGATTCGGACCTATGGGTTCGGATCGTTATATTAACCAAATTTTGAAAATATTCTTGTGGTCTGGTCTTGAACTAAAGAAATCATGTGCTAAGGTGGCTTGTGAGGTGGTCTGTAGGCTAAAGATTAATGGGGGTCTAGGCTTTCCTAACCTAGAAATGACAAACATAATTGCTAATACGAGGCATATATGAAAGCTTTTTACTAGAAGAAAGGAAAGTCTTTGGGTTTCTCGGTCCTATAGATATCTGATTAAGAATAAGAGCTTTTGGACTGTTAAACCTTCAGCTCTTAGCTCAGGCTTCTGGAGAAGGTTGTTGAAGTTAAGGGATATGGCAAGGGGCCTTGTGAAGCATAGGGTGGGGAAGGGTAGTGATACAATGATGTGGCTAGATTACTGGCTGCCAAATGGGCCATTATTTAACCAGCTCAACCTTAATGATGGGGAAATTCTTCAACTGGACTTGAGAGTCAAAGTTGATAGTCTAATTTTCTTTAATTATTGGGTTGTTCCAGCAACATTTGCTCACATCCCATTTTTCCAATCACCAAACTTTCACTCCCAACTGCATGAATTACCAGCTCCATCCAATGAACTAGACACAATCATTTGGGTACCCTCACCAAATATTAATTTCTCCCTTATCCAAACAATTAAATACTTTCTTCTACCCATATTCATCTTCCCTTGGCACCACACCATTTGGTTCAAAAATCATATCCCTAAACACAGTTTTATAGCTTGGCTTGCCATAAAAGGTAGATTAAACACATTAGACAGGAAAACAATGGAGCACAAACACCACATCAATGCTTGTAATCTATTTTTGGCCACAATAAGTCCTTGGATAACCTATTTTTCCAATTTAAATTCTCAAGGGAGTTCTGGTCCTTTGTTCAGCACTTAGCAGGGTTTTACATCCAACCATCAAGCTGGAAGGATTTAATTGCATGGTGTGCAGCAAATTGGAGGTCCAAAAGCTTTCTAGTGCATAGACTACTGCTCTCTGCTGTAGCTTATTTCTTATGGATGGAGAGGAACAATAGGGCTTTCAAAAATTCCTCATCATCCACTACCTCTATCATTAACTAGATAAGGAAGTGTATCAGAGGAAGAATTGAATTGCTTCAATCATCCTAAAACGAACAACAGACTTGAGGAAAATTGGTAAAATTGAGGATTTACATAGGCTATTCAGTGAAGGTTGCTGCTTTGCCAATGTTCAAGCTCTTGCATTTGACTAATTAATGCATCTGTCATGGCTCAATGTGTTGTCCATCTGTGGTTAGTGTTGTGAGACACACTCATTCTTTGATAGTGTTTGGTCCCAAGCTTCTGTTGTCTAGTTAATTGCTGTGGTTTGTGTACGTTGTGAGGCATACTCACTCCAAGCTCCTGTTTAGCTTGTTGCTTTGTTTGGCATGAGTTTTAGTGTTGCTTTTTGGTTCATGCCTCAGGCAGCTTGTTTCATCCTACTGGGACCTCCATGTACATTCTTTTACCTTCTTAATACAAGCTTATCCTTTAATAATAATAATAATAAAAAAACCATCTTACTGCCGCATGGGAGTAGCTAGAGTAGTGCTGAAACTCTAACCCCGTGACAATATGGACACCCCATGCTGATCTCTTTTGCTCAACATACATCCTTTAATTGATAATTTTCCTCCCATTTTCATTGATTGGATTACCACTTTTATATCTACTGCCAACTTCACTATCTCTAATAATGGGGAATTGTGTAGCCTTTTAAAAAACATTTGTTAAAATTGCGTGTAAGCTTTTTAAAAAATATCAGTTAAAATTGCGCATCTTGTTATCTATAACATGATAGGTCTTTAGGATGTTAGCTACAAGATGTTAAAATTGCGCATCTTGTTATCTATAAGCATGATAGGTGTTTAGGACATTAGCTACATCAACTTGCGTGTCTTATTGTCTACAACATGATCTGTCAATATGTTTTCTTTTCAAAACTGTCCACTTGCATGTCTTGTTGTCGCATGATCCATAATCTCCTTATTTTTATGTATTTTTTATTTATTTATTTAATTTTTTTATGCAATTATTTCACCTTTGAAAACCAAATTTCATTTACCATTGGAGATGCAAACCTTTGAAAATATCACAATTGTCATTTGGAGATGACACTCTCATGTTCGTTCTATGGGAATTTATATTCAGCCAATACCCTCGAAGTAGCTCTTACAGAGCCAAGAAGACTATGATGCAGCACTTCATGTTCCATGTATACCATCCCATTTATATTTCATATATATATTTTCATTTGCGCATTCATGCGGATATATATATGTGTGTCAAAACATGATGCACCCTATTGCGATTGTTTTGGTGATTTCAATTCTTCTATGGTGGTCTTGATGATTCAAGTGAGTGATGACAAATTAAGGAGATGATCAGATCATATGGAGAATGAGAAGCCTTTTGTTCTCTCATTGCAATAGTCATAGTTTTTCTTATTTTCTCTCTACATCTTTTCCTTTTTTCCTACCTAACACAACATAACTTTTTCTTTATTTTCTTTTACTTTTCAAATTATTTTAATTTTCTTTATAAAAAAAAGTCAAATTTTCATTCCTCACACTCTTTACTTTTTCATTTAAAAATTCTCTCATTTTTCAATTTTTTTTTTTCTTTTCTACTTCTTAAAATTCTTCATATTTGAATAATTTTTTTGTTCTTCCTTTATATTTTATAGGGATAATTTCACTTACCTCCCTTGAGGTTAGGCCTAATTACAGGCAGTACCCTTAACATTTCAAATATTACACCAACCTCCCTTCAATGTGGCCGGCGTTAGATTCCAGTAGAAATTCAAGTGAAAGTACTAATATACCCTCTATTATTATATTAATGTAAAATATTTTCAAATTATTTTAACAAATGATCATTTGTACCCTTGAGCTTAGATTTTTTTTTTTTTTTTCCTAGGAAACAAAAACAAAACAACCAAACAACCTCATGCTACCTTTATGGAACAGATGAACAATCAAAGAATAGGGGATGGTTTTTGGGTTTAGAGTTGGATCTTCTGGATGCATGTGGGTTCAATTGGCCAAAGTGAGCTGAACAATCCCATAGGTAAAGTAGTTTTGGAAGGAAGACATATGGATAGAAAACAAGAAGCAAGCAAGGACTGGGGTTTCGAGAACAAAGCACAGAAAAAAAATTATGAAGCAATCTGGGCCACTGGATCTCTCCTGTCACTTGTTTCTCTTTCTCTTTCTCTTTCTCTTTCCCACCTCTCTGGCGAAGAACATGTGGTCCAACCCGTTGGCCCTCTCTTCGCCGTCCTCGGTTTGTTCTTCTTCCCCTTCACCTAGTCCGCACCCGGAGGCCCTCATCACCGCCGAGATTGCCACCGCCTAACCCCAGCAACGACGGCCTAGAAATTCCTCTCCGTCTTTGAGAAATCTTCCCCGTCTTCAGTGACCCAAGTAGAGACCCAAATTGGGTTTCTTTGTTTCCTTTTTTTTTTTTTTTTTTTTTTTTTTTTTTTTTTTTTTGTTATCAGAAACTCCTATATATGGCCTTCCCTTTGACAAAATGTTTAATATGGTAATTACCTTAAAAAAAAAAAATGTTTAATATAGGTTTTCTTGAAATTCATTGTTTACTTTTTGGTGTTTGTTAATAAATAGATAAACATATGGCATTAGAGAGGTCTTGTATATAGAATTTTAAAGAGAAATTCTATATATAGACATGGTAGTTCAGAGAGACTCATACAGAGGAGATGATATAGTATATCTATATATATATATAGACATAGTAGGTCTTTTTATCTTTATATTGAGGGCATTAAAGAATTTTAAATCAAAAGTGAGGTTGTAAATGTCTTTGCAACCTTTTTAAGGACAAATGTGGTATTTCACATTGAGAAGAGGCTGACATCATCAAAAGACGGTATTGACTACTAACGGGAGGGGCAGACTGTTATGACGGAGCTAACCTGGAGGGAGGTCGGTGTAATATTTGAAACGTTAAGGGTACTGCTTGTAATTAGGCCTAACCTAAGGGGAGGTAAGTGAAATTATCCCTATTTTATATTTGTCATATATATATCTATATTGCACAGTGTCTTACTGACTTGCAATCCTAACTTCGTTGTTTGGTGGTTGTATGACTTTGTGGACCACACGGTCCTAAACTACTTAATAAATTTCCTATTTTGCCTCTTTTAAGTTTCTCTTAGCCAACAATTTTTATTTTTATCATTTGTAATCGAGGGATTGACCATTCACGTACGTCCCACTGAGACTGTGGAGCTAAGGAGTTCTTTCTTTTCTCATTTGAAGCGAACTCTGTGTTGTTACGACAAAATTATATGGACTCTCCCAGTGAATTTTTTTATTTTTTATTTCACTTCAAATGAAAATATGTTTTTATGTTTTTCTCACTGTTTGCTTGAACTAATTTGAAATTTTAGAAGATACGTTGAATATTTGTATCTTTAAACTAGTGTGTTTTGCTCTTTGTCAAGTGATATGCATAAATTTAGGAGGAGATACACTTATAATTAGTCATCCTTTGATATGCATAAATTTAAGCGGAGATACACTTGTAATTATTCACCCTTTAAATTGGCAAAGTCTGCCGATTCGGAAATTGATTGAGTGTGGGCGTGCCAGAATCGAACTCGGTTCTATCTGATTAACCTGAGTCTCTTTTGTGAAATAATTTACAAAATAATTTAACCCCACATGATTGTAAAAAGAGAGAACATTGAACTTTTTTTAATGGGTTCAATTGCTTAAGTGAAAATGAAATTAAATGGGTATATATAAACTGAATTGAAATGAAAAACTGTTAGGAAATAACAGAGAGTATGAAATAAATTCTAAGAAAGAACGTAAACAAAAGAAATTAAACTAGGAAGCTGACAATAATTAAATTAAAAAAACATGATTGAAATGAAAATTGTATTAATCCGTTTGATTGAGAGGTGCGACATCCTTTAAACAGAATAATACTACAATTATTTATAGTCTTAAAAGAGTCCTAAAATCCCTAACTTTCTAAAAAACATATAAAAAGATAATAATTAATTCCTATGCAAACTCCATGATAAGCCATCGTAAATCCAAACTCCCATTTGTCTTCTTATCCTTCTAATATGCATCAGTTAATTTCCTAAATCATGATAATGCCCAACAATCTAGTATCGAACTTTATCACTTGATTTTTTTGAATGGTATAACTTTATCACTTACTTGTACCCACCAAAAATATACTATCGCTATTGCATACATATCTTTTCCCTTGCAAGTTGTCTTGATGAATCTCGCCACTTGCCACTTGCCACTTGCCACTTGCCACTTGCCTGTAGGCTTTTCCAGTTATCCCTTACATATCTCATCCATCTGTTTTTAGTTTAACACAAATAGAACCTCATACTTAGGCATAGGGACGTTTATTACCACTGGTACATGTGTCATAAATAGTGAAAAAATGAGAAAGTGTGTTTAGAATGTGAGAACGCATTGAGAAAGATTATATGACAAGTTATAATTAATCGTGAAGTGTGAAACACATACTGAGTTGTACGTATTCATATTAACCATTAGTTTGCATTCATATTAACCATTAGTCTGTCATTAGAGCATATCTATTGTCATCTCTTCTTTTTGAGGAGTCTCAAAATACTTGTTCACTTGCTATATTTAAAATATTACACATTATTTCATTACTTCCCTTTAAATGTTTTAAAAAAATCAAACTTGATTATATATGTATTTACACTTGAAAAATATAATAATTTTGAAAGAGTATGCATTAATTGCATATCCCCTTAAAAAATTTAAAAAATTTTATTCCCAAAAAGGACATCTATTATAGGACAGAGGAATCATTTTTGAGTAAATTACATTGAACTCCTTTAGAATTTGGACAAATTGCGACGTTCAACTTTTATTACTATGACCTCTATTGAGATTTGGTGCATATGCTCAACAATACTCTTAATATTTTCTTTCTATAGATCTGTTGACCAAATTTCATAAAATGATAATTTTGCACTTCCCTTGTATAAAATGCAATAAAATATATAATTATAATACAAGAATATAATTGAATTTTCATGTTTAAAGTCACTTTCTGGTCGCCGGGTTAAAGTAATAAAGGTTGAATAAGCTATCCATGTATTATGGGATAGAGGAAGTATTTTTTGAGTAAATTACAATGACCTCCTTTGGAATTTGGGCAAATTGCAGAACAAATAGCACACGTTCAACTTTTATTACAAAATTATGGTTTTTTTTTTTTTTTTTTTTTTTTTTTTTTTTTTCTGCCACTTGCAAGAAACACACACTTAGGGATGGCAAAAACCTTGCCATTTTGTATTATTTTTATTTGAGAACTTCTATGTATTATTTTAATGTTCCTACGATAGTATTAAGTCTAAAGTTCCAATAGAGAAGTTGAATTTTGTTTTTATCAAGACAAAAGAGATTTTTTTTTTAATTTTTTAATTTTATTTTTTTATCACCATAGTTGAAAATTTAATTCATTATTCACTTTCGTTAGATTCGAAATACAATTACAAAAGTACTTTACAAAATTCGTCTCCGCCTTGCCCGTTTCGTTTAATAAATGGTTTTGTGGTTAGGATGGGGGTAGTTATGCTAAACAGGGATGGAGATGGCGTTCCCTACCCCAAATCGCCCCGTTGTCATCCCTATACACACGCTTGCTTTGTCTCTTTTGGGGATTCAAACTCTCACCATTTACTTTGAGAGATTGAGGAGATACCACTAGGTCACAAAGCGCTTGCTTCAAATCATGGATATTTGATGACTATAATGGGTAGCATAGAGCCTAATAACATTCATTTTTGGGGGATATTTTGGTAATTTCTGTACTTTTTATGTTGTCCTAATACAAGTGTATTTATTAATTTTGAACTCTCTATATCCGCTGCTATTTTTGATCATTATACGCAACTTTTGCATGTAGCCCTAATTTTTAGGTGAACCAAATAAAATAGGTGTGTACTTATTTTGTGTATTTGATCTCTTTTATGTGTTTTTTTTGTTTAATTTCAATACATATACTCATTTACTTTTTGCTGCACAAAGAAAACGCGATCTTTCCCGTCACAAATCATGCTTTCACTTTCAGCCGGACAAACGTAGTCTAATGATTTACCTTTTCTCTTTTTCTAATTTTCAGATGTAGTTACTTATTTAGTAGTGAATTAGTCCTGTAATTAATATACTATATGTAAGATATTTACTTAGATTTGTGGCCCACATAATTTGGACACGTGATTTACTTTTATTATTTGGTGGTTAGATAAAAATGATATCAGATTAATACTATATTATTTGGTCAACTTATAAATTACCTTTTTGGTAATTAATTATTGGTGAAGTGTTTTCTTATTTATTCCTTACTTTGTTGGAAAGTGGAATTAAAGTTATTAAAAGGAAAACTGGTCATCTCTATGCCTTTATAAAAAAGCATATTCTCATCAGTTATATACGTTAATGAAAACAATACATATAATATTTATGTGTGCAAAAGGTCAAGAGAGAGAAATCGGTTTCCACGCTTTGGCTATTGTTGTTTAGCATGTTATTCGTTTCGCAGAAAGGATTTTGACGTTTGCCTTGATCTTTACGAAATTTACAATTACAGATCGATGTATTTATATCTAACTATTTATTTATGCATTATAGATATGTGAAAATCAATAAAGTTCTAAGATCTTGAGATTCATGTAAATTTGTGATAATGCTTGACATGAATAATGTGATACCCCTCGACTCCGATACATGGGTTGATCAGACTCAAGCCTAAGCCCGAAGAAATATCAAACAATTAAAGTATTTAAACGAACACATAATACAAAATGAAATAAGAATAAAGAATAAAGCAGAAAGAATACTAATTAATAAATCCATTAATTAATCCAATAATAAACCTCTAATAACAAAATCATCTGATACCAGTAATTAATTAAAATTAGAACTTAGAAATCCATCATGTGGACCCCTAATCCAAAATCCAACTGAAATAAAATAATATATGACTAAAACAATAATAAGGAAATCCTACGTTAAGATGGAGGAGTGAATAAATCGTCTCTACTTAGCACGAACAATCCCTAAGCTTGGAACTGACGAACACCTGAAAAATAATGGTGTGTTAGGCTTACAAACAAGTTCTAATCTACTACATCCCAAACAGAGATTCAAAACTTATATACATTATAGTCAATCCAACAATAACTACATAGTCAATATATATATAGATACACACTAAAGGAACCTCACTAGAATATAGGGTTGTCTTAACCTGAATAGTAGGTAACATGTAAAACGCACATATAGTGGTCATGAGTACCTAGACCCACCAGGGTACACAACTACACTATATCTAGCTACACATCACTGTTAATATACACACCCTAACTATGATCTTGAGACTCAAGCTCATATCATCACATATAATTACTATATATATATAATCCGTCTTATCCAAACATAAAATAAATATTCGGTATGTCATCCAACTGAATCGGTTGACCTGACATGAAAATATGTAGGATTTGACATTTTAATTAATCCATTCAGTTATACATAAATAGGTAGGACTTAACATTTTTTGTTAATTCGTTCCTAATATGCCACCATCCCATACTGGTGCATATAATGCATAAATCAATAATTAATGCTACAGTTATAATATCACATCAAATAAATCCATACATAGCATGATATAAATCATACAAATATTCCTTTGCATTTAATTGAGCAAAATGTAATAATTCTAAGTAGCGTGCATTGAATTTATCTCATAAGAAACTAACATGCATCTCAATTAAATTGTACAACTCTATTATTTGATTAAATTCATTTAAATTCAAACAATTGAATAAAACAATTTAATCCTATCATATTTAATTAACTTAACATTTTCAATTGATTAAATTCCATACTTAACATATAAACTTTAAATCATGCTTTTTAATATCTTCATAATCTAATTTAACAATTTAAAAATCATTAAAGCAGATTAAACAATATATATACACACACAGTATACAAAACCCATTATATAAATTATATATACTGTAATTTCAGAGTTTATCATGCAAATAGGTTCAATTAATTAAATTAAATATCCTGAAATTAATCTAGGTCTATACAGAATATGAATCAAAAGGGAAGAGAAGAAAAGAACTTGCCTTTAAGAATTTGTTAAAAACCCTAACCTTTTTCCTCTTCACTTCCTTCTTTCTTTTTCTAAACCCTCTGTCTTTTCCTCCAAAATATAATACGTGATTTATTTCTAGCCCCCATATACAAACCTATAGTTATATATTTATAGGCTAAATAATAATCCTAATCTTTTTCCCAAACTAAGTCAACTTAAAACAGAAAATAATAAAATTTAAATATTAAAAAGGTAACTAAAGATTTATTACGTATATAATCTATGTATATCCTTATTATAAAAATATAAAAATATATACATCAGATTGTTAATTCTAAGTTACAATAATATTAATTAATTAATTACTTTTCTTTTATATATATATATATATCTATATATATATAAAACTATCCATGTGTAACTAAAAATATGTTATGTATATATATAATCTATATATATTCTTACTATATAAATATACATCAGATTATTTATTATTAATACTAATGTTATAATAATATAAATTAATAAATTATCTTCCTTATATATATATATATATATTGTGAGATATATATTTTGTAATTGGCTAATTTCATTGTCAAAATAAGTCCGATTGAGTTGTAATTTTTTGATTTACAATTTCAAGTTTGAAGATCGGATGCGGATTTGAAGAAGTTTAAGTATTCATGATCTACTACACTCTGAGATGATGAGAATAATGCTTTAAGAAGTTTTGAGAGGTAATGAGAACATTTAGGAAGGGTTTTGAAAGGTTTTAAACAAGATTTTACATTCTGTCCATCTTGAACTGGTTCAACATCAGCAGACCTTCAAGACTGACCATCTTGAACCGGTTCAATGGGGCTGAACCGGTTCAAGAATCCGAGGGATTCTTTGCTGGTCATCTTGAACCGGTTCAAGAAGTCTTGGTATTATTCCAATTTCAGTTTCCTTCTTCTGAATGTTTCATTTTTGATCCCAACTTTTTTCCAAGTCATATGGACGAATTTTTTTATATTTTCTTAGGGATTAAGACTTTACAAACTCTATATAAACCTTGTTAGTCTTCTAGGTTTATTTCACGGCTTTCGGGAAAATCAATTCTATATTTTGAGAAAGCCTTTTAGAGAGAAAAAATTCAGAAAATCAAATTTGATTCTTCTGAATTTATTTATCAGAGCATACACATATATTCATCAGTGATTTAGTAGTGTTCTCTATCTCATCGGAATTGGAGCTATATTGAAGATTCAGATATTCCGTATGAAGAGTAGGAGTTAATTCTTCTACATCGAGTTCAGATTTTGATGAACATAAGTAAAAACGATCACACTTTGAAAGGGTTGGAGCATTCGAGGAGTGTTATCCGATCTACCTGCTACTCTTCTATAAATATCAAGCATAAGCCTGAGGTCAATTAGCCATTGGACCTCCTTCCTGCTTCGTTTTACATCATCTGATCATCTCCGGCCTCTTCCTACCCTTTTATTCTTCCTTAAGACTAACTTTAATAGTCTAATATTTATACATTGCCATCCCAGTACTTCATTTACAACAGTAAGTACAACAACAACAATTAAAACCATAACAGTTTCATGCTTTAAAACTAACCACAAAGAACAGAGATGCAAGGAAAATTTCAGACATATTGTAAACATATACAGATGATTAAATTGGCATATGATAGGCATGCAAAAACTCAATTAATATTTAATTAAAACCCTAGAGACCATCTAAGAGTGCACAGAACACAGGCCAAGGGGAGAGAGACAGAATAGAACTTGCCTTTACAGTTTTGGATTCAAAACCATGTCGCCGTCTTCCTAAACTTTCTGACAACGTCCGAGTACTGTCAACTCCACCTTCCACTGCTCAGCCTTCCCTTCTCCTAAGTCCGAACCCTAATTCGCAGCCGAAACCCTCACCTAGGTTACTCTGTTTTTCTCAAACCCTCTCTCTGTTTTCACTCTAAAAACTCTCTGTAAAATAAACCCTTATATACGTGAATAGGGTCTGTGTTTTTTTTTTCCAACCCTAAGGCGACATATTGTTGTATTTATATAGGCTTAAAGAAAACCTAATTCCAATTCTGAGAGGAGACACGAAAAAATAAAATTATACTAAGTCGGCTAACTCGTGAGATTAAACGAAACCCTAAAATTATAATATTCATTTAATAGTAATTTTCTAATTTAATTATTAATAATTCCTTATAATTAAATTAACCCAAAACATACATATATCCCCATAAATACATAAATATAAAATCATGAGTATTAACCGTACCCATGTAATCCAACCTATCCAATCGGCTAAAAATAAAAATAAAGCAACTAACCACAATTAAATCAAATAGACTAATTAATCAGATATGAAAAACTCAAATACACTATAAACAATTAAATCAAGTAAAAAAAATAAAACAATTAAACACATAACCAATTTGACACATAAGCACCTAGCCACAAAATCAAATTAAAATTGCACATAGAACAAAATTTAAATTCCAATCTTATCCTTTTGAAAACTAGGGGTATTACAAGTACTTTATGTATTTAATAATTTATTAATTTTTAGAAAATTAAAATTAGAATACTCGATCATTGATTGACAAAGTCAGTCAACTAAGCAAATATTTAATAGACATTCGTATATTCATGGTCACTTGTTGATGAGCACTGAAAAGTGCGCATTTAAACCCGTTAAGTTTAAGCATTCTAGTACCTTTATCTATCTTACTTTGCCGTTTTAGACTTATTACATGTTATTTATATTTTCAGGCACTAATCCCAAAATTGAGCTAATTCAGCCAAATAAGAGCTTAATTGAAACAATCCTGAGATAAACCAAAGGAGGGAGCAAAGTAGAGAAAGAAAGGAGCAAAAAGGAATCAAAGTTGTGCAGCTGAAAAGTTCGATCAATCCAACTTAGAGTTCGATCGATCGAACATCTATGATCGATCACAGTGCTTCTCGATAGATCCAACCTTAGCCTTTGCTGAAATTCCAAGTTCGATCGATCTAACATCACCTTCGATCGATCGAACCCTATTTTGTCTTATTCAAATGATTGATCTTATCCACAGCTGTACGCCTACCAACCACTTTTGTCCTTTTCCCCATAAATATCTTCGAAATATCTCAGCCTTGTCCTTATCCGGAGGAGTCAGACCACTTCGATCGATCCAAGATGCAGTTCGATCGATCGAACCCATCTTCGATCGATCCAAGTTAAGGTTCGATCGATCGAACTTCCTCTAGCGAGAAAAAGTTAAAGTCCAGCTCATTTATTCCGTCCTTCACCCAATCATTAGAGAATATGCCTTGCACGACCACAGCTCATCATAGGGTGTATTTGACCTACCTATATAAGGAATATGATACACTTTTTGGAGGGGGGTCTAGAGTCTCTTGTCACACATTGAAAATCATCTTGGAGGCTATTCTTGGAGAGGAAGAAGGGAGGAAGCTAGAGCAACCATTGGAGGAGATCTTCATCTACAAGGAGCAGCCATGGAGTTAGCCCTTGAGGGTTGGATCATCACTACCATGAGTGGCTAGACATCTTCTTGGGGCTAGAGTTAGCCCCAAACATGCTTTCTTTACCTAATCTTGTGTAATTTTGAGGGATTTGTGTTGTAATGCATATTTTGATTCTTGAACTTATGAAGATCTTGATTATTCATTGAGTTCTATGGATTAATACTTCTAATTGATCATTTTCTCTATCTATATGTCTATGTATGCTAGAGTAGATGCTCACCTCTAGATTTAATGTTATTGATGCATGTCTATGTGTATTAATGCCTTTAATCTTGAGATTGCCAAAATATGAAATTCTTAATGTAATGCTCTTGTTATGTCTCTAGATGGTTCATACTTATTCCTTGATGGATTGTGTTTCTCTTTTAAGTAGTGTAGTGTTAGTTGGGGAAAAAATTCATGCTTGTTCTTTGATGTTCCATGCTTTTGAATGCAAGAAGCATATGCTCTAATTTTGTGGTGTAAAGGAATTTTGAGCTTAATGAAGGATTAATGATTAGTTATGATATGTTGTATCTTTCACATGTGTTTAGACAATTTATTCCTCTCCCAATAGATATTTTGTACCTCTCACATGATGATTAGATAATGCATGTTTAACTAAGTCATCCTTATGGATTGCTTGGACTATGAGCTTAATGAAAGGTTCAATGACTTGAATTCTTATTTTGTTATCTTCACATGATGTTTAGATAATATATTCCTCTACCAATAGATGTATTGTGGCCTCACACATGTTGATTGAGACAATTTGCACTTGTTGAGTCACCCTTACCAATTGAATGTCTTTTACACACACAACATTGTTGCAACACATTCATTTCCCTCATTAGTCACTTGATTATGGTTTGGAATAGTATTGTTTGGTGGTGATCTCTACACCCCAAGACCTTTCCTTCTTACTTACTCTTTATCTTATTGCATTGCTTTATTATAGTTTAGCTCATTTAGTATAATCAACCAACCAACCAATTTTGTGATCACTCGACCTACTAACCCTAATTACCATAGTTCACAATTCGATACACCATCAAATCCCTTGGGACGATCCCTACTCGCCCTATCTATATTTTATATAGAGAAAGGTAGTAGTGGCCTCTTATAAATGTAAAACTTGGCCACCTCCTAAACACACACAACTCTCAAGCTTTGTTGGTTGTGGCGACTCCATCAAAGAAACCGACAACACTTGTATATGGTTATAACTAAAGCATGAATATAATATATATATATATATATATATATATATATATATATATCAATTATATATACATATGTACACATATGACACATGTATCAGTGACTTCCAAGTGAAAGTAAGTTAACTTTCACGCAATTCATTAGGCTCGAAAATCTAGATACGCAAACCAAAATTGTTTGGTCCAAACCAAACCGATTAATATAATAGTAAAATTACAGTACTATATTAATTACTAGTTCTTTCCAAGTCACATATATTAGAGGACATACTTATAAAAACAATTAAAACATACCTAGCATGTGTCCATATTTATGTGTGGGGGTGATTCCAAACAACTAGACCATACAAATTTTATCTTAAATTTATACATATTATTTATGCAACTTTATAAGAAAATAATGAGTTTGTAAATCATAAGCTCTGATACCACATGTAAACTATAATTATTTGTAATACCCCTAATTTTAAAAAGATAGTTTCGGTATTATTTTAAGGGCTAAGTGCACAAAACACCCCCGCTATATACAAACGGTGCAACCCCCAATTAGAAAACAAGTGCATATAACACCCTCTATAATTTATCTTTTAAGCAAAAAAAAACCCCTGTTGACTAGATCCATTGAAAAAGAGATATTGGTGGCATCATATTTTTTTTTTTTAAAATCCAAAATTGTCCTTTTTATTTGACAATAATGCCCCTATCAATTTTGTATTCTTTGTGCTGCCAAAATTATATCTCCTCTGGCGTTGCCTTTTCTCGAACTATATTTTACCTTTTATCTCTATTTTAAACGTCTCACATTCTAAATATTTTAGACGAGGACTAAAACGGCAGCCGCGAAATTTACAGGCGTGCACTAGATTTTCTCTCTCTGGCCTCTTCTCTCTCTGACCCAATTCCAGTGTTCTTTCTGGTTCTTCAAAGTCAGTATTGTTAAATCACCTTCAAAAACTCAACCATTAGTTTATTATCATCTGATTTTCCTTCAAAAACTCAAATCCTCTTATAGAGGGAAAGAGAAAGACGGCTCCAGAAGTGGGGAGCCAGCTCCCCCTTTGCAGAGCCGGATCCAAGGGCTAGGGAGCCAGCTCTAGGATACTTGGAGCTTGCTCCACTTTTTTTTAGAGCAGGCTCTATGATGGTTTTCATGTACAGGGTTGTTTGGATGGGTTCTGGAGTAGTTTTTAGGCTCTGTTTGGAATTGTGTGGACGATTCTTGAATCTAGAATTGTGTGGGAAGTAAACTAAAATGATTAACATGCAACCTACGTATTGTTATAAGCTCTCAGTGCATAAGAGATGCAATTATGCAAGTGGAATAGGAAGTAAAGGAGAAAGCCCAAAGGAAGAAAGAGAAGGCTCTAAAATTTGGAGCTTGCTCTAGGTGATTTAGAGCATTCTCCAGTTTTTTTAGAGAAGGCTCTAGGTGGTTTAGAGCCTTCTCCAGTTTTTTGGAGAAGGCTCTTTTCAATAATGTTTTCAGAATTTTATTTTTACGAACTGTATTGTTACTGTTGGAGCATGGAAATTGTTTTGTTGACTCTGGGGTTTTACAGAGGGGAAGGTTGGTTTAGGGAGTTATTAAATCTTTAAATTGAGTGAGGTTGACCTCTAAGTGAATGGAATTAACAGTGTGCTAATTAATAACTTTGCGTGCGGTTAACGGCGGGAAGGAAGTTTATTGTCTAGTTTTAATTTGGCAATTTAGGGTGCTATATAATGATTCTAAATTAAGTTTAAAAGCACAGTGAAGTCTTTTAAATTAATAAATTGGACTTGGGCATAGTGTCTGGCTCTGTGCTAAAAGATAAGACAGAATACAAGTATATAACATAGTACGCTGTTACCGGATGGAGGGAATTAAATTACTTAAATTAATGTACCAATTTATTGGACTATAATATGATTATATAATTTATTTTAAATGCATGATAGAGTCATTGATATATTAGATTTGATCTATGCATGCTCTGGATGGTAGTTGCTGAATTATTAATTGTTTCCTGCAACTATATGGTTTAACTTTTGGATTTAAATTGCTGAAATACTAAATACTCTTCTACAATTATTTGGAATGGTTTTGGACTGTAAATTGCTACACTATTATGTATATGTTGTAATTTATATGGATATGGAGGATTGTATGCACCGATATGGGACGGTGACATACTAGGTATGATTTAGCTCAAAACGCTAATTCATACCTTATGGATTTTAATTGGTGAACAGTTTTACTTGTTCAATCAATTATATGGATTTTGTGGATTGTATGCACCCGTATGGGACGGTGGCATACTAGGGACAGACTGATTCAAAATACTCAATCCTACCTATTTTGGAATAAGGGTACGGGTTGTTAAATAAAATCCTCCTTATATATATGAGTCGGTGCGGTTGAATACGCCGAATAACTTACTGGATTTCTTATGGATGAATGTGAATGGATTTTATATATATTATTATGGTACCGCGATCTGAGTTTGAGTCTCATAGTCGACGGTTAGGGTGCGTATATGCAGTAGGATGCGTAACTAGCTATGTTGGTTGAGGTATACCCTGTTAGGCTTAGGTAGTCATGCCCACTCAGGTGCATATTGCATGTTGCCTTCTATCAGATTGAGACCTTCAGCATAGTTTAGTGAGAGTCCTGTAGTGTGGATATATATTTATCTATTACGGACTATATAGATATGGTTGAGACATCTAGGATATATCTGCGTATCGGGTCTCTGTTTGAATTGTAGTTAGGATAGAACTTGTTCGTGGGCTTGACCCATTATTATTTTTCAGGTAACGGACGGTTCCAGGTCTTAGAGCTTGTTCGTGCTGAGCAGAGATGACTACTCATTCTACTGACAACGTAGGAGGTTTCTTTATGGTTTAGCAGTGGACTTCTTTTCAGTTGTTCACCTTTCGGTTTTGATTAAGGGTCCACCAGATAGATTCCCGAGTTGTATTGAAATTGGAAAAGTTGGATGTATCAGATTAATACTTTATTTATAAAATTTTATTTTGAGGTTTTCAGTTTTGGATTATCATTCTAGTTTCTTTTCAGCAGTTTTATTTATTCCTGTTTCTTTAATTGTATTCTGTGTTCGTTTATTACTAATTTGTTTGATATCCTCGGGTAATCGGGCGTGGGCCTGGCCAACCCACATCCGGAAATCCGGGGGTGTCACAGTTGGTATTAGAGCACTTTAAGTTCTAGTGTCCTTAGGAGTGTTTTCGTTATAAGACTTCCGCATTGCGTCTCTTAAAACTTAGAGCCATGATAGGATTCGTTGTACTCTCGTTACGGATCGTTAGGAGGAGTTGATGTCAATTGAATTCTGTAGATACAGAGTGGTTGACACGAGAAGGAGGATGGGGTTCAAGGCGAAAGCGATACGGACCCAAAGGAGTAACGGAAAAGGTTGTCGAGTTCTTTGCCAGAAACAGAACGTAGGATCGAAGGTTTAGTTCCAAGGTTGGTATTACTTAGAAAGTATACGCCAAGGAAGGATTAAGGTGTAGGTGTTAGGTCACCGCTTATCGGGACCAACACAACTTCAGTTGTTCTCAAAAAGGAGGTAAGTGAAGAGTAGGATTCTGAAGAGGATCCTAAGGGAGGAGATATAAGCGTTTCCAATAAAGGGGATATTGAAGCTTGAAGATAAAGGATCGCACGAGGGTGCTCACATTCACCAATAGTATAGTGAATGGTACTAGTGGAGTTGGTGTGAACCAATCTACATATAGTTAAAGTTTCGTAACATCTCTCCGGGAGTTATTTGCGAAGTACTCTTTAGAAGTTTGGGAATCGGATGGAGTTCTTACTAGAACGAAGACGTGATTTTATATTACATTCCGGAGAGTATGTGGATTAGGTTGTGACATTCTAAGTTGGTTTGTAAAGCCACGATAGACGGTTTACATTCCGCATATTAGGAGGATGATGGTTAAGCCTTTGGATATTTGTTTAAGCAAACGATTATGCAGTTAAGCTACGGTTAATGGATAAGTTTCAAGGTTGGATAATTACCAACGAAACTATGGAATGAACTTTTGCGAACTTGAGTTCAAAGGAGGTTTTCTTCTCTAGAATGGAATATGTCTTAAGTGGAGTTATATTTTGGTTGTTTTGTGTATTGTGTGTACTACGTGTTTCATCTTTGATTGTTATGTGTTTCAGTTTTGTTATTACGTGTTTCATTTTTGTTAATTAGTCCGGATTGGGAGTATGGATTGGTTGGGAACACAAGTATGTGATCAACCAACTATTATGTTGATGACATGGATAATAGTGCTATGTACGCTAGGATTTGTGAAAGTATGGTCATAAGATTGGGTAGAAATACAAACTTTTAGCCAATCTAATGGATCTGGATATGCATCAATATGGTATGCTAGTTAGGATGGGATAGTTAAACTATCAAAACGAGTCAAATAATCGAAAAGGATTAGTTTGATATGCTCAATGCTAGGTGGGGATTCGTTTTTACAACGCTATAAAAATGGTGGTTGTTAGTGTCTTGGGGATTCGTGAAGTTGTGGTAGGTAAAGATCACTGTAATGCCACTATGGTTCAGACGGAGGATTTTGTACTGGTAGGTACTTATTAGAATGACGCCGAGAGAGGATAGTAGGCTGATAAAATCTTTAGCAGTCTATTCGGAATCAAGACATGATTTTTTGAGGGTGTCATTTAGAGGAGTTATTGGTGTTGCACTCGGAAGAGGAACCAAAGTTTCTACACTGTATAAAATGTGGAATTTTTTATTTTTATTTTTAGGGTTATCTTTTGCAACAATTAGCTGTTGCTCCGATTTTCATGCCTCTATGGAGGATGGAACAATTTCATATACATTTGAAACGAGCCAAGGAGTCAGTTTAACACTTACCTATATTAGAGAAATAGGATGTGTTAAGGACAGAAAGGAGAGACCGAACGTCTATATAAGGAAGCGGTGCACAGTGTGTGTGGACAGTCATAGTGAATTGACTTTCGCTGAATGGAATTACCGGTTGATTTTGTTATCGGTATGCTTATCACTAACTGGTAATGCGTAGCTACAGTTGCAGGGTTAGCTTTTGAGGATGCTCCGTTGTAAGCAATGGGTGTAAACAAAAGCTAGTGGTACCAGACCAGTTGGTATTTCCTGTAGGCAAATGGGATGAAGGATGTAAGGACTGAGATTCATAACTCTTAGTTCTTTATTCATCCTGGTGGAAAACAAAACACTTTACGATATAAAGCCGAGGTTTTGGGAATCGGTAAGTAGAGGGACATAGTGTTGACACCATCTCTAATATGATCGAGTTGGACCATTCGAGATTACTAGATCCTTGTAGACATTTTTATGTTCAGGAGGAGATGATAGAACCTTGTTATGGATTTAGATGAGGAGTTACTGACTTTTACAAAAGGTCAGGATTTTGGTTGGGATGTTGGTTCGGTTTTATTTTAAATCAGCTTAATTCTGGTTATTTTGGACTGGTAGGATATTAGTTCATATGAATAGCGGGGATTCCAGGATGACTTAGATGCATCAAGGTGGTGATTCACACTTTGCATTAAGTTCTGTCTGGTGGAAGGGAATAGGGAAGTGGACGTTCTCAACAACCGCTCTTCTTAATGCACTCGGACGATTATAAAGGTGCATCAGGACATCGACTGTCTGGTCACATGAACCGGGTGATGTAAGACAGGTTTAATTTGTCTATCTGGATTGGTTGTTTATTTAAAATTAATGTGATGTGTTTGATATGCATGTTCAGACTATAGGTGATTCAGTTCTTTGTTCAGTTTCAAATCGGTATATGGTTACATTAAGGCATAGTTGATTTGCCAAGGTATAACTAAATAGAATTAAGGTGGCATGATTTATTTGCCAAAGGCATGGTTGAATTGTCGGCATGGTTGATTTGTCAAGTATAACTAAATATACTTAAGGCGGTATGGGTGATTTGCCATAAACATGGTTGAATTGTCGGCATGGTTGATTTGCAAAGGTTTAATACAATATCTGAAAAAAAGGGGCATGGTTTATTTGCCCAAGTATAAATAACTATACTTAGGGAGGCATTGATTAGTTGTCAAGTTCTGACTTAATATATAGGTACTGATAGAGCTGAGTCCACACGAGCACGGAAATGAATTTTAAAAGAAATAATTCAGAGTTTCGTGAATTTCGAGGATGGAATTCCTTTTGTTAGGTGGGAAGAATGTAATACCCCTAGTTTTCAAAAGGATAAGATTGGAATTTAAATTTTGTTCTATGTGCAATTTTAATTTGATTTTGTGGCTAGGTGCTTATGTGTCAAATTGGTTATGTGTTTAATTGTTTTATTTTTTTTACTTGATTTAATTGTTCATAGTGTATTTGAGTTTTCCGTATCTGATTAATTAGTCTATTTGATTTAATTGTGGTTAGTTGCTTTATTTTTATTTTAGCCGATTGGATGGGTTGGATTACATGGATACGGTTAATACTCATGATTTTAAATTTATGTATTTATGGGGATATATGTATGTTTTGGGTTAATTTAATTGTAAGGAATTATTAATAATTAAATTAAAAAATTATTATTAAATGAATATTATGATTTTAGGGTTTCGTTTAATCTCATGAGTTAGCCGACTTAGTATAATTTTATTTTTTCCTGTCTCCTCTCAGAATTGGAATTAGGTTTTCTTTAAGCCTATATAAATACAACAATAGGTCGCCTTAGGGTTGGAAAAAAAAAAAAACACAGACCCTATTCACGTATATAAGGGTTTATTTTATAGAGAGCTTTTAGAGTGAAAACAGAGAGAGGGTTTGAGGAAAACAGAGTAACCTAGGTGAGGGTTTCGGCTGCGGATTAGGGTTCGAACTTAGGAGAAGGGAAGGCTGAGCAGTAGAAGGTGGAGTTGGCAGTATTCGGACATTGTCGGAAAGCTTCGGAAGACGGCGACATGGTTTTGAATCTAAAACTGTCAAGACAAGTTCTATTCTGTCTCTCTCCCCTTGGCCTGTGTTCTGTGCACTCTTAGATGGTCTTTAGGGTTTTAATTAAATATTAATTGAGTTTTTGCATGCCTATCATATGCCAATTTAATCATCTGTATATGTTTACAATATGTTTGAAATTTTCCTTGTATCTCTGTTCTTTGTGGTTAGTTTTAAAGCATGAAACTGTTATGGTTTTAATTGTTGTTCTTGTACTTACTGTTGTAAACGAAGTACTGGGATGGCAATGTATAAATATTAGACTATTAAAGTTAGTCTTAAGGAAGAACAGAAGGGTAGGAAGAGGCCGGAGATGATCAGATGATGCAAAACGAATCAGGAAGGAGCAGCTCTCAGAGAGGGGAAGAGAGAGACGGCTCCAGAAGTGGGGAGCCGGCTCCCCCTTTGCAGAGCCGGCTCCAAGGGCTAGGGATCCGGCTCTAGGATGCTTGGAGCCTGCTCCACTTTTTTGTAGAGCAGGCTTTATGATGGTTTTCATGTACAGGGTTGTTTGGATGGGTTCTGGAGTAGTTTTTAGGCTCTGTTTGGAATTGTGTGGACGATTCTTGAATCTGGAACTGTGTGGGAAGTAAACTAAAATGATTAACATACAACCTAGGTATTGTTATAAGCTCTTAGTGCATAAGAGATGCAATTATGCAAGTGGAATATGAAGCAAATGAGAAGGCTCAAAGGAAGAAAGAGAAGGCTCTAAAATGTGGAGCCTGCTCTAGGTGATTTAAAGCCTTTTCCAGTTTTTTAGAGAAGGATTTAGGTGGTTTAGAGCCTTCTCTAGTTTTTTGGAGAAGGCTTTTTTCAATAGTGTTTTCAGAATTTTATTTTTACGAACTGTATTGTTACTGTTGGAGCATGGAAACTGTTTTGTTGACTCTGGGGTTTACAGAGGGATTATAAGGTTGGTTTAGGGAGTTATTAAATCTTTAAATTGAGTGAGGTTGACCTCTAAGTGAATGGAATTAACAGTGCGCTAATTAACAACTTTGCGTGCGGTTAACGGCGGGAAGGAAGTTTATTGTCTAGTTTTAATTTGGCAATTTAGGGTGCTATATAATGATTCTAAATTAATTTTAAAAGCACAGTGAAGTCTTTTAAATTAATAAATTGGACTTAGGCATAGTGCATGGCTCTGTGCTAAAAGATAAGACAGAATACAAGTATACAACTTAGTACGCTGTTACCGGATGGAGGGAATTAAATTACTTAAATTAATGTACCAATTTATTGGACTATAATATGATTATTGAATTTATTTTAAATGCATGATAGAGTCATTGATATATTAGATTTGATCTATGCATGCTCTGGATGGTAGTTGCTGAATTATTAATTGTTTCCTGCAACTATATGGTTTAACTTTTGGATTTAAATTGCTGAAATACTAAATACTCTTCTGCAATTATTTGGAATGGTTTTGGACTGTAAATTGCTAAATTATTATGTATATGTTGTAATTTCCATGGATATGGGAAATTGAATGCACCAGTATGGGACGATGACATACTAGGTATGGTTTAGCTCAAAACGCTAATTCATACCTTATAGATTTTAATTGGTGAACAGTTTTACTTGTTCAATCAATTATATGGATTTTGTGGATTGTATGCACCGGTATGGGACGGTGACATACTAGGGACAAACTGATTCAAAATACTCAATCCTACCTATTTTAGAATAAGGGTACGGATTGTTAAATAAAATCCTCCTTATATATATGAGTCGGTGCGGTTGAATATGCCGAACGACTTACTGGATTTCTTATGGATGAATGTGAACGGATTTTATATGTATTATTATGGTACCACGATATGAGCTTGAGTTTCATAGTCAACGGTTAGGGTGCATATATACAGTAGGATGCGTAACTAGCTATGTTGGTTGAGGTATACCCTGTTAGGCTTAGGTAGTCATGCCCACTCAGTTGCGTATTGCATGTTGCCTTCTATCAGGTTGAGACCCTCAGCATAGTTTAGTGAGAGTCCTGTAGTGTGGATATATATTTATCTATTACGGACTATATAGATATAGTTGAAACATCTAGGATGTATCTGCGTATCGGGTCTCTGTTTGGATTGTAGTTAGGATATAACTTGTTCGTGGGCCTGACCCACTATTATTTTTCAGGTAATGGACGGTTCTAGGTCTTAGAGCTTATTCGTGCTGAGCAGAGACGACTACTCATTCTACCGACGACGTATGAGGTTTCTTCATGGTTTAGCAGTGGACTTCTTTTCAGTTGTTCGCCTTCCAGTTTTGATTAGGGGTCCACCAGATGGATTCTCGAGTTGTATTGGAATTTGAAAAGTTGGATGTATTTGATTAATACTTTATTTATAAAATTTTATTTTGAGGTTTTCAGTTTTGGATTATCATTCTAGTTTCTTTTCAATAGTTTTATTTATTTCTGTTCTTTAATTGTATTCTGTGTTCGTTTATTACTAATTTGTTTGATATCCTCGGGTAATCGGGCATGGGCCTGGCCAACCCGCATCCGGAAATCTGGGGGTATCACAGCACGTGTATTTATTTATTTTATTAGAAATTAAAATTTTTAGAATAACGTGTGATGCTAAAAATTTGACTTTATTAGGCATACAAATGAATTATTATTTTGTACCCAAACATATATACATGATGTGGAATCAATTTTAGATTGCTTAAATTATGATCTTTAAGTCCGAAAATAAAAATTATATGTTTTATTAGGTATATATAAAGTAAAATGATATTTTTATTGAATTTTTGGACTATTAAGTTTCTGGAATCTAACATATCTAAATTTGGATTGATCAGTATGAGTATGTGTATATAATGTTAAATGGGTAACTTAATGATGAATTAATTACTGTCTAATTTAATATTCATATTATGTGAGGGTTGGTAGCTTCCAAAGTGGTCCAATCATAATGATTAATGAATATTAATTTTGTAGTAAAAATAATTAATAATAATGATAAATTAGTTACTAACTAATTTAATATTCATATTATGTAAATGTTGGTAGCTACCAAAGTGGCCCAACCATAATAGTTGTTGAATATTAATTTTAGTGGTAAATGTAATTACAATATTTCATGAATTATGATGCTTATTATTATTTTTTTTTTTGTGATATTCATGAATATTGAGTTTATTTAATTATGAGAAATAATTCCTCAAAGGGAATTGATTTTCAAGTGATTAAATGAAAATTAAGGAGTTGTATGCATTTTTTAATTAGGTAGATATATGATATCCATAGGTAACTTATCTATTTAATTAAATAATGTATCACCAATAAAGGTACACATATAAATACAAATAAGCATCGTTGTTAGTATTTTATAACTGCCACCCAAAGGGGTACTATAGTTATACATTGTATTTATATTTTAAGTTATATATACGTGTTGTTAACTCAAAGCATTATTGTTGTGATCATTTTATCTTATTATGCTTGTTTTATTACATCCTTTAATTCGCATGCTATATTTGTTCTGATTTGTTAATATATAAGACTAACTTCTCATAATGGAATGAGTAAGTTAAGTTTAAAATTTAGATGTGTTAAATCTTGATTTAGTATTTTAAATTGACAAACCTACTGTTATTATTGATAAAGACAATGAGGAAGAAAAGATTCTCCATAAAGCTTGGGAGAGATCAAACAAATTAAACATTATGGTTATGCGAATAATTGTTCCCTATAGTGACAGTGCTAAGGAATATTTGACTATAAGAATGTTTTCATATTGTAGATATTTATCTAAAATGAAAATTATTGATTGATATCACTACTATAATTTTTTTTTTTTTTTGGTACTCGTACCACGTATGAACCTAATCTTGAAATGACTACCAACAGGCCAGTGGCCTAGCGATACCAAACCCCTATTTCTCAAAGAGAGGTCAGAGGTTCGACCCTCCGTGGAGACATGTGTGCGTGAGTACCCAACTAGGGAAAAAAAAATAATCTTGAAATGACTAATGTTATTACAAAATTGAGAACCTTATGGATGATTGTTGATGAGAATTTTCTTATTTAATTTATTCTCAATTTTTTGTCTACTCAGTATGGGTCATTTCGAATTAACACTATTAAGATAAGTGGAAACTGAATTAATTGACCATTATGTTAACTTAGGAGGAGACAAGGCTTAAGTAGTAAGGTAATCATTATGTTAATTTGATGACTCGAGAAGTTAGAAAGAAATTTGGGAATAAGCCTAAAAAGGAATTAAGTGAGCAATACCCAAAATTAAAAGATTTAGGTCAATCTACTAAAAGAAAGGAATGTAATAATGCAAAAGTGTCATTTATGTATTGAACACTTTTAGAAAGAATACATTAAACATAAATAATGATTCGAAAAGAAAGATAAGTCTTTTAACTTTTGTATATTTTGAATCACTTAATAATATTCCTTCTAATACATGATAGGTTAACTTAAGTACTAATGTTTATATTTCTAATAGATGCAAGGATTTTGTGATGACCTTGTGGGCGGGTGTGCCATGGGCGCATGCGAGACACTGGCAGGCTACTATACTGACGAGCTACGGGTGTACAAGCTCACATCGCATGGGTAAAGGAAAGGTGAAGTGCTTATATGTAGGTGTGTCACTCTAATCGGTATGAGACCTTTTGGGGTAAAGATCAAGAGCAAAACCGTGTGGGCTTAGGCCCAAAGCGGAATATCATCCCATATGGTGGAGTGGGTCATTACAGAATGGTATCAGAGCCTGACCCAGCTAGAAGTGTGTCGACGGGGACGTCTAGCCTCCAAGCGGGGTGGATTGTGATGACCCTGTGGGCGGGTGTGTCGTGGGCTGGTGCGAAACACTGGCAGACTACTACACTGACGAGCTACGGGTGCACAAGCCCACATCGCCTGGGTAAAGGAAATGTGAAGTGCTTATATGTAGGTATGTCACTCTAATTGGTATGATACATTTTGGGGTAAAACCCAAGAGCAAAACCGTGCGGGCTCAGGGCTAAAGCGGATAGTATCATACCATATGGTGGAGTGGGTCCTTATAGATTTCTTATGGCCTAAATCACAAATTCAAATTCAAATTTATTATTTATGAGAATTGGGAAAGAGTTTTGTTGAAACCATTAAGTTATTTTGTTTAGTCTTAGACAATTGATTTTATTTAAATTGTTTTAAACTTTTTATATTTTTTCAATTTTATCTCAATTTGATTTTATTTCAAAACTTTATGTTAATGATTTTTACTTTAAGTTTGATAATGATGTTTATTCAAGAAATTCTAATTTGTGAGTTATGGTATTATTGTTGATGATTTCTATAAATTCAAACTTGATAGTTTATTTATTAAAACCATTTTGACCTTGCATCATAATGTTAGAATTAAGTGTAATACCCCTAATTTTAAAAAGGATAGTCCTGGTATTTATTTTATTGTTTCAATTGCATTTTTAATTGTTGACATGCATATGTGTTAATTGTATTGATTTAATTGAATTTACTTATTTAATTGTTTTAATTTAATTAATTTAATTGCTGTAATTGAATTTAATTGTTTAATTATTTTTACTCGAATTGTTTTGATTGAATTAATTTACTTTAATTTAATGGTTTACTTGTTTTAATTTACTTGTTTAAATTGAATTGATTTAATTTCATTTAACTATGTTTTCAACATGACTGTATGAAGGGTGGCACTCATCCGACGTTGGAATATAACCTAGGTTGTTTTATGGGTCGAGTTTCAGTTTAGGGTTTAGTTGGACTTAGGTTTAAGGGTGGCCTATAAATACATGTATTACGTTCTATTTAGGGTTTTAGAATCCTATTCACGGCATACAGAGAACAGATAGACGTGTAGAGGAATCTGGGAGAGAACAGAGAGGGAAAAAAACCAAAGGATCGCCGGAAAAACTTAGGAGAAAGACGTTGAGATTTTTGAACCAAATCTCACAGGCAAGTTTTATAACTAACTCTATCTCTTTGGCCTATGTTCTTTGCATCCATAATTCAATCCCAGGATGAAATAAAAGTTAAATTTATTTTTGGTTGCACGTAGTTTGTTCAAAACAGTATGTGTTTCCGATTTGGTATTTTGTTTGTTTTAATCTGTTTTGCATAATTCTTGTTCTTTTTGGAGTTGATTAATGATTAATGATTATAATTAACTCTGGAACACACTAGAACTTAGTTTTAATCAGTAAGAAACTTGGGTTGGAGGAACGGAGTAATTGGACACTGCCGGAATTGAAGAAGACAAGGGAACAAGGGAAGAACCTGCTCTATTTTGAGAAGAGCAGGCTCACCAAAGAGTAGAGCAGGCTCCACCATGAGTGGAGGCGGCTCTTAGGGCTGTGGAGGCGGCTCTACCGTGTGTAGAGCCAGCTCCACCATTTTTTGGAGGAGGGAGCCGGCTCCTTCGAAGGTTTTCAGTTTTTTTTTTTGTTTTCTGCGAGACTGTTAGCTACTGTGCTTGGATTAATGGGTTTCCAGGGTCAACTGAGGGTTTAATTAGAGGTTCTCAGTGATGTTTAAATTCCTATTAAAACTTTAGAAGGCATGGATATACATATTATACCATAGGAGGTTAGTATAAGGGACAGTATAAAACTTTTAAGAAAGTTTACAAGGTTACTTTGTTGCGGATGATTCAAGTTGTTTAATTTTAAATTAGCAATTGAATTAGGAGTTTGATATTTAAATCATGTAGCAGGGGTATGAGATTAAGCATGTCAACTTACATAAATTTTGTGGTGCTTAATAAGGAATTAGTCGATGTTTATAAAATTGTGGTTCTTATCAACTTACTGAGTATGGTATCATAGTTACAAGCAAGCATGTTAATATTATTATTATTATTATGCTTATTGTGGATTACATGATGGTTATATTTATTCTCTGCGTTTTAAATTTGTTAGAGAATCATGTACTAGTAGTATTGGACAAGCATGCTATTTACACATTCTTGATATACTTGCATTGGATATGTTGATATTGATATGTTTACTGTTATCTATATTATCAACACTGGATGGATAGTTTTTATGCACCGGTATGGAACGGTGACATACCAGGGGGATTAAGGGATGAATTAACTACAAAAGTTAAGTCCTACCTGTATTTTGTGTCAGATCACTAATATTTGAGTGACACTTTTGGTTTGGAATGGATTTTAAATATATTTTTATGGTGCCACGATATGAGTTTGAGTCTCAGAGTCGTTGGTTAGGAAGTGTATATGCATTGGGATGCATAGCGGCTATGATGGTTGGTGTGTACCCTGCTAGGTCTAGGTAGTCATACCCACCCCTGGTGCACTTTGCATGGTGCCTACTAGTCAGGTTGAGACGGGCCTATAATCCAGTGAGAGTTCTGTAGTGTGAATATATATATATATATATATATATATATATATACGGACTATTTAGTTATTGTTGGATTGGTTAGGATGTACATGCGTATCGGGTCTCTGCTTGGATTGTAGTAGTATAGAACTTGCGTATGGGCTTGACCCACTTCTATTTTTCAGGTACACAACAGTTCCAGGCTTAGACGAGATCGTGCTGAGCAGAGATTTCTACTCACTCTACTGACGATGTAGGACTTCTCTCCATAGCTTATTTCGGGATGTTCTTTCAGTTATTTTTATTACAGTTCGGATTATTATTAGGGGTCCACTAGAAATGGATTCCCGAGTTGTTTAATCTATTGAAGGTTTTGGATTATTGGGATTTAATTATTTATCTTTAAAGGATTTTATTTTAGGTTCTTCCAGCTTGTAATATTTATTCTTATTTCATTTTGTCATCTGTGTTCGTTTTTAAAATATTAATTGTTTAATATTCCCTCAGGTTTGGGTCTGGGCCTGATTAACCCGTGTCTCGGATCTGAGGGGTATCACATTAAGCGTAGCTCAATTTAATGAAAATTCATTTATCTTGTGACATAAAAAAGACTGGATAATATTCAGTGAAAGGTTAGGAAAATTAGTAAAAGATTTGATTCTTCTGTATCTAAACTTTATTAATTTTGGTGCGTGTAGATTGTATTAAGGGTAAACAAACCAAACATATAAATAAATGAGCCACAAGAAGTACAGAGCTTCTTGAAATTATTCATACAGACATTTGCAGACCTTCTGATGTCCCATCTTTTGGTGGAGAAAAGTATTTTATCGCCTTTATAGTTGAATTTTTCACGTTATGGATATATCTATTTGTTGCATGAAAAATCTCAAGCAGTGGGTACTCTTGAAGTATACATAAATGAGATTGAAAAACAACTAGATAGAAAAGTGAAAATCATAAGGCTATATAAAGGTGGTGAATATTATGGAAATTATGATGAAATGGGTTAATACTCTAACCGTTTGCTAAACTCCTTGAAATGCATGGCATTTGTGCTCAATATACTATGCCAGACATGTGTGATACCTTTCGATTCTAGAGCCACGGGTGATCAAGTCCGAGCACATATCCGAGGGATACCAAACAATTAAGTATATAAACAAGCATGAATATAAATAAAGAATAAAGAATAAATAATTAAATTCGCCGAAAGAATTCTAAATAATAAATCCTCAAAATATTAATAAAATAATCCAATATTCCAAAACCTCCATCATTATTACAACTCGGAAATTCATCTAGTGGACCTCTAATAATATCCCAACTAGAAAATAAATAACTGAATTAAAAAGGGAAAACCAAAACTAAACATAAGTAATAGTCCCACGTAGTTGGAAAATGAGTGAGTGTTTTTGCTTAGCACGAACAACCTCTAAGACTGGAACTGTTTGAAACCTGAAAAATAATAGTGGGTCAGGCCCACGAACAAGTTCTACTCGGCTACAATCCAAATAGAGACTCGATACGCAGATATATCCTAGACAACTCAACAATAGCTAAATAGTCCATATATGTATAAATACACACTATAGGACGCTCATTAGTCCATAGGCCTGTCTCAACCTGAATAGAAGGTAATATGCAAATCGCATATAAAGTGGGCATGTATACCTAGACCTACCAAGGGACCAGGTGTCTACTATATCCAGTTATCCATCCTAGGCGATATACGCACCATTACCATGATCCTGAGACTCAAGCTCATATTATAGTACCATAATCATATATAGATATAATTCCATTCAAAAACTAAGGTATGTCATTCAATTGTTTATTGACCTGACACAGATATAAATATGACTTAACTTTAATAGTTAATCCATTTCCTTTTAATAGAATAGGTAAGACTTAGTGTTTTGAACTAATCCATTCCTAATATGCCACCGTCCCATTCCGGTATATATAATTCACAAATCCAATAATTGATGAAGGAGAAATAAATAGTTCATCAATCATAATTCAGAATAAGCATAATAAAAATTTGATATGTATATGTCCATATTATGCATCCAATACAAGATTTAAAAATTATGTCACAGTCATTTAAATTGCTAAAAATAAGATTAAGCAATTAAATCCTCTATATCTGTTAACAACATGCAAACTTGTTTAAACTTTCATATTGTTCACATCATTAGCATATAGATATAAATTATGCATTATGGGGTTTTAATATATCATGAAATATTATTTAGCATCCCATCATTAACCCAAAACAATTCTGGAATCCCATAACATCCAAACAGTGCCTAAAAAAAACTCCAATACGTATCAAGGCAAAAGAGCATGCTCTTTTCGAAAGGAGCTTGCTCTTTTTCAAAAAGAGCCGCCTCTCGACCTACTGTAACCTTCCTTCTCCATCTCCGGCGACCTTCAACCCCTCTGTTCTCCATTGTTAATGGTCCTAAGGGTTTGAACTATGACTCGAATAATTCCAGATTATTATATAAAACCCAGTATGCATCACTAACAACAATGAAAACACATATGATGAAACAATTGATACGATAACCCAATTTCAATTTCAAACACAATATAAAGTTTAATTTATGGATTAACATGCACACAAGACCAATTTTAATGTCTGATTAATCTTGGAGATTATCTATGCATGCATAGAACACAAGTCTAAGGGAAAGAGCAAGAGAAAGAACTTGCCTCTGAGATTTCGGATTAAAATCTCAATGTCGTCATCCTAGATTTTTCGGCAAATCCTCGACTGTTCTCCACTCCTTTACTGCTCCTAGTTCAACCCACAAGCAGTCTTCAATAACCTCCCCTTGGTTCAGCTTTTGCTCTCGGCAAAAACCCTAGCTCGTTCCCTCAGTTCTCTCTCAAACATCTCTATAATATCTCTCCGCCTCCACTGTTACGTGAATAAGGTTCTCAAACCCTTGGCAGACATACAACGTATATATATATAGGCGTATAAAACCTAATTTTAATTATATTAAGAGAAGGAAAAGAAAAATAAAATAAAGTATATACCTAAGTCTACTAGCCCACAACGTGATAATCCGATATAAATATTAAACCCTAAGACTATATAATAATGTATACTGAATATTACCTCTTATTTAATCATTAATTATTATTAATAATTAAATTAACCTTATATACATATATACCCATATATATATGTATAACTATCCATGAGTAAAACTGTACCCATTTAATCTCCTATCCAAATAGTCCATGAGACCCAAACGGTTGGTCCATTACTACTGTCCAAGCCCAACTCCTTAAAATAAAATAAAATAAATATTTAATTTAATTAATGTCAACAAAACACTTAACACATAAAACAGATAGCACATAACATTTAATCACATTATTCAATTAATCAATTTATTCAAATAAAGCATACACTTTAAATTAATAAATAATTAAAACAAATAATTCAATTAGTCACTTAAACAATTAAAGAATTATACAAATATTCAAATAATAAAGTTAAAAATTCACTAAAACCATAAAATAAATACCGAGACTATCCTTTTAAAATTAGGGGTATTATAACGTGCCACAACAGAAGCGTGTAGCTGAAAGGCGTAATCGTATTCTTATGGATATGGTTAGGAGTATGTTAAGTAATTCCTCGTTACTCATAATGTTGTGGATGTTAAGTAATCTAAAGGGTACAAGTTTTACTATCATAAACATAGTACGATAATTATTGAAACCGGTACTGTCAGATTCACTGAGAATGGTGAAATCAGTGGGAGTGATAAAAATAAAAATGTGATCATTCCAGAAGTTATGGTATAAATCTTTTTGCCTATAACTTCTAAAGAAATAATTGTTCCTTCAGTTGTTGAACCATATAACAACGAAGAATAATTGAATGATCAACAACTCCATGATGAAATTGTCATTAAGGAATAAATTGTAAAAGAACCACAAAGAATAACATTAAGACGATCTCAAAAAGGAGATCTGCTATTCCGGATGACTATGTGGTATATCTGCAAGAATTTGATTTTGATTGATTTTCTAAATGGGAGTTTAGAAAAAAGGAAGTCTATATGGATCAACCTGAATGCTTCACATTAGAAGGTAAAGAATATATGGTCTATAAACTTAAGATGTCAATATATGGACTTAAACAAACTTCCTGACAATGGTATATTAAGTTAAATGATACCATTATTTCTTTTGGTTTCAAGGAAAACATAGTCGATCGGTGTATATACTATAAGGTTAGTGGGAGTAAATCTATATTTCTGATTATATATATATTGATGATATTTTGTTTACTAGTAGTGATTTTAGTTTATTATATGAAACTAAAAGTTATCTCTAAGAACTTTGAAATGAAAGATATGGATTAGGCATCTTACGTAATAGGAATAGAAATATTCTATGATAGATTACGTGAATTTTTAGGATTGTCTCAGAAAGTATATATTAAAAGAGTTTTAGAAAGATTTGGTATGGAACATTGTTCAATCAGTATTGTTCCATATATAAAAGGGGATAAATTCAGCCTAATGCAATCCCAAAGAATGAGTTAACTAGAAGGTAAATAAAAAAAAAAAAATATTCTTTATGGATGTATTGTGGAGTTTGATGTATATATAAGTTGGTAAGGGATAAAAGATTATATGCTCACACTTAAGAAGACATTTTTTTTTATGAATATGTGGATAATAATTAATCCACAATTAGTTATTTGTTCTTTTTGCCTAGAGGAATAATATTATGAAAAAGTACAAAGTAATTTATTGTTACTTTGTCCATTATGAATTTTTAATTTGTAGCATGCTTTTGAGGCTACAATTTATGATTGCAGAATTTATTTCAGGACTTAGAGTTATGGGTACCATTTTCAGATTGTTGAAAATTTATACTGCAATTGTTGATCTTCTTGTATGAAAAATGATAAGTATTCTAAAGTTGAAATACTTTATCATTAAAGAATATGTTTAGAAACAACGAGTGTTTATTGAATATATAAGCACACAACTTATTATTGCAATCCATTAATGAATGAACTACCACCCAAGACATTTTATGGGACATATTGAAAGAATGGGTCTTGAATATAGTCAATGATGGTTATTATTTTTAATTGTGGATTGCTTAACAGTGATTATATATATTTGACATTTTGCGCTCATTAAATATGTTTCTAATATTTTCTATTAATTAATGTACATGTACGTATTGCTTTAATATATGGTAATAGGAATAGTCTTGGAGAAGACATTATTTTTAGATTATTATTGATACTTCTCATTTGTAGACTATGTTGAATAGGTTACTAGTGTTGTGGTATATGGAAGAGACTGTGTCATTTAGTGATATATAATCGCCATGACTCGCATTGGTAGTTTATTTATCATTATATTTATGATGACCAGCTTAATGAATCAATCTTATTTATGATGCACATTAATGACTATTTTACTAAACCACTACAGAAGTTATCATATGGGTCAAGTGGGAGACTATAAGATATTTTCTTACATTTGTGCCCCACATGATTTGGACACGTGATTTACTTTTATAATTTTCATGGTTAAATAAAATAGATATCAGATAAATATTATATTATTTGGTCAACTTATAAATTATCTTTTTGGTAATTAATTATTGCAAAAGTGTTTTCCTATTTATTCCTTACTTTTATGGAAAGTGGAATTAAAGTTACTAAAAGGAAAACTGGTCTTCTCTCTGCTTTTATAAAAGTGTATATTCCAATTAGTTATGTATGTTAATGAAAATAACACGTATAATATTTATGCGCGCAAAAGGCCAAGAGAGAGAAATCGGTTTCTACACTTTGACTATTGCAGTTTAGCATGTTATTCGTTCCACAGAAAGGATCTCGACATTTGCCTTGATCTCTACGAGATTTACAATTACAGATCGAGATATTTATATTTATTTATGCATTATAGATATGTGAAAATCAAAGAAATTCTAAGATCTTGGGATTCATGTAAATTTGTGATTAATGCTTGACATGAATAATTATAGTTTACACTATATGCTCATGGCATGAACACCGCTCTTATTGAGATATTCAGGCATCTTACTTCCTCAAGTGTCATATATACATATATATATATAGAAACAACAACATCATTGATCACACACTCTAAATTTTTTAAACCATTTCCAAATCAAATCCTTAATGTTTGGTGGTACCTCTTTTTGCATTTGGTTACGACTTATTAATACAACAATTTCAGAGGATTTAATGCTTCCCATGCTAATTATTATTCCATATAAGAAGGCAACAACAATAATTGAGTTAGATAGATATGCAAAGATTCCTGTTAAAGAAGTGTATGGTTGATATGTATCCACTCCAATGATGTATGCCAGTCTCCACTTTTGCCAAATATCTCTGTTGTCAGTTCATGCTGTGTATATATGGCTTCACCCAACCACATATGATCTTGTTTGAAATCTAGCTTAGCTTTGGCATCTTACATTCTTAGTTAATTATTGTCATGGAAAACAATGCTGAAAAAACAGCATTGCTCATGCACTCTTCTGATTCTCTAAAACCTTTACTAGATCAACTTCCTAAGCAATGCTTTTGGGATGATCTCTATCTCTATCAATGGGAAGGTTTTTGGTATATACCCCCTTGCTTAGAAGCTGCAAAAACCATGCAATCACACTTTGAAGCACATAATGATGATATCTTGTTGGCGTCCTCTATGAAAACCGGCACAAATTGGCTCAAGGCTCTTTGTTTCTGCATCTTGCAACGACAGACTAGTGCTAATGATGATGTAGAAGAGGACCCTCTTGTCAAAATCACTCCTGCCTTATGTGTAAGAACCTTAGAGGTCCAGGTTTACACACCAAATAATCCATCACCTAAACTCTCGGGTATGTCTTCTCCTAGACTATTTCATACTCACTTGCCTTACAGTGCCTTGCCAGATTCAATTAAGAATTCTGGGTGTAAGATTGTTTACATAACCAGGAACCCAAAGGACACTTTAGTGTCCATTTGGCATTTTTGTAACTCTACATTAAGGACACCAGAACAAGGCCCCATCCATTTGAGAAGGCATTTGAGGGCTTCTGTAATGGGGTTCACCTTTTTGGGCCCTTCTTTGATCATGTGTTAAGAGTATTGGATGGAGAGCTCAAAGATGCCTCACAAGATACTATTCTTGAAGTATGAAGATCTTAAGAGAGACCCAAAAGGACAGCTGAAAAGGCTGTCCTCATTTCTTGGAAGGCAACTCGAGGAGGAGGAGGAGATTGATAAGTTGTTGTGGAGGTGTAGCTGGGAGAGGCTCAAGAACTTGGGGGTGAACAAGAATGGTTTGGAACCTCGGACAGGGTTCCAAATAGTGTATTTTTGAACAAGGACGAATCCAGAAATCGTCAATGGGGAGTTAGTATTGAACATAAATTTAATTACACAATTTCATAAGCAATTTTTTTTTTTTTGAATGGGTTAAAAAGGGGGCTAATACTGCTATTAAATTTATTTATTTATTTATTTTTAAATTGGGCTGAACATACTATACTAAATTTTTTTTTTTTTTTTTGGGCGGGGCGTGTCTGCCACTGTTTTGAGGCTTGGTGTTGTTGGGGATTGGAAGAATAACTTCACTGCTGAGATGAAAGAGCGCCTCGATCAAATTACTTTGATGAAATTACAAGGGTCTGGCCTTGAACTCGAGACATAAAATTTGGAGCAATTTGAAGTACTTGAAGCTTTAATTACTAGCCTCCAGACAAATAAACTTCGTAGTTGTTGCTATTCAGCTGGAGTAGAAAATGCATATTTGAAGAATAAAAAGTTAGTTGCTATGGATATCATGTGTGTTTATTTTACTGAAGATCTTGTAACTTTATATTCCTACATAGCTTTTCTTTCAGTTATTTATTTGTTTCACCTGAAGCTAATCCAGCCTTGTTGATTTCACCCTTAGAAGCAATGAATTATTCAACGTCCACTTGAAATTGTTATATATATATATATATATATAGATATCGTCAATCTTTCCAGCACTGTTGCATCTTCAGCCGTTATTCTTTTAGTACAGTCTTGACATTACCAAATGAATCTTTGGTCATATACTATTCTAATTTTCTTAAAACCTTTTTTCAGACAACTTGTAATTTTTTTTTTTAACAAAAATATGTGGGCTAGGAGTTTTCGAAAAATCTAATTGATTGGAATGGTTGAAGGGACATATAGTAGACCGAATAAGCTCATTCTTACTTAGGGCAGTCAGTATAGCATTAACAATACCGACTAGCAATGTATATGTGGCTTGCCAGACGTCAGTAATTGTGTTGATGCGGCTAGCAACGGTGTGTTGCTATCTATTTTTTAAGGTATAGCTAATCACTATTCTTTTTGTTTCTCATATATTTAAATTTTTTTTTTTTTTGGTTGCCTCTTCTCAAATATTCGTTGGCACATTTTAAAGAAGTAAAATTCAAAAGGCAAACAAAAAAAATCATATATATCTTTTCAAAATTAAAAATAAAAAATAAAAATAATTAAAATTATAAATATATATATATTTTTTTCACATTTTTTAGCCCATGAAATTGATTATTATTATTTCCAAACATTGTAATTTATTTTTGTTAATTGACATAGCGGTTGCAAGTTAAAAGAAGAAGAAGAAACAGAGTTTTTGTAAAGTTAAAAATAGAGCCATTAGTAATTGTTGACAATTAGTTACGCGTGGGACTGTTAGTGGCTAGCAACAGTTATGTTACTAGCAGGGACGGGGCCAATGAAGGGCAGGCGTTCCTCCCTCCCTCAATAATATATATAGTAATTTTTTATATATTTTTTTTATATGTATGAAAAAATTTATACAGTGTTCCCTAAATTTGTGATTTCTAAAATTATCTTTTTATTTCCTCTTTTACTCTTCGAATTCCTTAAATTTCGTTAAAAATAAAAATAAAAATATTCTTCCTCAATTGAAACTCTTAAAGTTCTCTCATTTTAAAGTTTTCTCATTTTTCTTTTCTTTTTCTATTTCTACATCTTAAAATTCATCTTTTTAAGTACATATTTGAATAAAAAAAATTTTCTTCTTCTTTTTGTATTTTATATTTGTAATGTTTATATATATATATATATATATATATATATTTATTTATTTATTTATTTGCACGGCGCCTTACTTGAAATCCTGACTCCGTCTCTAACTATCGCTACAAGTGGTATTGCTAGCCTTGCCATGAGACATACCTTTTGCTATCCTCACACGATTACAGATCTTAGCAATACTGACAATTAACTAGTAAAAATTGCTCCTATACCGGATGCTCTTAATTAATTGTGATCAGTAAAGTCAATTGAGCTTCGTGCACCGTACTATTAATATAAAGTTTCTTAATAATTGTGGGTCTTTTTGGTAGCAATCTTTTATGAGTGTTAGTGAAGCTCGCTGCTTCAGTTTTTTTTTTTTTTTTTTTGAAAGGTAAAATCAATTTTTATAAAATAAAAAGATATATAATACAAGTTAGTCGAGGCTAACCAGATTACAAACCATGAGACCATACAAGTTAGTCGAGGCTAACCAGATTACAAACCATGAGACCATACAAGTTAGCCCATGAGACAGCCCAAAGCACAAGAGCAAACAACCCCGTAACTGTCATGAGTCGTGCTGTGATACTTTAGACTTTTGGATTTATTCTTGTTGTTGGTTAATATATTGGATCTACCAATTAGCCTTTCTCAGCCTTCTCGCACGGTATATTCTACCTTTATTTATAAAATTTACTTGGCCTTTAAAATTAAAAATAAAAATAAAAATAAAAATCTTTTATGAGTTAGGAGTTAGAGTGGAAGTTATCAACGTTCAAATATTTTTATTTCATACTACGTACCATTAGTTCAACTCTTCCAAATGAAAATTTCTAATTCCCTTCCTCCACCATTTACGGCAAATTAATAGTTCCTCAATGTTCAATATCTTGTGGAATCATAAATTAAAATGGCATCCATGGAAGCTGTTCGATTAATTAGTTTGTATAATATCATTTTTCCCTTCACAAGTAGGAAATTTTAATGTACTCCCTTTAGAAGGTAATGATGAGGACTTTCTTGTCAAAATCTATCTGAATTCATGTAAATACACCAACCTTATATCTTTACTCAACAAATTCATCATCACCTATCAGGTATTTTGTGGTTATTATTTGGCTTTGCAGAAAGACAATTTTTTTGATTTGGCGCTCACCACATGAAGGACTCAACAAATTCACATTTTACATAGATTCACGTTTTATTATTCTTCTTTGTGTGTTTGCCTTTGGAAAGATAGATAATAGGTAGAGAATAAAGTTTTAGAATGAGAGAGTGACGAAGATGCTAATTATCGAAAAAAAAAAAGTGACGAAGATGCTGAAAATGAAAAAATAATTAAATAAATAAAAAATTAATAAAGGTGAAGAGTCCATACAGCGCACCTACCTCATGCTCTATTCTCTCAAGTACATCATCCCCTTGATTATTTCATGCTCATTTGCCTTACCGTACGATAGCTATTTGCAACGGAGGAATTATTAATGGGTTAACTTAAGTTATAGCTTACGTTCAATTAAAAAAAAAAAAAAAAATTTGTATTACTATTCATAGAAGCGTAGTGTATTTATAATTAATTTGTAATATTACTCTTTCTTTTCCTATTAGCCTAATTATTTATGTGTTTATCTAAGCTATATACTACTACTATCCCTGTTATTTGAATTGTTCCTGTATTTATCTTTGATTTTTTTCTCTTAAGGAAAAGCATAAATTATGTTAATTAGAAATCACAATTCAAAACATTTACAACTACTAGAAATGGAGGAAACATTCAACTTTTCATTTAAATTAGGACATAAACCCATATTCCTTAGAACATGGGTACTGTTATTTCAAAATCTAAGCACTTTTGTCAATTAATAGTTGAATGGATATTCAAGATTCAATTAGATAATTTTTTATTTTATTTTTATCCGGAAAATGAATTCCAATGGGTACTTTGATGGTGGATAACAAACATGTTTTTATACTTGATTTTAAGTTGAGATCTAAACTTGATAAATTAGATTTTTAGGTCATTTGGGATCGGATCTTAGTAAAAAAAAATTATCAATTTCATGATCTAATTACTTAGACATGGAAGTAAGACCATATTGCACATAATATACCCTTACCATATCTCACTTTTACAATTATTTATTTATTTGTTTAATATTTTACAACTTTTATTGTATTTATCTTCAAATTTTTTTTTAATCTTTAGCCTCCCTTACTTTCCAATCCTAGCTCCGCCGGTCTATTTGATGACTGCTAATTCACTTATTGCGTTAACTTTCCTGTCACAAATCAAGCTCACTTTCCAGCCGCCTGACAAACGTACTCTAATGATTTACTTTTTCTAATTGCTTATTTAGCAGTGAATTAGTCCTGCAATTAATATACTGTATATGCTTATGGCACGAAGACCACCCTTTTTGAGATCTCCAGGCATCTTACCTCCTTATATATATGTGTGTGTGTGTGGAAAACCACATACATCAAATCCCTAATGTTTGTTGGTACCTCTTTTTGCATTTTGTTACCACTAATTAATACTGCAATTTGGGAGGATTTAATTAATGATTCCAATGCTAATACTCCATATAAGAAGACAACAATAATAATTGAGTCAGATAGATATGCAAATATTTCTGTCAAAGAAATGTATGGTTGATATGTATCCACTACAATGTATGCCGGTCCCCACTTATATCTTGTTATCAGTTCTTTTCATGTGTATAAAATGGATTCACTCAACCACATATGTAAACACAACTCTTGTACGTTTGAAATCTAGCTTAGTTTTGGCATCTTACATTCTTTGTAAATTATGGTCATGGAAAACAATGCTGAAAACACAGCATTGCTCATGCACTCTTCTGATTCTCTAAAGCCTTTTCTTGATCAACTTCCCAAGCAATGCTTTTGGGATGATCTCGATCTCTATCAATGGGAAGGTTTTTGGTATCTACCCCCTCACTTAGAAGCTGCAAACACCATTAAATCACACTTTGAAGCACGCGACGACGATGTCATTTTGGCATCTCATATTAAGACAGGCACAAATTGGCTCAAAGCTCTTTGTTTCTGCATCATGCAATGGCAAACTAGTGCTAATGATGTTGAAGAAGAGGACCCTCTTGTCAAAATCACTCCCGCGTTGTGTATAAGAACCTTAGAGGTCCAGGTTTACACACCAAATCATTCACCAAATCTCTCAGGTATGTCATCTCCTAGACTATTTCATACTCACTTGCCTTACAGTGCCTTACCAGATTCAATTAAGAATTCAAAGTGTAAGATCGTTTACATAACTCGGAACCCAAAGGACACTTTGGTGTCAATGTGGCATTTTTTTTAACACTCCGGACACCTGAACAAGGCCCATATCCATTTGAGTGGGCATTTGAGAGCTTTTGTAATGGGGTTTTGCCCTTATGGGTCCATCTTTGATCATGTGTTAAGAGTATTGGATGGAGAGCTCAAAGATGGCTCATAAGATACTATTCTTGAAGTATGAATATCTTAAAAGTGACCCAAAAGGACAGTTGAAAAGGCTGGCCTCATTTCTTGTAAACCATTTGTTGAGGAGGAGGAGATTAATAGGTTGGTGCGGAGGTGTACCTTGGAGAGGCTCAGGAACTTGGAGGTGAACAAGAACGGTGTCGAGCCTTCGACAGGGTTTCAAAATAGTGCAGTTTTCCGGCTTGGTGTCGTTGGGGATTGGAAGAACAACTTCACAACCGAGATGAAAGAACGTCTTGATCAAATTACTCTGATGCGATTAGAAGGGTCTGGCCTTGAATTCTAGAGAACAATTTGGAACAATTAACTTGAAGCTCTATATTTATCAATTAGTGACGAGGCAAATAAGCTTTATTGTTCGTTGTTGCTATTAGTATTTGGAGTAGAAAATGTTTGGATGAAGTTGCTACTTGTTTATATATATATATATATTTTTTTATATGATGTTTTGGCTATGAAAATCATGTGTGCTTATTCCATAAAAATCGTTTTTGTTTTTGTTTTAGTCTCTCTCTTTTTTATTTATTTTTATTTTTATTTATTTATTTATTTTATTTTTGACCCGAGTCTAATCCAACTTTAATCTCATGGTTTTTGTCTGAAAGGACTTTAGTCTCATGGTTCCAATCACAACTTTAATCCGAAGGATCCGATTCACTAACGGCCCATGAAACGATTTTTGGGTCCTTTCCCGAACCCGAGGTACGCTATAAGCAAAACGGTCATTTCCCGATTCATTACGGCCTTTATTAAGTTTCATTTAATTTGCTAGGGTTCATTAAACATCTTTAAATTATCATGCGGAGTCAATGCACTAGTCCAAGAACTTATGGTTCCAATAGCCCTATGATTGAGCGCAGGTGTTGCAATCTATCAAAGCTTGCCCAATCTGCGTGCTCTGTTCACAAAGAAAGTTTCGTATTTCAAACCCTACGATTGAGCATAGATGCATACGATCAATTATTCAAATCCAAACTTTCTGTTGAACAGAAAAAATCAATTTTGGAATTGAAACCAAGAGGCTAGGATCGATCGTAACTTCCTTACGATTGATCGTACCTGAGAAATTTCCACAATATATGCAAATCTTCAAGTGTGCATTCCTCCTAGACCATTATGATCCTTTGAATCCCTTTACACCTGTCCTAATCGCCTGTATTCTATATAATGAAATGAAAAAGGAGGGTCAGGGATATTACAATGAGACCCTAATCTCAAAACAAAACAGAAGTATAGCAGAAGTGGAACTCGTCAGTGGTCTAGCAGTAAGCTAGTGCACTTAGATAAGGACTTTGTTCCTGCTTATTAACTGGGTTCGATCAAAAAGCAGTCTTCTTTTGTCTCTTCCTTAGTGGGATATGGAATCTCTGTACACTACGGAGTGTGGTAACTGAATTGGCGAGGGGGCATACCTTGACAAGGTGGTTTTCTTGCGCCACCTATATAGGGTTATCCGCTGTTTGCTCTTAGTTTTCTGTTTCTCTTCTGAAGGTTAGAATCGATTCAAATGGAAATCTTCTCATCAAAGAAATGAAGGGATCTATTCGACGATATATATAGACAAATACAACATACATTTATATATATATATTTTGGTTAAAACATACATTTATATTGATACCATGCATATATGTAAAAGTAAATCCATTCCTATATAGGTCATACATATAACGTTCTTTTTTTACAACGTACATAAAGTCACCAAATACATGCCAAACGGAATGAGGTACATAACAAAACTATTCCTGTCATCATTGCTTGCCATTTTACACCATTGTCATTTAGAATGACTTTACAAATTTAGAATGGAATGACTTTTACAAAACACTAGATGTAACCAAATACATTCCAAGAACCAAATCCGCCCTCTTCTAGTTATTTTGGAAGTTATAACTCCATCATTCCACTCTCACCTTAAAGTGTTAATATATGATGGGGTGAGGATGACTAAAACATGATCCTAAGGCCGTTTGAATGACACATCATAAGAAGAGGAAGAAAGAAGAAGGGATTATTAATTCTCTATGGTGAAATTCAAGAAGTAAGCACACCAATGACGTTGAAAAGCAATAGAATCAACAATTATACAAGCACACCATACTAGAGTCCAAATGCGCGCATCATGAATGCCATATGTCATGAGAATATGTCCAAACACACCGACTATGCTATGCAATGCATACACGACTCAACCCCAACGTTACGTCCATGATTACTAACCAATGCAACTCTCACCAAGACCGTTAACACAAAACAATGCAACTCACACCATTACCAACCACGCGACTCGACAAGGTATCTGCGTAAACCAAGAAAAAATTCGGTATCTATCCCTAACATAGAACCCTCTAATACCATTTACGACCTAAACTACCCTACACAAGTCACCGAAAACGGTATTCGTCAATATTCCGGTTCTAAGCCAAACTTTCCCCCAAACTTTTAGGAAATCAACGTCTTGGGATTTCATTCTCCTCACACGAGTCACCATCAGGGGCGGAAGCTGAGGGGGCGCCTGGCCCCTCCAAAAATTTTCAATTGTTTTTAATACCCTCTAAAAATTTGTTATTTTGTAAATAAACCTCAATTGGCCCCCAAAAATTTTTCAAAATTGTTTTTATACTTCTTAAAAATTGTCATTTTGTAAATAAACCCTACTTCAGGGTCCAAACTCATTAAAATTTTCAATTAACCTTCTCAATTTTTTTTTTAAAACACTTATTTGTTGGCCTTAATTATAGTGAGTTTGGAAATAAATACAACTTATATTTTTTCAACTTTCATAGAATTTTAATTAAACTTTTTTGGCCAAGTCCAAATCTCCTAAAACAAAAGTGTAAATTTATTATTTCGGTAGTCCTTATTATCATTATTACATTTAGGCGTAGGCAGAAATTCCTTTCAGTGGGGGCAATTTTTAACAGCAATAATATATATATATATATATATATATATATATATATATATATATATGTATGTATATATGTATGTATATATATTATTTGAACCAAAATAATATATGTAAAAATTAAACAGTACTAAATATTTCAAAATATTTTTCATATTCTGAAAGGAGTTTTCAAAATGTTCATGGCATAATAATAGTAAATTTAGATGATAAAAAAATATATATCAGATTACCTGTCTCTGCACTGCAATATTTGTTTGGATTTTGTGAATTTTTGAAATATTGAAGACTCACCGAAAGAGAAATGTTGAAAATTGAAAATGTGATGGAAATTAACAACGCATTTGTTTGTGGTAAAGTCAAAAGTGTGAAAGAATATATTATATTTTTAGGGAAAGTGGGAAAGAATATAATATTTTGAGAAAGTGGCAAAAAAAATCATATTTTTTGGAAATATTATATTCCTTTTTTTTTTTTTTTTTAATAATATCGTGAATGGTCATTTGGTTATATATATATATATAGTATATATATCTGCAATGTCAACTTTTAGTGGGGACAATTATACAAATTTAAAAATCTTTCCATATAGAATTAAAAAAAATTAAAAATTTAGTAGGGGCAGCTGTCCCCACTTGTCCCTATGTGGCTACGCCATTCGCCAATTTAGTCCTTACCGCGAGCCGATTCAGTCTCGTCGTCACCATCATCGTTCTTCGCGGGATTCTCAGCAATCAACATACTTCTCAGATGGCCACCATCCACAACCATGGGACAACCTCGGAAACAAATCTAACAATCAATAAGCTCTGTTTTGCAGCCTCCGATGCGATGAAGACCATCCTCTGAAGTCGATCGGATTTGCCGACGAATAGAGAGGCGACGTTTAGGTCACATGAGGGGCATTAATGGTATTTCACGCTGATTATTTATTTCAAGTGCAAAAAGAAAATTTATGACCAAGCATACCTAGCAACCAGCAGAATTTAGGCCTGCAACAACCTTCTTACGAGATATGCATCTACAGGGCAACATGACTTCACAACAAACTGGACCCTTCACGCCTCAGGGGATTTAAGTTTCTTGCTCTCTACAAATCTCGTCTCCTATATAAGCCCCTATATATTTTACATTTGTATATATATACACATTTATAATATCAAGTATATGATGTTTAATAAAGATACACAAATGACAAACCTTCTTTGGAGATTCTGTTAGATAGTGTTAAAAAGGAAAAATATCCAAAATTATGTGCTGATCTCCATCGAGTCTTTGTAGAATCGGAAAGTAAGAAAAACTAAAGTGTAGTTACTAAGATAGCCTAAATGCCAATAACAAATGTATCATATATGTATTATTTTTAGTTTTTAGTTGTTAAATGACAAATTCTATAGTTATTCTACAGTACCTTTCTATTTTGTTGTTGATAATCATTTTCCTTTATTAAATGTTGCAAGATTTTGTTCAGTTAACGTGATACAAAAAAAAATTGTATATCTTTCTCCCAAAGTTGAAACAAGAAAATTTAATTTTAAACAATTTATTTTTTACCATTTATCATATTGTTAATTATACCTTCCTCAATATATATACTAAGGGTAATATTATAGAAAAAATTATACTACAATAGATTTCTAAATATTTCAAATTTTATTTACATAATTTTAATTTCACCCCTCAGACCAAAATTCCTAGCTCCACCCTGTTCACCAACCATACTCAACCCATAGTATACATGAGAACAATGCAAATGATAAACTCATACCTCAATTCATCATGAGCCTCCACTTCACCGATCAATTCAACTACTCGTAAAATATACTCCCTCCGTCCCATAAAGAATGTCATTTTTAGGGAACCGTGATTCTCATAAATTAAGCTGCTACAATTCTCGAGACATGACATTTTTTTTGGGACGGAAGTAATATTTCAACTTCAACTTAAAAGTTTACAGTATAGATATATTTTCAACTTAAAACTTAAAACTTAATATTTAAAACATATGGTTTCATGAATGGTTACAACTAAATAGACAGATATGCTCCGATCATGATGACAAACGAATGGCTTAGTATGAAAATGTACAAAGCTAGACGAGCAAGCTTGGGAATGGGGGGCAACTGATAGGAAAAAATAAAATAAAATAAAATTACTGTTCAAGTGAACAGTACCCCGCTGGCACTATTCCCGAGGAAACAGTGCCCAGGGCCAAAAAAAAAAAAAATTTCCTGCTCACATGAACTAAAAAAAATAAATAAATAAATTTTACATTCTCAAAGCTAGACGAGCAAGCTTGGGAATGGGGGGCAACTGATAGGGAAAAATAAACCTAACCTACCTTGACCAGCCGCCAGACCTTTTCGATATATTTCGTTATCAAAAATAAAGATTTCCATCGGATAAGAATGATGACATTTCTTATCCAGGATAATGAAAGACGACGTGGCTCAACAGGGTAAGGATAACCTTCGCATAATTTGAGAAAGTCAAAGGAGTAAATCATATCCCCAACAAATATGGTAACAAACGGATCTCCTCTGATCTCACACAAGCGGATGATAAGGGAGACCTTAACCATCAACATCGGCGGAACCAATTTGGTTCCAATCGATAACCATAAATAGGGCACCAAGCCATTAAAGAAGGTACGAGAAAAAACCTCTAAAGAGAATATACATAATTATAATGTGATACGATTACAAGTACTAACTTGATCATCGGAGGGTCCTCGGCTGGCACCCCACCGATGCCATTCGAGATGATGTCCTTTTGTTTTACAGGTAAACGTCGTCGTTCCGAGTTGCGAGGATTTTCGCATCAACAATAGATATGCTCTGATCATGACAACAAATGAATGGTTAGTACGAATACGTATAAACAGTATGTGTTTCACATTTTTGCGATCAGTTATAAGTACTAAGAGCATCTCTAATGCTAAAAGTCATTTTCGCCTACCAAATCTATATTTTGATAGGTGCTATAGTGTAAAAATGCTACATTTTAGCAATTCTGCTCCAATGGTGCATTTCATGCAAAATACTATTTTTTGACACAACCACCATTCTTTTTCAACTACCATTCCCACCATTTATATTTGCATCAGTAATATTAATATTAGGCACATTACAAATTAGGTTATAGACATTAGAAGGAAACTAAAATTAAACCTAATTAAAAAGAAGGACCCAAAAATATATATATATATATATATATATAAATTTATATATTTGATTATATTATTATATAATTTTTTTTCTTTTTCAAAAATTCATATATATTATATATATACGTATATTATATATATTTGATTATATTATTATTAAAATATATATATATATATATATATATATATATATTTTAGGGCAAATCAGCCTCCCAAATTGCCTCCATCTCTATTCTCGTTCTCAACTCTGAAATTGCCCCATCTCCATCTCTCTCTCTGTGCAACTGCAAACTACAGAATCAACAAGAATCAGAAGTTCTCTTTCAGTTTCCATCGCCCGCTGTTCCAGTTCGGGTTCGCCGTTCACAAGCTTCAACTACTGTCTCTCAACTCTCAAGCTTGCCCCCCTCTCTGTCTGCAACTGTTAACTTGTATGTATGGGTTTTGTTTTAATTTTTTTTCTAAATCAACTAATCAAGGTTTGTAATTCTTGTTTTGCAAACTAAATCCTTTTTAAGTGTGTACAAAAATATCAAAGATTCATCAAAATTTACAGAAATTTTGAGTTTTTCAACAAAATTTACAGATCTGAGAAGATATATATATATACATACATATATGAGGATGAGAGGGGAAGAGAAAATATAGATCTGAGAATTTACCCGGTTACCGTCGCTGTCGTTGCAGATGAGAGGGAGAGAAATGTGGTTGTAGATGAGAGGGAGAGAGAGACAACAGGGCAATGCAAAGTAATGGACAGAGGTACAAAGCCCTTCCAAACGGTGTCGTACAAAGAGAAGACTTGCCAAAAAAATTGGCAACTTCTATATCTAAGATAAAATTTAGCATTCTCAAAATTTGAGAGCTCAAATGAAAGCCCATTGGAGAGCCCACTTCGTACATCTCTCTCAAATTTTGAGTTTAACAGCCCAAAATGAAAGGATATTGGAGATGCTCTAACTTGTCTTTCTCGAGCATATTTTCAACTTTTTGGTTGTTGTTTGCGAAAAAAAATAAAAAAATAAATAATCGTGGTGGTACTTATAGCTGGTGGGTGTTGGGTCCCACCAGTTGGTAGACAATCCACTCAATATTTATATGGTTTTGGGTAAAGTATATTTAAAATAAGTGGAAACTGAGTTGAATATAAATATTGTTTTGGGTGAATAATATTGAACCTCTGTCATCATGATCAATGCACTCACCCCCATTTTTCTCTCTCAAAAATTTTTAACTCACGATCACTTCTTCCTCTCTAAATTTGTCTATCGGTCTCTCTTCAATTCCCTTTTTCTCTAAAAATTTATTGTCTTTTCTTCACTTCTCTCCTTCTCAAACGAGTCCATAAATATTAATGAGTTTGAATTTTTTTTTTATATATAAATATTATATGCATATCTCTATATTTCTATTATACAAAATAGTAATACATTAGTATTATGATAGTAGTGATGCATATGAACTTTTAGTTTAACTTGAAATTATTTTTTTTGTCAAATTTTGTCTCTACAAAATGCCGATCATTGGAATCTATACATATATTTTGACCAAAAAAAAAAATTATGTAAGGCGTGATCATACGCATATGATCCTGTTTGTTTGTATTTTGGCCCTGTCAATTGTTCAGTGAGTTGGACAGGGCATTTGTTTTCAATTTGGTCATTTTTACATCATTTGTTTCTCTTCCACTTTAATACAAATTTTACTTATATATATATATATATATTTTAAGAGTTCCCTGTTTAACTTGAATTCATATGAGTTAAAGGTTGAAATTTAATAAAATAATATAAAAGTACAATTTTTTTTTTTTTTTTTTAAATATTAAAGAATATATATGTACGAAATGGATTCTGTAAACTTATTACTTACTTTCAACCCATAACAATTAAAATAATTTTTTCCTAATTTTTAGTAAAACAAGATGGAACTAATAGTCAAATGTATATATTTTTTTCTTTATTAAAAAATAAATAAAAGGATGAAAATGGGTCATTGGATCTTACGGGTTGACCCAACCCATATTTGACCCATTGTAAATGGGTTGAGTATGGGCTGCAACCCATTTTCAACCTGCCCATATTTGACCCCTATCCAAACCCAACCCAACCCCCCCGTTTGCCTTCCCTACTTATTCTCCTAAACTAATCGGTGTGACTCATTTTTTTCAAAAATATAGTTTCATGTATTTTTTTCCTCTGTAAATGTGAATATTTTATTGAAAATAATTCTTGCACTGAATAGTTGCAGTGAATTGCTAGACCCATTCTTTTAATTGGTCAATAATGCAACAAATAAGGAAGTTGAACCCTCTACTTAGTTGTATTTGGAATAAATAGCTAATTAAAAATTATTCGATTAGGCAATTCACTGCACGTGTTCGATATGAGTGTCACTACTCATATTTTATTTTTGGGTAATTAATAAGCATTTTTTCCTCATATTTCCATTAATTAATAAGCATTTTTTCCTCCTATTTCAAGAAACTTAGTCATTCTTTTCATTATTATTAAATGTTATTAAGGTGAAATTACAAAATTAGATACTTAGTAAAAGAAAAAAAAATGAAAGAATTTGTCTACTTCTTCCTCCAAGCTTCATCTGTAATCACTAATCAGTCTCCTCAAATTGAGACGGCAAGCATATCAGTATTGTTGTTGATCAATCCATTATCAGTGATGGCAAAGAACACATTGGGAATGATTTGGATTACTATATACAAACTCAATCAGTCTCCTACATATCTTAATTTATGATTTACTCCTCTACAGAATTGCAAGGTCTTTTCCTTGGTCTTTCAATTAGTCTTTTTTTTTTTTTTTTTTCGACAACAGAAGCCCTACGGCATTTGCAAGAAACAAAACAACAAAACAGAAACCACAACCAAAACAACCAAATTGAACAACCCAACAAAACAAAAGAACCAAAAAGATAGCCTTAAAACAACACAGAATTGAACATCAGTTGCATTGAACAGGCCCATACTGGCTTGGGCTAAACCACAACCAAAGAGGCCCATTTGGTGCTGCACACGCCAACAACCATTAGGATCTTCACCAAGGCCCAAACTACATATTCCAGCGTGGCCAACACGCAAAGACAACCCAAAACCATGAGGGCAAGAGAAAGGACAGATGGACGGCCCACAATAAAAACAAAACAGTGGTTCTGGCAAAAAGCAAAGCACACATCCACAAATTGTATGGGCACCGGTAAAACAACCATCTGATTACCTCCAACTAGTTTTTGAGGATACGAGTTAAGCCACCCCTCGGAAAAACAGAGCCCCAAAATGACGTGTCCACCAGGCTGAGGCAACAGAGCCATCATGACTGTGGACTTTTGATTGGCATTCTGACAGCCAATTATAGTATGAAGATATCGAGAAGGACCCTGCACCGCCAATAACCGAGAAGGACCCAGAATCTCCTGCAACCGAGAAAGTGCCATGAACGCCGGCAACAAAGAATTAGGAAGAGGTGATTTCGCCGATTAATCCCGACACAGTGAAGCCTACACAACAAAAAAACCACGGCGACCCGGAAGAGCCACCAAAACACCATTGATAGGCCGATGATGTGCCGCCCGACCAAAATATTTTTGGACACACAACCTCATACAAGAAGTGATGCTATCTAGCACCACCAAGGAGGCAAGTGATGAACCGGTGCAGTGAGAAGGCATGAACATGGTTGAACCCGACGGACTAGCGTGGCTGCACACAGAAAAAGCAAAACCACCAAGGTGATAGAATATTGAAAAGAGAAAATCGGATCGAACCCACCGATTGTAAAAGAACATACGGTTTGATCAATACCAGGATCAAAAGGGTATTTGGTATGGCCCTCCTCTAAAACAGTGCCAAATCTCCAAAACTTTGAAGGAACACCATGATCACACTAGAAGCACGAAGAGCATGGGAGGAAAAAGAAGCCATCCCAAAGAACACCGAACCACGGTAGTAATCGCCAACCTCATTATCGATAGAGAACCTCAAAAGAGAGAGGAACCTTTACAGTGAGAGGAAAACAGTGAGGAAAACAGGAATACTATTAATTCGTCTTTATTCATGTGCATGTACATATACACATTATCTTGATGAGTTAGTAACTCATGTGCAGATGGACCACCTATACCGCCGCACCGCCACCATCACCACCTACACCTCTGCTGCCACCCCCTCCAACATCACAACCGATGGCGGTGGTTGGAGGAGGTGGCAGCAACGGTGTAGGTGGTGATGGTGGTGGTGCGGCGGTGTCAGTGGCAGTGGTGGTGGAGGAGGTGGTGGCAGTTCGGTGGTGTAGGTGGTAATGTTGTTGTAGTGGCAATAGAGGTGGCATCGTGGTGGAAGTGTTGGGGAAACGGAAGTTTTTAAAACTTTTAAAGGGATTTTAAAATAAAGATCTTGATTCATGTGTAGACAAGTTTTATGCATGAAGAATACGATGATTCATTCAATTTAAGAATAGAAAACTTACATTAAGGTTTGAGTAAACCTTAAATCTCTCCTTTAAAGTGAATATTCTCACTTATTGTAGATCCCTTAGTTAGATGCCTCCTCCTTGGATCTCCATCTTCTTGGTAATGATCTTGCTTTAGAAATCACCCATAAGCCTCCATGAATGACCTTGGAGAGCTAAGCTTGTGGGAGCCTCCATCAAATGAGAACACTAATCCTAATTTCTTAATAAGAAAAAAACTTTTCTTGTCTTCTAAAAATTATTGCACAAAGGCGTAACCTTAAATATACATAGACCAGTGTCTATATGGGCAAAATAAAAATAATAATTAAAGACAATATATTTTTTTCAATCTTTCTCAATCTCTAAAATTAACGTGATATCTCAAATTTAATGGCTCTTCAATATCAAGTTGGGCTATGAGTGAGAACCCTTTAGGCTTATTATTTTATTGGCTACAATGAATTAATAATTGATCTGGTCCATGGACCCAATTCAATTAATTCATAAATTAATTTCTACTCCACAAAAAGAAATTAATTGAACTCCAATTAAATAATAAATAACCTTTAAGTCAATGTTGCACTTTGACCCATCTATGCACAATTAGTTATCGGATAAATAAAGCCATCAATCCGACTACTAAATTAATATATTTATTTTGGTACCTTTGATATTTCCGACTTGATCACAATAAAATATTTGTTTGACAAAAATAATAATTTAAATAAATAAATATATAGAAAATCATTTTGTCTAAAAACACACGAATGACTTCGAATTTACTTTGTGATCAACCATAATCAATACAAAATAAATACAAGTAGCAATGATGCAAATATTGAAAATATAACCCTCAAATTATTAATTAAATAATTACTCAAAGTGCCGGTTTATGGATTCCGAAGATTCTGCCGAACAAATCAAAATAATTACTAATTAATAAGAGAGTCAATACTTCTCTCATACTTAAGCGTTAAATGCCATGACAGTGATAGGGATCAATTGCATACGACAACTCTTGTAATATATCTCAACCTAATGCGGATCCAGTTCAAGTCTTAGTTAATAATGAGTTTATCCATAATTACCGACAATGAACTATTTATGATTACTATTTATGTTCATGTATTAATCGATATTACATACATATATAAATATCTCTTGTAATAAAGTGGACACTATTAATTTCATAATGAATCGAAACATAATATATTAAATTCACCAATTGAGTATAAATATTTTAGACATATTATGAACATATGTCACTTTAATCCAAATAGGAATTTGCTATGTCAGGGCATATAAATCCCAACAGGAAGGCCCCATGGCAGATCAAAGTTGGATAGGAGGTGGCAAGCGTCAGGAACGGAGCCAGGATTGCGAAGTAGGGGAGATAAAGATAATACAAAAATTAAAAAATGAACATAATAATTCTTGTGATAAATATATGTTATATATATTTAAAAATAGATCAAAAAAATGATCATATTCTCATATATTGAATCAAGTTTTTAAGGGGATAAAAATTAAAAATTATCTGTAAATAGAGTTTCCTGATCTCAGAGAGATTATTCTTCTTCTACATATTCTCTTCACTGATTTTTTATCTATATTTGTTCAAAAAGATGAGAAATTGGACCCTCTTTTAACTCTCTGCAATTTCGTTGCTAGACCCCAAACAGGCCAAACCCTATGAGGGAAAATACCACCGCGTGTTAAGAGGAAGTGGTCGAACAGCAGTAAAAATTGATTACATATGGTTTGGGTTGATAGGAAAAGTAAGAGTAGTATTATGGATTGGGCTAATAGAAAGAGAAATAGTAGTATGTACTAAAAATTGATTACATATAAACTGGGCTAATAAAAATAGTAGTATTTCTTAAAAAAAAAATTGAACCTGGGTATAGCCCAGGTTAGCCCATTAAAAGCTCCGCCCATGGCAACGGTGGTATAGGTACGTGGTGATGGTAGCGGTGCAGCAGTGTAGATGACAATGGTGGTGGAGGAGGTGGTGGTTCGGCGGTGTAGTTGTGGTGGCGATAGAGGTGGTGATCATCGTGGTGGAAGGCGCATCGTGCACCGCATATAGGATTAAAGAAATTAATAATTTTTTTTCCTTTTAAGATACCATCTTCATAGTCATTTCACATTTAATATGTAATTAAAGTGATGTCAATTTCTTAAAAGAACTTCTACTTTTAATTAACAATAGGAATAGATTCTATAACTTTTTTCACCGTTAATCAATAGTATTTTAAAAGTGTAGTTAATTTCTTAACATTTTTAGATTTTTAAAAAATATAAAATTATTTCATTAAATACTAAACATTAAATCACTTTATGATTCAAATAATTTTCAATTTTTCTTTATAAAAATTCCAATAACGTGTCATTAAATTAGCCTATTTAACTCTCACAACTAGAAAAAAGAAAAAAAAAATGTAAAAGGAATATAAAGCACACCCTTTTTTATTTCTAAAATACACATCCATTCCACTTCAAACATTTTTGCTTATTTTAAATTTAGAAAAATTGTTAACATATATATTAACTGTATAATGATTCATAATGTCTATATAAATGTTATAACACTTTAGTTTCTTCTCATTACGTGTAATGATTATGTCTCTTTAAATTTTACGATATAACGGCGGTTCCAAATGAAAAATCCTTTAATTTTTTGTTATTACATTAGATTGGGAGTCTATACAAACACACCAAAATTATCTACCAATTTATTTTTAATTTATTTACAACCTTTCTGAGTCATATAATTTCCAAATTTTATTTATTAAAAACCTCAATTTTACGTATCATTAATTCACCTTATTTAACTCTTTCAAATAAATAGTACTCCTTAATAAGAAAAAAAGATAAAAAGAAAAAAAAAACTATAATATTCCCACTATTTAAAAATGAACAGTTCCTTTCCAAAAATTTCGTCCCAAAAATTCTAAAGCCTAATTCACACTATTCCAAACAAAACAAAAAATTGTAGAAGAAAAAAAAAATGTACCCTATTTGTTTAAAAACAAAACAAAAAAAATATTAACGAAACAAAATGAACAAGAATAAGAAAAACATAAAAGGAAAATACACATCCACTCCACTTCAAACATTTTTGCTTATTTTAAATTAAAAAATTGTTAACATATATATTAAATGTATAATGATTCATAATGTCTATATAAATATTATAACAGTTTAGTTTCGTCTCATTACATGTAATCATTATGTCTCTTTAAATTTTACAATATAACAGTTTCAAATAAAAAATCATTTAATTTTCTATTATTACATTTGATTGGGAGTCTATACAAATGCACCAAAATTATCGCTAATTTATTTTCAATTTATTTACAACCCTTCTAAGTCATATAATTTTCAAATTTTATTTATTAAAAACCTCAATTTTACGTATCATTAATTCACCTTATTTAACTCTTTCAAATAAATAATACTCCTTAATAAGAAAAAAAACATAAAAAGAAAAAATAAAAACAATAATATTCCCACTATTTAAAAATGAACAGTTCATTTTCAAAAATTTCCTCCCAAAAATTCTAAAGCCTAATTCACACTATTCCAAACAAAACAAAAAATTGTAGAAGAAAAAAAAATGTACCCTATTTGTTTAAAAACAAAAACAAAAAAAATATTCACGAAACAAATGAAAAAGAAAAAGAAAAACATAAAAGGAAAATACACATCCACTCCATTTCAAACATTTTTGCTTATTTTAAATTTTTAAAAAAATTGTTAACATATATATTAAAAGTATAATGATTCATACTATCTATATAAATGTTATAACAGTCTAGTTCCTTCTCATTACGTGTAATCATTATGTCTCTTTAAATTTTACGATATAACGGTTTCAAATGCAAAATCCTTTAATTAATTTTCTGTTATTACATTTGATTGGGAGTCTATACAAATGCACCAAAATTATCTACTAATTTATTTTCAATTTATTTACAACGCTTCTGAGTCATATAATTTCCAAATTTTATTTATTAAAAACCTCAATTTTACGTATCATTAATTCACCTTATTTAACTCTTTCAAATAAATAGTATTCCTTAATAAGAAAAAAACATAAAAAGAAAAAAATATATAATATTCCCACTATTTAAAAATGAACAGTTCCTTTTCAAAAATTTCCTCCCAAAAATTCTAAAGCCTAATTCACACTATTCCAAACAAAACAAAAATTGTAGAAGAAAAAAAAAATGTACCCTATTTGTTTAAAAACAAAAACAAAAAAATATTCATGAAACAAAATGAAAAAGAAAAAGAAAAACATAAAAGGAAAAAAAAAAAAAAAAAACATACATTTTTTTTTTTAAAAAAGCATGCCCACCCCACTTCAAACATTTTTGCTTAATTTAAATTTTAAAAAATTATTAACATATATATTAACTACATAATGTCTCTATAAAAGTTTACAACCCTTTAATTTCTTACTATTAAGCGCAATGATTTATTTCTTTTTAAATGTTACGATATAAAGGTTACAACCCTTTAGTTTTCTGTCATTATATCTGATTTGGAGTCCCTCTAAATGCACCAAAATTATCTTCCAATTTATTTTTAATTCAATTGCAACCCTTATGATTTATATAATTTCCAACTTTTCTTTATAAAATTTTTAATGATGTGTCATTAAATCACCTTATTTAACTCTCACAAATTAAAAATAAGAAAAAAAAAACATACAAGGAAAAAAAAAAAACTATGATATTCTCACTATTTAAAAAGGAACCTATTCCTTTCCAAAAATTCTAAAGCCTAATCACATTATTCAAAAAAAAAAAAAAAATGTAAAAGGAAAAAAAAAAGTACCGTATTTGTTTAAAAACAAAAATAAATAAATACACGCAACAAAAAGAAAAAGAAAAAAAAAATGCCAAAGAAAAAAAAAAAAAAACATACATTTTTTTATAAAATTCCAAAGCCTCATTCACACAATTCTAAACAAAACAAAAAATTGTAGAAGAAAAACAAAATGTACCCTATTTGTTTAAAAACAAAAAAAAAATATTCACGCAACAAATGAAAAAGAAAAAGAAAAACGTAAAAGGAAAATATATATATATATATATATATATATATATATATATATTTGTTTTTAAAACGCATGCCCACCCCACTTCAAACATTTTTGCTTGAATGTATATTTAAATGGATTCGTTCAACAACATAGACTGTAAGAAGAAATCTAGCTAGCTTTGGAATCTTCTTACATTCTTGAAAAATTATTGTCATGGAAAACACAAAAGCATTGCTCAATCACTCTTCTCATTCTCTAGAATCCTTACTAGATCAACTTCCTAAGCAATGCTTTTGGGATGATCTCGATCTCTATCAATGGGAAGGTTTTTGGTATCTACCTGCTCACTTAGAAGCTGCAACAGTGATTCGATCACACTTTGAAGCACGCGATGACGATGTCATATTGGCAACAAAGCTCTTTGTTTTAGTATCATGCAACGAAAAAATGGTGCCGGTAACGACATAGAAGAAGAGGACCCTCTTGTCAATATCATTCCCTTCTTATGCATAAAAACATTAAAGGTCCACGATTACGAACCAAATCCGTCACGCAATCTCTTAGGTATGCCATCTCCTTAAGACAATTGATCCAGAAATTGTTGGAGATAATTAGACCTTCTTAAGCACATTGATGTCAAACAAAATACAGACTTTGAGGCGTGTATTCACTTTCCTTAAAGTATTATTTGCCCCCACTCAAATTGAGTTTACTAACGGGTTCTGTAGCAAAACACTTCCAGGATACAACAAAGCGGAATATGCCGTTAGTAATACGGAAGAATTCCCTTAAACACTCTGTTGAAACTATTGTAAGAATGACTGAATATAAAGTAGGAGAGAATATAGTAAGGATTATATTTTTTGTATATCAAATCTGAATTAGCCACCCCTATTTATAAAGTACGTAAGGGTGCATACAACAGACATGACTCTTGGTGCAGAGGTTGTTGCTTTTAGTTCCAAAAGTCATGTCTCTTTGTAGAAATCCAATAGGCATGTCTCTTCGTAGAAATCCAATAGGCATGACTGTTGGTAAAAACCCAAGAGACGTGACTGGTACATTCACTTAACTACCTTTCTCTCACTCCTTATATTCATCTATGTGTGTGTGTGTATATATATATATATTACAATACATTCAACAATCCCCCACTATATTATAATATATAACTACTAGTCAAAATTATAGTAATATCACCACGTATACAAGAAGGTATTTCTTGATTTAAACCTTCAATTAGTGCAAGTACTTCAAAGTTTTAACGAAGAACAATAGTGGCCGCGGCTTAAACCAAGTCTCCTTAATGTTAAAACTGAAAATACCACACACATGAATATATCCAATTTCTATGAGATGTTCATAATTTCTTTAGCACTATTATAGCCTTGTGCTTATCCTAGTTTCATGAACATTTACAAGAGTAAATCCTAATAACCCTTGCTAAAAGCGGCACCACTTCTTATATTCATATAGGAGAAGTTCCAATATGTGTCCTTACTACTATAGACACTTCAAAATTTTAAACTTCTTTTAGAGTATATAACTCATCCTCAAAATGTAGAAGTCTGCACTGAACATCCTAGAAGGGGCAGTTTATATATATATATTTCCAGTGCTTATACAACCACATATCAGTAACTTGTTATTACCCATTAAACTTTGGACTAGTGGTATTCTAGTACAAAGTCAGGTTACCATTACTGGTGATTTTTAATAAAGGGTTTTAGCCCCATTCCACTAGATGTAATTTTTACCAAATCTCTCGAGAGTCCCTTAGTAAGAGGATCTGCTAAGTTATTACTTGACTTAACATATATTATGTTAATAACTCCATCAGTTATTAATTGTCTAACATACTCATGTCTCAAACTGATATGTCTAGACTTTCCATTATATATTTTATTATATGCTCTAGACATAGTTGCCTCATTATCGCAGTAAAGAAATAGATGGCATCGATTGTGGCCACAACTCTATATCTAATAACAAAATTTTCAACCATTCTGCTTCCTTGCCGGCTGCCGCTAATGCAATAAACTCAGATTCCATTGTTGAATGTGTTATGTACGTCTGTTTCTTAGATGCCAAGAAATGGCTCTTCCACCAATTGTAAATATCCATCCAGACGTGAACTTATTATCAGTCACACTAGTAATCCAACTAGCATATGAGTATCCTTATAGTACTGTTGGAAATTATAATAAAACAGTCCTTGGTCCACTGTTCCCTTAAGATATCCAATGATTTTAATAATTGTTTTCCAATGAACTGTACTAGGATTACTTATGTACCTAGAAAGTTTGCACATAGCAAATGCTATATCTGGCCTTGTAGAATGCATATCATACATCATACTACCTACAACACTAGCATACTCAAGCTGTGCAATTGCTCTGCCAGAATTTTCAAGCATTTTAATACTTGAATCATAAGGGATACTAGCTTCTTTAATTCCCAAATAATTATATTTAAGAAATATCTTTTCAATATAATGAGATTGACACAATGCATACCCCTTTTTCATATTTCTTTACTTTAATTTCTAAGATAGTATCTACTTCATTAAGATCTTTCATTTTAAAGCATGGAGTTAGATACTTCTTAGTTTCAGAAACACCTCTCATATTTGTTCCAAAAATTCACAAGTCATCAACATAAAGATAAATAATAACACCATAATTATTTATGAATTTAGAATAAATGTATTTATCAGCATTATTATGCTTAAAATCAAATGATAGGATCATTGAATAAAATTTCTCATGCCATTGCTTTTGTGCTTGTTTTAAACCATATAATGACTTTACTAATTTGCAAACTTTCCTTTCATTTCCGGGGAGGACAAAACCTTCTGGTTGTTCCATATATACTTCTTCCTCAAGATTACCATTTAAAAATGCAGTTTTTACATCCATTTGATGCACATGTATATGATAAATAGAAGCCAAAGCAAAAAGAACTCTAATAGATGCAATTCTAGCCACTGGTGCATAAGTATTGAAATAATCAATACCTTTCTTCTGTTTAAAACCCTTGGCTACTAATCTGGCTTTAAAGGTTTGAATAGATCCATTGGTGTTATACTTGTAAATGATAAATAAAAGCCAAAGCCAAAAGAACTCTAATAGATGCAATTCTAGCCACTGATGTATAAGTATTGAAATAATCAATACCTTTCTTCTGTTTAAAACCCTTGGCTACTAATCTGGCTTTAAAGGTTTGAATAGATCCATTGGTGTTATACTTTTTCCTAAATATCCATTTACAACTCACAGGTTTTGATCCTTATGGTAATTCAACCAAAATCCAAGTTTGGTTTAACAACAATGAATCCATTTCATCATTTATAACCTTTTTCCAAAAAGCTGCATCTCTTGAAGTCATTCCTTCAGAAAATGTTTTAGGATCATCTTCTATATTCAATAAAATGGGTATTTTATTAAGAACTTTATTTCTATCTCCTTCTACTAGAAATATAATAGCTTGAGATGAAATAAAATCAGGATCTAAAGCCTTTTCTTTTCTAATTCTTTGACTTTTCCTAGGTCTAGTCATTTCCTCATTTATTTTCCTTTGTCTCTAAGAGATGTATTAGATTCCAAATCATTAGATTTTCTTTGAATAGGTTCAGATAAAAAATCATGACAAAATTTATTTTCTATAAATTCAACATCTCTAGATTCAACAATGACATTAGAATTTAAGTCTAATAGACTATATGATTTAGAATTTTCAACATAACCTACAAAAACACTTTTTATTCCTCTTGGACCTAATTTAGTTTTCTTTGGATCAGGAATTCTATAAAAGGCTAAACACCCCCACACTCTAAGATATTCTAAGTTTGGTTTTCTTCTTTTCCAAATCTCATAAGGTAGAATATGTGTTTTTCTAGATGGAATTCTATTATGCACATGACAAGCAGTAAGTAAAGCTTCACCCCATAGTTTTATAAGTAATTTAGCATTCAACAACATAGAATTAACCATATCAACAAGTGTCCTATTTTTTCTTTCAGCCAAACCATTCTGTTGTGGAGTGTAAAGTGCACTTTTTTGATGTATTATTCTATGTTCTTCACAATAAGCAAAAAAATCGTTAGAAAAATATTCACTACCTTTATCATTACGAAGAATTTTTATTTTATTTTCCTTTTGATTTTTAATCTCAGCCTTATACCGTGTAAACATGTCAAAGCTTGATCTTTACTAGCCATTAGATATACACAAGTAAATCTAGAACAATCGTTAATTGAATTTCACAATTTTGCAATGTCAACTTCTTTCCTGAAGTAAATTGAATTTCAACATTTCCTTTTCCCAAAACTTTGGCAGAGTTGTGATTTCTAATCAGAACTTCTTGATCATCTACAGATTCATAAGTTTTGTAATGTGATTTATTATTACAAACATGGATAGTAGCCCCAGAATCAAGCCACCAATCTGAAGACTTAGTTACTGTTGCCATGTTCAACTCAGTTATCATGCCAATTTGCATGGCAGACACCATAGCAACAAGATCTGAAATCTTCTCTTCCATTACATTAGCATTGTTTGAATTGTTGGCATTCTCTTTCTTTTCGTACTTTTTGTACCTGCAATCACGAATAAAATGTCATTTCTTTCCACAATGGAAACATGGTCCAGAAGGAATTTTATTCTTATAAGGATGATTCCATTTGAAAGTCCCTTTATTTTTCAATTTGAGTCTTTTATGATATTTATTTGATTTGTCTCCATCCATATAATTCACTTTGGAAGAATCTTCAACATAATATTTCTTATCATAAATTCGAGTTTCTTTTTCAATTTGCAAATGCTTCTGTATTTCTTTTAGAGTAAATTCTTATGTCTTATGCAGAAGTTTCTTTTTATAATCATTCCAACTAGGAGGCAACTTTGAAATGATAGCCCCCACTTGGAAGGATTCTGGAAGTACAATTTTCACTTCCTGAAGCTTTGTGACTAAAACATGTAATTCATGAACTTGATCTAAAACTGATAGATTATCAACCATTAAAAATTTAAAGTACTTAAATATTAAAAATTTATCTGTACTTAGTTTCTCAGTTTTGTACTTAATTTCTAGTGCATTCCAAATTTCCTGAGGAGACTTCATAGGAGTATAAAGATCGTAGAGTCGGTCTGAAAGTGTATTTAGAATTTGACCTCTGCAAACCAATTCATCTTCATCTCGTTTCTTCCTATCTTCAACCATTTTCTTTGTATCTTTATCTGTTAGCTCTGGGAATGGTCAGAGATTTGGATCCAGAACATATGAGATTTTAAGAATAGTGAGTTGGAACATTAATTTATCTTTTCAATGGGTAAAGTTAGATCCATCAAATCGATCTAACTTCACAAAGTCTTAATTCATAACCTTGAATGTAGTATTATCTGATATAGTCTCCATCCAAATAACACTTTAAGATTGTTAAGACAATTGATCCAGAAATTGTTGGAGATAATCAGACCTCCTCAAGCACACTGATGTCAAACAAAATACAGACTTTGAGGCATGTATTCACTTTCTTTGAAGTGTTATTTGCCCCCACTCAAATTGAGTTTACTAATGAGTTCTATAGCAAAGCACTTCCAGGATACAACAAAGTTGGAATCTGCCGTTAGCAATACGGAAGAATTCCCTTAAACACTCTGTTGAAACTGTTATAAGAATGACTGAATATAGAGTAGGAGAGAATATAGTAAGGATTATATCTTTTGTATATCAAATTTGAATTAGCCACCCCTATTTATAAAGTACGTAGTGGTGCATATAACTGACATGACTCTTGGTGTAGAGATTGTGACTTTTAGTTCCAAAAGTCATGTCTCTTCGTAAAAATCCAATAGGCATGACTGTTGGTAAAAACCCAAGAGACGTGACTAGTACATTCACTTAACTACCTTTCTCTCACTCCTTATATTCATCCGTATATATATATATATATATATATATATATATATATATATATTTATATATTACAATATATTCAACATATTTCGTACTTACTTGCCATACAGTGCCTTACCAGATTCAATTAAGAATTCCAAGTGTAAGACTGTTTACATTACTTTGAATCCGTAGGACACCTTGATGTCTATGTGGCATTTTCTTAATACTCGGAGGACGCCTGAACAAGGCACCTATCCATTTGAGAAAGCCTTTGAGAGCTTTTGTAATGGGGTCCAACTTTTTGGTCCTTTCTTTGATCATGTGTTAGGGTATTGGATGGAGAGCTCAAAGTTGCCTCACAAGATACTATTCTTGAAGTATGAAGATCTTAAAAGTGACCTGAAAGGAGAGTTGAAAAGGCTGGCCTCATTTCTTGGAAAGCCATTTGTTGATGAGGAGGAGAATATTATTGATAAGTTGTTGTGGAGGTGTAGGTTGGAGAGGCTCAAGAACTTGGAGGTGAACAAGAATGGTTTAGATCCTGCGTTAGGGATTTCAAGTAATGCGTTTTTGCGGCTTGGTGTTGTTGGGGATTGGAAGAACAACTTCACTGCCTAGATGAAAGAGCGCCTTGATCAAATTACTTTGATGAAATTAGAAGGGTCTGGCCTAGAACTCGAGAGATACAAATTTGGAGGAATTTGAACTTGAAGCTTTAGTTAATAGCCTTAAGGCAAATAAACTACTTAGTTGTTGCTATTTAGAGTAGAAAGCGTTTGAAAAAAAGTTGTTGCTTTATGTATAATCCATTAGCGGGAGGGAGGGGGATTCAAATATGGGTACACGTGCTCAGAGAGCTGTCCACTTGCTCTATCAACTAGGTCACTGGATAATGCTCTATGTATAATCCATTAGATTGGCATCCTTGTTTTGTAATTTGATTGTATTGCCATGCAAATCATGCATATGTGTTTATTTTTTTTTAATTTTAGTTAAAGGTATATGTGTTTATTTTAATATCATCATTTAATTTTTTTTCCCAATATAACTTTTCTTTTCAGGAAATTCATTTGTTTCACCTTAAGCTAATCGTTTTTAAGACCAATAATACCAGTGAGCCATTTTCTTGTGTAAAAGTGCATGCTATACTTCCTTACTATTGAGTTATGTTCGCAGAATTGCATGAAATTGTAGTCGCGGAACCCTAAAACAACAATCTTCGAGGAATAAAACAAAGCAATCACGAAAAAAAAACTATCATACATAATCAATACAAACTTTGGGATGAAGAATTTCACTATGAAAAATATTAAGGATTACAATGAAAAATTTCCTCTCAGTCTCTAGCTCGCTCTTTCTTATGTAGACACAATAATTCTCTGATAATTGAATCACCCACCAAAATTCTGATTTAGGTTCACATTCGAGGCATGTTGGATGTACCCATCCACAACTTCTATGAGCTTATGCAAGTTTCTCAGTCATTGTCTAGCAATAATTATTTATTTATTTATTATTTTTATTATTTTTTGGTCTCTAATATATGTTATGATAATTATGGTCTTCATTTGTTGGAGAAAAATGAAATGTCATGTGTATGTTGTTTTAGGAATCCAATTCCATCACTGGAGAAATTTAGCAATTTTCCTATCCTTTTGGAACGAGTTAAATGCATTGGGTCATTACTTTTTTGGGTGTGCAGGAAACTGACAATTTCATAAGAAAATTTCTAAAACAACATACACATGGCATGAATGATCCAGTGATGAAGTGGATTGAAATGGCGACAACCATGAATAATCTGGACCACTTTGCTGAAAGTCGTCCTAGAATGTCGACGGAGAAGATGATTGAAAAATTATCTCTATCCCTTTTTGTTTTTGCAGTCGAGGGAGAGCCTTTTGTTTCATTTTTCTCATCTATTTTCTCTCTCTATCTTGAAGCCCTCTTTGTTTTTTTTCCCGTCTATTTTCTCTTTCTATCTCGTCTATTTTCTCTCTCTATTATCTCTTTCCCTTTTATTTTTGCAGATTAATTTTTTAAGTTAATTTTTTTTTTTTTTACTAATAATAAAATGTAATTTAAAGAAATAATATAAATTCATTCCATTCCAACTTTCTTACTAAACATAGGAATGAGAATGAACATTCCATTTTTACACATTCCATGTTTGCAACCAAACGGTAGAATAAGAATCATCATTCCCATTCCATTCTCTTCTCATTCCATTCCCACCTTCCATTCTAATTCATTCCACCACACCAAACATGCCCTAACTTGAAAGCTTTGATTGAACTCTAATTGACTTGATTTTGGAAGAGATATAAACCTCTATTTATAGGCTAATTAAACCCTTAGTACGAATTTATTAATTAACATTCATCTCCCTTTTCATGATTCATCTCTCCTTATATGATTTATCTCACTAAACAATCATTATTGTAGATCTAAAAGTCACACAAGAAAATACATTAACCATACTCAACCATACATGTATGTAAGACTATGCATGTACGGAGGAAAACACAGTAATCTAGCTTAACTTTCTAATAATTAACCCTTTTATCTTTTATTCTCCATATTTGGTTTTTTCTTCTCTCATTACAATATATATATTTTTTTCTATCCTCCACTCATAATGTGATTATAAAATCTCAGTCTTACCTTTTCTTTTCTCCACTCGTTACATTCTCACTATCTTATTCCGGTTGAACTCACTTGCATTCTCTCATATATTTTATTCGTCACGATTTCTCTCAGTACAATGCTTTTTTTTTTTCCTCTTCTCCATTAATTACAATCTCACTATCTTACTAGCTTCATTTTTTAACTCACTTTAATTCTCACATATTTTGGTACTGAACAAGTATGTAGTAATTTTTTATTATTAAATCTCTACTATATTGGTTGAAGTCTAATGATATTGACGTGGGAATTTTTTACCATTAAATCTGTATTATTTGGTTAAGGTCTAATAATTGATATTTAAGAGTTTTAATAGATGTAACATTTTATTATAACAATTTATTCCTTTTTCCAATTTTAAAACGAGAAGAATAATTTTTAAATAAACATTATTACTATTAATTTATTCCTTTATATACATATCTTTTAAGACCAGCAGCCCTGTCATCCAAGTCTTGTCGTTTTACATGATTATGAATTGATAACAAACAAAGATATAAAACAAAGAGGGCAAAGCTCCATGCGTACTAAACGAGCAAAGAATGCTAAAAACCTAAAACAAGTACTCACATCTCACATTCATTTTGAATGGTTTTGCAATTTCTTTGCGTTCATATGGTGGAAACAATAGCAATATATATATATATATATATATATATATATATATATAATGCTTGTGACAAGGGAAGTTCAAATACTGAGTCAAACCGTGTGTATATATATATGTGACAAGGGAAGTTCAAATGCTGAGTCAAACCGTGATCCTTTAATTAAACATTTGGCCGCACAAAGAAAACGTGAACTTCACTGTCACTCTGTCAGTAATCATGCTATCACCTTCCAGTCCAATAATTCATCTTTTCTTATTAATATTTCCTTTTCTTCTTAGTTCATTTTCTTTTTCAGACGTAATTGCTTATTTAGTAGTGAAGTAGTCCTGCAATTAATATAGACACGGAGGGAGTACTATATTCTTGTGCACTTAACCCAAGTATTAAAAACCACCTAATCACTCCATACAATTAGACAATAAAAATAATTTTATGGTCCTATGCACTAAATAATTTAGATAGATATGCAAAGAGTTCTATGAAAGAGATGTATGGTAGATATATAACAACTTTGTCGGTTAATTATGGAAAAAAAAAACTTTGTCGGTCTCCACTGTTCATGTGCCATAATTGGCCGCTTCCAAGTGTATATGTAAATGGATTCGCTCAACAACATACACTGTTAGAAGAAATCTAGCTAGCTTTGGAATCTTCGTACATCCTTGAAAAATTATTGCTCAATCACTCTTCTCATTCTCTAGAATCCTTACTAGATCAACTTGTTGGAATTTTTATATATATTTATATTTAAATAATAAAAATTATTTTATGGTCCTATGCACAAAGTTTTTTAAAGTAGGATTGTAATGTAATTATTGATACTTGATGGATTGGGTTTGTACTTTCCAATTTGGTGGTCTAATTAGGAGTATGGTTTTTATACCGTTATATTGTGGTTTTCTAACTTATTTGGTGTGATTTAATTATAACCATTGATATTTAAGTTTTCATGATAGGAAGGGAGACTTAGGTATGCTTGTTTGTAGATAAGCCGTTTCCCCCAGTTGTTGTTATATATAAGGGTTTCAAAACCTTTATTCAAACTTATCGTATAGACAACTTTCAGAAGGGAGTAAAGCGCTCTAATATTTTACAGAGGATTATATGGATATTCTAAAAGTATATGTGCGTTAATCATCAATCAGATACGAGTCTAAATTACTCTTTAATTAATTAAAATATTTTGATTTCTATATGGATTAATTTGATTAAAACTCAACAATTGGTATCATAGCAGGTTAGGGTTTAAATTTTTTAGTGTAGGAATCAACAAATATTGCACAAATTATATTGATGTCCGTGGTGATAGTTAACTCCAGGATTACGTCGTATTATTGCGCCTACCTCTGTGTATGTATATTATAGATATTAGATCAAATCTATGACATAACTTGAACAAATAACATTAGTAGCGTATTGTCACACCCCGCTACCAAGAGGCTATGCCACGCAGGCGCCCAGCAGACGATGACATGGATCCTGCATGGACTAGAGCTTTCTAGACTTCTCTACACAAGTATGGAACTTCCGGAATTCTCTAGATTAGTGTGGAGTTGTCTAGCCTTTTCTAGACTTGTCTAGAGTTGTATAGAATTCTCTAGAATTCTCTAGACTTGTCTTGTACATAGTAGATAGTTCTAGAGTTGTGTAGATATTTCTGGAGGATTCTAGATACTAAATCTAGGCCACACATTTGTACACATCTAGAATGTTCTTGTAAGGCCAAAGGCCTATAAATAGGAGGTGAGAGTTCATTTGCTCCTCACCAAGCAACCAAGTTGTAATCTCTCCTCTCAAGTAATACAAGTTCTATACATTCCCAAACTTTCTTGCTCACTTGCCTAACCTCTTCCTACACACCCAAGTAAGCAAAACACTTGTCTAGCCTTAGTCTTCACTAAGCTAGCACACTCGGGTAGGCTGACTTAGCGCTTCAAGGGGGCTTGAAAGTGTCTAAGGCCGCACGGGAGCTTGAAAAGGTTCAAGTCCGTGACAGTTGGTATTAGAGCTAAGGTCGTGAGGCGTCACACCTTGTGTGGAGGAAGCTATGGGGGAGCTATCAGACGTGACTGGCACCCAAGAGGAGACTCTACGTGGAAGGGAAACAAATCCCCCTCCAGGCGGAGTGAGGACGAGGGTTAGGTCGAAGGACATCATGGCGGGCTTAGAGGCACGTGTGGCAATGATGGAGGGGTCCATAGCCAACGTGTTGGAGCAGCTTGAGGATGCTCACTAGCGCATGGATGGACTGGAGTCGGAGGACGTTGAGGTCCAAAATGCTGTCAAAGGGTCACTCAATGCCCTAAGTGGTGACTTTCGGCAGGAGCTCCAAGCACTTCGAGAACTTATGTTGGGGGAGTTTGCCACCCTACGTGGCTATGTTGATCAGGAGCTTGGCACTTTCCACGAGCAAATGGAGGAAATGCGAGCGGACTGGACATTGTGCAAACGGGCGGTGGCGTCCGGCACAGCTACTACGGGGGTAGTAGCAACCCGGGTTGATATTCCCAAGCCTAAGTGCTATGGTGGGAACCGGGTAGCGAGGGAGTTGGAGAACTTCCTCTTCAGCATGGAGCAATACTTTGAGGCTACGGGTATGACCGATGAGACCATCAAGATACGCACGACGACCCACTACCTCACCGACCATGCCATGCTATGGTGGAGGAAAAAGTATGGTGACATAGGCAAAGGTACGGTCTCTATTGATACTTGGGCTGATTTCACTAGGGAAATTAAGAAGCATTTCTATCCTGAGAATGCCGAGGATGAAGCTAGGGGCAGACTCCGAAGGCTAAAACAGGTTGGGTCGATTCGGGACTATGTGAAGGAATTCACTAACTTGACTCTTGAGATCCCGGATCTATCCGACAAGGACTCTCTTTTCTTCTTCATGGATGGATTGCAGTTGTGGGCTAAGACGGAGTTGAGGCGGCGCAACGTGCAAGACCTTGCCACAGCTATTGCAGAGGCGGAGTCCTTTATTGATTTCAGCTCCAAGAAGGAACCCTCGTCCAAGCCAAAAGACAAAGACAAGGACAAGGGGAGGTATGCCGGCAAAGGTGGGGGAGACAAGGGCGCTGCACCCCACAAGGATTGGTCCTGTAAGCCAGGTGGTGGCCATGGAGGCAAAGAGGGAAGGGAGAACAAGGAAGGAGCACCCAAGCCTAAGGGTTCTTGCTTCATATGTGATGGACCACATTGGGTACGAGATTGCCCAAAGCGGAAGACCCTCAATGCCATGACGAGCCGCTATGAAGAGCAACAACAGGAGGAGGCGCAGATGGGTTCATTGCAAATCCTTAATGCCATCAAGGCTAAAACTGAAGTCCCTAAGGCAGCAGCTAAAGGGCTAATGTTCGTGGAGGCGAGCATCAATGGGACACCCACACGTGCTTTGGTAGACACGGGTGCATCCCACAACTTTGTAAGTCTTGACGAGGCCAAGAGGTTGGGCCTCAAGTATAGCAAAGAAGGGGGCTCCATGAAGGCAGTTAACTCGGCGGCAAAGGCTATACATGGCATGGCACACGGCGTCCAAGCATGCATTGGCGAGTGGGGTGGCCACATAGATCTATCAGTGGTACGCATGGACGACTTCAAACTAGTCCTTGGGTTGGAGTTCTTAGACAAGGTGAGAGCCTTCCCCATTCCTTTTGCTAACACTATGTGTATTATGGAAGGCAACACAGCATGCATGGTGCCGGTGGAGCGAGGTGCTAAGTTGGAAGCCCAAGCTTTGTCAGCTATGCAGTTCAAGAAGGGCTTCAAGAAGGGAGAGACTAGCTACCTTGCTACGTTACTGGAGACACCCGATGATGAGCTAGTCCCTTCTACACAAGAAGAGGTGCCTAAGGAGATACGAGCCGTACTAGACGAGTACACGGATGTGATGCCTAAGGAGCTGCCCAAGAAGCTTCCACCTAGGAGGGAGGTGGATCATAAGATTGAGCTGGAACCGGGTTCTAAACCCCCTGCTTTGGTGCCCTACCGGATGGCACCCCCAGAGTTAGAGGAGTTACAAAGGTAACTTAAGGAATTGTTAGATGCGGGCTATATTCGACCATCGAAGGCCCCATATGGCGCACCGGTGTTGTTCCAGAGGAAAAAGGACGGGTCCTTGCGCATGTGCATCGACTACCGGGCGCTCAACAAGGTGACTATCAAAAACAAGTACCCCATTCCTCTCATTGCCGATCTCTTTGATCAGCTTGGTGGAGCACGCTACTTCACTAAGCTTGACTTGCGCTCGGGGTACTACCAGGTGCGGATAGCGGACGGGGATGAGCCTAAGACTACGTGTGTGACGAGCACCACTCTAGAGGAGCACGTGCAGCACTTAAGGGCGGTCTTCCAAGTCTTACGGAAGAACAACCTATATGTGAAGACGGAGAAATGCTCCTTTGCCCAAGAGGAGGTGTTGTTCCTAGGGCATAAGATACGGGATGGCAAGTTGATGATGGATGAGGCAAAGGTGAGGGCCATTCAAGAGTGGGAGCCGCCCACTAAGGTGACAGAGTTACGCTCATTTCTTAGGCTTGTCAACTACTACCGTCGCTTTATCAAGGGTTACTCGGCGAGAGCAGCCCCATTGACAGACCTTCTCAAGAAGGCGCGTGCTTGGAGTTGGACAGAGACATGCCAGGGGGCATTTGATGACTTGAAGAGGGCAGTTACAGAGGAGCCGGTACTTAGCTTGCCCGACCACTCCAAACCATATGAGGTGCACACAGATGCATCAGACTTCGCTATTGGGGGCGTGTTAATGCAGGAAGAACACCCCATAGCTTATGAGAGCCGCAAGCTTAATGACACCGAGCGGCGCTATACGGTGCAGGAGAAAGAAATGACGGCGGTCATCCATTGCCTACGTACTTGGAGGCACTACTTGCTCGGGGCACAATTTGTGATCAAAACGGATAATGTTGCCACCAGCTACTTCTAGACACAGAAGAAGCTTAGCCCCAAGCAAGCTCGTTGGCAGGACTTCCTAGTGGAGTTCACTTATCATTTTGAATATAAGCCGGGCAAAGCCAATGTTGTGGCGGATGCGCTTAGTCGTAAGGCCGAGCTCGCAGCTATTAGTCGGCCCCAGCACCCTTTTGTGGAGCGGATCAAGGAGGGGTTGCAACATGACCCTCTAGCCAAAAGCCTTATTCAGCTAGCTAAAGAAGGGAAGACTCGGCGCTTTTGGCTGAGGGATGATTTACTTCTCACTACAGGGGACCGAATCTTTGTGCCCAGGTGGGGCAACTTACGAAAAGAGTTGATACGGGAGTGCCATGACACCAAATGGGCTGATCACCCAGGTATGCGGCGCACACTAGCACTCCTAGAAGATTCTTACTATTGGCCTCGGATGCGTGATGATGTGGAGACATATGTGAGGACTTGCCTTGTGTGCCAACAAGACAAGATTGAGCAACAACATCCTGCAGGCCTATTGGAGCCATTGCCTATTCCAGAGAGACCATGGGAGAGTGTCTCTATGGATTTCATTACTTGCTTGCCCAAGTCAGAAGGTTGTGGGAGCATTATAGTGGTGGTAGATCGGTTTAGCAAGTATGCCACCTTCATACCCGCACAAGCAGACTGCACAGCAGAGAGGGCGGCAGAGTTATTTGTCGACCATGTGGTCAAGCTTTGGGGAGTCCCACAAAACATTGTCAGTGACAGAGACCCGCGTTTCACGGGTAGATTTTGGACGGGGCTCTTCAAGAAGATGGGGATAGATCTCAACTTCTCTACGAGTTTCCACCCCCAATCAGATGGGCAGACGGAGTGCATCAACGCTCTCCTGGAGCTTTATTTAAGGCACTATGTGAGTGCCAACCAGCGAGATTGGGCCAAACTCCTTGGAGTGGCACAGTTTTCTTACAACTTGCAGCGGAGTGAGGCTACCAATCACAATCCCTTTGAGGTTGTTACCGGACGGCAGCCTATGACACCCAACGCCATTGCTTCGACTTACGATGGTAAGAGTCCGGCGGCCTAAAAATTTGCTAAGAGGTGGCATGAGCAGTCCGACTTGGCTAGGGCGTACCTTGACAAGGCGACAAAGAAGATGAAGAAGTGGGTCGACACCAAGCGAAGGCGGGTGGAGTACATAGTGGGAGACCAGGTGATGGTTAAGCTACTACCCCAACAATTTAAGTCCTTTCGGAGCGTGCATAAGGGGCTAGTAAGGAGGTACGAGGGCCCGTTCCCCATCGTCAAGCGGGTGGGCAAGGTCTCCTATATGGTGGAGCTTCCACCCAAGTTGAAGATACATCCAGTCTTCCATGTCAGCATGCTCAAGCCTTATCATAAAGACACGGAAGACCTTACTCGGGGCATATCGTATAGGGCACCCACGGCCGTTGTCACATCCTTTGATAAGGAAGTTGATTGCATCCTTGCAGATCGTGTGATGAGCAGGAGAGGTGTGCCCAAATATACAGAGTATTTAGTGAAGTGGAATAACCTGCCAGATAGCGAGGTGAGCTGGGAGCATGAGGATACACTATGGCAGTTCGTGGAGCATATCCAGCGGTTCAAGCAAGAAGACGCGACGAATGCGTCGCGAGCTTAGGTGGGGGAGAATGTCACACCCCGCTACCAAGAGGCTATGCCACGCAGGCGCCACACAGGCGCCCAACAGACGATGACATGGAGCCTGCATGGACTAGAGCTTTCTAGACTTCTCTACACAAGTATGGAACTTTTCGGAATTCTCTAGATTAGTGTGGAGTTGTCTAGCCTTTTCTAGACTTGTCTAGAGTTGTATAGAATTCTCTAGAATTCTCTAGACTTTTCTTGTACATAGTAGATAGTTCTAGAGTTGTGTAGATATTTCTGGAGGATTCTAGATACTAAATCTAGGCCACACATTTGTACACATCTAGAATGTTCTTGTAAGGCCAAAGGCCTATAAATAGGAGGTGGGAGTTCATTTGCTCCTCACCAAGCAACCAAGTTGTAATCTCTCCTCTCAAGTAATACAAGTTCTATACATTCCCAAACTCTCTTGCTCACTTGCCTAACCTCTTCCTACACACCCAAGTAAGCAAAACACTTGTCTAGCCTTAGTCTTCACTAAGCTAGCACACTCGGGTAGGCTGACTTAGCGCTTCAAGGGGGTTTGAAAGTGTCTAAGGCCGCACGGGAGCTTGAAAAGGTTCAAGTCCGTGACAGTATGGTGAAAAGAACCCTCTTTCAAAGACCTACAGGCCGAGTTGACAAAGCTGATGGGTAGACAATTGACAAATAATTGGTATGATAACTACATGTACAAGCGTGTGTGATGAAAGTCAATCAGTCTTCCATGTGCTGTCATATCATCACAACATTAAATTAGGCTGTCTTTCTTTTTCGAAGCAGTTTTAATTGACCCGGCATGTAAAACCATGTTAAAGTAATTTTTCCTAATATTAGTTTTCTAAAAAGTAAATTCATTATGTTATCCAAAAACCCGAATAATCACTTAAGGAAGAACTCACCAAAATTGCACCTGGAAAAGCAACTGTTGCTAGTGGAAAACTTGCACTTTGACTCTCAAATTTCTTTAACTTAATATAAAGTTTTTTCTGGTCAGGAAGAATATTCAAATTATTTTTTTTGTCAATCAGGAAATATGTTTTGTGCGTAATTCCTCTGCATAATTGCATTGATCTTGTGTTAGATTCATCTTTAGATTAATCTAGATTAAGGTTACTAACTTACTGAATAGATGTGCGTGTTGCATATATATGAAAATTTAGAAATTTGAGACTATAATATTTATTTAGTTGATTTGATTCAAAAGAATGAGATTCCTTTTGAATTGTTTATTATGGAGTAGATTGAAATATTGCATTATAGGTACTAAATATATGTTCCGTTGTAAATATTAAGCTTACGATGTTTTGTCTATTTTCAATACAAAATTCAAATACTACATGCATATTCAATTTATCTTCAGATTATTCAAAAACTAACTTAAAAGTGATTTCTTGAATGTTATATTATTCCAATAATTTATTGGTAAAGGAAGAAACAATGAATATTTGAAATCTCTACTATGAGGTATTTATCTTGAATTACATGCTCAATTGATTTTAGTTTAATTTGATGTTGCGTGGTGGTTTATCTTGTACAATTTGCTTGCGTTTCATAAGCAATCAATATTAACCTAATTGATTTAAAGATGTAATTACTTTAAATTATTCATCGGATGTATAATATACATGCATCAAGTTTTTGTTATTTTATTTTAATTAAAGTATATCAAGAATTGAGATTTTTAAATCTTGATTGATATGCATGTTATTATTATATTGTTCACTATAATTTCTTAACATGCATGAGGAGGCTTTATTTTATTTGTATTAAAGTCATTTATATTATAGTGAAATTAATCAAGTGTTTCATAATATTTGGGTTTAGTTTATGTGTATTATAAAGAAATTGTTGACTTAAATAAATGGAACTTCTGCAATTTAGGTTCTTCCTTGGGGTTTAGGAAGACTTGTAAAGTGCCCGTTTCAAATGTGGTAGCCAAAGTGGGTGATGTCTGCCAAAAGGTGACACTCTCACGGAGGTTATTATTTTGAAATTTTAAGACATTGGTCTTATTGAGGTCTCACAGTACACTTACCTACATGAGGGCATTTGTTCTGTCAGAAGGTGATCAATGTCTTAGTGTGGGATAAGTGAGTAGAATATTTGAAAGCGCTTAAATTATAACTAAATAACCCTCTTGTTAAAAGGTAGTGGAAGTGTTTAGTAATAATTCAAGTATAATTAAATAGGCCTATGTGCGATTTTATCACAGGTTTGGGGGTAAAGTAAAAATCTAAAATTATGTCAAAAGGTGATTTTAGATGGCATTTATTTGTTCCCACAGGGTGGATAGTTTTTGCACATAGTAAAACACCCTGAGAAATTCGGCTTAAAACCCCAAGCACGAATTAAAGAAATAATCCCTAAAGCTATGACATATTATTTTATATGTTATTTATGTGGTGTTATTCAATATAACATTTATTCAGGTTACAGACACTTCCGCAATTTAAAGATATAGGGATTGAACCATTGAATGGTTAAAATTATATTGCCCAGAAGACAGGTTTTGAAATTATATTGGGTTTCTTATACCACGAGTCTATGTTTTTTTCTTGAGGAAAAAACCCATATGCCCGGTGCGGAGTCTTCTTAGGTGGAAAAATTGTTGCAATTTTAGGTAAACTAAAGTTACTACCATGCCATTAGGTTAATTTATGCATCTATTGGTGATACTATTCAGGGTGATATTCTAGTTTTTGATACTGCCAATGGACTTCTTGATTTATCAAGAAAGAGTTAATGGACATTAAGAAGCAACTACAATACTATTATTTGACATGGTTTATGTTAGTCAGATATGATGGCATTGGTTCAGTGAGGGAGTACATCTATATGATATGCAAGCTGGTTAATGATCTGAGGTAGTAAGGAATCATATTTGATGATAAGTTATTAGTCCACATGGTGATATATTCTCTACTTAAATTGTTTCAGTTTTTTCAAGGTGAATTATAATTTACAAGAAGTTAAATGTGGCATTAACCAGCTGTTAGCATTTTGTGTTATTGAAGGGGAACGACTCAAGGGTGTTAAAACTGAGTCAGCTTATCTTGCGGTGATAGTAAGAATAGTTTCAAGAAGAAACTAGGTGGCAAGAAAGTGTATAAGGCTAAGAAAGAAAGGCAGAACAATACATGAAAAAACATTGATCATTGAATGATAAATGTTAGTTTTGTAGAAATAAAAGGACATCAAAAGAAAAATGCTATTGTGGTGAAAAGAAAAACAAAGCATAAAAGAAAATTTGCCATGTTAATAATTGAGCCTAACTTGGTAAAAGTATAAGTATAGACATGGTGGATGGATTCGGGTGTGATCCTACTTGTTTTGTGTTTTTCTATAGACTCGATACCTTTTGAATAAAATTGTGCTTTAGTTAGAGAGGATTCATCTATGCTATGCATAAGATATTAGAGAATGTCTCTCAAAAGTGACTTGAACGCTTGGTCAATGATGAGATTATTGGGCCACAAATTTTATGCGTTGGTTGTGTCTAAGGATAGATGCTAAGAAACGCAATTTTGAGGCTAGTCGGTCATTTAATCGTTTGAACTATATTTATAACGACATTTGTAGTTCATTTCTTAGTGTAGCTCGTTTGCGGCAAATGTATTTCATTATCTTCATTGATGGGTTCTCAAGGTATAATTGTGTACTTAATTCACTAGAAGTCTGAAGCACTTGATGTGTGTAAAATATACCAGACTAAAGTTGAAAGTAGTTGGGTATAGTGTTTATGGTTTTAAGATTGGACTAAGGTGGTGAGTTTTATTGGGAGAATGGTAATAAGGGTGTAAATCGTAGTACTTTTAATACATACTTAAAAAATAGGGCATTGTGCCACAGTACGCCATTCTTAGTTCTCCTGCGCAAAATAAAGTTACAGAAAAGAGAAAGTGTGGGGAAGTCTTATAGACATAGAATTATATAATTCTGATATCAAGGAGCTTGATACTCGCACTGTCAATGATTTTTTTTTTAATTGGGCATCTTGAAAGATTAAAGGATTTGAGATTTTATTATCCTGTTGACCTATGGAGATTATTGGAATATGTCATGCATATTTAGTGAGAGTGGTGAATCCAGTGGGAGTTTAAGATATTATAGTTTCTTCTTGCAGAAAAGTTTTTTCAACATATATTCTATTTATTTCAAGTTTCACTCCACTTTCTTTAGTGGTTTCAATTAAAGCTCATATTTCCACTCTTTCAGTTATTTTTCCTTTGCAGACATTTCTTTCAGTTTCCAATCTAGTTATTAAGCTAGTTTAACTTAGGAGATCTTCTAGAGTTTGGAAGTATGCTGTAGTTGGTGATTTTAAGGTATCTGGTCGATATAAGAAAAAAATTGATGGCCAAATGCTTAAGCAAAAGTTAAGTGTTGATTTCTTTAAGATTTTCTCCAGTTTCGTTAAAGGACTCTTTAAGAGTTGGTGTGCCTTGTCGCGATGCACCCAAAGCTTGCAAAGTGGACTAAGATGAGTGTGGCTAAGTTTTACATTTATAATTTGCCACTACTACCTTTCACTAAAAATATAGTTAGGGCGAGTAGGGATTGTCCCAAGGGATTGGTGGGTCGTATTAGGTTGTGGAATCGAGATTAGGGTTAGTAGGTCGAGTGATCAAAAGATTGGTTGGAGATTGAATTATACTAAGATGCAATTTAAACTAAAGTAAACAATTAAATGCGATAGAGAGAAGATAAGAGAGAGAGAGATCTTGGGGTTTAAAGATCACCACTAAGTATAGCTTTTCTACACCCTTAATGAATGATTAATGAGGGGAAAAACATGTATTGCAACAATAATGTGCGTATGTGGTTGTTTCAACAAGCATGAATGACTAATTAAGTATATATTGTCTAAGCAACAAAGTTGATAGCACAATATATCAAACTAAACCATTAATCCTTTCTATAAGCTCACAATCCAAACACATGACAAGGTTAGAGACATGTGCTACTTGTTTTCATAAGTATAGAACATCAAACAACAAGCACGGATTGTCCTCCCATTTAACATCTAAACTACAACTACACTATAACTAAGCTAATGACATGAAATTAAATTAAAGGAGAGGCACAATCCATCAAGAAATGAGTATGAACTATCAAATAAACCATAAGAACATTCTATTAAGTACTATGTCTTGACAATCTCTAAATCCATAGCATCAATATACACAGACATGCATCAACAACATAAGAAGTATAGGTAAACACATGAACATCTATTCTAGCATACATAGACATATGGATAGAATGAAATGGTCACTTGGAAGAATTAAACCACACAAATCATTGAATAAACAAGATCTATGTATAAAAAGATGTCAAAACATGTATCATAATACAAATCCCCTCAAAAATACATAAATCAAGATGTAGAAAGCATGCTTAGGGCTAATTCTAGCCCTAAGAGAATGTCTAGCCACTCACGGATGGTATCCTCCAACCCTCAAGGGCTAACTCCATGGTAGAAATTCCTCCTCTTCTTGGTTAATGGAAGAACTCCAAGCTTGTGTCTCTAGCCTCCTCTATTCTTTTCTTCCTCACTAAGAATATGATATGGAAATTGTGTCAAAAGTCCTCTTGTAAAAGTGGCTCATATTCCTTATATAGGTAGGTCAAATGTCACCCCCAATGACCTGGGCTCGTACACCAATATTCCCCCCAATGATTGGATATGAGACAGCTTTTAATGAGCTGGAAATTAAATTTTCTCGAGCTTGGGGAAGTTCGATCGATCGAACATGGCTGAGATCTATCAAACTTAAGCTGGATCGATCCTCTATAGTGGCGCTATTTTGGATAAAGACAAATCTGAGATATTTTTGGGAAAGAGACAAAAGTGGTAGGTGTGGTGGTACAACTGGATAAGATGGAATCTCTTTGATTGATCGAAAGAAAGTTGGATCGATTGAACTTTGTGGGATCTTTGGATAAGGACAAAATAGTTAAGATCCATCTTGAAGTGCTGAGATCGATCAATGTTGGATCGATTGAATATTTCTTGAGATCGATTGAACTTGCTGAATTTCCACCAGTTACTTCCTTTTGCTCCCACTTTGCTCATTTCTTTGATTCATCTCAAGATTGCTTCAATTATGCTCTTATTTAGCTGAGTTAGCTTATTTTAGGGATAAGTCTCTGAAAAGTGCAATAACACGAAATTAGTCTAAAATGGGAAAGTAGGATAGATAAAGGTCCTTGAATACCTAAGCTTAAGGGGTTTAAATGCACACTTTTCAGTGCTCATCACACCCCCAAACTTAAATATTGCTAGTCCCTAGCAATGAACTACAAAGTAAATGAATGAAATGAACAACTGTACAACTATGAACTGGAAAGCAATAAATAGATAATGCCACTTTCGTAGGGAACACGATTACATTTAGCATATGCAATAAGCCTTTTAAATCCCTAGGTTACCCCTAGTGGACTAGTGAAGTTTCGTGAGGGTTTCCAGAAATGATACCCACAAACATTAAGCTCAATATCACAAAAGAGGCACCAATATTGCAAACAATCATTGGGAGAAAACTACCTCAAGTATGCAAATTTTCAATTATTTCCAAGTAATCTCCCAAAATTTCAACATCAAGTAAGCAAGTATGGTCCTCCACACATCAAGAAAATGATCATGCAAATCAAAACAACACTAGAATCCTTTTTGAGTGGACCGGCATCAAGTGTGTTGCTATCTAAGCCAACTAAAGAAATGACCACATCTTTACCTTTAAACTACCATACAAATCTAGTTCCAATTATCAAAACAAAGAGTGGACCATTTATTAAAACTTTATTGTTCTAGGTGTGCTTATTATTATTTTTTTTAAATTTTTTTTTCCTTTCTATCCCTAAGGATCAAAGATGGAAATATGGTGCAATGTAGTGATCTATTAAGCTCTTTAGCGATCCATGAGGTCGAGCGTTAGGTCAATGACTCCCAAACCAGACGGCTTTAGGGCATTAGGCGTTCAAACACCCCTAAGGACTTACAAGCTCAAATCAACTAGGCTACAAATTAAGACAACCTCCATCTAATCATTTCCCACTTCTCATCTTTTGGGAGAAGTCCTCACTTTTTTATTACTTTTTTTTTTTTGAATGATCAAGTTCAATTATTAACCTAGAGTTTGGGCCCTCCACCTTTCGGAGCGAGAAATTCAGTGTTTGATGAGGCTAGAATCCCGGCTACTCAATGAAAAAGGTTTGTTATCCACCTTTATCAAGAATGAAAGCTTTCAATGCACTACTAACCCAATTGGGATATAACCAATTCAATAATCAACAAAGCATGTACCCCACAAATGAATGCTAGTGTGCGCTTGTGCTAGTGTAGAATCCTAGAGTGAATCTCAAAATAATCACAAAATCAAGATGATGTGGACCACAAGTGCAAGCAAGATATCAATCTTTCGAAAAATTTACTCCTAAATGACATCCACAAGGCATACAAGGAGTATTGGACTCTCAAGTCAAGCAATTTTTAAATTTTAAGCAATATAGTCCTCAAAAGATCAAAATCATAGCTAGTTATGGACCAATCATAGAAAATTCCTCAAATACACAAGTTATGCTCAAAATTTTGAATTGAAAGCAAATACTGTAATTAACACCATTACCCCCCCAAACTTAAATATCATAGTGTCCTCAATGTGCAAAGAGAATAAAGGAAAGAGTATACCAGTGAAGCTATAGCAAAGAATGGCCGGAACACAAGTATCCAAAGTGGGTGGTATAACCCCTCCAAACTTGGGATTAACTGTGGTCCTGAAAAGATGGCATTGGATAAAAGTTCATTAGACAACAAAGGGGATAATAATAGGTGCACAGTGGACATGCAAGTGTACATGGGATAAGAAATGAAGTAAGGAGAGAGGAAAAAGGTGGTCCTAAAAAATTCGGGCAGCACTCTCTCATTGAAGTCACTGGAATGCACCTAATGGAGTCAGACAAATAGATATATCAATAGACAATATGACATCCAAAAACAAAGCATGTATAAAATAAGAACAGTATATGGTACATCGCAGTAGAGGGCCGACATACTGGCCGTAAAAATATAAAAGTATCAGAAATATAACAGTCAAATCACAGATATAAAATAAGAAGGAGATATAAAATCATGAAGAGGAGGTAGGATGGGCAGGGCGTGCTCCGCGGATGTCTCTGGATAGATCTCGCAATGCGGCTATAACATCTGTGCAAAGTGAAGCAATATCATCCCGGATGGAAACCATGCCATCCTCCAGAGTCCGAAGACGTTCTCCGAAGCTGGGTATCTGAACTAGAGCCTCAGGTGCTGCTGGATCGGGAGAATGATGATCTTGAGCCTGCTCCTCATCATGAACGGGCGACCCAATCGGAGAGTGATGCTGCAGATCCTCTGTTAGCTGCTCTAAATCAATGTCCATATGTACTGCAGCTGGATCGACTGGTGGAACGTCCGCTGCTGGTGCTGGTGCTGCTGCCATCTCCTTCTCCTCAAGCTTCTCAGCTGCCTCTACAGCATCCTCCTGTAGACTTTTGATAAGAGCCTTGTAGCTTTTATCCCAGTCCTTCTTCTTGAATGAGCAGGCCCCAGCCTCAGTACGCTCCCGGTGCTGGAAGGGATAGCGCTGGTCCCGCAATATCTGTGTAATGATATGGCCAAATGGGAGAAACTTAGCCTGTTTGGGCTTGGCCTTATTGATGTGATCAACATATAACTTCATCATAACACCCCAGATGAGCGTAGGAATGGATAGCTAATGTCCTGTATAGAAGGCGTATAGAGCTGTCAGATAGTTGCCGCGCCTCTGTATCTTATGGCCGGCCATGAATACATTTCGGAATAAAACTGAATCGAAGAACCACAGGTCATCTGGCAGATAAGTGCGCGTGGCAAAAGTCTCGCCAGCTGTATAGTAACCTCTGAGTGCCACCGCCATGTCGGTATAGGAAGGCCTCCATAGAGTAGGATATGTAGCCTCGAGATCAGGAGGGCAAACATGTGGACATCGGCAAGATCTGAATAGAGTGTCCACAGTGATACTGATAGGGTGGCCGTCAATGGTAGTCCGCAGCTCCCTCTGGTTACTCGGGGCAGGTCGGAGGTTCTGGAAGAACATCCGGACCAACCTCGAGTATACTGGATATGTAATAGGGGCTAATATAGCTGAAATGCCCCTCCGGTCTATGTCATCATATGCTGCTCTGGTAAGACCAAACCGGGAGAAGAAGTCTATATCGAAGACCGACTCATGCTCCATTGAAAGGCGTAAGTATCTCAGCAATGGTCGGTCTAAATCCTGGGCTAGCTGAGCTAGTGGTGGTTATGGAGATGGTATATGCTCAGTCTCAGCATCCGCCTATGGAAAAGATGCCTTAGAAGAAGAATGTAATCTGCTATTAGAGGGTGGAAACTGAGTTGGAGTAGGCTCTGCTGGCTCCTCTATCCTCTGCCTAACCCTCCTTTGCAGTCCATGTTGCCGCTTGGCAATAATCTTTACTTGAGCCATGGCCTATAAAAGAAAAGAAAACTCAAAAAGGAAGTCAGTGCCGGTATAAAGAATTAAAGCACAGTTTATAGAATCATGTATGTCAAAAAAGATAGAAAAAATAGATAAGGAACATGAATCTATGCAAGTGACAAAGAATAAGTGACATGCTAGACAATATAAGTACGAAATGCATCCAATGTGGAAAACACAGGCATTGGGCATGTATGAGATAGCATGAAACACAAGAGATGGTGTGTAATGCAAATCTGTGAAATTCGATCGATCACAAAAAATGGAAGTTCGATC